>NC_137792.1:70221896-71551896 GCF_963383645.1 Muscardinus avellanarius | reverse complement strand
ACTAAGAAAGTCGAAGCCAGCAAATGCCTGAGTACATCAAGAAAGCTGCCAGGAAGGCCGCTGAGTTCAACAGCAACTTGAATGGAGAGCACATGGAGGAGCGGAGGGTACTTTGACTTGTACGCACGTTATCCAGGTCCCTCAAGGGAAGTACAAAGTGTTGCCGACAGAGCGAACGAGGGTCAGTTCTTATCCAGTGACGCTCATCCCTGGACAGTTCCAGGAGTATTACAAGAGGTATTCACCGATGAGCTGTGGTATCTGCCGCTGAACACAGCGCTGTACGAGCCCCCATTGGGCCCCGAGCTCCCTGCCCTCGACAGTGACGGCGACTCAGAGGATTCTGAGGATGGTCGGGCTGACGAGAAACAGAAAAATAACGGTGCTTCAGACAGCTCCTTGAGCAATGTGTCCGAAGGGGAGAGCCCTCCAGACAGCTAGGAGGATGCCTTACCGGAAAGACAGAGATCGAAAGACTAAGCAGCCACACTATGAAAAGATGGCTCCAAGCGCTCTGTTCTGTCAAAATCAGTTCCTGGGTACAAGCCAAAGGCCATTCCAAATGCTCTATGTGGGATTTGCATGAAGGGTAAGGAGTCCAACAAGAAAGGAAAGGCTGAATCACTTATACACTGCTCCCAGTGATAACAGTGGCCACCCTTCTTCCCTGGACATGACCATAGAGCTTGTTTCTATGACTAAGACCTACCCATGGTAGTGAATGGAATGTAAGATTTGCATTATATGTGGACAGCCCCACCATGAAGAATTGATGTTCTGTGATGTGTGTGACAGAGGGTATCATACTTTTTGTGGGGGCCTTGGTGCTATTCCATCAGGTTGCTGGATTTGTGACTGTTGTCAGTGAGCCCCCCCCAACACCCAGGAAAGTGGGCAGAAGGGGAAAAAACAGCAAAGAGAGATAAAATAGTTTTTTTGACCCTAATGTATATACCCTAAAGTGGAATATTTGATGCCAATTTATTTAAAACATTTTCATTTTATGCCAATAAAAGATTTTTTTGTAATTAATGATGAAAAGAAAGTCATAATTTTATTTTTTGAGCAATGAAACCATGTCCTTTTATTTATTTATTTATTTATTTATTTTATTGCCACATTATAATCTCACAACATAATGTAAATCATTTTGGAACCCCCCCAGTTCCCCATTTCCCTCCCTTCCAATATCAAGTACCCAAAATGACAATGGTATATTCATATGTATACACATAGTCGATGGTATAATTTCATTAATAAACCTCAGTGTTCCTCCACCCCTACCTTTCCTCCCTGGCTCTACTGAGGTTCTCCTTCATTATACGGAGTCCCTCTGGTATCCCAAATACTCTCTATCTCCCACATATTAGAGAAAATACATGCCCCTGCCCCTTACTTTCTGTGCTTGGATAATCTCATTTAACATAATGTTCTCCAAGTCCTTCTATCTTCTTGCAGATAATGTAATTTTGTCTTTCTTTATTGTTGGGTAGAATTCCATTGTGTGTATTTCCCATGTAGTCTGTTCATTTGTTGATGGATGCCTAAGTTGGTTCCATAGTTTGTGCAGAATAAATGTTAAAATGACCATTTGACCAAAAATAATCTAGAGAATCAATATAATCTCTATCAAAATACCAATGATATTTTCCATAGACCTAAAAAAAAGTTCAATCATGAATTTCATATGGAAGGAAGAAAAAAAGACCCAGAATAGCCAAAGCAATTCTCAGCATTAAAGAAACATGCAGGAGACATCACGATTTCTGACTGCAAATTATACTACAGCAATGAACATAGATACACATGCATTAGTTTGGTAGTTTGGTTTCCTATTTTTGGGTAGATGCCCAGAAGTGGTACTGCTGGATCAAATGGTAGATTTGTTCCCATTCTTCTGAAGATTTTCCATACTGTTTTCCAAAGTGGTTGCACTAATTTGCAATCCCACCAAAAATGTCTTAGAGTTCCCACTTCTCCACATCCTTGCCAGCATCTGTTGTTGTGTGTTTTTTTTTAAATTTTTTATTGGTGCACTGTATTCATACATCATAGTGGGATACAAAAAAAAAAAACTTTTGTAGACATACATGCACACATCGCCCAGTCAGCCCCCACCTGAGTCCCATCCCATTCCCTCCCCATCCCTCCTTCCCATGCTTGGCTTAGTGGTTGACATCTAGTATTATAGCAATTTATCCAAAATTAAAAATGATAATCTCACATAACAGTTTCATTTGTCTGATACCAAACTTTTGATAACTTAAAGATAACATTTCAATATTTCTTTTTGCTTTCTTTCTTACCAGAGAATATTTTTTCTTTTTTTTAGGTGAAACTATCATATATTTATATATTCATTTTTTTAAAAAAAATCTATCCTAATATGGAATATGGACTCTAGATACCTAAAACGATCTCGAAAAAGAACAAAGCTAGAAGATATATATTTTCTGATTTCAAATGTTATAAAGCTACAATAATTGAGATAGTGTAGTACTGTTATAAAGGCAGAAATATAAACCATTGGAGTTAAATAAAAGCCTAGAGATAAATTCTTCCATATATTGTCAAGTTATTTTTGACAAGGTTTCCACGAACATTTGGTGGAGGAAATACTAATCTTTTAACTAAATATTATTGAAAAATAATAATTACATGAAAAAGAATAAAATTGGACCCTTACCTAATCCTATATACAAATATTAACTCAAAATAGATAAAAGACCTAAATATAAATCTTAATACTATAAACTTATAAAAAAATCTGGGGCATAAAACCTCACAACATTGAAATTGGCAGTGATTTCTTGGGTATGATTTCAATGGCACAGGCAACAGAAGAGTATACAAACTCCCTAAAAAATAAAAAAATATATTGTATATCCAAAGACAATGTAAACAGAGTTAACAGCTACTAATAGAATGGGATAAAATATTTCCAAATGCTATATCTGAAAGTATATTAATATTCCAACTAGAAATCCTAAAAATTAACAACAATAAAGGCAAACAATACCATTTAGAGATAGGTAAAAGACTAACATAATTAATGAATCTCCACAGATAACCGATCTTAGTTGTCTGTTGGATGGAAACTCTTGTTTCTCTGGTTCTGGTGTGTGTTACCTATTTCTTCTTTGTAGTTAATCTCTTTGAGTATTTTCTCTAGTGCTGGTTTTGAAGACATAAATTCCTTCAGTTTCTGTTTGTCATGGAAGCTTCTTATTTCTCCATCTAATTTGATAGAAAGTTTTGCTGGGTAGGAAATTTTTGGCTGGAAGTTGTTTTCTTTCAGAGTTTGGAATATGTTACTCCAAGCCCTTCTGGCTCTCATGACTTGGTTTGGGAAGTCTGGAGTGATTCTAATTTGTTTGCTTCTGAATGTCACTTGGCCTTCTGTTTTTGTTTTCTTTAAGATTCTCTGCTTGGCTTCCAAGCATTCCATAATTGGTCATGTTGACAATTATGTGGCATGGTGATCCTCTTCTCTGATCCTGTCTAAAGGGAGTTCTATAAGTTTCCTGGACCTGTGTATCAACCTCTTGCTCTTTGTTTGGAAAATTTTCTCCTATTACTTCCTTGAAAAGATTGTTGATCCCTTTGGTTTCACCTTCTTTTCCCTCCTCTATTCCAATTATTCTTAGGTTAGCTCTCTTAAAATGGGCCCATATTACTTCAATGTCAGATTCCTCCTGTCGGATATTTTTTTCTAGATTAGAAGCTATGCGTTCATTTTTAGAATGATCATCTTCAAGAAGCGAGATTCTGTTCTCCTTGTGGTCTAATCGGTTGTTTGTGCTTTGAATTGAGGCCTTTACTTCATTAATTGCATCCTTTATCTCTTTTTGGCTCTCTCTGAGTTCTTTTAGAAACACCTCTATTATTTCTACAGTTATTTTCCTGATTTGATCTTCTAGAAATCTCTGAATTTCTGTTCTATCGGGTTCTAATGTTGTGGGGTTGTGGGCATTCATTGCTCCATTGTTATTCCTCTTTCCCATGATTTTGGAAGTTTGTGCCTTCTCTGGGTTCTTCCCTTGGGTCACTATGACTTCACTTAAGGTGCTCTGGATCTCGAGTCTGTGGTATCTCAGTCACCACTACTCCTTTACTGGGTTGTATAACAGAGTCTCAGACCCAGGGAGTCGATAGAGGCTGCTTTAGACTATGAGGGGGTGCCAGGTTGGGCATTCTCCTATGGTGTGATATCTCTGCCACCGCCACTCCCCCACTGGGTCAAATCCCTGGGAGTGCAGTACTGGGATTTCTCCTCTGGGGCCCACAATTTGACTCACTCTTGTTGAGTACGCAAATGGAGCTGTAGTGGACTCACTGAATTCGCTCCTGCTGCCGCTGGTGGCAATATGGCGCCGCTGCCACGCCCTCGGCCGTGAGGCTGGCGTATTTCTTCTCTGGTTTTGAGCTCCACTCTGAGTCCCTTGGCTTGTTGTCCGCCGCTTCTCTCTGGAGCCTGGTGGGCTGTTGAGTGCGTTGGTTTGTAGCCGTAGCCGTCCAGTGAACTCGCTGCTGCCACCGGCAGTAAGGCGCTGCTGCCGCATCCTCAGGCATGAAGCTGGCATATCTCCTCTGTGGTTCTGAGCTCCGTTCTGAGTCCCCCTCCTCTCTGGAGCCTGGTGATTTTTTTGTTTCTCTGTTGATGGTGTTTTTTGGCTATGAAAGGTGCTGATTTTGTGGTAATGGAGATTGGTTGTTAGCAGGGCTCTTAAGCCCAGCTTTTCTCGGTCACCATCTTCCCGAAAGTCTTGTTTGTATTTTAAATGATTGCCATTCTAGTTGGAGTTAGGTGAAATCTCAGGGTAGCATAGCCAAACTATGGAAGCAGCCAAGATGTCCATCAACAGATGAATGGATTACAAAACTGTGGGATATATACACAATGGAATTTTACTCAGCCCTTAAAAAAAACTCAATTACATCATTTTCAGGGAAATGGATGGAACTGGAGGACATTAGACTAAGTGAGATTAGTCAGTCACAAAAAATAAGAAATCAGATGCTTTCCCTAATATGTGAGAGCTAGGGAGAAATGGGTCATAGGAGGAACTCTAGATGAAAAAGGAAATCCTATAGAGAAGCAAACAAGACAACCTAAAGGAGGAGAAAGGAGGGGGGAAGAGGAAAATCTCTAAAACACACAATGTACTTAAACATATCAAAGTCAACCACTAAGCCAAGCAAGGGAATGAGGAATGGGAGGGAATGGGGTGGGAATTGGGTAGGGATTAAATCAGTGATGTGTACATGTATGTACACACAAGTTCTTTACCCCAATATGATGTATGAATATAATGCACCAATAAAAAAGGAAAAAAAAGAAACAGAATCCAGAAAAAATTACACTACAGAACTATAGCAATTAAACAGTATGGTATTGGCACAAAAACAAACACATTGATCAGTGGAACAGAGTATAAGACTCAGGAACAAATCCACACACTTACAGCCAATTGATTTTTTTTTACAAAGTAGCCAAAATTATACACTGTGAAAAGGATAGCCTCTTTAGCAAACAGTGTTGGAAAAAACGGTTAACCATATGCAGAAAAATGGAAATAAACCTCACTTTCTCACTCTGCACAAGAGACAGTTCAAGATGGATCAAAGACGTGAAAATCAGACCAGATACATTGCAGATCCTTGAAGAGGACACAGGTCCAACATTTCAACACATAGTCATGGGTAAAATCTTTCTCAACCAGACCATAAAGGAACAAGAAATTAAAAGGAGGATCAGTATGTGGGATCACATAAAACTGAAGAGCTTCTGTATAGCAAAGGAAACTATCAAGAACCTCAACAAATAGCCAACAGAATGGGTGAAAATTCTTGCCAACCACTCCTCTGATAAACTAATATCTAGAATATACAGAGAACTCAAGAAACTCAGCACTAAAAAAAAACAAATAACCCAATCAAAAATATGCAAGTGAACTAAATAGGCACCAAACAAAAGAAGAAATTCTAATTGCCAATAACTGTATAAAAAATTCTCAACATCATTAGCAATCAGAGAGATGCAAATCAAAACTACCCTGAGATTTCACCCATCTCCAACCAGAATGGCAATCATTCAAAACAAATACGACAACAGATGCTGGCCAGTATATAGGAGAAGTAGAAGCTCTAATACATTATTGGTGGGATTGCAAATTAGTGCAACCACATGAGAAAACAGTATGGAGGATCCTCAGAAGAATGGGAACAAATCTACCATTTGATCCAGAAATACCACTTCTTGGTATCTACCCAAAAGGATGGTAACCAAACGACCAAACTAATGTATGCATATCTATGTTCATAGCCACACAATTCACAATTGCCAAACTATGGTACCAGCAAAGATATCCATCAACAGATGAGTGGATTATAAAACCATGTAAAATGTACATAATGGAATTTTACTCAGCCATAAGAAGAACAAAGTTATGGCATGTACAAGGAAATGGATGGAACTAGAGGACATTATGCTAAGTGAGATTAGTCAGTCACAAATAATAAGAAAGCAGATGCTCTCTTTAACATGCAAAAGCTAGGGAGAAAAAAAGGTCATAGGAAGAACACTAGAGGAAAAAAGAGAAACTATAGATGAGCAAATAAGGTGACCTAACTGAGGGAGATGGGAAGAATGAAGAGGAAACTTCTCTAATGTGCATGATGTTCATTCATATAATATCAAAGTCAATCACTAAGCCAAACACGAGAAGGTGGAAAGGAGGAGGGAATGGGGGTAATTGGGGAAGGGCTAAATGAGTGATGTGTGCATGTATGCCTCTACCAACTTGTTCCCCATAAAGATGTATTGCTACAATACACGAATAAAATTTATTTAAATAAGGTAATTCCTTAATGTAGATGATGTACACTCACAACCATATCAAATCCATCACTAAGCCAAACATGAGAAAAAGGGAGAGGGAGAGATTTAGGTGAGAACTGTTGAAGGACTTAAGGGATGATGTATGCATGTATGCCCCTACCATCTTGTATTTCATTAAGCTGTATGACTACATGCACCAATAAAAAATAAAATTAATCATGAATTTTCTTGAAATGAAAGAAAATATAAAATAAATAGAAGTTATAAATAATCAAATAAGAACTACAGAACTGTAATCTTTAGAAACAAATAAAAAAAAACTAGTAGGATATACTCAGTGGGAAAGGATGAGTGAAAGAGGATCAAATCAGAGAATTGAAGAGACATCAATACAATTTACCCAATCTGAAAATATAGAGAAAATAGTCCAAATAAATAAGTGATAATAGAACCTCAGGAAATGTGGAATGATAATAAAACATCCAAGAAAATGACAGTGGGGCTAAGAAGGGATTCAAAGAAGTAATGAGAAATACTTCCCATATTTGTTGAAAAATAAATCCACCGATTCAGAAGTTAAATGAACCCCGAATAAGATAAAAACTAAGATACCCATGCTACGACATCTCTAAAGTAACAGTTTTAAAATTTTAGGCAAAGAAAAATCTTGAAAGTAGCCAAAGATAAAGGGACACATCATTAAAAAGAAGTATTAATTCAAATGATAGTGGATTTTTTATCTGAAAGTATGGCAGTCCGAATAAAGTAGCATGGCACTGTTCAAGCACTGAAATAAAAAAATTGCCAACCACAAATACTATATATGGCAAAAGTATTCTTCCAGAATAAAGGGAATTAAAAACATAACAAATAAAAATGAAAAGAATTTGTCTGTAGCAGAAGTATCCTTATAAAATGGCTAAATGGTCAAGTGTGGTGACACATACCTGTAATCCCATTACTCAGGAGACTGAGAGAGAAAGATCACAGGTTTGAGAACAGCTTCACCAATGTAGGGAGACTCTCAACAACCTAGCAAGACCCTGTTTCAAAACAAACAACAACAAAAAAATGAACTATGGGTATAGATTGGAGGTAGGATGCCTTGAGTTCAGTCCTTAGTACCACAAAAAAAATAAATAAATAAAAGAGAGAGGGGAGGAGAGAATGGAAGAAGGGAAGAAAGAAGGAAGAAAGGAAGAAAAAATGAAGTACCTCAGTCTGATAGGAAATAATAAAAGAAGGGGTCTTGGGGAAAAGAAGGATAAACAATCCAAACAGCAGATACATGGATATATAAAATGGACCACTATACTCCTGAGTTTCCTAAATCACATGTAATGACTGAAAGAATTATAACGACAGCTGATACTCAAGGCAGTGATCATTAAACATGGGGAACAATCCAGGTGTGGTGGTGCATGCTTGTAATCCCAATATTTGGGAGGCTGGTACAAGAGGATCAAAGACTTGAGGACAGCCTTAGCAAGTAGTGAGATTCTTATCAACCTGTGAGAACGTGTTGGGTAAGAGCTAATTGGGTGATGTGTGCATGTAGGCCTATACCATCTGTATTCCACTAAGATATATGACTACAATACACCAATAAAAATTTTAAAAATAAAATATAAAATAAGGCTAGGAGTATATCTCAGAGTCAGAATGCCTCTAAATTTAATTCCCAGTACCAAAAAATAAAAAAAATAGAAAAGTGGGGAACATAAAGGGACCTAAATGGAAGTAAAGTTCCTGTACTTTATGAAGTAAAGTAAAAAATGTTAATACAAATAGACTGTGATAAGTCATTATATTAGTCATTAATCTCAAGGAAGCAGAACCATATTAATATGCATACACATATATATTTATATATCTGTGTATATGTGTGATATATATACATATATATCTATATATACACATATATGTATACACACATATATATATGCACTATATATACATATATACGTATATATCAATATATGTATATATTGATTAGCTCATATGATCACAGAGGCTGTAAAGTTCCACAATGGCCATTTTGCAAGCTATAGAGCCAAAAAAGTTGGTAGCAGCTCCATCCAGGAAGCTGGAAGCCTGAGAATAAGAAAGACTATGATACAGGTCTTAGTCCAGGTAGAATGCCTAAGAGCTCCACAAATGGCCACTGGTGCAAGTCTTAGAGTCCAAATGCTGAAGAACCTGGAGTTTAATGCCCAATAGCAGCACCAACAAAACTCATATCCACTTTGCAAGAATGAACAAGAGCCAGTGTGCTTCCATAGTTTTCCTTCTGTTGCACCCACAGTACTAACTCATATTCAGGGAAAGTCTTTCTCTGTTTACTGAGCCACATGCCAATAGTCTCTGTAAAGAAGACAAGCTTATCACACTTACATGGAAAGGCACAGGCCCTAGCATACTTCAAACAATCTTGAAAACAAAGAATAAAAAGGAACTAATTACTCTATTTTATATTAAGTCCTATTCAATAGATTTAGAAATTAAGACAGTATGGTACAAGATAAGAGAAAAGTGAACAGATTTAAGAAACAGAAGAGCCAGGTGTGGTGGTGCAGGCTTGTAATCCCAGCATTTGGGAGGCTGAGACTGTAGGATTGTGGTTTGTGGACAGCCTCAGCTACTTAGTGAGGCTCTCAGCAACTTAGTGAGACCCTGTTTCAAAATAATTAAAAATAGGGCAAGGGGTGTAGCTCAGAGGTCAAATGTCCCTGGATTCCATCCCCAACCCCCACACACACAAGGAAAGGAAACAAGAGAGAACTCAGGTGTAGACCCATGGAAATATTGAGCTTTTTTTTTTTGTAAAAGGGAATGAACTCAGAGACATTCTACATCTAAGCTACACTCCCAGGTTTTTTTTTATTATTTTGAAACAGAGTCTCACTAAGCTGCTAAAGTTGTACTCAAGCGATTATAGTTATGCTCCACCAAACAGAGCCTGTTTTTGTATGTTTTATTTTCTTTTTATTAATTTTTCATTAGTACACTATATTTGTACTTCCTAGTGAGATTCATAGTGATACATTCATATATACATCACTTGATCTGTTTCCTTCCCCATTTCTCATACATGATATGGACTCCTAGTGATACATTCATATATGCACATAACATTACTTCATCTGTTTCCTTTCCCAAGACTCCCCTTTTCCCAGTCTCCTTTCACTACTCTATTGGTTTATCACCTCATTTTCAAGAGGGGCTTTTTTTGTATTTTTTTTCTAGCTTCCATGTATGAGAGAAAACATATGGCCATTGATGTTTTGAGTCTAGCTGATTTCACTTAGTATAATGCTCTTCATTTCCATCCATTTTCTTGCAAATACACAATTTTTTTTGCAAATGACACATTTTCTTGCAAATAATACAATTTTCTGGACTTTCTTTCTTTCTTTTTTTTTTTTTTTTGGGTGGAACCCAGAGGGTTTCTACCTCCCGGCTACACTCCCAGACCTATTTTATATTTTATTTGGAAACAGGGTCTCACTAAGTTGCTGAGAGCCTCACTAAGTAGCTGAGGCTGGCTTCGAACCTGCGTGATCCTCATGTCTCAGCCTCCTAAGCGCAGGGATTACAAGCGTGCACCACCACGCCCAGCTGGACTGACTTTTCAAAGGCCTTTTTAATGTATGAAGTTGGATCAATTGGACATTTATTGTCAAAAACAAACAAGTAAACAAACAAAAATCCAAACACTTAAAAACTTAAATCAAAATCCTCTCTCTCTCTCTCTCTCTCTCTCTCTCTCTCTCTCTCTCTCTCTCTCTCTCTCTCATTAAAATTAACAAAATGGGCCACAAATTTAAATGTAAAATATAAAACTATAATTTTCAGAAAAAAATAGAAGGATATTTTTGGACCTAGGCTTAGGCAAAGACCTGCCACCAAAACATGATCCATCAGGATCAGGTAAAGTGGCACATGCCTGTAATCCCAGTCCTTGAGAAGCTGAGACAGGAGTAAGCACAGGTTCAAGGCCAGCCTTGGCAACTGAGTAAGATCATGTTTCAAAAATAAAAAGGGGCAGGGGGCAGGAGTATGGCTCAGCAGTAGAGTACCCCCGAGCTCAATTTCCAGTACCACAATAAGACAAAACACAATCCACCAAAGAAAATATTGATAAAATGAGAATTATAAAATGTAAAAAGACTTTATTAAGAAGATAAAAAGAGATGCAATAAACTGAAAGAAATTATTTGCAAATCTCATATTCAACAAATGACTAGTATCTAAAATATATAAGAAGCTCTCAAAAGTCAACAATAGGAACCAAAAACTATATTAGAAAATGGGCAAAAGATATCAACAGGCATTTCATAGAAAAGGTTTTAACTTATGTTAAATAAACACATGAAAAGACATATATCATTATCCTTTAGAAAAATTCAAATCAGAATTATGAGATATGTGTAGTATGATCAAAACTAAATTAACAAAAACAGCAAAGATGCAGATAAACTCGATCACTCATACATTTCTGACTGTAATGTAAAATAATAAACTCTGAAAAATAATTTGGCAGGGTTTTTTTGCGGGTCTGGGAATGGAACCCAGAGGCATTTGACCTCCGAGCTACACCCCCTGCCCACTTTTTTATTCTTTATATTGAAACAGGTTCTCACTGAGTTGCGGAGGGACTCACTAAGTAGCTGAGGCTGTCTGTGAACTGCAATCCTTCAGTCTCAGCCTCCTGTAATGCTGGGATTACAAGCACGCGCCACCACGCCCGGCTGGCAGTGTTTTTTACAAAACTAAATATACAACTTTTTTGATGCTTGGTCTTATATGTCGACTTGAGTAGGCTGTTTTACCCAGTTGTCAAACACTAAACTAGGTGTTACTCTACAGATAATTCAGTAAATGTAAATGTGGTCCATCTTAATTAGCTACCTTTTAAGTAAAAGAGATTAGTCTTCATAATGTCAGTAAGCCACATAAAATCAATTGAAAGGCTTAAAGAGCAAAAGTGAATTTGCCCAGAGCAAGAAGAAATTCTGCTTCAAGACTACAGCATGAACCTATAACTGAGTTTCCACTCTGCCTGCCCTACAGATCCAACTTGCCAACACTCATAATCACATAAGCCAATTCCTTGATATAAATCACACACACACACACACACACACACACACACACACACACACCTCACACAGGTATTCATATATATAGGTTCATACATATACACATATGCATGTCTCCTATATCCTACTAGTTCTCTTTCTAGTTCTCTCTGGAGAACTCTGACTGCTATATTTTTGCATGTGTGGTCCTGGAGATTTAACCTAGGATGATGTACTATTAACTTACATCCTTAGCCTTTTTTTTTTTAATTTTGAGACAAGGACTCACTAAATTACAGAGACCAGCCTCAAACTTGTGATCCTTCTACTTCATCCTCACAAGTCACTAGGATTATAGGTATGTGCCTCCATAATTGGTTACTGATAAAGATTTTTTTTTGCAGTGCTATAGATGGAACTCAGGGGCCCTGGGTTAAATAACACACACACACACACACACACACACACACACACACACATACACACACACATGGTGGCCTACATTAAATAAAATTAAAATGCTTAAATTGTATGGGTTCATTATATTTAAAGGCTAAGAACATATTTTAATGACTATGAGACACAAATATTTGAAGGGATCCCCCCAATCCTTAAAGGACTCTATGGTCACTCTTTTCAGAATATTGGATATTTCAGGGAAAACTATTGCCATTGAACCTGTATACTTAAATGCAATGAAGAAAACTGGATTCCAGAGTAGCAGGGGCCCAATGAGGACATTTAATGGGCCAAGAAAAGGTTGGGGAAGTTCCTGTTAATGTCAGAAGATTCAAAGCAACATAAGAATATTCTTACTTGCAGAGATTTATGGCATTGACTACTTGATCATTGTGTGATCATTTATCTGGAAGAGAAATAGATGGGCAGTCTACTAAATTCTTACTTCGTGTAAGTGGACAAGGTCTAGAAAGAGTCCATAGAGGATTAACCTGAGTCACCAAGTTAGAGAGTCACAACCTCTCGGTCAATTCCCAGAATGAAGCCAGTTTATATACTTAAAACCTCTCAAATAAAGGAAAGTCCAAGAACCCTTGAGAAGGCTCCCCCTATGCTGCTCATATACTGATAATCTTTCTGCCATCCTTCCCAATAGGTTCTTATGGCCTTTTGGTGGGTTTAACATGCATTAAGAAAAAGAAAATAATTCATATTTCGACATTTCAGGGACTATTAGCCATTGATTGTAAAACACCAATTCCAAGAGACCTCTGACATGACTGTGGCCTACCAGTTTAGTAAAGGTTTATGGAGGTCAGGCGATGAGTGAAATTTTAGCTCAGGTTCTCACCACAGTGGCTCACCTAGGATTCATGACATAATCTATGGGTGTTTTCCCAGTTCCAGAATGTATAGCTTGAATAGACAGACTAAGCAACTAGCAGAATCCCTAAATTGTTACCTAAAAATGTGTATTAGTACCACTGTGGTAGGAAAACCCAAGGGGAAGCTACTAGAACCACCTTTACCTAAGAAAATTCCAAACAAAAAGCAATACCACATTTCTGAAAGAATTGAAGAGATTAGTACTACCTTCAAGAATTTCAAGCATGCAGTAGCAGTTGCTCCATTCAACTTGTCTATTTGGTCTGTGCAGAAGACAGATAATCTGGGTGAGATGATAGAGGATTATTGTATTTTTTTCTTAATTTTATTATTGGTGCATTGTAGTCATATATATTAATGGGGTACAAGTTGATAGAGGCATACATGCACACATTACTCATTTAGCCTTCCCCAATTCCCTCCCCCTCCCTCATTCTCATATTTGGCTTACTGAATTGCTTTATATGTTTATGAGTGTATATCATGTATATTAGGGGATTTTCCTATTCCCCTATGCCATCCTCCTCAATTAGTTTGGCTTATTTGCTCATCTATGGTTTCTCCTTCTTCTTCTAGAGTTTGTCCTATTAACCACTTTCTCCCTAGCATCCACATATTAAAGAGAGCATTTGATTTTTTACTTTTAATCTCACTTAGCATAATGTTATCCAGTTCCATACATTTCTCTATTTCTCTGCAAATGACATATTTTGTCTTTCTGTATGGCTGAGTAAAATTCCATTGTGTACATATCCCACAGTTTTGTAATCCATTAATCTGTTGATGGATATCTTGGCTGGTTCCATAGTTTGGCTATGGTGAATTGTGAAGCTATGAACATAGATACACATGCATTAGTTTGGTAGTTTGGTTTCCTATCTTTTGGGTAGATACCCAGAAGTGGTATTGCTGGATCATATGGTAGGTTTGTTCCCATTCTTCTGAGGATCCTCCATACTTTTTTCCAAAGTAGTTGCACTAATTTACAACCTCATTAACAGCGTATTAGAGTTCCCACTTCTCCACATCCTCACCACCATTTGTTGTTGTTTGTGTTTATAATGATCACCATTCTAGTTGGAGTTAGGTGAAGTCTCAGAGTAGTTTTGATTTGCATCTTTCTGATTGTTAATGATGTTGAGAATTTTTTCATACATTTATTGGCCATTTGAATTTCTTCTTTTGTGAAGTGTCTAGTTTACTTTCCCATTTTTTGATTGGGTTATTTATTTTTTTAGTGCTGAGTTTTTGAGTTCTCTGTATATTCTAGATTTTAGTCCTCTATTGGAGGAGTAAGTGGCAAAAATATTCTCCCATTCTGTCACCTATCTGTTGAGGTTCATGATCATTTCCTTTGCTTTACAGAAACTGTTCAGCTTAATGCAATCCACTTATTTATCCACCACTTAGTTTCTTGTGTCTTTGGGGTCTTGTTGAGAAAGTTATTACCTGTACCTATGTGTTTCAGTGTTGTACCTATACCTGCTTTACAGAGCTGCAAGGTTTCCCATCTAATTTTCAAGTCTGTGATCCATATTGTATTGACTCTTTGCAGGGTGAAAAGGTGGAGTTTATTTCCATTTTTCTGCATATGGTTAACCAGTTTTGCCAACATCATTTGTTGAAGATGCTGTATTTTTTTTCCAGTGTATGTTTTTGGCCCCTTTGTCAAAAATCAATTGACTGTAAGTGTGTAGATTTGTTTCTGTATGTTCTATTCTGCTCCACTGGTTTATGTGTCTGTTTTGTGCCAGCATCGTGCTGCTTTTATTACTATGGCTTTATAGTATAGTTTGAAGTCAGGTATTGTGATGCCTCCTGTATGATTTTTGTTACTAAGAATGACTTTGGATATTCTGGGTTTTTTGTTATTCCAAATAAACTGAAGGACTGATTTTTCTATTTCTGTGAGGAATGACATTGGTAATTTAATGGGTATTGCATTGAATCTGTAGATCATTTTTGAAAGAATGGCCATTTTTGATGATATTTATTCTGCTTATCCAAGAGTATGGAAGATCCTTCCATCTTCTAAGGTCTTCTTTAATTTATTTTTTCTTTTTAAAATTTTTATTGATGCATTGTAGTCATACATCTTAAAGGGATAAAAGATGGTGGGACATACATGCACACATCACCCAATTAGCCCTTACCCAATTCCCACCCCATTCCCTCCCCCTCCCTGCTTCCCATGCTTGGCTTAGTGATTGACTTTGATATGTTTTAGTACATCATGTGCTTTAGAGAGTTTCCCTCTTGCCCCTCCCATCCCTTCAATTAGGTCACCATATTTACTCATCTATAGATGTTCCTTCTTCATCTAGAGTTCCTCCTGTTATTCATTTCTCCCTAGCTTTTGCATATTAGGGAATGCATCCGACCTCCGAGCTACACCAGGGGCATTCAACCTCTGAGTTACACACCGAGCTACACCAGGGGCATTCAACCTCTGAGTTACACACCCTGCCCTATATTTTATTCTTTATTTTGAAACAGGGTCTCACTAAATTGTGGAGGGCCTTAATAAGTAGCTGAGGCTGTCTGCCAAACACAATCCTCCAGTCTCAGCCTCCCAAATATTGGGATTATAAGCATGCACCAGCATGCCTAACTTGATTTTTTTTTTGTAACTGACTAATTTCAGCATAAAGTCCTACAGTTCCATCTATTCCCCTGTAAATTATATAATTGTGTTTTTCTTTATGGCTGAGTAAAATTCCATTGTGTACATCTCCCACAGTTTTGTAATCCATCTGTTGATGGACATCTTGGATGATTCCATATTTTGGCTATGGAGAATTATGCAGCTATGAACATAGATACACATGCATTAGTTTGGTAGTTTGGTTTCCTTTCTTTTGGGTAAATACCCAGAAGTGGTATCGCTGAATCATATGGTAAGTTTCTTCCTATTCTTATGAGTATCCTCCATGCTGTTTTCCAAAGTGGTTACACTAATTTACAATCCCACCAACAGTGTTTAGAGTTCCCACTTATCCACATCCTTGCCAGCTTTTGTTGTTGCTTGTGTTTTGAATGATTGCCATTCTAGTTGGAGTTAGGTGAAATATCAGGGTAGTTTTGATTTGTATCTCTCTGATTGCTAATTATGTTGAGTATTTTTAATGCATTTATTGGCCATTTGAATTCCTTCCTTTATGAATTGTCTATTTAATTTAATTAATTTAGTTAATTTTGATTGAGTTATTTGTTTTATAAGTACTGAGTTTCTTGAATTCTCTGTATATTCTAGATATTCATCCTCTATCAGAGGAGTAGTTGACAAGAATCTATTCCCATTCTGTTGGCTTGCAGTTGAGGTTATTGA
This sequence comes from Muscardinus avellanarius, assembly GCF_963383645.1. Taxonomy (NCBI): domain Eukaryota; kingdom Metazoa; phylum Chordata; class Mammalia; order Rodentia; family Gliridae; genus Muscardinus; species Muscardinus avellanarius. The sequence goes on along the minus strand of NC_137792.1, from coordinate 71,535,302 downwards.
TAGTTTTCTTTGCTATACAGAAGTTCTTCAGTTTCATGCAGTTCCATGTAGTGATGCACCTTTTACTTTCATGTGCCTTTGGGGTTTGTTGAGAAAATTTTTGTCTGTGCCTACGTGTTACAGTGTTGGACCTATGCTCTTTTCAAGGAGCCTCAAGGTCTCTGGTCTAATTTTCAAGTCTTTGATCCATCTTGAATTGACTCTTGTGCAAGATGAGAAATTGGATTTATTTCCATTTCTCTTCATATGGTTAACCAGTTTTGCCAGTAACATTTGTCAAACAGCCTATCTTTGGCAGAGGTGGTGCCATTCCTGCTGTATGACAGGGTCACAGCTAGGAAGAGAATTCTGCAGGGCTGGATGACTCTGACAAAACTGAAGCCATTATCCCTTTGATTTTAGTTATAATAGTGATAATATTAATGAAATTTGAAAAAAATTTTTGAATGGGGATTGCTGTTTTGTAATAAATTGAAAATTGATGTGAATATGACTGGAAAATGTCCTAAGATTTGTGTTGTTAATAGCACTAAGAAGAATATGACTATGAGGAAACTTTCAGGAAGCTACATAGAAAAGAGCTCTTTGCTCCTTTGCTTACAACACCAACTCACATAAGGTCTTAGCCATGAAAGGAAAAGTTTTTAGGTAAATTGTACTTACTTTGCAGGGCCCTCTGTATGTTGCTTATAAGTTAGGAGTCAACTGTGGTATCCCCCTTAGGGATCTAGCGCTAATCAGAATACTTTTCCACCTCCAACCAATCCTCTACTTTCCTATATAGGAGTGTATGATGAATGGAAAGCACCAAGTTAATATTACTGGGAAATAGCTTGATGTCAGGACTTTGCCACTCCTACAGAGGTTTGGGCAGGCCAGGGTCCTCCTTGGTGCCTGCTCACTAAAGCAAAAAAGAGTTCTCTTGGCAAAAAAACTTAATAGGTATTATAGAAATTTAGGTGTAGGCATTGTATGTTAGAGAAATAAAATAAGTTTAGTGTGGATTTGGTGGTTAGATTAGAATAAGTTAATAAAATATTTAGTGATTAAAGTAGCAGATAATATTAGTAGTTAATTTTAGAGTTAGAGACAGTACTCTTAATATTTAATAGAAGATAGGATCAGTTTAGTTTAAGTTTATTATGAGTAATGGAAAGATTGGCCAGGCAAAACTACCCTTTTTGGTGTTTCTGACCAAAGATCATAAGAATTCAAGAAAAAAAACTGTATACTTTGTATTATAAAATATGAAATATAAAAGTAAAATGTCTTGTGCCCTTTAAAGATTTTGTATAATCTTTGTGTTCCTTCTAATGGAAAAAAAAACTTTTTTTTCTGTATTTTCATTTTAGCCTTAGGTTAGAATGTGCTTTGCAGAGCCCCATTGTTAGGTCAATAATTAAAATAAAATTAATATTTGTGGCTAGGTAATCAGAATGAATTGTATGACTGTAATTTGGATAAATTTGGGGTGTCTGTTTCACCACAGGAGCAGGTTGAATTGTTCCAGATAAAGCACAAAATGTACCTAGGTGTACTAAAAACACGTTTTGCTAAAAGTTGTTTGTATCCAGGTGTATTGAAGATATGTTTTGCCAAAAGTTGTTAATACCAAATACTTCCACGTAAAAGCATGTAAAAATAAAGCACTGACTCTGAATGGCAGAGTCACACCTTTGAAAAAAGGCTGTCTCTCATTCCCTCAAGTTGCTAACTCCTCACCACTTTTTTTTTTTTCTTTTTGGTGGCACTGGGGATGGAACCCTTCTACCTCTGGGCTACATGCCCAGACTTATTTTATATTTGGAAACGGTCTCTTAAGCCAGCAAAGCTGGCTTCGAACCTGCACGATCCTCCTGTCCCAAATGGGGGGGGGGGGGATTACAAGCATGCGCCATCAGTAGTGATATCTCCTTTTTCATTTCTTGGGTTGATTCTCATTCATTCCCTCTCTCTCTTTCTCTTTCTCTTTCTCTCTCTCTCTCTCTCTCTCTCTCTCTCTCTCTCTCTCTCTCCATCTCTCTTTCCTCTCTTTGCTTATGTTGGCTAGTAGTTTATCTATCTTGTTATTTTTTTCAAGAAACCAGCCTTTGATTTTGTTGATTTTATGTATTGTTTCTTTATTCTCTACTTTGTTGATTTCTGCTCTGATTTTAATAATTTAAAATTCTATTGCTTTGGGGTTAGATTGTTCCTGTTTTTCAAGGGGTTTGAGGTGTGTAATTGGGTTATTTACTTGACGATTTTCTGTTTTTGTTAAATGAGCACCTAGTGATATAAATTTTCCTTTTAATACTGCCTTCAAAGTGTTCCAGATGTTTTGCTATGTTGTATTTCTATTTTTTTTGTTTCTAGAAATTTCTTGATTTCACCCCTTACTTTTTATATCACCCATTCTTTATTCAGCAGTGTGGTGTTCAGTCTCCACATATTTATGTGGGTTCTCTGGGTCTTCTTATAGTTGATTTCTAGTTTCATTCCATTATGGTCTGAAAAGACACAGGGAAGTATGTCACATTTTTTTTTAATTTGCTAGTGCGTACTTTGTGGCCCAGGATGGGATCTATTTTGGAGAAGTTTCTGTGAGCAGCTGAGAAAAATGTGAACTCTATTGTACTTGGGTAGAATACTCTATGTGTGTCTAACAGGTCCATTTGATTAATGGTGTTCTTTAGGTCTAACGTATCTTTACTGGTATTTGGTCTAGAAGATCGGTCTAATGGTGTGAGAGGTGTGTTAAAGTCTCCCAGTATTATTGTATTGGGATTGAGGTGTGACTTAATTTTGCAGAGAGTTTGTATTATGAGAGTATCTGTACCTATGTGGGATATAAATGTTGATTATTGTTATTTCCTCTGGCTGGATTGTCTTTTACCAGTAAAAAATGACCTTTTTGTCTCTTCTATAAGCTTGGGCTTGAAGGCTAACTTGTCTTATATCATAGTTGCTACTCCTGCTTTTCTTCGAGTTCCGTTAGTAATGGATTACCTTGCTCCAGCCCTTTGACATATATTTGTTACTGTCTTTAATTGCAAGGTGTGTTTCTTGCAGGCAGCAGATACATGGGATCTGGTTTTTAATCCATTTTGACACTTTATGTCTTTTTATTGGAGAGTTGAGACCATTTACATATAGTGTGATTATTGAGAGATTATTTTTAATTCTTAACATGTTAAGATTTTACTTGTTTGAAATACTGTTTGTTATTCTTTGTTTAGATGTCTGCTAGATGGAAATTCTTATTTCTCTGGTTCTAGCATGTATTACTTATTTCTTGTTTGCAGTTAATATCTTTGAGTATTTTCTCTAGTGCTGGTTTTCATGACATAAATTCCTTCAGCTTCTCTTTGTTGTGGAAGTTTTTATTTCCCCATTTAATGTGAGAGATAGTTTTGCTTGGCAGGACATTTTTGGCTGCAAGCTATTTTCTTTCAGAGTTTGGAATTTGGTACTCCTGGCTCTTTTGTCTTTCATGACTTGGTTTGGGAAGTCTGAAGTGATTCTAACTGGTTTGCCTCTGAATGTCACTTGGTCTTTTGTTTTTGTTGTCTTTAAGATTCTCTTCTTGGCTTCTACATTTGTCAGTTTGACTATTATGTCGTGTGGTGAACTTTTTCTCTGATCTTGTCTAAAGGGGGTTCTATACGTTTCCTGTTCCTGTGTACTGACCTCTTGCGCTATGTTTGGAAAATTTTCTATTACTTCTTTGAAAAGTTTGTTGATCCTTTTGGTTTCACCTTCTTTCCCTCCTCTATGCCAATTATTCTTAGGTTAGTTCTTTTAGGATGGGCCTATATGTCTTCAGTATCCAATCTATGCTGTCAGATTGTTTTTCTAAGTTATATACTACTTGTTTGTTTTTGCAGTGATCATCTTCTAGGAAGAAGATTCTATTGTCCATGTGGTCTAATTGGTTGTTTATAGTTTGAATTGATGCCTTCACTTCAATGATTGCATCTTTTATTTCTTTCAGACTCTCTCTAAATTCTTTTTGGAAGTCCTATATTATTTCTTCAGTTACATTCCTGATTTGACTTTCTGGAGATCTATGCAATTTATTGTTATCAGGTTCTGTTTTTGTGGGATTCATTGCTTCCTTGTTATTCTTCCTTCTCATGATTTCAGAAGTTTCTTTCTGTTGGTTTTGATATATTTATCTCAGTCTGTACGTGTCATCTAGTATATTCAAGGGCATGCTTTATTTTATTCAACTGTGAAGGTTGAGTGGGGAGTTAAGTTATGGCACAAATGAAAGAATAGGGTAAAGGATCAAATAGGGTAGAGATTAGAGATAGTAAAAATTTAGTAGTATTCTAGTAACCACTATAGAGTTTCTGATAAGTGATTTGAAGTGGATTTAATACAAGGCAAGGGAGAAAAAGAATAAAAAACATAGAAAATGGATAGAGAGAAGAGAGTAGGTATGTACAATGGAAGAAGCATGGGAGAGGGTTTGGGAAGAGGAAAAAAACAGGCATACTCACTCACACACAAAACAGGAACAAAAAAACAAAACAACACCAACAACAATTTAGTGCAACTCTACAAATAAATGACTATTCAGCAGATATGGCCTCTCTAATCTCTCTTTGTGCAGATACAGAGTGCCACTGACACTTTTCCTGCTGTGAGTCTGATTCTGAGTCATTCTCAGTCTATGCAGATGGCCAGTATCAATGGGGCTGGATTTAGTGTTAGGTACAAGTCACCCTCCACACTGTCCATGGATTTGTGGTCTCAGTCTCTCCCTGCCTCTGCTGGTGGCATATGCCTATGAGACCAAACTCAATATAGGAGTCTCTCTTCTCCACAGCTAGGGCTGGTCTGGTCTGATTTCTCCCCATTAACCATGATTGGGAGGTCTGTGGTCGTCCTGGAGATCCTACTAATTTGGTCTAGTGTTATGCATAGGTCTTCCCCCAAAATTTCCACTGATAAGTGCCTCAGTCTGTCTGAGCCTCTGCTATCTCCAACAGCAAACTCCAACACCCACATTCTCTGTGTTGTACAGCAAAGTCTCAGACCCAGGGAATTTATCACAGCTGTGCGATCTCTATGGGCCCTGCACTGGGCATTTTCCCACAGAAACCACAATCTCACTTATGGTGTTATTGAGTGCTCCTCAGGATTTCTGGATGGTGTGGTAATCTCATCCACCACCACTTTTTCACTGGGCTGAACCACAAAATTTCAGACCCAGAGAGTTTATTGTGGCTGCACTAGTCCCTGGGGTGCAGCACTGGGAGTTCTCCTGCAGAGACTGCAGTTTCATTTATGATTTTGGTGCACGCTGGTCTGGATCTCAGGAAAGCATGGTGAGCTCAGCCACCGCTGACAAGATGGTGTCACTGTAGAACCCTTGGCTGTGATGTGGGTGGTTTATTTTCTGATGTTGAGCTCTGCTCTGGATCCCTGGAGGACGTGGTGAGCTGGGCTGCTAGAAATTGTAGCCAGTGTTTACAAATGAAGAACTGATGGCTTACAACCCCGTTGAACAGCAGCTATTTACTTTGGGTCCTTGTTTTCCTTTTTTATTCTGGAGTCCAGTGCTGTGAGGCAAGATGGTGCTGCCATGGCTCCTGTCACTGCCAGGCAAGCAGTTTTCTTTTCTGTTCTCTGGTCAGCCTTCTAATCTTTTTTCTCTGTTCCTTGTATTCATCCATTTTATTCTCCTACTGATAGTATTTTCTGACTTTGTTGAATGATGTTTTTGAGGCAATGGAGATTGGGTGTCAACAGGACTGGTAAGTGCTGCTTCTCTCATAGCCATCTTCCTGGAAGCTTGATTTATCCTTTTCAATGTTTTGTAATTTTCTTTGTACAGGTCTTTTTATCTCCTTGGTTAAGTTTATTCCTAAGTATTTATTTTTTATGGGATATCCTCAGTGGAAGTGTTTTCTAATTTTTTCAATAGATTTATTGTTTACCTACAGGAAAGCTTCTTATTTTTTAAGCTTGATTTTGTATCTAGACACTTTGCTAAATTTCTTGATCAGTTCTATAAGTCATTTGGTTGAGTTTTGGGTCTTCTAAGTATAGTATCATATCATCTTCAAATAGTGATAGTTTTAGTTCTTATTTTCCTATTTGTACTGCTAGGTCTTGTGGTACATACCTGTAATTCCAGTACTTAGGAGACTGAGACAGGAGGATCACAGGTTTGAGATCAGCCCCAGCAACCTAAGGAGGCTCTCAGCAACTTAGACCTTGTTTCAAAAAAAAATAAGCTAGGTGCAGTGGCACACAACTTTAAACCTATTACTTTGGAGGCTGACTTGTTGGTGGATCACAGGTTTGAAACCAGACTCCACAATTCAGTGAGGCTCTCAGCAGCCTAGCGAGTCCTTGTTTCAAAATAAAAAATAACAAGGGCTGGGGGGAGGGTGTATCTTGGAGGTAAAATACCCCTGAGTTCAATCTCTAGTATGTTCCTGAGCCTAATCCAAAAATAATTATATAAATAAATAAACCACATCACAAAAATCATATACCTTGACCAAGTAGGGTTCATTCCAGGGATACAAGGCTGGTTCAACATACAAATATCAATCCATATAATTCATCACATAAACAGAACCAAACCCCAAATTCACATGATCAGTTCAAGAGATGTTGAAAAAGCATTTGAAAGAATCCAATACTCATTTTATAATAAAAATACTACAGAGAACCAGAACAGAAGGAACAAACCTTAAAGTCAAAAAGGCAATATATGATAGGCCCACAGCCAACATCATATTAAATGAGGAAAATCTGTGAGAATTCCCCCTAAAAAGGACAAGGATGTCCATTATCACCACTTCTTTTCAATATACTACTTGAGACTCAGATCAATAAGGCAAGAAAAGGAAATCAAAGGACTACAATAGGAAAAGAACTAAAACTATTTCTATTTGCAGATGACATGATACTGTACTTAGAAGACCCAACAAACTCAAACCAAAAGCTTATAGAAATGATCAAAAATTTCAGAAAAGTATCTTTATACAAATTCAATCTTAAAAAATTATAAGCCTTCCTGTATGCCAACCATAAATATACTGAAAAAGAAATCCAAAAAACACTTCCACTTGGGATATCCCACAAAAACCAAAATACTTATGTTATAGAGTAACCACCAGACAAGACCACTCTGATTTAGTTTAACCCTAATAGAAAGTCTTTATTAGCCAGCAGGTGACTACACTGCAGGGTGTTTAGTCCTGAGTGTAGCCCAAGTTGTTTTTCAGGGCTCCTTTTATACATCAAAATCACAAGCTCAGGAGTAAAAGAGTTTAGGTTTCCACAGAATCCCTAACAGTTTCTTATAAGGGTGTGCAAGTCAAGCAAGAAGTACAGAAGCCAGGAACAGCATTCTGTAGAAGCTCAACAACCAATGTTGGTCCCTTCTATTAACCACCTTTTCACTGTTTTAAGGACAGAAAGCCTAATGGCCTTTGTTTCTCTGTAGGAGTAAGCTAAGCAGGAGCTACAGAAGTCAAACAGGCAGTTATGTGTGACTAGCAAGGTACCTGGTGATCCTTTTTCTCAGGCTGATGAATATTAGTGCTTGGGTAACCTAGGATAACATCATGGCATTACTGAAGCTAAGGCCTAGGCTCACTTTATTACACTTAGGAATAAACCTAACCAAGAGATAAAAGAGTTCTACAAAGAAAATTATAAACATTGAATAAAAGAAATCAAAGAAGACCTTAGGAAATGGAAAGGTCTCCCATATTTTTGGATAGGCAGAATAAATATCAAAATGGCCATTCTTCCAAAAGTAATCTACATATTCAACACAATGCCCATTAAATGACCAAGGTCATTCCTCAAAGACATAGAAAATTCCTTAAATTCATTTGGAACAACAAAAAATCCAGAACAGCCAAAGTACTTCTCAGCAACAAGAACCATGCAGGAGGCATCACAATACCTGACTTCATACTATAATACAAAGTCATAATAATAAAAACTGCATGATATTGGTACAAAAACAAACACAGACTCCAATGAAGCAGAATAGAAGATGCAGAAACAAATCTACATACTTTCTGTCAATTGATTTTTGACAGAGGGAACAAAAACAGACCCTGAAAAGAAGACAGCCTCTTCATCAAATGGTTTTGGCAAAACTGGTTAAACATATGCAGAAAAATGGAAATAAACTCTACTTTCTCACCCTGCACAAGAGTCAATTTAGGATGGATCAAAGACTTGGAATTCAGACCAGAAACTTTGAAGTTCCTTGGAGAGGACAAAGGTACAATACTGCAACACGTAGGCACAGGTAAAGACTTCCTCAACAAGACTTCAAAGGCACAAAAAATTAAAAGAAAGGTCAATATGTTGGATTGCATTAAAATAAGGAGCTTCTGTATAGTAAACGAAATTATTAAGAGCCTCAGAAGTAAGCCAACCGAATGGGAGATTTTTGCACTAGTCCTCTGATAGAGAACTAATATCTAGAATATACAGAGAACTCAAAACCTCATTTCTAGGAAAATAAATAATTCAATAAAAATTGGCAAGTGAACTGAATAAAAACAAAAGAAATTCAAATGGCCAATAAATGTATAAAAATGCTCAATATCATTAACAATCAGAAAGATGCAAATCAAAACTACCCTGAGATTTCATTTAACTCCAATTAGAATGGCAATCATTCATAGCACAAACAACAACAAATGATGGCAAGGATGTGGAGAAGTGGGAACTCTAATACATTATTGGTGGGGTTGCAAATTAGTGCATCCACTTGAGAAAATAGTATGGAGGATCTTCAGAAGAATGGGAACAAACCTACCATATGATCAAGCAATACCACTTCTGGGTATCTACCCAAAAGAATGGGAACCAAACTACCAAACTAATGCATGTGTATCTATGTTCATAGCTGCACAATTCACCATAGCCAAACTATGGAACCAGCCAAAATGTCCATCTACAGATGAATGAATTACAAATCTATATGATATGCACACAATGGAATTTTCTCAGCCATAAAGAAGAACAAAATTATGTCATTTCCAGGGAAATGGATGAAACAGGAAAACATTATGCTAAGTGAGATTAGTCAGTCACAGAAAGTAAAAAAATCATATGCTCTCCCTAATACGCAAAAGTCAGGGAGACAACAGGTCATAAAAGGAACAATAGGTGAGCAAATAAGGCAAGCTAACTGAGGGAAATGGGAAGGGGGAAAAGGGAAACTCTCTAATGTGCATGATGTAAATTCACAAACATATCAGTCACTAAGCCAAACATGAGATGGAAGGAAGAATGGGGTGGAAATTGGGGAAGAGCTAAATGAGTGATGTGTGCATGTATGCCTCTACCATCTTGTACTCCATTAAGATGTATGACTACAATGTACCAATAAGAATAAATAAGTAAGTAAATAAATAAATACATAAATAAAGCTGGGAGGTGTAGCTCAGAAGCCTCTGGGTTCAATTCCCAGTCAGAGTCTCTCTCTCTCTCCCTCCCTCCCTCCCTCCCTCCCTCCCTCCCTCCCTCCCTCCCTCTCTCTCTCTCTCTCTCTCTCTCTCTCTCTCTCTCTCTCTCTCTCTCTCTCTCTCTCTCTCTCTCCTATCACTTGAATCCTCAAAACAATCCCAGAAGGAGATAGTACCAGGATTTGAAATCACCTTTAGAGCTAATTCTAGAGCCGACACTGTTATTGAAGCAACATTGCCTCCCAGTGGAAAACAAAAGCAACACCACAGTATTCACACGGGGTGGGCCTGAACTAGAAAATCTCACTGGATGGTATAATGTCTGTTCTGGGTAATCAAGAAAATCCGAATTGTGAATTAAGACTGTAAAATATTCTAGACATCAGGGTCAACCAAGTAATAGATAAAACTTTCCTAGAAGCTATTTCTTCTGATCCCCAAATTCTCTTTATAAATTCATACTTTCAAAGAGTCACAGGTTTTAGTTGGATGAGGTGGCTCATGCCTGTAATCCCAGTACTTGGGAAGCTAAGACTAGAGTAAGGCAGGTTCCAGGCCAGAATCCTAAATTTAGCTGAGACCCTCAGCAATTTAGTGAGACATTGTTTCAAAAACAAAAGTTTAAAAATTAAAAGGGCTAAACCGGGCATGGTGGCACACACTTGTAATCCCAGTTCTTCGAAGGCTGAGACAGGAGGTTCGCAAAGGTTCAAAACCATCCTCAGCTACTTAGTGAGGCTCTCAGCAATTTAGTGAGACCCTGTTTCCACATAAAGTAGAAAATAGGTCTGGGAGTATAGCCTGGAGGTAGAAAGCCTCTGGGTTCCACCCCCAGTACTACACACACACACACACACACACACACACACACACACACAAACACACACACACAAAAGAATAGCCAGGCATGGTGGCGCATGCTTGTAATCCTAATACTTGGGAGTCTGATACAAGAGGATCACACGGGTTCGAAGCCAGCCTCAGCTACTTAGTGAGGCTTTCAGCAACTTAGTGAGACCCTGTTTACAAATAAAATATAAAAAAGGTCTGGGAGTATAGCCCGGAGGTAGAAAGCCTCTGGGTTCCACCCCTAGAACCACCATAAATAAATAAATAAATAAAATTAAAAGGGCTGGGAATGGGCGTGGTGGCGCAGGCTTGTAATCCTCATGCTTTGGAGGCTGACACAGGAAGATTGCACAGGTTCGAAGCCAGCCTTAGCTACTTAGTGAGGCTCACAGTAACTTAGTGAGACCCTGTTTCCAAATAAAATATAAAATAGGTCTGGGAGTATAGCCTGAAGGTAGAAATCCCCTGGGTTCTACCCCAGAAGTACCAAAAAGGGGGGGGGGGGGCTGGGAATGTAGCTCAAAGTTAGAATGCTTCCGTGTTAAATCCCCAGTACAAAAAAAATATTAAAAGTCGAAGCTTTTTTTGTGTGGTTCTGGGGATGGAACCCAGGGTCTTTTCTATCTCCAGGCTATACTCCCAGACCTATTTTATACTTTATTTGAAATCAGGGTCTCACAAAGATGCCGAGAGCCTCACTAAGTAGCTGAGGCTGGCTTTGAACCTGTGCGATCCTTCTGTGTCAGCCTCCCAAGCACTGAGATTACAAGCATGTGCCACCACGCCTGGCTAAAAGTCGCAGCATTTTCACAACTTTTGGAATGCAGTGGCCACACCTTGCTGGGTATCTCCTGTATATTAGAAACTCCTCCAACACCAACTCCAAAATATGTTCCCTGGTGTACATCTCGGACTGAAGGCACCAATGACAATGCTCTGAAAATCTCCTGAGAGTTTCAGGGAACCAGCAGCCTCTTGGAAGCAAAACTGTCAGAAGCAAAGATAGTTGGCCTCCAGATTGGGCATTGGGTCAGTCATGGGCAGCTTCTGGCTCCTGCAATGTAATTCCTGCACTTTCACTCTCACAGCAGCTTTTCTGCCAGGTGCCCCAACTATTAGCCCCTGCCCCCAACCACTTAGAGGAGAACCAGCTGTGTCTGATGAAAAAAAAAAAAAAAATATATATATATATATATATATATATATATATATATATATATATATAGCTTTGAAGGACTCTGTGTGTCTGGGCCTCCAAATCAGCCCATGAGAACTACTTTGGCCTGGGAGAAGCTGTCCCCAATGCCTTGGTCTCAGTGGGCCCTGAACACTGCAGTGGCTTCTACCACCCCCAGGGTGTTGCAACACCCTCCACCCTCCACTACTGTAACCTCCAGGAGGATTTCTGCTCTCTGTCTTAGCACCACCCTGGTCTAGGTCCTAGCTCCTAGGCATAGTCCTAGCACTAATCTTTGGCATCCACAAACAGTACCAGCATGGGACCAACATGAGGACTATGTTTTACAACTACCACCACTGTACCTAGTGGCCTTTGGCACAAGTGACCAGCAAAAAGGGAAAATCTGCTTTCAGGGGCAGGGCCAGCAAGGGGTAAATTAGCAAATTAGAAGACATAAAGGTGTAAGGCTCTACTAACCAAAGAGACTCCATGTTTGACCCAGCTGTGTTAAATGTAGACAAGCATCCTGCCTAACCTATGGTAAATGTAGCAATCATAGACAAACATCCTGCTTACCCTATGGTCAACATCTTGGAACACAGAGCCCCACTCCAGACAAAGTTGCAGTTTTGTCAGACAATGCCCTCAGCCACCTGTGCGTGGCTTTTGCCTTTAGAAACCCCTTCTAAATTCAGCTCTTGGTTGCAGCTCTGAACTGAATGCTGGACTGTATCGGTAGCCTGGTTAGTCTGTTTTTTCTTCGCCAGGGTTGGTACTCTCTTTCTCTGTTCCTGAGACACAGCAAAGGTAGCACCAGAACAAAGGTAGCACCGGTTGGCAAACTCTAAAACCCGAAAAATGTCTTGTGTCCATGAAAGGGGGTGAGGAATTGGCAGAGTCACTCAGGTCATCCCTCCAGAGATGGAAAATACTAGGCAAACCCAAGGCTCATGTGACTCGCGGGTAGAGAATCAGAGTTAAAATTCCCAGGGAAAAATGTATTAATATGAGAATCTACAAGCTCTTTAGAGATGCAATGAATCAGTTTTAGATTTGGCCCAGAAATCTGAATTTTAGCCAAGGAATTCTTAATACACAGACTTGAGAATCACTGACTAGGCCATAACAAATTTAAAAGAGGTTCCCCACCTGCTCCTGTCACGCTAACAGTATTGAGGGAAAACCCTCATTTGGTTCACGTCCCAGCATCCTCTCACCCAAACCCTGAGACCTAGGAGAAATTAGGCCGGAAATGGGAGCACTTCCAAAACAGCACGAAGCCAGGAAGCTCAAGAGAGTCCCAGCGCCTCCCACGTCAGCATCCTTGTAGTCTAGGAGCACGGCGGGCGAGAGGGGCCTGCTGGGAGACGTAGTCCGCTGCGCGGCCCCGCGCCTGCGCCCTGGGCAGTTGCCGGTGAGCTTGGGAGAGCTGTGGGCGCTGAGGCGGTGAGTCCCGGAGCGGCCAGAGGGCGTGGCCGTCCCTGGGGCGCGGGCGTGGGTAGCGGGGTTCCTTTCGCCTGCCCGGGCCACGCGAACTGGCAGATTCCAGATGCGCCCCGAGCGGCGGGCGCCTGAGCAGCGAAGGGCGTCGGGTCCCTGGTCCGATTAGGGACCCGCCGCCGCTCCCTGCGACCCGGCCAGGCCTTCCTGGGAGTCTTCTCAGGCTGGGAGTGCCCCTCTGGGCGGCGGGACCTCCTCATCCGGGAGCGATTTAGATCGTGCCCGTGACACCGACATCCGATTTTAAACCCGTCTTTAGACTTTTCAGGGACACTGTCACTCTGTGTTCCCCCAAGTACCCTCTTTTCTGACATCTTTTTACTCGTAGGCCCTTTGAGGGCAGATTCACTACAAGGAGATTTTGAGGAAAATCACTAATCCTATAACAAACCAAACTTACAACTGGGAAGGTCTGATGGAAAGGAACACGGAGGGTCACTTCCCTGGTAGACGTGGTGGAAGATTTTGGGTCAGTTAGGGAAGAGCTGGCCAGCTGTGAAGCTGGAGCGCATTAACGGGTGGGTCCACAGCCAAAAAAATTGTAGTTCCTGGATGCCCTCCAGTAACGGTTAGATGCCTAGTCTCAGGAAAGTAGAAGTTTTCTGGGACGGAGTCCTGACCAGCAATAAGTTTTAATTGAGCCCTTCCTTGGTGCCAGGCACGGTGTTAGTCTCTTTCCATGCAATTGGATCTGGGCAGGATATTTTATGAAGTAGATGGGCATGCTACACAGAAGCATTGGGTTAGCAAGTTATCACTCCTGAATCTATCATCATGATAAGGGGTGATATGGGGACAAAGTTTTACTTTTGTTTATATGGATGGGATGTGAGCTTCTTTTTTTGAATTCCCTTTAGGGAAGAGGACAGGTATAGGAGCTGTCCCAGCAAATGCAGAGAGGACCCCATAGTACATGGGCAGGTATAGGTCCTGAGACCTGTGGAGATATGAATTTTTCCCACCTCTGTGATCTCAGAGATTGTTCAATGGACATTTTTATGTTTAAAAAGACTTCTTAAATGCAAGATACTATGGAGTCTAATCTTATAAACATTTTTCTCTGGTATTTGTCATGTAACATTGGATAACGTAGTTCCTCTGCCAGCCTTACACCTCCATTCCTTCATCTGCAGTCAAGAGATAACACTAGCAGGGAGGCCCTAATGTTGGGTGAGAGTTAATTGAATGAATATATGCAGTATTCTTAAAACAGTATTTGGAACCTGGCATGAACTTTCCTTCAGGAATGCAGAGCAAGTTCCTGTTAAACTGCCACGTCAGTGTATTTTGTCATAGGAGAGCCAGTCATAATATTACAAGATGAGGATTTTAGTGAGATAGGCTGAATTATACATACTTTGAATGGGAAGAGTGAAGTATTGATGATTTGCTGCCAAAACATGGATCTATCTAAATTCACTTTCATTGAAGGCTGTTAAGAAGTACTGAAAGCTAGATAGGCATTCACAGTTATTCACAGTTAATCTTCAAATTTTTTGGCACCTCCATATATTTAGAAACATAAGACAGTTGTAGTTAGGGAATAGAGTTAAGTGTCAGCAGACCTATGGGGACTTTATTTATTTATTTATTTATTTATTTATTTATTTTTGTGGTGCTGAGGATGAAACCAGGGTTTCTACTTCCAGGCTACACTCCCAGACCTTTTTTTTTATATTTTATTTGAAAACATGATCTCACTAAGTTGCTAAGAGCCTAAGTAACTGAGGTTGGCTTCGAACCTGCACAATCCTCCTGTCTCAGCCTACCAAGCACTGGGATTATAAGTGTGCACCACCACGTCGAGCTATATGGGGACTTATTTAAGGGTAGGGTTCTTAGCCGTCAAATGTGGAATTCTAGAGTAGAGCTGTACGGTATAATTTTTGGCAGTGATATATATTGAACATTTGAAAATTTTAGCTGCCATGATCAAGACTCTGATTTTTTTTTTTTTTTTTTTTTTTTTTGCGGGTCTGGGGATAGAACCCAGGGGCATTTGACCTCCAAGCTACACCCCCTGCCCTATTTTTTTTTTATTCTTTATTTTGAAACAGGGTATCACTAAGTTGCAGAGGGCCTCACTAAGTAGCTGAGGCTGTCCGCGAACCATGATCCTCCAGTCTCAGCCTCCTGAATGCTAGGATTACAAGTGTGCACCACCACGCCCGGCTAAGACTCTGAATTTTTAATTAAACATACAGTGGAACATGGTACTAATGTTTACCTTATTTTATAGCACAGAGCGTATGTGGATAAACTTTGAGACTCTGTAAACTTTTGAAATATATGCAGAATTGTATATATATTTTTTCTTCAGCTTTCATCAGATTCTCAATATATCCAGAAAGATTATGAACTATTTATATAGGTCTTTGTTTAAAAATAAAGAAAGAAATAAGGGCAATGTGTATGCCCTCTTGTAACCATTGCTGTTTTCCCTTTCTCGTTTTTTCCTGTCCTCAGCTTGAGGTGGCTCCCCCTGATTTTTTCAGAGAGAAACCAACTGGAACCGTTGCCCTCAGATCCCAGACAAACTGTAAACTGCTAGAAAGGGCAATGGCTGTGGCCCTAGGTTGTGCGATCCAGGCATCCTTGAATCAGGGTTCTGTGCTGCAAGACTATGACAATGACAGTGAAGTGTCCCGCCAGCGCTTCAGGCAGTTTCAGTACACAGAAGCAGCGGGTCCTCATGAAGCTTTCAACAAACTCTGGGAGCTTTGCTGTCAATGGCTCAAGCCAAAGATGCGTTCTAAGGAACAAATCCTGGAGCTGCTGGTGCTGGAGCAATTCCTCACTATTCTTCCCACGGAGATAGAGACCTGGGTGAGGGAACATTGCCCAGAGAATAGAGAAAGAGTTGTGTCACTGATAGAAGATTTACAGAGAGAACTTGAGATACCTGAGCAGCAGGTAAGAAAAGATTTTGGGATCTTTGTTATTAGAATGAAAAAGATTCTGCGGCAGTTGGATGTAGGCCATTTTCTCTATGTACATCCCAAGGTTCCTCCACAGGCCCTTTCATGTTTCCCTTCTGCTGGAATCAGCATCTAAGTCAGTGGATCTCAAACCTATCAGACCTTATCCTCACCCTTCCATATAAGACATATTTTGTAATGACTTAGCACCTTTTTTGTTAATCTCCAGTTGCTTTTTTTTCTTTTTGACGTTGTATAGCAACTGTTCAGTAGTAAAGTACTCATCCTCCAATTTAGCATCTTAATGGAGAAAGTATTTATCACACTGCCTGAGAGTCAAGATTTGGGGAGTTGTTTACAAGGTATTTTTAGCTCAGCGTCTTTGTTGGAATTGCTATCATGATGTCTGCAAGCACTGGCAAGAAGTATTTATTTCAGCCCCGTTTAGTGTCTCATACCTGTCATCTCAGTACTTGGGAGACTGAAACAGTAGGATCACAGGTTCAAGAACAGCCTCAGCAATTTAGCAAGGCCCTCTGCAACTTGGGGACACCCTGTTTCAAAATAAAATAGGGTTAAGTTTGTAGCTCAGAAGTAGAATGCCCCTGGGTTCTATCCCCAGGACTACAAAAAAAGTGTCAGTTTCTTGCTGGGGGGATTTATATAGAGAAAAGAGCTTTCCCTTGGAGGTGGTGGCATTTTCCTATGTCTTCTGTTCAGACCACCACATATTGTCTCTGTTTGGAGAGTGCCTGGTCTAGCAGAGGACAGTGTTTAAGGAGGGAACAGGTGCGTCCAACTGAGCAGCAGGGGCGCTGAGTCCTGTGTGGGGAAGGGCCCCACAGAAGATGTGGGCTTCAGGGAAGGTAGAGGCCTGAATAGGAATCTTCCCTAGAGTAGCAGGGCTTTCTGGTTTCCCCTCTTTTCTCTGTCTTCTTGGTTAGGTTTTCCATGTAAGATTTCCCCTAGAATGGTCTAGACATGCTCTGCCCAGCACAGGAGCCACTAGCCACACATAGCCCTTGAGCACTTGAAATGTGACCAGTGCAAATTGAGTGTAGAATACACACCACATGCAGAAGATGTGGTAAATGAGGAAATCGGGTAGGCTATGTCCGCAGCAATTGTTTGGTTGTATGCTGAAATCCTGATGGGTTTATGTTTGTTTAAATGTGTCATGCTATTAAGATTGTCTTCTCCTATTGCTTTTTGTGCATGGCTCCATGTAGGCACTGGAAATTTGAAAATAACATGTATGGCTTTCAGTAGCACTGCTATTGGGCAATGCTTTAATGTACAGTGAGGTCAAACTAGCCCTACTTGCAGTGTGTCTGGACTGTATTGTAATGGATTCTGGTATTCCCCCAGGTCGACATGCATGACATGCTATTGGAAGAACTAGCACCAGTAGGAACAGTACCCATGACACCAAACATGCACCTGGAGTCACCTGCACTCCAGGTAATGGGACCTGTGCAGGAGGCCCCAGTACCAGAGGCCTGGATGCCACAGGCAGGGCCTCAGGAGCTGAACTACGGAGCTGCTGGCGATTGCCAGCCGTATCTGGACCCTGGTAAGGCAAGAGTTTTCTTTCTGCTCTTTTGTTTCTATTGGAGAACTGGAAAGCTCTCAAAAGTTGGAATTGATTTAGAAACACCAATTCTCCAGTAGAAATGGGACACTTGGAAGAAGAGGAGTCAGTGAATCTCAAACCTATCAGACTTTATTTCCCCCTTCCATAAGACATATTTTGTAATGACTTCTTTACTATACACGCATGAAATTTACAAATAATATGAACTACATACACTAGCCAGCATTTTCACAGCTATAATCTAAAGACCTGACCATTGTAACTTAGAGTAAAGATTTATTTGTTCACAGTTTCTGTAAAAATTCCAGGTTCAGTTCAGGTGAGACCAAGGACTGCAGATCTCAGGGCATGGTGGTAAGAAGTAGAGAGAGGGAGACCGCAGGCTTTTTTCTCACATCATGGAGGCGGGAAGCAAGTGAGGGGAGGTAGAAGCATATATAATCTCCAAGGTCACAGTCCCAGGAATCCACCTTCTCCAGCCATATCTTACCAGCTTGGGCCATCACCCAAGTAAATTCATTGTTCACTGTGAGAATACAAATAAGCCCTTCTTCCAACATTTCCACCCCTTTTCCATGAGAGGTGGGGGTCACCCCAAATCCAAAACACTATGCTACCTACATGAATCAAATAAAAGCATTATTATATTGGTCTGTAGCCTTTAGTCCAAATCTGGACTTGGCCTATTTTTATGTTCCTTGTGATTTTTACTTTGTTAAGGTGATACTTTTAATATAGGAGGAAGAAGAAATGAGAGAATAATTACTGCATGAAAAACCTGAAATATATACAGTCTACCTCTTAATAAAAGCAGTTTATTTATCCCGAATCACGTAGAGTCTAGAAAGGATATAAAAGAAAAGAAATGCAGTTTATTATAAATGATTATGTATTTCTACATAAAAATATTTGGCCTTGACTTCATGAGAAGACCTCAGGTAATTGTCAGATGCCTGCATCTCTGCTTAGAGTCACTTTGATGGGTCAATAAGGAATTCAGACCAATATGTCCCAAGTACTATGAGCGATGTTGCTGCTTGTCATATATTTACCCCAAATAGCAAACAAGTTTTGTCAATGGGAACAATTGGTCCTGGAGTCTTCCTTTGATTTTCACTATTGGGCATTTCCAGGAAATCTTAAGTCAAGCTAAAATATGCAAAGATTTCTTGAGTCTGATTAGCAGTATATGGTCTTTATCAGGTATTACTTTGTCATTTGGTGATCCTGGAGATTGAATCAAGGGACACTCCACCTCTGAGGTACATTTCTGGCCCTTTTTATTTTTATACTGAAACAAGGTCTTTTTTTTTTTTTTTTTTTTTTTGGTGGTACTAGGGTTCCTGGAAGCCCTTCTATCTCCGGGCTACACTCTTTTTTTTTTTTTTAATTTGGAAACAGGGTCTCTTAAGCCAGCGCTGCTGGCTTCGAACCTGCGCGATCCTCCTGTCTCTGCCTCCCAAGCGTGGGGATTACAAATGTGTGCCACCACGCCCGGCGAAACAAGGTCTTTTTAGATTGCTGAGACTGCAAAGATTCTGGGCATTGGTCTTTAACTATGAACCTCTTGTCTCAGTCCCTCAAGTACTGTGATTACAGGTGTGCACCACCATGCACAGCTTGCCGGGTGCTTTTGGTGAGAACGAATGTCTGAGAGGGAATTCCACAGTGGCTAGGGACCTAGGAAAACTTGGTGGCATTCTCCTCTGTCTTGTGTTCAGACCATTACATATTGTCTCTGTTTTGAGAATGCATGGCCCAGCAGAGGACAGTGTGTCTGTGAGGAGGGAGCAGGTGTGTCCAGCTGGGCAGCAGGGTCACTGCGTCCTGTGTGGGGAAGGGCTCCACAGGAGCTGTGGGTGTCAAGGTAGGTAGTGGCCTGAATAGGAGTCTTCCCAGGGTCTCTGCCTCCCTAGAGTAGCAGGGCTTTCTGTTTTCCCTTCCTTTCTCTGTCTTCTTGGTTAGGTTTTCCATGTAGGATTTCCCCTAGAATGGTCTAGACATGCTCTGCCCAGCACAGGAGCCACTAGTCACACATGGCCCTTCAGCACTTGAAATGTGACCAGTGCTAATGCAGAAGATGTAGTAAATGAGGAAGACAGGTAGATGCTTTCCGCAGAAATTGTTTGGTTGTATGCTGAAATCCTGATGGGTTTTATGTTTGTTTAAATGTGTCATGCTATTAAGATTGTCCTCTCCTATTGCTTTTTGTGCATGGCTCCCTGTGGCCACTGGAAAATTGAAAATGGCATGTGTGGCTCTCACTTCACTGCTATTGGGCAATGCTTTAAGGTACAGTGAGGGCAAACTACTTCTACTGGCAGTGGGTCTGTACTGTACTGTGATCGATTCTGGTACTTCCCCCAGGTTGACATGAATTTCCCCACATATTTTTAAATAATGGTGAAAAAGAGAAAACTCTGAAATATATTTTATACATACTTTGGTCAGTGCAGAGGTTTATAATGTTTCGATGTTTGCATTACCTCCATTTCATAGTCTGTTTGATAATTCAAAAAAACCCCATTAAATATGTACAGCTACAACAATTGGTAGAACTTAGCTAGTCCTATTAAATTATCAATCTTTCTACATACGCATTTTGATTCTTTCTGTTAATTTGACTTTATATGGATCATATTGAAAATGGCATACATTCAGACTGTGCTTGGTGTCGTCTTCCAGCCCCCACTTCCCCTTCCCCCTTCCCAACAATGAATGTCCAGGTTAAACATGTTACATTTATACTTTTACACATATTTGAATATAGCTTCTCCATTAATCAACCTCAGCCTTCTTCATCTACTACCCTTTCATTTTAGCTTCTCTGTGGTTTCCCCTCCATTATCTGGAGTCCCTCTGAGGGACTCAGAGGGAGGACCAGAGGGACTCCAGATGATTTGATTTTTAATCAATATTTAAGGTACAAAAATCATAAAGTAGCAGTACTAATATTGGTGCTAATATTTTACTCTATAAAGCACACGGAAATGCAGTATATTTAACCAACTATAGGAATAATTGATTGAACGAGTAAAATACACAAATTTGGAGGAGAAGGAAATATCCTGTTTTGTCACTGTTTAATGTGATATAGTGGCTAGATGTAGTGGTGCACACCTTTAATCCCAGTACTTGGGAGGCTGACAGGAAGATCACAGGTTCAACACCTGCTTTAGCAACGTAGTGAGACCCTGTTTCCAAATAAAAATAAAATAGGGCTGGGGGTATAGCTCAGGGGTAGAATGCCCCTGAGTTTAATCCCTAGCAATACAAAAGTTGATGTGGTATACTACTCCCCCGAGTTTAATCCCTAGCAATACAAAAAATGATGTGGTATACTATGCAAAGTAATGCAAGACTTATTATTCCATTATTTAAAGTTTACTTTCATTATTGATTTTTAATGAAAATATCTTGGTATATTGCATGAAAAAATGCTATTGGAAACTGAGCAAAATATACAAGATATTGGCCAAGTGGAGAAAAAATATAAATTAATGGAAGTTGGAGGAGTACAACTATGATGTAGAATGTCCCTGGGTTCAATCCCAGTACCCCCATCTACAAAAAAATAAGAAGCAAGGAAGCTCTGGTCCTAAAAATATAAACTACATCTTACAAACTATATCCTTGAAAATGTGGATTTCATAATTAGTATACCAGAACTGTAACACACTTTGTCAATGGATTTTTTTGTTTCATTTGATTAGGTTTCATTGGAAATGTATATGAGATGTCAAAGATTACATTCTTTTGGTGATGAAGGATGTGAGATAAGAATTTAAAATATAAAACAAATACTGTCTGCAAAGCATTCCTGGTAACTTAAATTTTCCATATTATTCTATTACATGAAAAAATTTACTATAAGCTAATATCTAACCCCCAACTATTATAATGATATTTAATAATGCAGTAGAGTCTTTATGACACAGTCCTTGATAATAGAGCTTAATAAAAGTCATTCTCTAAAATAGGATGTGGGGAAAATTCATCAGTGAAGCCCCTTTTCTGTTAACCTCCAACTGCTTTTTTCCTTCTTGGCATTGTATAGCTACTGTTCAGTAGTAAAGTACTCATCCTCCAATTTAGCAGCTTAATGGAGAAAGTATTTTCACACTGCCTAAGAGTCAGGATTTGGAGAGTTGTTTACAAGGTATTTTTAGCTCAGCATCTTTGTTGGAATTGCAATCCGGACGTCTATAGGCACTGGCAAGAAGCATCTATTTCAGCCCTGTTTGGTGGCTTCTATCTTACACTTGGGAGACTGAGACAGTAGGATCACAGGTTCAAGAGCAACCTCGGCAATTTAGCAAGGCCCTCTGCAAGTTAGGGACACCCTGTTTCAAAATAAAATAGGGCTAGGCGTGTAGCTCAGAAGTAGAATGCCCTTAGGTTCTATCCCCAGTATCACAGAAAAAAAAGTGTCAGTTCCTTGCTAGGGGGAAGTTTGTTGAGAGAAATAGGCTTTTCCCAGAGCAGATAGTCCAAAAGAAAGCACAGGGCATGCCACAAAGTCTTTGGTAACCTAGTCACATACCATCATTTCTACCACATTCTTTTTATTAGAATTAAGCCCCTATGTCCAACTCATACTTCAAGGGAAGAAAATAAATTTATATATCCTGGATTTGATAGGTATTCCAAAATAGATTTAAATTATGTTCCCAACTTCTATATGAATTTGGGAGCATAATTTAAAATTACCATGTGTTCCATGTTTTCTTACATATAAAATTAAGATCCATTCTAAATTAATTTTTAAAGGATGTGATGTAGAGGTCCAAAAATATTTTATTTGCATGTGGATATCAAGTGGCACACTATGATTTGTTGAAAAGGCTATTTTTCTTCATTGAATACCTTTAAAACTTTTGTCACAAATCACTTGATCAACAATTTCCAAAAATGACATTATTGGACTCAGTATTTTGATTGTATTTATCTGTATGTATATTCTTTTGAAAGTACCACACAATCTTGATTGTGATTGTGGTAAATTTTAAAATCTGGAAGTACAAGAGCTCAAACTTTTTTATTTTTATAGATATTATCCAATAATTTATTATCAATATTAAACTATTGTTTTTTAACTTTTTATTGTGAAATATGACAAACATACAGAAAGTTGAATTCAATGAATTATCACAAATCCCATATAACCATTTACCCAGGTTGGATATGAAGTGTTTCTGCCACCCCAGAATCCTTTCCCATATCAGTCCCCTCACCCTCGACCCTCACACAGAGAATTAGTACCTTGAATTTTATGGTATTTGCTTCCATACATTTATGGTTTTATCATACACTTATATATCTAGATATCATATGTTAGTTTTGCATGCTTTTTAACTTAAGAGACATAAATGATTTATGTTCTTTGTGCCTACCTTTTTCCACTTAATATTATTCTTGTGATGTGAAATATATCTATATTATTGGATATAGCTATGCTTTATTCATTTTACTGGAATACGTTATTTAATATACTAACATGATTAATAAAATAATTTATCCACACTGAGTGTTAATAAAACTTGAATTGATTCTAGATTGGTGGGAATTAATACTACTACTATAAACATTCTTGTATATGTCTCTTGGCATATACATGCACATACTTCTTTCTTATTTTTCAAGATTGTTTCATTATTTGGGGTCTGTTACAATTTTATCAATTTCCAGAAGTCCGGATGCTGTTAGGGATTAAGTTAGATATATAGATCAATCTTGGGAGTACTGCCATGTTAACAATACTGAATTTTTGATGCATAAACCTGGAATGCGTTTCCATTTAGATAGGTGTTCTTTATATATTTCAACAGTGTTTTATAGTTTTTGTAGTGTACCTATTCTACAGATTTTATTAATTTTTCTTAAATATTTTATACTCATTAATTTTTTGTGGGTCTGGGGGTGGAACCCAGGGGCATTTGACCTCCGAGCTACACCCCCTGCCCTATTTTTTATTCTTTATTTTGAAACCGGGTCTCACTGAGTTGCAGAGGGCCTCACTAGGTAGCTGAGGCGGTCTGCGAACCGTGATCCTCTAGGTATCAGCCTCCCGAATGCTGGGCTCCATTAATTTTTATTGTCAATGGAATTGTTTTAATTTCATTGGGGATTATTCATTGAAAGTTTATAGAATTAACAGTTGATTTTTTTTACCTATTGATCTTGTATCCTATAAATTACTGAAGTATTTTTTAGTTCTGATTGATTTGTAAGGATTTACTATATACAAAATCATGTCATCTATAAAAAATATAGTTTTACTTAAGTTTCAGTCCAAATACCTTTTCTTTCTTTTTTCTTGCCTAAGTTGCCCTATCCAGAACCTCTAGTTCAATGTTGAATAGAAATGGTGAGGATACACATCCTTGTCTTGCTCCTGATCTCAGGAGAAATTTAGTTTTTCACCATGACTTATTATGTTAGCTGTAGATCTTTCAGAAATACCTATTATCAGTATAGGAATCCTTATATTTCCAGCTTTGTGGGTGTTTTTTTTTAAATCAGGAAGCAGTAATGGTTTTCCTAAATATTTTTTATTGAGTTGATCATGCGGTTTTTACTTGTTATTCTACTATAATGATTCATGACCTTAATTTTTTAAAGTAAAACCATCTTTACTTTCTTAGGATAAATACCTGGCATATAATTCTTAAAATTACTTGCTAGGTTCAGTTTGCTAATATTTTGTTGAAGATTTTCACATCCATATTTTTAAGATATCTTGATTTGTAGTTTCCTTTTCCTGTCTTTATAAGGTTTCATTATCAAAGTAATACTGACCTTATAGCATGAGTTGGAAAGTTTTTCCTTCTGCTTTTTGAAAATAATTGCCATTCTTTTTCTTTTGTCACTTGCACTCTAGATATCATACTTATGAAACTGTTGCCTAATCCAGGGTCATAAAGATTTATATCTAAGCTTCCTTCTTTTGTGGGTAATAAATGTTTAGGTCATTGATATATTTTGTATGTGGTGGGACATAGGGAAACAACAACATTCTTTCAAATGTGAGTATCTATTTGTTCTAGCACCATTTGTCGAGGAAACTATTCTTTACCAACTGAATTTTCTTGACATCTTTTTTTAATTTTTATTTTCTTATAAGTGGTACATATTGAGAGTGGTGTACATTTACATTGTGCTTCATGCCCTTTGCCCTCCCTTTCCCTCCCCCCCAACAGAGACTGTCCAGGTTAATCATGTTGTATTTATGCTATTACACATATTTGTATGTAGCTCCTCCATTGAACAACCACAGCTTTCTTCCTCTCCTATCCTTCCATTCAAGCTTTGCTGAGATTTCCTCTCCATCATCTGGAATCCCTCTGGTATTACCACTACTCCCTAGCTTGGACATATTAGAGAAAATATATGTCCCTTCTCTTTCTGTTCTTGACTAATCTCACTTAACATAATGTTCTCCAGCTCCTTCCATCTTCTTGCAAATGCTATTATTTTATTTTTCTTTATAGCTGAATAGAATTCCATTGTATGTATTTCCCATAATTTTGCAATCCATTCATTTGTTGATGGAGATCTAGGTTTGTTCCATGTTTTGGCTATTACAAACTGTGCTGCTATGAACATGGGTATGCATATGTTAACGTAGTTCTCTGATTTCAAGCCCTTTGGAAATGTACCCAGGATTGGTATAGCCAGATCAAATGGTGGATCTATTCCCAGTTTTCTAATAAATCTCCATACTGATCTCCATAGTGGCTGAACTACTTTGCACTCCCACCAACAGTGTAAAAGAGCTCTTCTTTCCCAACATCCTTGCCAGGAATTGTTGTTGTTTGATTTCTTCATGATTGCTACTCTGATTGACATCTTTATCAAAATAATTGACCTTAAATGAAAAAGGCTTGTTTCTTGACTCTCACATTGAATATATCTTTCTTAGCCACTGGAATGAGTTGGAAAATATTCCATTTTCTTTTATTTTCAAGAAGAGATTATGTAGAATTGGTGTTAATTCTTTTTTAAATTTTTGGCAGGATTCACCAGTGAAGCTATCTAGGTTTGAACTTTTCTTTGTAGAAAGTGGTTTGATTCCTAATTAAATTGCTTTATTAGTTATGCATCTATTCAAATTTTCTGTTTCTTTGCGAGGCAGTTTGGACAGTATATGTAGTTTTAAGATTTGTTATATTTCATTTAAATTATCTAATTTTCATACATTTGTTTTTAGTATTTCTTTATAATCCTTTTTATTTCTGTAAGGTTGGTGGTAATGTTCTCTTCTTCATTTCTGATTTTGTTACGAGGTGGGAGATTTTAAAATGATTTTGTACAGCCTCATTCCTTACTTACCTGCCTGGAAAACATTAAAGCAAAAATACAAATGGTGAATACAAGTTTTTTATTTAAATACATGAAAAGGCAACATGTGAGAAGGTCCGTGAAGAAAGGGAAAAGGGCCACACTCCAGGGGAAATCATTTGTGATGGGCAATTCCTGGGAATGGAAAGGTGGCCCAGGACAATGTGGTTATCCTCCAGAGACAAGGTCAGGAGCAGTTCGTTTCAAGGAAAAGAAAAAATGGTGTGGAGTCTTCCATGTGTCAGTGTTTTATTACACTGGATACCTTATTTATACATATTACATTTTAGCGTGATTGACTGCCCTTTACATGTCACATCCTAGTGATCCTGTGTTGTTTCTCCTCCCTCTTTCCATAAGGGAGGGGTTAAAGTGAGCAAGGCTCTGATGGTAGACTTATAGTTCATCTCAGCCAACCTCATCTGCTAATGTGTAGGTAAATACCTAGCATCTGTAGTAAATTGAGTTTTCTTTTTTTTCTTGGCCAGTATAACTAAAGATTTGTCAGTTGCCAACTTTGTTCAATAACTTTCTCTATTGATTTACAGTTCTCTATTTCATTCAATTCTGCTCTAATTGTTATGTTTCCTAGTTGTTTTAAGTTTACTTTGCTCTTCCTTTTCTCATATTTTAAGGTGGAAATCTAGGATCTATCTGAGATTTCTTTCCTTTGTAATACAGGCATTCAGGGTTGTAAATTTTCCTCTAACCACTGCTTTATGTTACATCTCTTGAGTTTTAACATGAGCTGTACTCATTTTCATCTGACTCAAAATATTCATAATTTCTTGTTTGATTTCATCTTTGATTAGTTACTTAGAAGTGTGTCATTTGATTACCAAATATTTGTGAGATGGTCAAATTTCTTTATTCAGTTCTAACTTCATTCTATTTTGGTGGGAGAATATACTTTGTAATCATGATCTTTTTAGATTTTGGAACATTTGTTTTGTGGTATAGCATCTGACCTGTCCTGGATAATTTTCTACATGCATTTTAACGAATGTGGATGTTGCTGTTGTTTGTTGGAGCATTCTATGAATGTCCGCTATGCTTAGTTGTCAAATCTCCTATATCTTCTATTGTTAATCTTCTACCTAGATTTTCTATCCACTAATGCAGGAGTTATTGAAGTGTTCAACTACTGTAGAATAATTGACCAGTTCTACTATTTCTGTCAGTTTTTACTTCAGGTATTTTGGTACTCTGTAATAAACTGCATACATGATTATAATTGTTATATCTTCCTTATATATTGATTATTTTAGCAGTATAAAATGATCTTCTTTATGTAAAAGATATTTGTTTTAATATATGTTGTCCAGCTCTCTTATGGATGCTATTTATAGGATATATATTTTTCCATTTCTTTATTTTCAGTCTATTTGTATTTTTTAACCTAAAGTATGCCTCCTGTAGGTGCTGTATATAAATGGATCTTTTAAAAAACCCAGCTGGTTATGGTGGCACACACTTGTAATCCCAGCATTTGGGATGCTGAGAAAGGAGGATCCAGGTTCACGGCCAGCTTCAGCTACTTAGGGAAGCCCTTTGCAACTCAGTGAGACCCTATTTCAAAATAAAGAATAAAAAATAGGGCTGGGGATGTAGCTTGAAGGTAGAATGCCCCTGGGTTCCATCCCCAGTATGGCAAAAAGAAAAATGAATAAATAAAATCCAGTTTGATACTCTTTCATTTTAATTGAATTGTTTAATTTATTCAAATTTAATCTTACTTTCATTTGTTTTGATTTACATTTGCCATCTTACTTTTTTCCATATGTCTTATGTGTTTTTGTTCTTCTCTCCTCCTCTTACTGCTTTGTTTTGCATTGAGTAAATAATATTTCTGATGAGAATTCAAATTTTGATCTCATTGGAGTTCCCTTGTAACTAATAAGTCATTTTTCTCTTCCTGTTTTTCAAGATTTTATCCTTCTGTGTAGTTTTTAAAAATCTTTACTATGATGTATTTTTCAGTTTTTCCTACTTGGAATTCATTGAGACTCCAAGACATGTAGTTTAATATTTTTCACTGTTCTTGGGTAATCTGAGATCATTATTTCTTTGAATGTTTTTCTGCTCCCTTCCAGAAAATACCTGTCATTCCAGGGTGACTGTGCATACCCAAGTATGTGCTTTCAAAGGAGTAATTTTAGATTAACATTGATTAATTATACTTAGCATGACTGGGGACAGACTTCACTAAAATTACCCAGTCATTCACTAGACAACAGTGAAGAGACTTGAGGGGATGACAGAATTACTATATTATCTAAAATGTCTAGTTTACTACAAAAAATGTGGCATGCATGTGCACAGCAAAGTATGATCTGTAAATTTTACTTTGGTACTGGGAATTAAACCTAGGTGCATTATATCTCTGAGCTACATCTCCAGCCCTGTTTTATTTATTTGGAAACAAGATTTCATTACGTTCCTGAAGGCCTTGCTAAGTTACTGAAGCTAGCCTCAAACCTGCAATCCTTCTGTCTCAGCATCCCAAGTACCACGATTATAGTCATGTTCCACTATTCCCAGAAAGTATGATTTATATTATGTGGCGGAAGTGGGGAGAGCAGGTAACAGGATTTGCTCATGAATGTGACTAGATGCCAGATTTAACAGGCAGCAAAGACTTCAAAGTGGCAGCTAGCATATATTCCAAGACCTTGAGAAAATCACTATTAAAGAAGCAAAGAAAGTTAATTAAATGAAAATATCACATTGAATAGAGAATCTCAACACAGAGCAATTATAAAGACAAATCAAATGGAAATTCTAGGGTTTAAAAGTATAAAAATTGTTAGTCTTCTATTACTGTAACAAATACCTGAGATAAACTTACAAAGAGGGTGTATTCATTTCGAGTCACCCCCTCATGCCATTTTGGCATGGAGCTGTATTTCTATTCTCTGTATTTCTATCTTTTTTTTTTTTTTTTGGTGGTACTGGGGGTGGAACCCAGAGGCTTTCTACCTCCAGACTATACTCCCAGACCTTTTTTATATATATATTTTATTTGGAAACAGGATCTCACTAAGTTGCTGGAAGCCTCACTGAGTAGCTGAGGCTGGCTTCGAACCCATGCGATCCTCCTGTCTCAGCCTCCCAAGCGCGGGGATTACAAGCGTGCGCTACCACGCCCGGCTATTTCTATCTTTCTAATAAACTTCTTTAAATCTTCAAAAGAAAACTTACAAAGAGAAAAATGTTCATTTTGACTCACAGGTTTTGAGGTTTCAGTCTATAATCTAGAGGCTTCGTTGCTTTGGGGCTTGTGTCATAGCCCCAGTGCATCATGGTAGAACAAAGCCATTCACCTCATGGCCAGAAAAAAAAGAAAGAGGAAGAGATGAGCATCTCAAACTTTCCCTTGAAGGCATCCCCCAATGACCTAACATCTCTCAGTAGGTCCTGCATCATAAAGTTTCCACTACCTACACTTAAATTCAAAGTCTCAACTGAAATAATTCCAGTATACAGGTTCCTGACGTTTACCTCTCTTTTTTCACTCAGCATTCAATAGCACTATTTCCCATTTTTAGTGTAATAAAATTTCATAAAGATTTGCTTTATATTTTCGCTCTAACCTAAATGAACTTATTTTCAAAACAGATGCAGAAGCAAGTTGGTGCATAGATTTCACTACACAATTGATTCATTCACCTTCCAAGAGATTGTAGTCTTGAAGTTAGTACAAAAGGGTGCTCTCCTAATTTTTATTCTGTTCTTTCCTTTTGAAGAAGACTCTTTTGAATCCAGGTGAAGTAATAGGAATTGAGGAGGCAGTAGTATTAAGAGGCCATGTGTCCAATAATTGAGCCAAATTTTTGAGAAAAAAAACCGTGATGAACCAAAATTTTCTTTTTTCCTATGAGCAGGATATCCATTACCAAAGCTTGATGTGAGCTTCCCACTAGAGCATAGAGAAGAGCCATGGGTGAAGGAATTACAGGATTCCAAAGAAATGAAACAATTACTCGATTCTAAGATAGGTAAGTAGTTTTTTATTGATATACTGGGGATGAAGGAAAAGAAAAAATTCAGACTTTTTTGTGGTACTAGGGACTAAACCCAGGGGCATTCTACCTCCAAGCTTTATCCCCAGCCCTATTTTATTTTATTTTTAAAAACAGGGTCTTGTTCAGTTCATGAGAATGTCACTACTTTTGGAGGGACTCCTCAAACCTGTGATCATTCTGTCTTAGCCTCCCTAGAACTCAGATTATAGCCATGTACCACCACACACAGCTGAAAAATTCAAACTTAATTGGGGCAAACAACTTTGGAATTCCATTTAGGAATTTCTATATTGCTGCTAATGGTTTAATGCGACTCTTAATTTTCCTTCATTTACTTTTTTCTTTGGAACACAATAACATTGGTGATTTCTTTTCCTTCTCTTAGGTTTTGAGATCGGTTTGGAAAATGAAGAGGATGCTTCGAAACAGAAAAAACTGGAGAATATGTATCCATTTATTGTACCTTTAGAGGGGAATGCTCTCCATGGTCCCATTCTGCAGAAAGACTATGTACAGTTAGAAAATCAATGGGAGCCACCCCCAGAGGACTTACAAACAGATTTAGCAAAACTAGTAGAACAACAGAACCCCCCTCTAGGAGAGATACCTGAGAGCTCTAACCAGGAAGAACCTCTCAACCCTAGGCCCCAAAAGAAAAAAAGTCCAGGAGAAAAGCCTCATCGATGTCCTCAGTGTGGAAAATGTTTTGCTCGAAAGTCACAACTTACTGGACACCAGAGAATTCATTCAGGAGAGGAACCTCACAAATGCCCTGAATGTGGAAAAAGATTCCTTCGTAGTTCAGACCTTTATAGACACCAACGACTTCACACAGGGGAGAGACCCTATGAATGTACTGTATGTAAAAAGCGATTCACTCGGCGGTCACACCTTATTGGGCACCAGAGAACTCATTCTGAAGAAGAAACCTATAAATGCATAGAGTGTGGGAAAAGTTTTTGCCATGGATCCAGTCTAAAAAGACACCTGAAAACTCATACAGGTGAAAAACCTCATCGATGTCATAGCTGTGGGAAAAGTTTTAGTCGACTGACAGCCCTTACTTTACACCAGAGAACACATACTGAAGAGAGACCTTTTAAATGTAATTATTGTGGGAAAAGCTTTAGACAGAGACCAAGCCTTGTCATTCATTTAAGAATCCATACAGGGGAGAAGCCATACAAGTGTAGTCATTGTTCTAAAAGCTTCAGACAGAGAGCAGGCCTTATTATGCACCAAGTCACTCACTTTAGAGGACTTCTTTAACAATTTTTAAGGGAAACAGGTCCTATAGAAATTAACACTAACTCAAAAAATTGTTAACCTTTAGCAGCCTATTTGTCTTCTAAGAAGCTTTTTGTTTGACCTTGTAAGAATAGTGAGGGTTTTTTGGGGGGTAGGGAGACTAAGGCTATTTTTAACTCATCTTCCAAGGTATATGAGTTCTAGAGTATCCACCTATTTTTGCAGTTGTCCTAGCTGTGATTTATTCTGTCTCCACATCTCTTTTTTCTTATAATGAAAAACTTTGTGTTACAAGGCAAACATTTCATAAGTCTAAGCATAAAGCATATAGATGGTGACAGTCCTTTTAAGAGTGTGGTGAATATAATGGATAATCATGGCCATCTGACATTATATGAGTACCATACTTATTCTTCTGTGTAATTAGAAGTTTTGTATGTGTGGAGCGTGGTACTGGGGACTGAACCTAGGGGCATTCTACCTCTGAGATACACCCCAGCCCTATGTTATTCTTTTTTATTTTTATGTGAACATATTGAAATGGCATACATTTAGAATGTGCTTGGTGCTCTCTCCCCCTCCCCCATTCCCCCAATGAATGTCCAGGTTAATCATGCTATATTCATACTTTTACACATATTCAGATGTAGCTCCTGCATTAATCAACCTCACCCTTCTTCCTCTCCTATCCTTCCATTCTAGCTTTTCTGAGATTTCCCCTCCATTATCTGGAGTCTCTCTGGTGTCTCCATAGTTTGGGCATATTAGAGAAAACATATGTCCCTTCTCTTTCTGTGCTTGGCTGATCTCACTTAGCATAATGTTCTCTAGTTCCTTCCATCTTCTTGCAAATGACATGATTTTGTTCTTCTTTATAGCTGAATAGAATTCCATTGTGTGTATTTCCCATAATTTTGTAATCCATTCATATGTTGATGGAAATCTAGGTTGGTTCCATATTTTGGCTATTTTGAAATAGGATCTTGCTGAGTTGTAGAGGGGCTTGCTAAGTTTCTGAGGCTGGCCTTGAACCTGCGATCCTCCTGTTTCATCCTCTGGGATTATAAGCATGTACCATCATGCCTGGCTTCTGCTGTGTAATTATTAAAGGTGACTATATTAACTCAAAGCTTTAGATGTGCCCTAGGTGGCAAGAAGAGACAGTAAATTTTGTCAAACAATAAAAATGTGTCCAAAACACAAGGATGAAGGGGGATGTTATTTGCCTGATGAGAATTGTGTTATTTTCACTGAAATTTTAATATTTAAGATTTTACCTTTTACTTTTGAATTTTATAACATTTCCAGTCTGCTGAGTTGACAGTCTGTTGTGATGGTGTTTAGAGGGGCATATTAATTTGGTAGTTAAATACTAGGTCTGGAAGAATCCACATGATAGTTAAAGTATACAAGTAGAGTCTAATTTCAGTTGACTGAAAAACCAGTATCCATGGCTTTTCACTCTCTTTGGTATTTACTTGTCTTACAGTGCTTTGAAATTTTACCAATTTTTAATTCAGTATTTCCATAAGTATGTGTCTTAGAATATTTCGTTCTGAAGGATATCCTGCAAATAAGTTTGGAAAGTGTTTCCTGCATTCCCCCTTCCTAGATTCATAATGCACATCAGTGTGTGAGGATCTCAGAATCATCTAGTAAAGGAGGATAAAGAACCTCTTTGTAGTCAATGTTTTCCGAACTTATTTGACCCCAGAATCTTTTTCATTTATACCTAGTAATAAATTAAAGAACTAATATTCTAAATATATCCCTTGGAACACACTGCCTTAAACAAATACTTCTATAGTTATCAGTATAGTCCTCTCACTCCCAAGCTATTATCTCCAATTGTTTAAAAGGTATTTTGAAAAATTCTTTAGAAATATACATCTTTTCTATAATATAGACACATGTACAAATCACTTCAAGGAGGCAAAGATTGCTAATTCAAATAATTTGTAAGTTTCTTAGTGATTCACAACCTCTTTGAAATTTACTCATAACACACATACACACACACACACACACACACACACACACACACTCATTATTGTAAGGAGGCAAAGGTCTCTAATTCAGATTAGTTAATAAATTGCCCAGGATTATCAACCTTTTTAAATTTATTCTTATAATTAGAAACACACACACACACAGAGTTACTACTTATATAAGCATTCTCATATAATCATGGTAACAATTCAAATTCCCTTAGTGAGGGAAGAAATCTTACTATCAGATAAAGCTATTAGTATGTGAAAATATTCATAGAGCCTAATTCCTTGTTATAAGATATAAGAAATGGCACATTCAAGCATTTTCCCTTTATGAAGATATCCAGTCACCTTTTTTTAAACTAGAACTAGGGAAAGTATATCTCTTCCATTGCATTGAAGTTCTTGGAAGTGATACATAAGTATTTGGGGTTACCTACTATATACCTAATGAGTCATGTTCTAAGCTTAATGGAAGCTAGTAAAGAAATAAAATTCATAGGTCAGGCTCATAAAGAACTTATAATATCTCTAGTTGAACAAGTGTTGGGAAACAAATGGAGAACAATCCAAGAGAGTTTGTAATTAAGTGCCAAATTATATCAAGTGCCACAGTCAGGATGTATCTTTAATTCTTGATGTCTAGGTCCCTGTATGATGCTGCTATAAGTCTGGGGTTAAAATTGAGATCTCAGTAGCAATAACCATGTAACACGGGAGGAGTCTGAATGTAGAGATGAAAAATACAGAATGTAACGGCTTCTCTTTTCTCTCTTATGGGATTGCATTCAAACCAGAACAGTGCCTTATATCGAATTTGCCCAACTGCTCTGTATTTATACGATATTTTAATAAAGTGAAAATGTGTATGCTCTTCCTGATTCTCTTGCATTAAGTAATTCTTTGGACAACTTAGAGCTATTTCCCTGAACAATGCCAGCAAATGCCACAATTTACTATTTCCCATCCTAAGTTGGAAACACTTTTCTGTCTACAACCATAGTGCTATAATTAAGCAGTTTTAGCTACTGGAGTTAGTTGCAATCATTATACAAGCTCCCTCCTTCCCCTCATTATCAACAACACATATGACTAGACTTTTACAAGGTAGATAACATCTAGTATTCATTTCTGTTGCAGTGCCCTAGCACTGTATAAGCATTAATATTTGTGGCATTGACTCAAAATGCATATGAAGTAGTTCTTGGAAATAGATTATAGTTAAAACATTACATGAATGTGCTTCATTAGGATACATATCATACCTACCTCCTAACCATTATGAAGGGCAAAGCCCAATACCTACCTCATAAGTACTATGAAGATTAAATAAATTTTGTTCAGTATACAGTATATTACATAGTATAAGCTGTTAATAAATACTAAGCACGATATATTTTCATTCATTGTTGTTTATATAATAAAAGCATTTAAGGTTATAAATTTTCTTTTTTGGATATTAATCTCATTTTTATTTTTTATTTTTAAAAATTTTTATTGATGTACTAATGGAATACAATATGGTAGAAGCATACATGTACAGATCACTCATTTTGCCCTTCCCCAATTCCTACCTCATTCCCTCCTCCTCCCTCCTTCTCATGTTTGACTTAGTGATTGACTTTGATATGTTTATACATCACGTACATTAGGAAATTTCTCCCCTCATCCTCATTTATTATAGGTTTTCTTCTAAATATATCTTTGGTCATATTCCATAATTCTTTATATAATGTTTTTATTGATGATTTCAAGTTTGCTTGTTACTGTTGTTTCCATTTTTTTTTAATATAACAATTTTTTTATTGAACATAAATAGTATACATTTACACTATATTTGGTGCCCTCCCCCCCGCCCACATTTCCCCCCCCACACACACCAATGGTTGTCCAGGTTAACCATGTCTTATTCATAATTTTACACATGTTCAAGTGTAGACCCTTATTAATCGAGACCGGCCTTCCTCCTCTCCTATCTTACCATCCAAACTTAGCTAGTATTTCCCCTTCAATATCTGGAGTCCCTCTGGTATTCTTTGTGTTTCCTAGTTTGGGCATATTAGAGGAAACATATGTATCTTCTTCTTCTGTGCTTGGCTGATCTCACTTAACATAATGTTCTCCAGGGCTTTCCATCTTCTTTCAAATGATATAATTTTGTTCTTCTTTATGGCTGAATAGAATTCCATTGTGTGTATTTCCCATAGTTTTGCTATCCATTCATCTGTTGATGGTGATCTGGGTTGGTTCCATATTTTGGCTATTACAAATTGTGCTGCTATGAACATAGGTATGCATATGTTGCTGTAGTTCTCTGAATTCAACTCCTTTGGAAAGATACCCAGGAGTGGTATAGCTGGATCATATGGTGGATCTATTCCCACCTTTCTTAGGAATCTCCACACATGTTGTTTCCATTTTAATTCCCCCTTTGACCCAAGAGCTCTACAGTGTTACTATTTTCCTTTTAACTTTGGGTTTAGCTGTATCGTGATAAAAAAAAGTTTCATTATATTTCTACTTTTAAAGATGATTTTTAAGAAAAACATTTGATAAGATTTTGTAGGTATCCTAAAGACTTTAGAAAATTAGAGTTTTATTTATGGATGCAAACTTAGGATATAATATTTGGCCTCTCGGTTACTTGAATAACTTTAAAATTATTCTTGTGAAGGGACAGTGACATAAAAATTGGGTTGCTCCACTTTTTGCTTCTCTGTATTTTTGTACTTCCCCTTCCCCTAGTAAGAGGTCTTTCTCTTTTGTTATGTTCTATGGATATTATGCAGAAGTTGTTCATAGCTGCCTGAGTATTGAGGCAACTAGGAAACACAGGAAATTAAAGGACCTAGGAGAGACCTATCCTTTTCAAACCCGGCTAAGTGCACTTTCCTTAATGATACTATAGTTGTTTGTCTTCTTGAAAACAGAGAAAATCTACAAGAGAAGCCTTGAGAATTTTATAACTTGGATTCTCCTGAATTAGCAGGGCATGTTTCCTACTGTGTCAAGGATGTTCATCTGGGACAGCAGAGAAAATGCAGGAGAATCTGTCACCACTGAGTCTACTGCTAGGGGATGGGAGAGAGCCACTGCCCTGCACTGCAGATCCCATAGCATTCTGGAGGAAGAGATCTGACTATTAGTGTTCTGAGGTAGGCCAAATATTCTCACAAATATCCAGAGCTCACCCTAAGCCCTGGCCTGACCCGAACTTCTTTTGCTGCACCTGTGCTTCAGGTGTGCAATTGATTGGAAAGAGAATTCATTTCTTAGCCTCTCCTTGGCATTAATAATTTTCTTAGCTCTTACTTCTTGGGTTTTAACTATTGAGATGAGGGTAGATTCCTTTCTCTCCTCAGTGATATATAGGTTAGCTTTTATCAAGTTTTTTGCTGATTTAATTGTCAAGCAGGACTTCTCTGAGATCTAGTTAATACTAATTTCTCCTATGATATTAGAGTATCACAAAAATTCTTCATATATTTTAAATATTTACTTAATGAACATTGGTGTCACCTAGTACAAAAATATGAATGACTGCAAGTGACTAAAAATGTAAAATCTGATGTCTTCTCTGAATATTAGACCATAACTGTTGCCTTTGGAAGAGGCCTTTTTACTCTTACTTTGACATCTATAGTAAATCTTTAGCCATATCTCTACAGTACATTCCCTTCCTATGAAAGTAGTACAGCAGGAGTCAGGCAGGTAAAGTAGTAAGAGTGTTCTCACCTTGGCC
Source organism: Muscardinus avellanarius (assembly GCF_963383645.1). Taxonomy (NCBI): domain Eukaryota; kingdom Metazoa; phylum Chordata; class Mammalia; order Rodentia; family Gliridae; genus Muscardinus; species Muscardinus avellanarius. The sequence continues at coordinate 71,498,475 of NC_137792.1, read as the reverse complement.
TGGAGTGGTGACACACTTAATTTGCATTGTTTCCTGGAACAGTTCATCCTGGGAAACATGCATTCCCTTATCCTAAGATATTACCACCCTCACACACTCACCAAAGGAAGAGGAAAAAGGGAAAGAAGTGTAGAATTCTTATTTTGATTCCTTCATTTTCAACCTGAGAAATAGTATAATTTGCACTGAAACATTTTGTGTGTATCAAAAAATTACCTTGGCAAAATCTCTAGGTCTTAATTTCTTCACGTGTAGTGATAGTTTTAAAACATGTCTGTAAATTATTTTTCTGTTTTTCTATCAAGAAGTGGAATGTATGTCCTCTGCTCTTAAAGCAGGGTAGGCTTGTGACTGTTACAAAGGAATTCAGCAGAAGTAATGCTATGTTAGTTCTGAGGTGAGGTCATTAAAAACTTTGCATTTTCCATCTTGTTCATCAGAAGCACTTATTCTTTCATCCCATCCAAGAAGTCTATTAACTTTGTTTTATTGGCACTGGGATTGAACCCAAGGTTATTCTATCTCTGAGCTACACTTCCAGGCTATTTATTTATTTATTAAATAAGGTCTTGCTAGATGGCTGCAAGTCTGGCTAAGTTGCGGAGGCTGGCCTCAAACCTGTGGTCTTACTGTTTTAGCCTCCCAATTATGAAAATTCCAGGCTGCACCAACACACCCAGGGGCTTCAATTCTTAAGGTAATAAAGGAATCAAACTAGCAGGAGATATGATAGTTAAAATATTTGCAACAAACAACAAAATAATATTGTTCTAAAATACATGGACCAAAAACTGACAGAATTCAAGTGCAAAATGGAAAATTCAATAAAAATAGTTGGAGACTTCAATATCCCTGTTTCAATTATGAGCAGAACTAGGCAAAAGATCAATAAGTAAATAGAAAACTCAAGCAGTGCACCACCCAAAAACAGTAAGAAAGCACATATTTTTCAAGTACACACAAAATAGTTTCCAAAATAGATCATATGCTAAACCATAAAAAGCCTCAATAAATTTAAAGAAGTGAAATCATACAAATATGTTGTCTGGCTACAATGGAATGAAATAAGTGAATAAGAGAAATTTAGAAAACTGATGAATACATGGAAATTAAACAATATATTCCTAAATAACTATGTCCTCAAAGGATGCATTACAAAAATAAGTAAAAGTAAATGAAAATGAAAAGTAAACATACTAAATCTTACGCGATACAACTAAAGCAATTTTTTTGTGTTTAGAGGATTTCTTTTTCTAGTCTTCAAAACAAGCTAGAATTTTCATGCAGATTTCTTTTAATTGCTAATTGTAACATCTGTCCTTGGGGCCCAGCCACATGGAGGCTAGAGGTGTCAGCCCCAAGCAATCAGTGGTGATTTAGTTAATTGGGCAGGCATACTTCTAAACATAGAGTACTGACCAGTTCCCACCCCTGCTCTATGCTTCTTGCTTTTTGTTCTGGGATGCAGGGCACTGCCTGTGAGGAATGGGCTTTGCTGTTTGCCTCACTCAGGGGAGCGAGGGGTCATTAGCAGTGGTAACAGCAGCTACTGGGTTGTCCCCAAAAGGAAGTGCTGGGTCTCCACAGGCTCCAAGGAGACCAGATGATTGAGTTGTGCATTCCAAGTGCTTCCAATCCAGTTTCTGGCTTAGGCCTGTAGAAGATGAGTCCTGCGTGAAGCTAGAGTGAGGGCCAGGGTGCTTGAGTGTGCCTGGTCTGGTCACATGGGGCCTGACACTGGCAGACAGAACCTCAGAATCACTGGTGTCTGGGGATAGCAGGATTCAGAACACCATAGGAAGGACCATATGTGGTGAGTAGTAATCACCCTGGGTGTGGCAAGCTCCCTGGCTGCCACACCTCATGGAGTCTCTGTGGGGCACAGGGGTCATATCTCACTATTTGTAACTAGTCCTGAGGCTTCTCCATCACCCCATTCTCTGCTGCCTGCCTGAAAGTAAGCTGGGAAAGTAGAAGTTTCTAGTTGGTACCACCATGGAGGGGCATGTGACCAAAGCTCTTTCACAGACCCCTGGTTCAAACTAGACCTCAGGAGAGTGCCATCTATACCCATGGCCACACTCCTACCCCTGGCACTCTCCCCTCCTGCTCCTCAGTCCTGCGGACCTCCACAAGCCCCCCACCCCGCCCCCGCAGCCCAACTTTGAGTCCTATGTCTTTGGGCAAACGGTAGCCTTTGGCTGGATGGGGAACTGAGGACCCAGAGATAAGAACCATCCCCTCCTCCCCAGTTCATAGCCTTGGGGGAGAGAGACAGCTGGTGGGAAGATGCAGTACATTGTTACCCATGTGGTGGGAAGTAAGTCTGGAAAGGGTTTCTGGGGTATCAGGCCAAGGTGGAGCCAGGGGCAAGTTGCCTGGAACTGGCTGCCTCTTCAAAAATCATACCTCCATTCTTTTCCACTGATCTTCCTTTTGTCTCAACCTTCGATCTCAGTACACAGCCAGTGACAGACATCTGGATCAGACAATTCCCAGCCACTCTGCTGTATGAACTTTTACTCTGGCTCTGCCTTTTGCTAGGTTTGAACTCACCTTTAAGACAAGGGGAATTTCTGGTCCCTGTTTTCTAGATAGATAAGGTTTCAAGGGTCTTAATTCTAGATAATCAATACCACCTAAAACCAATTTCTCCAGGGAGGGGACTATTATTTGCTTCAGAAAGTCATCCTCAGTTCCTTAAAGTAGTCTGATAAAAACTGAGAATATTACATTCCAGGAAAAAGCCTTGTTAAAATAACATTGTTGCCAGGCTTGTAATCCCCGGGCTTGGGAGGCAGAGACAGAAGGATCAGGCAGGTTCGTAGTCAGCCTTGCTGGCTTAAGAGACCCTGTTTCCAAATAAATAAATAAAAAAGGTCTGGGATTGTAGCCCAGAGGGAGAAGGGCTTCCAGGAACCCCAGTACCACTAAAAACAAAACAAAACAAAAAAAACATTGTTGCTAATTGCATCCAAACTGCTATGAACTATAGATAGCCTCCCCATAAATTTTCTTAAATTTATGCCAGATTAGTTATGATCCAGGATCCCTAGCCATAGCCTCTGAAGTGAGCAGAATGATTTTTCTCATTCCGTCTTGGTTGCCAAAGCTAAAGGGAATTTTGTTTTGTGACAATACTAAGGATCAAATACAGAGCCTCATGCACACTAGTCAAGCACTCTACAACTGAGCCATGCCTCTAGTCTGGAAGTTTTAAATTTAATATTTTCCTTCTGAAAGTCTAATAATTTTAGTTCATGAAATAAACTGACGAGAGATGGATAACATGAAAAAGAGTACATAAATTTTATTACATGATAAAGGCATGAGAGTATTAGACTCAAAGAGGGGCAAGATAACTGACCCTTGTTCATAGCTTACAGGGCTAGGAGTTTAAGATTAGGAGGTGGAGGGAGGTGGTCTAGTCAATAGAAATTCCTTAAAGCAAGTGTTTGAGGGAAGTTTAGATCTATCAACACCTTTATTAAAGGGAAGAAAGATGATGGGCACTAGTGGCGCACATCTATAATCCCAATACTTTGGAGAATTGCAGACTTGAGGCCAACCTCAGCAACTTAGCAAGACTCTCAGCAACCTAGCAAAACCCTGTTTCAAAAATAAAATAAAAGGGGCTGGGAGTGTGGCTTTCAATCCCCAGTACCACAAAGAGAAATAAATAAGGAAGAAAGATCTCAAATCAACCACCAAACTTTCTATTTTAGGAAACTACATAGAGGAGAAAAGTAAACTCAGAGCAAGAAAAAGGATGGAGATAATAAAAAAAAAAAAACAGTGAGAGGGCCGGGCATGGTGGCGCACACTTGTAATCCCCGTGCTTGGGTGGCAGTGACAGGAGGATCGCGCAGGTTCGAAGCCAGCTTCGCTGGCTTAAGAGACCCTGTTTCCAAAATAAAAATACAAAATAGTTCTGGTAGTGTAGCCCAGAGAAGGGTTTCCAGGAACCCCAGTACCACCACCAAAAAAAAAAAAAAAAAAAACATAGTGAAAGAGCATGGTGGAACACACTTGTAATCCCCATGCTTGGAAGGTTGAGAGAGGAGGATTGCACAGGTTCAAAGCCAGCCTCAGCTTAGTGAGGCTCTCAGCAACTTAGTGAGACCCTGTTTCCAAATAAAGTATAAAAATAGGTCTGGGAGTATAGCCCAGAGGTAGAAAAGCCCCTGTGTTCCACCTCTAGTACCACAAAAAATTGATAAACAGAGAGGAAATGTATGAAGTATTTAAAAAAAAACAATAAAAGTAGGGCATGATGGCACGCGCTTTCAATCCCAGCACTTGGGAGGCTGAGATAGGAGAATTGCAGTTCACGGACAGCCTCATGTACTTAATGAGGCCCTTTGAAACTCAGTGAGACCCTGTTTCAAAATAAAGAATAAAAAATAGGGCTAGGGGTGTAGCTTGGAAGTAGAATGCCCCTGGGTTCTATCCCCAGTACCACAAAAATAAATAAATAAATAACAATAAGACAGTGAATTAAATAAAAAATTAGTTCCTGGAAAAATCACCAAAATTGTCGGGCATGATGGCACATGCCTATAATCCCAATACTTGGGAAACTGAGACAAGAGAATCACAGGTTCAAGTCCAGTGTGTCAGAATTTAGTGAGAAACGATTTCAAAATAAAATCGTTGTATGAATGTGCCTCTGAAGTATAATGCCCCTGGGTCCAATCCCCAGTACCAAAATAAGTCAATAAAAAATAATAGTGCTGAAGTAACTAGATATCGATATTTTTTTCCATGCATGGTAAGTGAAATAAGCCTCTCATATGAATACAAGTAGTATAGTATCAAACTCAAAATGTTGGTCTCATAGAGGTTGAGAGTAGAATGGGGGTTAGAAAAGACTGAGGAGAGTAATGGAAAGGTTGATCAATGAGTACTAAGTTACAGTGAGAAAGGAGCAAGAAGTTCTGGTGTGCTATTGCACGGTGGCATGACTAGAGAGAATGATAATGTACTGTATTCTTCAAAAAACTAGAAAAAAGGATTTTGGAATGTTTCATCATAAAGAAATGATGAAAGTGTGAGGAAAGAGACATGTTTAACCTTATTTAAACATTACCAATATACATATAAAATGTATACATGTATTGAAACATTAAATGACCCCATTAATATGTACAGTATATTCTATTGCTGGCGATTGAACTCAGGATCTCATGCATGCTAGACAAACACACAACAACTGAGCTAAACATCTGGCTCTAATATGTGCAATATTTATATTTTTCCATATCAATTTAAAAATCAACTTTATAACTTTTTTATAATCAACATATAACTTTCTAAAAGTTATATGTTCAGGCTTGCTGAGACCACTGGACTAGATTATAATAATAATGAATGACACTTAGTGAGACTCTGAATAAAAAAGAAAAAAAATAGGTCTGGGGAGTGTAGCTTGGAGGTAGAATGTCCCCTGAGTTCCATCCTCAGAACCACAAAAAAAGAGAAACCATTGTCTCTAATGATCTACACAAAATAATTAATTTTAAATAAGTCCTTTGTTAGTACCATTTGTGCTGCAATTACAGAATACCATAAAACTGGGTGATTTTTTTAGTACTTCAAACATTTATTATTTATTTATCATAAAACACTGAAATTCCTTTCTTTTAGCTATTTGTTTTTTTCTGTATTATTTTCTTTATTTGGTATGTTTATAAAATACACAAAATGTTTACATATACATTATAAAGAACACAATTATATAAAATTCTCCCCAAACATATAAAAGTATTCATGTTAAATTTACTGAAAAGCTTTTATAATAGATTTTTTTAAATTTTTATAATTGGTGCATTGTAATCATATATCATATTGGAGTACAATACTTGAGAGGATATACAAGCACACATCATCCAATTAGCCCTCATCCACTCCCCATCCCATTCCCTCCCCCTCCCTCGATCCCATGCTTGTTTGGTGATTAACTTTGATACATTTGTTTATGTACCTCCTGCATTTTAAAGAGGCTCCATCCTCCCCTATTCCATACCCTCTGATTGGTCACCTTAGTTGCTTCACTATAGGGCCCTTTCTATAGCTCGACCTCTTCCTGTTGCCCCTTTCCTCCTAGTTTTTGCTGATTAGGGGAAGAATCTGATTTTTATTTTCTGCGATAATTCTCTGTGCATGCCGTTTTGCAAGTACCAGTACTGATCCCACGTTTGACAGCCCCCAGTAGTGGCCTGGCTACCCGGTGGACTGATCCAGACCTCGCTGGTTCAAGCAGCGGCCTTGCCTCATGGGAGGCCCCGATTCTGGTCTCGCTGGCCCCGACACCAGCCTAACCCCTCAGCTGGCTCCGATCCCAGCCTCAGAGGCCCCAATAGCGGCCTTGCCTCACGGCAGGCTCCAATGCTGGCCATTGGCCCCGGCACCGGCCTAACCCCTCGGCAAGTTCCGATCCCAGCCTCAGAGGCCCCAACACCTGCCTAGCCTCACAGCAGGCTCCGAACCCCGCCTCGCTGGCCCCAGCACCGGCCTAACCCCTCGACAGGCTCCGATCCCAGCCTCAGAGGCCCCAGTAACATCCTTGCCCCCTGTCAGGCTCTGATGCCGGCCATTGGCCCCGGCATCAGCCTAACCCCTCAGCAGGCTCCAATCCCGGCCTCAGAGGCCCCAGCAGTGGCCTTGCCTCACAGCAGGCTCCGATGACGGCCTCGCTGGCCCCAGCCCTGGTCTAACCCCTCGGCAGGCTCCGATCTGGCCTCGGAGGCCTCAGTAGCGGCCTTGCCTCATGAAAGACTCTGATGCCGGCTGCTGGTCCCAGCACCGGCCTAACCCTTTGGCAGGCTCCAATGCCGGCCATTGGCCCCAGCACCGGCCTAACCCCTCGGCAGGCTCTTATCCCGGTCTCTGAGGCCTCAAACTGCGTGATTTATAAGTAATTGAAGCCTATTTGGCTCATAGTTCTGAAGACTGTGAAGTCCTGAAATCCAAACAACGCTGATATCTTGTGAGGGCTTTTTTGCTGTGTCCTGACATGGCAGAAGACAGAAAGAGCAATCAGGCCAATTTTATCCTTGATTTAGAAGCCCATTCCCAAGACAATGGCATTCATTCAGTTAGGGGTGTGGTAACTGATGAACAAATCACTTTTTTATGTTCCCACCTTTTAGCTGGGAGTGATGGTGCACACCTATAATCCCAGTACTTGGGAGACTAAGACAGGAGAATCTCAGGTTCCAGACCAGCTTTTGTGATTTAGCAAGATTCAGCAGTCTAGCAAGACCCTGTTTCAAGCAAATATAAAAGAATTGCCAGGTGTGGTGGTGCACAGTTATAATCCCAGTACTTGGGAGGCTTAGACAGGAGGATAGCATGTTCATAGACAGTTTCAGCAGTTCAGTGAAGCTTTCTGCAACTTGGTGAAACCATGTTTCTAAATAAAAAATAAAATAGGGTAGGGGGTGTAACTCAGAGAGAATTCCCAGTACCACACACACTGTCTCTCACAAACACACACACACACACACACACACACACACACACACACATACACAAATAGAAAAAAATCTAAGAATGTAGCTCAGATGTAGAATGTCTCTTGATTCAATCCCCTATACCACAATAAATAAATAGGTCCCACCTTTCAGTACTGGTGTAATAGCAACCAAATTTCAACATGAACTGTGGAGGGAACACTCAAACCATAGCAATAACAGGCCCAAACTGTACGACTTCCACTTCCATAATATAACATAGAAGAAGATCTTGGTGACTTTGGGACAGGCATAGGTTTCTTACACAGAACCAGAAAACATGAACCATGGAGAAAATACTGATAAATTAAACTTAATTGAAATTTAAAACCTAATAAAACCACCAAAAGGAGCTATATTGAAAAACACTACACCTTAAGGTGAAATTCTAAAATGCTCAAATGTTCTACAGAAATACAAGAATAAGAAAATGAAAACACAAAACCAAAAAAGATGGAAGACTTAAGTCCTCAACATGTGAACAATTATTTTTAAATTGAGTGGTAAGCTGGGCGTGATAGTGCACGCTTGTAATCCCAACATTTGGGAAGCTGAGACAGGAGGATCACGGTTCGAGGACAGCCTCAACTACTAATTAGTGTGGCACTTCACAACTCAGTGAGACCCTGTTTCAAAATAAAGAATAAAAATAGGGCTAGGGGTGACTTGCTGCTGCTGCTATAGCTAACATCACTAGAGAGTATCATATATATTTCACCACTGCAGAAGAGACCAAACTTCAAAATACAGTTACTAATAAATGCATAACTTTTTTACACCATCCCAAAGTTGAAAATAAGTTTAATCAATATAAATCAGTAGGTGTCTGCACTATACAAATATAGACATCATAACAATATAGGATTGGAGAAAGGATAGACAATGGGCCAATTCAGCAGAATAGAGAGCATCAAAAGAGGCCTATAGAAATAGTCCAACTGATTTTTTTACAAAGATGAAAAGGAAACTCTTTGCAGAAATGTTAGTCTTTCCAACAAATTATGTTCTAGGAATTCGATATCCATAATCAGAAATTGAACCTGGATCTAAATTCCCCACAAAAATTAACTCAAAATTAACCACCATCTTAAGTGTGAAATATAAAACTAAAACTTTTAAAAGATACCATGGGAGAACATGTTTGGGATCTAAGGCCTGGTATAATGTTCTTACATATGACACTAAAAACATGACATAAATAAAGGAAATAAATCAATTGTACCTCACTCAAATTTATAACTTTTACTCTGAGAAAGTCTCTGATAACAGATTAAGAAGATAAGCAACAGATGGAATGGGAGGAAAATATTTCCAGCCTATATATTTTGAGAACACATACTAGAATATATAAACAACTTGTTACTGAATCCACCCCAGTCTGGGTTCTTTTTCTTTTTTGACATGACAAGATTAATAACAAAGCAGAGTATTGGAAGAGCAGCAAAAAATACATTTATTCTTGACCAAAAAATAGGAAAAATGGATGCAAGCTCATTATTCAACTATTTTTATTATTTTATTATTTTAATTTTTATTTTTGTAGTACTGGGGTGGAACCCAGGGGCTTTTCTACCTCCGAGGTATACTCCCAGACGTATTTTATACTTTATTTGGAAACAGGGTCTCACTAAGTTGCTGAGAGCCTCACTAAACTGCTGAGGCTGGCTTTGAACCTGTGCGATCCTCCTGTCTCAGCCTCCCAAACGCTGGGATTACAAGCGTGCGCCACCACACCCAGCATTATTCATCTTCTTAAACCTAAGGTCAGGGGCTTCTTTTAAGAGTTTAACCTATGCAAGAGGAGGTGTTTGTTAAGGAAAGGGAGGATTATTTGTGATCTTTCCAGAAAGGGGTATTCAATTCTTGGAAATGGAGATCCACCATCTTTTCTTCCTATTGTGACATGTTCTCATTTGGTCAGAAGCGGGTAGAACCAAGAAGACACAGGTACATGGGGAATTTTACTATAGCTGTGCATTGCAGTAGGATGGTAATCAAGTGGGGGAAGAGTGTTAGGTCAGCATAGAAAACTTTGTTGTTGAAACAAGTCTTGCTTATTTCAAGCCTGTTCTATTTAGGGACAATAAATGGTTAGCCAGCTTCCTTATCTTTAGGATACAGAAACATGGTTAGTATATTGTGTAAGTGCTTTTTACAAAAAAGGTATGCTGTCAGTCTGAGAACAAGCCTATCAGTCCTCAGTTTCCCTTGATGATGAACCCTCCAAACTTAACAGTAAAACATCATTTAAAATGGGAAAAGACAAAAAACACCATTTTACCAAAATAAATATACAGATATGAAATAAGCACATAAAAAGATTTTTGCCTTTATTAGTCATTAGGGAGATACAAATTAAATCCATGATTAGATATCAATATATACCTTTCACAATGACAAAAAACTAATACTTCTCAATTAAATGGTTTGGATAAGTGTCCCCAGCAAAGGTCCATGTGTTGAAGGTTTGGTCCCAGCACTACTGAGAGGTGGTAGAACCTTTAAGGAAGCAGAGTCTAGAAGAAGTTCTTTATGTCATGGGAGCATGTTCTTGAAGGATATTATAAGTCCCTGATCCCCTCCTTTCTGGCTTGGCTTTACAGCCATGAGGTGAGTGGTTTTGCTCTGTGGTGGGCTTTCACCATCACATATTTGTATAGATCCAAAGCAACATAATCACCTTGCGATTCCTTGCCTAGACATAGGAAAAGGTGAACCGTGCACCAAAAATGGAACGGAGATGAGATAAGATAGAAGAAATAAAGGAAAGGAAACAAACAGAAGAAAAGAGGGATTATAGCTTTAAATCTAAAAACTCTATGATTCCCTTGACCTTCACCCTGCCTCCAAGACTGAATTCTTAAAAGGTTCAGTAAATCTTAGAGTACTGTAAATCCAGTTAATTGGTGTATATATTTTGTTAGCTTACAGAATGTATTTGTACACTGATAAAGAAGTCTAGAGAAAAGTGCTGCTCAAGGCCCAATGATACAGATACAGCCTAAGTGCTATCCATCAACCAGATAATGTCAGCCTGAAGATTCTGACAAGAACCAGACCACTGCTGCCTGCTCTATGTGTTCATTAGCTTCTCATGCTGACCATTTTATAAATGTTATAAAAGATGAGCCATCCATTTTATAATATTTCTTACAAAAATTGCCATAACTGGGCATGGTAGCACCATACCTGTAATCTCAGTATTTGGGAGGCTGGGATAGGAGGATTGCAGGTTCGAGGCCAGCCTCAGCAACTTAGTGAGATCCAGTTTCAAAAATAAGTAAATAAAAAGAACTGGGGGTTTAGCTTAGAGGTAAAATACCCATGAGTTTAATATCCAGTGTAAAAAGAAAAGAAAAAGAAAAAGAAGAGCCATATACCCCAAAGTCTCTCTCTCTGCTCTGCCTCTCTGTCTCATCAGCTTTCTGTCCCATTCCCTGTCTTTTCCTCACATGAGATGGTCCACATTTATTCGTTGAATATGTATTTCTGTTTCTTACTAAATAAACCTGTTTCTCTGTTATTGTCTTGGAAATTCTTTTCCAACTTGTATAAATGTCATGAGAAACAACAGATAGACTGGGATCTCCAAAACCATAAAACATTTTTTTCTTTATAAGTTCATTTTCTCAGATATTCATGGAGGTAGTAAAAAGCTGACTAACACAAATTGAAAGCAGATATATTCATAAATTGCTGGTAAGTGGAAAATGTTACAGCCATTCTGGGAAAACAGATTAGCAGAATCTTACCAAACCAAATATGCACTTACCTTTCAACTCAGCAATCATACCATTGGGTATTTATCCTAGAGAAGAACAATTTATCTTCACATAGTAACCCGTAAGTAAATATTTATAGCATCTTTATTCCTAAAAACCACAAAGCAGAAACAGCCCTATGTACTTCACGGGTTAATGGGTACCAAAGTGTGATAGGATTATACTAAGGAATAATATTTAGCAACAAAAAGAAATGAACTAATGGCATTTGTTATTCCCAACAACTTGTGGAAAAAACTCTATCTCCCAAAGATATACACTTCATGTTTCAATTTATATAACACTACTGAAATGGAAAAACTGTAGAAATAGACAGCAGATGCAATCAAAGTATGTCTTCTATGAAAATGTAGCAATGACACCCATAATATGACTAACAGTTGTAATATTACTTTTAAAAAAGAGACATGGAATAAAAAAGAAAGAACTTATTAGTGGTTGCAAGGAACTAAGAATATAAAGCAAAACAGAAGTGAGTAAATGTGATCAGAAAGGGGAACATGAGGTAAACCTAACTCTAAATATGAAAGATTAGCTGTATCTAGACTAATATCTTGGTTATGGTATTTTTTTGTGTTACTGGGGATTGAACCCAGGAGCATGCTATCTCTGAGTTCTACCCCAGCCCTATTTTATTTTAAATCAGGGTCTTTCTAAGTTAATATGTGCTGTTGACCTTTAACTTGCAGTCTTTCTGTCTTAGCCACCCAAGTACCAAGATTATAATAATGTGCCACCATGCCTGACAATGGTTATGATATTATATCATTGTTTTTTTTTTTTTTTTTTGCGGGTCTGGGGGTGGAACTCAGGGGCATTCGACCTCCGAGCTACATCCCCTGCCCTATTTTTTATTCTTTATTTTGAAACCGGGTCTCACTGAGTTGCAGAGGGCCTCACTGTCCTTTAACTGCAATCCTCAGGTCTCAGCCTCCCAAATGCTGGGATTACAAGCGTGCGCCACCACGCCCGGCTTATATCATAGTTTTCAATGATGTTATCATTGTGGGAAACTGGGTAAAACATATATGGGACCTCTCTGTATTTTTTTCTTACAACTAAGTGTGAATTTTAATTAAAACAATCATTTGTAGTTCCAAATACTAATAATGAACATATGAAAGTCAATTGTTTAACATGTATTATAAACACTGCATTTACAGTCACTCAGAGAGAAATAAGTATAAACTTAACAAAATATGTGCATGGTGACTGAATGTAAATGCCAAGAGAAGGATAATCTTTGTGTGATGGAATATTTATATATGTTCATTCTAGTGATAGTTATACAAATCTTTACATGATATAAAATTTATGGGTTTATACATATACACACACATTAATGCAGGTTTAAAATGGTGAAAGAATTAGGCTGGTAATCTAGTTAGTAGAAATGTACTGATGTCAATTTTGTGTGTGTCTATGTGTGTGTGTGTGTGTGTGTGTGTGTCTATGTGTGTGTGTGTGTGTGTGTGTGTGTGTGTGTGTGTGTTGTGGTGGGGATGGAAGCCAGAGTCATTCTATCTCAGAGCTACACCCCCTTCCTATTTTATTTTTTTAATTTGAAACAGAGTCCCATTAAGTTGCTGAGACTGACTTCAAACCTACAGTCCTCCTATCTCAGCCTCCCAGGTACTGGGGGTTACAGAGATTCACCACCGTGTTCTGCCTCCTGGATTTCATAGATTTATCTACAGAAAACGTCACATTTGGGGGAAGCTGGTTAAAAGGCAAAAAGGATTTCTTATACTATTTGTTCAATTTCCTGTGAATCTATAGTTATTTAAAATATATATGAGATGAGACCAAGAAGAGGTTCCAGAAATGACTGGAGGAAACACGCTCTGTGAATGAATGGCGCTCAATCCAGTCTGCAACAAAGACTTTCGGTGTGGCTTAAGTCTACATTTGAGGTGCCTTTTCTCTTTCAAAGCGGTTTTTTTTCATTATATGAAACAAATAATACTTATAGATCTACATTTGGGTCTACATAAATAGAGGGTGAAAAAGCATCAATCTTCCTTCCTACTTCCTTACTAGAGATGAACAATGTTGAGCAATTTGCTGTCTGCCCAGCATTTTTAAGATATTTATTATTCTAATGTGTAAATGTGTTTTGGTTAAAATCATGATATAATATAATAACCTAGTGTCTCTGGAACTGGCTTTATTTTAATTGAATACGTACATAGGACAATTGCACAGGTGTATGTGAATCTGCTGGATTTTTTAAAGAGTTGTACAAGATGCCATAGAGATATTGAAGTTTGTCAGTGAACAGACACTTTGAAAGGGCCTACATAGTTCTTGTGAAACTGGAATGGGTTTTCACTGACTGCTTTTAAATTTGTAACTGTGAGAGACCATGCACAGTTACTTCATTAGACAGTTTGGAGAAACACGGTTGGGCATATAATGAGTATGGCTTACATAACATATAAAGATGAGATAAAAACACAAAAAGCCTTTTAAGCACACCAACAAAAAGTTCATAAAATACGGTCAAATGAAAACCCAAGAGACAATGTGTAAGAACTCAGGGAAAAAAAATGGATTAAGATAACTGCTTGGAAAGGGGAAAGACAACGGGTAGATTCACAAATAAAGAAATATACATAACCAGCAAACAGACCAACAAAGGAAAATATGCTCATGTGAATTTGTGTACTCGGCTGTACTTTTCTACACTATGAATTAAAGAAAGATAAATGTAAATTAATGAAAGGTACAATGGATTCCCTGGCCAGGTTTCATGGGGAGATTCCAAGAGAAGAGCAATGATGTGGTTGGGCATTCTGTAAGTGCTTTCTGTACCAAATCAGGACACTAGCCCTCCACTCCCAGTACACTCTAGGAGATTCTGTCTGTAAGAGATACTTTTGGAAATATTTCTTTCCCTCAGACCTCTGGCAACGCTCTGAGGAGCTCAGGAAGAGGCCGAATTGTACAGGTGGAGTGGGTTCCTGGTAGAGGCTGGGTTTTAGCATAGTATACCTCCCAGCTATCTTCACACCTTGTTTTTCACAGTGTTTCTCTATGTTGCCCAGTCTGCCTCAAACTCACAATCTCCCTGCCTCCAGCTTCCCAGTGATTATTATTACAGGTGACCACCACCATGCCAGGCTGTTATGTTATTCTTAAAGCTAGAAATCAAAGATCAAGTTGTCAACATGGTTGGTTTCTACTGAGGGCTCTCTTCTGGCTTGTAGTTGGCAGCCTTCCTGGGCATACAGTGGGGGAGGAGGGATGGGAGAAGCAAGCTCACTGTTGTCTCTTCTTATACGGACACGAATCCTATCACCAGGGCCCCAACTTAATCAACTCATCTCAACCTAAATATCTCCCACAGTTCTCATCTTCCACCCACCATCACATTGACGGTTAGGACGTCAACATTGGAATTTTAGGGGAATGCAATTCATTCTATACCACATACATAGGACTACATTTTTTCAGTAGACCCTGAAAAGGAAATTATGTGTCAATATTAAAGCTATCTTTTTTTTTTTTTTTTTGCTTTTCTTTCTTTTTTCTTATGGAACCCAGGGGCATTCTACCTCTGATCTACACCCTCAGTCCTATTTTTATTCTTTATTTTGAAACCGGGTCTCACTGAATTGCAAAGCCTCGTTAAGTAGCTGAGGCTGGCCGCTAACCTCGATCCTCCTGTCTCAGGCTCCCAAATGCTGGGGGGATTACTAGGGTGCGCCACCACACTAGGCCTAAAGCCATCTTAAAAAAATTAATTCGTATGCCTTTTGATAGTTATTGGCACATTGCAATTATACATCATAGTCGAGTTCCATGTGATAAAAATATACATGCAAAGAGCTCTTTGAATATTTCCCCCACATCCCGCCCCATTCCCCTTCCTTCCTCCTCACATGAGTCAGTGAGATAGGTAGCGATACATTCCCATATTGCTGTACTATTATGTGAACACTTTTCTTCTTCAGTCCTCCCTTTTCTCCTCCCTAACTCTCACCCCACCCCCCTTTTACTCTACCCGTCTACTTTCACCTTGAAGCCCATTATGTTTGCTATTTGCTCGCTAGCTTGCACAAACGAGAGAAGACATTAGACCTCTGACTTCCTGCGACTGACAAATCTCACCTAGCATAATATTCTCGAGCTCCATCTCTTCTGAGGGCGCCTACCTACTCAGGTCAGTCCTCCTTGTGAAAGCAGGAATGGGATGTTCGTGACCACTTTCAAGTGATTAGAATAAAGATGGGATGGAACCAGGAAAGGGCCTTTAAGCTCTCCAGCACAAGGGACCCTATCTAAGGGTGAAAGAAAATCCAAGAGCCAACGTCGTGCAGAGATCAGCGCAAACAAAAGATTAAGGACAGCGCTTAGAAAGGGAAGAGACAGCTGGAAGATTCTCCAGTAGGGAAATGTATGCGACAAGCAAATAGACCCAAATGGGGAAACTTGCGCGCTGTGAGTCTCTGGCACTCGATAGTAGTTACTGTACAGTGAATGAAAGATGAATGGGGATTAAGGAAAGGTTCCAAGGGGAGACTGCCTGCCGCGGGAGCAGGGCTTTGCTGTCATTGGGCGCGGCCTTCCTGCAAGTGCTTTCTCTACCGCATCAGCACGGCGGTGTAGACTCACCAGCCCTCCACCTCCACTCCCACTACAGAACAGATTCTGCAAGAGGGAACTCTGGCAGTGCGCATTCCCCTGGCATACTGCGGGCCACGTCCCTTTCCCTCGGGCCTCTGGCTTTGCCCCGAGAACCCCGGGAGAGGGGCGGGGCTTTCGGAGGGGCGGGTCCCGTGGGCGGGGCTTGCGGGAGGGACGGTCTTCACCGGCCACCGAGGCTCGGTGGCTCCGGGTCCAGAGCGGGGCCGGGGTGTGGGCGGGGCTTCGCGGGAGGCGGGCGCAGGGAGGGGCGGGGCGGGGCGGGGCGGACTGCGGGTGCCTCCAGCAGAAGGAGGGGCCGGAGCTCGGCGGGGGGCGGGCTGAGCGCTGCGCCTGCGAGGACAGCCCGAGGCTGGGACTTGGGGCGGCTGGGGGCGCTGCAGGCCTCGCGTGCAGCCGCCGCTGGGTCCTTGCTTCTGTCGGTCAGTGGGTCAGCGGGGCCTGCGGCGGCCAGGGCCCATGGCGGCGTCGGCGGCTCTGTCTGCGGCTCTGTCTGCGGCGGCCCTGTCGGGCCTGGCGGTGCGGCTGTCGCGCTCGGCAGCGCTCCGAGGTTCCTATGGCGCCTTCTGCAAGGGGCTCACTCGCACGCTGCTCACCTTCTTCGACCTGGCCTGGCGGCTGCGCACGAACTTCCCCTACTTCTACATGGTGGCCTCGGTGATGCTCAACGTCCGCCTGCAGGTGCGGATCGAGTGAGCGCGGCGGCCGTGGCAGCAGGTGGGAAAGTCGCCCGCCCGCCCCCCGCGCCTGCGGGAACGCCCCGCGAAGGACTGCGGGGCCGCCTGGGGCCGCAGGGACGTGCCCGGGGAGAGCAGGGGAGTCCGCTCGGGCCCCCCACTCCCTCCGCACATCTGCGGCGGGGCTCGGCCGCCTGGCCCCAAGCACCACATCCCAAAGAAACTCGCGCGCCGGGTCCTTTGCATTGGGCTCCAGAAAATTGAGTCCAATCGACCTGTTGCCTCTCACTGGCCAAAATGGGGCGGGGGGGCAGGAAAAAGGAGTTTTACGGTGGCGACATGATTGGCCAAGTCTGAGCAAAAAGGTAAGGGACCACAGTTATAAAGGGGAAGGGGGGGCGGTTGCTATGACACCTCAGCGCCCTGGTGGTTTGAGGGAAATAGGAAAGGCACCCAGGAGGGCAAACCAGTATGAAAAGGAGCAGAGCAGAGCTGTGGAAAGGAAAGGCAGGCATAGGTTTCCCTGCACTCCACAGTCTTGACTCCATGGTGGAGTGAAGGGCGGTGACCTCCGCATCTCAGAGGGTCTGCCGCTCACCTACCGACCCACAGACAGGAGCTCCCTCCTGCCCACCGCCCACGCCTCAACCCCCTTTCCGCAGAAGCCCAGTGTGGACACCTGAAAGCTGGGGAATAATGGGGAATGGGTCCATGAGGCCCTGGGAAGGCCCTAGACAGAAAAGAAGCCCTGGCCTTCTCCACTTGTCTTGGGATTTGGCTAAGAGGGAGGATCTCCTGGAGCAGGCAGCAGTCTCAGGCTGGGGTGGGGAGGGCAATATGGACAAGGGGGTTGCAGAGAAGGCCACATCGGGGAGCAAGGTCCTCTCTCAGTGGCCAGGCAACTTAAAGTCCCTATCTCTTTCTTTTTCAGGCATTCATCTTTGTAGGTGGTGAGCTGCCGCTTCTCTGGCCTTGTCAAAATTCAGATCCCTGCCTGGTGGAGGTACCCTGTTCCTACAGCTGCCTGGGGAGCAGCGGAGTGAAGGCCTTGCCCAAGAGGAGACGAGGGCCTTTCTGGTAGAGGTGTGGCTGGATAGCGGGGCCAGAGGGGGTGGGGTGGCTCAAGGATCAGATCTGGTCCAGCATGGGAAGGATGCCCGTGCTCCCTGGGCCCTGGGATCTCCTAGCAACACTGTGAGGAAGAAGTATTCTCCTGCCCAATGAACCCATTGGGATGCTAGAGAAGGCGCTGGGATTTGCCCTAGTCACACAGACAGGACGGGCGGTGCTGAGTCTGCCCTGGACTTAGGCAACCTCATCCCCACCGCAATCCTCCACAAGACCTGGCAGGGTGCTGGGACAGAGAGAGAGCACAGAGCTAGCTCCTAGGGGCCCTAGGGAGAGAAGGAACCAGGGGTAGGGGATCTGGCTTTCCTTGGAGTAATATGGAAGGTCACAGAGGAGAGAGGGGAACAGTGGGCTGAGATGGGGGACAAGAGAGATGGGTTCCAGGACCCCCTGGGGAGCCAGACCCTAACCACAGAGCCAGACCCCCACCCCCGGGCCCACTCTAGCTTGACCAACAGCTCCTCTGCAGTTATGTGGCACAAGCCTCTCAGTTTGGTGGTAGATGGGGGAAGAGGGGAGGTGGCGGCAACGTGGCTCCCGGGGACCTGATGGAAGCAGGTGGGTGGGGTGATACGGGGCCTGGACATATCACATGACCCCATCTCTCTGGCTCAGGCCCTCATCTCCAAGGTCGCAGGAGAGAGCCTCATCCAGTTGACCTGGAATTGGGCCTGGAGGCCCTGGATATGCTGAAAATTGGGATCCCAAAACGACCAGGAGCACCCCATGGGATACCCTCTCCAACCATACCCATTCCTTAAGCTTCCCTGACACTGGTAGTCGGTCACGGCCCACATAGTCATGTCCTGGGACCAAAATGTGCAGCAGCCCGGCCAGCCACGTGGACAGAGATGCTCAGCCTCCAACTATCTGCCGTCCTCAGCCGACCACTGAAGCTGGGGTCCAGGATGGAGACCTCGGCTTCATTTTTGCCCTGAGGGTGAAGGCTGGCTGGCATGTGCCCCTGCAGTGTCCCATAGCTTGGGCTCAATAGCTTCCTTCCACGTGCCAAGTCTCTGCCAGAGGCCTCGATCCTGTTGACTCCTTTATTCTACCCCAGCTCTGTCCACCCAGGACCACTTTGGAGGGGGCTGTCAACAGTTCTCTAGGGGCTGCCTCTGTGGGGCAAGAGATACACAGGGCTGGAGAAGAGAAAAGCAAGAGCCAGGGGCCTCCTTGGGTCTGTAACCAGATGTGGTCCTTTCAAACCCTGGTTTCACCCCATCTGGGTAACAGGATTCCCAGCTCCAGCCTCTTCCTGAGCCAGCCAGGAAGGAAGGAGGAAAGCCTTTCACTGTGTGTATGCACACCTGAGGGTGTGTGGGTCTGTATACACACATGATGAGAATGTGAGGGATTGCATGTCTGTGAATGTAGCAGTGTGTGTAGGGGGGACGGATGCTGCCGGTGCCTAGCTCTCCCTGTGCAAGCTCTCTCTGCCTGCAACTAAGCAGGCTCCACCTTCTGAGACCCCACTACAGGGAAGCCTGGACCATGCCCAGAGCCCCCCCCAAGCTTCTGCTTTCCTGTCTTGCTCCACTTTCTCTCCCACATGGGCCCTTGCTGTGTGATGGTGTCTCCGTGCACTTTATTTATTTGTAGTCAGTGATCCAGATGGCTGAGTTTCTGCAGATTGACACCCATCACTTTGTGTAGCCTGAAGCCCCCTGTTGGCGGCAGGGTGTACAGTTTCTTTTGCCTGGAAGACTTTACATTTCTGTATGCAATGAACTCTGCACTGGCCAACGCTGTCTGGTCAGGGACATGTTCTTGTTTCCAATGTTGTTACATCTTTTTGTCTCCCTAAGTTAAAAAAAAAGTCCTTGCGTTCAGAACACTATAATACCGACTGGAAGCCTGTTTCTGCTTGGTGTGGCAGTAGCCCGGGGGGTGGAGCAGACTGAGCTCCTGGGGCCAGGAGCTGGGGGAGCCTCAGAGGGCCAGGCCAAGGCTGTGCTTAGAACCTGCTGCCCCATCAGAAGCTACTCTAAGACTCAATTTGATGGGACCACTGTCCCTCAAGCAGTGGGCAGCAAGAGAGCCTGGCCCAGGAGGGGCACTAGGTCCCATTCACAACCTTCCATCAGAGGACCATTTGCAACAAATCTTTTCTTTCATTTTAGGACCAGGTGTTCAAAGTACATAATTCAGTCGAACCTCAAAGGTAAAGGGAAATGAATAGGCTGGCTGCAGATCACTTTATGCAGCCTGGATCATCACCCTGTTGGTGATATGGTGTACAATTCCTTTTCCCTGGAACCTCTCAGAGAACAACCAACCACCCAGCAGGCCCTAAAAGTAAATGACTGTTTCCCTTCCCTTATCTTTCCTCCCAAATTCTGTCCCTGTAGAGCTCTACTCCCAGTGGCTCTCTAGAAAAGCCAGGGACCCTCTATATCAGGTAAGGTGTGGGTTGGAAAGAGGGCAGGAAATTGGGAGAGGAGGGCAGTGAAGCATAGGTGAGAGGACCATAGGTCCCCAGAAGGGAGGCATCCTGTTACACTCATTGTCTATCACAGAGGGCTCTGCAAGAGTCAGAGAATCCTGACCAGTAGGACCATCACAGCAAGTAGCGATATCCTGTGGCATTTGCCATCACAAAAAGCATAGACCCCAGTCCCTGAGATTTGCTCCCATGGCCCATATCACTCACTTCAATCTCCAATTGTCCCACCCCAGGGATTACATCATCCACCAAGTCCAGCAAACCAAGAGAGGATAGGCTGGCCCCAGAGCCAGGATCCAAGCATGGAAATGAGAGGGGACCACACTGTGCTACTGAGGAATGAGGTAGGGGCTGAGCTTGCAGAGCTGAGATGGGCGGTGTCCAGGATTCCCTAAGTCCAGCCCTTCCACTTGATTCTTTGTGGCCCTTGGCAATGTAGGCACAACTTCGTGACTTGAATAAAATCCTCCAAGTACTCCTGTACATTAGATATGGTGAAGTCCATTAAATATGTGTTATCAGGTTTCAGCCAGAGCAGCAACTGAATCAGGAGACAGCAGGAGTGCAGGAAGCAGGCAATTCCAGGGAGCACAAAAGCAAGTACACCTAGGAAAGGAGAGCTATGATGAACATTTAGTGTCTCACCCACTCCTAACCCACCCTGAGCCCAAGGAAAACTGCTGGATTTGGAATAAACGTGTGTGTGTGTGTGTGTGTGTGTGTGTGTGTGTGTGTGTACATACATGCACATATGCACACCCACACACATGTATATGTAGAAAACATACTGCTTAGAAATATTCCTCTCCCATTTCATGCTTATTTTTCTTTCCTCCTTTTTTTTTTTTTTTTTTGGTGGTACTGGGGTTCCTGGAAGCCCTTCTACCTCCAGGCTATACTCCCAGACCTATTTTTTTTTTAATTTTTGGAAACAGGGTCTCTTAAGCCAGTGTGGCTGGCTTCGAAACTGCACGATCCTCCTGTCTCCGCCTCACAAGCGCGGGGATTACAAGCGTGCGCCACCATGCCCGGCTCTATGTTATTTTTTTATATACAAATATGCCTAATCCCTTTTCTGAAGATGTCATCATGCATTGCCAATGTTTCTCGATAATCTCCCTTTGTTATTTGTTTGGTGTCTGGAGTTTATGCAGTGACAGATGTCATTGTTGATAAATGTTGGGACATAGTCACGATCAATTTCTTAATATATATTCCTAGAAGTTGGCCAAAAGATATGCATGGTTTGGGGCAATTGCAGTAACTGCAAGTTATTGCAGTCAGGAATAAGATGTTTTTGAGATAAAGGTGACAATTCTGGATGAAGATGGTTTTTTTAAGCTATGTTACTGTTTTTCATTGCCTCAAGCTGAGTGCATTTCTCTCCAAGACAAATACTGTTTCACCCATCAGTTTCCTAAAGCATTTCTTTTCCCATCATCTCCAGTTTATAGTCAGGGTTAAATCCAGTGTCTTATTCTTCTAGGATGAAAAATGTTATCGTTTCTGCCTGTTCCTCCCCATTACCTGTATCTCTGAGTCACATCGGGTTTATAAACTTCTCAATTTGACAGATTATTATAGTTCATTATCACACTTTATTGTTTATTACTTTGAATACATAATCAGTATGAACAACTTCCATATGCCTATTGATCTGTCCTCTTTTCAGCGATGAGGAGTAATTCTTTTAAAAAAGGAAATGAGATGTGACTTTTATCATTGAATGTTAGGAAATGACATCAAGTC
Organism: Muscardinus avellanarius; assembly: GCF_963383645.1. Taxonomy (NCBI): domain Eukaryota; kingdom Metazoa; phylum Chordata; class Mammalia; order Rodentia; family Gliridae; genus Muscardinus; species Muscardinus avellanarius. The sequence continues at coordinate 71,476,532 of NC_137792.1, read as the reverse complement.
AGGATGTGAGATTGGACTTACTTTGTTTATCACCCCCACCCATTCCATTACCACTCTTTTCTCCAAACACATGGTAACAATAGGTTTTATAGTTTTATATAATTTAAAAATACTAGCCAATCTCAAAATATAACAGAAAACTTCAGAAGCATCAGGAACACAGAGTAGCAACAAGTGAAGCCTGAAGCTGCACAGCCCTTGGAGGCAAGCATGAAAAACAGGCCTAAGAAGCCAGGAGGGCCTGCAAGCTGGAGGCAGGCACTGTATATGGAAAGGATCCAGAACTAAGTGTTCTGTATGGATCTTGGAGGCAGAATCCTGCTGTCTGCCACAAATAAAAACCAGGCTATCTTCTTGACCAGTCCACTGGGAGTCTCGCCTGAAGGGAAATTCCCTGTCCAAACCATGGGTCCAGACAGTCACCACTTTGATTCTCAAGCCACAAGTCTGCACTGTGTTTTGTGCAGGGTCTAGATTTTATGTGATAAAACCCACAATTGGCAAGTAGAATAACACTACACAGTGCATACAATATATAACCCTAGGCCAATTTCTGTGAAACTGAAGAAGATTCAAAGCAAAGGAAACCTCCCAAAAGCCATTAGAGAGAAAAGTCATATTACGCAAAAAAAGAATAACAGTCAAGTTGACACCAAGCATCATCCACAACCTCTAGTGCCAGAAGAGACTATATCAGCAAGGTTTCTGATGCAGGGAACAGAAACCACTGTAGCCATTTCAAACCGAAGTTTAACTGAGCCACAGACCAGATGCTTACAGACCTACTTTGAGACATTAAAGAGTAGGATTTAGGCTGAACTTGTAAGAACACACTCCCAGGATTACCATGATGGAACTGGTCCACCAAAGGAGAAAACACTTGGGCCCAGCCAAGTGATAGGAAATCAAGAACTCAGCACTAAGCTGTTGACTTCAAGAACACATCCTTGAGGCCGCATGTAGGGATCAGAAAGCTGCTGTCCCAATTACAACCACCTTCTGACACTCATGAAGCTAGTGATCAGACAAAACGACAGTACAGCAGGAAAACACAGAGGCTGCATGACTGCAGTTGCCAGCAGAAAAAGAAGCAGTAGGATGGCCTCTGCTTCTCACCTATCATGAGTTTCACCCAAGGGAACCTGCCTGGCAGGATCTAATTCACACCCATAAATTCTTACCACAGGGCAAACTGGCACATATGGACTTTCACTTTTCTGACTGCAGTAGGAGGTGATTGGGATGTGTACCAAGTTAATGTCTTCTACATGCTAAGAGAAAATTTCCCTCAAAATTGAATTTATGCATGAATATGAAATGAACACACATAGGAGGGCTTAGAAATATACTATCCAACCTATAGAAGCAGTGCACACCTGTAATCCCAACTACTTGGGAGACTGAGGCAGGAGGATCACAGGCTTGCTGCCAGCTTTAGTGACTTAGCGAGACCTTCAGCAACTTAGCAAGATTTTGTTTAAAAATAAAAAATATATAAGGGGTGGAAGTATAGGTAGGAAGGGAGGGAGGGAGGGAAGGAGGGAGAAAATCCATCAAATCTTGCTGAATTATATAAATATATATGTTAGTAACAAGAACAAGAAGCCCAAAGAATGTCATGGAAGTCAAGAAACAATAGCAAGTAAATGCTGGTTATAAGGGGTTTGAAAACCTTAACATGTATTGGTAATTAAGAAAAAACAAGAAAGAAAGAGAAAAATAACCTTTCAAGGGTTATGCATTTTGTGCCAGGCACTGCTCTAAGAATAGAAACTTTTACCATCTCTTTTTGTGAAGATGAGGTAATGGGCTCAGAGAGGTAGAGAAGCTTTTCCGTGGTTACACTTGTGATAAAGTGAGAATTTCAGCCTTGCAGGTCTGGAGGTCCACGAACATTGAGCATCTTGCCAGTTTCAGTTTATGGTCAATAGAAAGGCACAGAAGGAGCAAATGAGAGAGGGGGAAAGGGAGCAAAGCGGTGAAGGTGGGAGGGAAAGAGGGAGGGAGGGAAGAAAGGAATATGAAAGTTATATGGCAAATTAAGATGTAAGAGACCCAGAAGGGGCCAGATTTGCTTTTCTAGAACAACCTGCACTGGTGGAATTTAATCCTCGCCTATGAGACCTGTCTCACTCCTTAAGAATAATATTAATATGTTCAGAATGATGGTCCTGGCCAATCACTCCATTAAGTCACAGGTGTTAAAGGGCCCACTGACTTCCAATATTGTTATATTGGAGACTATGCTTTCAGCATATGAACATTTGGGGGACAAATAGACCATTTTTCAATACAGTTACATTGTGAACAATGCTTTCAGCATATTAACCCTGGGGGGACAAACATATCAAAAGCATGGCAAAGCTCTACTGCAGAGAACTTGAGTCTTGTGGTGGCAGGTCTTTGTATTTTCATGTTATTTAATTCCTATCTGCAGAAAACATATTTCTTTTCTTTTTTTTTTTTTTTTTGTGTGTGTGTGGTACTAGGGATGAAACCCAGGGACATTCTATTTCCAAGCCACACCCCCAGCCCTATTTTTACTATTTATATATTTATTTTGGTGGTACTGGGGGTGGAAGCCAGAGGCTTTCTACCTCTGGGCTGTACTCCCAGACCTTTTTTTTTATATTTTATTTGGAAACAGGGTCTAAGTTGCTGAGAACCTCACTAAGTAGCTGAGGCTGGCTTCAAACCTGTGTGACGCCCAGCTCTATTCTTTATTTTGAAACAGAGTCTCACTGAGTTAATTGCAAAGGACCTCACTAAGTAGCTGAGGTTGTCTGCGAACCAAGATTTTCCTATCTTAGTCTCGCAAATGCTGGGATTATAAGCGTGCGCCACCACACCCAGCTCAGAAAACATATTTCTTGTTTTTTATTTTGTGGGTAGGGGGATGGAACACAGGGGCATTCGACCTCTGAACTACACTCCTTGCCCTATGTTTTATTCTTTATTTTGAAACAGGGTCTCACTAAGTTGCAGAGGGCCTCACTAAGTAGCTGAGGCTGTCCGCCAACTGCAATCCTCCAGTCTCAGCCTCCCAAATGCTGGGATTACAAGCATGTGCCACCACACCCGGATAGAAAAAATATTTCTAACCCAACCTGCTATTTCTTGCTCTCCATTCCTAGCACCATAAAGACATCCATGTTTGGAAGCCAGTGTGACACCCCAAGGAGAATGAAATGATTGAGGACGCCACCTCCCAAATTATAGTATAAAACCTTAGAATTGACATAGCATTAAGCCTAAATTTTCAAAGTGCAGCTCTGCTGAGCCTGCCCTATGAAAGCAAATGATTCTACGGTTTGCTATTTACAACGATACATGGACTAATTCACCCCATAACTGCAGCTTCCCGATGACTGAGGTGATTCCCTCAGTCCTAGGAGGACTTCTGGGAAGCAGCAGCTGTGAAAGAATCACACAGGATTGAGCTGACTAAATCCACTGTTCCACTGTTGCTCTCAGAGAACACGCTTTGCATCAGCCAAAGTGGAGGATCAAATGGGAGGCGGTGGGATCTGCAGACCGTGCATCCATTAGGTCTATCAGTGGCCTTCTCTGTGATTCCCACGGGGTGCAGGGCAGCTTTGGAGTGGTGACTTTCTCAGGGACCTGCAGCTCCACAGCTCCCACTTGCCCTTTCTCTTCTAGGAGCTACTGTTCCATGGGCAGGAACCAGGGACAGGGTGAGCAGTAATAAAAGTCAAGTTCCATTAGGAACTGGGATTTTTGTCCTTGTGGCTTAACTCCAGTGCCTAGAACAGTACCTGGCATATAAAATGGAGTCAGCGCGGGGCATGGTGGCGCACGCTTGTAATCCCTGCACTTGGGAGGCGGAGACAGGAGGATCGCGCAGGTTCGAAGCCAGCCGCGCTGGCGTAAAAGACCCTGTTTCAAAAATATGAAAAAAATAGGTCTGGGAGTGTAGCCCGGAGGTAAAAGGGCTTCCAGGAATCCCAGTACCACCAAAATAAATAAATAAATAAATAAATAAATAAATAAATAAATAAATATAAAATGGAGTCAGCAAGAATTGTAGAGTGAAACAGTGAGTGAAAATGCAAACTGTATAAGATGTTTACACTTATGACATTCCTCTAAAATGGAGAGGTAACGACTGGGTGGTTGCGAGGCCCAAGTCTACCTATAAACTCAGAACCAAACCCTCTTTATGAATAAAGAAAAGGGGGCAGGGGGTTATGGTAGAGTTTTGAATTCCAGAACTGGGGCTGAGCTCACAGCTACTTCCTAACGAGGCTGAAAGCTTTTTAATAGCCCTTACCCTGGGATGCAGTTATCTGGTTAAATGTTCTGTTTGAGGAAATAAAAAACTTTTCATGAAATATACTTGTAAGATTTTTAGTACCATCGTATCCCATACATAAGCAGCTTCTTCCTTCAAGAGACTTGATTCATGTGTGGAGCTAAGCTGCACCTCTCTGGTGACATAGCTCTTAACCCACTTTGACACTTGCATGTGTCATATCTGGGGAATGATTTTGGTAAAACAACTGAGGTCTTAATGAGTTCCTCAACAATTTTATTCCTGGAAAACAAGTGAAGATTAACCACAGGTAAGACTTATTGCTGCTCAGATAATTCCTTTCTTTAATAACATATACTCTGTCTCTAGTATCCAATGGGCACTATTCTAAATGCTTGTTGCTGCATTAATGAAAAAACACCTCCAAATGAGGAGTTTACATTCTATCATGGAGAAGAAGGTGCATAAGTAATCAAAAATATATAATAAATTGAGGAGATAGATGATGAAAATGCTATGGAAAAATAAACATTGAACAGATAGCATAAGGGAAACTCAAAATTGAAGGCAAGCTATAACCTTAAGATCTACCCATTAATATGCTGGCCCTAAGGCCTCTTTAATTAAATGTTTTGTCTCTGAAGGTTATTTTAGGGCCATAACACACCTCGGTCATCATGGAATTCACTCCTGGCTGTGAAAAACAAGGAATTTAAATTTAATTACAGTGTTTTCTTTCCTATGGTAACTGGCTATTTTACATGTGCTTTTGAATTGATAAGGCACTTCCCTAAAATGAGCTCATGGTCCCAAGAGAACTAGCCAATATCTTAACTGGATTTTACCTAAGAGTTGTATTTGAAATATTATTTGAGATTACTAATTAAACCAGACTGTTAAGGCCCATAGAAAAAAAGATAAACAGAGATAAAAATATTGTTATAATGGCCTTTGCACTGGAGTCATAGGTATAGCTCTCCAAACACAGCACAGTTGAACACTTTCCACCATAACCACATTGAGAATGTCATATGGTTGAGGTATATATCCATCAGGAATTTTCAGAGAATCCACAGTGAAAAAGATTGTATAATCAATCATCCCATGTCTTTCCTATAGACTAGTAATGTAGACCTGTAAGGATACATGACCAAAACAATAGCATACCATAACTGGCTCTAACCTGCAGTTTACTCCAACCCCATCAGTGATTTCCAGCCTGGTGGCACACTGGCAACATCAAAGGTGCTTTGTAAATATACCAATGCTCAGATCTCAGTTTACACCAATTAAAACAAATTCTCTGGGGATAGTACCCAGGTTCCCAGGGAGAAATCCTATTCTAAATACTGTTCACAGTGACCATTCTCTACAGTTAACGTTGAAACAATGAAAGGTGTTGAGTGTAAAAGAAACATGGTGATCAGTAGATTAATATTCTTTATGTCTCCTCTGTCCCATTCCAAACTCAACATTTCATCTGTACCTTTTCTCAATTGTAATTTCCTTTTCATTTTCAGGTTTGACAAATCAAAACCATAGCTAGCTTTCATTTGTAAGCTCAAATACCATAACCAACTCCATTCATTCATTCTTTCAGAACAATTTCTTGCATATAGATTGTTTTTCTTCATGTTGTTTTCAGAATGCCTTAATAGTTAACAAACAATATATCTTAGAACTTAATTATTATATGTTTTACATCATTTTAAAATTGTTTCATTTTGGAAGTCCTGTAATGTAAATAAAAAATAGGCCCCTTTTTAGTAAAGAATATAGTTTCACATGTTTTCAGATTTCCCAACAAACCAAATAGAATTATGATGGTAAAAATTATCACTGAGAGCCAGGTGTGATGGTTCATGCTTGTAATCCCAGCACTTGGGAAGCTGAGACAGAAGGATCACACAAGTTCAAAGCCAGCCTCAACTACTGAGTGAGGCTCTCAACAACTTACTGAGACCCTGTTTCCAAATAAAGTATAAAAAATAGGTTTGAGAGTCTAGCCCAGAGGTAGAGAAGCCCCTGGGTTCCACCTCCAGTACCACAAAAAAATTATCACTGAAGGAAAGATCGACAAACAAGAGCAACATGGAGAAAATTATCTCATCCACCTGCTTACAGTTCATGGGCTTCACTGAGTGTACCTTGATGTTTGTGCCAAGCAGCACATAATACTCAACTTCTAACCAGTCACCCTTAATGGCACAAAACCTAAAATAGCCATGGATAAATATGAGTGAAATTGTATCTTCAATTAGGTGATTTTAAATTTCATATGTTCCTGTGATACTGTAATACCCAAATATATTCTATTGGATGTAAAGTATGTTTTCTACATGATTAAACAGACACCTTGTAAGTCTGTCTGTCAGAAAGGAAATTTATAGTCATTTATACTTAACAAAGTCAAATGGGGAGAAGTGTCAAAAATACATCACAGCCAATCTCTTTGGCAACAGCACAGAGTATATTACATAATTGGATACATCCAAAGCCCCTTCAAGAGAGATAGTTAAATACACAGGTAAGAGCACAGGACTGAACCTGCAGCCTGTTTTCAAATTTATTTACTGATACTTTGTTTTTAATCATAGTGAAGGTCCTTAATATCTCTATGCCTCAGCTTCTTCTAAAAACTGAGAGGGACAATCATATTCTTTATTACACAGAAATGCTGAAACAATTAACTGATATGAGTAAAACTTATAGAATGTTGGGTGTGGTGGCGCGCACTTGTAATCCCCGTGCTTGGGAGACAGAGACAGGAGGATCGCACAGGTTTGAAGCCAGCCTTGCTGGCTTAAGAGACCCTGTTTCCAAATGAAATATAAAATAGGTCTGAGATTGTAACCCGGAGGCAGAAGGGTTCCATCCCCAGTGCCACCAAAAAAAAATATATAGAATAATGTTTGGTATGTAGTAACTGCCAATTAAATATTGATTGCTATTAGGTGAAGCTGCAACACTGGGAAATATTGCTACTGTAAGAATGAATCCATTTTCCAGGTGTTTTGGTCAGCTAATGAAGTCTTAACTATGTATCTTACATTTTGCAGTTATAAACATGTAGTTTCAAACAGAATTTTACAAGTAAAAAGTAAGTCGCTAAATAATAAAAGTACCTGGAGGAAGTGGAAATCTTGAACACTGTAGGCAAGTATAAATTAGCATAACCACTCCAGTAAATTTGCAATTTCAACAAATTTAAACCTTTCATTATTCCTTGAAACACAGCAATATGGAATGACCCAAGACATGGTCTTGAACCTCTCTCTCTCTCTCTCTCTCTCTCTCTCTCTCTCTCTCTCTCTCTCTCTCTCTCTCCCTCTCTCCTTTATACATTTCTTTGTTTTAGCCTTATGTAATATCTATAGAATGACTTCAATATATCTACATATCCAGATCTATCGAACATCAAACTCAATTATCCATATACTATACAAATTTAATGTTTAAAGGTGAATTTCTGCCATTCCCACACATTCAATTTTTCTGCTTTCAGTTCCCCACATCTCAAATTGACAATTATATCTTCATTATTGTTCCAATAAAAAACTTCACAGTTACTGGCAAAAATAAAGTGACTTCTGCAAGATACCAGAGTAGGAGATCCCAGCCTTCTTTCCTCTCAAAAATTGTAATTGGACAACTATCCATAAACTAAAAGAGCTGAGGAGTATATTTTTTTTATTTTTATTTTTTGGTGATACTGGGGTTCCTGGAAACCATTCTCCCTCTGGGCTACATTCCCACACCTATTTTATATATATTTTATTTGGAAACAGGGTCTCCTAAGCCAGTAAGACTGTCTTGGAACCTGCGCGATCCTCCTGTCTCTGCCTCCCAAGTGCAAGGATTACAAGTGTGCGTCACAACACCCAGCAGGAGTTTATTTTTTTTAACTACAGAACTATTGTAACTGAAATAAAAACAATCCAGAATAACTGCACAAAGTTGTAAGAATAGTTTCATTTTGCCGGCACATTCCCATCCCTCAGGCAGACACTCCTCAGGATGAAGAAGGAATTCTCTTGCCTGGGAGTTCTCTTCATAGGGGAGAGAAATATGTAAATAACCAGCTTCCTCAGCATTCCAGAGCCTTGCTTGAATGACCTGCTTCAGTTTCACCCCACGAAAATACTGGAAAACTGCAGTTGAAAAGTCTGTAAATGGTTAGGAACAAAGAATAACAGGATGGCCATCAGTATCTGTCTTGTGGCAAAACCCATCATGGTTCCCACTGGCCTGCTCTTCGCAGCCTTCAGAATGGTGGTTACCAGAGCCTGAAAGTGGGGAAAGTTAAGAGATAATAGTTAAAAGATAAAAATCTCTACTTAGAAGATAAATAAGTACTGTAGATCCAATGCACAGCATGATTACTATAGCTAATAAAAACATTGTGTACTTTAAATCAGGTAAGAATGTAGATATTGCATATTCTTTCCATAGGCCAAAAAAAAGCAAATGATATGAAGCCGTGGGTATATTAGTTAAATTAATTGTGGTGATCATTCCACAATATATACATATATCAAAATATCACACCATATACCCTACATATATGTGACTTTTATAAATCATACCTCAGTGAAGCTGGGGGAATACACATTAAGAATCCAGTGTTAGCCAGGCGTGGTAATGTATGCTTATAATCCCAGCATTTGGGAGGCTGAGAGAGGACGATTGCAGTTTCGTGGGGAGCCTCAGCTACTTAGTGAGGCCCCCACAACTTAGTGAGACCTTGTTTCAAAACAAAGTATTAAAAAATAGGACTGGGGGTGTAGCTAGGAGATAGAATGCCCTGGGGTTTAATCCCTAGTATCAAAAAAATCAATTGTTAACTATCTTTGACTTTCATTTTTTTCACACAAAGGTCCAAATCTATTAGTAAAAACTTTCATCTCTAACTTTAAAATATATACAGAATCAAATCAATCCTTGGAACCTCCATTCTGCAAATTCATCCAAGTCTCTATCATCTTAGGCCAAGACTACCACAACTTGTTCCTACATACTTTCCTGAATCCACCTTTGCCCCACATGTAGTCCCTTCTCAACAAGGGAGACAGTGAATATTTCACAACAAAATTCAGGTAAAAGCCTTGGTTTTACACCCATAGAAATCAAAATAGCTAGTTTCCTGTTGAGAATAAATTAATCTCCCCTTTCATAGCAAAGCTACATGGCAACTGCAATAGACTCAAAGATCAGAAGCAAAGTATAGCTCTGAGTATCTGGTAAAGAGATTTTTAAACTATCTGCTAGCTACTAATAGAATTAAACAATGGAGACATACACACATATATATGTATATATATATGTGTATGTGTATATATATATATATATATATATATATATACACACATACAGAAGAGAGAGAGAAAGGTACAATTTTATCTCCAAACCCTAATTTGAAGCATTATTATAAATTAAATACTTATGTGAATGAAAAATTATCTGGACATTACTGACTATATTATACTAATAAACACATAATAAATGATAGCATGAATTTTTAGAAATATTACCTGTTCATCTCTATATTTTATATGATTTTCAATTACAAAGGTTCACCTCAAACAGAAGAGCCTCTGACTAGAATCAAGTATTGTAGAAATAGTTCTATTACTAAAATACTTTCAAAATATTAAGCATTCCATGTTTTTAAAAAGGAAAGACATAACTTCAGAAACAACATCTAGAAAGAAGGAAGTCTTTTTATCAATGTAGACAGTATCTTTCTTTATACAGGTAACACAACCAAATAAAACTCTGATTTGGGATTCTTGTACTTTAGCAAGATCAGAATCATCAGAGATTGTATCCACCTAGAAGATAAGGAAACAGTTATTTAAAATATGACTTAAAATTTAGAAAAGGAATTTATATACTTAAAATATTGTAGTTCAAGAAATGTTATAAACAACTACCTTCAATATTAGTGAATATAGTTCACATAACAAAAAGGTCATAGACATGAGATGATAATGAAGATAATGACTTAGCTCTGTATATTGATAAAATACACCCCAAATTTTAATCGCATATCTATGTTTAATGCGCTAAGAGTATTATACTCAAAGACAAAAGTGCTGATCTTGGCCACTAGAAATTCACCACCTAATGGAGGAAAACATTCTAAGAAATTTGCAATACAGGATAGAAAACAAGTTCAAAAATTGGTTTCAGGAATTTCCAGAAGGGAGAAAATTTCCAACTGGGAAAAAATAGAAGCATTACTTGGACAAAGTCAGCTTTGAGTTGAGTGGTGAAAGAGTAGAAAGAGTTTGCCTGGCAAATTGGGATGGAGGCAGGAGCAGGGAGACAGAGAGGACAAAAACACAAGTTAGGGGAACAAAAAGGGAAACATAATATTCAAGATCAGGGTCATATGGACAGAAACACAAACTAAATTAGGAAAAAGAACCTCAAATGACAGGGGGTAGGTAAGTCAAATTAGGGTCTAATTAATCTACAATAGAAAAGCATGCAAATATTTTTGCTTATTGGAAGTATAAGCCACCTTATCTTAAAAGTTTAATTATACAAATATTTCACACTCATTATTGAAGAGTAGAAAGAACAGATAAGCACAATGCAAAAAGCACTTGTCCATAATCCATAATTTCATTACTAAGAAGCAACTATTGTCTTACATTTTGTTATTTACCCTGACTACAGATTTTTTCTGTACATGAACACTCCCACCACACACATATGCTCCATTTTAAAAGAAACATTTAATGTTGTATACAGTGTTAAAATAACACATAATGATTGAAAACACTTTTATGGAACAAGAGATTATTAAAAAGAAAATATGGTATCTCAATGAATGGGTGCACCATAATTTATTGAACTAATTCTACTTGTTGGATATTTTTAATTTGAATCCTAATATAGTGCCTAGTCACCTGATTTAGTTCTGTATGATAAACTCTAAAGAGTAGAATTTCTTGCTCAAACATTTCTAATAGGAACAAACTATTGACTTATAAGTCATTTTATGTTTTTTAATAAATAGACGAGTTAATTGTTATTCATTTTTACTAGTATTTTCTAGGTGTCAATAATAATCATGGTTATTTCACCCAGATGCTTTTTCATAGAGGAATGAAGTACCAGACTCATGTTTCTCTATCCACCAGTACTCTGTTAGTACTTTAGTGAATATTCCATCACACCCTCTCATCACTGTGTTCTATCTCTATAGTAGCTCACAGCCATGCCACATACTAAAACTTCCAAATTTCATATCAATCTCCCCTATCCAAATTGTTTCCTTTTATTTAACACAAGAAAGAGTGCAGACATATTCATTTATTTTTATTTTTTTATTTTTTGGGGGGTGGTACTGGGGTTCCTGGAAGCCCTTCTACCTCCGGGCTACATACACTCCCAGACTTATTTTTTTTTAAATTTTTGGAAACAGGGTCTCTTAAGCCAGTGCGGCTGGCTTCGAAACTGCGCGATCCTCCTGTCTCTGCCTCCCAAGCGCGGGGATTACAAGCGTGCGCCACCACACCCAGCTAGAATGCAGACATATTCAAAAGATTGTGAATATAAAAAGAAGGCCTTTTCAAACAATAGGAGTAAAGCAGACTATCAATTCATTGTAAGGAACAACTGGGTAGCAATTTGCAAAACAAGATATGGTTCCTTCTCTCAGTTTACACACAAATCAAAGCTATGCTTGTAGGATAATAAAAATAAAACATTTTCATAGGCAAAGTAAATACTTTTGTGAATTATGAATTGGAATAGGCCTCTATAAGCACTCTTGCTAAACTCAAAAGCCATGTGGAAATGATGGAGATATTTAGGTTATATTAAAATCAGCACCCTGAAACAAAAGATGGTATTAAGATGGTATTATGGAAGTAACTGTGAAATTATATATATATATATATATATATATATATATATATATATATATAGTCATAATGGAACTTCAAGTTTCATGATGTATAGACATTTGTAATGTCTCTAATGTACAAATAGCTCAAAAACTTTTGGTGAACAAATATGGAAGAGGAGAGTAACACTGCCCTTTCTAGTTGCTCTGTGGCTCAGAACTGAAGAAACAGGAATACTTCTTCTCAGCAAGGAGGGTGACTGAGGAAATTTACTGAAACTCAATACTGGACAGACTCAAAGAGACCCAGAAATTTTGTTGTTTCAAACGGAGGACAACAAACATTGGAGCTAGTGGCAGCAGTAGCAACAGGTCACCAGAGAAGGGAGTTGTAACATAAAGAGAGGGAAACACAGGGGCCAAATTTGGCACAGAAACATCTGTAGAGGAGAAAGGCAGTCTAAACTCAGCTGATTCAGAGGCTGCATAGCAAGCGGTGTTTAAAAAAGTGCTTCAGAGAGCTGAGGTAGGGGCCATCTCAAGGAAATTGCTGCTGTGGGAAAGTGGGAGATCTTAGCAAATATTGTCACACTACCCCAGCCAGAACCTACCATGTGGCCTAGGGTGCACCTTGTAGAACATGACTGAAACAGGCATAGAGAAGATTGTACCCAGAGGGATTCAGGTTAAAGAAATGGAGGGAAATATAATTAATTTTTCTTTGAATCTGGTGGCTAGCATTTCCAAATGATGAGGGTCAAAAAATGAGATATTTAGGCGTGGTTGATTACATTAGAGGATTAAGACTTGAAAAGCCAGGTTTGTAGCTGGTGAAGTGTATATATATAGGACTTGCTCTGCCTCTTCTGCTTAAAGTAGAACCCTCAGTAGGCCCCTGGGACCCAGAGGTCCAGCAGAGTTTGGCATCTGCTTGGTCCTACTCTCTCCAGAGTAGACACTGCCCAACAAAGTTGCAAAGTTCTGATGACTGCTAGACCCTAAAGTTCTGATGACTGCTAGACACCAAATGTCAGAACTTCCCCTTTAGAACTGCATTAGCCTTGCATTAGGAGTTCATCAATTTAGTCTGTCTATCCAAAATTCCAAAAGATGGTATTCCCATCCTATCCTACAAGAGAAGGTGAGAGCTATTTCAGTTATAGTTACATGGTACTCCAGAAAACAGCTTGGTGAGCATCACAAAAGGAGGAAGGGTTTAATAACCCTAGCCTTTGCTGGGGGCAAAGACCAAGAAGAAATGGAAGGAAAGTTTGGCATAGGCAGTGATTATCCATCCTTGTCTATAGTTTCAACCACTTTAGTGGAGGCAATTTTTACATTTTTCATTAAAAAGCTTTTGTTCTTTTTTGTGGCATTGGAACCAAGGGGAATTCTACCTCTGAGTGACACATCTAGCCCTACCTTTTTATTCTTTATTTTGAAACAAGGTCTCACTGAGTTGTAAAGTGCCTCATTAAGTAGCTGAGGCTGTCCGTAAAGCATGCGCCACCATGCCTAGTTGTTTTTGTTCTTTTTGTTATATTTCCTAATTGGTTCATGGCTGTGTGTGTGTGTGTACATATATATTTGCTTCCTTTTATTGTTTTTATTTTACTTTGGTTTGAAAACATCCCATGTTCATCGATAGGTAGAATATTAGTAAAATGGCCATATTACCAAAGAGGATATACAGATTTGATTTAATCCCCATAAAAATGCCAATGACATCATTCACAGAACTGAAAAAAACAATTATAAAATTTATACGGAAGAGTAAAAATAAAGAATGACCAAAACAATTTAAAGCAAAAAAAATGTTAAGGACATAATAATATATAATTTTAAATTATATAGTAGAACCATAGTAACAAAAACAGCATTATACTCACATAAAAACTGACCTATAGACCAGTGGAAAAGAATAGAAGACACAAAGATAATCCCATAAAGATATAGTCATTTGATACTTAACAAAGGCACTAAAAATATATGGTGAAGAAAATACAGCCTTTTTAACAACCAATGCTGGGAAAATTGGATTTGCATATGTAGAAGAATGAAACAATATCCCTATCTCTCACTCTGCACAAAAGTTAACTCAAAATGGAACAAAGACCTAGAACTTGGACAACAGTTTTAGAACTTCTAAAAGAAAACAGAATGCCATTCACTACAATATATAGGTGCAGGAAATGACTTCCTCAATAGTAACCCTAAAGGTAGGAAATAAAACCAAGAATTAACAAATGGAATAGAATCAAATGAAAAAGCTTCCACATAGCAGAGGAAATAAGAGCATGAAGAGACACCATATAGAATGGGAGAAAAATCTCTGCCAGTTAATATTCTGATAGAGGATTTTTATCCAGAATACATTAAGAACTAAAAATAAAATGCTTACAACCACCAAAAACAAAGAGAACCAAATCAATAAATGGAAACTTGAACTAAATAGATACTTTTCAAAAAAGAAATATAAACGGCCAACAAATATGTGAAAAATTCCCAACATCCTTAGAAATCAGACAAATGCATGTCAAAACTACACTAAGAGTCCATTTCCAGTTAAAATAGTAATCATCATGAATATAAACAATAATAAATGCTGGTGAAGATGTGGAAAAATAGGAACCCTTCTACATTGTTGTTGGGATTGTAAATTAGCATAACCATATAGAGATCAATATGGAGGTTCTTCATAAAAGTAGGATGGAGCCATCATATTATCCAGCTATACCACTTCTTTGGTATATTTCAAAAAAATTGTGGTCAGAAAACTTTAGAATAGAACACATGCATACCCATATTAATAGCAGCATAATTCATAATAACCAAGTTATGGAACCAATCTATGTATCTGCCAACAGATGAATGGATAATGTAAATTTGGTACATACACACAGAGCAGTTTTACTTAGCCATAAAGAACACAATTATGTCATTTGCAGGAAAATGAATGGAATTGGAGAGCATCTTACTAATTGAAATCAGCCACACTAACTGAAATCAAAGGCTACATGTTTTCTCTCACATGTGGGTGCTAGAATGAAAATAGGAAAGCGACTTCATGAAAAGGAGGAGTGAAATCAATAAAGTAGTAGAAAAGAATAAAAAAAGGAGAGAGAGAGAGAGAGAGAGAGAGAGAGAGAGAGAGAGAGAGAGAGAAAAGGGAGGTTCAGGAAAAGAAACAGACCAAATAATGTGTGTGTGTGTGTGTGTATATATATATATATATATATATATATATATATATATATATATGAGTATATCCCTATGAATCTCACTATAATTTATAGTGGAATGGGAGAGGAGGTGTGTGTGGGGGAGGGAACAGATCAAGTGACCTTGTACACATATATGAAAGTATCACTATTAATATCACTATGATATACCATTATAATGCAGCAATAATAGATTAATAAAGATGCACATTGTTTGAGAAAGCAATTCTACTTCTAGGAATTCATACAACAGAAAATAGTTTTGGCCGAGCGTGGTGGAACACATTTGTAGTCCCAGCACTTGAGAGGCTGAGACAGGAGGATCGTAGATTTGAGACCAGACTCAGCAACTTAATGAGGACTTAATGCAACTTAGTAAGACCCTGTTTCAAAATAAAACATAAAGTAAAATAGTGCTGGGAGTGTAGCTGAGAGGTAGAATGTCTCCAGGTTAAATCTCTAGTACCGCAAAAACAAACAGAAAATATTTGGGGGGTGTGAGTTTTGTTGGGTTTTCTGTTTATCATGTTTGTTTTGTTGGTTATATTTTCTTTCTGGTGTTAGGTATCAAAGCTACAGCCTCACACATACTAGGCAAACATTCTACCACCACTCAGCTTCATATCCAGCCTCAGAAAATGTTTTTATTACTTGAATAAAGGAAATCACAGAAGGGTACACAGTGAAACAATTACTATTATTATCCATATTGTTTAAATACTGCAAGAATACATTAGCAATTTTTATGTTTAAGAAGAAGAAATTAAGAATGGGCAAGGATGTCAACCACCTGTAGTTCCAGCTACTAGAAAGGCTGCAACACGAGGATAGCTAGAGTCCAGGAGTTTCAGCCTGGGCAATATAGCAAAACCTTTCGTAAATAAGTAAGTAAGTAAGTAAGTAAGTAAAAGTAAGTAAGTAAATGAAAGGACAAAGCAGAAGTGTCAGGGACAGCAGAAAGGGTATAGACAAACCCAGTCTCAAAAAAATAAAAAGCAGATGCTAGCTGTGGTGGTGCACGCTTGTAATCCCCGCGCTTGGGAGGCAGAGACAGGAGGATCGCGCAGGTTCGAAGCCAGCCATACTGGCTTAAGAGACCCTGTTTCCAAATTTAAAAAAAAAGTATAAAGTAGGTCTGGGAGTGTAGTCCGGAGGTAGAAGGGCTTCCAGGAACCCCAGTACCACCAAAAAATAAAATAAAATAAATAAAAAATAAAAATCAGAAATCACTATGTTAGGTACTTAGCTAAGAATGAGTCAGGCAAGGTAAATTTGGGACAGGGATTACCCCACTCAGCTGTGGTTAAAGACTTCCTTCCATTACACTGCAGCTTTAGATTTCCCACATGATGCAATCATGCACAGTTGCACTAAGCTGTGATGCAAAACCCAAAAGTAAGTAATTACCTCAAATTATTATGCATGAGGAGAGGTGGGATTTCTGGACAATATCAAAAGCACCAAGCAGCAGACTGACTTTCTCTCTCTCTCTCTCTCTCTCTCTCTCTCTCTCTCTGTGGTACTGAGGATTGAGCCCAAGGGCATTATACCTCCAAACTAAACCCCCTAGCCCTACTTTTAAATTTTTATTTGAAACATGGTTTCACTAGGTTGATGAAAGTCTTACTACTCATTGAGGCTGTCCTTGCACCTGTGATCCTCCTGTTGAATCCATCCAATAAAGCCTATCATGCTTATCCTATATGCATCCCCTTGTCCGGTCCCTAAGGCTCCAACCTGCAGAGCCCCAGGAAAGAAGACACAAATGCCGAGTCTGTTGATGATGCTTCCTCTTTAATGTTTCTTCTTCAATGCGCACAGCAGACAAATATATATCAGTCTCATAACCCCTCCCTCATCACTCCACCAACCCCAAGCTTCCCACAGCTAGGGCATGCACATTTCTAACCCTCTCATAGGCGGGCTGGTGTTAGCACAAGGCACTGCGTCACTGATCATCCGTAGGGCACCTGATAGGGCTCACTGCGCAGGCTCAGGGCACCGCCAGCCTCGTGAGCCTCGTGACTTGGCAACATGCCTAGGCGCCATCTTGAGCCACTGCCCCATCCCGGTCTAGCCGAGCGGGCCCCGACATCCCCTGAATGAAATCTTTCTTTTGGGGAGACAAGAACCAATGGAAATTCATGACCCTATAACAACTACAAATATTACAACAGAAGAATGCACAGTTTTAGGAAAGTGGTAATTCAAATTACACTCTATATCCATTGTCCAGGTCAAATTATAAAGGCTGGACTAGGAAACATACTGCCTGTGCCTATATTTTGGAGTGTTGAGCCTATGTTCTCCTCTAATAACTTCACAGTCTCTGGTCTAATTTCTAAGTCTTTGATCCATCTCAAGTTGATTACTACTGTGCATGGTGAGAGGTAAGGATTTAGTTCCATCTTTCTACAAATGGATAGCCAGTTCTACCAGCACCATTTGTTGAAAAGGCTGTCTTTTCTATAGCATATGAGTTTGTCAGGTTCCAAGGCAGCCTTAGAAACTTAGCAAGACTCTCAGCAACCTATTTAAATATTGTTTCAAAAAAAGAAAATAGCGCTGGGCATGGTGGTGCATGCTTGTAATCCCCGTGCTTGGGAGGTGGGTGTTTCCAAATAAAAAGATGTAAAAAAATAAATCTGGGAGTGTAGCCCCGAGGTAGAAGGGTTTCCAGGAACCCCAGTACCACCAAAAAATAAAATAAAATAAATAAGCCTGGCGTAGTGGCACACGCTTGTAATCCCAGAATTCAGGAGGCTGAGACCGGAGGATCACAGTTTGCTGACAGCCTCAGTGCCTCAGCTCGTAGGTCGAATGCCCCTGGATTCCATAAATAAATAAATAAATAAATAAATAAATAAATAAATAAATAAAAATAAAATAGAGCTGGGCATGTAGCTCAGAGGCAGAACGCCCCAGGTTTTAACCCCCTTTCTGGAAAAAAATTTCTACCCAGGTCTGGCATGGAATACTCAAGAGAGATGGGTGAGGACCTGTGTTTGGTGGGTGGAGTCTAATAAAGCATAATGTTTCCTGGGGTGGATGGCACTCCCATTTTGAATCTAATCTGTGTATGTGCCAAGCATTGATCTAAGGACTTTATAGGCTTCATATCAATAATGCCCACAAAATCTAGCCATAGAAGTGCTAGTATGTTCACAACAGAGTGCATAAAGCTAGTCTGCTGCCCAGCATAATGCACAGCATGGCACTCAGATCCAATAGCCATCTCTTACTGTCATGCTGCCACTCTGAAGACCCTTCCTTCCACAAGAGTAAATTCTGTGTCTTCAGGAAGGAAGTGGAGGACAGCCTTTGGTAAATAGTATTGTTCACCAAATACGACTTACCAAATATATATGGATATGGAGGGTCTATGCCTGGCCTGGGATGTCCTGAGGCTTCTTTGCCCTTAGAGTGTGAACCCCCAGGAAAGTTGTTGAGTCAACACAAAGCTTGCCAGAGAATAGTTTGTCTGTTTAGCCAACATCCTCAGTGCAGCTCAAAAGGTTCTCAAGAAAGAGTCTTTGACAAGTTTTCATGTGCCTGAGTAGCCGTTATTTCCTTTGTCTTTCCTCTTTCTCTATGATATAACTAACACATTTTCTTTCTTTCTTTCTTTCTTTCTTTCTTTCTTTCTTTCTTTCTTTCTTTGTACTGGGGATTGAATTCAGGGGCATTATACCTCTGAACTACACTTCCAGCCCTTTTTATTTATTTTTTATTTTGAAATAGGATCTTGCTATGTTGCTGGGGATCTCACTAAATTGCTGAGGCTGACCTTGAACCTGTACTCTTCCTGTCTCAGTCTCTCAAGTATTGTATTACAGGCATGTGCCACCATGCAACCATGCAAGTTTGGTTTTTATTTTCATAATCTTGCACAAACAAGATTTTTTCCAGCCATTCTTTTTTTTTTTTTTTTCTAGCAATGAGTTTTTGGATAGGCAACTATCATTGTGTTTCAGAGCACCAGTTTTACAGGCAAACTGTCTGGGGTCAAATCCCAAAATGCCATTAACCAGCTATGTTTGTTCAGACAAACCCCATACTCCTCAAAAATTCACATGCACTTTTCAACTAGTCTTAATCTCTGATATCTTTTAGTGCTCTGGAGCAACATTTAAGACTCTCCACATGCTTCTTCCTATTATGTTTATAAAAATGATTAAATTATATGAGAATAGTCAACATTTAAAGACTGTCCATACACAGATATAATAACGAGAGCAATTGCATGCTAGCCTGTACAAGGCACTTATATTTCTAAGCAGTTGACATGTATGTTTCAGTTAGAGCTTACAACAGTTATTAGGCAGACATTGTGATTGTCCTTATTAGCAAATAAATCAGGGTCAGAGAGGTTAAGAAATGTGACCGGGGCTACAAAGATTGTCAGTGCAGTAGCTGTAATTGAAATCCAGGGATTCAAGATCTGGACTGCATGTTCCTAACCAGTGCAATCCACTGACTGTGGTGGGAGGCCACTGTGCTACACAGAGAAAAAGGCAGCCAGAATTCAAACATGAACACTGTCTTCAGAATTCTGCATAGGTAACCATTACTCTCTACTCTGTGTCATATGTATCTCAAACCCAAGCCATTCTATTTCTAGTAGATGATTATCTATGGTATCTTCCTCTGGTAGGACTCATTTTTAGTGGGTGTTTGTTTTTGAGATTAATTGACAGAATCTATTATTTACCAATCCCATAGACGATATCAAATTTAAAACTGTGCAGGGAGTTATGAAAAGTTTCTGTAGAGATCATGGCTGGATTGATGGGTCCATCTACTTCAGGACTGATGTGACTGAATGTTGGACAAAAAGTTACTACAGTTGTTCTATCCTTCTTCAAAGCTGGCTTTGAATAAAACCAATTTCTCTGCCAATTTGATTCTTAAGTATTTGTAGAGCAGATGAACAGTAACGCTTAGCCTCTTGGGCCTGCAGGCTGCCAGTTCTGTGCCATAGCAGTGTTGCAGGATACAGGTTATACAGCCTGGTCCCTAAGACATGGAGATTCTGGAGAAAATGGATAGATAGGTTCCTTTATTTACTGGTAAAGACTCAGTTGACAATTTCTGCAGAATTGAGCCCCAAACAAAGGGCTCACGTGATTTTTATACCCTCAGTTTCCCACTTTAAGGAGGGTAGGGGTAAGCCCAAGATTTATTACTCCTAGCATATGTGAGATATAGAAAACAGGAAAGGTGGTTAAATTACATACCATCCCCCAGCCCTCTCTAGCCTTTTAAATGCCTCAGAGAGGCTCTCTCTCTTTACATTAGGGAGACTCCAGGTTGCCTAGGAGATAGCTCCATTAACTTTTGAAATGTCAGCTTACTATGAGTAACTAGGGGGAGGGGTTCGGGAATACATATACATACATATATATATATATATATATATATATATATATATATATATATATAATTTCTATCTTAAGTCTAAGTTCCTAACTAAAAATAAAACCAAGGCTCTGATTGTGCTTTCTATCTCACGTCCTTCCTTTTGAGAAATTTCAATACATTTTAATGAGAAATTCACAACCTTTAAGGCCACTTTTAGCATATAGGGGTGGATCTCTCTCAGACATCGAGGTTTTTCCACTCACTGTACCAAATTTCTGACACCAATATCAATCTCTACACTACCCCACAGGATTAAAGCAGTCACTTTTCTTCTTTCATCTTAGGAATGCAAAGTTACATTAGACAGATACTAAAGTGCCACAATTAAAAAAGAAAACACCACCATAAATTTCACTAAAAAGTCCATTTCGATCCCATCATGACATAAAATCTAGAGTCCAAGTTTGTGATTTGAGGTATGATGTTCCTCAGTCATCCATCGTGTGTGAGTTCAAGAACTTCTGAGTGTGACTGAAGCAGGGCAGATCACCTTTTTAGGATCAGCTTGCTCAGTTCTCTAGATTTCCTGCAAGCAGTTCAATGCATTGTATCCAAGGCTGTGGGCTCTGAGGCAGCTGGCTTTAAGCGACTGTGATGGATCCAAGCCACAATATCTTAGAAGTTTATTGCTGTTGGAGCCACAAAAATAACAGGGAAAGGCCCTTTCAAACATTTTGCCTTGAGGTGGGGTCTGATTTTAATCCTTGACCCCTACTAAGCTTCCAGGTTTATAGGGATGGAATGTAGTAGTTAAATTGACTGGGGTTCTGTCTAATACCCATTTATATAAGTCATGTGTGACTTTACCTAGTTTATAACTTTTATGCATTTCTAACCCCCCTGCCTCCTACAGTCTTCCTGGAAATCCTATAAGGATAGAAGGGAGTTGAGTATACATCATTTTATAGGGAGAATACCCGGTTCTTCTGGTAGGAGTATATCCAATTTTATAGTGCTAAAGGTAAAGCTTGAACCCAAGCTAGCTTAGCTTCTCAACATATTCTTCCTATCCCAGCCTTGATATTATTATTATTATTGTTATTGTTATTATTATTATTATTATTATTATTATTATATTTTACTTTGCCTGAACTCTGTTGTCCATATGCAAAATGTAGTTTTCAGGATGCCCAGGGCAACTATTATGTCATGGGTGACTTGTGACAAAGGCTGCTTTGTTGTCTGACCCTATGTGTAAAGGTTGGTTATATCTTATTATGCAAGTGGTCTTTAAAAGGGTTTTATGGGTACAGCTCATTTTATTTGGCCAGCACATTTATTTTTGGGTATACTGTTCTGTGAAGTATTCAAGACAAGTAGTTAGCCCTATATGGGGCAAACAATTTTTTATAAAATTATTTTGCTATTGAAGTCAGTCAGGGCTTCTCAGGATTACTCTAAGGGACTTTGTGCTAGCTGTAACCTTTATGCTGATAGAATTCCCCTTTTTTCTTTACTGAAAGGGTGCTCTAAGAATGGGTGTTAACTGGGTTTTACCTGGGTGCTGCTTTTGATTTTTGTTATTGAGACAGAAAGAGAGGAGGGGTAAAGAGAACAGTGTTACTTCCCCTTATTAGGTTCCCATAGCGATGGTCTCTCTCTTTCTCTCTCTCTCTCTCTCTCTCTCTCTCTCTCTCTCTCTCTCTCTCTCTCTCTCTCTCCCTCCCTCCCTCCCCTTACCGGTTGTTTAAACCATCACATATTTGGGTGATTTATTTTATTACCTCTGCATTCCATGACTGGGTTATTCAGGACAGTAAGAAAGGAAAGTGTTCACAGCTAGGTATGAGAAACCCTCTCCTCTGAGGACAGGTTTAGTTAATTTTACACTTCTAAGGACTGAGGGCAACTTTATCTAAACTCAGTAAATCAGAGTCTACCTACATTTATTCTCTTGTTAGTAATCAACATCTAATCTACCAAATCCAGCTGGTCAGATCTGACAATTTTCCAGGAGAAGACATATTCTTCCTATGACCCTGTCTCTTTGAGATCCCAGTGCATCTTCATTACCATAGAGACCAGCCCTGCCTACAGTAAATCCCAGAAGTCCTGTCCAAAGCTACTTGGTAAGCTCCGAGAATCAATTTTACTTTTGCTAATAGTCAACTCATCTCAATAGTAATAGCAGGAAAGAAGAGAGAAGTACCTTTAACCATTTTCCTGCTCCTAGATCCATAAATAATACTAGTTTGTAAGGAAGGGGACTCCAGATCTTCCCCTCAGCCTCCGGCTCCCCCAGGTAATGCTTTTTTTTTTTTTTTTTTTTTTTGCGGTACTGGGGATGGAATCCAGGGTCGTTCTACTTTCCAGCTACACACCCAGCCCTATTTTTTATTCTTTATTTTGATACAAGGTCTCACTAAGTTACAGAGGGCCTAAGTAGTAGCTGAAGCTGGCCACAAACCCAGATCCTCCTGTCTCAGCCTCCCAAATCCTGGGATTACAAGTGTGCGCCACAATGCCTGGTTTGTAATGCCTAATTATTAATTGCTCCATCCCCTTGTGGGTAATCTTTGACATCTCTTATACTATTGTATTTACCATATAGAGGCTCCACTAAAAACCACAGATAGAAATTGCATGCTCACCCTTTGTCTTCAGACATGGTTTACACTCGCACTGTCTCTGAAATGACTAGGCCACCAAGGAAATACTTTGCCACTTTCCCTTGTGGCGTTTCTCACCTGGATTTGCATGTAACGTTATCTGGCTTGCCACTGGCTCTATTTTAGGGGTGTGTGTGAGCCTGGCCTAAGTGCAAGATGTTGGTCACCCATGGGAGGAGCTGCTTGCCCCCTCCAGAGGAAGCAGCAGAAACTTCCCTTCTCATGCATATTACATTTAGGGAAGGTGGAGACTCTTCTTTATTTTTTTCCCTGCCACACCATGGGGAGTGGAGGTTTAATACCACCCCCATATCCAGAAACTGGATAACAGAGCTCTCTCAAATTTTTAGTCTAGGTAAACCAAGTAGCTCAGTTCTGACTAACCCTCTGTTTTGTGAGTTTAGGCTGCAAGCCTTTTATGTTTACATTTCGCCGTTAGAAATAGCTTTTTGAGCCAGGCGTGGTGGCACATACTTGTAATCCCAGCATTCGGAAGACTGAGACCAGAGGATCGCAGTTCGCGGAAAGCCTCAGCTACTTAGTGAGGCCCTCTGCAATTCAGTGAGACCCTGTTTAAAAATAAAGAATAAAAAATAGGGCAGGGAGTGTAGCTAGGAGGTTGGAGGTTGAATGCCCCTGGGTTCCATCCCTAGATCAGCAAAAAAAAAAAAAAAAAAAAGCTTTTTGATTGCAGATTGCAGGCAGAATCTGGAGATTGGATTCTCCTGACCTGGGATCTATTGTGGTGTGCAATCTGACTCCCTCAGATGGTTGCAGCATGCCCAGCCTGGAAGCTGGCCCAAATGCGTGCAGCCTATGCACTCAGCCAACTCAGTGGGTGGACCTCAGCAGGTCTGTAACCCCACTGAGGCTGGAGGCCCGGAAGTGGTTGAAGGCATGCCACAGTCACCTTGCCAGCCACCCACTTCACCCATCCATCTCTGCTGGGACTTGTTTCTGGCCCAACTGCGGTGGCTGGGACCCGAACATTGGAGACTGCTTTTGCACCCCAGGAAGTGTCTGCACCCCTATTCTCTTTGTCTGTGGCCACCCATCTCAGTCACACACTCATATTCATTACTCATTCACCCAACCAGATTACTGAACCGAATTCTGGTTTCATGTCCCTTTCTGCAGGTGTTGCTCTGGAAATTTCCTGACGTGGGTATCAGTCCCCTTTTCTGCTACTCTTGTAGCAGGACATAAATGAGCCCCGGGGTAGCCTATTCAGACATCAGTGTGGAATGGATAATGACCTGTTCCTTTTCTGCCCTAAACCCTTACTAGATATACTCCCAAATTGACCCTCTCTGGAAGAAACTCGATACACAGTGGCAAAAGGGGCCATCAGTGTGTTCAGTGGGTTGGTGTCTGCAGTGGGGAAGGTCAACTCCCCAGGAGGCACATACCAGATGAGGAAAAACACCCTGGTTCTCTCTCTGGCTGGCTGGCCCTAGCTGGCTTACCAGAATGTTACAAGGCACCACTTATACAGCCTGGTCCCAGGGGCAGGAAGACTCTGGAGACTGAAATCAGAAAAATTTCTTTATTTACTGGTAAAGACTCAATCAATAATTGCCACAGAACTGAGCCTTGAACAAAGGGCTCACATGATTCTTATACCCTCTGTCTCCGCTTTGAGGAGGGGAGGGATAAATGCAAAATTTATTACACCTAGCATAAGAAAGAGAGATAAAGAAAGCAGGAAAGGCAGTAAATTTACATACCATCCCCCAGGCCTCTCTAGTTTTTTTTAATAGCTCAGAGAGGTCATTAGGGAGACTCCAGATTGCCTAGAAAATGACTTTAACTTTGGAAATGTCAGCTCACTCCCAGGGAACTAGGGGGAGGGATTGAGGAATTCTGTATTTTTTTCTATCTTAAGTCTAAATGCCTAACTGACAATAAAGTAAAGCCTCTGACTGGGCTTCCTACCTCAGCAGTTTTGGCTAGCCATCCATGAGCAAATATGGGATCTTGGAGCAGTGTGGTTCAAACTGACAGTGATTTCTGTGGAGGAGGAGGCTTGATTGCTCATGGTTATTTGATCCCACAGTTGGAATTTCAGGGAAAATCTTATCAGCTTCCCAGTAACATTTTAAATACAGGGGTCTCTTCCTATCCTTCTTGCTAGAGCCTTAACTACCTAAAAATGTTTTGTTGCTAAGGAAAACAGGTTATTGATCATGTGGCTCATGGGACATGCAGAATTGTACCCTGGGGGTTCACAATGAGTACTTTAACTTCTTATTTGAGCATTTGGAATTTGAGTGGGTAATTTTTTCTTACTATAAGGTATGTTAATTAAAGCTCCAAATTTTTTTAACTGCTGAACTTATTTTTCGCATACACTTACTCATACTGAGAGTAAAATCTGAAAAGTAGATACCAATCAAGTTGAGATTGACATGTTCCTTGGCTATCTAAATATCTAAATCTGTGTGAGTGTGTGTGTGTGTGTGTATGTGTGTGTATAATCTGTATATATATATATATATATATATATATATATATATGAATGATATATATTGCTTCCCTTCCTTTTGTCCACTTTTCCATACTTTCCTTTATAAAACTGTTCCCCTTACTTTCCAAAGATGGCAATTTGAAACAAATAAGGTTTGCTCTATTCTCCTTCACAGCTGGCTTTGAATAAAACCGATTTGCCTGCCAATTTGATTCCAAGTATTTGTGGAGAAGACAAGCAGTAGTTCTTAGCTTCTCCCCTGCTCAGTGACAGTTCTGCACACTAAGGGATTTAGTAATAGCTAAGACTTTATAGTGTGTGTTTGGTGTTGAGCCAAGTTATAAGTCCATTACAGATGACAACTGATTTCATCATAAAAGTTCTGCAACACAGATTATTATTATTGCTTTTTTTGTAGATGAGGATCCTGAAGCACTAAGAAGGTGAACAATCAGTCAGCCTAAGGTATAAACAGAATTTTAGCCTAAACAGCCTATCTAGTTCATTCATACCTATAAGCACAGTTTCACACTCTATGTATCAAGCTTGATTACCTGATGAGTGCAGACATTCATCCCAGTCCTTCCTACTTTCATTCAAGAAACACTCCCCAAGGAGAGATAAAGGCCTCAGGGAGAGGCGTGGTTGATGGATCATGATGAGGTTAAATATGGATTTATGGCCTTTCAGGAATATGATCAAAGTGTAAACTTCACAGAGAGGCAGGTGATAGGGATATTAACTGGGACCACATGACTGTAATTCTAGGGGTCCTTGAATTGCAGCAGAGTGGATATGGGTCAGAGCATTTTCTGAGGAGAAGGCCCATATATTTCATTAGATTTTTAAAGCCCACCTGCATCACAGGGCCCAGAATAAGAGTATGAAACTTTACCATTCTGAATTTTAAAGACATTATTAGAACAGTGTTTGTGAAGCAGTAAACTATGTTGCTTAAAGAATACCATTAAGAAAATAAAATAAACCAGTTGTGGTGGCATGTACTTGTAATCCTAGTATTCGGGAGGCTGATACAGGAGGATCTCAGGTTTATGGCCAGTCTCAACAATTCAGCGAGGCCCTCCACAACTTAATGAAAGCCTGTTTCAAAATAAAATAGGGCTGGGGGTGTAACTCAGAGGTAGAATGCCCCTGGGTTCAGTTACCCAGTACCACATGCAAGGAAACAAATGAAAGAAAGAAAGAAAGAAAGAAAGAAAGAAAGAAAGAAAGAAAGAAAGAAAGAAAGAAAAGAAGGAAAGAAGGAAGGAAAAGGAAAGAAAGAAATAATTTTATATGTTACAGATTATGTTAAATATGCATATTGATGTGTGTGTATGTGTGTGTGTATGTGTGTGTGTATATGTGTGTGTGTGTTACTAAGAATTAAAACCAAAGGCATTCTACCTTTGAGCTACACCCCCAGTCCAATCTTATTTCTTGTTTGGAAACAGGATGTCATTAGGTTGATTAGAATCTCACTACTTGCTGAGGCTGTCCAGAAACCTACAATCCTCCTGCCTCAGCCTCCAAAGTACTGTAATTATAAGCATGCACCACCATGCCTGACTAGGAAACAGATTTAAATGGGCATTTTACTGAAGAAAATACATGATAAATGAAGATTTAAAACATGCTTAATCATCACTAATCATTAGAGAAATGCAAATTCATATCAGGAGGAGGAGATACCACATCATGGCAGAGAGTGCAGGGTGGAACAAAACTGCTTACCTCATGGCATCCAGGCAGGAGACATAGTGAGAAAGAGGCTGAGGACAAGATCTAGTCCTTAAAGGCACTACTCCCTTCAACTAAGTCCCACCTCCAACAGTTTCCACCACTTCCCAAAAGTCCATTCAAATTGTTAATCCATCAGTGGATTATTCTACTGAGAAGATTAGAGCCCTTGTGATCAAATACTTTCCTAAAATCCCCACCTCTCATTATTCCTGCATTAGGGACCAATCCTTCAACATATGAGCCTTTGGGAGACATTCTACAACCAAACCATAAGATCCAGTACACACATGGGTATTTAACAAAAAGAATATATACCCAAATAATGGCTTGTACATGAATGTTCAGAGCAGCTCTCCATACTGAGGGTGTAGCTCAAGGATACAGTGTTTCCCTAACAGGTGTGAGGCAACATGGCTTCAAACCACAGGACCACCAAAGGGGGAAAATAATAAAATTAACTTGCTTCCCTTGTAATTGGCAAAAGTTGCAAACTACATAAATGCCTGTGAATAGGTAATTGGATTAACAAATTGTAATAGTCCCACACAATAAGATATTGTTCAGCAATACATAAAAAAGAACTATTGATAGTACAATAAATTAAATGAACTGCAAAATCATTAAGTGAATTGAAAAATACTGGTAAAAGAAAGTTCATTCTGTCTGACTCCATTTTTATTAAATTCTAGGAAGTCTCAAAATATCCTATGGTGACAAAAATGTAAGTAAGTAGTTGTGTGGGAATAGAAATGGAAGAGGGATGGATTACACAGTGACAAAATGAAACTTTTTTTTTCCAAAATGGGAATGTCTGTTATCTTGACTCATGGTATATCCATATGTCAAAACTGACTCTATATTTGTACAGCTTATGGTATA
This sequence comes from Muscardinus avellanarius, assembly GCF_963383645.1. Classification (NCBI taxonomy): domain Eukaryota; kingdom Metazoa; phylum Chordata; class Mammalia; order Rodentia; family Gliridae; genus Muscardinus; species Muscardinus avellanarius. The sequence goes on along the minus strand of NC_137792.1, from coordinate 71,448,061 downwards.
AAATTATACCTTTTTAATTTTTTTAGTTATTGGTGCATTGTAATCATATATCATCATGAGGTACACAATGGTAGAGGCATATATGCACATATCACACATTTAGCCCTTCCCTAAGTCCTACTCCATTCCTTCCCCCTCCCTCCTTCTCAAGTTCGGCTTAGTGACTGACATTTGATAAGTTTGTGAATGTACATCATGCACATTAGAGTGGTTCTCTCTTTCTCCCTCCCATCTACTTCAGTTAGGTTACCTTCTTTACTCATCTAAGGTTTCTCCTTCTTTGTCTAGAGTTCCTCCTATGACCCATTTCTCCTTAGCTTTCACATATTAGGGAAAGCATCTGATTTCTTATTTTTTGTGACTGACTAATCTTGTTTAGCATAATGTCCTCCAGTTCCATCCATCTCCCTGAAAATGATGTAATTGCGTTTTTATATTGGCTGAGTAAAATTCCACTGTGTACATATCCCATAGTTTTGTAACCCATTCATCTGTTGGTGGACATCTTGGTAATTGTGAATTATGTGGCTATGAGCATAGATAGGCATGCATTAGTTTGGTAGTTTGGTTTCCATTCTTTTGGGTAGATTATCAGAAGTGGTATTGATGGATCATATGGTAGGTTCAGTCCTATTCTTCTGAGGATCCTCCATACAGTTTTCCAAAGTGGTTGCACTAATTTGCAGTCTCACCAGCAATATATTAGAGTCCCCATTTCTCCACATCTTCTCAAGCAATATTTGTTGTTTGTGTTTTGCATTCTACTTGGGTTAGCAGAAATCTCAGGATAGTTTAGATTTGCATTTCTCTTATTGCTAATGATGTTGAACATTTTTTTCATACATTTGGCCATTTGAATTGCTTCTTTTGTGAAGTGTCTAATTCACTTGCTCATTTTTGATTGGACTATTTATTTTCTTAGTAGTGAGTTTCTTGAATTCTCTGTAGAGTCTAGATGTTATTCCTCAATTGGAGGAGTAGCTAGCAAAAATCTTCTATTCTGTGGGCTCTCTTTTGAGGTTCTTGGTAGTTTCCTTTGCTGTACAGAAGCTCTTCAGTTTCATGCAATCTCACTTATGATCCTCCTTTTAATTTCTTGTGCCTTTGTAGTCTTGTTGAGAAAGTTATTACCTATGTCTATGTGTTGAAGTGTTTGACCTATGCCCTCTTCAAGTGATGCAAGATCCCTGGTCTGATTTCCAAGTCATTGATTCATCTTGAATTGACTCTTGTGTAGGGTGAGAAAGTGGGGTATATTTCCATTTTTCTGCATATGGTTAACCACTTTGGCCAACACCATTTGTCGAATAGGCTATATTTTTCTAATGTGTATTTTTGGCCCCTTTGTCAAAAATCAAATGGCTGTGTATTTATTTGTTTCTGAGTCTTCTATTCTGCCCCATGGTCTATATGCATAATTTTGTGCCAATTCCATGCTGTTTTTATTACTGTGTCTTTGTAGTATAGTTTGAATGCATGTATTGTGATTTCTCTTGCATATTTTTTTGCTGAGAACTACTTTTGTTATTCTGGATTTTTTGTTTCCAGTGAATTTAAGGACCAATTTTTCTATGTCCATGAAGAATTATCTTGGTAGTTTAATGGGTATTGAAACTATAGCTCACTTTTGGAAGAATGGCCATTTTAATGATATCATAAATTATACCTTAATAAAGCTGTTTTTTAAAAAAAGCAATGTCAAGTATGGGCATTGGAAGACAGCAAAACATATCCCATTAGCACTTATCTTTCCACAGAAATGTCAATTTGAACAGCCATCATACTCAAAAACACCTTTACAAAGAACTAAGGAAAATAGATGGCCATTACAGTACCATGTGTAGCACAAAGATAAGAACATATTCATGTAAGGGAATAGAAAGTACACTTTCACATTATCCCTATCACCCCTCCCCAATTCCAGGTAGCCTATATTGAGAAAGACATCCTCCACTTGGAGGATGGAAAGAAAAACTTAGCATCAATCTTGGACTCAGATGCAACATTAAACCTACCATTGTAAGAGTCAGCCAGGCAGACCAATATTATCCTGAATTCTGAGCCCACATGAGCATCAGGCTGATAGTTGCTGCCTTAGTCACCAGAACAGTACCCAAGGACAAAACCTCCACATCAACCCCCATAAAAACAGGCTTCAGGCCTTCCCAGCACCAGGAAAGCCGGTATGGCACTATACTCCAATCTAAGTCTGTCCCAATGCCATGTAGAATCTTACAGACTCAGGCTTCAGACCTGAATGGCAAACATTGTCCCTGGTTGGCCTCAGCACCAGGTGGGCTCCAGGCCCACCATCAGGCCTGTTTCTACAGAATCAAGTTCTAGGCCCACTCTAGATCCAGGCTGGTCTCAGAGGACCTAGACAACAGTAAAATAGGGCAGGCACAGAAAGACCAATACTATATGATTTCATTTAGTAAAACATAGTAAAATGGTGGTTACTAAGGCTTCAAGGTAGGGATAGGAAGATGTTAGTCAAAGGATGCAAAATTTCAGTTAGAAGAAATTTAAATTCAAGAACTTTATTGTATAAAATAGTGGCTATATTTAATTACCATGTGTTATATTAATTTTTTGGTACTGGGGATGGAATCCAAGGTCATTCTACCTCTAAGTGACACTCTCAGCCCTATTTTTTATTCTTTATTTTGAAACAGGGTCTTACCAAGTTGAAAAGTGTGTCACTAAGTGGCTGAGGCTGTTCTCGAACCGCAATGCTCCTGTCTTAGCCTCCCAAATGCCGGGATTACAAGTGTGCACCACCACACCCGGCTTGCTGTATTCTTGAAAATCACCAAATGAATAAAATTTTTTGTGGTAATAAAAATTGAACCCAGGGTAATTTTACCCCTGAGCTATACCCCCAGCCCTTTTTAATTTTTATTTTGATACAAGGTCTTGCTATGTTGTTGAGTCTCAATACTTGCTCAGGCTGTCCTTGAACCCATGATCCTCTTGTCTAGGATCATGGATTCAAATGTATAATTCTCCCAAGTACTGGGATTATAGATTTTAAATGTTCTCACCAAACGAAGAAACGTTTGTGAAATAGTGTGTTTTTAATTCATTCAATTTAGCCACTCCACAATGTATACATATTTTAAAACAGCATGCTGCACATGATAAACATGTAACACTTTTGTAAATTAAAATAAATACATTTTTGTGGTATTAGAGATTGAACCTAGGGGCATTCGACTTTTGGGCTATACTCCTAGACCTTTTTATTTTTTCGTTTTAAAACAGGTTCTCACTAGGTTGCTGAATCCCACTGTGTAGCTGAGGCTGTCTTTGAAACTGTGATCCTCCTTTCTCAGCCTCCCATGTACTGGGATTACAAGTGTGTGCCACTATACCTGAAAAATTTTAAACAAATAAGTTAATGTATAAGAAAATATTAATTCATGATAGGAGAAAAGATCACAACGCATAGTGCTGTATGTGTAGAATAAGGAAGGCACCCTGGGGAATCCTCAGAGCACAGAGTACAGTAGAGCCTAAAAGGAGTAACACTTTATCCCAGTACCACAACATGGCTATGATGGAGAATTAAACAAATATGTTGTGTAGGGACAGAGCTACAACTAGGATCAGAAAGAATTACATAATAACATAACAAAAAGCTGAAATTGAAGGTGCACACTTGTAATCCCAGTACTTGGGAAGCTAAGACAGAAGGATCACATATTTAAGGCCAGCCTCAGCTACTTAGTGAAGCCTTCAGCAACTTAATGAGACCTGTTTCAAAATAAAAAGGAGCTGGGGCTGTAGCTCAGAAGTAGAATGCCTCTGGGTTCAATCCCCATTAAAACACACAGAAAAAAATTTAAAAAACCTTTAAAACAAAGACAAGTATAGAGGAGATTTCAGTCCATTGTGGAGGAAAAATAGGCACCAGGGTCCACAGACAGTCATCACCACCAGAATTTATACACCCCTCCCTTCCCCTCTCCCTTTCCTTCTTCCTTCCTTCCTTCCCTCCCTTCCTCCCTTCCTCCCTCCTTCCCTCCCCCTCTTCCTTCCTTCCCTCCTTCCTTCCTTCCTTCCTTCCTTCCTTCCTTCCTTCCTTCCTCTTTCCCCTTTACTGCTCTTATTCTACAGTCCTATTTCTATTCAAAGCACAGGAGAGAGTTCTTGTCTCTTTAAGGTTCTAGGTTGTTCTGTTCTCTGGAGTGACTCGCTGCTTCGGGTATTGTTCCCCTTTTCCACTGAGAAACTGTACCTGCTCTCTGAGAGAGTCAATTGCTATCAAAGAGTAAAGCTGTTTTAAGCTCCTCTTTGTGGAATTTTCCCAACTCACAAAGAGGTTCTCACTCTTATTTGAGGTGCGGTGTTCTTATGCCTGTAGTATTCTATACTTTGTACTCTCCATTGTCCCCATATGGACTTTGGGAATTTTTTTAAATGTTAAAGACACATTGTACATAGTCTTCCACTTTGTCATTTCAGACCAAAATTACATGGTTGTAAGTTTTGTGGTTGATTTGTGAGTTCCTGTACACTTGCATCCTGGTGCTGAAAATATCCAATATCACTTAACACATTGATCCCAGACATTATTTTATACTGTCTCTGGACCCATATATCCTCTCAGGCATGTCCAGAAACATAGGGTTTCTGGATGTGAGACCACACCAATGGGAGAAATAGTACAGATAACTGCCCAGTAATATTTGAAGCAACTCAGAGCAAGGAGTAAGTCTCCTAGGCAAAATGGTTACAAAACCTAAGAGCTTAAGTGCACTTGCAAGGAGAGGATGAGGGATGAACTCAGCAGCCAATGTATTTAAATAGAGAAGAGCCCTGCTGCACTGGTTAAATAAATTCATGAGGGTCTCAACCACTAAACCAAACATGGGAGGGAGGGATGGGGAGGGAGTGAGGTGGGGACTGGGTGGGGGCTGGCTGGGTGATGTGTGCATTTATGTCTACACGAGTTTTTTACCCCATTATGATGTATAAATACAATGCACTCATAAAAATATATTAAACAAAAATAATAAAAAAATAAAGAATAAAAAAAATCATGAGAGTCATTAAACAGAGGTTATAAACTGGATGTTCCAGTATTTGGGAGGCTGAGACAAAAATCACAGTTTCAGGGACAGCCTCACCATCTTAGCAAGGTCTTGTATCCAAAGAAAAATGGGGCTGGGGTTGCAGCTAACTGCCCCTGGATTCAATCATTTCCAGGCCCTCTGCACTGTGACCCTGTGGTAGGCCTTATACAAATTCCCTAGGAAGCCACATAGAAGAAGAGGTTGCTGTACTCATGATGTAGAGCAGGTCCAAAGTCTACGAGAGCTCTTAGCAGAAGTGCATTCCCATCTCCACCAACGAAGGCAGTTGAGGAATGGGTGAACTGGTTGATGCAACAGATGATAATTTTCAAAACTCCTGAAAGGACCAGACCTCCTGAATGTCAAGTGCTAAGGAGATCAAAAGCTTCCTGAGAGTGAGCAGATGTTTACAAAACTCTAGTGGTTCCTGCCATTAAGCATTCTAAGAGATCTCAGGAAATAACTTCTGAAACTCCAACCAAGAGAAGGAGAAACAAAAATGACACTAAGTCCTAGGAAACCACCTCTGGGACCCCAACTAGGAAAGGAAACTCAAAAAATGAAAATCTGTCTGTCTGTCTGTCTGTCTGTCTGTCTCCCTCTCCCTTACTCCCTCCCCCCCCCTTTTGTCATGTTGACTTTGAGAGAAAGTGGTGGGTAATTGGCAGCATTCGGACAAGGCAACACTTGGGGAAGTAACCATAAGACACTCGCATGACATCAAGGCCAACTGAGGCTCCTAGAGGTGACCTGCAACTCTGTGGTAGATCATGTGGACTTTGGGAGAAAGCAGTTTGCAACTGATGGCACATGGCTTAGGCTACTTCTAAGTACTGTCCAGAAGGCAGCTGCCAGACACCAGGATCCCCACTGCCCACAAAGGTGTTCTGCCTCTATTTCCCTTCCTTGTTCTCTCTACAATAAACTTCCTGCTCACCTTTCTGTTGTCTGCAAGTTCTTTGTACTTCATAGACAAGAAACCCAGTAAGGATAAATATACTTTCAAAACTGTAAGTGTTAAAAAGAAACCTCAGGGCACATGTGACAGGGACCCAGTGGGTGCAGTAGACACAACTGGAAGGTAATTCCATCAGGGCAGTGAAGTGTGGGTACTGAGATTTTCCAGTGGCCTTTCCAGGTGACCAGGGCCCATCTGAGCATCTGTGAAAGGAAGACTGTTCTCATATGTGACCCATAGCTTTGTCCAAGCTTCTGTGTGGCATTTCCCACTACTTTTTCTACTCACCCCCCCCTAGACTTTTGCCTCTGTGAACACAGAGTCTCCACCCGGGAGCTCCAAGGCTGGTGAGGGTGCAGCTCCTGGTTCAGCCGCTGGAGTGGTGAGTCTGTTCCTACACCCTCCACACCTGCCTCCCTGTCTGTCTGTCAGTCTAAAAGTGTGTGTGGGGGGTGCCATGTGTGCACGCATGCCGTGGGAGCCTCCATCACAATCCTGACAAGGCTTGAAGCTGCATACCATCTCTCTTCCCTTTCCTACTTTCTCACACATGCAACCAGGAATAACTGCAGTTCCATCCTGTACCACGGGGTTCACTTTTCCCTGACATCAAATTTAATAAAGTGTTAGATCACTTGGGAATCACAGCAAAATCCTTCAAGCTGAGGCTTTGTGGCTTTGCACTGGTTTCTGCTTCCCTCACTCCCTTCTGGTGTCCCAAGACCTGGTGGCCTTTCATCTCCTCCCCTATCACACCCTGCGGCAGTGGGGAGGGGCTCTCTTGCTGAAGCCCTAGCAGCACCCTCCCAAGGGATTCCAGAGGGAGTTCAAGGGAATCACCAACAGAAGTTGTTATTATCCTTAGTGCAGGACAGACAAGGGGTGGAACAAGGAACATTTCACCCCAAAACTTTAACATAATTAGTTTTTTGTAAGTGAATAAACCATTGGATGAGATTTGTAGTGTTTCTAAATTAATATTGAGTCTCAGGGATGTACAAAAGTGCCACTCTCAGTGATCAAGAGCTTCACAGCAGCTCTTCCACAATAACTCAACCTTTCTTCACTCAGACTCCTGAGTGAAGAAATTAGAATGCTTTACACCCTGCGCCAGGATGCTGTGGAGATTAAATGCAAATACAGTTAGGCCCTGAGGGTACCGTGCACCCTGCAAGGGCTGGATGACACTCTTGCATAGGGGGGGAAAAGCACTCATTCCCTTTCTCCAACTCTTGTTTTCTTGTTTTTTTTTTCATCTTCTGCATTCAGATGTAGACAAGGAAGATTTAAGGGGAAACAGAAATAAAGAAGGAGGAGAAGGAGGGGCCTGGATCATGGCACAAATTGTAATTCCAGTACTTGGAAGGCTGAAACTGAATGAACTTATGTTTAGAGTCAGCCTCAGCAATATATTGAGACTTTGATTCAAAATAAAACGTAAAAAGGGCTGGGTTCAATTCCTAGTACAGAAGGAGGAGGAGGAGGAGGAGGAGGAGGAGGAGGAGGAGGAGGAGGAGGAGGAGGAGGAGAAGGAGAAGGAGAAGGAGAAGGAGAAGGAGAAGGAGAAGGAGAAGGAGAAGGAGAAGGAGAAGGAGAAGGAGAAGGAGAAGGAGAAGAAGAATAGGGCATGGTGGCATGGCACATGCCTGTAATCCCAGTAATTGGGAGGCTATGACAGAAGGCTCTCATGTTTGAGGCCAGAGTGCAGTAATATAGTAAGACTCTGTTTCAAAGATAAAAAAACAAAGGGGCTGAAGGTGTTGCCCAGTGGTAGAGCACCCTGGGTTCAATCCCTGGTACCACCAAAAAAGTAAAGAAAAATAAAAAATAAAGAGAATTAAAAATAAAGAAGGGAAACAATAACATGAAATAGGGGGGATTTTAGCCATTAGCATTTTTCTGGGTTTGGAAAAGGAAGTTATTCTGGCTCCCATGGGTGTATTACAGCTGAAATTCGTAGGGCTGGCTCCCTGCCCCCTCCATCTGCCCTGCTGCTCTTATAAACTTTATATTTCTGCAGTCACTGGAGAGAGCCTGCCCTTGGGGCTCCTCTCCTTGAAAGTCCCCTGGGAGGAAACCTGGAGGAGCAGTGCTGAGCTGCACTCCTGCCCCTACTCTGTTCCTTCCTTTGACTTTGCCTTTTTTCCTGCCAGGGAAAAGAAGGCCTTGAGTTACGTTGCAGTGTTTCCTGTCCCTGCTTCCTGATAATGACACATATTGGAACTACTTATTTCCCATTTGTAATTTTAGTCCAGCCACAGAGGTTTCAGAGCCAGGCTTCTTTGTTCTGGAAAGGATTTTGAATCCTAGAAGTTTAGAGCTTAAAGATAATCATGTCTCTCCCGTCCTTTAATTTCTCATTAGTTGAACAAGAAATATAATTTACACTGTAGACATACTTTTGAAGTTAGATAATAGGTATATGAGTTTTTTATATTTTCCTTTTTAATATAGTGAACGTTTGAAACTTTTCATAATAAAAAGTATTAAAATAAGCCAGGCACAGTGGCACACAACTGTAATACCAATACTTAGGAAGCTGAAACAGGAGGATCAATCACAGGTTTAAAGCCAGCCACAGAACTTAACAAGACTCTGTTTTAAAATTAAAAAAAATAAATAAAAAGGGCTGGGGGTGTACCTCTGAGGTAAAATTCCCCTGGGTTTAATCCTCAGTATCCCCCAAAATGCTAAAATGCCATCTCACATAAAGGACTGTAATCTAGCAGTCTTCAAACTCTTAAAAAAATAAAAGAGAAACTCTTTTTTTATAGTACTGGGGATTGAACCCATGCCTCAAGCATGCTAGGAACAGGCTCCACCACTGAGCTATACCTCCACCTCTTTTTATTTTTAAACAGAGTTTTGCTAAGTTGCTGAGGGTCCTGCTAAGTAGCTAAGGCTTGTCTTGGACCTAAGATCCTCCTGCCTCAGCTTCCCTAGTACTGAGATTACAGGCATATACCACCACACCACATGCAGCTATGTTACAATCAAAATAAGGAAACCATACCGTGTCTTTGAGGCCCCCCCTAACAAATTAAACCACAGGGGATATGGACTGCATGCTCAGCAAAGGGGCTATAAAGAGGGTACAGAGGGCAGTCTTGAGATTTTCTCCAGGACCTACCTCCCTGCCACTAATGTACTAATGCAAATTCTTTTCTTTTAATAAAATATGTCTATACTTCTTTTTTTTTGTCTTGAAAATTCTTTTCAAACCCTCATATGTACCACATATTTTGGTGACCTATACAGGGAGTTATTCTGTGGACTGAACATCATCTTCATTACATCAATCAGAGAGCCCAGGTCCAGGAAAGTCTTCTGTCTTTCACAGTTCTCCCTCCACCCAGTACAAACATCATATTTCACTCTCAGAGTCAATTCCTCCTATAACTGGAAGGCAAAAGGGAGCCCCCATTGTCAAAAGACTATTTCACCCCTTTTTTCTGCCGTAGGTGCCGAGAGATGGCTGCGAAATAGGATGGGACACATTTGTATTAGTTATATTATCTTGGGGTGTACCTCCTTCCTAACCCTTTTCCTGAACACAGAGGGTGGTTATACCTCTGGCATGCAGAGGGTGTTCAGTATGTTCTTATTCCCTGATCTTCTCACCTCCTAACTCACATTATGAAATCCACTATCTCAATTCTCCCTGACTCACCCCTAGAATGCATCTGATCAGGAGAATTGCAAAGATCCCAGAGACCAAGATCCATCAGTGTCTAGTTTGCAAAAAGGAAGAGACACTTCAAGAAAAGCCATATATAGATGGCAGTGGCCGCAGTTGCACTATTGATCGCAGCCGCCAATAAGGGTAAACTTTCCTCGGGGAAACCCTGGACAGCAGATTTTGGTTTAATATCGGATTGGGACAATTTAAGGAGACACTTCCAGCTGCGACTTCCTATCTAGAATATAGGAGAGAGAGTGGATAACGGTGGAATTGGAAGAAGATGACGAGGAGGCACCAGCCACGCAAGAAAAGCAATTTTTGGAAGATCATCCCAGAAGGGATTGGAGAAAAGACCACTTCAGCCATGCATGCTGGGGACTCTTATCATATCTTGCAAGAAAAATGACCCGGGTGTGGTGGAGGGAGCCGAACAGTGCCAGGCAGGGAGCCCAGCCGCACGTCCTAAGAACTCAGCGTGCCCGGCCACCATGCTCCTATGCTGTGCCTGGGGCCGCGGTGCGCCCGGAACAGCACTGCTCTTTTGGGTGGGGCTGTGGGCCTTCGCTCTTGGAAGGGAGATAATCATTGCTGCTGAATGCTCGATCTCAAAACCCCTTCAAAAATAAATAAATAAATAAATAAATAAATAAATAAATAAATAAAATATTGGAGAGGTGTCAAGATGGTGGTGGCGGCAGCCAGGACTCAGGAGATGTAGACAGACTCTATCCAGTTCACCTGGAACTTTTGGGAGAAGAAATCCCCGCGAAGGGGGACTGCCCCTGCCGCACAGGCTTAGGAATTCTGGACATCATGTCACATGGGGAGGGGCTCAGCAGAGAACCAGAAGGAAGGCAGCCACACGGTGGCACCGATGGCACTGCGGCCCCATTGGAGCTGCGGGGCGAAGGCGCCTGCAGAGTGGCGGAGTGGTAGAGCGGCAGAGACAGCTGAGCAGCGGCACAGTGGCCCTGGGAGAGCGGCTGCACAGCGGTGCTGCAGCGCACCGCCCCGGCGCTGGTGCCATAGGCAGAGGTGGAGGCTATTATTTTGGAGAGGCAGACATCTGATTCAACCCAACTTGATCTCCTAAAGAAATTGCTCCAAAGGTAGAATTTGTGGGAGCCGAGAGTTCCAGCCCAGTCCACCTTGAACTTTTGAGGAAATCTCCCCAAAGGTAGACTGCCTTCTTCTGCCACACATGCTCGAGAAGACTGGACAACATGCTAAGTGGCAAAAGGGTTTGGGGGGTATCAGAGGGAGCCCCACATAGCCGGGATGGGCCTACATGCTGTATATTCTGGGAGTCATCAGCCCTCATGGCCACTGCGCTCTTTGGTGCAGAGTGAGAGGTCAGAGTGTACGTGGAACAGCAAAGCCTGCTTTCCGAAATGAAGCTATGGACCTCTGCCTTTGGAGGGAAGACAAAATTTTTTGCCACTAGGGATTTGGGGTCCCTGCTTTTGCAAAAGACATGCTCTGCTTTCTCATATTTAAAAAAAATGGAAGAATGCCGGGCATGGTGGCGCATGCTTGTTATCCCAGCGCTTGGGAGGCGGAGACAGGAGGATCGCACTGGTTCGAGGCCAGACTCGCTGGCTTTAGAGACCCAAATAAAAATAGATATTTTAAAAAAAAGTCAGGTCTCCAAGACTGTAGCCCAGAGGAAGAGGGGTTTCCAGGAACCCCAGTACCACAAAAAAAAAAAAGGAACATCTGTAGACAACCTGCTCATAGTGACAGAGACCAGAGCCCAATGCACAGCAAGGCCGGTGCCGGGTCTCTGAGGCCAGGATGGGAGCCTGCAGGGCGGATAGGCCGGTGCCAGGGCCAGGGAGGCCGGGATTGGAGACTTCCATGAGGCAAGGCTAGTGCTGGGGCCTCTGTCCGAGACCGGAATCGGAGGCCGCTGAGGGGTGATGCTGACGCCAGGGCCAGTGAGGCCAGGATCAGAGCCTACCATGAGGCAAGGCCAGGGCTGGGGCATCCAAGGCCAGTATCAGAGCCTGCCGAGGGGTTAGGCCAGTGCTGGGGCCACCGAGGCCAGGATTGTAGTCTGCCATGAGGCAAGGCCAGTGCTGGGGCCCACAAGATCGGGATTGGAGCCTGCCAAGGGGTTAGGCCTATGCTGGGGCCAGCGAGGCTGGGATCAGAGCCCGACATGAGACCAAGCCGGTGCTGGGGCCTCTGAGGCCAGGATTGGAGCCTGCCGAGGGGTTAGGCCGGTGCTGGGTCCAGCAAGGCTGGGATCGGAGCCTGCTGTGAGGCAAGGCCCATGCTGGGGCCTCTGAGGCCAGGATCAGAGCCTCCCAAGGGGTTAGGCTGGTTCTGGGGCCAGAGAGGTCGGGATCGGAAACTGCCTTGAGGCAAGGCCGGTGATAGAGCCAGTGAGGCCAGGATCAGAGTCTGCCAGGGCGCCAGGCCAGTGACGGGGCCATCAAGAGTGGGATAGGAACTTGCAATGGGTCATACACAGAGAAATATCACAGAAAATAAAAAAAAACTAGATGCTTTCCCTAATATGCAAAAACTTGGAAGAAATAGGTAATAGGAGGAGATCTAGTTGAAGAAAGGGTCCTATGGAGGAGCAATTAAAGTGACCAATCAGAGGGGATGAGATGAAGGAGGATGGAATCTCTTTAAAATTCATGATGTACATAAAGAAATGTATCAAAATTAATCACCAATCAAGCATGGGATCGAGAGAGGGGGAGGGAATGGGATGGGGATTGGATAAAGGCTAATTGGATGATGTGTGCTTGTATATCCTCACAAGTCTTGTATTCCATTGTGATGTATGACTACAACACACACACACACACACACACACACGTGTGTGTGTGCCATATAACCAGCAAGACCGTGATCCATCTTGGCAAATATCACAGCAAGTAGATAAGAGGAATAAAAAAGTCAAGAGGTTCAAAGTCCCAAAGGATTACTCTGAGGACCCTTAAGTAACCTTATCAGTAAAAAGCTTAAAAGTTTAAGAAATAGTAAAAAGTTTAAATATAGTAAAAAGTTAATATATATTTGCTCCAGATAGGGCTATCTTCTTGGTATTAAACACCCAGCAGAAAAGTAAAACCAGAGACAAACATTCTATTGGGGGCAGGCAAAAGAAAGAGGAAAGAGAGCCATAATCATGGAGCCATTTAAAATGCGCCACATAGGGGCCAGGATGTTTATCAGTTGACAGATGTGGTGGTGTTCTGGGTTCAATACCTGGTTCCAAAAAAAAAAAAAGAACCCCTTTAAAACACCCCACATAATTTAACTAGCTTTCTTCTAATTTTGGCTCTCCCTCATATACTACTTTATAACCTATAATGTTACTTCTAATGTTAGGTTCACTGAAGAAATAAGATATGGGACTGATGTCTAAAACTTCTCTCCAACTGAATCCTTATAACATACTATAAAATTAAATGTTTCTCTTGAGGTTTTGCATGTCCATGACTATGATATACCACAATGAAAATAATCCTTATTCCTTTAAAGCTAGTAAAATATTTATAAGTCCTGTTCAAAAAAGCATAAATGATAAAAAAAAATTTTAAAAACCTGTTTGAGTTAAGTTCTCCTATGTACAAGGAATTATGTTCCTTTCTACTCTTGTGAGACTATTTTCTTTTGAATATAGGAATTTCCCTACTCCGCAAATAGCCAGTTCCTTGATTGGAATCAATAAATGGGATAATCTTATCACTTGCATAATCAGCTTGTGTAATCAGCTATGCAATCAAATTTGCTTCTTCCAGACTATATCAATGCTCTGGAGACAAAGATACCACCTTATTCTCCATGGGGTCTTGCAACACTCCCTTTCTTCAAAGTGGTAGTCAGGGCATTTCACCAAGCCTCAAATGATAGAGCAACCTCTATCATTTACAGATCATTTTTAATGGTTGTCCTCCCATCATCTGAACAGTGCCGAAAAATCTATCCCCTTTTTTCTTTGTCCCCTCCCATTCACAAGTAGCCAGAACAGTTGACACCCCATGCCAATGGTTTGACCTTATCCATATGTCAGTGGGGAATTTGGCTCCTTGCTTAATCTTGGGGGCAGCCAAGGGGAGGCTTCAGGGAGATAGCTGACCACAAGCCCCATTGAGTCCCACCTGCTATAGTATAACTGCAAGAATGTGTCCCAACAGCAAGCCCAGCTTTGTTACAATCAAATTAACTAGAGAGCATCACGATAAGTGAGATAAACAAGACTCAGGGGATCAAGAGTCACATGTTTTCTCTCCTACCTGCAAACCAGAGAGAAAATAGGAAACAAGGGACTTCAGATAAATGAGAAGAGATACCAGTAAAATAGTGGAAGGGGATTGGATGAAGGAAGGTGGGGAGGAGAAAAAGAAAGATTGAAGAAGGGAACAGTTCGAATAATGCTATAGCAATATATTAAGGTATTGTTATTGATCACACAAACATATATAGGGAGAGAGGAGTGGGGAGAGCTGGGTGGAATTGGGAAGGAAATACACTAGGTGTTGTGTGCATGCATGTTTGTATAACTTTGTATCTCATTATTATGCATATTTGCAATGCACTAATAAAAGTATAAAAAAAAAGATCTGGACATGGTGGTCTGTACTCCTAGTTCTTGGGAGGCTGAAACAAGAAGATTGCAGTTTTGAGGCCAGCTTTAGCAACTTAACAAGACCCTATTTCAAAAAATTTTTAAAGTTACAAATGGTTGGAGGAGTAGCTCAGAGGTAGACTACCCCTGGGTTCAATCCCCAGTACAACAACAAACCTCATCATATCCTTGAGGGCCCCTAGGCAAAGAAAAACCCAGGGGGCATGTTTTGCAGGCTCAATGAAATGTTTATAAATTGGGTGCCTCTCTCAAGGGGCAGTCTTGGGATTCCCTTTAGGAACTGATACCTCAGCACTAACACAAAAGTTTTTCTTTTAATAAAATGTGTCTGTAATTCTATTCCTCGTCTTGGAGATTCTTTTCCAGCCCACACCACAACATGAACTATATCCCTACAAAAGGATTCTTTATTTTTAAGCAAAATATTGGATGAAATTCTAATATATACAACAATCAAAGGTGAAATGCTTCTGTTGAAGCTAGGGATGGGTTTCATTCCCAATGATAAAGAGAACCTCTGAACCATTTCTGTGGTTCTCTCTGCTTGCTTGGTACTCTAAGTACCATCAGCAGTAGCATCAACTGTAAGCTTATGAGAAATGCAGGCTGAAGACCCTTCCCTCACTCCCACCAAGACTTACTGAAACAGGATCTGCATTTAACATGATAACCTCAGGAATTCATGCGCACATTAGAGATTGGGAAGCATGGCTCTGGCTCCATGGTATCTTTAGGCTCCAAAGGCTGAAACTCACTAACACAAGTGAATTCCCCCCGCCCTCTCTCTTTCACTCTCTCTCCCCTTCCCTCTCTCTCAATAAGTGGCTACCATTTGGATATAGATTTTCTCCCTCAAAACGTCAGACTTGAGTTTGATCCCCATTGTGAGGTGTTGAGCAGGTGAATATTTAATCCAATTTTTAAAAGATAGGGCCCTTGGGAGGGAATTAGAATTCAAAAAGGTGAGCCGGGCATGGTGGCGCACGCTTGTAATCCCAGCATTCGGGAGGCTGAGACCTGGAGGATTGCGGTTCATGGATAGCCTCAACTACTTAGTGAGGCCCTCTGCAACTCAGTGAGACCTGGTTTCAAAATAAAGAATAAGAAATTGGGCAGGGGGTATAGCTCAGAGGTCAAATGCCCCTGGGTTCCATCACCAGACCCGCAAAAAAAAAAGAAAAGAATTCAAGAAGGTCATCAGAAAGTGTTCTCATAATTAAAAGCTAGTAGCTTTGTAAGAAAAGGGAGAGAAACCTGAATGAACACACCTACATGCTTCTTATCTCTTGCCGCCTTGGTACTCTGCCAACCAGAAGCCAAGGGCCTCACCTATTAATGCTATGACATTGGGAGTTAGAATTTCAACACAGAAAATTTTGGGAGATATAAACATTTAGACTTTATCACTTATCTAACACCAGAATCCTCCAGAATTGGGGTCATACCTTGTCCCCTCAATTTTCTCCCCATCCCTGACATTTCTTACCCTATTCCTTACTAGAAACTATTTTTGATGAGCCTGACAACCTAATGAAAAAAGGTCTAGGAAGACAGGCGTTTGTCACTAGGAAGTCCCAAAGCTGGTTGAGTTCAAAGTTGGGATTCCATTTTCTGGCAAGGACTGGGATGTGCAATGTGGAGATCACTATCTAATTCTTCTGCTTCTTGGTTTGAGTATACAAAGGACATGTGATCACTTAGTTTTTTTTGCTTCTACCACAATTGCCAGTACAGTTGCTTTGAACAACAGAAATTTCAGCCTGTTCCCTCTAAAGAGAAATTTAAAACAAAATGTTTGCACCAGAGTACTATTAAATAGAAAACCTTACTTTGTGGCTTCCCCATCCCAGAATTGTTACAATTGAGGCTGAGAATTCTTGATATAGATCTTGTCTTAGATCTTGTTAAAACAATAGGTGAGAGTCATGATGGATGTAACATATGCTAACCCAGGACTAAATGAATGCTTCGGCAGGGTGTTGTGGTGCATGCTTGTAATCCCCGAGCTTGGGAGGCTTGGGAGGCGGAGACAGGAGGATCGCGCAGGTTCGAACCCAGCCGCGCTGCCTTAAGAGACCCTGTTTCCAAAAATTAAAAAAAGGTATAAGATAGGTCTGGGAGTGTAGCTTTGTCGTTTTAGCTCTAGTACTTAGGTCTCTCATCAATTTTAATTTATTTTCTGTACATTTTTTTGAAAAAGGGTCCAGCTTTATATGCTGTTCCAGCACAATTTTTTTTTTCTTTTTCTCATTGAGTTGCTGATATTTTTGTTGAAAAGCAATTAACTTTGGACGTATGTATGGGTTTACTTCTGAATACCATTCCATTCCATTAGTCTGTATGTCTATTGAATGTGATTAGCACACTGTTTTGATTACTATTACTGTGTAATAATAAGTAATGAGGTCTGAAGCACGAGTTCTTCAAATTTTCTATTTTTCAAGATTTTTTGGCTGTTTGTGGAGTCTCTTGCAGCTCCATAAAAATTTTAAGATTAGATTTGCAATTTCTGCCCCTAAAAGGCTATTGGTATTTCAATAGAGATTTTATTTATTCTATAGGTGGGCTTTTGTAATATTGTCATCCTAATTGTATTATTTTCCAATCCATGAACACCAGGATTTTTCCCACTTATTTAGGTCATCTTTGATTTTATTCAGCCATGTTTCATAATAATTATGTACAAGTAAAGGTTATACAGTGTGCAAATGTAAATTGCATATCGTGTAAATTTATTCCTGTGTATTTAATTTTTCTTCATGGTAATATAAATAGAATTTTTTTTATTTTCTATTTCAGATTGGGTGTTGTTGGTGTCTAGAAGTACAACTGACTGCTGGGCATGATGGTGTATGCCTGTAATCCCAGTACTTGGGAGGCTGCGACAAGAGTACCACAGGTTCAAGGCAAGCCTGAACAAATTAGTGAGTTACCTCAGCAACTTAACAAGATTCTATTTCAAAATAAAAAGTAAAATATGAAAGGGGGTATAGCTTGGAATTAGAATGTTGCTAAATTCAACCTCTAGTATAAAATGAAAGAAAGGAAGGAAACGGACTTTTGCATGTTGGTTTAATTTTTAATTTTTATTTTTTGTGGGTCTGGGAGTGGAAACCAGGGGCATTCTACCTCTGAGCTACAGCCCCTGCCCTATTTTTTATTCTTTATTTTGAAACCGGGTCTCACTGAGTTGCAGATGGCTTCACTAAGTAGCTGAGGCTGTCCGCGAACCGTGTTCCTCTGGCTTCAGCCTCCTGGATGCTGGGATTAAAAGCGTGTGCCACCACGCCTGGCTTGCATGTTGGTTTTATATTCTACAACTTTGCTCAATTTTTGTTAGTCCAAATTTCTTGCAAAATGTTTAGGATTTTTGTAGAAAAGACCATACTCTCTGCAACTAGGAAACGTTTTACTCTTTCCTTTCCCACTTTGATTTTTTTTAATTTCTCTTTTTCTTGTCTAATTGCTCTCTGTCAAGAATATCCAGTACTGTGTTGAATCGAAATGGTGAAAGGAGGCATTTTGGTCTTATTCCTGATTTTATTTTATTTATTTATTTATTTTTGGCGGTACGGGGGTTCCTGGAAGCCTTTCTATCTCCAGGCTACACTCAGACCTATTTATTATTTTATATTTGGAAACAGGGTCTCCTAAACCAGCGTGCGTGGCTGGCTTCGAACCTGCGCGATCCTCCTGTCTCTGCCTCCCAAGCGCGGGGATTACAAGCGTGCGCCACCATGCCCGGCTTTATTCCTGATTTTAGAGGGGAAACTTTCAGACTTTCACTATTTATTACTATGTTAGCTGTGTGTTTTCATAAATGCTATGTATTATTTTGAGTTCTATTCTTTAGTAATTGGTTTTTAGCCTTTCAATTCTTTATTGGGGGGGGGGGTACTGATGATTGAGCCCAGAGGCATTCTACCTCTGAGCTATACCTTCAACCCTTTTTATCTTTTATTTTGAACAGGGTCTCACTATGCTACACCCTTAACCCTTTTTATTTTTTACTTTTTTTTTTACATTCTAAGCAATATATTGTCAACTACAGCCACCAAGCATACACAATTTACTTTAATTGCACAGTCTGGTTGTCTAGTTCTAAATTCCAACATAAAAAATAAGATATAAAAATAATATATTCTCACAAATGAGTATATGGCCATAGAACATTCCTGAGCCCCTATGGGTTGAGAGTCAGTTTCTTTTTTTAATTTTTTATTGGTGCATTGTAGTCATACACCTAAATGGGATAAAAGACTTGTGGAGACATATATGCACACATCATCCAATTATCCCATACCCAATCCCCACCTATTCCCTCCCCATCCCTCCTTCTCATGCTTGGCTTAGCGATTGACGTTGATAGGTTTGTTTACAAGGTGTCACTAAGTTACTGAGAGCCTCCCTAAGTTCCCAAGGCTGACTGAGCCTTTCATCCTCCTATCTCAGCCGATCAGGTAATGGAATTAAAAGAATGCACCACCATGCTCTGCTCAATTCTTTATTCTGTACTAGCAGGTCCAATAATTCTTTGACTAGATATTTAATATTTTTTAATATTTTAGTAAAAGTATGTAATATAAAATTTATTATCTCAAGCATTTTAATTGCACAATTAAGTAGTGTTGTGCATATTTGCATTGAGAAAAAGATGTCTAGAACATTTGCACCCTGTAGATCTGAAATTTTTATACCCATTGAACAATTCTCCTTTTTCCCCTCCCCTAACAACCTGGTGGGGTCTACTTTCTCTTCCTATGAATTTAAATAATATTTTAGTACTTGGTATTAAACCCAGGGGCATTCTACCTCAGAGCTACATTCCCAGCCTAATGAAACTCTGTTTCATTATGAGGCTGTCCTTAAACCTGCGATCCTCCTAATCTCAGCCTCCCTAGTACTAGGATTATAGTTGTGATCCACAATGCCTGACTACATTTAAATACTTCAAATGCTCTATATAAGTGGGATCATACAACACTTACCTTTTTATGACTGGTTTATTTCACTTAGCAAAATGTCCATGTTCTAGTATGTGACAGAATTAAATTTTTTTTGATGCTGAAGCTTGAACCAAAGATAATAATTTATTTATTTATTTTTTATTGGTGCATTGTATTCATGCATCATAATGGGGTAAAAAACTTGTGTAGACATACATGCACACATCACCCAGTTAGCCCCTACCCAGTCCCCACTCCACTTCCTCCCCATCCCTCCTTTCCATGCTTGGCTTAGTGGTTGACTATGATATGAATAAGTACATCGTGTGCTTTAGAGAGTTTCCTTCTTTCCCCCTCCCATCCCCACAGTTAAGATATCTTATGTGCTCCTCTATAGGATTTCCTTTTTCATCTAGAGTGCCTCCTATGAACCATTTCTCCTTAGCTTTTACATATTAGGAAAAGCATCCAATTTCTTATTTTTTGTGATTGACTAATCGCACTTAGGATAATGTCCACCAGTTCCATCCATTTCCCTGTAAATGTTGCAATTGTGTTTTTTATGGCTTAGTAAAATTCCATTGTGTACAGTTTTGAAATCCATTCGTCTGATGATGGACATCTTGGCTGGTTCCATAGTTTGGCTGTGGTGAATGGTGCAGCTATGAACATAGATACACATGCATTAGTTTGGTAGTTTTGTTTCCTTTCTTTTGGGTAGATACCCAGAAGTGGTATTGCTGGATCGAATGGTAAATTTGTTCCCATTCTTCTGAGGATTCTCCATAGTGTTTTCCAAAGTGGTCGCACTAATTTGCAATCCCACCAACAATGTTTTAGAGTTCTAAGTTCTCTACATCCTCACCAGCATTTGCTGTTGTTTGTGTTTGGAATGATTGTCATTCTAGTTGGAGTAAGGTGAAATCTCAGTGTAGTTCTGATTTGCATCTCTCTGATTGCCAATGATGTTGAGCATTTTTTCATGCATTTATTGGCCATTTAAATTTCTTCTTTTGTGAAGTTTCTATTTTGTTTGTTTGCCCATTTTGATCAGATTATATATGTTCTTAGTGCTGATTTTCTTGAGTTATCTGTATATTCTAGCTATTAGTCCTCTATCGGAGGAGTAGGTGGCAAAAATCTCCCATTCTGTTGGCTCTCGATTGAAGTTCTTGAGTTTCCTTTGCTGTACAGAAGTTCTTTCAGTTTCATGCAATCCCATGTATTAATTCACCTTTTAGTCTGTTGTGCCTTTGGGGTCTGGTTGAGGAAGTTTTTATCTGTGCCTTTGTGTTGCAGTGTTGGACCTATGCCCTCTTTCAAGGAGCCTCAAGGTTTCTGGTCTAATTTCCAAGTCTTTGATCTATCTTGAATTGACTCTTGTGCAGGGTGAGAAAATGGGTTTAATTTCCAATTTTCTGCATATGGTTAACCAGTTTTGCCAACACCATTTGTTGAATAGACATCTATTTTCCAGTGTATGTTTTTGGCCCCTTTTTAAAAAATCAATTGGCTGTAAATGTGTGGATTTGTTTCAGGGTTTTCTATTCTGCTCCACTGGTCTATGCATCTGTTTTTGTGCCAGTACCATGCTGTTTTTATTACTATAGCTTTGTAGTATAAGTTTAAAGTCAGGTTTTGTGATTCCTCCTGCATGTTTTTTGTTACTGAGAACTAGTTTGACTATTCTGGGCTTTTTGTTGTTCCAAATAAATTTAAAGACTGATTTTTCTATGTCTTTGAGGAATAATCTTGGTAGTTTAATGGGCATTGCGTTGAATCTTTAGATCACTCTTGGGAAGATGGCCATTTTAATTATATTTATTCCGCCTATCCATTAACATAGAAGATCTTTCCATCTTCTAAGTTCTTCTTTGATTTCTTTTTTGATATTTTATAATTTTTCTTTGTGGAGATCTTTTACCTCCTTGGTTAAGTTTATTCCTAAGTGTTTTTTTTTTCTGGGAGATCCTGAATGGAAGTGTTTTCTGAATTTATTTTTAGTGGATTTTCTCGGTTGCCATCTTCCCTATCTTGAACCAAAGATATTCAATCTCAAATGATTGACCTATATCCTCTAGGTCATACTCTATAATGTTCATACAATAACAAAATCACCTATCAATGTATTTCTCAGAATGTATCTCACCTATACATGCAGATATAGATTAATTTCACCTCTTATGGAAAGACATGGTAGAATTCTCATTCAGTTCATAACTGTGTAGTATTCCATAGTATACACAGTCACATGAAACAGGATTGAGACTTACAATTGAATAACACAGCCATTATCATTACAAAATGTCATATGTGCTACATAATTATATATGCCATTCTTTATGTTTGGGTATTGTGACTAATGCTGCTATGAACATTGCTGTGCAAATATCTACTGGAGACTCTATATCATGGTCTAAATGTATCCTTCATAATTTATATGTTCAAATTTCATAACCAACGTGATAAATTAAGAGTTGGGACCTTTAGGATGAGTCCACATGGATGGTAGTACACTCTTCAGAAAAGGGCTTGAGGAGCCAGTCATAGTGGTTCCTGCCTGTAATTCCAGTACTTGTGAGGCTGAGACAGTAGGGTCACAGATTTGAAGTCAACCCCAGCAACTGAGTGAGACCCTCAGCAATCTAGTAAGACACTATTTAAAATTAAAAAATTAAAAAGATTGGATATGTAGTTCTACATTAGAATGCCCTGAGTTTATTACGAGTACCAGAAAAAAAGGCTTGAGAGAATAGGTTTTCCTCCTTCCAGCCCTTCTGCCACATTTATGAAAACATAATACTTGTCCTCTCTGGACAATGCAGCCATCTTAAAAATTATAACCAGGCCTCATCAGACATAAAACTTTGGCACCTTATTGATCCTAGATTGTCCAGCCTTGATAATTGTGAAAAATAAATTTCTATGTCTTATAAATTATCCAGTCTCTGGTATTTTTGCTACAGCAGCCAAATGGATAGAGACACACTACTTTTGATTCTTTGGTATATGCAGAAGTGGAATAGTCAGACCATATATGAATTATATTTTAAATTTGTTGAGGAAATTTCATAGAGCTTTCCATTGCATTTGTACCATTTAAACCCCATTAAAATTACACAAATGTTCCAATGTCTCCATATCTTTGTAAACTCTTTTTAAGAGTATCATCCTAATGGGTATATAAATCTAGCAATTAAAATGTTTGTGGTACTAGAGATTAAACCCAAGGGCATCACTTCTCAGCCTTTTGGCTAAGATCAACTGTAAACCCAGTGGTATCCTACATCTGAGCTACACTCCTAGCTCTTTTTATTTTGAAAGAATACAATGAGATCTTTTCTAAGGAATAGCTTAATTTAATCTCCATTTTATAAACCCAGACATAAAAGACCCAGAAAGTTTCCTCCATTTTGTTTGCGCATACCTGAATTTACTGGCGGCAGGATCTCTCTTTTTTGGTACTGGGATTGAACTCAGGAGCATTTTATCTCCAAGTTACACCTGCAGCCCTACTTTTAATTCTCATTTTGAAACAGGATCTTCCTAGTTTGATGAGAGTCTCACTCTTTGCTGAGACTGGCCTGGAACTTGTGATCTTCTAGTTTAAGTTTCAGCCTCCCAAGTATGAGAATTACAAGCATATGCCACCACACCCAGTTGGCAAGATCCCTTTTTACAGAAAGTAAAATCTCATTGTCAAGCCATTTTCAAACCTGTGTCATTTCCTAGGACAACATATAAATTTATTTCTAAAATTTTTTGTGGATCTAGGGACCTCTGAGCTATACCCCCTGCCCTATTTTTTATTTTTGAAACAAGGTCTCATTGAGTTGCAAAGGGCCTTACTAAGTAACTGAGGCTGTCCACAAACTGTGATCCTCTGGTCTCAGCCTCCCAAATGCTGGGATTACAAGCATGTGCCACCATGCCTGGCTTACTTCTAACATTTTGAAACACAGTCTTGCTAAGTTATTGCACTGTTGCCTCGAACCTGTGATTCTCCTGTCTCAGCCTTCCAAGTGCTATAGTTATTTATTTATTGAATTTTTGTGGTACTAGGGATGGAGCCCAGGGGCATTCTACCTCTGAGCTACACCCACAGTCCTGTTTTTTTATTCTTTATGTTGAAACAGGGTCTCACTAAGTTGCAGAGGGCCTTACTAAGTAGCTGAGGTTGCCCATGATCCTGGATCCTCCTGTCTCAGCCTCCCAAATTCTGGGATTACAAGCATGCACCACCATGCCTAGCTAGTTATTTATTTTTGAAGTAGTTAATGAAACTATTTTTTCGTACTGGACTGAAAATTGGAAAGCCTGACTCTTTTCCACAGGTAGTTTGTGGAGGAGCATTGCTATTCTTATCTGATACCAGGAAGTCTGGGAAGGAATACTCTGTGATATTTTAAGCATCAGAGGACTTAAGCAAAAGCAGAATTAATTGAATTCTTGACTGTTGGCACTTTTGTGATTTTTTCTATTCTAATGAATTCTGTCTTACCTATCACCTTTTAATAGCTAAATTTCTTAAAATAATGACTTTTAAATCCATTCCACAACCACCTGCTTTCCTGAGCCGAAACATTTTGTTTGTTTTGTTTTGTTTTTTTTCTGATGGTGCTGGGGATTGAACCAGGGGCATTCTACCTCTGAGCTATACCCCTAGAACTATTTTATTTTTTATTTTGAAATAGCATCTTGTTAAGTTGCTTAGGGTCTCGCTAAATTTCCTGGGGCTGGTTTCAAATGTGTGATTCTCTTGTCTCAGCTGCCTAAGTAAAGAATTACACTCATGCACCACATGCCTGTCTCTGAGACCAAACTTTATGTTTTTGACCTTCCCTGGCTAATCAGAGTTGTTTAGATCATCGTTTCACTGTCTCTGGAGGATTATGTATCCCTATAACTCAGCTCTTAATATCCGAAATTCAGCTCTCAATACCCGAGACTGTCAATACCAGTGGTTTCACAACACTGTCCTTTCTTCTTTTGCCCCAGACCAGAAAATGGCAAAGACATTTAGAAAGACATGCAACAAAAATCTTTCCATTTACAAGGTGAAATATCCACATTTACATTTGTACTTATAAGTGTGAGATAAATGCCAGAACTGAATACTGATATTTGATTCTTTAGATATGGGGTAGTGTGGTAATGACCATTACAGCCATGGAAGACTATACCCTTTATGCAATCTTTGTTACTCTTAAAACTGAGAAGTGGCAAAAGCAGCAGTAATAGTTAGCTCCAAGAGACACAGACCACTACCGTGAGTGGGAATGGGTGCTGTGAGTGGGAATGGGTGCTGAATATAGGCATAACAAACCCATGAAGTACACCCCAAAGTACTTAGGGGGAATTGTGGAGGAGATCTGGAGGATGTGGGGTACCATCAAAGCAGATGGAGATACAGATAAAAAATTATTGCTTTGAGTTTATTATTCCCCTATTTTTATTTCTATGCTGGTGTCCTGAGGAGCACGGGTTACATCTTAGGAGCCTAACTGGGTTGAAATATTTTTAAAACATCATGTTTTGTTTCCATGCTTTCTTAGCTGTTGAACTACTAGAATGGTGCCTTAGAAAAAATATTTATTGCTTACAAGATGTGAAGGAATTTGGGGCACTAAAAAAGAATATTTTTGAGATTACTTGGATATTGATATTTGGCCCTTGGAGAATGCTTTGTTTGGGTGTTGGATGTATGAGAGGGAAATCAGTTATTATCACTGCTGCTCCTAGCAGCACATATGAAAAGGTCCGGATGAGAGCCAGGTGTGGTGGCGCACACTTGTAATCTGAGCATTCCCTAGGCTGAAACTGGAAAATCATGGTTTGTGGACAGCCTCAGCTACTTAGTGAGGCCCTCTGCAACTCAGTGAGCCCCTGTTTCAAAATAAAGAATAAAATATAGGGCAGGGGGTATAGCTCGGAGGTCGAATGCCCCTGGGTTCCACCCACAGACCTGCAAAAAAAAGAAAGAGAGAAAGAAAGAAAGAAAGAAAGAAAGAAAGAAAGAAAGAAAGAAAGAAAGAAAGGGGTCTGGATGAGCCTTTTTTTTAAACACACCCAAGAATGGTATTCTAGACAGAATAATGCCTCCTTCAAAGACATACATGAACTGGGTGTGATGGCACATTGCCTGTAATGCTAGCACTTGGGAGGAAGAAATGGGGATGGCAGGTTCATAGCCAGCTTCTGCCACTTAAGGAGACTCTGTTTCAAAATAAAAAATAAAATTGGGCTGAAGGTATAGCTCAGAGCTAGAATGTCCCTGGGTTCAATCAATCTCCAGTACCCCCCAAAAAAATTCCATCTCCTAATCTCTGAAATCTATTAATAATGCTATATTTCGCTATGCTGTTAAGTGGAAAGAAGGAATAAATAATATAGACAGACTTGCATTAATAACCTAAACATAGGAAAATTATTCTGGCAATCTGGGAAGTTCTAATGGAATCACAAGATTCCTTAAAAGTCAAAGAGGGAAGCCAGGTGTGGTGGCACACGCTTGTAATCCCCACGCTTGGGAGGCGGAGACAAGAGGATCACCCAGGTTCAAAGCCAGCCGCCCTGGCTTAAAGAGACCATGTTTCCAAATAAAAAAGTATAAAAATAGGTCCGGGAGTGTAGCCCGGAGGTAGAATGGTTTCGAGGAACCCCAGTACCACCCAAAAAAAGTAGAAGAGGGAAGCAGAAGAATACATATGAGAGAATAATATTATATGAGAAAGACAAAATGTGCCATTGCTATCTTTGTGAATGGAGTGAACACACAGCTAAAGAACACAACCTCTAGAAGCTGGAAAAGGCAAGAAAGTGAATTCCTTTTGAGAACCACCAGAAAGGAGTACAGCCAAGCCAACACACTGATTTTAGCCCAGTGAGACTTGCATCACATATCTTAGCTACAGAATGGGAAGATAGTACATTTATGCTGATTTGAACCTCTATGTTTGTTGTATTTTGTTACTGAATCCATAAAAATAAATATAAATGGAAATCCCTTTGACTTGGGTTGGTGAGTTGCTGTATTTTTCCTGGTATTTGATTCATTTTTAATTTTAAATAGCATTGAACAAGTGCATGTAGTCTTTTGTTCATCAAAAATTTTATCTAGGTAGATATACAAATTTCTGTACAGATCTAGATATAAAAGACACCACCCTGCTTTAAGTGATTTGCTTAAAATATAACTATATCATCTGCTGAGAAGCATCAGAGAGGAAATGTCAGAAGCTGGTCCAACTTAGGACATAGAAATACTGAATTTTGAAAAACAAAAATGTGGCCTTTCCTCAGGCTGGAATAGAAGAAGCCCATAGAGGACTATATGGATAAATTAAGAACCGTAGCTTGGTTCCAGCTACTTGGGAACAATTCCCTAGGAATTGGTCTCATATGATTTGTGGTATGTCAACTTGTCCAGGCTACAGTTTTCAATTATTTAAGCAAATGCTAATCTAGGTGTTACTATAAAGCAAACTAATAAATATAATTAAAGTCTTTAATCAGTTAACTCTAGGTAAGGGAGATTATCTAGATTAATATGAGTAGAGCTAATTCAATCTGTTGAAGATTTAAAAGCCATGCTTACACTCTGATTATATATCCAAAGGAAGCAAAACTAGTGTACTAAAGAAATTCCTGCATGCCTATGTTTATTGCAGCAGTATTCACAATAGCCAAGATATAGAGCCAGCCTAGGTATCCATTAATAAATGAATAGATATGGAAAATGTAGAAGATATGCACAATGGAATATTACTAAACCACAAAAATAATAAAAGCCTATTATTTGCCACAAAATGGATGTAACTGGAGAACATTTTATTAAATGAAACAAGCCAGACACAGAAATACAGTTATCATATGTTCTCTCTCATCTTTAGAAGCTTTAAAAGGTCAAACTGAATACACAATACTGATTAATAAAAGTTGAGAAGAATATAGAAAAGGATAAACTGAGGTTGTATTTGATCAGTGCATGGTGTATGCACGTGTGGAAATAGCACACTAAACCACATTAATATGTATAATTATACAAACACAATGTATACTTTTATAATCCTAGCTACTCCATAGGCTGAGAAAGAGGGGTGACAATTTTGGGGCCAATCTGGGCAACTTAGCAAGACCCAGTTTCAAAATAAAATGAAAAATGTTCGGGATGTAGTTTAGAGGTAGAACCCTTGCCTAGCATGTTTGAGGTTCAATCTGGGTTCAATCCCCAGAACTGAAAACACATATAATTAACACATGCTGATAAAATTTAAAGAGAAATAAAGGAAAGGCTGAGGTTTTTCTTAGAAAGAAGTAATTCTATCTGTGGACTTTGGCTTCAGCCCATGCCTATGAACTTTCCTGACTGCCTGCCATACACACTTGCTCAGCAAGGCTTCCCATTAGCCAATTACATCTAATAAACTAGATAGGTAGATTACTAGGTAGGTTGATAGATATGAACATATAGATGCGTTCTTCTCATTCTGCTTCTCTGATAAATGGCTTCTGAAACACTCTGTGAAAAATATTTGAACTAGGGTGTTTTCTAGAAGGAAAATGCCTGGGTTACAAAGGAGGATTAGGGATTGTGACTATTCAAACTGCAGGTAGTAAAAGTTCACCTTGATTATGCTTGACCACTTAAAGGTAGTTAAAGGTATTTTGTGAAAAATGAAAACCAGCAGAAATCTACTAGCTTTTGGAAATCTTAACCCACTATCAGGTAGGAGAAAAGAAAGCTTTATCTAACATGATGCTGCAAAGGTCCAAGGAAAAAGTTCTGGCAGATGGAATAGAGATAAAAAATCAGATTGTTTAGATCCAATGCGGGCAGGAACTTTCCAAAATAGTTTTGTGGAAATGGAGACAGCATCAAAATCCTGAAAGATCCCACAGAGTTTCACTATTATGAGAATTAGTTTGGAAAAAGGAAAGCAGGTGAGTTTTGCTGTAAGGGGTGTGGCTACACCTCATCCCATGAACAAAAGCATTTAGAGCAAACACCAGGGCCCAGGGAGGTCCTTTTGTGCTACTTACCGAAGTAAAGAAGGCGAATCTAAATAGGTCATCTGGGGGAAACACCATTTAGCACTCAAAACGCTACCATGAATAGAGGTGTGTCAGAAAAGGGCCACAGAAGCTTCTGTGGGTGAGGAAGTTGATCCTCAGAGGAATCTATCCTCTGAAATGGATAGATTTGACTCAGGATGAGAATAACTCCTCGTCTCATCGTGGGCAACATGGAAACCGAAACAGAATAAAAGTTCAGTTCTGTGGTGTTGGCCAGTGGATAACAGTGGCGATGATTGTCCAAAGCTTTCTATGCATAGCACTTGACCATTTCCTACAATCACTTGATAGGACTGGGGGAGTGACTATCTCCTCCAGTCTGCAGCATTTTAAGTCAGATGGAGATTATAACATCCCCTTTTCAGCTAGTTGCAGTGTTATAGTCTATAATCCTAGTACTTGGGAAGCTGAGGCAGGAAGACACAGGTACAAGGCCATCCTCAATAATTTAGCAAGACACTTAGCAACCTAGCAAGTCCCTGTTGCAAAATAAAAATAAAAAGGACTGGGAGTATAGCTCAGGCATATAATTCTCCCAGGCTCAAGCCCTAGTTTTTTTTAAATACAATATTCCTGTTCTATAGGAAAGGTATGATGGTACCATGAGAGGGTGTGTGCAAAGTGCTTTACCAAACTGCTTATATTTTACAAAGTGTATAAGATGTTTTAGACTTTTATGCCTTCACTGGCTGCTCCTCCTGCATTGTAAGATAGTGAATAAGATAACAGAGCTGTAAACTGCCTAGAGAGCCAGTATGCCTTCCCACACATGACCTCAACCTTCTGAGACCCAACTAGAAAATTCCTTAGTGCATTTCAAAACTGAACTCAAGGATCGTCCCTCCCTGAGACTTTCCTTGACCGCATTTTTAGCACTGCTAACCACTCTTATTCTGTAAACAATCAAAGGAGCTTCTCTCAACTCACTGGAGGAAAGCAAAATAATTCTCTGAAAAGCAGAAAACCTTGCCCCAATCCAAGCCAGGATCTCTAATCCCCAAATCTGGCTATTCTTCAAGCCAGAGTTAAAAGGTTTATTTAAGTCATGTTCACTTGCATAATAGACTGCATGTATCATTTAACAGTAGCTAAGAGAAGCCCAGAATAGCTCCCTAAGGAGTCAGCTCAGGGGCTTCCTTCTGGTTTCCCTGTCTTGGAAGGTTTTCATTGCTGCAGCAGCCTCCTGAAAAGCTCTTTTGCTGAAAGAATTTAAAGGCAACTATACTATCCATAGATTCCTGAGGCAAAGAGTAATGAGCATCAGATGGACCAAAGTGCCTGGGCAGGCAGTAGTTACAGAAGGTGATCCATAGGGAATGGGGACTTTACGAAATTCCAGAACATACCAAAGATTCTAGAAAGTCACATACATGCCAATGGATAAATGGATCTTGAGAAATCTCCAAAATTTCCGCTCATGTTGACCTTTATGATCTACACAAGCAGATAGTGAAAGATAAACTGTAAACTGCCTGGTGAGCCAATCTACAAAGACCAGAAGAGCATTATTTTTTGTCTCGAGACACGTAGGGGAAATCTCTGTCAAATTATTAGTGCACAATGAAACTAACAGAACAAAGCCTTCAGTGAATGCAGACCAAAAAGAGTATGTTCATTACATGAATGATTTCTAAAAGTCAACAAACAAAAAATGTTTCAACCCAAAATAAAACAATGATGACCCTGGGGAGTAGGAAATCTGTTTTATAGAATTACTACTTTGTAACTTTAAACACTCAATTTTAAATGAAAAATGTAATGTACACAAAGAAACAAGAAAGGATGACCTGTAGCCTACATGGTGGTGCTCTCCTGTAATTCCAGTACTTGAGAGGCTGAAACAGGAGGATCATAGGTTCTAGGTCAGCCTCAGCAATTCAGCAAGGCTCACAGCAACTTAGTGAGATCCTATTCAAAAATAAAAATTAAAAAGGGCTAGAGGTATAATTAGGAGGTAGAATGTCCCTAGGTTCAATCCCCAGTACCAAAAAAAAAAGTATGATCTGTGAACAGGAAAAAGAATAGAAACTGTCCCTGATGAAAGTCTAGACTTTTTTTTTGGTGGTACTGGGATTCCTGGAAACCCTTATACCTCCGGGCTACACTCCCAGACTGATTTTATACTTTTTTTTTATTTGGAAACAGGGTCTCTTAAGCCAGCACAGCTGGCTTCAAACCTGTGTGATCCTTCTGTCTCCACCTCCCAAGCGTGGGGATTACAAGCGTGCGCCACCACGCCCAGCAAGTCTAGACATTTTACTTACTAGATGAAGGCATTAATCAACTATGCCTCACCTAGTGGTTCTGATAACTTTATATCACTACTACCTAGATAAAATTGTTCTATTCTAAGATCTCTTCCCTTTAAAAATGCTTTCTGCTTTATAATCCATATTAGAAGCTTGATCTAACCTTTATAGTTTTCATTGGTATTTTAGTTTGTTCATCATTTTCTCATGAGTTTGGTTGATGTCTTCACTCTTTAAAGATGTGTTCATTTCTCCGAAAATTTGAAGACCAAGCTGGTTGTGGTGGTAGATAATTATAATCCTAGTACTTAGGAAGCTGAGACAGGAGGAATGTGGGTCCAAGGCCAGCTTCAGCAACTTAGCAAGGCCCTGTTTCAAAAATAAATAAATAAACTGTGTGTGGTGGCTCACACTTATTTTTTTCTTTTCTCTTTTTTACTGGTGAACTACCGTCATACATCTTAATGAAGTACAAGTTGGTAGAGGCATACTGCACAAAGTACTCATTTATCCCTCACCCAATTCCTGCCCTATTCCCTCCTCCTCCCTCCTTCTCATGTTTGGCTTACTGATTGACTGATATGTTTGTGAATGTGCATTATGTACATTAGGGAATTTACCTCTTCCCCCTCAGGTCACTTAATTTGCTCATCTGTGGTTTCTCTTTCTTTGTCCAGAGTTCCTGCCATGACCATTTTCCTCCCTAGCTTCCACATATTAGGAAGAGCATCCGATTGTTTACTTTTTGTGACTGACTAATCTAACTTAGCATAATTTTCCTGCAAATGACATAATTTGGTTCTTTTTTTGCCAATGTGTCAAAAAGAACCTTTATTCCTTTCTAAACCACTTCTCAGGCTTTCTTGCCAGACGCCTTTGCCACAGGTGCTTTCTGGGCTGGAGTCTTCTGCCCCTTCTGAGGTTTCTGGGCAGGAGGTGCTGCCATCTGGCCAGCGGCTTTCTAGGCAGGAGCCTTTTGGGCTGGAGTCTTCTTGAATGCAGCAGTTGCCTTTTTGCTGAATCTTTAGCTTTGGCAGCAACAGCTGCAGCAGCTGCAGCAGCAATGGCAGCCTTAGCAACAGGTGCCTTTTTGGGAGAAGCTTTTTAGGATAGCTGCCCTCTGAAGTTTTTTTTTTACTTCATTCTTGATTATTCTGTTCCTCATTTTCTTTGCCTTCATGACTTTAAAATGATAAATATCACTCATCTTAGCTTTCGTTTCCCTGGCTTTAATCTTCTTGGCTCATCTCATGGCTGCCCATTTTGTACTGATGTCTGCCTTCCAGGCTTTTCAGGCATCTGGTGGCCACTGTGGGGAAACCTGAGGATGAAGTCAGTGAACTGCATGTGTTTGAAAGGCATGGCATGTCTCCTTACCCAAGTGCAAGTTTCATCAACCAGAGCCTTGTTTTTTTTTTTAAATTATATTCTAATGTAGATCATATTGAAAATGGCATTCCTTCTCACAGTGTTTTGTGCCCCCCCCTCCTGCTTCCCCTTTCCCCCCTCCCAACAATGAGTGTCCAAGTTGACTGTGCTACATTCACACTTATCACATATTCGGGTGTAGCTCCTGCATTAATCAACCTCAGCCTTCTTCCTCTCCTAGCCGTCCATTCTAGCTTTGCTGAGGTTTCCCTTCCATTATCTGGAGTCCCTTTGGTATCCCTAATACTCCCTAGTTTGGGCATATTAGAGAAAACATATGTCCCTTCTTTTTCTGTCTTTGGCTGATCTCACTTAATATAATGTTCTCCAGGTCTTTCCATCTTCTTGAGAATGACATGATTTTGTTCTTCTTTATTGCTGAGTATAATTCCATTGTGTGTATTTCCTGTAAGTTTGCAATCCATTCATCTGTTGATGGAGACCTAGGTTGGTTCCATATTTGGGCTATTATGAATTGTGCTGCTATGAACATGGGTATGCATACGTCACTGTAGTTCTGATTTCAACCCCTTTGGAAATATACCCAGGAGTGGCATAGCCATATCATATGGTAGATCCATTCTCAGTTTTCTAAGGAATCTTCACACTGATCTCCATAGTGGCTGAACTAGTTTGCACTCCCACCAACAGTGTAAAAGAGTTCCTCTTTCCTCACCTCCTCGCCAGCATTTGTTGTTATTTGACTTCTTTATGCTTGCCACTTTTATTGGGGTTAGATGGTATCTCAGTGTAGTTTGGTTTGCATTTTTCTGATGGTTAATGATGTTTAATATTTTCATGCCATTTATATCTCTTCTTTTGTGAAGTGTCTATTCAATTCAGTTGCCCATTTCTTGATTGGGTTATTTGTTTTGCTAGTGTAGAGTCTTTTGAGCTCTTTGTATATTCTGAATATTAGCCCTCTCTCAGAGTGGTGGCTGGTAAAGATCTTCCATTCTGTAGGCTTTCTCTTTAGGTTCTTGATGGTTTCTTTAATGAGCAGAAACTTCTTAGTTGGATGGCATCCTACTTGTTAATTCTTGTTTTAATTTTCTGCACTTTGGAGGTCTTGTTGAGAAAATTAATGCCTGTGCCTATAGGTTGGAGTGTTGAGCCTATGCCCTCCTCTAACAGCTTCACAATCTGTGGTCTCATTTCCAAGTATTTGATCCATCTGGAGTTGATTCCTGTTCACAGTGAGAGGTAAGGATTTAGTTCCTTCTTTCTACAAATGGATAGCCAGTTCTCCCAGCACTATTTGTAGAAAGGCTGTCTTTTCTCCAGCATATGAGTTTGGCCCCTTTGTCAAAGATCAATTGACTATAAGTGTGTGGGTTTTCTTCTGTATCTTCTGTTCGATTGGTCTGTATGCCTGTTGTTGTGCCAATACTATGCTGTTTTTTACTGCTATTGCTCTGTAGTATAATTTGAAGTCAGGGATTGTGATGCCTCCTGCATGATTCTTATTGCTGAGAATTGCTTTGGCTATACTGGGTCTTTTCTTTCACCATAAAAAATTCATGACTGATTTTTCTAGGTCTATGTAGAATGTCGCTGGTATTTTGATAAGAATTGCATTGAGAGCTGGGCGTGGTGGCGCACGCTTGTAATCCCAGCATTCGGGAGGCTGAGACCGGAGGATCGCGGTTCGCGGACAGCCTCAGCTACTTAGTGAGGCCTTTTGCAACTCAGTGAGACCCTGTTTCAAGAATAAAGAATAAAAAATTGGGCAGGGGGTGTAGTTCGGAGGTCGAATGCCTCTGGGTTCCATCCCCAGACCCGCAAAAAAAAAAAAAAAAAAAAAAAAAAGAATTGCATTGAATCTGTAGATCACTTTTGGTATAAAATAAAATAAAATAAAATAATAAAGATCTATAGTTAGAATATGATATTATCAAGCCCTGAGAGTTTCCATACAAGATAAGAGTAAGATATCATAATAGCTGTAATAAGATTTCTAATTTAAAAGGGGAGGGCATAAACTACTCTTGAGGCCCCCCAAGTCCTTTCATATCTTATTTTTTTCTGATAAGGAAGATCAGGGGCTCCTTCTCCAGATGGGGAATTGAGTTTCTTGGGGGACCTTCTTATCAAGTATAGTTTCTGTTCTCTGGGAAGATCTGCTTTATAATTTTCTTTCTTTTTATTGGTGTATTGTAATTATACATCATGGTGTGGTTCAGAGTGACAAATGCATACATGCACACAGCATTTGCTGTGTGTTTTCTTCATAGTCACATCTGAGAAAGACAGTAGGAAAGAGACCCCTCTGGGTATAGCAGCCTACATCCTGGTAGTAAGCTAGGCACAAGGTATAGGAAGAAATCATAGGGCTTTACTGGTGAGGCTGGAGATTCCTCCAACACGACACCCCATTTATCAACTTGGAATGTTGGAGATATCATTGCTTCTGTTAAATTTTATAGTCTGATAACTAAAGTGAAGATCTACCTAGTGAAAATAAAGTAGAAGGAGGAGATAAGGGAAGGGAGGAAAGAGGGAAAGGGAAGTTTGAAGATGGAAGTAGACCAAATTATACTATGATGTATAATTACAATGCACTGATAAAGTTATACTTATAATATACCAATGTAATAGTACCAATACCAATAGTGAGATTCATAGTATATACTCGTCCACCCCGTTCCCTTTTCTTTCTCATACAGGTAGAGTATTTGTTCTTATCAACTTAACATATAAGCATAGCATTATTTAAACTGTTTTCTTCATCAAGTCTACCTTTCATCTCTGAACATCTCTCCCATCCCCCTTTACTATTCTTCTCTCCTCATTTATCTGAAGTCTTTTTGTTTTCCAATTTCTCTCTAGGTTCCACATATGAGTGAAAACATATGGCCCTTCACTTTCTAAAACTGGCTAATATTGCTTAGCACATTATTCTCTGGTTCCATTCATTTTCTTGCAAACAGATGAATAGATTACAAAACTACAATGTATAGACAAAATTGTCTATACATTTGCAGGAAAATGGATGAAACCAATTTTTTTTAAATAGGAGTTCCCAAAAATTAGGTTTCAGGCTGATTCTGTCTTTTAGCATCAATTACTGTTGCTAAGATAATTCCCTTGGCTCAGGATTTAATGGCTTCCTTGGTTTCTTCTTTAAAATAATTTAAAACAATATCCTGGATGGAGAGGATGCATGGAAATAACTTATGTCCTCTCCAGGTGTTTGAGAAAGGTCAAGAGGGTCAGACTTTGGCTCATCTTAGGTCCTTACCTTCACTGGCTTTATTTTTACCTTGAGGCAAATAATTGGTATTTGTCCACCTTGCACAGTTTTCTATCTTGGTCATCTTGGAGTAGAGGCTGAAGTTCTTTCATCTGTACTTTTCATCTCTCTTTTTTCAGATGTGCTACCTTCACCAACCAAAACTTGTCACCTTCTTGTAAAGTCTTTCTTATTGCCACTAGAAGCAATGAAAGCAACATCTATATCTCAGTTCTCTACAAAGCAAGCCACATAAATACAGAGGCTTGAAGTGATCCATTTTCAAGCCAAGGAATGCCCAAAATATCTGTCACACTACCAAAAGCTAGAAGAAAGTCAAGAACAGATATCCCTAGAAGTTTCAGAGAGAGTATATCCCTATGCACATAAATTTCAGTTTTCTAGACTCTAAACTAGTGAGACAATAAATTTCTACTATTTTAAGCCACTCTTTTTGTGGTTCTTTGTTACTGTAGCATTAGAAAACTTGTTCAAGGTATATGAAAAATAACAGAGTTAAGGAAGCTGAATGATGAGTTGATGCAAGTTGATTTTAATTGACTTCAGACTTATGAAGCAGTTAGAAAATCTTGAGGAAGTACATAGAATAATTTACTCCTCTGGAGTTTCTGAAAAAATAAACCCAAACTTGTACAGCATGATTCTAACAACCAGGGAGATTAAATGAAACTACTGGAACCTATCTCTTAATTTTTTTATTGGTGCATTGTAGTCATACATCTTAATGGGATAAAAGACTTGTGGAGACATACATGCACACATCATCCAATTAGCCCATACCTGATCCTCACCCCATTCACTTCCCATCCCTCCTTCCCATGCTTTGCTTAGTGATGGACTTTGGTATGTTTGTTTAAGTACATCATGTGCTTTAGAGAGTTTCCCTCTTCCCCCTCCCATCCCCTCAGTTAGGTCCCTTATTTGCTCCTCTATAGAATCTCCTTCATCTAGTGTTCCTCCTGTTACCCATTTTTCCCTAGCTTTCACATATTAGGGAAAGCATCTGATTTCTTGTCTTTTGGGACTGACTAATCTCACTTAGCATAATGTCCTCCAGTTCCATCTATTTTCCTGTAAATGTAAATGATATAATTGTGTTTTTTATGGCTGACTAAAATTCCATTGTGTACATATCCCATAGTTTTGTAATCCATTCATCTGTTGATGTGCATCTTGGCTGGTTCCATAGTTTGGCAATGGTGAGTTGTGCAGCTATGAACATAGATATTCATGCATTAGTTTGGTAGTTTGGTTTCTTTTCTTTTGGGTAGATACCCAACAGTGGTATTGCTGGATCAAATGGTAGATTTGTTTCCATTCTTCTGAGGATTCTCCATACTGTTTTCCAAAGTGGTTGCGCTAATTTGCAATCCCACCAACAGTGTTTTAGAGTTCCAACTTCTCCACATCTTCACCAGCATTTATTGTTTTTGTGTTTTGACTGATTACCATTCAAGTCTGGACCTTTTCTTATCTCAACCCAAATCTTGCCATTGGTCCTAAGACATCCTAAAAAAACTCAAGGTTCAGAACATAGAACCTCCACGAAGGATGCCTTTCTGAGACCAAATGAGCACTGTAGTGCCTTTACCAAAGAGTGCTACAAAGCTGTTTTGTGTGAAAACATAATGGCAAACAGACTTGTGGCTCACCATAGGGTGACTTCCTTTGGCTGTTTCTAAGTAACAAATCAAGATGGATTCACTGACAGTCAATTACATGCTCTTTAGAAAAAGACATTTTCTTTAGGAAACAAACCTAAGTGACCTGTATCATGCTATATCCAGAGTAGAAGTCTTTTACCTTGCTAAAAATACTTTCACCTTAGGGATCTCTTTTTAAAAAGCCCAAAATTCCTATCACACCTTGGATTTTAAATATAGTCAAGACATTCATTGTATGAGTGGTGTTTGTTTGTGTGTTTGTTTTACAAAACTAAAGTGGCAGGTGACCATTTCATTGGCCTACATTCAGTCTATATAGAAAAATGTCAATTAAAAACCATCTTTTGTCAAGCCGGGCAAGGTGGCACACGCTTGTAATCCCCGCGCTTGGGAGGCAGAGACAGGAGGATCACACAGGTTCGAAGCCAGCCGTGCGCGCTGGCTTAGGAGACCCTGTTTCCAAATAAAAATGTAAAAATAGGTCTGGGAGTGTAGCCCAGAGGTAGAAAGGCTTCCAGGAACCCCAGTGCCACCAAAAAAAAAAAAAAAACATATTTTGTCAAAGCTGAATGTGGTGGCTCATGTCACTAATCCCAGTAGTTGGGAAGTAGACATGGGAGAATTTCAAGCTCAAAGCCAGCCCTGGCAATCGAGAACCTGTTTCCAATTTAAAAAATATAATTTCTCTAGGGTATTAGAGTATAGTTCAGTGTAGAATGCCCTTGGGCTTAATCCACAGTAACACACACACACATACAAAAAAAAAAAAAAAACTTGTTTTAACCTTTCAATAGTAATATATTAAGGAAAATTATAACTTCAAGTTTCCTTATGATCAACAATATATCCCAGGGTGGACTCATTCGAGTCATCCCCTCATGCCATCTTGGCATGGGGCTGTATTTCTATTTTCTGTATTTCTATCTTTCTAATAAACTTCTTTAAATCTTCAGCAATGGTCCAAGCAATGAATACTTATTCTTAGCTTAGGACAAGAATCCACGGTTTATCTGTTTGTCTGTTTGTGTGGTGTGGTGTGGTGGGGGAACTACTTCTCCCCCCACACACACCATGCACATTTCACCCCCGCAACATATTTGGTGCCCACACAGGGCTATCTACAGCTGCAGGTGACTCCAGCCGATGGTGGTTCTAAAGCCACTGCATCTTGAAGGTCAGTAACCTTCCCCAAAATGGGACCAGATCTCAGAGGATGACTGGATTGCCGGTGCCAATGAGCTCTCTAGAACCATGGAGACCCCCCTGCCACGGCCTAGCTACGGCAGAATCTCCAGGGGAAGGGAGAATTCCCCATTAAATAGTGTAGGGGATGATAGAGGACTGAGAACCTCTTCCTAGCCTACTACAAGGCTTAGTGGTGGCCAGTAAGCGATCTGAGATCCATACCCTGAGGGGGTAAGATCTTTGCTGCCTATGCCCACGTAGGGGGAGCAGGGCCAGTGCCTGGTCCTTATTGAGGTTTCTCGGAAACCGCTATTGTCTTGTCAGGCCCAATGAGTGCCCATCTATTATGCCCACATAACGGATGGGACACTGTTAAAATCCCTATACAAAGTTAAATCTAAAAAAGAAATGCCCATGCCCACCTTGAGAAAGCTCTCCAAACAGGAGACTTAAGCTAGTGAATGGTAGTTTTTTTCCTGGAGTTTGAAACAGATTCTTGGAAGATAAGCTAGCGTGTTTTGTTTTGAGAGACAGCATCTAGGTAGCGTTGCCATTGGCAACTGGAGCCACGTGTAATAGCTCTAAATTTGAGAGCATGAATGGGTATGCTTTTTCAAGAGGTCAAAAAGGAAAAAGTTTCCTTCAGGCAAGTCTGCTAGGTGGCGGCCACACCCAGCAGGAATTGTTTGACATTCAACAGGCTGGGAAAGCTCAATTTGCATGGAAAAAGCCCTCTGAGGAGGCAGCTCAAAGAAAGGCAACGCCCAGCTGCTGGCCAGCTTGGGGATTTTTAGGCCTTGCAGGAGTGAAGTAAATGCAGGGAAACACATTGATAAGACCATTTTTGGTGAAAAATGTCAATAATTTCACCTAGACACCCCATTGGGAAAAGGGAAGGCACTGTGAATGTGCGAGAGGTGGAACAGGAGGAAGGGGGCTTACCTCCAGATCCACTCTGTCTTTTTGGTTGAAGGTACTGCCCCGTACTTCTCCATGAATGGGACAGCTGGACGTCCACAGCTGGACCAATGGCTTTAGTACAGGAAATTTCATCCGGACAGAAAAGGGCCACGCAGCTCAATCGGACAGGGGAATATGGGCAAGGGGAAAGGGTGGCAAAGCCTCTTCCCATTTAATACCCTCCCGGTGGGCAGCAAAGTGTGGGAAATGAGGCCACCCTCAAGGCCCCCACACACACAGGGTACAAGAACAGGAGGACGACCTTCTGAGCACAGAACACTTCTCTGTCTTAAGATGAGATTCCAAGCATGTCCTAAACGCTAGGATAAATCGGTTTAAGTGCACAGCTCTGGGGGAGGGGGGACGACCTCCACCCAGACAGGACACTAAAACCACACCCTTTTCTCTCAGATGGGTTCCCAGCACTCCAAGGTGAAATACTGATCTCCACTCGCATGTGTTCTCCAAAATTGGGAGAAGTTTAACCCTAAGATGCTAAAGAAGAAAGCTCTAATATTTTTTTGGACTCAAGTATGGCCGCAGTATGCGCTAAGGGATGAAGACACGTGGCCCCCTCAGGGAAGTCTAAATTACAATACCATAAGGCAATTAGATCTATCCTGTAGAAAGGAGGGTAAATGGACAGAGATAGCTTATCTTCAGTTGTTTTTCTACTTATGGGAACATCCAGAGTTATTTAAAAGGTGCAAGGTTGAGGCTATTGTGGCAGCTTTGGCTAAAACAGAATCTAAAGAGTAAATGGGACATAACAATCAGGAAGAGGGCCTTATAGGAGCCACAGAACCCCCACTCATGCCCACGGGACTGAACTGGACTAAGGCCCCTCCACCTCAGGGTGAAGGGTCCAAGAATTGCCCACCAACCCAAATATCGAAGGACTCACAAGAGATGTAAAAATGCAAGCGAGGTTTTTTGTCCCGGCTAGCCAGGGGTCGAGACCTAGACACTATGGCCGAGGTTCGACCCCTCCCCACTCCACGCTCTGAATTTTATAACCCTAGGAGGGAGTGGTTACACATGAGGGAGTGGTTACACAAGTCAGAGCCCGCCAACCTTAGAATACAACCAATCAGATACAAGGACAAACAAGTACAACCAATAATTTTAAAACATGCATCCACACACGTCAGAGCCTGCTCTGCCTTTCCCACCCACCTTGGCTGGGCCAGGCTTATTTCTGTACTGAAGAACAGATTATCTCTGCACTGGAGAGCAGATTAGCCTGGCCTTGTTTGCTGATCTAGCTCAGAGATATGGGGATGGGGTCCCATTTACAAAGACCTTGGCCGGCAAGCTGGAGATTAGAGGCTTTGACCTTGTGGGTCCCCTACCCTTGTCCTTGGATGGATCTTGATTTTATTTCCAATCCTACCCTACTTCTATCTTAACTATATTTTAATACCTTATTTCTAATCCTAATATGGGAGAAGACTTCTCTAGTTAACTTCTCATATAGGGGAGGAAAGCACTTCTTCCAGCCTGCTTTCCAGCACCCCTACAAGGGTAGCAACCCTGATATGCGGGAGATAAACGAGATAAACGAAAGGGATGTTTCCTCTCGTTTGGGTAGGGGGGGGAGAACGGGATTGAAGTGAGTCCACTAGCCTTTCTTGCTAGCAAAATTTAAAGAAATTAAAAAGGATTTGGGAAGTTATACTCCTGACCCTGACCACTACATAAAGGCATTCAAATTACTTAGTTCATTGTATGATCTTACTTGAAGGGATGTTAAATTACTTCTTGAGCAAACTCTGACTTCTATAGAAAGGGAGAGGGTATATAAAGAGGCTAGAGCAGTGGGGGATGAGTATTTTGAGGCCTCCACGAATGAAGACTTGGAATGATAGACGGAATATGCCCACAGGGGAACAGGCAGTGCCACTCGTAGACCTCAGCCCCTTGCTAGAAAGGAACAACTCGCAAAATTCAAAAGTTCTTGAGCCTGGCCACAATAAAGTCAGTGCATTCTAGGTGCAGCTTCAGCAGCCTGAGATCCGCAGGGTCTTAGTGCTGCCAGATTAGTTTCCAATTGGTTTTGCCTGTGGGCCTCAGACCACCTGGAGAGGAAAGTTCACAGTTTGATCTGTCCACACGCAGTTCTTTCATGAGGATTAAATATAAGGCTATAACACCTCAAAAGAATAGATGCTAACATTATTAGTTAATTCTTTACCCAGTAGAAGGAAAGGCCATCCTCAGACAGACTAATACTTCAGGCTGCCAATTTGATTTTAACAGAGACTTGAAAAGGGAAAGATAGATGGATAAAAGCCATTTAAGAATTCTGGCTGATCGCAAAAGCCTAGGCTCAAGTGTGTTTAAGGTGGAAAAGCAAGAGCAACTCTGGAGGAAATGCTCTCAACCAGGAGGCCAAAAATGCCCTCTGAGGCCTGGCTCACAGGGCAAAGGGGGACCATTAAATGGCTGAGCGTCCCCAGTTCCAGAGGGAATTGGGGTCCTCAGACCTATGTTCCCAGTGAGTCCTCCCATTTACCACCACCCGAGTTGACTAAAAAAAAGCCTTAGGCGATCACGCAGTGAGATCTCAGAGGCCAGTTCTAAGGCGGTGTCCTTCTTTCCGGGCCTAAGGTCTAAAAGCTTAGCCAGGTTGGGGCGTCTTTTCAAGACAGCCCTGAGCCATCTCTTTACTCGAGATTCAGCCTGCAGATGTGTTTAGAATGACCTTCCATTCTACGTTTTTTGGCCACACCAGAAAATTCAGCTCCTCTGATAACAAAGGTTTTTTTTTTTTTTCTTTTGCTGGTTGCACTAAAGTTATTGCTCAAAGATTTATTTTAAAGTTATTTTCTTTGACAAAATCAATGTTTTAAGACACTAGAGATGCTTTTATGATGTCATGTATTTCCGTGGTAACTTATGATACAGTTTTTAAGGTGTGTGGTCAAATAGGATATACATTGTCTTTAATATTAATCCTTTTGCAAAATTAAGGTTTTAAGGTGCTAATGATATTTATCTAATGTCTTAATTTTCAATATAATTTATAGTTCATTTATTAAAATGCCAAAAGCAATGCTTTAAAATGCTCTTAACTTCATAAGATTGAAAGTAACACTTAAGTCTTTTAAATGGGTTTCTTTAACTGCTGGTATATGAACAACATTTATTAAATGGTATGCTTTTTGGGGGTTTGCTTGTATGTAACAACAAAAGATAGATATAGAGTATATAAAAAGTATTTGTGATATGTTTGGGTATGTGATAAAGATGGATTATTAAAAGGAAATACTAAAGTTCACCAGCAGGGATGTACTGTGGATAAAAAGGCTAGAGGTTTACTTTTGGCCATAAAATTGGGAGACCCCAAAGTCTGTAATAATTCTTTAAAAACTAGATTTAAGATTGTTTACTGGAAAAAGTTATGGAAAACTATGAGTCACATTGTGCTGAGATGTAAAATTGGCCTTAGAGTTAACCCTAAAAATAGCTTGTTAAGCCCACCAAAGACAAAAGCAATCGAGGGGCACATATCCAGGTAGGAATTAACAGCTTGATTTCACCCACATGGCTGGGGGTAGAAGGCATCAGGTGATGCTGGTTTTAGTTGATACCTTTACAGGATGGGTTGAAGCTTTTGCTTGCAAATCAGAGAAGGCACAGGAGGTTGTAAGGGTACTACTCCAAGAAATTATTCCCCGTTTCGGAGTTCCCCGCTCATTAATAGATTTTAACTTACACTGTGCCTGGCATCCCCAGTCCTCAGGAAAGGTAGAAAGAGCAAATGGGATTTTAAAGCGACATCTTCTCAAACTAACCCAAGAGGTACACGCCCCCTGGTGACAATTACTTGCAATGGCCTTAATATGGATTCAAAATATGCCTAGCCAATTACGTCTCACCCCCTTTAATAAAAGACCTTTCTTAACTCAAGATATAGTCTTAGATCCAGAGTCTCAAATATTAACAGACTATGTTACCCAACTGGCAATATATCAACAAGACTTAAGTACATTTCAAACCGGGCCAAAAATTAAATAAATTCTGTTTTGTCCAGGTGACCTGGTGCTCATCAAATCATCTAAAATCTTTATTCCAAAGCCTATTTCAGGTCCCCACAATACTAATTTCTGGATTCATGTGGTACAAAATAAACTTTATGCATCCCACTTTTATGTGTTTCAGCTTAAGTCAACAAAACATTTTTAATTTCTCATTTAAATGCTATGTTATTAACCTGTATTGTAAATATTATCTCATAAGGTTAAAGCTTTCTGACAGAACCTGGCAGACATCTACCGAGGCCTTTGAGTCGTCATAGATGTAGGGGTTCTGGAAAGCAGGCTGGAAGAAGTGCTTTCCCCCCCTATATGAGAAGTTAACTAGAGAAGTCTTCTCCCATATTAGGATTAGAAATAAGGTATTAAAATATAGTTAAGATAGAAGTAGGGTAGGATTGGAAATAAAATCAAGATCCATCCAAGGACAAGGGTAGGGGACCCACAAGGTCAAAGCCTCTAATCTCCAGCTTGCCGGCCAAGGTCTTTGTAAATGGGACCCCATCCCCATATCTCTGAGCTAGATCAGCAAACAAGGCCAGGCTAATCTGCTCTCCAGTGCAGAGATAATCTGTTCTTCAGTGCAGAAATAAGCCTGGCCCAGCCAAGGTGGGTGGGAAAGGCAGAGCAGGCTCTGACGTGTGTGGATGCATGTTTTAAAATTATTGGTTGTACTTGTTTGTCCTTGTATCTGATTGGTTGTATTCTAAGGTTGGCGGGCTCTGACTTGTGTAACCACTCCCTCATGTGTAACCACTCCCTCCTAGGGTTATAAAATTCAGAGCGTGGAGTGGGGAGGGGTCGATCCTCGGCCATAATGTCTAGGTCTCGACCCCTGGCTAGCCGGGACAATAAACCTCGCTTGCATTTTTACATCTCTTGTGAGTCCTTCGATATTTGGGTTGGTGGGCAATTCTTGGACCCTTTCAATAGACACACACGACATGGACCCATCTAATCTCCCCATGCCAATTACATACATATGTACCCTAAGCTGGAGCCCCCTTACATCGCCCCTGTTCAGCTTCGAAGCAGCTTGATGAGTCGTTGCCCTGATTCCTTTGCTAGGGGTACATATATGTATGTAATAGTAATGGGATGACATTGATGTAAAATTAGCTCATGTTAAATGGTTGTAAAATTGTAAATGTCAAAATGAATTTTCTGTACCTACCTTTGGCCTGACAGATGTCAGGAAGTTACTAGACAAAGGGGGGAATGTGCCAGTATTGGGAATGACCTAGGAAGATTTGGGAAAGCTCTGATTATTAATATATTTCAAAAGAAAATAATTGGTATATTTCAAAATAGTTGTGTTAAAATGGAGGCAGACATGGATAAAGAAAGGACTTGGTTTCTGCCTAAAATCAGGCAGCTATTCCAATGTAAATCGACCTAGCTCAAAGTAATTAACAAGTCAATAGAGGAGAGCTAGGGCTTCCTCTTTCCAAAGACAGATTTACATGATGATGGGGCAGGGTTTGACCTTGCCCTTCAGGAAAGGAGACAGCTCACCACACCTTGCTAGGGGAAGTACCTTACAGGGACGTTCACTACGTCAGAGTCACGCAAACAAGATGGAGGT
This sequence comes from Muscardinus avellanarius, assembly GCF_963383645.1. Lineage (NCBI taxonomy): Eukaryota > Metazoa > Chordata > Mammalia > Rodentia > Gliridae > Muscardinus > Muscardinus avellanarius. The sequence continues at coordinate 71,403,352 of NC_137792.1, read as the reverse complement.
CATGGGTATAAAAAAGGCCAAGTCCACGTGTAAGCCCTTTGGTGTACTCATCTGAGTCATCCCCTCATGCCATCTTGGCATGGGGCTGTATTTCTATTTTCTGTATTTCTATCTTTCTAATAAACTTTAAATCTTAAAAAAAACCACAATATATTCCAATTAGACATTGATAGATAAGACACAGAGATAGGACACAGTTCCTCCCCCAATGGGATGCACTACAATATAGTTGAAAAAACAGTGTATGTATAGAAAAACATAATAAGACAAAGTAGCATGCATCTTATTTAAACCTCTCAACAATTCAATGAGGAAGTACTATTTTATGGCCACTTTACAGATAAGGAAACTGAGGTGCAGAAATATTAAGTAAATTGCCTATGACAACATAAATATTATATAATATAGCCAAGATTTGGGTCCAGGTAATATGCTTCCAGAAGCCATACTCTTAAGAATACATAGAGTAAAAATGTATGACTCTTTCAACAGCAGCTTCCTAGGTATTCTCACCTTTGAAGTGGAACATCTGAGGGAGAAATGTCTTTTAAGCATATTTTTACATCAAGTCCATTGGTTATATAGTATGGATAGCTTTTTTGAAGCACACTATATTAAAAGCACACATTATAAGCCAGTACCATTCAATTATTATAAAATCCCTAAACATAAGTCAGCATGATGAAAGTGCTTATTTGTGTGTACCTCAGTGGAGACATCCTCCCTCTCTGGCTTCTTGCCTTCATCATCTCCATCATCATCTTTTTACTCCACTGTGGTGTTCTTCCATTTGGCCAATTGAGAAAATAATACAACTAAGAGACATGTAACTTTATATATAAAGAACAATAGCTACTACATATTTTATGCACTATGCTATATCAGCCTCTTGGTACCTGTTGCCTCAATCTTCATCAAAAACCATGGGATTAGTAGTATTTTTACTTACACTTGACATCTGAGGAAACTGAGGCATTGAGAGGTTAAAGTAGCCAAGATCACATAGCTAGCAAGGGTGACTGGCACTTGAACCAGCTCCTACTGACTACAGAGTCTATTCTCTTAAAAACCACTCCCTATGAGTTCAGCATATCTGTAGGTTGAAGCAGTGATACCTGCTGCTTTGATTTTGTGTCCTTTGCATCTCCATTCTTCTACAATATTCTTCTACAACCTCTGTGGATGAGGGAAGAGACATTGAAGGGTCTCACTTGGGCACTGAAATCCTCTAGTTATAAAATGTGTCACTTCATTTCACTATTAATTGGCCAGAACATATAATATGGATTGCCCCAACAGCAAAGGGGAATAAAAAATGAAATCCTTAAATGTGCTCCAAATGCTAAGAAAATTGGCTTTACTAATACCAGCTAGGTGAATAGGAGATTTCACTTAAATAGATTTATTTATGCTAGGGAGGAAATATTTGTGAATTCCTATAATTCATGTGTTGAAACCAAATCATGAAGGTGATGGGATTAGAAGGCCTTTGGGAGACAATTATGCCATGAGGTTCCACTCTCATGAATGACATTATTACCACCATGAAAGAGATCCTAGATTCTATACATTATAATATAGAATATCTACTCTACAAAGATATTCATGGTGCCATCCAAGAGGAACACACCCTTATCAGACAGCATATTTTCTACTGTCCTGATCTTGTACCTCTCAGATTCAAGAACTGTAAGCAATAAATTTCCATTATTTATAAATTATCCAGTCTAACATATTGTGTTATGGTAGCTCAAATAGACTAAAACAATTTATGGTTGTTGTTTGTTAAGTTGACCTGTTGACTATTGTGTTCAGACAGGCAAATATTTAAATGTTTGGACTTACATGATTTTGCTAAAGTTGTTGCTTTCCCTGACTGAAAACTATGCCATAATCTGTTTTTTGGTTTGAGCCAAGCATACTAAATCATCTAGCAGGATGATTACATTACTTGAGCCACTGCATTAGCAACCCTGTTCCCAACAATTGAAGAATGTTGTCTGTACATATTGTGAATGAAACAAGAGAAATTGCCAAGTGGCAGACCCAGGACACATTCACTGTACTCTGTTGGTCTTTGTTTTCTTTTTTTTTTTTTCTTTTGCGGGTCTGGAAATGGAACCCAGAGGTATTTGACCTCTGAGCTATACCCCCTGCCCTATTTTTTATTCTTCATTTTGAAACAGGGTCTCAGTAAGTTGCGATGGGCCTCATTAAGTAGCTGAGGCTGTCCACGAACCGTGATCCTCTGGTCTCAGCCTCCCCAATGCTGGGATTACAAGTATGCACTACCACACCTGGCTGGTCTTTGTTTTCTAATGAAGATTTTCTTCTCTGTGTCCATTTATGGATGATTCAGCTAGTTCCTTGAATAGGGTCATTATGAAACCCAAGTAACACCTATTGTCCAATTCTATCTCTATTTCCTGTATACAAGCTCTACAAAGATATATACCATAAACTTAGTAAGGCCTTCCTCAGTGAGAGGAAGAATGGGGAGGGAATGGGGTGGGAATTGGGTAAGGGTTAAATTAATGATGTATGCATGTATATCTCTACCATCTTGCACTCCATTAAGATATATGAGTACAAGCCAGGCATGGTGGTGCATGCTTGTAATTCCAGCATTTGGGTGGCTGAGACAGGAGAATTGTGGTTCTTGGACAGCCTCAGCTACTTAGTGAGGCCCTTTGCAACTCAGTGAGACCCTGTTTCAAATTAAAGAATAAAAAATAGGGCTGGGGGTGTAGCTCAGAGGTAGAATGCCCCTGGGTTCCATCCCCAATACCACAATAAAGAAAAAAAATTATGTAATAGTACAGTGCACCAATTAAAAAAAATTAAAAAGAATACAATAGGAATGGGGTGTAGCTCAGAGGTAGAATGTCCCTGGGTTCAACCCTCAGTACCACAAAAGGCTATATATTATTGTAACAATAAGATATCTTTTTTCCCCTTCATAATATAGAAGGTTTAAAAGTTTGACAGTATTAAAAAAGGGTATGGACAAGCCAGAACACCCTAGCTTAAAGTGTAAATGGATATATCTCTTTCAACAGTCTATTTGGTGGTATCTATTAATAGAAAATTTTTCAGACTCTATGGTTCAACATTTCTAGTGCTAGAAGTTTATCATATAGCATAGCTCCAAAATTGTGCAAAGATTTATGTACAGGGATATTTGTTGCAACACTGTTAGTAATATAAAAACTGGAAATGACTTAAATACTTAGGCACAGAGGAACTGAGAAAATATACCATTGTAAATTATTTGTATGGGATTTATTTATTTATTTATTTATTTATGTGGTACTGAGGATGAAACCCAGGGACATTCTACATCCAAGCTCCACCTCCAGCCCTATTTTTAATTCCTTATTTTGAAACAGAGTCTCACTGAGTTGCAGAGGCCTTCACTAAGTAGTTGACACTGTTCTCGAACTGCGAACCTCCTGTCTCATCCTTCCAAATGTTGAGATTACAAGTGTGTATCACCATGCCCAGCTATGGGTTTTTTTATGCTGGAGATTGAACCCAGGAACATTCTACCTCCAAATTACACTTCTTGCCCCCTTTTTAATTGTTATTTGTGTTTATTGGAACATTATAGTGTCACATCATTATAGTGTCACATCATAATACAAATCATGTTGACATACATGCACACAGCACTTGGTGGGCACCCCCCCCATTTCCCCCATCTCAGTACAGAGTACCGAGATTGACATTTATATATTTACATATGCACACAGTCAATGGTAATAATTCCTTTAATGAATCTCAGTTTCCCCCATTTCCCTTCGACGACCTCCCTGACTCCACTGAGGATTCTCCTCCATTATCTGGAGTTCCTCTGGCAATCCACTTACTCCCTAGCTTGCACACATTGCAGAAAACATATGACTCTTCACTTTTTGTGACTAGCTAATTTCACTTAACATAGTGTTCTTTTTAGATTTTGAGAAAGGGTCCCACTATGTTGCAGAGGGCCTAAGTACCTGAGGCTGGCCTCAAACCTATAATCCTCCAAGTACTGAGTTAATAAGCATGTGCCACCATGCCTGGCTAAGATACAATATTTTTAAAATTAACAAACCTGTATGTACTGTTATGGAAAGATGGCTCATGCTATCTAGAGGTCAATGAAAAAATCTAGTTAAAAACAGCACTAATAATTTGCTTAAAATTATTTTGGGCTGTGAATATATTTCAGTGGCAGTATACTTGCCTAGAATGTATTAGAGCCCTTGGATCCTCTCTTAAACTCCAAAAAATTGTTAATGCTATTATATATATGAGAGAAAAAATATTCCTAAGTGTAGATACAATTTAACAGCTATTTTGTCTATAGGGCTAGATGTATGGGACACTGTCATTTTCTATAATATCTGTTTTCATAGTTTGTTCTTGTTACTGTAACAAATACCCTAAACTGAATAATTTAGAAATGATATAAATTTATTTCTCAAAAATTTGGAGAATTGGAAATCCAACTTCAAAGTGCCAGCAAATTCAGTGTATAGTGAGTGTTTGGACCTTGTTACTGAATCCTCACGTGGCAGAACAATTGGAAAGGCAAAAAAGGGCCTAATAGGTTCCCTACAGTGCTTTCATAAGATCAGTAACCCCATTCATGAGAACTTCTCCCTGATAAGTCGATCACCTCCAAAAGGCTTCATCTCTTCATATTATTACGTTGGCAATTAAGTTTCAACATAGAAATTTTGGAGGACACATCCAGTCCATAGCATATATGTAGTTTTGTAATATTAAAAAATTTGAAGTTGGGATAAATGATTAGATTATTAAAAAAATAAAGCCTTCCTCCAGTTGGCCGCCACCATGTCCAACAGAAACAACAACAAGCTGCCCAGCAACCTGCCGCAGCTCCAGAATCTGATCAAGCGCGACCCGCCTGTCTACATCGAGGAGTTTCTCCAGGAATATAATCACTACCAATCCTATGTGGAGATTTTCAAGTTATAACCAAATAAACCCAGCAAAGAACTGGCAGACCTGGTGATGTTTATGGCACAGAACATCCTAAATCAGTGCATCTGAATTATAGGAGAGAAAGAGACACTTCAGAAAAGCCTTTACTTTGTTACAGATTGGTCACTGCTACCCAGAACATCTCCATAATTTTCCTCAAGAGCTGAAAGATATTCTCTCCTACAATCATACTGCCTTGGATCCAGATCTTTGAATGACATTTTTCAAAGTTTTGATCTTGCTGAGAAATAAGAATCTCATCCATCCATCAAGTTTGCTAGAGCTCTTTGAACTTCTGCATTGTCACGATAAGCTTCTACGAAAGACTTCATACACACATATTGTGACTGATATCAAGAATATAAATGCAAAACACAAGAACAATAAAGTGAATGTACTATTACAGAATTTTATGTATACCATGTTAAGAGATAGTAATGCAACTGCAGCCAAGATATCTTTAGATGTGATGATTGAACTCTACAGAAGGAACATCTGGAATGATGCCAAAACTGTCAATGTTATCACAACTGTGTGTTTTTCTACAGTTACCAAGATATTAGTTGCCACCTTGACATTCTTCCTTGGGAAGGATGACAGTGAGAAACAGAACAGCGACTCAGAATCTGAGGATGAAGGCTCCACAGCAAGAGACCTGCTAGTACAGTATGTCACAGGAAAGAAGAACTCCAAAAACAAAAAGAAGTTGGAAAAGGCAATGAAAGAACTCAAGAAACAAAAGAAGAAGAAAAAGACCAGAGGTGTTTAACTTTTCAGCTATTCACTTGATTCATGATCCTCAAGATTTTGCGGAAAAACTACTAAAGCAACTAGAGAGCTCTAAGGAGAGGTTTGAAGTGAAGATCATGCTCATGAACTTCATCTCCAGATTCGTGGGAATTCATGAGCTTTTTCTTTTCAACTTCTATCCCTTTGTGCAAAGGTTTATCCAGCCCCACAAGAGAGAAGTAACAAAGATCCTTCTGTTTGCTTCACAAGACTCTCATCATCTAATGCCCCTGAGATCATTCGATCATTGCTCATGACAGACACAACAATTGTGTTATTAACAAGAACTCTGGGGAAGTCATGACAGTATGAATCAGTGCTATAAAAGAGATAACAGCTCGATGTGCTCTAGCCATGACTAAAGAACTCCTCCAAGATTTGGCTCAGTATAAGACACACAAAGATAAGATGGTAATGATGTCAGCTAGGACTTTGATTCAGCTCTTACGGACACTGAATCTTCAGATGTTGCAGAAGAAATTCCGGGGTAAACATACAGAAGCCTCTGTAGAAGCAAGGGTACAAGAATATGGTGAATTGGCTCCACAGCAAGAGACCTGCTAGTGCAGTATGTCACAGGAAAGAAGAACTCCAAAAACAAAAGAAGTTGGAAAAAGCAATGAAAGAACTCAAGAAATTAGTTCTAATTTCTTGAATTAGATGCTAAAGATTACATTCCAGGAGCAGAGGTTCTAAAAATTGAGAAAGAAAAACATGCTGAAAATGATGAAGATGGATGGGAAAGTGCCAGTCTCAGTGAGGAAGAGGATGCTGATGGTGAATGGGTTGATGTGCACCACTCTTCTGATGAAGAACACCAAGAAATTTCTAAGAAACTAAACAGCATGCCCAAGGAAGAACGGAAAGCCAAAGCTGCAGCTGTCAGCACGAGTCAAGTTTTAACTCAGGAAGACTTCCAGAATATCCGCATGGCCCAAATGAGGAAAGAACTCAACGCTGTGCCCGGGAAAGCACAAAAGAGGAAATATATTGAAATAGACAGTGATGAGGAGTGCAGGGCTGAATTACTTTCTCTTCAGGACACTGAATGCCTTCATAAAAAGCCAAAGTCAGACAAGGAGACAAGACTGGCAACTGCAATGGCTGGAAAGACAGACCGAAAGGAATTCGTGAGAAAGAAAACCAGAATGAATCCTTTTTCTAGTTCCACAAATAAAGAGAAGAAAAAACAGAAGAACTTTATGATGATGTGGTATAGCCAGAATGTCCGTTTAGAAAACAAGTGTTCCTTCCAAGAAAAGCAGCTGGCTCTACGAGATGCACTTTTGAAAAAGACAAAAAGAATAAAGTAACTTCCAAACAAGTTTTCTATTGCAAAGAGTTTGTGTTATTACTCTGAAAATTAGTAAATCAAGAATGTTTACATTAAAATGTCCACTGCAGGTGTGATAGCACACCCTTGTGATACCAGTATTTGGGAGGCTAAGACAGGAAGATCACAGATTCAAGGCCAGTCTTAGCAATTTACTGAGAACCTGTTTCAAAACAAAAAAATAAAAATTAGAGTTGAGAGTCTAGCTCAGAAGTAGACTGCCCCTGGTTCAATCCCCAATACAAAAAAAAAAAAAGTCTAGAAGCGCAATATTGTGAAAACCACTGTAAACATGGTTTCAGTTTGGAGATGGATGATGATGGTGATGTTTAAAATGTAAATAGTGGTGTTATAAAATCATTTTCATTTAAACATTCATGCAAATAAATTGCCAAGTACCTACTGTCACTCTAGATATAAAATGGAATGAGCCGTAACCCCTTCACTAAGGGCACAGTCACAGCTGGGGCGGGGCAAGTGTATATAAGTGTGTTATGATACCTTATAAATAGTGTCTTGTAGAGATAGGCTCATATTTCTGTGGGGTCACTAATGCTCTACAGGCCAACTCTACAAGGGTGGGAGTTATATATTTCTTAAAACAAAACAGGACAATGTTACAAGAATAAGAGGTTCTTACTTGTAAATAAGCTTATCTGCTGAAAACAGGTCCCTGATGTACAGATTCTGGGTAGACAATTTAGTTCTTTTAGTTAATCCAAAAGATTTCAATATTTTAATGCTATGTAAAGGCTTGTTGTTGTTATTGCTGAGACCTCACTTTTAAACTGGCTTCAGTATAAATAGTCACTTAGAAGCTGCATGATCTTTATATCACTTTCCTTCAGCTCCATTTATTCTGTAATATTTTCAGTCCATTGTTTGCCTTTCCTCATTAAAAATTTCTGCTATCAGAAAAAAAAGTGCCATTACAATGGGAGAAGATTTTTGCCAACTCGATAGATGACCAATATCTAGAATATGCAGAGAACTCAAGAAACTCAGCACTAAGGAAACAAATTTCCCAATCAAAAAATGGGCAAGTGAACTAAATAGATACTTCATGAAGGAAGAAATTCAAATGGCCAATAAATGCATGAAAATGTGCTCAACATCGTTAGCAATCAGAGAGATGCAAATTAAAACTACCCTGAGATCAACAACAAATGCTGGCCAGGATGTAAAGTTGGAACTCTAATACATTATCGATTATATTGCCAATTAGTGCAAACACTTTGGAAAACAGTATGGAGGATCCTCAGAAGAATGGGAACAAACATCCATCATATGATCCAACAATACCACTTCTGGGTATCTACTCAAAAAAGGAAAACAAACTACCACACTAATACATGTGTACCTATGTTCACAGATGCACAATTCACCAATGCCAAACTATGGAACCAGCCAAGATGCCCATCAACAGATGAATGTATTATAAATGTATGTGATATGTACACAATGGAATTTTACTCAGCCATAAGGAAAACACACATCATTTACGGGGAAATGGGTGGAACTGGAGGACATTTTTCTAAGTGAGATTAGTCAGTCACAAAAAATAAAAAATTGGATGCTATTCCTAATATGCAAAAGCTAGGGAGAAAAGGGTCATAAGAGGAACTCTAGACGAAGAAGGAGATTCTGTAGATGACCAAATAAGGCAACCTAACTGAGCGGATGGGAGGGAGAAAGAGAGGAATTCTCCAATGCACATGATGTATTTTAACAAACATTTCAAAGTCAATCACTAAGCCAAACAAGAAGGAGGGAGTGGGAGGGAATGAAGTGGGAATTGGGTAAGGGCTAATTAAGTGATGTGTACACATGTGCATGTATGTCTCCACCATCTTGTATCCCATTAAGATGTATGAGTACAATGCATCAATAAAACATTAAAAATATAAAATAAAAACTGACTTCTGAGAAGTTCAGAAATACTTTATTACTCAGGGAATATACTTGACAGCAGTTAAATTGACTAGCCAAGTATAACACAGTGGAGTTTAGCAAAAAGCTCTTAACAATTAAAGCTGTGAAATAATTATCAGATTTCAGAGCTTCTGAGAAACCCAGTTTGCAAAATTATCTTTGATATTCTCTCAATCTCTAATGTTCTAAGTGCTCCACAATTGTAGATAAGAGCACAGTTCTCATCAGATTACTTTCTTTATAACTGAATAATCATGGCTACCTGATGCCTACATAATAAATCCAAATAATGTATTATGGCATTCGAGGCCTTGTGCTATATCTCAGTTCTAAATTCCATACAAAGGGCTTGTACATAATATTTAAGAATCCAGGTTTTTATCTCTCTACCCAGATCTAAGATTGAATTATTTGCCTCATCACCATTTCAATAAATCCCAAATGATTTGCCCTTTGGATCCAAATTCACCTCTTCATCATATTCCTGTCTCTCCAGATCCCTGTCAGAAGGTATCTCCACATGACTGTGTCTACGCTGCTCTCATGGAATTTATATCTTTTTACAAGGTAGCTTGTTTTTTTTTAATGACCTCCCTACTACAGTGTTATCCCCATAAAGATAGGATTCCCCCAAGAAATCCCAGCATATTGCTTGCGCATGCCAGGCTGATAGTAAATGTTTGTAGAATTGAATGAATGAATTAATTAATTAATATATTTTTCTTGTAACAAGGGCCCTGCTAATTTACAGATGCTACCAGCAAGTGGCAATAGTCTCCTTGGGCTCATCTACCACTCAGCTCACTACTGTTCATCAGCATCTATAATCATTGTCTAAACTCAAGCTCAATATGGGATTCTTGGCTTGTTGACAGCATCATTTCTCAACTTTTTAGAATGTACTTATGATAACAATATTCACTGAGGTATTTCCGTAGAAATTCTCTCCAAATGCTTGTTCCTTGTTTGGATGTAATGGGAACTGCCAAAGCTCAGCCATCTCAAATCTCTCTGACTAGTATTGAGTCTCAGGAAGAAATTGGGCAGTGATCCTTAGAAAGGAGGGAACAAGGCTAAACATGGTAGTATATGCCTGTAATACCAGTACTTGGGAGGCTGAGCCAGGAGAATCAGAGGATCCAGGCCAGCCTCAGCATCTTAGGCTCTCATTAACTTAGTGAGATCCTGTAACCAAATACAAAATAAAATAGGAATGGAGTATAGCTCAGAAGTAGAAGACCCCTGGGTTCAACCTCCAGAACAGCAACTTTAAAAAAGTGAGGGAATCAGGAGGAAGAAGGAAGGAATTTGAGTTCAAGAACCAGGGATCACACAAATTCGGAAGGCTGGAAATCAGCTCATAGTGGGAAAGAACCCTGTGGTGTTTCTTTAGAAACCTCAGCACTTTTTTTTCCTGCATGGATGTTTTCTAAAGTTCATTATCTGTGGAGAAAGGAGTAGTAATTATTTATACTTATTATGATAATTTAAGTATTTAAATATTTTTGTTTATTTTTAAAAGTTTTGGAGCTGGGCATGGTGGCATGCTTATAATCCCAGTACTTGGGAGGTTGAGACAGGAGGATCGCTGTTAGCTGATAGCCTTAACTACTTAGTGAGGACTTCTGCAACTTAATGAAACCTTGTTTCAAATTAAAGAATACAAAATAGGGCTGGCGATATAGCTCAGATGTAGAATATTCCTGGTTTCCATCACCAGTACTGAAAAAAATTAAGTTTTGGTGGTACTAGGGATTGAACCCAAGAGGATTCTAACTCCAAACTACAACCTCAGCCATATTTTTTTTTTGTGGTACTGGGGTTCCTGGAAGCCCTTCTACCTCGGGGCTACACTCCCAGACCTATTTTTACATTTTCATTTTGGAAACAGGGTCTCCTAAGCCAGCGCGCGCGGCTGGCTTCGAACCTGCGCGATCCTCCTGTCTCCGCCTCCCAAGCGTGGGGATTACAAGCGTGCGCCACCACGCCCGGCCATATTTTTTTTATTTTTATTTTGAAATAGGGTCTTACTAGATTGATGAGAGTCTCAAAACATGTTGAGGCTATCCTGGAACCTTTGTTCCTTCTGTCTCAGCCTCCCAAGCACTAAGATTACAGGCATGTGCTACCACATCTGGCTTCTATTTAGATATTTTAAAACCACAGTTCTACCATAATTGATGAAAAGGTATCCCTGCTTCCCATCTTCCCTCAGTTGAGGAACAGACAGTTGATGAGATATGGCTATCAAGGACAGCACAGCAGGAAGCCGGAAACTAGGGCAGAAATCACAACCAAGATTTATTTGGCAGGGTAAATTTGGTAGTCATAAGAAGAGAAATTCTCACTACATCAGATTTTAAAATCAAGAAGGAAGAAATGTTTTTTTTTTTCCAAAATGGCGACTGAGGGACACAGCACTTCTCAGTAGCTGAAGCAAATAAAGTTTAAATACTTAGAAAGCAGTGTCTCAATCAACAAAATAAATACATACTAGGAACCAAAACACATCCAGGTACCTCGGCGGAACCCTGAACTTGAAGAAGAATAACAAAGATCGGACACAGGACCTGCTGCAGATACAATCGGAACGCTGATTGGAACACCGATCGGCGGGCTGCTTTTGCAGCTGCCCAAGGAACTGCCTGCCCGATATTACCGCGGCAAGATAATCCGGGACTAAAAACGGATTTAGGACCGCATCTTAAGCAGCGAGCAGCACCACATCAGAATTCTGTGTGCTCACCAGTGACTGGATCACAACTGCATAGAGACTCCCACGGATTCCTGCACCAAGTCAGGTACCTGAGGGCGCCCTGGTAAGTTGGGGTCCTAGCGTGTGCGCAGCCTCAACCCCCCAGCACGGGCCCAAGCCTCAGAACCGAGCACTCTCCTCGCGCACCTTGACTGCACCACGGTCCCCTGCTAGTAGTCAGTGCCTGTACCACTGCCACCCCTAAATTGGAGCCTGCTTGTGTGTCTAGCTCCTGCCACCTTGCCAGAGCCTGCCTTCCAGGCTGCGAAAGCCCTGTGTGAACCGGAAATCTCCCTGGGGCACCCCCAGCTTCTACGTCCCGCAGGAGGCAGAGACCATTGCTGGACACCGCGCACTGGTCCCTTGAGCACCTACCCTGCACCCCTGGCCCACCAATGGGTGTTCCCACCCTCCCGGTAGCCAGATGCTTAGTTCTAAGCGAGAACACAGCTCAATACACCTTGGAAGAGCATACCAGCTCTTCCAAGACAAAAAACAAAAAAAAAATTCAAAGAATCAATAAAACAAAAAGTTGGTTCTTTGAAAAGATTAATAGAATTGATAAACCCCTGGCCAACCTAACCAAAAGAAAAAGAGAATCAACTCAAATTATCAAAATTAGAAATGAAAAAGGAGATATCACCACAGATAGGGAAGAAATTCAAAATATTATCAGAAACTACTTTAAAAATTTATACTCCAATAGATTTGAAAACCTGGATGAAATTGACAGATTTCTAAGCACAGTTAACCTTCCTACACTCAACCAAGAGGACATAGCAAGCCTAAACCAACCAATAACAACCAAAGAAATAGAAATGGCAATAAAAATTCTTCCACCAAAGAAAACCCCAGGCCCAGATGGGTTCCTAGCTGAATTCTACAAAACCTTCAGTGAACAACTAATACCAATACTTCATAACATGTTCCGGGAAATTGAAAGAGATGGAACTCTTCCAAACTCCTTCTATGAGGCCAGTATCACATTAATCCCCAAACCAAATAAATATACCTCAAGAAAGGAAAACTACAGACCAATATCCTTAATGAACATAGATGCAAAAATTCTAAACAAAATACTAGCTATATGCATTCAAAACTATATCAAGAGAATAATACACCATGACCAAGTCGGTTTCATCCCAGAAAAACAAGGCTGGCTCAACAGAGGCAAATCAATACATGTTATTCACCACATAAATAGAACCAAGAACAAAAACCACATCATCATAGCAATAGATGCTGAAAAAGCATTCGACAAAATCCAACACCCATTTATGTTAAAAACACTGAAAAAAATTGGGATAGAAGGAAAGTATTTCAACATCATCAAGGCAATATACTGCAAACCCAAAGCCAACATTATATTGAATGGAGAAAAACTGCAAGAATTTCCGCTACAGTCAGGAACAAGACAAGGATGCCCACTATCACCACTCCTTTTCAATATAGTCCTTGAGACTCTTGCTGCAGCAATCAGACAAGAGAAGGAAATCAAAGGAATCCACATAGGAAGAGAGGAAGTAAAATTATCCTTATTCGCAGATGACATGATCCTTTATCTGGAAGACCCAAAGAACTCAACCAAAAGACTTCTGGAGATGATTGACAAATTCAGCAAAGTCGCAGGTTACAAAATCAACCTAAAGAAATCAGTGGCCTTTCTTTATGCCAACAACGAATCCACAATGAAAGAAACAAGAACAACAATTCCATTCACTATAACCTCAAAACCAATAAAATACCTAGGAATAAACCTAACCCAAGATGTAAAAGACCTCTACAACAAAAACTATAAAACATTAAAGAAAGAAATAGAAGAAGACCTTGGAAGATGGAAAGATCTCCCGTGCTCATGGATAGGCAGAATAAATATCATCAAAATGGCCATTCTGCCAAAACTGATCTATAGGTTCAATGCAATTCCCATTAAAATACCAGTGACATTCTTCAGAGACCTAGAAAAATCAATCATGAACTTCATATGGAGAAAGAAAAGACCTAGAATAGCCAAAGCAATTCTCAATAACAAGAAACACGCAGGAGGCATTACAATCCCAGACTTCAAACTATACTATAGAGCAATAGTAGTAAAAACAGCATGGTACTGGCACAAAAACAGATATACTGACCAGTGGATTAGAATAGAAGATACAGAAACAAACCCACACATCTTTAGTCAATTAATCTTTGACAAAGGGGCCAAACACATACGCTGGAGAAAAGACAGCCTTTTCAACAAGTGGTGCTGGGAGAACTGGCTAACCATTTGTAAAAAGATGAATCTAAACCCCTATATCTCACCTAACACAGGAATCAACTCAAGATGGATCAAAGACTTAGAAATTAGACCTGAGACTGTGAAGTTAGTAGAGGAGAACATAGGTTCAACACTACAACATATTGGCACAGGCAGTAACTTTCTCAACAAAACCTCCAAAGCTCAGGAAATTAAAGCAGGAATAAACAAGTGGGATAACATCAAACTAAAAAGTTTCTTCTCATCAAAGGTAACTATCAATAACCTAAAGAGGAAGCCTACAGAATGGGAAAGGATCTTTACCAGCCACCATTCTGATAGGGGCTAATATCTAGAGAATACAAAGAGCTCAAAAGACTCTACACTAGCAAAACAAACAACCCAATCAAGAAATGGGCAAATGAACTAAATAGACACTTCACAAAAGAAGAGATACAAAGGGCCAATAGATACATGAAAAGATGTTCTTCATCACTGGCCATCAGGGAGATGCAAATCAAAACTACACTGAGATTCCATCTAACCCCAGTCAGAGTAGCAAACATAAAGAAATCAAACAACAACAAATGCTGGTGAGGATGTGGGGAAAGAGGAACTCTTTTACACTTTTGGTGGGAGTGCAAACTAGTTCAGCCACTATGGAGATCTGTGTGGAGATTCCTAAGAAAGGTGGGAATAGATCCACCATATGATCCAGCTATACCACTCCTGGGTATCTTTCCAAAGGGGTTGAATTCAGAGAAATACAGCAACATATGCATACCTATGTTCATAGCAGCACAATTTGTAATAGCCAAAATATGGAACCAACCCAGATCACCATCAACAGATGAATGGATAGCAAAACTGTGGGAAATACACACAATGGAATTCTATTCAGCCATAAAGAAGAACAAAATATATCATTTGCAAGAAGATGGAAAGCCCTGGAGAGCCTCATGTTAAGTGAGATCAGCCAAGCACAGAAGGAGAAGATACACATGTTTCCTCTAATATGCCCAAACTAGAAAACACAAAGGATACCAGTGGGACTCCAGATATTAGAAGGGAAATACTAGCTAAGTTTTAAGGGAAAGACAGGAGAGGAGAAAGGCCGATCTTGATTAATGAGGGTCTATACCTGAACATGTGTAAAATTATGAATAAGACATGGTTAACCTGGACAACCATTGGTGGGAGGGGGGAAGAGAAAATGGGGGCGGGGGGTTAGAGGGCACCAAATATAGTGTAAATGTATACTATTTATGTTCAATAAAAAATGTTAAAAAAAGAAATAAATAAAAAAAGAAGGAAGAAATGGCTGTTAAGATACTTAAAGACCAGTTGTGGTGGCACATGCTTCTAATCCCAGTACTTGTGTGGCAGAGACAGGAGAATTGCAGGTTTAATGACAACCTCAGCAAATAATGAGACTTCCCTTAACCTAGAAAAACCCTGTTTCAAAATATTAAAAATAGTGCTGGGTGTGTAGCTCAGAGGTAGAATGCCTCTGAGTTTAATCCCCAGTGTTACAAAAAGAAACAGAAAATGATTTAAATAGCTAGGATTTATATTCCATTAACAAATGTAATGGGTATTGCATTTATATATTTGTTCCTTAAAAATATAACAAAATTATATATTATTTTAATAAAGAGTTGAATTTGGTATAGAAGCTGATTCTAGCTGCAGGGAAACATCTTCACCTTTTCCCTGTTATCTAGTGGCAGGGGTTTTATGTTACAAGAACAATAATAAAATTTGGAACAAAAATTTCCTTTGAAAGGAAAATTCTGAGAAGGAAGCTAATGGGGGTGGATAATATTTTCTACTTAGAAAGAATAACTGATTTGTCAATAAAAAATTAAAAAAGAAAGAATAACTGATTTAAGTTTAGCTTAGCCCATGATATTTGTAATGGATTAGACTTATAATGCCCCCTAGCCTCATGGAAACAAAGTAGTAATGTTGGAAGCAGTTCTTGGTTGCTAAGGAGCAGTCCCTAGGAGTGTGACTTTGGGGATTATATAAAGTCCTTTCCTAACCTTTCATTCTCTCTACTTCTAGCCTCCATGATGTGAGAAAAGATCCCATGTAACCTTCCTCTCTCCACTTCCCACTGCCATGCTCTGTCATTTTAAAGAACTCCAAAACTGTGAGCAAATAAATCTTCCTTCCTGTAAGTTGTGTGGTCAGTTTTTTGGATTGTAACAGTGAGAATGTTGGCTGAGGCAGTGGATCCACACCCATAATACCAGTACTTGGGAGGCTGAGGCAGAAGGATTGCAGATTCAAGGACAGCCTCAGCAAAATGGTGATAGCCTTAGCAACTTAGTGAGATCGTGTTCCACAGACAAAAAGTAGAAAAGCTAGGGGTGTAGCTCAGGGATAGAATGCCTCTGAGTTCAATCCACAGAACCAGAAATAAAGCATGAGAGACTGAGTTTTGTGTATACATATGCAGCACTCTCTAAGGAAAAGAAAACAAATCTCAATATAATGCTAAATTAATAAATCAGATTAAATTCCTATAAACAGAATAACCCATTCCCATAATTATAATAGACACATATAGAAAAATGAATGGAAGAAAATTTACAAAATATTCACAGAGCTGTGGGTATAGCTCAGATGTAAAATACCCTGGGTTCAGTCTCCCATCATCAAAATATAAAAAGTAAAATTAATATCAAGGTCTATTGTGTTATTAATTAAAAAGTAGATATGATCAAGTTACTCTGGATTTTTGAAGCCCCTCTCGTTATCTATCCTTTCCCAGCTCCCTACCATCAACAGGTTCCCAAGAGTAAGATATTAATTACAAAGATGCCCCAGAAAATAGCCTACTTATTACTGAATCCCTAAGTATTTATGTATCCTTGTAAAGTGGCCTGTGCTATGTGTGGGATGAAAAGACCTCATTTATCCCTTCAGCGTGAAGAGTCTTGGAATTAGGCCTAAGTAGGCATTATTATAGGATCAACTTTTTTGTCCTTGACTCATCTTGGTTTTCTCCTTCTAAAGGTCAAGGGACTCTGGGCTGACTTGTCACACTAGTCACATGAAATACTGTGGCTCAAGGAGGGCACAGAAAATTCCAAATACACTGGAGAGATAGGCCTCAGTCCTGTTTCAACTTAAATCACTTTAATCTTCACAGAGAAAGCTCCCATGCCTATTAGGGGACAGAAGGGGAGAAGTCCTAGGGTAGGGCTATCCAACTTTGACAATCCTAATAAGCACCTACCATGTGCTCCCACACACACCTCAAGTAAAATTTTGCAAACATGTTATCAATAGGGCCTCTTTCCTAGGCATATGACACATACACAGCAGAAAACACCATGCTTTATTTAATACTCTGCTTTTGCTGCCTGGATATTATTAACCATATATATACTTTTTGATGGTACTGGAGTTCCTGGAAGCCCTTCTACCTCTGGGCTATACTCCCAGACCCATTTTTTAAATACTTTTTGTTTGGAAACAGGGTCTCTTAAGCTAGCACGGCTGGCTTCGAATCTGCTCAATCCTCCTGTCTCTGGCTCCCAAGCACGAGGATTACAAGCGTGCGGCACCACGCCCTGCAACCATGTATTTTTGAACTCATATTTTCTAGATAAAGTAAGATGCAGCAATAGTGTTTGTGCATCTATATGTGTGTTTTGCCTGTTCTTCTGGTCCTGTTTGCATGCGGTCATTGTGATGCCCCAGGTCCTATTCTTGGGAGTTAAGCAAGACTGAAAGGGGAGGATAAGGTTAGTGAATTCCATCTACCACTCAGTACGATGGGGTGGGAATGCTGTTACAGTGATGCACCAAAGAGTCCACAGTTTCCTTTTGAACCAGTACTTGTTTCTGATGTGAAAACAATGCAATGAGATTCTGAGAGAAATGAAAACCAAAGAACCCTCTCCAGTTACAGTAGTGTCCCTTTAGCTGTGGTTTCATTTACCCCAGTTTTGGTTACTCAATCAATCATTGCCCCAAAATATTAAATAGAAAATTATAGAATTAAATAGATTATAATTTTTAAATTCCCTGCCATTATGAGTAATGGGATAAATTTTTGTGTCATTCCCCTTGGTGTGCCTGAAATAAGAATCACCTTTTAACCCATTTACCCACCCATTAGTCACTAAGCAGTCTTCTGGGTTATCTGGTTGATCAACTGTCATGGTATCACAGCGCTTGTGTTCAAAATAACCCTTATTTTACTTAATAATCTCAAAAAACAAGAGCAATTATGCCCGCAACTTTGTTATAGTATATTTTTATAATCATTATATTTTGTTATTAGTTGCTAAACTCTTACTGTGCCTAATTTATAAATTAACTTAATCATAGATATGAGTGAATAGAAAAAAGAATTATATATATATATGTATGTGTGTATATATATATATATATATATATATATATATATATATAATTTCAACACATATATTTCAACACATATCCCCAGAAGAGAAGAGGAGACTATAGTATGCTTTAAATGATGACATAAAAGGAGAGGCAAAGATATATGAACCTTTTCCCTTTTGTTATTTCCTACTGAAGGCAGAGAATATTGGTAAAATATACATCAAGAAGTGAAATAAGGGTTGGATTTTAGCTCAGTGGTAGAGAGCTTTCCCAGCACACACAAGGCCCTGGATTGAAACCCCAGACCCACAAATAGTGCAATAAAATATGGTATATACACACACACTGGAATTTTAGTCACCCATAAAGAAGCACAAAATTGTTATTTGCAGAAAACTGGATAAAACTAGAGAATATTATGCTGAGATCAGCCGTCTCAGAAAATCAAGGGTCATATCTTTTTTCTCATTTGTGGAAGCTAGAGATAAAATAAGAAACAAAAAGTAATTTCATAAATGATGAGAGAAACCAGCAGAACAGTGGCAGGGGCTTGGACGTGGTGGCTCATGCTTGTAATCCCAGTACTTGGGAGGCTGAGACAGGAGGATTGCAGGTTTGTGGTCAGCCTCTGTTATTTAGTGAGGTTCTCTACAACTTAGTGAGACTCTATTTAAAAATTAAAAAAAAAATTAAAAATAGGGATAGGAATATAGCTCGGAGGTAGAAAGCACCTAGATTCAATACCCAATTCCACACACACACACACACACACACACACACACACACACACAAAGTGGAAGGGGACTAGGGAAAGGGGGAGAGGAAGCTTGCTGAAGAAAACAGTTCAAATAATGCTATGTCCATATATGTAGGTATCACTATCAATCTCATTAACATCCATGGAGAAGGGAGAAAATGGGGTGTAAACCAAATGTTGTGTGCATATAAATTGCTGAGGTTCAAACCTGAAATCCTCATGTCTGTAACACATTGAACCTCACTATAATGTATAATTATAATGCACCAATAAAAGCATCTTAAAAGCTGAGTGTGGTGCCACATACCTGGAATCCTAGTACTTACGAGGTTGAGACATGAGAATTGCAGGTTTGAACCTCAGCAACTTAGTAAGACCCTCAGCATCCTAGGGAGACCCTATTTCAAAATAAAAATTAAAAACTTTGGGGGTATAGTCAGAGGTAGAATGCCACTGGGTTCAATCACCAGTACTCCCAAAAATGTATTTTAAAATAAATTAGTTTTGTCAAGCATTTTCCACGTTCTGGTAAGAGCTAGAAAATGCTAATTATGTAATTTTGGTGATTCTACCTGTAAATTAAATGTTCTTGCTCTTACCTTAGACTGGCCTTTAAATACAGATGAATACTAAAAAAATTTGTTTATTTAAAATTTCTTCTTTTTACTTAGTATGATAATAAGTAGCCAACAAAATAAATGTCATAATAAGTCGAGATAATGAGTGTGTAGATAAAAGGGGAAAAAAAAAATTTGTAGCCGGGCATGGTAGCGCCCGCTTGTAATCCCCAGCGCTTCGGAGGCGGAAACAGGAGGATCGCGCTGGTTCGGAGCCAGCCTCGCTAGCTTAACAGACCCTGTTTCCAAATAAAAACTATAAAATAGGCCTGGGACTGTAGCCTGGAGGTAGAAGGGCTTCCAGTAACCCCAGTATCACCAAAAAAAAAAAAAAAAAATCTTTGTATTTGACCTTTAACATTTGTTTCCTGCTTTTTTTTTTTTTTTTTTTGTGGTGGTGGTGGTGGTACTGGGGTTGCTGGAAGCCCTTCTACTTCCGGGCTACACTCCCAGACCTACTTTTATAATTTTTTTATTTGGAAACAGGGTCTCTTAAGCCAGCACGGCTGGTTTCTAACCGTGATCCTCCTGTCTCTGCCTTCCAAGCGCGGGGATTACGAGCGTAGGCCACCATGCCTGGCTTGGTTTCCTGCTTTTTGATCAAGGTTCCTAACATTTTTACTTTTTCACAGGCAATATTTCACAATGTTTTGAAAAAACTTTTGGCTTTTAAAACCTAGTACATTTTCTGAACCATTTTTATTAACTTTTTTGCAATTGAAATGTCCGGGTAAACTTTGTTAAAATTTAGTTGACCCTTTATGAGTATGTTTATTTCTGGAAACTCTCTTCTGTTCCTTTAATATGTTTGTTTGTTTGTTTATTGATCATCTATCTAAAAGTAAATGTACCCCAAATAAAAATTTTGAGATAGACACAACAAGAATGAGAATATGGGAACTTTGAGAAAGTGAATAAATTGAATTTTTTGGAAAAAAAAAGAGAGTTACTATAGGAAAGGCTTAAATATTTAAGGAAGGGAATTGATGAGAAGAAAGGTAGATAAATGGGTGAAAATTTGAAGTTGAAAATCTCAAGGGATATGGTAAAATATGAAAAGTGAATTGAAACTTTATCTTAATATACTAATAAAATGGGTCAGACTGAAAGTTAACCCATGAGAAACTGTTCAAATATCCATTAACAGGAAGCCAGACAAATTGTGGCATATTCATATAATGGAGTACTATTCAGTAATAGAAAGAAATAGACCCTTGATAATACACATCAGGTAAATCTAAGTAACATTATAAAGAATAAAAAATCCAGACACAAAATAATATAATAAGAATATATTCGTCATACATTATAAAGAATAAAAAAACAGACACAAAAGAATATATACAATATGGTCTCATTGGGACTGAGGAGGATGTGGTAGAGTAATTGCTTAGCATGTACAAGGTCTTGGGTTCGATTTCTAGAACTGCAAAAACAATTCCATTTATATAAAATTTAACAGCCTACAATAGGCAATGATGATATAATTCAGAACAAAGGTGGGGAGCATGAGGGTGGAAAGAGGCACAAGGGGATCTTTTTGGGTTATTTTGGTACTATTAGCATGGGTGTGTACATTCTTCAAAGTACATAAACTGGTACACTTGAGATATGTGCCTTTAACTTGGAATGAAACCACCTTAGAGCGCAGCTATACTACTCTTATTTATCCAAAATACCTGAAGTCAGCATAGTATACTGATACATGCATACCCATGTGTATATCACCACAATTTACAACCGCCAAGTTATGAAACCAACCTAGATATGAATAAAGAACATGTGATATATGCATAGAATGTAGTTTTATTCAATCATAAAAAGAATAAAATTGTTATTGTTTGCAGGAAAATGGATGGAACTGGAGAATATCATGCTGAGTGAAATCAGCCAGACTCAAAGTTATGGGCCATATGTTTTCTCTCACATGTAGAAGCTAGAGAGAAGAAGAAAGGGGGAAGTTTCATGAAAATAGAAGGGATAGCAGTAGAGTAGGGAAGCAGAGAATGGGGATCAGGTGGAGGGGAAGGAGAGGTGTTGGAGAATTAAATCAGCCAAATTTTTATGTGTGTGTGAACATTATCACAATGAATTCCAGTATTACATATAATTATAATGCACCAATAAAATCAACTTTAAAAGGTCTGTGTCTTTAGCTGAATTCAATTATATCTCAAAATTTTAATGAACCACTGGATCAATATTGTAGTAATAGTGTGTGTGTGTGTGTGTGTGTGTGTGTGTGTGTGTGTGTGTGTGTATTGCTGGAAATTAAACCTAAGGAAACTCTATCTTCTAACTAAAACTACAGACCCCCCAGCCCTTTTTATTTTTTGTTCTGAAACAGGTTGCTGAAGCTAGCTTCTATCCTGTGATCTCTCTGTCTTAGCCTCTCAAGTATTTGGATTATAGGTATGCACCACTATGCCTGGATTGGACCAATTGTACTTTGAATCTATTCATCACTGCTTCAAACTAAGATGCGTGTTTCTTTTCAAATGAAATGCTTTAGGTGAGGCTATCACCACCTGTACTGAAAAAGACTCATTTATAAAAAAAATATTCACTGTGAGGCATGTTTGTGCATGCCTTTAAATCCCAGTACTTGGGAGACTGAGTCTGAAAGATTGCAGATTCAAGGCCAAGCTCAGCCAAAAAAAAAAAAAAATCCTGCTTTCATCCATTCTTCCTCATGTGTACTAGTCCACCTAGAACCTTCCATTTGGATTTCCCACTTTCAACTATGCGCTGCTACCATTCTTTTTCTGAACAGCAGCTACATCAATCATATCATAGCATTTGCCTCCTGAGCCTTCCAATGTTTTACTCTGGCACATTCAGAAAGAAATGAAAGTTCTTTCCTCTGTCCTGAAAGCCCTGCAAGATCAGGTCCTTGCCTCCTCACTCTGCCAGTGCACTGTTTCTTCAGAATCTTGCATTAACTGTCCAGTAAATATTTGGTAAATGAATGGATGAATGAATGAATGTTCCTGTCTTGCTAATTAGCTATATAACCCTTAAAAGGGTTTTATAACGGAATATTTTAAAGGATACTATGACTACTGGCCTAATGAGAAAAAAAAGGGAACACTAAGCTGGGTGCAGTGGTGTGCACATATTATCCCAGTAGTTGGAAGGCTGAGGATTGCAGGTTCAAGGGCAGTATCAGCAACTTAGTGAGTACTCAGCAATTTATCAAAACCCTACTTTAAAGTAAAAAATAAAATAGATCTGGGAGTGTATTGTAGAGGTAAAATGCCTCTGGGTTCAAACTCCACTACTCCTGAAAAATAAATAAATAAATAAATAAATAGGGCTACATGTAGCTTAGAGTAGAATATCCCTGGATTCAATCCCCACAAAAAAGAAAAGAAAAAAGAAAGGAAGAAAGGAAGAAAGAAAGGAAGGAAGGAAGAAAGAAAGAAAGAGAGAAAGAAAGAAAGAAAGAAAGAAAGAAAGAAAGAAAGAAAGAAAATTATTGAAACTACTGTGGACAGAGTAGAAAGATGAGCAATCACGAAAAAGTGAAGGGCATCTGTTGTTTGAATGAATGTCCCAGGTGATGCTTGAGACAAATGGTTCCAAAAGGGACTCAGGCCAGAGCCAGCCAGCAAAAGTACGGGTTATGAAGAGAGGTGTGAGGATGAAGAATTCAACTCTAAGAATTTGATTCTCAGAATATTTAATTTATTCTAACGTGGGGGGGCCGTCAGCCTACTATCTCTACTGGCCAACCCCTGCTCCTGGGTCAATATCTCTACTGGTCGACGACTACTCTTGGGTCAGTATTCTCTATTGTGCCAATTCTGGGTTTGTTTTTTCCAGAGGTATTTATACAGTTACAGGTCAATCAATATCCTCGTGCTGCCACCACCAGAATACAATAAAGACCAATCCAAAGCACATATATTACAGATAGGTTAATCAGTACCCTCATGCCATCACCATCTGATCTTCTCCCAGACCTTTTACTTTGAACTTTCTATGACCCCAAACCTTGTTGACTCTGGGCAAAGGAGAGTCAGCTGAGTCAGAAATATTCTTTTAGGGAAAACCTTAATGGCTCTCCACAGACTCATTGCCTGTTTCATGCTACAGGTACTTTAGTATTAGAATCCAGGGAGAAAACAGGGAAGAAGATGGGAAATTCTTACCCTTACAGATTTCACATTCTTGTGGAAGGTGAGAGAAAATAAGCAAAATAAGAAAATACTGTATAATATGATGTTGCATTTGTAATGATAATGTAGGGCTCAATGTTTTTGCTTCTGTCTGCATTCTCTGGATTTTATTTTATTGTTTTGATGGTACTGGGGGTGGAACCCATGGGCTTTTCTACCTCCAGGCTATACTCCCAGATCTATTTTATACTTTATTTGGAAACAGAGCCTCACTCACTAGCTGAGGCTGGCTTTGAACCTGTGTGATACTCCTGTCTCAGACTCCCAAGCACTGGGATTACAAGTGTGCACCACCAGGCATGGCAATTCTCAGGATTTTAGAATGAACCTGAATCAGGTCACTGCCCTTTCTATTTTCACTGTGCTTCCAAACCATGATTGTACCATGGAATGGTTGGGGAGCTCTTACGAACATTAATACTTTGGGGTCATCTACCAAAAATTCTGACATGTAATATGGGCATGTGGATTTTTTAAGTTCCTAAGGTGATTCTCATGTCTATCCAAGGATGAGATGCTGTACTAGAAAGACTACAAGATCCAGCAAGGTTTTGGACATCTGTGATTTTTAATAAGCATCTATTTTTTGCTGAACATTTCAGTCCTAGGCAGAGGTTCTCAGTGTACCTGAATCTAGTTTTTTTTGAAAATTTAAAGAATTTTATTAAAAAGATAGAAATACAGAAAATAGAAATACAGAAAATAGTTACAGCCCCATGCCAAAATGGCATGAGGGGGGAGGGTGGCCCGGGCCAACTCACCACTCCCCAGCCTGAATCTGTTTTGCCTGAATTCTCTGTGTCTCTTAATGTATTGAGAAACTTGGTAAATGCTGACTTTTAGAGTCTATACTCAGATGTTTTGATTCATAGATCTTAATGAGGCCTGTGAATCTGCACTGAAACAAGTATCCTCCTGGGGTCCTGAGGATTGGCCACTCCCACAAACTGGGGGATACAAAGTCCTGTTCTAGGTGATATTGTGGGTTACAGAAAGAAAGACTAAATCAAACACTTCATAGCCTAGTCGAGAAGAGGAATGCTTCATGTAAATAACTGCAAGTCACAGTACAATCATGTGCAGGGATATTTATGTAGAAAAATATGAATTTGCTGATATCCAAAATTTTTCTTTGATAACAGTACTAGGGATTGAACTCAGAAGCATTCTACCTCCAAGCTAAACTCCTAGCCCTATTTTATTTTTTTTATTGTGAAACACGGTCTCACTAAGTTGTAGAGGGCCTTAATAAGTTGCTGAAGCTGGCCATGAATCAGTGATCCTTGTTTCTCAAACTCCCAAGTACTGGGTTTACAAGCCTGTGCCACCACATGCTTCAAAACATTTTTAAGGATGAACAAAACATTAGTAGGTTGAAATAGAGAAAGAGAGGGGCAGGCCTATACCACCACTACCACCCCTTCCAGTCCTAGTGTGGTGCACTAGGTTTCAAGAGTATCTGGTTTTAGTATTGAGCTCAGTTCTTATTTCTTTGGAATAAATGCCTAAGAGTAGCATTTGTCATGGGTCACATGATAATTTTTAACAAAAAATTTAAACAATTGTATGTTCTAGTGGTGATACCATTTTACATTCTGACTAGCAATGTGTGCATGATGCTGTTTTCCCACAATCTCACCAGCATTTGGTGTTGTCACTGTTTATTTTTGTTTTAGATATTCTGATAGGTATATTGTAGGAATATTTTGTTGTTTAAATTTGCATTTCTCACCTGAGAGTGGTGATGTACATCCATAATCCCAGTACTTGGAAACCTGAAACATTTCTATATTGAAAAGAAGTGGTGGTAATAGACATCTTTGTCTTGTTCCTGTTTTAGCGGGAATTTTTTCAGTTTTTCCCCATTTAATATGTTGGCTGTGGGCCTATTGTAGATTGTCTTTATGATGTTGAAGTACGTTCCTTCTATTCTGGTTCTTTGCAGTGCTTTTAGCATAAATGGGTGCTGGAAATGCTTTTCAGCATAAATTGAAATGATCATGTGATTTTTGCCTTTGTTACTTTTTATGTGATGAATTACATGGATTTTTTTGTATATTTAACCAGCCTTGCATCCCTGGGATGAACCTTACTTGGTCATGGTATATGCTTTTCTTGATGTAGTTCTGAATGTGTATTGCTAATATGTTGCTTTGCAGTTTTGATTCTAAGTTCATCAATGATATAGGCCTGTAATTTTCTTTCTTTGAGCTGTCTTTATTTGCTTTGAGTATTATGTTGGTTTCACAGAATGTATTTGAGAGAGTCCCACTTCTTTCTATTTTATGAAATAGATGGAGAAGTAATGGAATTAGCTCTTCTATAAAGGTTTTAAAAGTTCACTTGGGAAACCATTTGTTCCTGGGCTTTTATTTGATGGTAGGCTCTTTATTGCTGCTTCAATTTCTTTGATTGCTAATGGTTGGTTTAAATTTTTATATCTTTTTAACTTAGTTTAGGAAGGTTGTATTTATCTAGAAATTTGTCAATTTCTTCTAGATTTTTTTCATTTTGTTATAGTTTTTCAAATTAGTTTATGATAATCCTCTGGATTTCTACACTGTTGGTGGTAATATGTCCTTTTTCATCTCTTATTTTTGATTCTCTTTGTTTTGATTAGGTTGGCATGGCCCACCTAGTTTATTTTTTTGAGAAATCAGCTTCTGGTTTTGTTGATTTTTGTATACTTTTTATTCTCTACTTTGTTGATTTTTGCTCTGATTTTAATAATTTCCTGTCCTCTACTGGCTTTGGAGTTACTTTTTCTGTTGTTCAAGGGCTTTGAGGTGTTTATATAATTAGGTTATTTATTTGGTGATATTCTGTTATTATGTGGGCACTTAGTGCTATGAATTTTCCTCTTAATTCTGCCTTCAAGGTATCCCAGAGGTTTTGATATGTAGTATCTCTATTTTCATTTGTTTCTAGAAATTTATTAAATTCACCCTTACTTCTTCTATGACCCATTCCTCATTCAGCAGTATGGAGTTCAGTAGCCACACATGTGGTTTCTTTGGATTTTTTTTATAATTGATTTGTAGTTCACAGAGTCATCTAAACAGACTCTGGGAAGTATGTCACATTTTTAAAAATTTGCTTGTGCTCACTTTGTGGCCCAGGAAGTGATATATTTTGGAGAAGGTTTAGTGAGCAGCTGAGAAATATGTGAACTTGACTATTTGCATAGACCTATATTAGACATATATATTCCATTTCTATTTGTGTGTAATAGGTTCATTTGGATGGCAACCAAAGGAAGCAGCACATACCAATCCTGCTGATTGCCTTAAAAACAGAATTCTACAAAGCCAGAAAATACTATCAGTAAAGAAGTAAAATGATAGGTACAGGTCTGCCAGGAAAAAAGTTTAGAAGACCTATCAGAGAGCAGAAAAGAAACCCACCTGCCTTGAGGCTGTGGACACCACAGTGGCACCACCAAACCTCAATACACCAGACACCAGAACCTTCTCCAAAATAGACCACATCCTGGGCCACAAAGTGAGCACTAGCAAATTAAAAAAAATGTGACATACTTCTCTGTGTCTTTTCAGATCATAATGGAATAAAACTAGAAATCAACTATAAGAACACAGAGAAAAACCACATAAACAGGTAGAGGCTGATCACCACACTGCAAAATGAAGAATGGGTCATAGAAGACATAAGAGGTGAAATCAGGAAATTTCTAGAAACAAACAAAATTAGACATACAACATATAAAAATCTCTGGGATGCTTGAAGGCAGTATTAAGAGGAAAATTAATAGCACTGAGTGAGCACATAAGAAGAACAGAAAATCACCAAATAAATAACCTAATGACACACCTCAAAGTCCTTGAAAAACAGGAACAACCTAACTCCAAATCAGTAGAAGGCAGGAAAGTATTAAAGTCATAGCAAAAGTCAACAAAGTAGAGAATAAAAAATTAGAAAATCAACAGAACCAAAAGATGGTTTCTTGAAAAAAGTAACAAGATAGATGAACCACTAGACAGCCTAACCAAAAAAGAGACAATCAACCCAAATTAAGAAGATAAGAGACTTCCGGGAAGATGGCGACCGAGAAAAGCGGGGCTTAAGAGTCCCGCTAACAACCAATCTCCATTACCACAAAAAGAGCGCCTTTCATAGCCAGAAAACACCATCACCAGAAAAACAAAAAAACCCACCAGGCTCCAGAGAGAAAGCGGACTGAGAACAGAGCTCAGGGCCACAGAGGAGACACACGCGCCCAAGGACGCGGCAGCAGCGCCATACTGCCGGCGGCAGCGGCGAACTCAACGGACGGCTACAGCAAGCCAGGTGAGCCGCTGCGGAACAGCCAGGCGGGATCTTTCGGCGCAGACAGCATTTAAAGCTCCCAGTGGCTGAGCTCAGCACACGCTACAGGGATTCAGAGTGGAAATCAAAACCAGAGAAGAAAAAATACGCCAGCCTCATGGCCGAGGGCGTGGCAGAGGCGCCATATTGCCACCGGCAGCGGCAGCAGCAGTGAATTCACCGAATCCAGTACAGCTACATCTGCGTACTCAAGAACAGTGAGTCAAATTGCGGGCCACAGAGGAGAAATCGCAGTATTGTGCCTCCTGGGACTTGACCCAGTGAGGGAGTGGTGGTGGCAGAGATATCACACCATAGGAGAACGTGCAACCTGGCACCCCTCATAGTTTAAAGCAGCCTCTATCGACTCCCTGGGTCGGAGACTCTGTGATACAACCCAGTAAAGGAGTAGTGGGGTCTGAGATAATACAGACTCGAGATCCAGAGCACCTTAAGTGAAGCCATAGTGACCCAAGGGAAGAACCCAGAGAAGGCACAAACCTCCGAAATCATGGGAAAGAGGAATAACACTGGAGTAATGAATGTGCACAACCCCACAACATCAGAACCTGATAAAACAGAAAATCAGAGATTTCTAGAAGATCAAATCAGGAAAATAACTGTAGAAATAATAGATGTGCTTCGAAAAGAACTCAGAGAGAGCCAAAAAGAGATAAAGGATGCAATTAATGAAGTAAAGGCCTCAATTCAAAGCACAAACAACCGATTAGACCACATGGAGAACAGAATCTCGCTCTTAGAAGATGAGCAATCCAAAAATGAACGCATAGTTTCTAATCTAGAAAAAAATATCCAACAGCAGGAATCTGACATTGAAGAAATATGGGCCCATCTTAAGAGAGCTAACCTAAGAATAATTGGAATAGAGGAGGGAAAAGAAAGTGATACCAAAGGGATCAACAATCTCTTCAAGGAAGTAATAGCAGAAAATTTTCCAAACATAGAGCAAGAGGTTGATACACAGATCCAGGAAACTTATAGAACTCCCTTTAGACAGGATCGGAGAAGAGGATCCCCACGCCATATAATTGTCAAAATGACCAATGTGGAAGCCAAGCAGAGAATCTTAAAGGCAACAAAAACAAAGGGCCAACTGACATTCAGAGGCAAACCAATTAGAATCACTCCAGACTTCCCAAACCAAGTCATGAGAGCCAGAAGGGCTTGGAGTAACATATTCCAAACTCTGAAAGAAAACAACTTCCAGCCAAAAATTTCCTATCCAGCAAAACTTTCTATCAAATTAGATGGAGAAATAAGAAGCTTCCATGACAAACAGAAACTGAAGGAATTTATGTCTTCAAAACCAGCGCTAGAGAAAATACTCAAAGAGATTAACTACAAAGAAGAAATAGGTAACACTCACCAGAACCAGAGAAACAAGAGTTTCCATCCAACAGACAACTAAGATTGGTTATCTGTGGAGATTCATTATTTATGTTAGTCTTTTACCTATCTCTAAGTTGTATTGTTTGCCTTTATTGTTGTTAATTTTTAGGATTTCTAGTTGGAATATTAATATACCTTCAGATATAGCATTTGGAAATATTTTATCCAATTCTATTAGTAACTTTTAACTCTGTTTACATTGTCTTTGGATATACAATATTTTCTTTTATTTTTTAGGGAGTTTGTATATTCTTCTGTTGCCTGTGCCATTGAAATCATATCTGAGAAATCACTGCCAATTTCAATGTTGTGAGGTTTTATGACCCAGATTTTCTCCTAAAAGTTTATAGTCTTAAGATTTATATTTAGGTCTTTTATCTATTTTGAGTTAATACTTGTATATGGGATTAGGTAAAGGTCCAATTTTATTCTTTTCCATGTAATTATTATTTTTCAACAATATTTAGTTAAAAGATTATTATTTCTACCACCAAATGTTCGTGGAAACCTTGTCAAAAATAACTTGACAATATAGGGAAGAATTTAGCTCTAGGCTTGTATTTAACTCCAATGGTCTATATATCTGCCTTTAGAACAGTACTACACTGTTTCAATTATTGTAGCTTTATATGGTTTGAAATCAGAAAATATATATCTTCTAGCTTTGTTCTTTTTCAAGATCGTTTTGGGTATCTAGAATTCATATTCCATATTAGGATAGATTTTTTTCTGAAAAATAAATATATAAATATATGATAGTTTCACCTAAAAAAACAGAAAAAAATATGCTCTAGTAAGAAAGAAAGCAAAAAGAAATATTGAAATGCTATCTTTAAATCATCAAACACTTGGTATCAGACAAATGAAACTGTTATGTGAGATTATCATTTTTAATTTTGGATAAATTGCTATAATACTAGATGTCAACCACTAAGCCAAGCATGGGAAGGAGGGATGGGGAGAGAATGGGGTGGGGATCGGGTGGGGGCTGACTGGGCGATGTGTGAAAAAAAAAAAAAAGAAAGAAACTATTAAAATAATTTCTGGTTTTTTGTTTGAAAAAAAAAGAAGATAAGAAATGAAAAAGGAGATATTACTACTGACAGTGTAGAAATACAGAGGATTACCTGAAATGACTTTGAAAAACTACTCTCCAACAAAATGGAAAATGTGGAAGAAATTGACAACTTTCTAGATAAATACAACCTGCCTAAACTGAGTCAAGAAGATACATAAAATTTAAACCAACCAATAGCAATCAAAGAGACTGAAACAGGAATAAAGAGCTTGCCGTGAAAGAAATCCCAGGACTAGATGGTTTCCCAAGTGAATTTTATAAAACCTTTATAGAAGAGCTAATCTCAATTTTCCTCAATCTATTTCATGAAATAGAAAAAAAACCGGACTCTCCCAAGTACATTTTATGAAACCAACATCACATTAATACCAAAACCAAATAAACACAGCTCAAGGAAGGAAAACTACAGGAATATATATTTTATGAACTTGGATGCAAAACTGCTAAACAAAATACTAGCAACACGCATTCAAAACCGCATCAAGAAAATCGTACACCATGGCCAGGTAGGGTTCATCCCAGGGATGTAAGGCTGGTTCAACATATAAAAATTAATCTATGTAATTCATTATATAAACAGAACCAAAGACAAAAATCACATGATCATTTCAATAGACGCTGAAATAGCATTTGAAAAAATCCAACATCCATTTATGCTAAAAGCACTGCAGAGAATCAGAATACAAGGAACATATCTCAACATCATAAAGGCAATCTGCAACAGGCCCATAGCCAACATCATAGTAAATGGAGGAAAACTTTGAGATTTTACCCCCAAAATCAGGAACAAGAAAAGGATGTCCATTATCATCACATCTTTTCAATATAGTACTTGAAATTCTTACCAGAGCAATAGGCAAGTAAAAGAAATCAAAGGAGTACAAATAGGAAAAGAAGAATTCGAACTTTTACTATTCACAGAGAACATGATACTATACTTAAAAGACCCAACAAACACAACCAAAAGACTTATAGAAGAGATCAACAAATTCAGCAAAGTGTCTCAATACAAAATCAATCTTAAAAAATAGAGGAGCAAACAAGACAACCTAAATGAGGGGATGGGAAGGGGAAAGAAAGAAATTCTCTAAAACACACAATATACTTAAACATCGATGTCAAACACTAAGCCAAGCAAGGGAAGGAGGGATGGGGAGGGAATGGGGTGGGAATTGGGTAGGAGTTAAATTGGTGATGTGTACATGTATGTCCACACAAGACTTTTTTGTACCCCAAATGATGTATGAATATAATGCACCATAAAATTTTTTTTAAATCGGAAGTTTTTCTCTATAATTACCATAAATCCACTGGAAAAAATCCAGAAAACACTTCCACTCAGGATTTCCCCCCCAAAATTAAAATACTTAGAAATAAACTTAACCATTGAGATAAAAGACCTCTTAAAAATTATAAAACATTGAAAAAAGAAATCAAAGCTGGGAATGTTGGTTCACGCTTGTAATCCCAGCATTCAGGAGGCTGAGACAGGAGGATCACAGTTTGTGGACAGCCTAACCTACTTATTGAGGCTCTTTGCAACTCAGTGAGACCCTGTTCCAAAATAAAGAATAAAAAATAGGGCTGGAGGTGTAGTTCAGAGGTGGAATGCCCCTGGGTTCCATCCCCAGTACGACAAAAAGAGGAAGAAATCAAAGAAGACCTTAGAAGATGGAAAAAATCTTTCATGTTCATGGATAGACAGAATAAATATCATCAAAATGGCCATAATTCCAAAGGTGATCTACAGATTCAAAGCAATGCCCATTAAAGTACCAAGATCGATCCTCACAGATATACAAAGATCAGTATTTAAATTCTTTTGGAACAAAAAATACCCAGAATAGTCAAAGCAGTTCTCAGCAACAAAAACCATGTAGGTGAAATCACAATACCTGACTTTGAACTATACTACAAAACTATAGTAATAAAAACAGCATTGTATGGCACAAAAACAGATACACAGACCAGTGGAACAGAAGAGAAGACTCAGAAACAAATCCACCTACAGCGAATTAATTTTTGACAAACGGGCCAAAAACATACACAAGAAAATAAAGATAGCCTGTTCAACAAATGGTTTTGGCTAAACTGGTAAACCATATGCAGAAACATAGAAATTAATCCCACTTTCTCACTCTGCACAAGAGTTAATTCGAGATGGATCAAAGACTTAGAAATTAGACCAGAGACTTTGAGGCTCCTTGTAAAGGGCATAGGTCCAACACTGCAACACATAGGCACAGGTAAAAATTTCTCAACAAGACAGACCCCAAAGATACAAGAAAGTAAAAGGCAAATCAATATGTGGGATTGTATGAAACTGAAGAGCTTCTGTGCAGCAAAGGAAACTATCAAGTACTTCAAATGTAAGCCAACAGAATGGGAGAAAATTTTTGCCACCAACTCCTCCAATAGAGGACTAATGTTTAGAATATACAGAGAACTCAAGAAACTCAGCAACAAGAAAAGTAACCCAATCAAAACATGAACAAGTGAAATAATAGACACTTCACAAAGGAAGAAATTCAAATGGCCAAATAAATGCATGAAAAAAATGCTCAACATTATTAGCAATCAGAGAGATGCAAATCAAAACTACCTTGAGATTTCACATAACTCCAACTAAAATGGCAATTATTCAAAACAAAACAACAACAAATGCTGGCAAAAATGTGGATAAGTGAGAATTCTAATACATTATTGGTTGAATTCTATTAGTGCAACCATTTTGGAAAACAGTATGGAGGATCCTCAGAAGAGTGGGACTGAACCTACCATATGATCCAGCAATACAACTTCTGGGTATCTATCCAAAACAAAGGAAACCAAACTACCAAACTAATGCATGTGTATCTATGTTCATAGCTGCACAATTCACCATAGCCAAGCTATGGAACCAGCCAAGATGTCCATTAACAGACAAATGGATTACAAAACTGTGGGATATGTATTCAATGGAATTTTACTCTGCTATAAAGAAAAACACACTTACATAATTTACAAGAAAATGTATAGAACTGGAGGACATTATGCTAAGTGAGTTTAGTCAGTCACAAAAAATAAGAAATCGAAGGCTCTCCCTAATATGCAAAAGCTAGAGCTAAGTGTATCATAGGGGAAACTCTAGATGAAGAAGGAGATTCTATAGATTAGCAAATAAGGAGACCTAAGGGGATAGGAGGGAAGAAAAGGAAATTCTCTAATTAACATGATGTACTTTAACAAACATATCAAAGTCAATCACTAAGCCAAGCATGAGAAGGATGGGAATCAGGGAATGGGGCGGAAATTGGGTAAGGTCTAATTGGGTGATGTGTGCATTTATGTCTCCACCATCTTGTAGTCCATTAAGATACATGACTACAATGCACTAATAAAATTTATTTTATTTTATTTTATTATTTTTTAAATTTATTTTTATTGGTGCAATGTATTCATACATCATAATGGTATAAAGAAAATACTTTTGTAGACATACATGCACACATCGCCCAGTTAGCCCCTATCCAATCCCCACCCCATTCCCTCCCCATCCCTCCTTCCCATGCTTGGCTTAGTGGTTGACATCTAGTTTTATAGCAATTTATCCAATATTAACGATGATAATCTCACATAACAGTTTCATTTGTCTGATACCAAGCTTTTGATGACTTAAAGATAACATTTCAATATTTCTTTTTGCTTTCTTTCTTACCAGAGAATATTTTTTCTTTTCTTTTTTTTAGGTGCAACTATCATACATTTATTTATTTATTTTTCAGAAAAAATCTATCCTGATATGGAATATGGACTCTAGATGCCCAAAACAATCTCGAAGAAGAACAAAGCTAGAAGATGTATATTTTCTGATTTCAAACCATATAAAGCTACAATAATTGAAAAAGTGTAGTACTATTCTAAAGGCAGATATATAAATCATTGGAGTTAAATAAAAGCCTAGGGATAAATTCTTCCGTATATTGTCAAGTTATTTTTGACAAGGTTTCCATGAACATTTGGTGGAGGAAATAATAATTTTTTAATTAAATATTGTTGAAAAATAATAATTACATGAAAAAGAATAAAATAGGACCCTTACCTAACACATATAAAATATTAACTCAAAATAGATAAAAGACTTAAATATAAATCTTAATACTATAAACTTTTAGAAGAAAATCTGGGTCATAAAACCTCACAACATTGAAATTGGCAGTGATTTCTTGGATATGATTTCAATGCCACAGGCAACAAAGGGTAAATAAACTCCCTAAAAAAATATTGTATATCCAAAGACAATGTAAACAGAGTTAAAAGTTACTGATAGAATGGGATAAAATATTTCCAAATGCTATATCTGAAGGTATATTAATATTCCAACTAGAAATCCTAAAAATTATCAACAATAAAAGCAAACAATACAATTTAAAGATAGGTAAAAGACTAACATAAATAATGAATCTCCACAGATAACCACCCTTAGTTGTCTGTTGGATGGAAACTCTTGTTTCTCTGTTTCTGGTGTGTGTTACCTATTTCTTCTTTGTAGTTAATCTCTTTGAGTGTTTTCTCTAGCGCTGGTTTTGAAGACATAAATTCCTTCAGTTTCTATTTGTCGTGGAAGCTTCTTATTTCCCCATCTAATTTGATAGAAAGTTTTGCTGGGTAGGAAATTTTTGGC
The DNA here is from genome assembly GCF_963383645.1 of Muscardinus avellanarius. NCBI lineage: Eukaryota > Metazoa > Chordata > Mammalia > Rodentia > Gliridae > Muscardinus > Muscardinus avellanarius. The sequence continues at coordinate 71,367,918 of NC_137792.1, read as the reverse complement.
TGGAAGTTGTTTTCTTTCAGAGTTTGGAGTATGTTACTCCAAGCCCTTCTGGCTCTCATGACTTGATTTGGGAAGTCTGGAGTGATTCTAATTGGTTTGCCTCTGAATGTCACTTGGCCCTTTGTTTTTGTTGCCTTTAATATTCTCTGCTTGGCTTCCACACTGGTCATTTTGACAATTATGTGGCATGGGGATCCTCTTCTCGAATCCTGTCTAAAGGGAGTTCTATAAGTTTCCTGGACCTGTGTATTGACCTCTTGCTCTATGTTTGGAAAATTTTCTGCTATTACTTCCTTGAAGAGATTATTGATCCCTTTGGTTTCACCTTCTTTTCCCTCCTCTATTCCAATTATTCTTAGGTTAGCTCACTTAAAATGGGCCCATATTTCTTCAATGTCAGATTCCTGTTGTCGGATGTTTTTTCTAAATTAGAAACTATGCGTTCATTTTTTGAAAGATCATCTTCTAGGAGTGAGATTCTATTCTCCATGTGGTCTAATGTGTTGTTTGTGCTTTGAATTGAGGCCTTTACTTCATTAATTGCATCCTTTATCTCTTTTTGGCTCTCTCTGAATTCTTTTCGAAACACCTCTATTATTTCTACAGTTATTTTCCTGATTTGATCTTCTAGAAATCTCTGATTTTCTGTTTTATCAGGTTCTGATGTTGTGGGGTTGAGGGCATTCATTGCTCCATTGTTATTCCTCTTTCCCATGATTTTGGAATTTTGTGCCTTCTCTGGGTTCTTCCCTTGGGTCACTACGACTTCACTTAAGGTGCTCTGGATCTCGAGTCTGTGGTATCTCAGTCACCACTACTCTTTTACTGGGTTGTATCGCAAAGTCTAAGACCCTAGGAGTCAATCAAGGCTGCTTTAAACCATGGAGGGGGAGGTGCCAGATTGGGCGTTCTCCTATGGTGTGTTATCTCTGCTACTGCCACTCCCCCACTGGATCAAGTCCCTGGGAGTACAGTATTGGTATTTCTCCTCTAGGGGCCACAATTTGACTCACTGTTGTTGAGTGCGCAGATGGAGCTATCCTGGACTCGGTGAATTCGCTGCTGCTGCCGCCGGTAGCAGTATGGCGCCGCTGCAACGCCCTCGGCCATGAGGCTGGCGTATTTCTTCTCTGGTTTTCAGCTCCGCTCTGAGTCCCTGCAGGGTGTGCTGAGCCCAGCCTCTGGGAGCTTTAGATGCTCCCTGCGCCGAGAAATCTGCCGAATTCCTCCCGGCTGATCCGCAGAGGCTCACCTCGGCTCGCTGCCTGCCACTACTCTCTGGAGCCTGGTGGGCTGTTGTGTGTTGGTCTGGTGCCGTCCGGTGAGCTCGCCGCTGCTGCCAGCAGTAAGGCACTGCTGCCGCGTCCTTGGGCGTGAGGCCGGCGTATCTCCTCTGTGGCTCTGAGCTTCGTTATGAGTTCCCTTCCTCTCTGGAGCCTGGTGCTGCAAGGGAAAATCTAATAAAAATTTTAAAACATAAAAATTAGAAGCCGGGCGTGGTGGCGCATGTTTGTAATCCCCACGTTTGGAAGGTGGAGACAGGAAGATTGCGCAGGTTCGAAGGCAGCCTCGGTGGCTTAAGAGACCCTGTTTTCAAATAAAAATATATTTAAAAAATAGGTGTCTGGGACTGTAGCCTGGAGGTAGAAGGGTTTCCAGAAACCCAAGTACCACACACACACACACACACACACACACACACACACACACAAATAAAAATTAAAAATTAAAATAAAATAAAATTATAAATTAGAGCTGAGCATGGTGGTGCATGCTTGTAATCCCAGCCTTTGGGAAGCTAAGACAGAAGGATAGTGGTTTGTGGACAGCTTCAGCTACTTAGTGAGGCCTCACTAAAGAATAGAAAATAGAGTTGGGGCTATAGCTTGGAGGTAGAATGCCCCTGGGTTCCATCCCCATTACCACAAAAATAATAAAAATATAAATTAAATTTCGTTCATAGTTGTAATTCTATTCAAATTATTTATTTCATATTGAGTGAGTTTTGGTAGTTTTATTTTCAATGGAATTGATTAATTTTATATAAATTATCAACTTTTTATGTGTTGATTTGTTTGTAACAATCTTTCATAGTCTGTCAATAGATACAATCTGTACTAATATATACCCTATTTCATTCCTGGTATTAGTAATCAATGTTATATCTCTCTTTCTCTTTTTAAATCTTGCTAGGGATTTGTTAACTTTATACAACTTTTCAAAGAATCAGGTTTTTGTTCCATTTATTTTCTTTGTATTTTTCTACTTTTAGTCTATTTAGTTTTTTAGCACTTTTATTGGTGCACTGTAATCATACATCATAGATTCAAAGCAATACAAACGTATATGCACACAGCACTTGGTATATTTCTTTCTGTTCAGTCTCATTAACTTCTTGATTATTATTTCCATACTTTTCCTTTCTTTGAGTTTATTTTGCTCGTCTTTTTTCTAGGTCCTTATGGTGAGCTTTTAGAGAACTGATTTTATATATTTTTCTAATACAAGGATTTGGTGTTATAAATTTTCCCTTTAACTCTACTTTAGTTGATTTCTACAAATTAAAATAGTTTTACTTTTCATTTAGTTCAATGAATTTTTCTGTTTACTTTGAGGATTCTTCTTTGATCTATGGATTACTTAAAAGTGTGTTCTATAGTTTGAGAATTTTCCCATTATTTTTCTCTTATTAAGTCTTAGTTAGAAATTATCATGACTAGAAAATTGGCCCTGAATGTTTTCAATATTTTTTATATTTTTGGAAGTTTACTTTATGATCCAGAATATGATCGATTTTAGCATTAGTTCCCATGGTTACTCAAAAAGAATGTGCATTCTGCTGGCTTTGGATGGAATATCCAATAAATGCTGATTACTCTTTTGACTAATAATATTTAATCTTTCTATATCTTTACTGAATGTCTGCCTGGTTCTATTAATTTTTTAATTTTTTATTGGCACATTATATTCATACATCATATTGGGGTAAAAAACTTTTGTGTACATACTTGTACACATCCCTTGCTTGGCTTAGTGGTTGACTTCGATATGTTTTAAGTACATTGTGTGTTTTAGAGATTTTCCTTCTTCCCCCATCCCATCCCCTCATTTAGGTTGTCTTGATTGTTCCTCTATATGATTTCCTTTTTCATCTAGAGTTCCTCCTATTACTCATTTCTCCTTAGCTCTCACATATTAGGGAAAGCATCTGATTTCTTATTTTTGTGACTGACTAATCTCACTTAGCATAATGTCCTCCAGTTCCATCCATTTCCCTGAAAATCATGTAATAGAGAGATGTTGAAGTCTCAACTAAAATTGTTAATTCTCCTTCAGTTATATCAATTTTGCTTCACAAATATTTCAGTGCTGCAGTTTGATATGTATACACTTAAGAATCATAGCAGCTGGCTCTTTTATCATTATATAATGATCCTCTTTGTCATTGATAATTTTCTGTATTTTATTATTCCTGTCTTTCTATATGGGACTTTACCATTTTTAAAATTCTATTGTGATTTATGTACAGTGGTGTTTGTGTGTGTGTATGTGTGTGTGTGTGTGTTACTATTTTTTACTTCTTTCCTTCCTTCCTTCCTTCCTTCCTTCCTTCCTTCCTTCCTTCCTTCCTTTCTGGGGCATTCTACCGCCGAGCTATACCCCCAGCCCTCTTTTTTTACTCTTTATTTTGAAAAAGGGTATCACAGAGTTGCAAAGGGCCTCACTAAGTAGCTGAGGCTGTCCGCAAGCTGAGATTCTCCTGTCTCAGCCTCCCAAATGCTGAGATTACAAGCGTGTGCCACCACACCTGGCTCTGCAGTGGTTTTAAATGTACTTCTTTATATTACATTTTTTGTGGTTGATCCAGGTATCATACTATACATATATAACTTCTCATAGTTTACTGGTATTGCCATTTTACTAGTTCAGGTAAAGTATATATACTTTACCTTCCCATATATTCCTTTATAATGCCATTATAGTACCATTAATTTTTGTGTGTGTGGTATTGAGGATTAAATCCAGGATTGTTCTATCACTGGTCTATACCCCAAGCCCAATTTTATTATTTTTAATTTTATTTTAAAACAGGGTCTCAAGAAATTACCATATGCTGGTCTCAAAACTGCAATCCTCCTGTCCTAGTCTCCCAGGTACCAAGATTACAGAAATGTCCACTGTACCCAGATGACTATTTTCTTAAACACTTCCCCTACATATATTAACAACAAATTCAAGGAAGTGTTATATATATTTGCTTCAATTGTGAAACATGGTTTAGAAAGCTCAAGCGAAAACAAAAGATATTTATCCTATTTTGTGGGTTCTGTTATTTTCTTTTTCTTTTTTTCTTTTTTTTTTTTTCAGTACTGGAGATGAAACCCAAGGAAATTGTACCTCCAAGCTACACCCACAGCCCAATTTTTAAATCTTTTTTACTTTTGAAACAGGATCTCACTGAGTTGTGAAGGGCCTCTCTAAGTAGCTGAGGCTGTACATGAACCATGATCTTCCAGTCTCTGCCTCCCAAATGGTGGGATTACACGCATGCACTATCACACTCGGTTATTATCTTTTTTCTGATAAAGATGCTCCTTCTATTTCCTGTCTGTTAATAGGCATTTCTGTAAGCATTCTTTTCCCACTGACATGGCATTCTTTTTCTTCATCTGAAAATGTGTTAATTTCACCTTCATTCTTGGAGAATATTCTGGCTATAAAGAATTTTGGCTTGACAGTTCTTTCCTTTCAGTATTTGAAAATGTCACTTCTTTTCTCCACAGTTTCTGTTGAGAAAACTACTGTTTTTTAATTATTTTCCCCTATTCTTTTTTTTTTCCTTTGGTGGTACTAGGGGTGGAACCCAGGGGCTTTCTACCTCTGGGCTATACTCCCAGATCTATTTTATATTTTATTTGGAAACAGGGTCTCACTAAGTTGCTGAGAGCCTCACTAAGTAGCTGAGGCTGGCTTCGAACCTGTGAGATCCTCCTGTTTCAGCCTCCCAAGCGCTGGGATTACAAGCATGCGCCACCACACCCGGCTTCCCCTATTATTAAGCTGTCATTTTCTTATCATTTTTAGATTTTCATTTCAGAATTTTAATGTGATTCTTTTGGTCTGAATTCCTTTCATTATATCTTTTTTGGAGGTTGTTCAGCTTCTTGAATTTGTAGATTTATTTCTTTTGCAAATGGAAACTTCATTCATTATTTTTGAATAATTTACTCAGCTCCCCAATTCTCTTTTGTTAGAACTCTGTTGACAACATATGAGATATTTTGCTATATTTCCACATGTCTCTGAGGATATGTGCATTATTTTCCATCAATATGTTCTCTGTTATACGAATTGGGAAAAGTTATTGTTGTATTTTCAATTTCAAATATTCTTTCCGAGCCGGGCATGGAGGCTGAGACCGGAGGATCGCAGTTCGCGGACAGCCTCAGCTACTTAGTGAGGCCTCTTCAACTCAGTGAGACCCGATTTCAAAATAAAGAATAAAAATAGGGCAGGGGGTGTAGCTCAGAGGTAAAATGCCCCTGGGTTCCATCCCCAGGCCCACACATACAAAAAATATTCTTTTCACTGTACTGCACATTCTGTTGTTAGGCCATCTATTAAATATTGTATTTTGGTTTTTGAACACAAAAAGATTCAACTTGCTTCATATTTATAACTTTCTTTTCCCTTTTGGATTTTAACTTTTATTTTCTTCAAATATGTCTGTAATTGTTCATTGAAGCATTTTTATTACAACTCCTTTAAAAAAATTTTTTGGCTAATGCTAACACTTGTTTTAAATTGATGTTGGCATCTACTGGTCACCTATTTCATTGTTAGAGGTCTTCCTGGGCTGGGAATATAGCTCAGTGGTAGGGTGCCTTTCTAGAATGCTCGAAGTCATAGCACCAGAAAGAGAGAGGACGAGATCTTCGTTTTTCTTTGTAAAACAAGTGACTTTTTAAATGGAAACCTGAATATTTTTATATTATGTTTAATATTAGGGCTCTTATTAAAAGAAATCATTTTCGATTATTCATTCTGGCTCTGTATTAGTAGGAAAGGGAGAGACATTGCTTCCTATTGATAGGTAGAAGTCAAAGTCCAGACTTCCCAATTGACCTCCATTTACACCTGGGGAAGCTTTCTCATTACAGCTATGAAACTCCTGACTTCAGGTATTTTGTTATAGTAACAAAAAATGAATTCTCACAGTCCTCAAGCATTTTTAAATTTAAAATTTGTCAACTTTTAAGACAATGGGGGAATATGTTAAAATCCAGATTTCTGGGTCAGGCACAGTGTCATGTGCCTATAATCCCAGGTATTCAGAAGGTTGAAGGAGGATCACAAGTAGTAGGTCAACCAGGGAAACTTGGTGAGACTCTGTCTCAAAATGAAAAATGAAAGGGCTGGGGGTATAGCTCAGTGGTAAAATATCCCTGGGTTCAAAGCCCAGTACTGAAGAAAAAGAAAAGATTGCTGGACTAATCCCTCAGATACTCTGACTAGGTAAATATGAGAAGAAATTTGAAAATTTGCATTTCTCTTTTTGTGGGTCTGGGGATGGAACCCAGGGGCATTTGACCTCCAAGCTACATCCCCTGCCCTATTTTTTATTCTTTATTTTCAAACAGCGTCTCACTAAGTTGTGGAGGGCCTCACTAAGTAGCAGAGGCTGTCTGCGAACTGAGATCCTCTGGTCTCAGCCTCCCAAATGCTGGGATTACAAAGGTGCGCCACCATGCCTGGCGAAAATTTGCATTTCTAACATGTCCTAGCCAATACTGTTCATTATGGACCACATGTAAGATACCTACTTAATTATTCTCAACTGGATGTGCAATTGAATCACCTGACAAAGCTGGGTGTGGTGGCCTATGCCTGTAATCCCAGTACTGAGATAGAGAAGGATCACAGATTTGAGGCTAGCTTAGTGGGGCCCTTGAAGCTTAGTGAGACTTTATTTCAAAATAATAAATTCAATAGGACCGGGAGTGTGGCTCAGAGGTAGAATGCCCCTGAGGTCAAACCTGAGTACAGAAGGAAAGAGAAAGAAAGAAGCAAGCAAGCAAGCAAGCATGCAAGCAAGCAAGCAAGCAAGAAAAAGAAAGAAAGAAGAAAGAAAGAAAGAAAGAAAGAAAGAAAGAAAGAAAGAAAGAAAGAAAAAAAGAAAGAAAGAAAGAAACCACCTGGTGAGCATAATTAAAAATACAAGAATGTTCAGACACTACCTACACTCCACTCCCCAGATATTTTAATTCCATTGGTCTGGAACTTGGCTTTGATATTCAGTAGTTTTTAAAACTTCCCAAACATGAATGTTCATAGCTGCATTATTCATAAGAGCCCTAATTTGGAAATAAATAAATATATAAATAAATATTTATTTGTATATTACAGGTGGTGAATACCTGTAATCCCAGTACTTGGGAGGTTGAGACAGAAGGATCACAATTTTGAGGCCAGCCTCAGCAACTTAGTGAGATCCTCAGTAGCTTAGTGAAACCCTGTCTCAAAATAAAAAATAAAATAAGGCTGAGGGTGTAGCTCAGAGGTAGAACACCCCTGGGTTCAATCCCCAGTACCATACACACAAAAAATACATATATTTGTATGTATATTGTGTGAGGGTCTGAGTATTAGTGAATACATAATTAAAATGTGTTATTGTAATACAGTGAAATAACATTTATCCAAAAAATGAAATGAAATACTGATGCATGATATGACATGGATGGACCTTAAAATATCACATGAAGCAAAAGAATTTAATCACAAAAAGTTACATATTATATAATCCCACTTATAGGAAATATTCATAATTGACAAATCTGTAGAGGCAAAACTCAGTGTCAACGTTGGCAAAGCTGGGGGAAATATAGAGTGACTGCTAATGGCTATAGGATTATTTTTGGGGAGTGATTAAATAATCAGGAATTAGTTGTGAAAGTTGTATAAATATGCTAATATAATAAACACTGCTGAATTGTACTCTTTTTTTTTGTGGTATTGGGGATTGAACCCAGGGGCATTTTGCCTTTGAGCTATACCCCCAGCCATTATTTTTTATTCTTTATTTTCAAATAAGGTTTCACTCTGTTGAGGAGGACCTTACTACTTGATGAAGCTGTCCTCAAACTTGCAAAACTGTCTTAGCCTGCCATGTACTGGGATTACAAGCATGCACCACCATGCCTAGTTAATTGTACTCTTTTTCTTTTAGAGGGTGTGCTGGGGATTAAACCCAAGGGCATTCTACCTCTTGTTTATATTCCTAGTCTCTTTATTATTTTTTTTAAAAAAAGGCCTCTCTTGGTTGCTGAGAGTCTCACTATATTGCTGAAGCTGGCTCAAACCTGTGATCCTCCTGTCTCAACCTCCTAAGTACTAGGATTACAGGTGTGCACCACAGTGTACCACTATAACCTCTTGAATTGTACTCTTTAAATGAATGAATTGTATAGTATATAAATTCTATAGCAATAAAATTTCTATCAGGTGATGTTTAATATATTCCAATAGTTGCAACAATGCAGAATTATACCCCACAAGCTGCAAATGCTGACCCCTGAGATGCTTTAATGTCCAGGTAAAGGGTCTGTTACTATTTCTGTAGGTCAGTGTTTTCTAAACTTACTTGGTTAGAAGAATCACCTGAGACCTTGTTTCTTAACAGAGTCCCAGACTCTTCTAATGAGGATTTAGATTCTTGATTTTAATCAGTTGTAGGTTTATAATGCTGCCTGTAGATGTATTGTCTTCCAACTCATATGCAGCGATTTTGATGCTCAAGCAAGTTTGGGAAATAGCTTTAGGTGATGGGAAGCCACTGAAGGCTTTTTCTCCTGTAATTATAAATTATGTTATTTCCTGAAATCTCTTTTGTTTTGGATGCATAATAAAAGAAAGTTAATTTAATCAGGAATTAATTTACTGCACATGTTTGTCAAAGAGTAATGAGTGGTCTTATATTTGAGCTGTTCTAAACAATGAGAAATGTTCTTTGTATTCTTACAGTCCATTCAATGCTAAGTCTAAATATTTCTCCGTAGTTCATTACTACAGTTAACAGTTAACAAATGTGAATTTGTGTGAACTTTATATTTCTAAATACTTTCTCATGATTTACCCCATCTTCTTCCTTTTTTCCTTTTATGTATTTCTAGCACATTATAACCTTTACATCATTGATTTTTGTTTTTTAATGTTTTGTTTTTGTTTTTTGGGGAGAGACTTTTTTTTCTGAGGATTAAACCCAGAGGTATTCTACCACCAAACTAAATCCCCAGCCCTTTTCATTTAATGTTTTATTTAGAAACAAGATCTTGCTAAGTTGCCGAGGACCTTGCTAAATTGCTGAGGCTGGCCTCAAACCTGTCATCTTCCTATCTCAGCCTCCCAAGTTCTAGGATTACAGGTGTATGTCACACTCAGCTACACATAGCTTATAAAAATGGGAAATTCCCCTCATTTCTGACAGTACATTCAAAAAATATTCAAACAATAAAAAAATAAAGTTCTCCTTATACTCCCCCACCTCCCAGAAATAATTTCTGTAAACACTGTGGTATATATACTTCAAACATCTTACATTGTGGTATATATACTTTGGTATATATACATTGTGGTATATATACTTCAAACATCTTTCATATATACAAAAATGGTACTTATACTATATGCCTTCTATTTTTTTTTGCTTACTATGGAAAATGTTTTTATTTCAATTTTTTTTCTTTTGTGGTGGTACTGGGGTTCCTAGAAAACCTTCTACTTCCAGGCTACACTCCCAGACCTAATATATATATATATATATATATATATATATATATATAATTTTTTTTTTAAATTTTGAAACAAGGTCTCCTAAGACAGCGAGGCTGGCTTTGAACCTACGCGATCCTCCTGTCTCTGCCTCCCAAGCGCGGGGATTACAAGCGAGTGCCACCGTGCCAGGCTTATTTCAATGTTTTAAAGATCTACCTTATATATCTTAGTAATGATATGGCATTTCATTATATATGTGTGTATAAGTGAATACTAAAATTTATATATAATTCAAATATAAATGAATGTTATAATTCATGAATACTATAATTCATGTAATCAGTACTCTCAGCATTTTTTTTTAGCAGTACTCAGGATTGAACCCAGGGATATTTTTACCTCTGAGATACAACCCCGATCTTTCTTATTTTTTAATTTGAAATAGTCTCACTAAGTCACCCATAAGCTGGCCTCTAACCTACTAACCTCCTGTCTGTACCTCACAAGAACTTAGATTACAGGTGTTTGTCAACACAGTCAGTTTGTAATCAGTACTCCGGAAAGACTTAAGAATCCATTTTGTTGCTTTTTTTTTTTTTTTTTTGGCCTTTGGAATTAAAGACTTATGTTTTTTATTATTTTTGTTTTTGTGCTTGATACAGGGAATTGAACCCAGAGGTCTCTATCTCTGAGTTACACCCCCAGCCCTATTTTATTTTTTTATTTTGAAACAGAGTCTCACTAAATTGCTGAAAGTCTTGCTACATGGCTGATGCTTCAAACCTGTGATTCTTCCATCTTAGCCTCCTTAGTACTGGGATTACATGCATGCACCACCATGCCTTGCTGACTTAAATATTTAAAATGAAATTATGAATGTATTAAGTGAAAATATAGAACATATTTATGATCATGGATTAGAGAGAGCTCCTTAAACCATAACAAGTAACCCAGACCATAAATAATATGTCAATCAAACTTCATGGCAGAAAAGTTGTTTTTTTCTCCTTTTGTTCAGTACTGGGGATCAAGCCCAGGGGCACTCTGCCACTGAGCTATACACCTAGGGGTTTTTTTTTTTGAGACAGGGTCTTGCTAAGTTTTTCAGACTAGTCTCAGAGTTGTGATCCTCCTGCCTTGGCCTCCAAGGTAGCTAGTATTATAGGTTTGTACCACCATGCCTTGTGGAAAAGTTAAAAGTTCTAACTGACACCATTAACAAAGTTAAAACATGTATTAGTAAATTGGATTAAATAGTTACAACACATGGCAGAGGCAAAAGTGTTACTATGTAATAAGCTCACAGAAAATAATTAAGAAAAATTTAAAAATCCAGAAGAAAAGTAGATCAAAGATATTGGTCAATTCATAGGAAATGAAATATAAGTGGGACATGAATTTATGAAAAGTTGTTCAATTGCAGTACTTAAATTGATATAAATTAAAACAATGCAATAGCATTTTAACTAATAATTTTGAAGACATTAAAATGATTAATAGTCTGGGCTTGAGTGTGGGAAAGTAGAGACGCACTGTTATGAGGGTGAAAATTTCCATAACCCATCAAAATACAATTTTGCATTTTCTCTCAGTATTTAAAATATCTACACCTTATGGTCCAGAAGTTATATTTCTAGGACTTTAACCTATAGAAATGACATGAGTGCATAAAGGCATATATACAACTATACTTACTGCAGCAATATTAGATAGCAAAGTGCAGAAACAACCAAATGTTTACAATAGGAAAATGGTTAAGTAAATGATGGTGGAATACTATGAAACTCTGTGTGTGTGTGTGTGTGTGTGTGTGTGTGTGTGTGTGTGTGTGTGTGTAGTGAACCCAGGAATATTCCAACTCTAAGCTATACCCCCAGCCCTTCTTATTTATATTTATTTTTGTTTATTTTTCAAACAGAGTCTCACTAGGTTGCTAAAAGTCTTGATACTTTGCTGAGGCTGTCCTCAAACCTGGGATCCTCCTCTCTTAGCCTCGCAAATACTGGGAATACAAGTGTGCACCACCACACCTGGCTAACTATGCAGCTTTTAAAATGAATGAATTTGATTTTCATGTGCTTATTGTGAAAAGATAGTCAGGAAGTAGTGTTACGTTAAATAAAAACTAAATTGACCCAGAAGGCCCCCGAAGTCCGGGCCGCATGGCCCCGACCCCAGGCTGGTGGGCTGGCGCAGGCGGGACTCCCTTAGACGACACCCCCCCACCCCCACCCCACCCCCACCCCCGCACCTGGAAGGCCTCCAAGGTCCAGGCCACAGGGCCCCGACCCTGGGAGGGTGGGCGGCCCCAGCTGGGCTCCCTTAGGCGACCCCCGCACCCGGAAGGCCGTAGAGGTCTGGGCGCATGGCCCCAACCCCGGGCTGGTGGGTGGGCATGGGCGGGGCACCCTTAGGCGACCCCCCCACCCGGAAGGCCCCCGGAGGTCTGGCCACAATGCCCCTTAGCTGGGCGGGGCACCCTTAGGAGACCCCCTCTCCCACCTGGGAAGAAAAAAAAATTTCCATCGCTACCCAGTGCCTGATCCCACATCCTCTCCAAACCACACATACTCTCTTCTCTTATTAAAAAAAAAAATGGAAACGAAGAAAGAAAAATATTCGAAAGGGGTTAAGATGGCCGCGGCGGCAGCTAGAATATTGGAGATGCAGACAAAACATATCAATCTGAACTGGAACTTTTGGAAAATTTCCCCGTGAAGGAGGACTGCTGCTTCTCTACATCGTTAAGAATCCTGGACATCACCTATAAGGAGAGAGTCTAGCGGAGACCTAGGAGGAAGGCGGTGGCAGCAGCAGTGGCCCAGATGGCGGTGTAGACTTGGATTTGGGAGAGGCAGACATCTGATCCAACCCATCCTGATCCTCTGAAGAAATTACCCCAAAGGTCGAATGCTACTGTCGCGGATACTTAGGAACACTGGACATTATGCAATATGAGAAAAGAGCTTGGGAAAGATTTGAAATGGTGGAGGCAGTCGCATTGGCAGCAGCAAGTACTCAGGGGAGGCAGAGATCTGATGTAATACACCTGGAACTTTGAAGAAATTACCTTAGAGGGAGAATACTACCACCACATACCCTTGGGAATGTGGGACAACCTGCTGGGTGAAGAGGGTGCTCAGATTGGAGCCTGCTGAGGGGTGAGGCCGGTGCTGGGGCCAGCGAGGCCGGGAATGGAGCCTGCCATGAGGCAAGGCTGGTGCTGGGGCCTCCGAGGCTGGGATCCGAGTCTGCTGAGGGGTTAGGCTGGTGCCGGGGCCAGCGAGGCCGGAATTCGAGCCTGTCTTGAGGTATAGCTGGTGCTTGGGCCTCCAAGGCCAGGATCGGAGCCTGTCGAGGGTTGAGGTCAGTGCCGGGGCCAACGAGGCCAGGAACGGAGCCTGCTGTGAGGCAAGGTCGGTGCTGGGGCCTCCAAGGCTGGGATTGGAGCTTGCTGAGGGGTTAGGCTGGTCCCGGGGTCAGCAAGGCCGGGATTGGAGCCTGCTGTGAGGCAAGGCCGGTGCTGGGGCCTCCAAAGCCTGGATAGGAGCCTGCCGAGGGGTTAGGCCAGTGCTGGGGCCAGCGAGGCTGGGATTGGAGCCTGCCTTGCGGTATGGCTGGTTCTCGAGCCTCCAAGGCCAGGATTGGAGCCTGCCAAGGGTTGAAGTCAGTGCCGGGGCCAATGAGGCCGGGATTGGAGCCTGCCATGAGGCAAGGCCTCTGAGGCAGGGATTGGTGCCAGCTGAGGGGTTAGGCTGGTGCAGGGGCCAGCAAGTTCGGGATCGGAGCCTGCCATGAGGCAAGACCGGTGCTGGGACCTACGAGGCCAGGATCGGACTCTGCTGAGGGGTAAGGCCAGTGCTGGGGCCAGTGAGGCTGGGATCAGAAACTGCTGTGAGGCAAGGACGGAGCTCGGACTTGCACGACTAGGATAGGAGCCTGCTGAGGGGTTAGGTCGTTGCCACGGTCAGCAAGGCCGGAATCGGAGCCTGTCGTGAGGCTAGGCCAGTGCTTGGGCTTCTGAGGCCGGGAGAGGAGCCAGCCGAGGGGTTAGTTCGGTGCAAGGGCCAGCGAGGCCAGGATCGGGGCCTCCCATGAGGCAAGGCCGGTGCTGGAGCCAGCGAGGCCTGGATCAGAGTCCTCCAGGTGGCCAGGCCTCCACTGGGGCCGTCCAGAGTGGGATCGGAACTTGCAATCTGGCATGCACAGAGAAAGAGCATAGAAAATAAAATCCGGATGCTTCCCCTAATTAGCAAGAACTAGAAGGAAAGGGGTAACAGGAGGAGGCTGAGTAGTAGAAATGGCCCTATTGAGAAGCAATTAATTTGACCAATCAGAGGGGAGGGGATGGGGAAGGATGGAATCTCTTTAAAACTCATGAGGTGCGTAAACAATTATATCAAAAATAATCACCAATTAAGCATGGGATTGAGGGAGGGGTAGGGAATGGGATGGGGATTGGATGAGGGCTTATTGGATGTTGTGTGCTTATATATCCTCTCAAGTCTTGCATTCCAAAGTGATGTATGATTACAAAAATAATAATAATAAATAATTGCCACAAGCATAATGTCCTCCAGTTCCCACAAAAAATATGAAATCAGATGCTTTCCCTAATATGTGAGAGTTAGGGAGAAACAGGTCATAGGAGGAACTCTAGATGAAAAAGGAAATCCTATAGAGAAGCAAACAAGGCAACCTAAAGGAGGAGAATGGAGGGGGGAAGAGGAAAATCTCTAAAACACACAATGTACTTAAACATGTTGAAGTCAACCACTAAGCTGAGCAAGGGAAGGAGGGAAAGGGAGGGAATGGGGTGGGAATCGGGTAGGGGGTAAATCAGTGATGTGTACATGTTTGTACACACAAGTTTTTTTTTTAGCACACTATGATGTATGAATATAATGTACCAATAAAAATTTTAAAAAATAATTGCCACAAAAAATAAATAAATAAATAAATAAAAACTAAATTGCGAACAATATAAAATATTTCCTAACTGTATCTACTGTATATGTGTCTGTATGTCTCTGTGTTTTGTGAAGCATATATACACATACCTAGAATAAGCACACACCAAAAATGTCTGGAATGCAACAACAAATGTTATAGTAACTACCTCGTTGAGTGAGAAATTTACTATTTTTGTATATATTTATTATAACAAATATAAGTTTTATTCATATATATATATATATATATATATATATATATATATATATATAATGTGTTTCCAGTACTGGTATATATTTCCAGTACTTGAACCAAAGATATGATTTTGTTATAATGAAATTTTTTTTGTGTGTGGTACTGGAGTTCCTGGAAGCCCTTCTACCTCCGGGCTACACTCCCAGACCTATTTTAACATTTTTATTTAGAAACAGGGTCTCCTAAGCCAGCACGCGTGGCTGGCTTCGAAACTACACGATCCTCCTGTCTCTGCCTCCCAAGTGTGGGGATTACAAGCGTGCGCCACCACGCCCGGCTTTTTATAATGAAAAATTTAAATATTATTTCTGTAAATATACATATCTATAAACATATACATTTAGAATATGTATTTATGATATATAATATATATATAAAATTTAATCTGGAGGTTGTGTTTTTGTGAAAATTGACAGTTTTGGAGCAAGAGTTTGGACACAATTAGATCTGGACTTTGGTTTATTTAGGACAGAGGCAAGTATCAAAGAAAAGAATAGATAGCAGAGACATTGTATAAAATAAAATCCGAAGGAACTGACAATTAATTATATCTAAGTGAACAGATAAAGATAAGTTTAAAATAGCTTAAGCACTGAAAGAACATTGCAGGTAGCATTCACCTGGATAGGGGAATAGTGACTTCAGTGCCTATAGAGATGTATCAGTTATCTATTGCTACAAAATATATTACTCTCAAGCTTAGTGGCTCAAATTAACAATAACCATTTATTATTTATAAAATGTCTATGAGTCTGGAATTCAGACTTAGGCACTGTAAAGAAAATTTATTTCTACTCCATGATCTCTGTACCCTGAGCTGGGAGATCCAAAAGCTTGAGGACTGGAGTCATCTCATAGCTCTTTTACCATCAAGTCTGATGACATATTAGAATGGTGACTGTTATCAGTTGGAGCCCTAGGTGGGACTGTTGGCCAGGACACAAATATGTGGTCTCTTCATATGGCCTGGCTTCTTCACAAAATGATGGTTGGGTTCCAAGAGAGAGCTTTCTCCTTTACTTTTCTTTTCTTTTCTTTTCTTGTACTTGAGATTGAGCCTAGGGGGCATTCTACCTCTGAGCCATACTCCCATCCATTTCTTTATTTTTAATTTTTTAATCAGGGTCTTGCTAAGTTGTTGGGGCTGGCCTTGAATCTGTGATCCTCCCGTCTCAGCCTCCCAAGTACTGGGATTATAGGCATGCACCACCATGTCTGGCTGAGAGACAATACTGTCAAAGAGAGACCCAGATGGAAGTAATATAGCCTTTTAGGACCTTGCCATAGCCATCACCTTGTATTACCTGTACTATACACCACTGTATAGGTCAACCACAACCCCTCTTCCCAGTTTCAGTAGTGGGAAACCTACACCCCACTTCTCAGTGGCAAGAATGTTAGACATTTTGTGAGAGCACATGGGGTGGGAGATTTTGTGAGAGCATATGGGGTGGGAGAAGTTGCTGGGTGTGACCACCTTTGAAAAATAAATCTGCCATGTTTCATCATACCCTAAAGTGACTCCTTAGGCTCCATGGATTATCACTTTCAGAGATAATTGCATATAGCTTAGGGACCCTGATAACCTTCAATACTGTAACCTAAAATAAGTCACTATAAATGTTAGGGGCATGGTTTGAGGAAGTCAGCTTTAGTCATTAATTTAAAAGACTCAAAATATGAAGATATAAAAATTTTAAAAGACTTAAAATACTTTCATATGTTTGTTGGTCAGCTTTCTGTCACTGTGACAAAATACCCAAGATAAACAACTTAAAGGAGGAAATACTTATTTTGGTTCAGATTTAGAGGTACTAGTCCATGGTCACTTGACTCCACTGTTTCTGAGCCTGTGGCACGGGAGATCATCATGGATCAAAGCAGCTCAGATCATCACAGCTGGGAATCAGGGAGGGTTTGAGACAGGATATATCCTTCAAAGGCACACTCCCAGTGGTACATCTAATAATTAGATCCCACCACTGAAAGTATCCAACACCTCCAAATAGTGCCACCATTGTGGGACTGAGCCTTCAACACATGAGCCTTTGGTGGAAACAATAACAATGGTGGACAATGGTATCTATGATCTAGATTAAGTCTAACTCTTGGTCTTAATCTTCACCCTATTCCTTAACTCAACCCTTACCTTCGAGGTATGTCAAATGTCTAAAAGTTTATCAAACCTGCTGCTTTAGGTCAGTTTCTCTACAAGGAGAGCCTGAGGCAGGGATTCTTGTCTTTTTAATTGGAGCAGAATTCTCAGGAAGAAGTTGAGTGAAGGAAAATAGGACAGGGCAAAGGACACAGCTAAGCAAGGATGGGGGCTCATTTGCAGTCAAGCTTTGGCTCAGATCACCAAAGCTGGGAAGTAGAGATGATACCACAAAGATGATCCCATCATAAAGCAAGGGGTCCGTGTCAAGAAAACATTGGCTTAAGGTTGGTGAAGGGGAGGAAACAGACTTCCCACCTGATAGAGCCTGACAACCATTCAAGGTAGATCCCACTTCTGAGGGCAATTATCCAGAGAAAGGGGAGAAGATGACATTTGTAGCAGCTATGAGGTAGGAGTACTAGCCAGTAAGGGAGATTAGGGCAGACCAACCCTGGGAGCCACTACACACATGAATGAATTTCAAGGCTTCAGACTCTGGCTCCTAGTAGTTTCTTACTCTGGAGATAATTGCCTCTCATACTAATGTTTATTTCTTTTCCTTTCCCTTTTTATTTTGCTATTTTTTTATTTTTGTGGTACTGGGTATTGAACCCAGAGGCATACTAACTGGAAGTTAAACCCCAGTCCTTCTCTTATTATTCTTATTTTGGAAAAGGGTCACCCTAATTTGCTGAGGGCCTCACTAAGTTCCTGAGGCTGATCTTGAACTTGTGATCCTCCTGTCTCAGCCTCCCAAGCACCAGAATTACAAGTGTGTTCTACTATGCCCATGTGTAACTTACTCTCCTTCATCTCAAGTCAAAGTCAGGTACTACCTCTTCAAGGTTAAATTTCTTGGCTATGCCTATGCTCATTTAGAGGCATGTGAAACTATCTCTGAGCATTTAGCTGCACTGAAAACAATTGTTTTCGTCCTAGCTTTCTCCAGTGGAGTCAAAGCTACCAAGGCAGGAACCATGTCTTGTTAATTTTTTACCTTAGGCATGTGATAAAATATCCTACAGAAACTAAATATCTGATAAACTGAACACCAAGTAAGTGGCTTCTGTGACTATATGAGGCCATTTGGCTCAGCTCTTCCATCGCCATAGAGTAACAGCGGGAAAACCCAGCAATACATTTGGAATGAATGAAATGATTTATGACAAAATGGTTATAGGAGTTCTCTCTACACCAATATTAAAAATAAATAATTTTAGCCAGGTACAGTGGCGCACGCTTGTAATCTCAGCATTTGGGAGGCTGAAACAGGAAGATCGCGGTTCGCAGACAGCTTCAGCAACTTAGTGAGGCCCTTTGCAACTCAGTGAGACCCTGTTTAAAATAAAAATAATTAAAAAATAGGGATGGGGTGTCACTTGGAGGGAGAATGACCCTGGGTTCCATTCCCAGTATCACAAAATAAATAAATAAAAATTAATTCTATCAGTTACTTGTTATTTTGCAGTACTGAAGATCAAACCCAGGGATTCATGCATGGTAGGCAAATTCTCTACCACTTAAGCTACATCCCCAGTAGTATTATTACTTTTTCATTTTTATTTTTGGAACTGGGGTTGAATCCAGGGGAATTCTACCTCTAAACTATACATACCCCCAGTTTTTTTTTCTTTTGAAACAAGGTCTCACTAAGTTCCTGAAGCTGACCGTGAACCTAAGAGTCTTCTCTTTCAGCCTCCCAAATACTAGAATTAGATGAGTGCACCATCATGCTCAGCTCTATTATCACATTTAGTTTAGTTGTTTTTTACTTTTTATGGTACTGGGGGTTGAACTCAGGGGCATTGTACCTCTGAGCTATACTCACAGTTCTTTATTTCCTTACTTCTTTCCTTTCTTTCTTTCTGTCTTTGTTTGTTTGTTTCTTTCTTTCTTTCCTTCTTTCTTTTTTCCTTCTTTTGTAATAGGGTCTTCATAGGTTGCTGAGATTCTAGCTAAATTGCTAAGGCTGGTCTTGAACCTGCATTCCTTCTAAGTACTGGAATTACAGGTGTGTGCCACCATGCCCAGTTTATTTTTACATTCTAGAAATAAAGTATATATTCTTGCTAGGCTTAGTGGCACAGGCCTGTAATCCCAGCTACTCAGCAGGCTGAAACAGAAGGATCATAAATTTAAGTCCAGAAAGACCCTGACTAAAAATAAATAAAAAAGAAATGGAATTGAAGCTCAGTGATAGAGTGCTTCCTTAGCATGTGCAAGATTTAGTGTTCAATCCTCAGTAAAACACACACACACACACACACACACACACACACACACACACACACATACACATACACACACACTAAAGGCAATAAAGGACACATTCCAACATCAATTTAACATTGTCAGTATATTTTAAGTAGCCTTAAGGAAAAAAAGGAAGAATGATGTAACCTAAACTTTAGCAAGAAACAAAATGTTTATTTATTAGTAGAAATGATTTTTCATAAAAGCTGGATAAGAATTTTTTTCACATCACTGACCATTACCAGAAGTTTAAAAAGAAACTAATTGTGTATCAACAATATGGGCTAAATATGATGCAAAAGGCCTAAACAAAGAGAAAGGTGAAAGGGAGATGATATCTGCAAGGTAAAACTCAGCAGTACCTGATGGCTCGGTAATATGGAGGAAAGAGATGGAAAAAGACTCTAGGTTTAGGCAGGCAGGAGAGATTGGGACTGGCTGTGACAGGCCTGCCACCACTGTGCTTAGAATCACTTCCCATGTTTCATGTGCACCCCCTGGAGTTTCACACATAGATAATGATGTTCTTGCCTTGTGAGTCCCTGCCACTCCAAACCACAGGGGACTTAAGTGGTGGCCTCAGGGCAGTGGGGTAGCAGGAGGAAAATAACTCAGAAGATATAAAGAGAAAAGATGGAGGGAGTTTCCAGGGCCTCAGCACAGTCTTTGGAGGGAGCTTCCAGGGCCTCAGCACAGTCTTCTACTCTCTGACTTGCAGCAGGAAGTTACTTAAGTGGCAATAACCTCGGGGGAGCTTGTGTTAGGACTGTCCTAGGCCAAATTTCATCACCAGCTATTTTTATTTTTTGCCTACACCACCACTCAGAGTAACCAGGTCTATAAATGTCCATACAGTTTGCTGTGCCTGGACCCTGGCAGAAAAGAACAGCTAAAAAAGGATTGTGCTCAGCCTTGTGTGGGAAACTTGGCTGCCCTTGATCAGAAGGTGCCTGGACATTGCTTTGATTTTCTGGGCATGCTACTATCCTCACAAGCCCTCATCCCATCAGTGAACACAAGTAGATTGGTAGGTGTTAGTGGACAGATAATAGCAAATCCAGGTACCTGACAGTCCCACAAGATGCTGGAGGGAGGTCTCTAACCTGTGCTTCCACTTGCAGCAGGTAGACTCACTCATGGCTTCCTTTCTCTTGTCCCTCTGCATCTTGCTGTTCTGGCTTCTTGGACTCCCTTACTGGTGATCTGGTATCATGTTGGGACTCTTTTCATGTGTTTCTAGGCTCTCAGGCCCAACACACACTCATGCACACCTGTATTGCAGAGTAGGGAGGGGAGTTTGGACTCACAGCCAGGCAGCTTACCAGTAGAGGGCCCTAAGTTTCCTCATCTTCACTTGGAAGAATAGGCCCTACCTCATAGCACTATTGCCCTGAAAGAAGATGTGCAATGTGTAAGCCCTTTGCCTGGCACAGTTACATTCAAGGAACTACAATTCCAGGAGATCCCCAAAACATCTGCCTGGGCAGCTTCTTCTTTTGAGGTTTATTTTTATGCTTATCACTGCAGTTTGCTCCCTGGTTATTTCTACTTGGGTGGCCCACAGGTAAATCAAACTCACCTTGTCCCCCTGCACAAGGAATGACCCTTGATCTTTTCTATAGATTTATCACCACCTGCCACACTAGATATTTACTCATTTATCATCTATCCCAAAAGGCAGAGGTTTGAGCCTGTCTTATTTGCTGATGAATATTTAGCTCCTAAAACAATGCCTGGCATGTAATTGATGCTTACTAAATATTTGTTGAATGAATTCCCTCATGTGCTCCTCTTCCCTTGCTCTTCATCTTGATCACTAAGTTCCTTAATGCCCAAGCCAGAATACTGGCAGTCCTAGACTCCTCTCTTCTAACTCCCCATGTTTAGTCCATGGATAGGACTTGACTATCCTTTGACCCTAGTGTCCCTGGAACCTACACACTTCTCTCCCCCACTAGACCCCATTACAATGCAAATCACCTAGATTACATAAACAGAATTCTCACCTACCATCTGGATTCCATTTTGCCCTCATCTAATCCATCTTTTATGCTGCAGACAGAATATCACCCAACCATGATGTGGAGAGAGTCATTCAGCACTTTCTTGCCACTCTCAGAATAAATTCAACTCCTTACAAGGGAGCTATGCCCTGCCTGACCTGGCTCCAGCTCACTTCTCCAGGCTCATCTCTGGCCACCTCTCTCCCCATCCTACTCTCTTACCCCAGCTCCCCAACAATCTAGCCATACAGAAATTTATTTGTTTCCAAGGGGTCTCTTTCAGCCCCTCTCACTCTCCTGACCCCCTTCACCATTCCCCACTGTGACATTGCCTTCTTCTCTGCACTGGTCCCTGCTCTTCACCAGCCTTTCTTAATGTTCTTTAAGTAACAGCTTCAAAGTCAGGTGCTCCAGGAAACCTTCTCTGTGTGTCCCCACACCTCCAACTTCTCCACCTCCTATAGAATATATGCTCCTTCTTAGTGCTTCCATAACAAGACATTCTGTATTTCCTCTTTCGCAGCACATATTATAATCTGGAATCACTCTTTTATTTTTCTTCTAGAATACAAATTTTTTGAGGCTATATATTACTACTTCTCTTCCTTCTTCTTTCTGTTCTCTTCCTCCTCCTCCTTCTTTTTCTTCTCCTTTTACAGTACTGGGAATTTGACCCAGGACCTTGCACATACTAGTCAGATACTCTGCCACTGAGCAACATCCCAAGCCCTTATAAATTATGTATTTTATTTTAAGACAGGGTCTTTTTGAGTTTCCCAGGCTAGCTTCAAATTTATGATCCTCCAGCCTCATCCTCCTAGGTAGATGGGATTACAGTCATGTGCCATCTATTATTGTTTTTATTTAATACTTATTTAGAGCTTACTCTGTTCTAAGCAGATCTATAATCCCAGGGGCTATCTACTTCTCAGTCCTGTTTTTATTTTTTTTGTTTTGAAACAGGGTATGCTAATTTGCTGAAGCTGGCCTCAAACCTGTGATTCTCTTATCTCAACCTCCCAAATATTAGAATTACAGGCATATTTCATTGTACCTGGCTTTATAACTCTTTGTAAATATTAATTCATATAATCCACATATAAATCCTATGAGGTAATATTATTATTACTTATATAGATGCTGCAGTTGTGTCAGAAGGAAGTTAAGCAACTCACCCAAGCTCAAATACCTGGTAAATGGTGGAGCTGGGATTTAATCCCCAAAATCCAAACTCTTAACCATTATAATATGCTATCTCCTTTGTTCCCCCAATGTATCCTCAGTACTTTCCTTAAAGAAAGCCCGCCCGAAGGTATCTAAATAGAACAAAGAATGAGTTAACAGAATGGGAAACTAACACAGGTTTTTGTGGGGGCACTGGGAGGTAAAGAATAGCCACAGTGTAAGGCAGAGATTTTTAGAAGTCAGCAAAGATGAAAAACTTGCCCAAGCCGGGCATGGTGGCGCACATTTGTAATCCCTGCACTTGGGAGGCTGAGACAGGAGGATCGCACGGGTTCGAAGCCAGCCTCAGCTACTTAGTGAGGCTCTCAGCAACTTAGTGAGACCCTGTTTCCAAATAAAATATAAAAAAGGTCTGGGAGTATAGCCCGGAGGTAGAAAGCCTCTGGGTTCCACTCCCAGTACCACCAAAAAATAAATAAATAAATAAAAAATAAAAAAATAGCCCAAGGTGCAGAAGAAATAGCAGGTAATGCAATGTAAGGCAGTTGGGGCCTGGGGGAGCACAAAAAGGTAAGTGAAAAATATATCTGTAATCAACAAAGGAAAATATAGAACAGACCATTGGCCTTGGTCAGGAGCAGGCCACTGGGGACCTCTGAATAGTTTCCATGGAGTGCTGGAGAGAGAAACCATACTTTGGGGGGTTGAGGAGGGAGTACATGGTGGAAAAAGCAGGCAGGGAGATTTTACTTCCCTCTGGGCCATGGAGGTAGGATTTGGAAAAGAGTTACTAAGGTCTTTTTGTCAAGATGTGTTTAGGGCCTGCTTACAGCCAAAAGGGAAGAAATTGTTGGAGAGTGAAAAGTCAAAGTGACCTGCACTAAAACAAAGTGTTTACTACATGCTGGGGGACCACATCAGGGCTAGACGCAGAATGTAAACATGGGGTAAAGACTGCTAACATATGTATGAAGGGAATGAAAGCCAAGACAGCAGTACAAGGTAAATTTTTTTTCTCCTAAGAGGCAACTGGTGGCCCCAAATATGAGGCAGAAAGCTCTAAAATGGGAGAGTGTAGTAAGATAGAAAACTGAATTCATTTAGAGGCTCCCAGTGAACAAAACACATATAAAAAGCAGAGACTTGAAGAAAAAAAGACAAGTATTTTCAAGAGGTCACAAGTTTTAAAAAATGAGTAGACTGGAAAGAAGTCAGTATGGTTAGTACAGGTCACACACAGAGCTGCAATACAAAAAAAAAAAAACAAACAAACAACAACAACAACAACAAAAAAAACAAGTGGAGTCCAAGGGGAGTTGCACATGCCTGTAATCTCAGTACCTGGGAGGCTGAGACAGGAGGATCACAGGTTCCAAACCAGCCTCAGCAACTTACTGAGGCTCTCAACAACTCAGTGAGACTCTGTTTCCAAATGAAAAGTAAAACAGAGCTGGCAGTATACCTGGGCAATATAATGCTCTTGGATTCGATTTCTAGAACTGCAAATAAATAAATAACTCCATTTACTGGTCAGAGGCTTGGCAGTCAAAATGAACCTATAGTTAGGAAACTGGTGGGAAGATTTGACTGAAGGATGCAGACAGTGAACAGTGCCTATAAATGAGCCATTTTATAAGGAAGCATGGGTGGGATATAAGGGAAACTGCCAGGATTGGTTGGAGCTCCCCAGTTCAAGGTTGGTCTGAAGGGGTCTACTAGGGACTAAATATAAAAGACCTTGGATTCACAGGGACAGGGACTAGCCTACTTAGGGGAGGACAGGCAGGGGCAACAAGACAAGAATAGGTAATTCTAGGAAAGCAGCCTCAGGATAATACCCAAGCACCTGGGAAGACAATGAACAAATGAAAACCACAGCATATTTGACAGTTTCTTTCAACAACCACTTATTGAGCAAGTACTTTGCACCAGGCATTGGTTACAGGCTCTAATGAGTCTCAAGGAGTTAATATTCTAGTAGGAAACACAAGGCCATCCAAGGCACAAATAACATACAACAAAGGGGGGCTGATGTTGTGTTACAGAGAAAGATGTGGAAAATGTTAATGTGTACTAAAGAAACAAGGGACAAACTAGACACACAGTCTAGTATGATGTAGAGTTTACTTTCCTCCAGAAAAGGAAGAGTTGCTTTACACCGAGGGCTTGAGGTTTGATTTACTCCAGATAAGCACATCTATCCACAAAATTTGTTTTCATTTTTGTTGCATATACTACTTTTGTATTTTATGTCACTACTTTTGTATTTTATGAGATATGATATTTTTCAACTCTTTGTTTGTATCCTTTCAATTTCATTTGAGCTTATACCAAAAAGAACAAATATTATGCCTTGTTAGGAAGGCATTCACCTGCCTAGGAAGAATATCCCCCCCCAGAGGTCTACCCTAAGGGGCTTGTATGTCCATGACCACTGGAGAATTGTGTGACTGAAATTGTTTGTGTTTCACGAATACTGGTAAGTCATTTTTGAGAACCATTTCTGTGTATTCAGCCTAGAAGTGATGTTTTTGAATATTTCATAATTTTTAATATAGCTCTTTTCCAATTATAAAAGCAAGTCACACTCAATGTAGAAAAGTTGAGAGGGAAGTATAAAGGAGATTTATTTTTTATGTCATCTTAAAAATCATTTGTGAACTGGGGGATATCATGACTCAGGAATCTTTATTTAGAAGCTCAATAGATAGATATCACAATAAAATATAAGCTCCTAATAAAATATCTTGTAATTCTTCAACCAAAGCATAGTCTACTATAGATTCCAAAGTGGGAGGTACCTCTCCTAGGATGGTGCTGAAATGAAATAAAGATGCATAAAAGAATACAAGTTTGTTCCTGCATCTTTCTGTTTATTCATTTAAAGAAAGTAGATTTATAGGGGGCAATTATTTTTTCCCTGAAAAGTGGTAGTAAGCCAAATAAATTTGAGAGCCTCTAAGGTAACTGTCAATCCAATTAATTTACTTGGTGATTTTGTTTGTTTGTTTGTATATTTATGTATGTGCTTGGGATTAAGCCCAAGAGCAGTCTACTTCCAAACTACAGTCCTTCCCCAGCCCAATTTTATTTTTTTATTTTGAAACAGCATCTCACGAGGTTGCTGAGAATCTAATTACTTAACGGAAATTTTCCTCCAACGTGCAATCTTCCTGTTTCAGCCTCCCAATTACTGAGATTACAGGCATATGTCACCACACCTGCCTCATGGTATATTTCCTACTCAAAAATTGACTTTAAGAAAAACTTTGAATGAGGAAAAGTTTGTTTCTAGGTAGCAATATTCTCCCCACCCAGAGTTAGGCAGAATTCTTATATGAATTTCGTGATTTACACCTATAGGTTTTACATCCACCACAATTCTCTTTGAGTATGGGTAGGGTCTGTGACTTGCTTCTTGTTAGTAAGAATATGGCAAACATAATGGGTGTCACACTCATGCTTGTTATAAAAGGATCAGAGTGAAAGATTTCCCTGCTGACCTTGAAGATGCAGCTATAATGGAGAAGGCCACATGGCAGGGAACTGTAACATCAATGGAACTGAGAGTGGCCTTCAGCGTCCATCCATATGACTTCAAGGAAATAAATTTTCCAATAGTCTGATGATCTGCAGAGCAGATTCTTTCTCAGTTGAGTCTCCAGGTGAAAACACAGCCTGGTCAACACCTTGACTATAGTTTTACCTGAGCAGTGAATCCAAATAAACCCAAGCTCCTGATTCCTAAAAACCAGAAGATAGTAGATGTGTGTTTTGTTTTCAGCTGGTGAATTGTGATAATGTGTTACACTGCAATGGAAAAATAATACACTGGCCCCACCAGTGCTAAACTTTCAGAACCCTAGCCCATGTGACTATTGTCCTCCAATAATATTTTGTATCACACAATGGAAATGGCAACTTTAATGTCGCTTTCATCCTTATTTCTCCACCAATTCCCAAACATCCCATCAGCCTGGCCCCAAATGTACCATGCATAGTGCTTTTTCTGGCTGAATTTTTATTCACACTACTGTAACTTAGACTCCCTCCCTTCCCTCTTTGTGCCTTGACCAGTAAACTTTCTAAACTTCTAGACCACTGGACTTTTGCTTCCATTGCACTTTTTATTTTCACCAAAGGTCTGTCCCTGATTCAGACTGCCATGTGACCTTTTTGAAATCTTATTTTTCTAGCAACATTATTGCATATAGATATAGCAAATATATATGATGTCTATATAGAATATTTAAATATATACATATAAGTGTATATAGGTAATATCTCTCCTCATGAAGCTGCAAACTCAGTCACTGAAGCTCATGATTCTCTGTTGTGCATAGCATATTGCTAGAAATACTCTATTTAAAAATTGTGTTGCTATTTATTGAGCCCTTCTATAGGGGCAGACCTGAAGGCATCCTTCATTGTTACTCTAACCTCAGGGACTGTGGTTTCCATTATTGGGAAATTGAATGCAGTGCAATCTACCATCATTATTTCAAATATTAGAGTCTACCACGGGTACCTGGCACTTTATGGGTGCTCAATAAATGTGAGAAGCAGAATCTAGGTTGGCAAACCTCTCACGTGTAAAGGCTGCACAGATACAGTGGTGGAATTATCACATGCAGGTGAATGCTTCAGAGAGCTCAAGGAAACTGAAGAAGTTTGTGCATACAAAGGCCAGTTTCCATACTGTTTCCTGTATATAAGTGGAATAGAATGTCAGAAAACGATGCAGAAATACTGATCGAGAGTAGGGCTGTATCTAAAAGAATGCGAGTAAGTCTGGCCAGGAAAGTTTTCTGCTTCTGAAATGTTTTGGTCTAAACCACTGTCAAGATTGATCGATTGCAGTTAGCAAAGCGTTTTTCTGTGTAGTATGTCCAAGCATCTGCTTCTGTACTTCTGTGCAACTGTTGTTCAATTCACTCTTCCTGTCAAATCACCATTTTCGAAGAGCAAGAGAAAATCCATCCAGGCCTCCCAGACAAATCATCCCGAAGGCTTCCATGTCCTTTAAAGGAGAATTTGCGCCTAGGGAGGGTCTTTAACATTTTCCTTACCCCCTGCCTGAGTTCAAACTTCAACTCCCAGGGTTCGCTGAAGTCCCTCCCCATGCCCTGCCATCTAATGAATACGCAAATACCACATAATTGGCAGCCAATGGCGTGGGTTGTGGTCACATGGTGCTGGCAGTAGGTGAGCCCACAGAAGTTGTGTGTCAGTGAACAGAGAGGGATCGCTGGGGCAAGCGCTCTAGTGAGCGTAAACGGATGCTTAGACAGTAGTCCTGGCAGCAGCTGCGGTGGCAGTAGTGGTGGCCAGAGCTGAGGGGAAGGGGGAGGGCCCCGAGGGCTACACAAGCTCACACTTTTAAGTTCCCTTCCAGGGAGAGGAGGTGGGGCTGCTGAAAGAAGAGGCCAGCAAGCAGTCCCATCTGTCTTGTCCCATCTCCCCTTTCTCTTGCACCCTGCCCTCTGGCTCTGCGAGAGTTGAGGGTTCCAGAGGCCATACGTGGCAGGGAGGGCAAAAGGGCCAGGAGATTGGGGAGCAGAGGTAGGGTGCGGGGGGAAGATGCCCATCCTTCTGTTCCTTATAGACACATCCGCCTCCATGAACCAGCGCACTGACCTGGGCACCTCCTATTTGGACATTGCCAAAGGCGCTGTGGAGTTATTCTTAAAGGTAAAGGAAAGGGAAGGAAGGGACGGGGCTCGTTCCCTAGGGATGGGGTGGTGGTGGTGGTGGTGGTGGTGGTATTTAGCTGCTTCTGTAACGTCTCTATCGCTCCCCTCCTTTTTTGCGCTATCCTCTCTGGCATCCCTCGCTCCTCAGCTGCGCGCCCGGGACCCGGCCAGTCGAGGAGACAGGTACATGCTGGTCACCTACGACGAACCCCCATACTGCATCAAGGTAAGAGGGCTATCCAGGGAGTGGTGGGCGGAAAGCGCTGGCAAGATGAGGCGCAGAGGGCAAACCGCGCGGTGCTGTCAGCCACTTCGGAGGAGCTCCGAAGTCCGGGATCCGAGAGCGCGGACCTGGGAATGGCGGCGGGGAGGAGAAACTGCATGAGGACTGAGCTCGCGGCGCGATGTCCGCAGCCGCCTCGGAAGATGGCGGACATTTTGCTTTTGTATGAGCCTGGGAGAGCGAGGGAGACTGAGGGCGCTGCTGAGATGGAAAGGAGGAGGGGAGGGAGAAGAAGGAAGGAGGGCCCTAGCCCCGGAGGAAGGCTGTGAGGCGGGCCCACCCCTTCGCGGCGCTCAGCAAGCCCCTGCGGCCCAGCGCAGGCGGAGTCTGTGGCTCGACTTGGAGGCGCTTCGGTCTAAGCGCGCGGGCTTTGCGCGAGCCCGGGCTCCTCCTCTGGGTCCTCTTTCCTCCTCTTAGCGCAGCCCACCGGGTCCTCCTCCCCTCCTCCTGTTCTGTGCTCTTCTCTCCCTCTTCCTCCGGCTCCCCTCCTCTTCCTGCTGTAGCGTGGCAGCTCCAGCCGGTGGCCTTCAAAGGCCACACTGCTGCTTTTCCTACTTTTGCACTCCATCGCCTCCAAGCCACCCCCGCCCAATCAGAAATCTGTCCGCGAGGCAGCTCCCAACCCCCAGACCCAGAGACGCTCTTTTCATTTCTCCTCTGGATTCAGCTGGCCTCTCAGTTACCTTAGCTACTGTTACTGTTTCATTGGAGATGCCTGCGAAGCAACGATGTGTGGGGGGTTGGGGAAGCAGAGGTAGATGCCAAGGCAGAACCTACAAGGGGCAAAGCCATTTAGGGTCCTGGTCCACCTATTTGCCTCAGAAATCGAGTTTGTGCTAGCTCCGTAGGGATTTGCCCAGAGGACGCGCAAGAAAGGAAGGGGGACTGTGAGAGGTTACAATAGTCACATTTAATAAGCTGCTTCCCAGGGTTCTGACCCACCGGAAAAAAAGTAAGGAGGACTTAGCCTCCGTGGGGTAGTTCATTCCTGTTCCCATGGTGAAAAGATAAAGAACTGCTTTGCCTGCAGTGGCCAGATAAAATAGGACTCAAACTGTTAAAAGAACCTGCATGAGAGTCGTACTTGAATATTGAAAATTTAAAAAAGTTATTATCACAGTAATAATTACCTCCCTCTGGAATGATCACAATAGTGTCAAGAGGTTCAATCTGGATATTTTATAATCAGTTGCAGCAGAGTATAAAGTGTTAGTAAAGTGTTTTAATGAGTGGAACCTACCAAACTGAATAAGTGGCCAAAGTGTGTTCCTTTAGACATGAGGAAACCAAAAGGAGATTTTAATTTGGTAATTCGTAGTTTCCGTTAACAGTTTGATTAATAGGTTCCCTTAGCACTGTTCTGGTTTTGTTGCTTTGTTTTCAGCTTCTTATATATTATGAAAAATTGAACAAGTATAAATATATCAAAATGCCATTAACTTTGTAAGATGTTGGTTTTCTAAAAGTGTAATCTTTTCTTGAATATAGAAAAACATTTTTATGCCTTGAGTCGAAATGGCCATTTGACTACTAATACAGATAAGAACCACTATTTGTAGAGTAGCCATTTAAAGGCATGCTCCTTCATTTGAAGTAGTAAAAGGGGTACATACAAAGCAGTGTGCCTATCTTTTCTTTAAAAGGATGGCTTACATGGGATTTTTTCAAATGCTAGGACTGATAATTTTTTATCTATGAAATCACATGGCACTATTTATAGAATGCTTTCCTTTAAAAAATAAAAAGTCCTACCCCACTCTTAACCATCATTACATCTTTTTACCTAGCATTGCAATCCTACTGCACATATTACTTTATATTCTGCTTTTACCACTTATTTTATCCCATGAATTATTATGAGGTGCCACATAGTCTTCAGTCTTTAAAAATTTGAGTGGCCTGTGTAATTTATTCATGGTATATGAATACAGAAGGAAAAGGTTTGATTTTATTTTCAGTGGAAATTTTATCTGACTTCTTTTTATATACTACATTTTTCTCGAGTGAAAAAATTCTATGTAGGTCAGGTATGGGAAAATAATTTGTGTGTGTTTAGTTATTTATCATTGGTTATCTTCATCTTGGTCTTATACTTTCCCACAGTTTTTCAAGTTTTTCACTTATATTCTTATCCCACAGTTTTTCAAGTTTTTCACTTATATTCTTAGGTAACAACTACACATTCTAGGAAAAGATTAACCATCTAATGATATTGTCATTTTGCTCTGTATAACACAATTACTAATGATAGGTCATGTTTTGGTTTTCTTCTCTGGATCTCTTGTTGGTCACTCATTCCTACTGCCCCCAACCCTCCTCTCAGCATGCGGTAATTATTCTTTTAATTTTAGGATCTAGCCTGATTGGAAGGTAGGAAATTTTAGAACATCTAGTTATTTTCTTTTTTAAAATTTAGTCTAGTCTTTCACTTGGTAATAGCTAGGAGCCATAAATGTTTTCTGTCACACTGATTATCAAATAAGTCTTTCTTTGTTTATCAGCAAGCATCTTAGTTCCTACTTAAAACTTTATTCTTCATTAGAAGCCTGAGGTATTTTCAGCAGAGTTAGGTGGGAGTTTATTGGTAGCTTATTCTTCTGCAGGAAATTGTGAATGCATATTTTACTTTCTTTAAGGTTTGAGAGCTATTGTTAACCATTTACTTCTCGGGTTTAGGTTATAAGTAACTAAAAACTGAAAAATGAATTTTATTTTCTACCAGAAGTTTAATTTCTGTTGGTATTGTAACAGGCATGAGTTGTGCATTTAGTTATTGTTGCTGTTGTTGTTGCCGTTGTTGTTGTTTTCTCTTAATAGGCATGCAGCTATTCTCAGTATATCCACTTACAAGCTCTTTCACAATAAATCTTGTAAAAGGTTACTGACACTGGAATTTTTCACGAATGTGTGCTGTTGAGTATTTAAATATAGTATTTCACCAGTCTTAGTAACATTTTACTGCATACCTCTTAGCACATAGCTGTGCTCTCTTTTAAAATTAGTTATACCTGTTACTTGTAGTTAGCTTTACATGGGATGGAATTAAGCTTGTTTTGGGAACCACTTAAAAAGCTATGAAATGCAATCAATCATTGTGTGCTGCATCTGTTTTAAGTGTTGCTTTGTAGACAAGTTTTATGTATAATGTTACAAGTATTAACTCTACATTTATACAATTTATCTTTAGGGCACAACCAGAATGAAACCTTGTTTAATATATTTTTAAATTACTAATATATCCTCATAAGACTAATATAGTACATGGCTTTAAAAATGTTTTGTGGGTTTTATTTTTGGCATAATAGGTCTTGGCTGAGGTTCTGCCATCTTGTATGTTTTGTTATGAATCACAATTTCCTTTTATTCAGTGATGAGGAAAGGCAGAAGAATGTAAGTCATTGGACTTGGATGTATATGACTATAAGTATTCAAAATGGTTTTATGTTTGAAGCTACTTTATTAAAATTATTTCTTTGGGAGAGAATCTGGGTGGGAACTGAAGGGAAACACGATAAATGTTGTGCACATGTATGTATTTATAATTCTGAACCTCACTATGATGTACCAATAAAAATTATTTCTTTCTTATTGAAGGAAATTATTTTTAACATAAAATGGAGTCACTTTTCTAGAAATAGTTGAAACACATGTATAAATATTGGTTAGAAGTTGCTTTTTATAAACAGGAAGAGATAATGTTTCAAGGAAACATCCTAAGCCAGCAATTTAAAATCATTCACATTTGAAAAAGTAAAAATTTCTCTTGAATATTGCTTTTTTACATTCTGTAGCTAACTTTGCTTCCTGATGTCTTCATTACTTTGTTAATATATATTAGATGATGACAGAATTTTGGCTTACAGATTGAGAAAGTAAACTTGACCTTTTAAAATTATGTTATAGACTTGTATTGGAATTTTATCTGACAACTTTTTTATGTGACCATGAATATATTTTATGGGTTTATGGGCCTTGTTTGGAAAAGAAACAACTTTCAGAGGAGTCCTTCATTGTGGTTAGGAAGTTCTGAAAGCGTTTTGGGGGGAAACGGTAGCAGTAGGGCTGTGAGAACAATTTCAGACAATGTAAGATGCTTTAAAAACTCCAAATGCTCAAGGGCAGCACACTGACTTTTATGATAATTGCTTCCCTTGTGATCTTGTATTCTTTGTCACCTTCTTCACGGGCCATTTGAGGCATTTGACAATAGTTATTTTGAAACAAGGAAAGAGGAGGGTTAATTGTAGAAAACTAGATGTCTGGACAAAAGTAAAGTACAGATTTCAGACTAGAAACCAGTTGGATGATAAATAGGGAACACTGACAAAATGGTGGAGGCCTGGCTATTCAGCCTCAATTGTGTCAATTACCCCGTGTTTGCTCCAAGTTTAAACCTTTATTGCTCTTTACCTGTACCACTGCTGTAGCAACCAGTCAACTGACATCCAGCCTAGCTTTCCACTGATACTTACCCTCCATTGCCAAAAGAATATTCTCTTGTTTTGTATGTATGTGATACTCGGCATTGAACCCAGGGACATTCTACCTCTGAGCTATGCCCCCAGCCCTATTTTATTTTTTATGGGGGGGGGTACTGAGGATCAAACTCAGGGCCTCATGCATGCTAAGCAGGCACTCTTCCACTGAACTACATCTCCAACCCCTAGAATAGTAATAGTGTTCATATTGGGTTGCATAATACGGGCTTTTTAAGGGTGTGTATTTGAACATCACTATATTGGTAACTTAGTAACTAAGTAAGTACCTAGATTTTAGTAGGTACACAATAAGTGGGAGGAAAAGGATTTTGGGCAACATGTAAATGTGAACGATACTCGATACTCGGCTTCCCCCTCATGATTTTTCTACATAGGGTGACCACCACTAACAACTTGATATGTTTAACTATAGCTACGCATGTTTATTGAGCACCTCCTGTGCATCAGGCCTTGTTATAAGGACCTAAGGTGACATCAAAACACATGGTGTAAGGGGACTAGAATAGTAAAATATATGGCTCTAGTATTCAAGGGTCTTGAGAATAATAATTGGAAAATATGTGACTGGAGAAAGTTGGTGAATTGGAGGCCAGGAAGGGAGAATGTGTAGGTCTCTGTAAAAATTCAGTTTAAGCTGGTTGTGGTAGCATGCACCTGTACTCCTGGTACTTGAGAGGCTGAGACAAGAGGATTGCAAGTTTGAGGATAGCCTCAAGAACTTAGTGAGACCCTCTTTCAAAATAAAAAATAGGAGCCAGGCGCGGTTACGCACGCCTGTAATCACAGCATTTGGGAGGCTGAGACAAGAGGTTTGCCATTCACAGACAGACAGCCTCAGCTATTTAGTGAGGCCCTTTCAACTCAGAGAGACCCTGTTTCAAAATAAAGAATAAGGGAGGGTTGGAGAGCACCAAGTACAATATGCCATTGTCAACATGATCAATATTATGATGTGAGACTATAGAGCACCAATAAGATAAAATAAAATAAATATTTAAAACATAAAGAATAAAAAATAAAGATTAAAAAATAGGGCTGGGGGTGTCGCTCAAAGGTAGACTCCCCCCTTCCAATCCCAGTACTGTAAAATAAATAAATAAATAAATAAATAAGGCAGGGATGTGGCTTGGAGGTAGAATGTCCCTGAGCTCAATCCCCAGTAAAACACATACATATACACACAATTTAGTTTATCTGGTAAAGACTGTAATTAGTTCAGACTATACAGCAAATGGCTTTGAAGTTTATAGGCTAGAGTTTATGCATTTCTTCTGAGATGAGTATTTTGATTGATTTGAAGAAAAGTAGGGCAAGTTTTGTTGTCTACATGCTTTTTTGGATATTATACCACACCTCTTGAGAGGGAATGAGAGGGGAGAAGGAAAGGTGGGGGAGGGGACCTAGGAGATGCAGTTGAAGTTGCTTAGTTTTGCATTAGTAAAAGCATTAACCTTGGTGTTGAGATGGGGAACAGGCAGCAGGGCTCAGGGAAGGGGGAGGACAAATATTTTCCTTTTCAGTTTGCCTTTGCTTCAGGAAGATACTTCAAACTGGTTAGAACATAGAGATCTCAGTTTCACAGTAACCAGTCAAGGCAGCTGTTACACATCTTGGGTAGAAATACACTTTTTAGGAAGGGGGCAGATAGAAGAACTCTCTTAGGGGGTAGAAGCCAGGTGAAAAAAGGAATGTATTTATTCAAGTGCTTAAATGAGAAACTTTATAAACCTGGCCACTGGTTCCCCTTGACCCAGTGAATGTAAATGAGAGATCGAGGCAGACATTTTGTATGTGTGTTAGGAGCCTGGAACACATTATCTCTTGGATACAAGATTGGAAATGGTGATTAACTTCCGATACCTTGCTCCTCATTTTAACCCGTAATGGTCACTTAGCCGAAGAACATTTGTGCACTGGGGATATAGATCAGTGGTAAAGATATAGCTCAGTGCTAAAGCAATTTCCTGGCATGCTCAGAGACCCTGGGTTTGATTCCTAGATCCTGAAAAAAATTATTTTTATTATTATTTCTACTGGTAAATGAGTTTGAGATTCCAACTTGATTTGTTAAAAATAAATCAAGCCGGGCATGGTGGCGCACGCTTGTAATCACTGCATTCAGGTGGCTGAGACCGGAGGATCGCAGTTCGCGGATTACTAAGCTCAGCTGCTTAGTGAGGCCCTCTGCAACTCAGACCCAGTTTCAAAGTAAAGAATAAAAAAATGCCCCTGGGTTCCATCGCCAGACCCACAAAAAATAAAAGAATAAAAAATAGGGCAGGGGGTGTAGCTTGGAGGTCAAATGTCCTTGGCTTCCATCCCCAGACTCGCAAAAAAAAAAAAAAAAAAAAAAAAAATCCTTCCCCTTCTTCACAATTCCCTGTGGCCTAGTGCTTCCAGGGAGGGATGAGGATATAAGTGGATGCTACACCGAACAATGAACGACATAGTGTTTTGGAAATATTGGGTTAAATAAGTTATATTATTAAATTTGGCCCTTTTCTTATTTTTTACTTTTTTGTGACTCAAAGTCTCACTATGTTGCCCAGGCTGACCACAAACATCTGGGCTCAAGTGATCCTCCTGCTTCACTATCCCAAGTATCTTGCACTGCAGGTGTGTGCCACCATGACCACCTTTTACCTTTTTAATGTGACTGCTTGGAAAAAGAAAGTTATATATAAGGCTTGCAACATTTCTGTTAGACAACAGTGTTGGTCTATATTTTTTCTGAAGATAGTTTCTGATGTTCGTGCCCTAAAGATTGTTTCTGAAGGAGAATTCTTTCAAAGTTCTGTTTAAAATGAACACTTCCATGAAGGACTCATTTATGCATGAAAGGTTATCATACAGTTTATAATTGAAGGCTTGATAACCCTTTCCCCTGGGGCAAAATATGAAAGCATCCCATTCTTATTTGTACTGAAAACCAGTTTGGTTGCTTAAACTTTTGGATCAGTTGCTGATCTAACTGGTTGGGTTAGAAGGTTTTTTTTTTTTTTTTTTTTTTTTTTTTTTTTTTACTGTGCCAAGTACAACAGAATATGTCTGTGAACTAATTTAACTGTGGTAATTCAGAATTCTGTTTATAACATGTGCCAGTTTGTGACACTAAATGTTTCAGGATTTCAATGTTATTAGAAAAATGTAGCATATCCTTTATTGATTTACATAACTATTTTGCCCAAGACTTTTCAGGAGGTGTAATTTTCAGTAAATGTTGGGTAGAGATCTTGGCATAGTATAAAAACCTGAGGAACAAAAGGGAGTTTGTAGCATTGCTATCACTGAAGGCTTTTTTTATGTTCCCTGAGCACTTGTCTTATCATGGGAAGTAATCAATAGCATTAAGAGGAGGGGGAGGTATACCAGACAGGAAGGCTCCCAGGGTTCTTAATGCTGGTGGTAGCCAACTTTCTAGTGGGGTTTCCAGGGATGCATACTTGTGATTTTTGTTACTATAATGAATCCTATGTAAGGGATTAATACCAATGTCTAATTGTGAGGCTGGACAGAAGGACAAGTATTCTAATGAATAGCCACATATAAGAGGTGAAGAGAAGCTGAGGATGTACCCAGTGGCAGTGTGCTTGGCTAACATTTGAAAGGCCCTGAGTTCAAATGCCAGTGCCAAAGAGAACCAATTCAAAGCCCTAGTTTTGGAGCCTTTTGAATCCCATCTTATAGTCGAAGGTGTTATCTGGCTTTTATAGCATACCCTGTATCTCAGAAATGAGCTGACTTATATCTGCTTCCTTATAATAACGAATAATAATATAATTGCTTTCTAATAATAGCAGCTGACATTTATTGAGTAATGCTTATGTAGAGGGCACTGTGCCAAAGAGCAGAAAGTGTTTAGTTTATCTTCCCAGTTAGCCTATGTCATAGGTACTATTATTATCACCAATTAATAGATAAGGAACAGCTTTATCTGGGGCCCAGAGAGATTAAGTAACACAAGTGATCCCAGATTTTTCTCTATTCCAGTAATTAACCACCTCACTTTTCCTATAAATTGTGATAGAATTTTTCTTTTGATAACATTTCGCAGGTATTTTCTCATGGTGAAATATATCCCGGAACCATTATTTTCCAGAAACAATCATCATGCTCTTATTTATAGGTGCAGTTAACATAGCAGTGCTTGTTACCACGGATGCACTCAATGGATAAAAATGATGACTGCTAGTGTTATTTCTTTGGCTATTTCTGGGTGGGTATCATTTTGCATTTATTTGCAAAACACTTCAGCCTTTGACATTCCACAGTTATGCCCCTACTCAGGGCAGATGCGGAGTTGTTGAAGTTGAGTTGATGGAGCTTAAGATAATACATTTGTGCTGGGGAGTAAAGGGGAGGAGCCTAGTAGCTAGCTAGGCTGAGTAGGCCCTATAGAAAAGAGTGGTAGACTTATAAAAGCAACAGGGTAATCCAATGAGCACGAGATATGTCATCTTCACTTTATTAATCTCCTATGAAATGTTATTCCTTTGTGAAAAAGAAAGACATTTCATGTATGCCACAGAAGACATGTTGTTTCTTTGTTTTTGTTTTTTAATCCATCTCAGGCTAAAGTAGAAGTATGTTTTTTTGTTTGTTTGCTTGTTTGTTTGTTTTACAGTATTGGACCCATAGGCATTCTACCTCTGAGCTATACCCCCAGCCCCATTTTTTTTCTTTATGTTAAACCAGGATCTTACTAAGTTGCAGAGGGCCTCACTAAGTAGTTGAAGTTGGCCATGAACCTGCAATCCTCTTGTCTCACTGAGATTACAAGTGTGCACCACCATACATGGCTTTTTTTAAGGCTTGGATATACTGCACTAACTTTTAGAGTTTTACGTATCAGAATGTGCCTCCATATGGCCCTTATTTCATCCAGGTTTTCCATTCTCTCCTCTAGCCACATATCTGTCATAGCCAGAGAGCTTTCTACTCTCCTCCTGTTCAGTTATATGGTCTCAAGTAGAAGGTGGATTTCAGCAATGAAATGGAGATGCCACCAACTCAATCACTGAGTGATCACTAGAGAAGCATGTTCCTTCAACTCAATCTCTACTGCCATTACTTTAACCAGGTCCTCGGGTTTTTATTCTTTGGCCATTGTACGAAACTTTTAATTGGTCCCCCATGTACCTCTCTACTCTCCACTCATACCAACTTCTCATTTTCTAAAAATTCTGATTCATCATATCACCCTCTCCACAAACCTTCAAGACTTCCCATATTGATGGGGCCAACTCTAAATAGCTCAGCCTGCTATTCAGAGCTTTGAAATCTGCTCTATGTGTCTGTATAAACTTACTTCACATCATTTTGGTCTTACACTTCAGCCAGACCTGTTTCTACCCCTGAATCTGTCCCCCACTCCTGATGGCAGCCCTTAGAACATTAGTTAACAAAGAAAAAAGAGATTCAGTCCCAGCCAGCTGAAGGCCTCAGAGAGGAAAAAAAGTCAAGTGAAAACATTCCATTAGGGGTGTGACTTGAAGGTGCTTTAAAATGCTATTGTAATGATGAGAAGTTATAGAAGGAATGCGGGAGGGAGTTGGAACATGACCTTCAGTGGTTGTTTACCCTGAACTAGACTAGGATATTTAGATTTAAATTGGGCTAAAGTTGCCTGGAGGCACTTCTATTTAATAAGAAACCCATCTCTCATGAATTTCTGTCTCTATGGAAGAGAGCCTGCATAACTAGGTAGTAGATTATAGGATTCTGGGAAGAATACTTAACACTTAATGCAGCCACAACACTGGAAAATTTGGTCTCCCTCTCATTTTATTTCTTAAATGAGAATGCTTATGGTGTACAGAGCAAATTTTCTACTTTTCTTGAAATCTTACCTAACTATATAGACATCATAAACTCCATTTCATAATGATTGTTTTGAGCTGTATGCTGGAAGATTTAGGCAATTGCTGGGTACTTTTAAAAAGTGGTCACAGTACATCCTGTCTGATTGATCACACCTTATAATTGGTAAGTTGTGCTACTTCAGCAGCTTTGTAAATGCTAGACTGGAGGGCTGAAGACTGGAGTCTGCTACTAATTACCCACAAGACCCAGAGCAAGTCACTTAACCTTTCATGGTGTCAGTTTCCTTGTCCTTTAAATGAAAGGATTTGACAGGATTACTTCCAGGGTTTATTCCAGAAAAGGTACAGAAAAGAATTGTAGAATGAAAAGGCAGGAAGTGGGATAATTGAGACTCATAATTCAGGCTGATTTCCAAATTACTTTACATTTTAAAAGAGTTCCTAGGTGTGCTCAATGTGCTCTATCACACACTTAGTGGTTAAATTGGTTATTGTCACTTCATCTTATTGATGTTTTTGTTTGATCTTAACAGTTAAATAAATGTTCAAGACAGAGCTCTATCAATAGTTACTTCAGAGGGGTAACAGTGAGGGTTTGGTGAACAGATAAATTAATTTCATCTTTCTGATGGGATTTTTAAACAATGAATATGTTACTTTTATCAGGTAAAAAACAACTCATAAAATTTGAGGGGATTTTTAAAATAGAGTCTGGGAGGGAATGCTAGAAAAGTCTAGAATGGCATAAATGGACAGGCTGGGGATGTAGCTCAGTGCTTACATGTGCATGGTCCTGTGTTCAATCTCCAGCACGTGAGCGCGCGCGCGCGCGCGCACACACACACACACACACACAACACACAGAGAGAGAGAGAGAGAGAGAGAGAGAGAGAGAGAGAGATTATAAGTTGCCACTTTGCTACTGTGTTTACTATGCTTAACTTTTTATGCTATATTTGGGTGGCTTAGTCTCATTTCTATTCATGTGTGTGTTTTTTCCAATGCCTCTTTAAATTTTTATTTTGTATATGTGTTTATAAAATGTCTCCTTTTTTTTGCGTTACTGGGGATTGAACCCATGGGCATTCTACCTTCGAGCTATACCCCCAACCCTATTTTTTAGTCTTTTATTTTTTTAAAACAGGGTCTCACTGAGTTGTGAAGGGCCTTGCTAAGTAGCTAATGCTGTCCTTGAACCATGATCTTCCGGTTTCAGCCTCTGGAATGCTGGGATTACAAGCTTGTGCCACCACACCTGGCTTAAAATGTCTCCTATTAGAAGCCAAAATTTAAACTAATATGCATGTAAACTGCACAGTACCATTTTTTTCTGAGAGTGCATATTGGTTGATGGCTACAGTTGAAATGGTCTGAGTCTGGGGAAGAAATTTGTTTTTCTTTGTGGTGTTTAAACCTAGGGTCTTGAACATTCTAGGCAAGCATTCTACCACGGAGAATAAAAAAAAATAAAGAATAAAGACTCAAAAAAGGGCTGGAGGTGTAGTTCAGGGGTAGAATGCCTCTGGGTTTAACCCCAAGTACCATGTACAACACACACACAAAAACCTGAATACCTCATAAATATATTTTGAAAATTTCCTACATTAATCTTTATGATTGTTTAGCCATTAAAAAAACCAATACTATTTCAAGCTGGGTGTGGTGGCTCATGCTTGTCATCCCAGTACTTGGGAGGATGAGACCAGAGGATTACAGGTTTGTGGCCAGCCTGTGGTACTTAGTAAGGCCCTCTGAAACTTAGACCCTGTTTCAAAGTAAATAATATTTTAAAAAATAGGGCCGAGGTAGAATGCCATTGGGTTCAATCCCCAATACTGCAAATATATATATATATATATATATATATATATATATATATTTAAAGCAAGATGGTGAACTGTGTCTGAGGAATAAAGATGTGAATCACTTCTTTGCCTGGTTCACTTGAAATATATGGTCCTATGAGTCGTTAGCAATTTGCTGAAAAAAACAATTCAGCATGACACAGACTGTCAAACAAGTTTCTGCAATATATTTGTGGGTCAATTTCTTAAGTATTTCTTTTTTAAAGTAGGTGACTTGAGTAAGCTAGACGTGTGTGTGTGTGTGTGTGTGTGTGTGTGTGTGTGTATTACTGAGGATTGAACACACGGGTATTCTATGTTGGAGCTACACCACCAGCCTTTTTTAGTTTTTATTTTTTTTTGTTTTGAAACAAGGCTTGCTAATTTCCTGAGGGCCTCACCAAGTTTCTAAGGCTGTCCTCCAACCTGTGATAACAAGCATGTGCCACCATAGACTTCTTTTTTGTGATCTTGATTGGTGGTATTTCTTTGACTATGTGGCTAGAAATTGAACTACAGAGTGGTAGCATTCAGAGTTCTCAAGGAGAAAACTCATTTATTCAAGTATAATGAACTGGACTTGGTTTACCATGAGTACAGAGCACTTAGGGACATAAATCTGACAAAAGAAAATCCAAGAGAAATGGATATTCTTAAAACAAACATTTTTTACGGAAGAACTATACTAGCACACATAAACCTCAGACTAATCAAATGTTTTCTTTGGGTCTGAAAGTATATCAGTACCTCCAGTTGATTAAGAAACCACACAAAAAAGGAAAATCAGGCCAAATTGCTAGAGGAAGAAAGGAAAAATTGTGTCAGACAGGGTCAGAAAACAGAATGCAAGAAGAAGTTTTGAAGCAAGCCAGTTTCAGTTTTTGTAATGATACAGCTTCTTCCAATATGTAATTCATGATATTAACAACCTCTTTTATAGGTATGCCAGTTGCAAACATAATTTGAAAAATATTCTAACTTTTAAAGGTGATTCAGCTGTCACAGTGTTCTGCTGCTTAAGAGGGCAGATAAACCTTGTCTATCTGTCAGCATTGGAGTCCATTTTAATGGTGAGAAGAAAATCTTGATATTGAAAAATTTTACTTTGCATACATATTCAGCATAAGGTTAAAGGCAGCAACCAAGAGAAAAAAGTTATTTGTCTACCTGGGAGACAGAATTTATTGGAGAAGCAGGGCTTCTTCTTTTGCATATCATACCATCTTCTTCATCAGTTTACCCAACACAGGAACGGTTTGTGATGACAAAGGTGCTAGAATGTTAAATAGAAGAAGTAAGTCCATTAAAAAATACTGTTGAAATGATGTGTTCCAACTGTCTGGACTGTTGCAGGGCAAGTTCCCTCCAAACTTATGGAGATCACGTGGAAAAAGGAAAATAGTTTGTCTTTCAACAAGAGAACTGATAGCCCTGCTAAATTTAGGTGCTTTGGCCTTAACTTGGGACATCTGGGAAAATACTCAAATCCATTAATCATCTACTTTGTAACCATCTAGAAAGGAGCCCAGGATTCAGAATAACCCTCTGATATAGGCTTATGAAGGGCAAATATTATAAGGCTGATTTTATTTTCTTTAATAAAAGATAAAAATTTATTGGAGGGAAGGTGGCATGTATTGTCTCTCTTGACATCAGTAACACATGTTATTGATCATGAAGGCTTTACTAACAAGCTAGGAATACTAAGAAGCTAGGAAGACTTGTGCTGGACTGCACCACTATTCAGGGGAATCTCCAAATAATCAAGGGGCAAGTATGCTCCAAATGGGTCAGTGCAGTGGTTCCTCACTAAGTTGGGAATACAGAAAGTGGTGCCTCCAAAGAGAAGTTCCCCCACTGCCATGAGAGAGCCTGGCTCATCACAATCCGTAATATATAATGATTCTTTTTTTTTTTGTCTTTGGTTAGATTCACTGCCAGTCTCTTTGACTAGCTACTGCCCTAGAATCTTCATTATTCAATTATTATTTAAATTACAAATGCTCGATTTACATACAATTTATAAGAGGTACTTCTGTGGGTCATGACAGCTACCCTAAATATCAGTTACAAGGAAATTAATAACATGTTTATTAAACATCCTCATTATACATCATCATCAAGCAAGGTCACTAAATACTCTGGAAAAGGATTACAAATGATCTTTAGAAATAGAGCAGGAGTTTTCAGAAAGGGCTCTAAACTACTCCCACATTC
Source organism: Muscardinus avellanarius (assembly GCF_963383645.1). Lineage (NCBI taxonomy): Eukaryota > Metazoa > Chordata > Mammalia > Rodentia > Gliridae > Muscardinus > Muscardinus avellanarius. The sequence goes on along the minus strand of NC_137792.1, from coordinate 71,324,979 downwards.
TTTTCAAGGACAGTTGTTGTGCTTTTACCCCTTTTACTTCTTTATAGTTCCTGGCAAGATTTTGATGGTGAAAGAGTTCCTCTATTTTTCTAAAAGTAAAAAAAAATAAAAATCATTGATTCATAGAAATGGTCTGGTCAAAGTAAGAAGTTAACAAAGGACAAGTATTAGAAAGCTGAGGTTTGGGGAAGCCAGTTAAGTCACACATCTTCTTTAACCTCCTCTATTTAAAACCAATGGAGAAAAAATGGCACGAGAACTAGCCAGAGTTCTAAGTAACAGCTATATTGCAGGTAAAAAGCTAGACCTGAGGATATAGCCTAAATATGTGTTCACAAAAAGTTTCCAAGTAGTTTATGTATTGACCGACCTTCCCTGTGGGTCTGTTATAGGGGCTGAATGTACCTCATAAGCACCACATGTCAGAGAATATACCTGAAAATCAAAAAGGGGGATTCAGCAACAGGCCTAGAGAGAATCAGCATGCCAATTTTCTGACCCCAAACCTGCCAGTCAGGTAGGAAGAGAAAAATGAGGACATACTTCTGGTTGCTATTCTGAGCAAAGGGGTGCGAATTCATTCTTCTGTGGTGACACGAAGGGAGAGTAAATGACCATTGGTTAACAAAATAGAGTTGAGACCAGAACCTAGGTCACTGACAGTCTAAAAGGCCCATATATGCAAGGCAGTGTGGTTCACACCTGTAATCCCAGTAGTTTGGGAGGCTGAGACAGGAGGATCGCAGGTTCTAGGTCAGCCTCAGCACTTTGCAAGACCCTGTTTCAAAAATTTAAAAGAATAAAAAGACCTGGGAGCTTAGCTCAGAGGTAGACATCTCCTGGGTTCAATCCCCTGTATAAAAAAAAGGAGAAAAGTGCCGGGCGTGGTGGCGCACGCTTGTAATCCCCGCGCTTGGGAGGCAGAGACAGGAGGATTGCGCAGGTTCGAAGCTAGCCCCGCGCGCTGGCTTAGGAGACCCTGTTTCCAAATAAAAATGCAAAAATAGGTCTGGGAGTGTAGCCCGGAGGTAGAAGGGCTTCCAGGAACCCCAGTATCACCAAAAAAAAAAAAAAGGAGGAGAAACTATTTTTCTATTAGTATGAAATGACTTTTTAGTTAACTATAAAAATTTAAACCTGGCCCAAATTAACATTTTTTTAAAGACAGGAGGTACTTAACTTTCTGTAAGTCAGACTTGTTTAAATTATTGCAAGGTACAGAATTATGGGGTACATATGTGCAATTTATATAAAGGTGCAGTTGTTTGACCTGGACAAATTGCTTAGACTTGCTGAGCCTCAGTGTCATCATCCATAAAATGGACATCACCTACTTAGAGGGTATTTATGAGGCCCAGATGAGAAATGTGTTTATGAAAGCTGTGCTTAACAAAAGTGAGTTCCTAGCATATAGGCACTCATAATCTATCATTATTCATTATCATCATCATTTTACCTATGAAAGATTTTAAAAGTTGGACCCATGAAGATAATCCTTAAGATTTTACCTTTCCCAGGTTAGCCCTTTGTCTTAAATCTTTGTCCTCATCATCTTTTATTCTCTTTCCTGAGTATGACTCCTGCTCTTTCACCAAGTCCTATCTTGTTTCTTTCAAATGTTTCTTACTTAATACCTTCTCTATTCTCATCTTAATTCATGCCTCCCTCCATTCCCATAAGCCTGGATTACTATTCAAACCTCCTACCTCCCTTCTTTGACTAGTATCTCCTTCCTCCAGTTTGTCTTACAAGTTACTACAAGATTAATATTCTGAGACATTGCTTTTATGCAATTTTCCCCCTGCCATGGAACCTATAGTGACTCCGTTGTCTGCTGCCTCAAGGCCAAGCACTCTTGCCTGACCTTTAGGTACCGTTAGTCTAAAATGTCAATGTCCAATAGAAATGTAATGTCAGCCATACATAATTTACAATATTCCAATAGTCACATTGTAAACTAAAAAAAAACAGGTGAAACTTACATATTTTTAACTTAGGATATCCAAAACAGAATCAATCATTTCAACAGGTAATCAAATATAAAAATGAATAATAAGATTATTTTCATTGTGGGGAGAGTGGTTGTAGAGCCTAGCATGTATGAGGCCCTGTGTTCAATCCTCAGGAGCACAAAAAATCCATTTGTATTCTTTTTATTGTTGTTGATACTAGGAATTGGACCCAGGGGCATTCTACCTCTGTGATACCCCTCCTTCCACCCTTTTTATTTTTTCTTTTAATTTTGAAATAGGGTCTCACTAAGTTGTTCAGGGTCTTACTTGCTGAGACTGTCCTCGAACCTGTGATTCTTCTGTCTCAGCCTCCCAAATACTATGATTACAGGCATGTGCTACCACACGTGGCTAATCTATTCTATGCTTACATCACATCTTGATTCAGACTAAGCACATTTCAAGTGTTCTGTGGTAATATATGGGTAAGGGCCACTTAATCAGATACTGCAGTTATAGAATGTGAGTTGTCACTACTGTCACTTCAACAAACAAGATATATCAAAGTCTCACTTCTCCCCTGTTTTCTAAAATAGTGCTAGTAATGTCATGCCTATTTTATAGGGTTGTCCCAAGCCACTGTGAAGTGTGAAAGAGTTTTATAATCTTTTATAGTTGTTCAAGAATCTATGAAAGTTATTTTCAGGAATAAAGCAGTTTCCCTAATATGAGATTAGGATTTCTTTGAAGTAAATTAATTTAAAAGAAAGGGCCATATTAAATTGATAAAGTAGGGGCTGGAGATATCCCTGAGTAGTAGAGTACATGATTACCATGTGAGAGGCCGTGTGTCCAAATCCCCAATATAAAATATATATAGCTAATTAACTGGCCTGAATTTGAAATCGCTTTATGCACTAAATTAAGATTAGTATAAATGTTCACTTTCTCTTGCTATATATTTATTTTTTGAATTTTTTAGATTAATCCTCGTGAAAAACTCGCACATTCACTGGGAATAAGTCATTGCAGAAACTTTACTCCTTTGGGTTTTTGCCAGCACCAACACTGGCCTTTGCAGTTTCCTTTTTTCATTCTAATGTTCCTTTCGCTGTTTTCTTGAGGTCTTTTTCTTTTAATACAGGCTATGTCTTGCCAGTCTATGTTTGGGTTCATTTTTCCTTGCATAATTCAAGGAACCATGAATCATGCCAAAGCCAGTTGTCTTGTCACCACCAAAATGGAACCTGAATCCAAATACAAAGATAACATTTGGTGTTATCTTGTACATTTTAGCTAATTTTTCCTGAATTCCCATCTTAGGCACTGTTGCCTTCCCAGGGTGAAGTGTATCAATAACCATTAGCTTCCTCTGAAATACTCAGTTGGTCATGGATTTCCTGGGCCTGATTGTTACTGTGCCATTCATGGTGGTAACAGAACCTCAAAAAGCCAGTTAGGAAAAACAGTATTATCTCTTTATAATAATCCTTCTTGGAAGATACTTGTCATATTAATAAATTTTCTAGATATTTAACCTGTGAACCTTTTCTTTTCCTTCAGAATTTTGAAAAGTAGATAAAAGAACATTTAGTTTTTATTTTAAAATAGGGACTGGACCACTACTAAGAAACTCAACGATTTGATTAGTAAATGTGAACCATACTAGTACTGAGTTAGGAGATTTACAAATTTCTCATATGTCCAATTTGTTGCAAAGGGTCAGAATATACCTAAAAACAGAATGTCAGAAATCCAGATGTTGTAACTATTCATAAAATGCTTTCAATCCACCTTATAAAGGAAAAATTAAACTATTCTGAAAGATAATGGATATGACTACTAACAACCAGGGCATCACTTTAAATAATAGTGAGTTATAAAGTAATGTCCAATGTCTTATCAAACCAAATAGTCCACTAAGATATTTTTACTCTTACCCAGGACTATCAAGTGGCCCTTTAGGTTGAACATTAATATAATAATAACCATAAATTTACCGTGTGGAAGTAGCATTACTAAATATATTAATGCCCCTAAAAGTCAGCTTTATAAAATGGCTTCTGGGTAAAGAACCCCACCATTCATAAATGTGCCCAAATCAGAAATGCCAATCTAATGTCTGACACTTTCTCCCTCACCTACCCCTCTAGCTAACTACTAAATCCTTACAACTCCATCTCTTAAATGCTTCTTTAATCTGCAACTTCCTCTCTGTCCTCACTGCCCTAAATTTGGATTTCTTAAGCTACTGCAGTAGTCTCCAAACCAGTTTTTGTACCTCAAGCTTTAGCCTCCCCTCAACCCCACAATTTAGCCTCCAACTCCGGGCAGAATCATCTTGCTTAAACACAGATGCCATCACACCAGTCCCATAATTAAAAACTCCATGTTCATTCCAGAGCTGACATATAAAATCCAAACTACTGAGCATGGTGTATAAAGCCCTTTACACTCAGAGCCCAAGTGACCATATCTAACATGCCTCTTGCTCTGCACCCAGAACAATGATTATTGTACCTAGTTCTCCAATAGTTCCTATTCTTTTATGAACTCAATTCTCTCTCCTTGGATGATCCTTCACATCAGTGAGTCTCTTGATCTTTAGACTTTCTCAGTGTTCCATCTTCCCATTGGTCACTTCCTAACAGCCTTAATATTCCCTCCATATATCTTGGTGCTTTAGAAGACCATGAAACTAGAAAAAAAATGTTGTACTTGTATAGGTAATGGATATGTGCCTTTAGCTAAGTGTAAAATTTAAATTGGTTAGCACAGTTCAGTGTTATTTGTCCTTGCTGTCCATCTCCATCTGTACTGGCCTAGTTGCAGTAACTTCATCCTTCAGCATATATCACCCTGCTGTCTTTAGGGTTACCAAGGCTCAGGTGGCCCGTGAGTCCATCATATTGCTAAGCTGTGCCATCTGCCTTCACCTTTGCTGGCCCACTCCTGTGAATTAGTGATAATTACCATCTTCCTTTGCTTTTTTTTTCTTGAATTTTTGTGTTGATTTGTTCTGATAGCCATCACTAGCCAGAAGTACAATTTTTTCCTTCTTTCTATTCTATAGACCAATCCATTACAGCATGCTGGATGTTAACCTTGGGTCTTTGGATCGTTGCTGCTATTCATGGATGCTAATAGTGCCTAGAGGATCCTGCTTATTTGCCCCAATTTTGTTGTTGCTGTTGTTATTTCTTTCCTTTTTCCCCTTATTCTAGATTTGGGGCTTTCTGAATAATTGATGGTGCCAAAACATTTTTCCAAATAAGTGTGGCTTTATTCTTTCTTTTCTTTTTACTTTTTCTTTCTTTTCTTTTTTTTTTTTGGCAGTACTGGGAATGGAACCCAGGGGCATTCTACCACCAAGCTACACCCCCAACCCTATTTTTTAGTCTTTTATTTTTGAAACAGGGTCTCCCTGAGTTACAAAGTGCCTCCCTAAATAGCTGAGGCCATCTGCAATCCTCCCGTCTCCGGCTCCCAAATGCTAGGATTACAAGCATGCACCACCACGTGGCTCTATTCTTATAGATCCTTTTTACTTTGATTTCAAAATAATTGCTTGGGAGGAAGAATTTTGGTTAGCAGAATTCATGTAGATCAGATACTCAATAGCTAATCACTTGTCTCTATTGAAGATAACACACTATTTTGTGGTGCTGGGGATTGAACCCAGGGACACTACCTCCAAGCTTCATCACCAGCCCTATTTTATTTTTTATTTTGAAGCAGGGTCTCAGTAAGTTGCAGAGGGCATCACTAAATTGCTGAGGCTGTCTTCAAATCTGCGATCCTCCTGTCTCAGTCTCCCAAGTACTGGGAATTATAAGCATGCATCACCACATCCTGCCAGAGGATAATGCATTTTAAAAGTAACTGCTCCTTACTCTCCTCTTACTCCATGCTTCTCATCAGCTAAGGTAACTGAGGTGTTTGGGTAGGTTTGGTTGAGCCTGAATAGAAATCTGGACTTCTTGAGCCAAAGCCCTCCTGCCATAATGGATGAATGCATATGCTTGAGTTAAGATTGCTAGAGTTTGCTCTTGATCATTAAAGCTACCAGAACTTCCTCAAACTGCTTGCTTTAGTTCTATTCAATAAGTCAAGATACAGAATAGGATTAGGTTAAGGAGTGACTAATTTGTTAGCCAGAGGTTTAATACTTGCTGTTTAGTACTATTGCTCATTTTATAATCAGAAATTTCTTTGTAAATGTTTGGTTTTCAGGCTGGTTGGAAGGAAAATCATGCAACATTCATGAGTGAACTAAAAAATCTACAGGCTTCTGGACTGACTACTCTTGGTCAGGCTCTAAGATCCTCATTTGATTTGTTAAACCTCAATAGATTAATATCTGGAATAGACAATTATGGACAGGTAAAAAAAAATTGAGTGAGTATAGCTAATTTATTTTGGTGACTTGGGGTAAGCATTCACAATCGGACATGGTTACCAAGATATCTAATATATTTTACTTCCTCTAAAAAGAGGCTCATATACATATTAAATGCATAGCTTTAAAAAAAAACTGTTTTTTGGTTCTTGAATGTGGCTTGATAATACAATAGTATAATCTGCCTACAACAAAATCATTAGATATCTGAGAATGTGATGAATAAATTGCTGAGAAATACTGGGACAAGATTGTTGAAAAGAAACTTTCTACATCTTTAACCCCCCTCTCCTCTCCCCACATAGTGAAAAAGCTCTAGAATAAGAGGAAGTCAGAAAAGCAGTTGTTGCTGCTACTATTATTCTTTTCTCTTCCAAAAACTGCTCAGCTTCTCCAGAGACACCCCCCATTGCTCAAAGTGTTGCTATTGCCACTATGTGTGCCAGGATTTTTACTTAGGTGAATGGACCCAGGAGTGTGGGTGATACTGCCATTACAATCCCTTTAATATCATTATTTTTTATTACTGGAAATCAGTGAGAGAAAAGTGTTTTGAATGTTTTGGCTCATGAAGTTCCTTAATTATAAGAATTTCTCAGTTTATACAAGTGTTATCTCTTTGAGAATTGTTCTTTTGATTCCTATCCATTTCAATCGCTAATCTTTCTATTCTTACTTATCTAGGCAAATTTTACCATTAATTTGAGAGCTTATTGGCAAGGCAAATGTGGAAATTTAAATATAATTTTATTACTTTACCCAGCTCTAATGCTTTTTAAATGTATTTTAGGGAAGAAATCCATTTTTTTTAGAACCGTCTATTTTAATTACCATCACAGATGGAAACAAGTTAACAAGTACTTCTTGCATTCAAGAAGAGGTGAGATTTAATTTTTTTCAAGTTTCATTTCAGTGTCAGAGAACATGCAGCTAATTCTGTGGGAGGCATGTATTTCTGGTTTAAAGTCAAATTTGGACAATTCTCCCATCTTGGTAATCCTGGAGAGATTGCTTAATTTTATTGTTCCATGAAAGAACCTTTTGACTCTTTCTTCATTTTTATATAGGTTGTTATGATGAACCTTTTCAAATTTTGCCTTATCAGCTTCATCTTCCTTTGAACTCTCCTCTGCCTGGAAGTGAACTAACCAAAGAACCTTTTCGTTGGGATCAAAGGTTATTTGCCCTGGTGTTGCGATTGCCTGGAGTGGCTTCTACTGAACCAGAGCAACTAGGGAGTGTGCCAACTGATGAATCGGCCATCACACAGATGTGTGAAGTCACAGGAGGTATTGGCTAAGTTTCATCTTTTTGAAAGAAAAATTGGGGGCAGCAGAGTATAGTCTCATTCAATGCCTTATCTAGCCTTCAAAATATTTTAAATTGCCAGGTGTGGTGGTGCACACTTGTAATCCCAGTACTTAGGAGGAAGACACAGGAAGATCTCACAGGTTTGAAGCCAGCCTCAGCTACTTAGTGAGGCTCTCAGCAACTTATATAAAATAGGTCTGGGAGTGTAGCCCAGAGTTCTAAGTAGAAAGCACCCGGGTTCCATCCCTATTACCACAATTTTTTTTTTAAATATACTGCTTAAGCTCATCAATGGTATTATATTTGCTGTCAGTGTGTTACAATTATTAGAAATTACGTTTTAGGATTTCAAATGTTCATATAATGAAATAGTATTTTCTTTAATCAGATTTGTGCTATTTGTTTTTCTCTCTGGTATAGGTCGCTCCTACTGTGTTAGAACACAAAGGATGTTGAATCAATGTTTAGAATCTCTAGTTCAAAAAGTTCAGAGTGGTGTAGTTATTAATTTTGAAAAAACGGGACCAGATCCACTTCTTCCTGGAGAAGGTATGGTAGATAACTTTGTTTTTTTTTTTCCAAACTTTAACATTTTGTACAGAAAAGTTTATCTGACATTCTTGAAATACTAAACAAGTGATAATTGAGACAGCCTTCATTATCCAAATACATTTGAGTGGTTACACACTTCCAACTTCTAGCATATATTAGTTATCTACATATGCGTCAGGTGACCAGATTCTAACAATTTTAATTTCATGTCAAAAGTCCCCAAGAAAATTGCTCATTTTCCAAGCCTATTTTATACTCGCTGGTCCCAGTGTTTTTGTTTGTTTGGTACGGGGGATTAAGCCCAGGGATGATTTACCTCTGAGCTACAACCCTAACCATTTTATTTTGATAGGTGGGGATACCCACCATTATATTCATGAAGATGGTGCTAGCCCTTTTATTTTGAAACAGGGTCTGTGTTAATTACTATATCACAGCAGAGTTTGTGAATGTTTATCTAGGAACTTAGAATTTTCCATAAGGTACTACCCTAATATATTCCTGGTCAGTTTTTTTTTTTATTTTTTATTGGTGCATTGTAGTCATACGTCTTTTTTTTTTATTTTTTTTTTTTACTTTTTTTTTTCATATTTATTTTTATTGGTGCACTGTATTCATTCATCATAGTGGGATACATACTTTTGTAGACATACATGCACACAATGCCCAGTCAGCCCCCACCCGATCCCCACCCCGTTCTCTCCCTATCCCCCCCTCCTATGCTTGGCTTAGTAGTTGACATCTAGTATTATAGCAATTGATCCAAAATTAAAAATGATAATCTCACATAACAGTTTCATTTGTCTGATACCAAGCTTTTGATGACTTAAAGATAACATTTCAATATTTCTTTTTGCTTTTTTTCTTACCAGAGAATATTTTTTTCTTTTTTTTAGGTGAAACTATCATATATTTATTTTTCAGAAAAAAATCTATCCTGATATGGAATATGGACTCTAGATACCCAAAACAATCTCGAAGCAAAAACAAAGCTAGAAGATGTATATTTTCTGATTTCAAACCATATAAAGCTACAATAATTGAAACAGTGTAGTACTGTTCTAAAGGCAGATATATAGACCATTGGAGTTAAATACAAGCCTAGAGCTAACTTCTTCCCTATATTGTCAAGTTATTTTTGACAAGGTTTCCACGAAGATTTGGTGGTGGGAATAATAATCTTTTAACTAAGTATTGTTGAAAAATAATAATTACATGGAAAAGAATAAAATTGGACCCTTACCTAATCCACATACAAGTATTAACTCAAACTAGATAAAAGACCTAAATATAAATCTTAAGACTATAAACTTTTAGGAGAAAATCTGGGTCATAAAACCTCACAACATTGAAATTGGCAGTGATTTCTTGGATATGATTTCAATGGCACAGGCAACAGAAGAATATACAAACTCCCTAAAAAATAAAAGAAAATATTGTATATCCAAAGACAATGTAAACAGAGTTAAAAGTTACTAATAGAATGGGATAAAATATTTCCAAATGCTATATCTGAAGGTATATTAATATTCCAACTAGAAATCCTAAAAATTAACAACAATAAAGGCAAACAATACAATTTAGAGATAGGTAAAAGACTAACATAAATAATGAATCTCCACAGATAACCAATCTTAGTTGTCTGTTGGATGGAAACTCTTGTTTCTCTGGTTCTGGTGAGTGTTACCTATTTCTTCTTTGTAGTTAATCTCTTTGAGTATTTTCTCTAGCGCTGGTTTTGAAGACATAAATTCCTTCAGTTTCTGTTTGTCATGGAAGCTTCTTATTTCTCCATCTAGTTTGATAGAAAGTTTTGCTGGATAGGAAATTTTTGGCTGGAAGTTGTTTTCTTTCAGAGTTTGGAATATGTTACTCCAAGCCCTTCTGGCTCTCATGACTTGGTTTGGGAAGTCTGGAGTGATTCTAATTGGTTTGCCTCTGAATGTCAGTTGGCCCTTTGTTTTTGTTGCCTTTAAGATTCTCTGCTTGGCTTCCACATTGGTCATTTTGACAATTATATGGCGTGGGGATCCTCTTCTCGGATCCTGTCTAAAGGGAGTTCTATAAGTTTCCTGGATCTGTGTATCAACCTCTTGCTCTATATTTGGAAAATTTTCTGCTATTACTTCCTTGAAGAGATTGTTGATCCCTTTGGTATCACTTTCTTTTCCCTCCTCTATTCCAATTATTCTTAGGTTAGCTCTCTTAAGATGGGCCCATATTTCTTCAATGTCAGATTCCTGCTGTTGGATATCTTTTTCTAGATTAGAAACTATGCCTTCATTTTTGGATTGCTCATCTTCTAAGAGCGAGATTCTGTTCTCCATGTGGTCTAATCGGTTGTTTGTGCTTTGAATTGAGGCCTTTACTTCATTAATTGCATCCTTTATCTCTTTTTGGCTCTCTCTGAGTTCTTTTCGAAGCACCTCTATTATTTCTACAGTTATTTTCCTGATTTGATCTTCTAGAAATCTCTGATTTTCTGTTTTATCAGGTTCTGATGTTGTGGGGTTGTGCACATTCATTACTTCAGTGTTATTCCTCTTTCCCATGATTTCGGAGGTTTGTGCCTTCTCTGGGTTCTTCCCTTGGGTCACTATGGCTTCACTTAAGGTGCTCTGGATCTCGAGTCTGTATTATCTCAGACCCTACTACTCCTTTACTGGGTTGTATCACAGAGTCTCCGACCCAGGGAGTTGATAGAGGCTGCTTTAAACTATGGGGGGTGCCAGGTTGCACGCTCTCTTATGGTGTGATATCTCTGCCACCACCACTCCCTCACTGGGTCAAGTCCCAGGAGGCACAATACTGGGATTTCTCCTCTGTGGCCCGCAATTTGACTCACTGTTCTTGAGTACGTAGATGTCGCTGTACTGGACTCGGTGAATTCACTGCTGCTGCCGCCGCCAGTGGCAATATGGCGCCTCTGCCACGCCCTCGGCCATGAGGCTGGCGTATTTTTTCTTCTCTGGTTTTGGTTTCCACTCTGAATCCCTGCAGCGTGTGCTGAGCTCAGCCACTGGGAGCTTTAAATGCTGTCTGCGCCGAAAGATCCCGCCTGGCTGTTCCGCATCGGCTCACCTCGGCTTGCTGTAGCCGTCCGCTGAGTTCGCCGCTGCCGCCGGCAGTATGGCGCTGCTGCCGCGTCCTCGGGCGCGTGTGTCTCCTCTGTGGCCCTGAGCTCTGTTCTCAATCCGCTTTCTCTCTGGAGCCTGGTGGTTTTTTTGTTTTTCTGGTGATGGTGTTTTCTGGCTATGAAAGGCGCTCTTTTTGTGGTAATGGAGATTGGTTGTTAGGGGGACTCTTAAGCCCCGCTCTTCTCGGTCGCCATCTTCCCGGAAGTCATCGTAGTCATACGTCTTAATGGGATAAAAGATGGTGGAGACATACATGCACACATCACCCAATTAGCCCTTACCCAATTCCCGCCCCATTCCCTCTCCCTCCCTCCTTCCCATGCTTGGCTTAGTGATTGACTTTGATATGTTTGTTTAAGTACATCATGTCCTTTAGAGAGTTTCCCTCTTCCTCCCCTCCGATCTCCTCAGTTAGGTCACCTTATTTGCTCATCTATAGTATCTCCTTCTTTGTCTAGAGTTCCACCTATAACCCATTTTCTCCCTAGCTTCCACATAATAGGGAAAGCATCCTATTTCTTATTTTTTGTGACTGACTAATCTCACTTAGCATAAGGTTCTCCAGTTCTATCCATTTCCCTGTAAATGATATAATTGTGTTTTTCTTTATGGCTGAGTAAAATTCCATTGTGTACATATTCCACAGTTTTGTAATCCATTCATTTGTTGCCTATGGCCATATCACCCTAAATGCACCTGATCTCGTCTGATCTCAGAAGCTAAGCAAGGTCAGGCCTGGTTAGTACTTGGATGGGAGATATATAAAGCTTTTTCTCTTCAAATGGGATTTTACAGAAAGTTTGACACCTAGAAATACATAAAATCAGGGCTACTTTTGCATAAGGGACATTAACCATAGTTAATATAGATGTTTTGTGAAAGTATATAACCACTTGAATGCATATGGATTTCAAAGGGCTCATAAAACTAAATCTTACCATATAATGCATTGCAGGACATTCTTAGTTTATTTTAGGTTATTACTTTTCCTTATTCATGTATTTCACACACATGCATAAGATACTTGTCATTCACACACATTTTACCATGGTACTTGTCTAATCTACTCCATACATTTTAATTGCCTTGGCTAAGATCAAAAGGGTCAGGTGCACAGGGCCTAAAGGGACACATTTCTCTCTGAAGCAATGGATCCTGTGGTTTCTGATTTCCTTTTATTTCCTTGCATTCCTGGATCCCTTTGAGAAGGTGTTGGAAAAATAGAGTTCTTTCTCAAGAAAAATAGACATAGATCACAAGGAAAATTTTATGTATAATTTTAGTATTTTTCCTGGACACCTAAATTAAGAACACTCATTATATAATAAGAGGGAGGCCTTACAGCCTATTTTAAATTAATCACATTGGGAAGGCATGTTATATAACTAGAAATTGCTGCCCAGTCTATAAATTTGTGTTTATTACCTTAAAGTTATCTGCAAACTTCCATGTGGAAATCTTGGTGTGAGTTGCTGTTAGGTAAGTAGCTCACATTTCCTTTCTAGCTCCAGTTCTACTTTGTCCAGAGTTCTAAATCTTTCAGATTCCGATGAAAATGGTAGACCCTATCCTCAGGAAAATGTACATACCCAGAATTGCAAGCTCAAATTTAGAGGGGTTCTCCAGAACCATTACACGTTCTCCCTAGAGCCCAATGGACCCCAGTAAGTCTCCTGGTATAAAAGTATTTACTTATTAAAATAATGCTAAAATTAAAAAATTAAATGGCCTGTAATTTAAGGAAAATGAGATTTGAGTCATTAAACGTCTATTTTACAAATATCATTTAGATTAACAAATTATGACATTGAATGTCATGTCATTCTGCCTGTTTGCAGGGGACAAATGAAATAGGCAGGTTTAAACAATTAAAATGCATTCAGCATTACACAATTCTTAATTTCCGTGGAATTTTAATGATGAGTGGGGAAACCATAGTGAATTAAACCACAATAACCTTGGTATATTTGCTTTATGTTCCCCACCGCACCAACTACACATATAAGGTTATATCATCAACATTCCTTCTACTTTCAAATGGATTTGGATAGTTCTTTTTTGCCTTTGTGTGTGTGTTTTTTTTTTTTTTTTGCGGGTCTGGGGATGGAACCCAGGGGCATTCAACCTCCGAGCTACACCCCCTGCCCTATTTTTTATTCTTTATTTTGAAACCAGGTCTCACTGAGTTGCAGAGGGCCTCACTAAGTAGCCGAGGCTGTCCGCGAACCGTGATCCTCCGGTCTCAGCCTCCCAAATGCTGGGATTACAAGCGTGCGCCACCACACCCGGCGCCTTTGTGGTTATTGGTTCTAACTATTCAGTATAGAATACCTTTTCATGTAAATGGAATTTGTTAGCTATTTTGTCAGATTTCAGAAGTATTAAGACTGTATTGTGGAAAAATTGATTTTATTTACCCAATTTGGTCATTGTATTCTCGAAAAATAACTAGGGTATTGGTGTGTTTATATATCTGAGTCTCATGAAACTTAAATTTTCCACATAATTAAATATTTTCATAGTAGGGTTGTTGAATTAGAAAAGGTAGATAGAAATCCTAGTAGCATCATTTTTTCTTCTTTCAGTGCTTTCAGTGTTCTTTTTTTTTTTTTTTGGTGGTACTGGGGGTGGAACCAAGGTGCTTTCTACTTCCGGGCTATATACTCCGAGATCTTTTTTTAAGATTTTATTTGGAAACAGGGTCTCACAAAGTTGCTGAGAGCCTCACTAAGTAGCTGAGACTGGCTTCGAACCTGTGCAATCCTCCTGTCTCAGCCTCCCAAGTGCTGGGATTACAAGCGTGGTATTACGCCCGATGAATTTCTCTTTTTTAATTTGCTTTGTATTTTGTTTTTAGCTGGAAATTTTGTGTGAGAAGATCAGCAGCTGTAAAAGAAATTCATGCCTTAATCTATCTTTTGTTTAATTTTCAGATGGACATATGGATTCATGTAGGCCAAGCAATTCATTTATTGCTCAACCATGGCATAGTTGTCACAAACTCATTTATGTACGACCTAACTCTAAAACTGGTGTTCCTGTTGGACATTGGCCAATTCCAGAATCTTTTTGGCCAGATCAGAATTTACCTTCACTAGTGAGTATTATAAATAAAAAAGGAAACTGTTATTCTGGATTTTTAATTTGCTGATTACAGTGAACCTCTTATAGTATCTTGGAAGCTTTTTTTGTTGTTGTTGGTACTGGGGATGGAACCCTTCTACCTCCGGGCTACACTCCCAGACCTATTTTTATTTTACTTGGAAACAGGGTCTCTTAAGCCAGCAAGGCTGGCTTCAAACCTGCGCGATCCTCCTGTCTTCGCCTCCCAAGCCCGGGTGTGCACCACCACACCCGGCGATATTGGAGGCTTTTAAGTTGTGCCCCAGGCATGTGGATTTTCCCTTCTTTGACTTCTATCACTGGAAGTCTAACCTATGCCTCAAAGCAAAGAAGGAGACCTTTTTAAATTTTCTGGCACTTTTCTTTCTTTCAGTTGCCTTTACTACTTAAACTGCCTTCTTTGGATATTAAAGCTTTATTATATTTTTTGTTTGTTTTTGGTGCTGGGGATTGAACTCAGGGGCATTCCACCTCTGAGCTACACATCCAGCCCTGTTTATTTTTTGTTTTGTAACAATATCTCACAAGGTTACTTTATCCTACAGATCATAATGTCTTCTTAAAAGTAAAAAATCGAATGCTCTCCCTAATATGTGGAAGCTAGGGAGAAAATGGGTAGGATGAACTCTTGACAAAGAAGGAGAAACCACAGATGAGCAAAAGAGTCATGGAAGGAGGAATAGGGAAATTCCCTAATGTACATGATGTACTTTCACAAACATATCAAAGTCAATCATTAAGTCAAACATGAGAAGGAGGGAGGGGGAAGGGAATGGAGTGGGAAATGGGAGGGCTGAGTGATGTGTGCATGTATGCCTCTACCATCTTGTACCCCATTAAGATGTATGACTATAATACACCAATAAAATAAATATACAATACATAAAAAAGAAAAAAAAGAAAAGAAAAACATATTTGAAGCATGTTTTGCTTTACTGAGATTCTAGTTATGAGTATTGTAATTTGCCTTTCATCTTACCAATGCTAAGTAGATGGTAGAGATAAAGAATTGAGTCTCAACTGGTTGTGGTGATACACACCTTTAATCCCAGTACTTGGGAGGCTGAGATAATAAGATTGTAGGTTTGAGGACAGCCTCAGGAACCTAGGCACTCTCAGCAACCAAATGAGAACCCATTTCAAATTTTTAAAAAAGCCCAGCGTGGTGGCGCACGCTTGTAATCCCTGTACTTGGGAGGCGGAGACAGGAGGATCGCACAGGTTCAAATCCAGCCGCACTGGCTTAATAGACCCTGTTTCCAAATAAAAAAGTATAAATAAAATAGGTGTCTGGGAGTGTAGCCTGGAGGTAGAAGGGCTTCCAGGAACCCCAGTACCACCAAAAATATTTTAAATAGGTTTTGTGGTGTTTCTCAGAGGTACAATGCCCCTGGGCTTAATCTCTAGTACAAAAAAAAAAGAATTTGAGTTACCACCATTTGTAGAGGCCATTGGTGATTTCTACAGATCTAGTGACTGTTTCTCAAAGCATTAGTCTGTATCTCAGTTATGAATTTAACAAAATATGAAATGGCTTGAAAAATTGTCAGAATTGTAGACTTGCTTGCTAACTGTTCATGTTTTCTTCTGTTTCTTAAAGCCTCCACGAACATCTCATCCTGTTGTGAGATTCTCCTGTGTAGACTGTGAGCCAATGGTTATAGACAAACTGCCCTTTGACAAGTATGAACTTGAACCTTCTCCTTTAACTCAGTACATTTTGGAACGAAAGGCTCCCCATACTTGCTGGCAGGTACTTATTTTTACCTATTAGCCAAATGTCTCTAACCACCCTGGGATATGGGAATTATTTTAAGTTTCAAAGATTAATCTAAAAATATTAACGGAGACTTTTTTACCCATATGTTATTAAATAAGCAATAGCACCAAGCAAATAACTTTGATATGAATCACTAGCCTCCTGTACATGCCATTCAAGGCAGTGGAATCTTATGAAACCTATATATTTGAGAAGTTGGGGGACTCCACTGAACCCTATCTGTAGACTCCAGGTTAGGAATCCCTAACCTAAAGGATATAATTTTACTAAAGTATGGTTTCTGTATCTAAAGGAAGGTTCTCAGTTTTTAGTTTGAACTCAGAATATGGGGAGTACAGAATATTCAGGGCAAAAAATCATAAGTTCTAAAATGAACTTCTGTGTTAGTATAATATAATAAAACTCTTCTTCCTATAGTACAAACCACTGTATTGGGATTTTACTGGACATAGCAATCACAGACGTTTTTTTCTGCAGAACTAGGAATAGAAGCCAGGGGCATTCTACATCCAAGCTACACCCCAGCCCTATTTTTTATTATTTATTTTGAAACAGGATCTCACTAAATTTCACAGGGCCTCACTAAGTAGCTGAGGCTGGCCACGAACCTGCAATCCACCTGTCTCAGCTTCACAGGTGCTAGGATTACAAGTGTGTGCCACCATGCCTGGCTAGCAATCACAGTCTTTTTATTTGGCTACATTAAAAAGTCTTACACTGAGCTGGGCTGGACGTGGTGGTGCAAGCTTATAATCCCAGTACTTGGGAGGCTGAGACAGGTGAATCTCAGGCTCTCAGCCAACTTCAGCTACTTAGTGAGGCCCTCCACATCTTAGTGAGACCCTGTTTCAAAATAAAGAATAAAAAATAGGGATGGGGGTGTAGCTTAGAGGTAGAATTCCTCCAAGTTTGATCCAGTTCCACACACAAAAAGTCCTGCACTGTAAAAGATAAAATTAATTTTAGTCCTAAGCTACAGTACCATATAGCAATCAGTAAGTTTTCAGTTCCATTGATACAAGGAAAACTTTCCAATTTCCATCTATTTCACCTGAAAATGTGATATTATTATCAGTAGTTATCTGTAAATTAATTGTTTTATACCAAGATTCTTAAACCACTTAAAAGGGAGAAGAGGCTTGAAGTAAAAATGTGAAAGGGCAAAAAACAGAACAATCTCAAAAACATAATATTGAGCAAAATCAGGCAGACAGAAAAGATTACATATTGTATAACTTCACTTTATACATATTCAAAGAGAGGTAAACTATTTAACTCTGAAGTCAAGATGGTGGTTTCTACTGGGGATTGTAAGGTAGTAACCAGAAGCATCCTCCTATCCTTTTCTAGTTGTGTTTGATTTCTTAACCTGGGTGCTATTTCCACATGTACATCCTTTGTCAACATGACTTGAGCCATGTATTTATAGTTTACTCAAAATGTTAGAAATTTAGAAATATGGGTAATAAAATGCTAACTTAAAATAGAGATAAGCCAGGCATGGTGGCACATGCCTATAATCCTAGTGCTTAGGAGGCTGAAACAGGAGGATTTCAAGTTCAAGGCCAGCCTCAGCAACTTAGTGAGGCCTAAAGCAACTTAGACCCTGTTTCAAAATAAAATATTAAACAGGGCTGGGGTGTAGCACACAGGTAGAATGCCCCTGTCGTCCATATTCAGTTCCCAATAAACATACACTCTCTCACACACACACACACACACACAATAGGGATATTAGAATGCTTACTTAAAGATATGGATAATATGCCAACAAACCCCAATGTGAGGTTTGAATTCATAGCTTGAAAAACATTTTGCAACTAAAGCAAATAAATTTTAAATTAAACTTTTTTCCTCAAATAAAATCTCTTCTACTTCGCACATTCTTTGTAAACCTTCTCCAAAGAAAGTTAAGAAATCTGATCTTCACTCATGCATAAATCTTCAAATATGCCATAGTCCTTTGGTCTAGCCTTATGTTACTTTGCTTTAGCACTTAGTTCATGTGATGAACTAGTGGGAGTGAAAAAGAATAAAATGAACTAGGAGCCATAATGGAAATTTGGCCAAGCCACAATGGAGACTAGATCCTAACACTATCTCTTCCATCAATTAATGTGGCTTTGTACTAGATGCTTACCTTCTCTGGTTTAAATAGTTCTTAAAGATCTTTTACCCCCTGCCCCCAAATCCATGAATTTGTGAGTAGAAGAAATTTAGAAAGATTCAACGGGTATATATGAAAGAAGGAAAGAAGGGAGAAAGGAAGAAAGATGGGAGAGGACGGAAAAAAAAAAAAAAACAGTGCTTTCCCATACATGGGAATCATAGGTCTGACCCTTAACTGCTGTGTGTGTGTGTTTGTGTGTGTATTATTTTATGATAAATTTTCCCCTCTCCTAATGTTTATATTTAGGATGTTAATTTCAGCATGTTTAATTATAGTTATCTGTTTATGTTAAGATTCAAATTAAAACACAAAATCTAGTAGAATCCTGTTTTTAGCACAATTTATATTTTGTGCAGTCATAAATTACTCAGTACATAGTTATTATTAGCAAGAATTTACTGAACTAGTAGGTGATACTGCTGGTAGGAAGAACTAACAAGGTAAATAGATGCTGGTAAATATCTGGGCTTGTTTTTGACTTAGATGATTCTACCAAAAGGAAAAGTAGAGGCCTAGGTTTATGAAAGTATATAGTGAGGTCCTAATCTGGAGCTAAGAGTCAGAATATGGAACCCAGAGAAAACATGTAAGCTAGAGGACTCTGGCACAGTACATTAAGTGTACAGGAGATGACCATATAATATATACCAGGTTAGGAATATCAATAAAGAATAAAAAGATAGTTATACTGAATAAGGTTAGTGTTTTAATTGTTTGTAGGAATAGTGTACACTACAAGAAAAAAATACATTCCAAATTGAATCAAAACATCTCCTTGCTGCCTCAAAATAAATTGCAATAATGACTCTGATAATAGAATACTCAGTAAATATTTATTGAGAGAAAATGAATAAATGGATAAGTGATTAGAACAGTCAAAATGGAAATGGAGCAAGACTTAATGGTAGCGCACATGAGAACTGTTTTCAATCTTTTAAATGGGCTTTCATTTTGTAATTGTGTGCATGAGACCATGTTCGATTTTCCTAAATCTGTACCCTGATATCTACTCATTCAAGAAGTTAATATGTTTTAATGTATGTTTTCACTTAATGGTATTATGTCCTTACTTTCCATTATTCTAACCAAATAAATATTTGCATATGGTTCATGTGTCCCGATTTCTGAATGGTTATTTCATAATATTGTTCTATTTCTTTTTTATTATTTTATTTTTATTTTTTATTAATTTTTAAAATTAAAAAAATGTTTATTGGTGCATTGTAGTCATACATCTTATGGAGTAGAAGATAATAGAGCATACATGCACATATCACCCAATTAACCATTACTCAATTCCCACCCCATTCCCTTCCCCCTCCATCCTTCTCATATTTGGCTTAATGGTTAACTTTGATATGTTTGTTAATGTACATTAAGGAATTTCTTTCTTCCCTCCTCTCATCCCCCTGAGTTAGATTACCTTATCTGTTCATCTATAGTTTCTCCTTCTTCATGTAGAGTTCCTCCTGTGACCCATTTTCTCCCTAGCTTCCACATATTAGGGAGAGCATCCTATTATTTTTTGTGACTGACTAATCTCACTTAGCATAATGTTCTCCATTTCCATCCACTTTCCTGTAAATGATGTGATTTTGTTCTTCATTATGGCTGGATAAAATTCCATTGGGTACATATCACATAGTGTTGTAATCCATTCATCTGTTGATGGACATCTTAGCTATTCCCATAGTTTGGCAATGGTGAATTGTGCAACTATGAACATAGATATGCAAGCATTAGTTTGATTGTTTGATTTCCATTCTTTTGGGTAGATACCCAGAAGTGGTATTGCTGGATCATGTAGTAAGTTCATTCCCATTCTTCTGAGGATCCTCTACACTGTTTTCCAAAGTGGTTGCACTAATTTGCAATCCCACCACCAAATATATTAGTGTTCCCACTTCTCCATTTCCTTGCAAGGATTTGTTATTGTTTGTGTTTTGATTGATTTCCATTCTAGTTGGAGTTAGGTGAAATCTCAGGGTACTTTTGATTTGCATCTCTTTGCTTGCTAATGATGTTGAACATTTTTATACATTTATTGGTCGTTTGAATTTCTTCTTTTGTGAAGTATCTATTTAGTTCATTTGCCGATTTTTTTGATTGGGTTATTTGTTTTCTTAGTGCTGAGTATCTTGAGTTTTCTGTATATTCTAGATATTAGTCCTCTATCAGAGAAGTAAGTGGCAAATTTTTTCTCTCATTCTGGTCTGGAAGTGTATCCCAGAGGTAGAAGGCCCCTGGTTTCCATCCCCAGTACCACCAAAACACACACACACACACACACACACACACACACACACACACACACACATATTCTGATTTGTCCTTCTGGTGATATCTGCACTTTTGTGTTTTCAGGATCTGTTATTGTGGGGTTGTGGGAACTCATTGCTTCCTTTTTATTTTTCCCTCTCATGATTTCAGAAGTTTGTATATGTTGGTTTTGAGAGATTTCTCTCAGTCTGTAGGTGTTGGCTGGTATATACAAGGGCAAGTTGTGTTGTATTCAATGGTGAAGGTTGAATGAGGAGGTAAGTGAAGTTGTAAAAGCAAGAATAGAATAAACCCACAGGTGGGATCAAATAGAATGAGAGTATGTGTTTGGTAAGTTAGTATATAGTAGAGATTAGAAATAGTGAATATGTAGTAGTATTCTAGTAACAAATGTAGAGCGTTTAGTATAGTCATATGAAGTGGATTTAATACAAGACAAAGAAGAGAATAAAAGAAATGGGATGGAGAGAAGAGAATAGGTATGTACAATGAAAGAGGCTTAGGAAAGTGGTGGAGAAGAGAGCAAACAATCACACACAGAATAAAAGAAAAAACAGAACAGTACAACAACAAAATAATGCAACCCTACTAATATTTGAACAGTCAGCAGACCTTGCCTCTGCAGTCTCAGATTTTGAGTGCCACTGGCACTTTTCCTGCTGCAAGCCTGGTTCTCTGAGTCTTTCTCAGTTTATGCAGATGGCCAGTATCAATGGGGCTGGATCTAGTGTTTAGAGTAGTTTGCCCTCCATGCTTTCCACTGATGCAGAGCCTGAATCTCTCAGATCCTCTGCTATGTCCAACAGCAGATACTACCCCCACCTTCTCCAAATTGAACTGCAAAGTCTGAGACCCAGTGAGTTTATAGCAGCTGGCGAGTCCCTGTGGACACAGCACCGTGCGTTTTCCCATGGAGAGGCGTCTTCACTTATAGCATTATTGAGCATCGCTCTGGATCTCTGGAGGGTATGGTGAGCTTCATCACCACTACTGCATATTGTAGCTGGTGTGTGTGTGCAGAAGGAACTAAAGACTTACAGTTCTGATGAGCTGCAGCCACTTACTTTGTTTCAAGTTGTTGATTTTTTCTTGTGAGTCTCTGGCTGTTGGGTGTGGTGAGGCAAGTTGGTGCAATAGCAGCAACCATTGGAGCCATTGGAGGCAGGCAGGATACTCTTCTGCTCTCTGATCAGCCTTCTCACTTTTTTCCTGCTGCCTTTCACTTATTGTGCTCTTTTTAATTTATGATGTTTTCTTTCTTTTGTCAGAATGCTCTTTTTACAGCAATGGAGACTCAATGTCAGCAGGACTGATATGTGCTGCTTTTCTTGGTCACCATCTTCCCAGAAGTCCCATTTTATTTCTTAATGTAATATATGGAAAAATTGCAATCTGATCATTCATTTAGTATCATATATTTTGACATAACCACAGGCTAAAAGTACCAATTTTATTTTAAAATTGCAATAAAATTTACCACAGTTGTTTCTATGGAATGTTGCTGTGGTTTTGGCATTTCATTAAATCATTATTGGCATAACTATATATTACTTCATCTTCTTTTCAGGTATTTGTTACCAGTAGTGCAAAATACAATGAACTTGGGTATCCATTTGGTTATTTAAAAGCTAGTACAACTTTAACTTGTGTAAACCTCTTTGTGATGCCTTACAACTACCCAGTTTTACTTCCTCTTTTAGGTAAGTAAAATATGTGCCATTAATCGTCTCTAAAATCCAACACAAACAAAATGTAGACAATGAATTAAGCAACCAAAGAATAAGTGATACCAGAAAAGATGAAAATATAGAACTGACTTGAAAGCATAAAATTTGCATATTTTCCACTTTACTTTGCTTTTTATTGTTTATACAGCTCACCAAAGAGGCACTTAACTTCTGGTGTGTGATTCTTATGATGTTCTTTATCTTGCAAGCTCCAGTGAGCACCCCTTTTTCATTTCTGAAGTTCACCTGGCCCTTTGTGTAGATTTGTTTGGGCTAAAAACATAAGGGTTTTATTGGGGTTAACTTTCCTTCCAGTAATTGAAAGATTTTCTTTAGAAAACAGGACTTCATGGACTGGGGATGTAGCTCAGTGGTGGAAAGCTTTCTTTAGCATATGGGAAATCCTGGGTTCAATCCCAATACTGCAAAAGAAAGAAAAAAGTAAAGGAGAGAAGGAGAGAAGAAGAAAGGAAGTAAATAGAGTTTCCATATGGGCTTGTGTTCCTTTCATCTCAGAATGTGTGTGTGTGTGTGTGTGTGTGTGTGTGTGTGTGTGTGTGCGCGCGCGTTGCTAGGGATTGATCGTCGGGAATTCTGCCTCTAGAGCTACACCCTCAGCCTTATTTCATTTTTTATATTGAAACAAGGTCTTCTCAATAAGTTTTTGAGGGCATCACTATGTTTTTGAGACTGGCCTTGACCCTGCAATCCTATCTCAGCCTTCTAAGTACTGGGATTACAGGTATGTGCCACCACACCCAGCTCTCCTCAGAGTGTTAAATGCTCTACAGACATCTTATTAGGCAGGGCAGCCAGTTAAGTCAATAGGCTCAAGAATCAAGTCTGTAGTAACTGTGATTGTAGGAGCTTTGTTTTCATGGAAAAATTCTAAAAGGAAAAATTCAAGCAAATGTTCGTCAGATAATATTGAAAATGTGTATGGGGATTCTTTTCTCATTTGAAAAGCCGTATATATTTGGCATGCTAAAGTACTGTGTGGTGTCTATCTGGTTGTCAAGTTGTGAAAGATTGTATTTAATGGAATTTTTAAAGCTTTGTGAAAAAATTATGAAATTGCCCTACCATGGATCACATCTTTTCTAAGTTTGATCATAGTAAGACTTTTAGTGCTAAAAATATTACATGTTTTGAACACTGGAAAGAATACATTTATTTATTTATTTATTTATTTATTTATTTATTTTGGTGGTACTAGGGGTGAATCCCAGGGATTTTTCTATCTCTCGGCTATACTCTCAGACCTATTTTATACTTTATTTGGAAACAGGGTCTCACTAAGTTGCTGAGAGCCTCACTAAGGAGCTGAGGCTGGCTTTGAACCTGTGTGATCCTCCTGTCTCAGTCTCCCAACCGCTAGGATTACAAGCTTGCGCCACCACAGCCAGCTGGAAAGAATACTTTTAAATGTTCAAAATTAGAAAGTTTAAGAATAGGTTATTATAAATATAATTAGCATAATCTTTCTATAGTTTGATCCTTTATTTCATAATTTAGTCTGAAAGTATATTATTTCTAAGAATTGTTAATAATATAAAATATGTTGTCTTAGAGATTAATAAGACTGCCAATAGAAAAGTCTACATTCTCTGTATACTCTGATTGTTTTCTTAAATATGGCTTTATGACCTCAGATTCCACAACTATAAAGAGATTAGACGAGGTAATCTTCACTTGGACTGTTAATAGTATTTTTTTATTTTATTTTATTGGTGTGTTACTGGACAAGGAATCCAAGAACATTCTGAGCTACATCTCCAGTACTATTTTATTATTTATGTATGTATTTATGTATGTATGTATTTATTATGTTTTTATTGGTGCATTGTAGTCATACATCTTAGGCATACCTGCCTAAGGTATTTCACTCCATTTCCTCCCCTACCCCTTTTTCTCAGGTTTGGTTTAGTGATTGACATTTTTATGCTTGCGAATGTACATCATGTACATTAGGGAATTTTCCTCTTCCTTTTCCCATCCCCCTCAGTGAGGTAGCCTTATTTGCTATTTAGCTATAACTTGCTATAGTTTCTCCTTCTTTGTCAAGTGTTTTTATTTTTTAAACAGGGTTTCACTAAGTTACTGAGGGTCTCGCTAATTTACCGATGCTGTTCTTGAACTTGCAATCCTCCTGTCTCTCTTGTGGCCCTTTTGTAGTTGTACCTCACTCCCTTCTGTGCCCATCTCTCCTTAACCACTGACAACTACTTATCTGTTCTGCATTTCTGTGGTTTTTTTCTTTTTTGATTTCTTAAATATTTTACTGGCTGTAACATTATGTAAAACAAAATATATCATATATTATAAAATTATAACAAAATTATATTCAAATACAATTATATATTTTATATGACATATATTTATTATTATATAAAATAAATGTGCTTATTTTATTTATTTTTTATTTATAATATCCGAAGTGTTACATAAATGAAATCAGTTAGCATGAGCCTTTTAGAAGTGACTTTTTTCACTCAGCATAATTTTTTTGGTATTCAAGTAGGTTGTTGCATGTACTGAGGGTTTCCTTTAAAATGCTGAGTAATAAACCCTATTATGAAGCTGAGTGTGGTGGCACACACCTCTAATCTCAGTACTTGGGAGGCTGAGGCAGGAGGATCACAGGTTTGTGGCTAGCCTCAGCTACTTAGTGAGGCCCTCTACAACTTAGTGGGACTATGTCTCAAATAAAGAATAAAATAGGGTTGGGGGTGTAGCTCAGAGGCAGAATGACCCTGGGTTCCATCCCTAGTAACACAATTTGCATAGCCATTCACCTATTAAAGTATATTTGAGCTGTCAATACATTTTGGCTTTGTGAATAAAGTTAACAATAAACATGTACATATTTTTGGGTATACGTAGTCTTCAATTCTCATTTTCTTTCATAATTAGTCAGGAGTGCAATTACTGGATTTTTTAGTAGTTTCATGTGTATTTATTTAAGAAACAATTCAAGCCAGGAATGGTGGTGCATGCCTGTGATACCAGTACTTGGAAAGTTGAGACAGGAGGATCTCAGATTCAAGGCCAGCCTCAGCAACATAGCAAGACCCTATTTCAGAAAAAAAAAAAAAAATATATATATATATATATGTGTGTGTGTGTGTGTGTGTGTGTGTGTGTGTGTGTGTGTGTATGGCTAGGGGTGTGTCTTGGAAGTAGAATGCCACTGGGTTTAATCCCCAGTACCACACATACGCATAAACATACACATACACATACACACACAGGTTATGTTTCTCTGGGAAGCTCTACCATTTTACGTTCACATCATCGATATATGAGTTTTGGCAGTTTTTTCTGCATCTTCACCACCCATTGGAGTATTAGGTTTTTTAAGTTATTTATGTTTGTTTTTTAAAGCCATTCTGATAGGCATATAGTGACATAAGATTCTGATTTTAGTTTGCATTTTCCTAATGGCTATTAAATTGACCATCCTTCCGATGTGTTCTGTGCCATCTATAGATCCTCTTTCTTTTTTTTTCTTTTTTTTTTCAGTACTGGGGATGGAACCCAGGGGCATTGTACCTCCAAGCTACACCTCCAGCCTTATTTTTCTTTTAGTCATTTTGATTTTGAAACAGGGTCTCACTGAGTTACAAAGGGCCTTGTTAAGTAGCTGAGGCTGTTGATGAACTGCAGTCTTCTGGTCTCAGGCTCTGGAATGCTGGGATTACAAGCATGCATCATCATGCCTGGCTTCCTTATACTTTTGTATATCCTCTTTGATGAACTGACTTGTGCCTATGTTCTAGTTTTATTATTTGCTGTTATTTCTGAATTTGTAGAGATCTTTTTGTATTATAGATACCAGTCTTCTGTAAGATTTGTGGCTTGTGAATATTTATTTGGATCTTTAATTTATTTCATCAGTGTTGAGTGGTCTTCCACACACAAGTACTGTGCATGTTTTGTTAGGTTTGTATCTAAGTATTTTCCCCATTGAGTGATTAGGAATGATATTGTATTTTTAGTGTTGATCACACCTGATCACACCTACTGGAATGAAGTATAATCACTTTTAATGTTTATATTGTGTCCTATAACCTCCTTTAACTCACTTATCATGTCTAGGATTGTTTTGTAGATTTCTTGGATTTTCTATGTAGACACTCATATTACCTACAAATAGAAACATTTTTACTACTTTTTAATTTATATGCTATGTATTTTTATTGTTGTCATATTGTACAACAGAGGACTTACAATATAATACTGAATGACAATCTTATGGGGGAAAGCATTCATTTTTTTCACTGTTAAGTAGAATTTTTTTTCTTTTAAATTTTTTATTGGTGCATTATATTCAAACATCATATTGGGGTAAAAAACTTGTGTGTACAAACATGTACTCATCGCTGATTTAACCCCTACCCAATTCCCACCCCATTCCCTCCCCATCCCTCACTCCCTTGCTTGGCTTAGTGATTGACTTCGATATGTTTAAGTATATTGTGTGTTTTAGAGATTTTCCTCTTCCCCCTCCTTTCTCCTCCTTTAGGTTGTCTTCTTTGCTCCTCTATAAGGTTTCCTCTTTCAAGAGTTCCTCCTATGACCCATTTCTCCCTAACTCTCACATATTAGGGAAAGCATCTGATTTCTTATTTTTTGTGACTGACTAATCTCACTTGGCATAATGTCCTCCAGTTCCATCCGTTTGCCAGAAAATGATGTAATTGAGTTTTTTTTTGGTGGCTGAGTAAAATTCCATTGTGTACATATCCCACAGTTTTGTAACCCATTCATCTGTTGATGGACATCTCAGCTGGTTCCATAGTTTGGCTATGGTGAATTGTGCAGCTATGAACATAGATACACATGCATTAGTTTGGTAGTTTGGTTTCTTTTTTCTTTTGGGTAGATACCCAACAGTGGTATTGATGGATCAAATGGTAGATTTGCTCCCATTCTTCTGAGGATTCTCCATACTGTTTTCCAAAGTGGTTGCACTAATTTGCAATCCCACGAGGACTTCCGGGAAGATGGTGACTGAGAAAAGCGGGGCTTAAGAGCCCCACTAAC
Source organism: Muscardinus avellanarius (assembly GCF_963383645.1). Lineage (NCBI taxonomy): Eukaryota > Metazoa > Chordata > Mammalia > Rodentia > Gliridae > Muscardinus > Muscardinus avellanarius. The sequence continues at coordinate 71,297,502 of NC_137792.1, read as the reverse complement.
AACTAATCTCCATTACCACAAAATCAGCGCCTTTCATAGCAAGAAAACACCATTACCAGAGAAACAAAAATATCACCAGGCTCCAGAGAGAAAGCGGACTGAGAACAGACCTCAGAGCCACAGAGGAGATACACTGGCCTCACGCCCGAGGACACGGCAGCAGCGCCATACTGCTGGCGGCAGCGGCGACTTCACCCGACGGCTATAGCAAGCCGAGGTGAGACGCTGCGGAACAGCCAGGCGGGATTTTTCGCCGCAGGTAAAATCTAAAGCTCCCAGTGGCTGAGCTCAGCACACGCCGCAGGGATTCAGAGTGGAAATCAAAACCAAGAAGAAATACGCCAGCCTCACGGCCGAGGGCGTAGCAGCGGCGCCATATTGCCACCGGCGGCAGCAGCAGATAATTCACCGAATCCAGTACAGCTACATCTGCGTACTCAAGAACAGTGAGTCAAATTATGGGCCACAGAGGAGAAATCCCAGTACTGTACTCCCTGGGACTTGACCCGGTGGGGTAGGGGCGGTGGCAGAGATATCACACCATAGGAGAACTTGCAACCTGGCACCCCCCACAGTCTAAAGCAGCCTCTATCGACTCTCTGGGTCGGAGACTCTGTGATACAACCCAGTAAAGGAGTAGTGGGGTCTGAGATACTACAGACTCGAGATCCAGAACACCTTAAGTGAAGTCATGGTGACCCAAGGGAAGAACACAGAGAAGGCACAAACTTCCAAAATCATGGGAAAGAGGAATAATACTGGAGCAATGAATGCCCACAACCCCACAACATTAGAACCCGATAAAACAGAAAATCAGAGATTTCTAGAAGATCAAATCAGGAAAATAACTGTAGAAATAATAGAGGTGCTTCGAAAAGAACTCAGAGAGAGCCAAAAAGAGATAAAGGATGCAATTAATGAAGTAAAGGCCTCAATTCAAAGCACAAACAACCAATTAGACCACATGGAGAACAGAATCTCGCTCTTAGAAGATGATCATTCCAAAAATGAACGCATAGTTTCTAATCTAGGAAAAAATATCCGACAGCGGGAATCTGATATTGAAGAAATATGGGCCCATTTTAAGAGAGCTAACCTAAGAATAATTGGAATAGAGGAGGGAAAAGAAAGTGAAACCAAAGGGATCAACAATCTCTTCAAGGAAGTAATAGCAGAAAATTTTCCAAACATAGAGCAAGAGGTCGATACACAGGTCCAGGAAACTTATAGAACTCCCTTGAGACAGGATCGGAGAAGAGGATCCCCACGCCACATAATTGTCAAAATGACCAATGTGGAAGCCAAGCAGAGAATCTTAAAGGCAACAAAAACAAAGGGCCAAGTGACATTCAGAGGCAAGCCAATTAGAATCACTCCAGACTTCCCAAACCAAGTCATGAGAGCCAGAAGGGCTTGGAGTAACATATTCCAAACTCTGAAAGAAAACAATTTCCAACCAAAAATTTCCTACCCAGCAAAACTTTCTATCAAATTAGATGGGGAAATAACAAACTTCCACGACAAACAGAAACTGAAGGAATTTATGTCTTCAAAACCAGCACTAGAGAAAATACTCAAAGAGATTAACTACAAAGAAGAAATAGGTAACACACACCAGAACCAGAAGAAACAAGAGTTTCCATCCAACAGACAACTAAGATTGGTTATCTGTGGAGATCCATTATTTATGTTAGTCTTTTACCTACCTCTAAATGGTATTGTTTGCCTTTATTGTTGTTAATTTTTAGGATTTCTAGTTGGAATATTAATATACCTTCAGATATAGCATTTGGAAATATTTTATCCCATTCTATTAGTAACTGTTAACTCTGTTTACATTGTCTTTGGATATACAATATTTTTTTTTATTTTTTAGGGAGTTTGTATACTCTTCTGTTGCCTGTGCCATTGAAATCATATCCAAGAAATAACTGCCAATTTCAATGTTGTGAGGTTTTATGACCCAGATTTTCTCCTAAAAGTTTATAGTCTTAAGATTTATATTTAGGTTTTTTATCTATTTTGAGTTAATATTTGTATATGGGATTAGGTAAGGGTCCAACTTTATTCTTTTCCATGTAATTATTATGTTTCAACAATATTTAGTTAAAAGATTATTATTTCCACCACCAAATGTTCGTGGAAACCTTGTCAAAAATAACTTGACAATATAGGGAAGAATTTAGCTCTAGGCTTTTATTTAACTCCAATGGTTTATATATCTGCCTTTAGAATAGTACTACACTGTTTCAATTATTGTAGCTTTATATGGTTTGAAATCAGAAAATATACATCTTTTAGCTTTGTTCTTTTCAAGATCGTTTCGGGTATCTAGAGTCCATTTTCCATATTAGGATAGATTTTTTTTCTGAAAAATAAATATATAAATATATGATAGTTTCACCTAAAAAAATAGAAAAAAAATTCTCTGGTAAGAAAGAAAGTAAAAAGAAATATTGAAATGTTATATTTAAGTCATCAAAAGCTTGGTATCAGACAAATGAAACTGTTATGTGAGATTATCATTTTTAATTTTGGATAAATTGCTATAATACTAGATGTCAACCACTAAGCCAAGCATGGGAGGGAGGGATGGGGAGAGAATGGGGTGGGGATCGGGTGGGGGCTGACTGGGCGATGTGTGCATGTATGTCTACAAAAGTTTGTATCCCACTAGGATGTATGAATACAGTGCACCAAAAAAAAAATAAAATAAAATAAAAAAATAATTTGTAATCCCACCCACAATGTTTTAGAGTTCCCACTTTTCCACATCCTCACCAGCATCTGTGGTTGTTTGTGTTTTGAATGATTGCCATTCTAGTTGGAGTTAGGTGGAATCTCAGGGTAGTTTTGATTTGCATCTCTCTGATTGCCAGTGATGTTGAGCATTTTTTTCATGCATTTATTGGCCATTTGAATTTCTTCTTTTGTGAAATGTCTATTTAGTTCATTTGCCCATTTTGTTATTGGATGCTTTGTTTTCTTAGTGTTGAGATTTTTTTTAAATCTTGAGGCCGTTTACATTCAGTGTGATTATAGAGAGATAATTTTTAATTCCCTACATGTTAAGATCTTATTTCTGTTTGAGATACTGTTTATCATTCTTTGCTTAGTTGTCTGCTGGATGGGAATTCTTGTTTCTTTGGTTCTGGCGTATATTACCCATTTCCTCTTTGCAGTTAATCTTGAGTATTTTCTCTAGCTCTGGTTTTGAAGACATAAATTCCTTCAGTTGTTGTTTGTCATGGAAGTTTCTTATTTCCCCATCTAATTTGATAGAAAGTTTTGCTGGGTAGGAAATTTTTGGCTGGAAGTTGTTTTCTTTCAGAGTTTGGAATATGTTATTCCAAGCCCTTCTGGCTCTCATGACTTGGTTTGGGAAGTCTGGAGTGATTCTAATTGGCTTGCCTCTGAATGTCACTTGTCCTTTTGTTTTGTTGCCTTGAAGATTCTCTCCTTGGCTTCCACATTAGTCATTTTGACAATTATGTGGTGTGGGGATCCTCTTCTCTGATCCTGTCTAAAGGGAGTTCTATAAGTTTCCTGGACCTGTGTATTGACCTCTTGCTCTATGCTTGGAAAATTTTCTGCTATTAAAGAGATTATTGATCCCTTTGGTTTCACCTTCTTTTCCCTCTATTTCAATTATTCTTAGGTTAGCTCTCTTAAAATGGGCCCATATTTCTTCAATGTCAGATTCCTGTCGGATTTTTTTTTCTAAATTAGAAACTATGCGTTCATTTTTGGAATGATCATCTTCAAGAAGTGAGATTCTGTTCTCCATGTGGTCTAATCTGTTGTTTATACTTTGAATTGAGGCCTTTATTTCAATGATTGCATCCTTTATCTCTTTTTGACCCTCTCTGAAATCTTTTAGAAAGTCCTCTATTATTTTTTAAAGTTATTTTCCTGATTTGATCTTCTAGAGATCTTTGGATTTCTGTGTTATCAGATTCTGATGTTGTGGGGTTGTGGGCATTCACTGCTCCATTGTTATTTCTCTTTCCCATGATTTTGGAAGTTTGTGCCTTCTCTGGGTTCTTCCCTGGGTCACTATGAGTTAACTTAAGATGCTCTGGATCTTGAGTCTGTGGTATCTCAGTCACCACTATTCCTTTACTGCGTTGTATCACAAAGTCTCAGACCCAGGGAATCAATTGAGGCTGCCCAAACCATGTGGGGTGTCAAGTTGGGCGTTCTCCAGTGGGGAGTTGTGACTATGTTGTGTTATCTCTGCCACCGCCACTCCCCCACTGGGTTGCACTGCTAAAATCTCTGACCCAGGGAGACTATCTGCGCAAGTCCCTGGGAGTACAGTACTGGGATTTCTCCACTAGGGGCCGCAATTTGACTCACGGTTGTTGAGTGCGCTGATGGAGCTGTAGTGAACTCGGTGGATTCACTGCTGCTGCCACTGGCAATATGGCATCACTGCCACGCCCTTGGCCGTGATGCGGCGTATTTCTTCTCTGGTTTTGAGCTCCGCTCTGAGTCTCTGCCAGGTGTGCTGTGCTCGGCCCTTGAGAGCTTTAGATGTTCCCTGCAGCGACAAAGCTGCTGACTGCTGCCCGGCTGTTTAGCACCTGCTCACTTCGGCTCGCTGTCCACCCCTGCTCTCTGGAGCCTGGTGGTTGGTTGAGTGCGTTGGTCTTCAGCTGTCCGGTGAACTCGCCGCTGCTGCTGGCAGTAAGGCGCTGCTGTCGCTTCCTCGGCCGTGAGGTTGGCGTAGTTCTTCTCTGGTTTTGAGCTCCGCTGAGTCCCTGCAGGGTGTGCTGATCCTGGTGCTTGGGAGCTTTAGACACTCCTTGCGCAAAAAAAAAACTGCTGACTGCTGCCTGGCTGTTCAGCAGCGGCTCACCTTGGCTTGCTCTCCACCCCTCCTCTCTGGCGCCTGGTGGCTGGTTGAGTGCGTTGGTCTAGAGCTGTCTGGTGAACTCGCCGCCGCCAGCAGTAAGGCACTGCTGCTGCGTCCTAGGTTGTGAGGCCAACATGCCTCCTCTCTGGATTTGAGCTCCCTTCTGAGTTTCCCTTCTCTCTGGAGCCTGGTGCTGCTAGGGAAAATGTAGGCCATGCTGCTCCGCACCATGGCTCCGGCCGCTCCAGCCGCTTCGCGCTGCGGCTCCCACTGCTCCGTACCATGGCTCTGGCCGCTCCTGCCGCTTCATGCTGCGGATCCGGCTGCTCCGCACCGCAGTGGCCACGGCACTTCAGGCTGGTTTCTTTCTGGTGTCTTGTTTTTCCAGCCCTCTTTTTCTCTGTCCCTTGTATTTACAGTTTTTATTTCTTTGCTGGTGGTGTTTTCTGGCTCTGAAAGGCGCTGGTTTTGTGGTAATAGAGTTCGATTGTTAGCGGGACTTGTAAGTGCTGCTTTCCTCCGTCGCCGTCTTCCCAGAAGTCTAAGTAGAATTTTTATTGGTGTATTTTAGTCATGCATTGTGATGAAGATCAAGGTGATACAGGCATACATGCACACAGTGCTCAGTGAACCCTCCCCAAATTCCCAACCCACTCCCTCTTCTTCCTCACCTTCCCATACATACATAACACCTTGATTGGCATTGATTAGTTAGTGTATGTACATCATGCCCATTGAAGTGTTTATAACTCCCATTTATCAAGCTCAGGAAGTTAATGTCTAGTCTTATTTTGGGAGTGTTTTAAATTCATGAATAGGTGTTGAAAAGTACCAGATGTTTTTATTTACCTATTAATATAACCATGAGATTTTCTTCTTCTTTAGCCTGTTGTTAGGTTATATTACATTGAGTGATTTGAAAATATTTAACTGGTGTTGCATCCCTGAAATAAAATCCACTTAGCCATGGTGTATGATTTTTGTTATCAAGCTCCATTTTATAATTTTTAATTAAATGTTTTTGCATTTATGTTCATGAAAGATAACTTGTCTATAGCTTGCTTTTTTATATTGTTTTGGTGTTGAGGTCAGAGAAATACAATCATCCTTCAGTAAACCCCATGATTACAAAAATCTACAAGTGTTGAAGGCTCTCATATAAGATGTATTTTTATATGATCTATACACATGTTCCCATATGTTTATTTTTTTAATTTTTATTGGTTCATTGTAGTCTTACATCTTAATGGAGTTCAAGATAGTAGAGGCATACATACACACATCACTCATTTAGACCTTCCCCAATTGCCACCCCATTCCCTCCCCCTGTCTTCTTTCATTTTCAGCATATTGATTGATTTTGATATGTTTATAAATATACATTAGGACATTTCTCTCTCCCCCTTCCATCCCCCTCAGTTATGTTGCCTGTGTTTTTAATGCTTGCCATTCTACTTGGAGTTAGGTGAAATCTCAGAGTAGTTTCGACTTGCATCGCTCTGACTGCTAATGATGTTGAATATTTTTTCATAAATGTATTTGCCATTTGAATTTCTTTTGTGAAGTGTCTTTTTAGTTTATTTCCCATTTTTAATTGGGTTATTTGTTTTCTTAGCAGTGAATTTCTCAAGTTCTCTGTATATTCTAGATATTAGTGTTCTGTCAGAGAAGTAGCAGGCAAAAATTTTCTCCCATTTTGTCAGCAAAAAATTCCTCCCATTATGTTGGTTCCCATTCCTTTGGCAAACTGCATTGAATTTGTAAATCACTTTGGGAAGAATGGCCCTTTTGATAATTTATTCTACCTATTCAAGAGCATGGGAGGTCTTTCCATCTTCTAAGATCTTATTCAGTTTCTTTTTTCAATGTTTTATAATTTAATATATAGAGTTTTTTTTACCTCCTTGGTTTGGTTTATTCTAAGTTTTTTAATTTTTTGTGGGATATTGTGAGTGGAAGTGTTTTCTTTTTCTTTTTTTCTTTTTTGGTGGTACTGGGGTTCCTGGAAGCCCTTCTACCTCCGGGCTACACTCCCAGACCTATTTTATATTTTTTATTTGGAAACAGAGTCTCTTAAGCCAGCGAGGCTGGCTCTGAACCAGCAAGATCCTCCTGTCTCCGCCTCTCAAGCGTGGGATTACAAGAGTGCACCACCATACCCGGCTCACTGGAAGTGTTTTCTGGATTTCTTTTTTTTAGTGGATTTATGGTTGGTATACAGGAAAACTCCTGATTTTTTAAGATTGGTTTTTGTATCCAGACACTGCTGAATTTGTTGTTCAGTTCTATAAGCCTTTTGGTTGAGTTTATTGGGGTCTTCTAAGTATAGTATCATGTCATCTGCAAATAGAAATGGTTTTTTCTTCTTTTTCTATTTGTATTCTTTTGATTTCCTTCTCTTTATTATTCTGGTAAGAGTTTCAAGTACTATATTGAAAAGAAGTGGTATGGTAATAATAGACATCCTTGTCTTCCTGTTTTTAGTGAAAACTCTCACAGTTTCTTCCTGTTTAATAAGATATTGGCTGTGGTCCTATTGTATATTGCCTTTATGATGTTGAGGTATGTTCCTTCTATTCCGATTCTCCATGGTGCTTAACTTGATCAATGAGCGTGTCAAGAAGAAGAAGCATGTCAAGAGGGTGGTCACCAGATTGTTGTAGTTGGCAAAAGATGCTCTCAATTAGGAAATTCTTTTTTCTTTTTCTATGGTGCTGTCAACTGAACGCAGGTCCTCACACATGTTAGGCAAGTGCTTTACCACTTTTCTGTATCCTCAATCCTTTTTACATTTTATTTTGAAACAGGATCTTGGTAATTTACCCAGGCAGGCTGGCCTCAATTTTTTTTTTGTGTGGTACTGGGGTTCCTGGAAGCCCTTCTACCTCCAGGCTACACTCCCAGACCTATTTTATACTTTTTTTTTTAAACAGGGTCTCCTAAGCCAGCACAGCTGGCTTCGAACTTGCGAAATCCTCCTGTCTCCACCTCCCAAGCGCGGGGATTACAAGCGTGCACCACCACGCCCGGTGCTGGCCTCAAAATTTTGATCCTCCGGCTTCAGCCTTCTGAGTAGCTTACAGGCATGTAAGGCATGTATCACTGTACCCAGCTGGAATTTTTTTTTGTTGTTGTTGTTGGTGGTGGTCGTAGTGTTTCCTGTCAATAAATACAGAAATTAGGGCATTTGTAACAACTGTTCTTTTTTTCTTTTTCTTACATATACTATATTCAGTAAACTTTAAAAAAAATATTGCCAGGGACTAAAATTCAATTCTGTATTAAGATCAGTTATAATCAGGAAGAAGAAAGGGAAATATGTCAGAAGAGAGATTAAACAGAAGATAATTTAACTTGAATGAGTCACTGTATATCTAGTACTTGACAATTTAAAATGTTTTGATTGTTTTCAAACAAAATGTGGTTCTCCGAACAGTAATGTGGTAAGGCAATTATCACTTATACCATTTTATTTATTTATTTACAATTTTATTTTTTGCAGTACTGAGGATTGAAACTAGGGGCATTATACCTCCAAGTTACATCCCCATCCCTATTCTATTTTTCTTACTTTGAAACAGGGTCTCATTAAGTTGTGGAGGACCTAAGTAGCTGAGGCTGGCTACAAACCTGCAATCCTCCTGTCTTAGTCTCCCAAGTACTGGATTACAAGCATGCACCACTACGCCCAGTTATAGTATTGTACAAATGAAATAGATGCTCAAAATGTGAGTTGATCTATCACCCAACTAAGAAAGTAACTGAACTTGAAATAAATCCCAGATGCATCCTCTCTTTGAAGAAGAAAGCAGAGAAAAAGGAATTGGTAGAGAAAATAGCAGCTTCTAAGATATTCACAGTATTATTTTACTTTTATTTTACACTCTCATTTTCTCTACTTTAAAATGTGGAATGGACATGGAAATCATTTTATTTATAATATTTATAATATTCTCACTTCAACTCCTTTGGAAAGATGGATGGGTCACAAAACTGTGGTATATACACACAAGAAATTTATATACACAATGGAATTTTTTCAGCATATAGAACAAAATTTCTATTTACAGGGAAATGGATGAAGAATATTATATTAAGAAAGATTAGCCTGTCTCAAAAAGTGCATAGCTGTATGTTTTCTTTCAAATGTGGAAGTTAGAGAGAAATTGGGAAATAGGGAAACCTCTGATACAGGAGCAAAGACTCCAACAAAGTGATGGAGGTGCTTAAGGAGAGGCATAAGGGGGGATGGAGATGTAAAGAAGGTAACAGTTGAAATAATGGTATATATGTTTTGTAAATTACCAATGCCAATTTCAAAGACATGTATGGGGAGGGAGGGGGTTTGGGATCCGAGGAGAAATATTCCAAGTATTGTACATATGTGTATTCCTATCACTCTATGCCTCATTATGATATATAATTGCAATACACCAATAAAGGCATAAAAATAAATCATATTCTCAGCTACAGAGGTAGCAAATAAAGTTGTATCACACTAAGAGGTCTTAGCCAACATGGTGGCACACACCTCTGTAATCTCAGTACTTGGAAGGCTGAGACAGAAGGATCACAGGTTTGAGGACAGCCTCAGCCACTTAGCAGGACCCCGTTTCCAAATAAATCTTAAATAGGGCTAGAGCGTAGCTCAGAGGTAGAATGCTCCTGGATCCAATCCTCAGTACCATAAAAAATTATGCACTTTTTACTATTAATCTAGACAATGGAACATTCTCTTTCTTCTTCTGACCCTCATTTTTTGCAGGTCTGGGGATGAAACCCAGGGGCATTTGACCTCCTACCTAAACCCCCTACCCTGTTTTTTTATTCTTTATTTTGAAACAGGGTCTCACTAAGTTACAGAGTGCCTCACTAAGTAGCTAAGGCTGTCCGCGAACTGTGATCCTCCGGTCTCAGCCTCCCAAATGCTGGAATTACAAGCGTGTGCCACCATGCCCAGCTCTGACCCTCATTTTTAAAAAAACTAACAAGGAATAATTAGACTAAACCAGCTCCTGGGCAGAATCATTGTCCTTGGCCTTGTTAGAAATATTAAAAGTAAGCCGGGCATGGTGTTGCATGCTTGCAATCCCAGCATTTGGGAGGTTGAGACAGGATAAATGTAGTACCTGTAGGAAATATACTCTTATCATCATTGTCTACAGAGCCCAGAGAAGCAGTCCCAATTTTCACAAGGAGAGATTTTCCCACGGTATCATTGTTTTATGTTTTAGAAATATGTTAAGGGCCGGGCGTGGTGGTGCATGCTTGTAATCCCAGCATTTGGGAGGCTGAGACCGGAGGATTGCAGTTCGTGGACAGTCTCAGCTACTTAGTGAGGCCCTCTGCAACTCAGTGAGACCCTGTTTCAAAATAAAGAATAAAAAATAGGACAGGGGATATAGCTTGGAGGTCAAATGCCTCTGGATTCCATCTCCAGACCCACAAAAAAGAGATATTAAAAGTAGACAGGTGTGGTGACATATAAGTGTAATCCCAGTACTTGCAAGGCTGAGACAAGAGGATCACAGATTTAAGGACAGCCTCAGCAACATAGCAAGACAGACCCTCAGCAACCTTGTGTGACTCTGTTTCAAAACAAAAAATAGAAAAAGGACTTGGGGATAGAATGGCCCTGGGTTTAATCCTTTGTACCACAAAAAACAAAAAGGGGGAGAGAGACAGACCGTCAGACAAAGTATTCTTGACTTTGGTTATCTAATCTATTTATATATAAAAGTCTTTCCAATATTTACACATGCAGTTTCCAAAAATCTGCTTAATCCCCAAAAGTTTCCACATACAAACACACTATATAACAGGATATTTCCAAGGTGTCTTGTTTCTTTCTTTCAAGAAATAGGCCAGCTGTGGTGATGCACATCTGTAATTCCTGTACTCGAGAGGCTGATACAGGAGAATTGCAGATTCACTGTCATCCTCAGCAATTTAGTGAGGCATTAAGCAATACAACAAAACTTGTTTCAAAGTAAAATGGGACTGGGGGTGTAGCTTAGAGGTAATATCCCCCTGGGTTCAATCCCCATTACCAGACACATACAGAGAGAGAGAGAGAGAGAGAGAGAAAGAGAGAGAGAGAGAGAGAGAGAGAGAGAGAGAGAGAGAGAGAGAGAGAGGGGGAGAGAGGTGATAGACAGATGATAGATTATAGATAGATGATAGATGAAAAAATAAAAAGATGAATGGTCTGTAAAAGACCAGTATGCTGCAATGAAACAGAAATTTCTTTAGATATTTTTGTTCTATCTACCCTTTACCAAAAGAACAAAATGACCTATGTTTTGTGACTCTGTAAATTCATTTAAATTTGTTTCAATAGGCATGAATTATTTATTGTGGCACTAAAAGGAAGAAAATATGTAGTTGCCTTTTTTAGCTAAAGTAATTCAGAATTTCAAAGAATAGTCCTATTTGTAAAAAAATTATGCATGATTTTCTCTCTGAAATTGAAGTACTTACTTTTTAAAAGAATTAATAAAACCCAAAGAAATAAAATAGAGAATAAATTTATGGTATATTTTTATAGTGTGTGTGGCAGGTTCGTGTCTCCAGATGCCAATTTTTTATATTGGGGATTTAACCCAAGGATATTCTACTTCTGAGCTACACACCCATCCCTATTTTATTTTTTGTTTTAAATAAAGGGTCTCATCACATTGTTTAGGCTGTCCTCAAATCTGTGATTCTCTTGTCTCAACCTCCCAATTACTGGGATTACAGGTATGTGTTTCTACTCCTGACTTATGGATACCAATTTTGAATTACTAAATTGGAAATTTTTTTATAAATGGTAAGAAATAAAGTATGAAGAAATAATTATATGTTCCAAACTTTTCATACAATATGGATAATATATTTAGAATATTAAAATAATTAAATTTATATTTTAAATAATTAATGTATATTTATATTTTAAATAATTAATGTATGGAATTCTTAACTTCAATATAGCATCTTTATGTGCTTTCATTATCATCCCCAAACTAATAGTTAAATGACACAAAGTTTGGCTCAAAATACTTGAACACCGAAAGCAAATACATATAGAGGGTGAGCAATAAAGTTAAACAAAAAATGAACCAATTAAGAGAATCCCAAATCTAATTTAGAGTTTGCCCCGCCTTGCCTAGAAATTAGAGGCTTAACTTTTGTTCTCATATGCTTTGTAAAGTCTCTTTACTTTGACCTTTCATCAAAAAGAATAACATCCTCTATGTTTAAATGAAAGAAACGATATTTCATAGACCAGTGACTGTGGAGCCACCCTCAGGTGAAAATGATTACAGTAGAGTTACCAGTATGTAATAGATCAGTAAAGTAGTTGAAGTGAATCAGAGTCAATATTTTAATATTGTATTTTCTGTAGCTCTGTGGACAGAGAGGGATATATAACTTGAGAATTTGTTGCACTTTCTAGACAAATACAATATAGATACTCCTTGACTTATGATGAAGTTAAGTGCTATAAATCCACTATAGGTGGAACATGCATCTAATATCTCTAACTTACTCATCATCCTAGCTTCACAACACTAGTACGCTGTAGAGTGTCAGTCATTTCCCCTGGTTATCCAGTGACTGACCAATGGGGAGCTGCAGCTCACTGCTGCTGCCCAGCATTGTGAGCATGGATGAATCACGCTGTGTTATCTCTAGGCTGGGAAAAGATCAAAAGTCAAAATTGGAAGTTGAGTTTCCACAGAATACAAATCACTTTTGTATCATAGCAAAGTAAAAAAAATTAAGTTGAACTATTATTGAATTGGGGACCATCTATATCTAATTAAAAAAAATACAACCATCCAAAAAACAATATATTACAATGAAATATGCATCTCGTGTAACTAAAATCTGATTTGTCAATGTAAGCTTCTTGATCTGGGTCTTGGAATTCAGAGCTGGAATAATATAACATTTTACTTGATTTTCTGTTACAGATGACCTGTTTAAAGTTCACAAGCTTAAGCCAAATCTGAAGTGGCGACAGGCTTTTGACAGCTACTTAAAAACTCTGCCTCCATATTACTTATTAGTATGTATTGATGTGTATATACATATTAACTGTGTCAATGATGATCCTTGTCATGAAAATGTTAATGAATCAAAAGCTTTGCCCCTGCAATTAGATAATTATCTGTTTATTTCATAGACATTTGTGTAGTCATTGCCTTCTCAAACCACACATAAGAGAATAGAGATGGCATGATGACACAAAAGAGCTCTGTTTTCTCTGTTTTGTTTCTTTTAACTGCCATGGTTATTTTCATGAAACACGTCTGTGTTTCTCTAATTAAAGCTAACCATACAAAATTGTAATTTTGGAATGTAACAATAAAAAGGTCTCTATTCCTTTGTCACACTAACTTCCCTTTTTAACTCTAGAAATTCTCAACGTGGGGTTTCCCTCTGAAAGCAAATTTTTGAAGATGTTATCGTTGTTTATTGTCTGTTGAATGTGCCTTAAGCACTCCCTAAAGTATAGGCACAGTAAAACATTCCTTGGCTTCATTTTGGTTTTTATAATTTTGGGGAAAACATTTATGATGATTTTGAACTGTTGATAAAATCTAAATCTAAATCCAGATTCTCAAAGCTATTTCAGAGGTTGACAAAATAACTCAAAGTCAAGTTCTAGAGGTGAAAAGGTATCTTCATTGGTGCCAATGTGAGGAAAAATTGGGGTGTGGTAGTATTGATCATGGCAGGGATGGGGTCGGCAATAAAATGCAATGTAAAATGATTTTGTGACTTGGGAAATATGAAAGCAATTTACTTGTTTGAATTTGCTATTACTTGCTCTTCTTATCCCACTCTCTTCTGATTTTTTTTACTTTCTGCTCCTTACTTCTCTGCTATTTTCATTGCCACTTTTTAATGTTCCATGTTTGGTTTTATGTGCAGCACCTTGACTTCTAAGAAATGAATCATGTCCTTTGCCCCTTATGACTAAACTTTGAGTATTTTAAGATTTATTCTATTCTTACTGTTGTGTATTTTGTTTCCTTATAGCCATTAAAGAAAGCACTAAGGATGATGGGAGCTCCAAATCTGATATCAGATAATTTAGATTGTGGACTTAGTTACAGTGTTATCTCTTACCTTAAAAAACTCAGCCAACAGGTAGTATTGGTAAAAACAAACAAACAAAAATCCTTTGCCCTGAGAAGTGCATTTCCTTATTCTTTAGTGTAATTGTAATTTTTCAAATTAAATGTGTATATATCTCTCCACTTTATGGATTAATAATAACGTGATTCTCTGTGGCTTCTAGCTTCACCATTAAACTGCAGTTAAGGGTCTGTCAGTATCATTTGATGCTGTACCATCTCTCCTTCTGCCTGACAGTTTGTCTTGCCCAAAAGCTGGCTGATATTTGTGGCCTAAGAGAGGAAGAGGCTTAATATAATTCTCTTGAGGGTCACATTTTGTCTATCCTCAACCTAATTTCTCCTTGAATCGCTTTGGGCTAGAGCATCCCCCTTTGTAGGTCAGCACACTGAGGCCTAGTGTGATTAAATGACTTTGCCTGAAATTTATTTTAGGCAGCGCGTGAAGGGCTTAGACTCATATGCTAGCCCTTGGATAAATGGCTGTCTGCTTTTCCCTGGAGAGGGGGGAGATGAGACCAGTGTTCTACAAAATAGAGGGTGATAGGCTCCAAGGGGACTTGGAGAGTGGAGTTCAGTCTCCTCTCTCTTTGCCCTACACCTGTTCCTTTATACCCCACCTCATTTACCATTATTCACCTTGTCCCTTGCCTGCCCCTCTCTATTAGTACCTCATCCTCCACTCACCCTCATACTTCTCACCTCTACCTAGCCCATTCTTGTAGGATGGAAATGTTTGGGAACTATTAAGTTAGAGCTCTACTGCCATATAATTGTTTTATGTTATGTTTGATAAATTAATGTAGCAGTTTTACTATCTTATGCACAAATGTATTCTCAGGTAGGAAATAGTAGTAGCATTTTTGGAAGAACTTATAGTGCTTCAAATTGGTCTAATTACACTAACGGACCAAAAGGACTCCACAACTGGGATGCTGACATGGCTTACCAGGAACTGGCAAAAACCTAAATATCATCTGGAGCTTACCAGCTCCTCCTGGTCCAGTGTGCTCAAAAATGCAAAAGAAAGTAAAAGCAAAACTAGAGATCTGATCTACCAAGTGTTCTCCTAACCCCTATTTTTCTCTTCTGATAGGTTTTTGTTATTTCTGTGTTTTGGTCTGGTTATTTATTTTTCTATTTATTGTTTTTTAAATTGATGCTTACCTTAAGCCTTTAAGGCTATGGCAGCAGGGTATGGCCACAAGGAAGAATAGTGAACAGAATTAAAGCTGATGCAATTTCTGGAATCTTCTGGGGCACATTATCTGTATAAATTTACGAATGAGTTTTCAGGATCATTTAAGGAAACAAACCCTTCATTTGCTCTTATCTCACATTTCATGACTTAAGAATTTTTGGAGCTATAAACATATATGCAATCCCCAAAATAAGAGAAAATAAATATCTCTGACCAAACCACAAGAAATCTAACATTATTTTGGGCTTATTGGACATTGGTGGAACTTTATCTATTAGAAAAAGGCAATGACTAACTTAAGATAGCTCTAATTATCAATTCAATTGCTACTTTACTATGTCACAAGTGTTCCTTGAACCATCTCAAATGCATATAAAACAAAATATATCAAATATCTTGCTACCATAAATCCTTAAGCAAAATCAATAAAGTTAAATAATTCTTATAAAGAAAAATTTTTATTATAAGTTAGTGAGAAACATATTGAGTACATGTTACAAATTATTTTCTGGGCAGTACTTGTTAAGTATTACATTTTAAGAAGTTTTTTGTTGTCCAAAAATGTAGTTTTAGATATAATTCCAGTCAATATAATCTAACTTTTAGCACTCATTTGTGTATATAAATATGGAGTCTTAAGCACTTATGTCTAGGTCTGAAATTCATGTGTTTAGAATAGATTTTACAGTAAGAAGATATGCTTCATATGTCTATGAATACAATTTTATCAATGGTTTTCATTCTTTTCATGATTCAGCCATAATTTTGACACTAGACAAGAGACAAAATATATTATTTGCCTTTCCAGCCCCCTCTCTTTTTGCTGTAGTACAGAGAAACACAAGAAAATGTTTAATTTTATGTTTTTGTGTGATTTGAAATTGAAAGTTTTTCTGTGGGGTTACTGAAGTATTATCTTTCTTAAGTAGTAAAAATGACAGTGACAAGGTATATGTTTTCATAACTTACTGTGTACTTTCATTTTAGACCAAACTAGAGTCAGAACGAATACTAGCATCAGTGGGGAAGAAACCTCCCCTGGAAATTGGTATCAAAGTGAAAAATCACTCTGGAGGTGGTGTGTCCTTGGCTCATAATAAAAATTTTAGAAAACTACTGAAAGAAATTACAGGAGAAACCACACTAAGATTAACAGAATTGAATACCAAAGAATTTGCTGGCTTCCAAGTAGGACTCTTAAACAAGGTAAATTGTGGCATTAAGAGGTATTTGTTTGAACCTGTCTCATGTCTCATACATTAATGTTATTTATGTTACATTAATTGTGAAATAATGACAGTCCTCTTTTGGAGTTACTAGGTGTGTGTGTGTGTGTGTGTGTGTGTGTGTGTGTGTGTGCATGTGATTGGCATTTAACCTGGGACATTCTACCTCTGAGCCCTTCTACCCCCAGCCATATTTTATTTTTGTCTTGAAACAGGGTCTCACTAGATTGCTGAGAGTCTCACTACATTGCTGAGGCTGTCCTCAAATCTGTAATCCTTTCCTGTTTTAGCCTCCCGAGTACAGGGATTATAAGTATGTGCCACCACACAAGCTTGGAGTTAGTAGTTATTAATGGAGCAGTTTGGGAATTGACCTGTTCCAGAGGCCAAGATGGAATTAAATATATGAGATATGATTGGGGGAGGTAATACCTGTAAAAGATAAAGGGGAGAGCCTCCAGGTCATTGTGCTGATCTAGCATTTGTGAGGGGAGGGGGCAGGAAGGAAGACAGAGACAAAAAGAGGCTCAGACATTGGTGCGGCTTGGAGAAAGTCTGGGCCAGCCCCCAGGGACCTTAGGTGCCAAGTTTCTCATGGAAATGGTCCATGTTGGCAGTACCTCACCAGTTTCAGTCCCAGACTGTGGGTATCCAGCATGTCTCAGCTAGGTGCTGCAGCAGATCCTTGAAGCACTGCAGCTGGATGCCTAGCAATGGGTTCATCCATTGCTGTCCTGTAGGGAGGTTCTAGAAGCCCATCTCCATTTCTGCTAGAGGAATAAATCCATATGACAAGCCGTGGTCTTGCAAGGCAGCCACAGCTATTAAGTCTCAAGTATATCAAATAATATACTTGAAAAGGGCTATTCCCAGTGGCTTTAATACTTTGTGGGTATGTTAGAAATCAGAAAAAAAAAACAAATGGAAATTATCCACTGGAAAAAAATCTACTGTAATTATATTAATTATAGCTCACTTCAATAAGATCTTAAGATGGTTAAGTATTGTATTTTTACGTCAGAAGCCTCAGGAGTAACAAAGTATTCATTGCATTTCAAATAGGATTTGAAACCTCAAACTTACAGAAATGCTTATGATATTCCACGTAGAGGTCTTTTGGACCAGTTGACCAGAATGAGATCCAATCTGCTGAAAACACACAAGTTTATTGTTGGACAAGATGAAGGTAAATATACAACAGAATACATTTCATTAGGAAATGCCATGCATGGCTTACATGAAAATGTTTATTGCATAAAGAGTAGGTAAAATATTTTGCAACAATTTAATGTTTTGAAAGTCTGTTTTCATTGAATCCCTACATGAGCTCAGTACAGTTTAGTTTTCTCAAGTTTAAAGGCAAGCATGCATTAATCAGCACATTTACCACACTTGCCTTGCTTCTGTGCATTAGTTCTTATGAGCCTTAAAAAGCCCCAGGATATCAATACCCTTTTAATGCCCACTTATGGGCATTGAAACTGACAATGAGTATTTACATAGTTTTTCCAGATTTAGCCCAAAGTAGCAGAACCTAGATTTGTCACATTTCCCAACTTGCACAACCAGACACGCTACAGTATGTAATTAATACATACTGTATTAAATCAGTAGAGTATCCCTCATTTTTATGAAACAAATTAACTGGATTGTATTCAGAAGAAATGTGACTGTCTGCAATTTCCATTTACTCTATTTTGTTTATTTTAAACAGGTACATCCTTCCAATATAATGAACAAATCTTAACTTAGCTGAATCTATAAAATTACTAAGTTTTGTATGAAAGGGGGATTTTCTAGGAAGACAGCCTACATATTTAATCAAGTCCTCATAGGTCAGGGTCTCCTAAGGCTCTCTGCATGATAAGATAACCCTAGGGGGCCTAGGCTCTTTGGAATGCACGGAGTACATGGTGTTTTTGAGTTGGGGTTGTAGTATAAAAAGGTCAGCCCTTATACTACAAATCTGGTTGGAAGAGTCATAGAAATGTGAGTCTGAAGGCAGTAGTAATGGTAGACTAATGATTGGGAGGAAGAAAAATGGTTCTAGATCCTAGAATATTAGATTGGAGAATATAGACTTGATTTGATATCAAGATACACATTGCTAGACAAAACAATGATCACGTCCTCTCATAGGAGACATATGCTTCAATTGTATAGCATCAATTTCTTTGCTGGTGATTTTGCAGATTCCCTTCATAGTGTTCCAGTTGCACAAATGGGTAATTATCAGGAATATCTAAAGACATTGGCTTCCCCACTACGAGAGATTGATCCAGATCAACCAAAAAGGCTTCATACTTTTGGCAATCCATTTAAACAAGATAAGAAGGTAAGGATGCCTATTTCTATCTCTCTCTAAACTGTAACATTCTTGATATAATTTCCTTTTATTCAGTAAGGTGAATACAAATCAAAGATAAAATGTGACAACAGGTGTTTTCATGGATGGAAAGTGGGAGCCTCTGGATGCAAGGTATTGGTTGAGTAAAATAATAGCTCCTTTTAATTGAGTACCTAATAGAATCAGGTGTTTTAAACTATTACATTTTAATACTTACCACTATTTTGCTAGGTGAATATTACTGTCTATTCATTATCAGGTCAAGACTTACAGTGGTCAAATGTCAAAGCACTGACAGAATTCATAAGAGCCAGAATTTAAATCCATATCTTTCTGGCTCTAGAGTCTATGCATTTCCACCACCACACATCAATTCCTTTCATAGTGAGGTCACCAATTATTTTCTTATTTCCATGATTCAGATTGGTGGTACTCCATCTAGTGATGAGTGTGTCCTTTGAAATATGAATCACTAAGTGGTGTCACTTAATTTGAATGGTCCTACTAGACATCTAAATGTGTGTGGGTGTGACGTACTGACTTGGTCATTTAACGTGAAAACAAATGGGATTATATCTGCACTCACAGAGAACACCATTAATAATAAAACCATGGAGATTATTACACAAAGCATGTAATAATCTTCTTTGTAATAAAACTGAATTCAGAAGGAATCCATTGTACCCCAATCCTCAATTATTTGAAGTTTGTTTTTATATTCTGTGCCTTAGTCTCCTCATTTGTAACACTGAGGATAATAATTATACCTAAGAAGCAGAGCTATATAGAATACTGAGTTAGTGCACGTACACTGTTTAGAATATACTGGACATGTAGTAAATGTTCAATGAAAATGTTTTCCCCTTTTTATATAGTTTGTGGGGGGGGATTCCTTTTAGGAATTATTATCATAATTTTGTCAGAGGAAATAAGAAAGAGACTTTGGAAAATTAATAAAGAGGCCAGTAAAATAGGAAGAGGGTTGGGAGAGGGACATAGGGAGGAGAAAAAGGAGAACTGATTAAAGAAACAGTTCAAATAATGTTGTCTGTACATGAAGGTATCTCACTAATTATGTACAAGGAAGAGTGGGTAACAAGGTGGGATCTGGGGGAATACACCAAGTGCTGTATGCATGTATGCTTGTGTCACTTTGAAATTTACTATGATGTATAATTATAATGCACTAATAAAAGTATAATAGACACACATATATATAATTACAGTGCATTAATAAGAGTATAATACACACACACACACACACACACACACACACACATATATATATACACACACACATATATATATATATGGTACATACTCTTGGGTGATCCTTTCATGACAAAAATTTTTAGCTAACCTTCTGTGCTGCTTATTCTCATCTCTTATTTATCCACAAGCATTAAAAGCCTCCTCACTCCCTGTGGAGCACCCAGACAGACAAATTTTAGTCCATATTTGAAGCTGTGGGTAGAGGAATTACACTTTTTATCCACCTACCTTTCGCCATCTAACATGTAGCATTCTGTACAATGATAATCAGTGTTTCTTAATAATGAATTTAATGTACAAAAGCACCAATGATGAACTTATTTTCCCTAACAATGTTTAATTCAATTTATATTTCTCCAAAAAAGAAGATTTATATAAACTTGGTTTATCCCATTTTGGTTGATAAAACTTCTCATTCCTTAGGCTTTCTGATTGATCATTATTGTGGTATATTTGGTCTGGAATAACACCTTGTATACTCATTTTCTACTTGTTCCACTTAGACTGGATTAAAGTTGAGTTGCACTTTTTTTTTTGGTGGTACTGGGGTTCCTGGTAGCCCTTCTACCTCCGGGTTACACTCCCAGACCTAATTTATACTGACTTATACTTTCTAAATCATAGTTGGTAAATCCTCGGCTTATAAATAACGTACTGGGTGACTAATTGTATATGCATATGAACAATGTATACAATTTTTTGACAGTGGAGTTCATGTCTTTAATGGAATATGTCTTGATATTTTTTTAGGGAATGATGATTGATGAAGCAGATGAGTTTTTAGCAGGGCCACAAAACAAAGTAAAGCGTCCTGGAGAACCCAACAGTCCTATGTCATCTAAAAAAAGAAGGACTATGCCCCTGCAGTTGAAGAAACCACAAATGCCACCTACTGTAACTAACCACATGAGTGGAAAGGGAATACTCTCAGCCTCCTTGTGCTTTCCATCTTATCCAAACCTCATAGAACCAGTGCTTACACATCCAGGTATAGAGTACTGGTTGTGATTTCCTTATTGGCTCCTAGAGGACTAAGATGCTAAATGATTGTATTTTCCTTTGCATTCCTTTTTTGTGTTCAGTTTTTGTTCATGAAGCAAACCATTATTAAATTGTCTATGTGAAAGGTACAACAGGCCTCATGGGGAGTGGAGTTCTTGTTTTAAGGATTTCAGTCTTCATGAGGAGGGAAAGTAATCCATGATGGCAAAGTAAATAGTGCTTAGTAATGAATGCATGACTTTGTAAGGAAATAACACAGTATTTAATGGAGAAATGGACTATTAAGATTATATTTGCTGCAACCATTTGGAGCGGCTGCAAGCGTGAGATAAAGCAGGTTTCTGAGGCAATAGGAGCAAATGGGCTCAACAGGGAGTGTGTGTGCAGATGTCACCTCCTATCTATATTCTAATCCAGTGCAATATGGTATCTGCCTCATGAACCACACTGAAACCCTTCTTAGGGTCACCTAGTATCTGCTGCAGATTGCCATTCCTTCTCACAAGCATCTGGCACAGTTGTTCACTCCCTCTGCTATGGAACCCTTCATGAATTCCCAGACATCTAGGTTTTTTTCCTTTTAAGAATGACTCCTTTCCAACCTCATTTTCAGTTTTCTCCCCTCCTTTCTCACCTCTAGATATTGTAGGTACCTGAAGCTCAATGCTGTGTTTTCTTTACTGTACTCTCTTTCTAGGTTATTTCATGAAGTCTTGTGCATTTAAATTTTATTTCTATTTCAACAACTCCAGTACTTATCACTTTAGACTACAACTCATTCTTCAATTGCAGACTCTGACTTAACCATGGACAGGGTATCTCCATTTAGCTGTCTAGTTGACATACAGAACTCATTAAGTTTCATATGTTTCAACTGTACTCTCAAACTTGCTCATCTCCAGACTAGCTCTGCTGACATCCTTCTGCATGGCAGCTAATGACATCATCCAGTGGTGTGCTGATAAAGTTGTAGCACATGTGGAGTGAGGAGGGTAGAGAAATTCTACACTGCAGTGTTCAAATATTTCCATAGTGGAAATTATGCTGATATTATTGATGCCAAGTTATCAATCTGACATTACTGAATCAGAGACAGGAAGAACTGGGCATAGCCCACTCTCAAGGGCAATAGAATTCTAGCTGCTGCCCAGCCCTTGCACTATTATTTACCCAGTGGTTCAGGTTACAGGCCTTAGAGTCAAAATGGTTTTTCTTTTATTCTTTTCTCACTTCCATTCATTTGTCAGGTCTGGAAAAATTTGACTTTTACTATAATCCCTGTATCCCACCATTTCTCTTCATACATTGAATCCATACTTTTCTAATCACCCTACTTCCCATTCTTACTTCTAACTCATTCTTGCTCTGTAGCCAGAGGGATGATTGCAACAGGTAAATATGATCATGTTGTATTGATCCTGTAAACCCATTTTCCACTTTGCTAAGCACTCAGAACACAAACTGAGTTGACTGTGCTCCATAAGGCCTGCAGAGCTTGGTCCCACCATCCTCTCCTTGTAAGAGTCTTGTCAAATTCCTTTCATTCTCTCTGCCTCTGCCTTTCACTACATGGTCCCCAGCAGGTTCCCGCTCTGGCCCCTGTTCTTGCCCTCACTGCAGCCTGGCACTGTCCCTCTGCCTCTGCACAGACTGGTTCTGTCTCGTCTGCAGGCTCCGCTCAGAGGACACAACCCAGAAGGCCCTGCCACCACTGGGGCCCCTCTGCTGCTCCCTCTCCGTCCCTCATCACTTCCACGCAACACAGTCCAGCCAGGGAGGCTCTGTGGCTCACTGCACACTTCCTGCCTGACTCCCTCAGGATGGTGTAAGCCCATCAGGGCCGGTACTGCTTCCGAAGTCTGTCCTGTTCAGTGCTGATCCCCAGCTCCTGCCACAGCAGAAAAGTAAATGACATAGAAGTGTCAGACATGGAGAAAAAGCAAACCCATTTCTTGACAAAGAAGAGAGGGATGAAAAGAATTATATGCAGTTAGGGATTTTGGTAATGAAATATAGATGGTGTTCAGCCTCATGGCCATAACTATTTTTTCAGAGTAATTGATGTAGTCAGGAAGCAGAATGTAGTCTACATAAGTTATCTGGTTGAAAGCTGTAAACTATGACAGTTAACATATGACTTTGAGAAATCATGACATAGTGTGGGACTTGCTGCTTTTCATTTTGTAAATTGTAACCGGCTGACACTAAAGCATAAAGCCACATTGCTGTGGATGTTTCTTTATTCATTGCAATATGTTGGATTCAATTGTATTCACAGTAGCAAGAGAGATGAAAGTGGTCTTATATTTTCTTCCTGAGATCAGTTTGAGGGATCTCTTCTCTACCTCATACATCCTTCTGCTTTATAAAATAAATAATATCCTTAAAACTGACTAGTAGTGGGGCGAGGTGGCACATGCCTGTAATTCCACTACTTGGAAAGGTGAGACTTGGGATGTCAGGTTTGAGACAAACTTCAGCAACTTAATGAGACTCTGTTTTAAACTAGAAATATAAAGGGCTGGGGGTATAGCTCAGAGGTAGACTACTACCAAGTTCAATCCCCAATTAAAAAAAAAACACCTGATGAGCACAGCAATGTTCTCATGGGATTGACATACTGTACCTTCTCACAGCTTAACATCTCAAATTGCTTGCCAGATACCACTGTCATTCCTGATGGCCATGAAGAGAAGATGGAAAATGGGCAAACCCAACCTGATGGTTTCTTCTCAAAATCTGCTCCAACAGAGCTTATGAATGTGGCAGGAGATGGTATTCCACCCAGCCAAATGGATTCTCTGTCTGATGACTTCAATAGTATCAGGAAAGATGGACTGATTCACAAACCTGGTAATAACGTACTTATAGGAGGAGCCAAAAACTGCAGTCCCTCTGTAGATGACCAAAAACTTACAGTGTCATCTACTTTGGGGACTGTACCAAATACATTGCAAATCACCCCTGCAATGGCACAAGGAATCAATGCTGATATAAAACATCAGTTAATGAAGGAAGTTCGAAAGTTTGGACGAAGTAAGTAGTGAAGGAGCTTCTATCAATAATACAATGGGAAGTTCCTCTCATTGTGTGATTCAGAATAGACACAAGCTACCTCTTGAGTTGCATTTCTGGGCAATATTGGGTTTTCACATAATTTAAAAAAATTCTCTCTGGATTTAACTAAAAAGATGCAATCATCTTCCCCCTTGCATATTGTAATAGTTTCCTTTTTACCATGATAATACATTGTCACAAAATTTGTAGTTTAAAACAACACAAATTTAGAAGGGTGTGGTGATATATGCCTGAAATCTCAGAACTTAGGAGCCTGTGACAATAGTATCACAGGTTCACAGGTAGCCAGTGAGATCCTGTTCTAAATAAAAATTAAAATGGCTTGGGGTATAGCTCGATGGTAGAATGCCCCTGGGTTCGATCTCCAGTGCCAAAGAAAAAACAAAAACAATTTGTTATTTTACAGTTCTGGAAGTCAGAATTCTGAAGATATTTTCACTGAGCTAAAATGAAGGTGTTGGCAGGCCAGCATTCCTTCTGGAGGCTCTAAGGAGAATGTCTTCCAGCTTCTAAAAGCTGCCTGTATTCTTTGACTCATATCCCCTTCCTCCATCTTTGAGTGAGCAGCATTAACACTTTTTTCTCCTCTCTGACCTCTATTCCTGTCTTTTTGCCTATGTTCTCTCTGACTTTTACTGTTACATCTTAATAAGGATGCTTGTAATTACATTTGCACCACACACATAAAACCTGGATAATTTCCTCATCTCAAGATCCTTAACTCAATTGGATCTCCAAATAAGGTATTTAAGGTATCATGTTCACAGGCTCCAGGGATTAAGGCAGTTTTGGTCTGCCATTATTCAGCCTTCCGCATTTAGTTGGTAGTTACAAGAGTTTTCTTAGTAGATATGTACAGGCCTTTTGATTTGAGTGTTTGAAATAATGACCATATTTAACTTTTCATCCATGAAGAATGATTACTGAGGATAGATATACAATGACTGAATTTTATTTCACATTCATATTTTTAAAATACTAAAGTTTTTTTTTAAATATCTTCAGAGTATGACAGAATTTTCGTTTTGCTTGAAGATGTGCAAGGACCTCTGGAGATAAAGAAACAATTTGTTGAATTTACCATCAAGGAAGCTGCAAGGTGGGTATAAACAAGAACTCTCCAGCGTATGTTTTATTTTAGTAGTAGGGTCCACTGTGAGAAAAAGAGGAATAGGGTCTGCCTTGACATTCTCAAACATTGGTCTTAATTCATAGTTAAGTCTGTCTTTATAGGTATTTGGATTGATAGTACCTGAGTCTAACTCATTAATCCTAGACTGATGTGAGATAGGACCCTCAGCACTTTTAGTATCTGCTAAAGTACATAATAATGCCATGAGGACAAATTTTACATTCCCGTGTAGAATCAAACTCCAGTTTGTATCACATAGGTGCCTTGCACATTATTAGTTCTCTAAGTATCCTTTGGTCAAGAAAATTTCTCTTTACTTTCAGGTTTAAAAGACGAGTCTTAATTCAGTACCTTGAGAAGGTATTAGAAAAAATAGACTTCCATCACCTCAACAGTGTTATTCACATCAACAGCAGGTCATCATGTTAATGCAAAGACCAGTGAGAAAAAAAGGCCAAGATTTCTGTGTTTCAGGATTGATCAAGATATTATTGAAGCTTCCTAGAATGTTTGAGTCAAGGAAATTGCCTTTCAGTGTCTAAGAAAAAGCAGTGGAGCTTTGTTATTTTACAGTGATCTGGCGGGAAAATCTGAGCTCTTCCCTTAAGAATTTTTGTTGAAAGTGTCAGTTTTTTGTTCTGTTGCTTCTTTTCTCAGTTGAGGAAGATGATAGTGTTAATTCAGCAGGCGCAATTCATAAAACATTGCTGGCCCTACCCAGATAATAAGGGCTCGCTCATTTGAGCTTTGCCATTCCAGGGATTTTCAGAGTGATTAGGGGCCCCTGCAAGAACATTCCTTGGTGTTCTTCCTATGTCTTTCAGAAAGAATAAGCATATAGAATCAAAGCAGTGATCTTCTGTGTGTTGAACAGAGTTTTCAATAATTCCTAGATGTGCCTTTTAAATAATGCAATATTCAGGATAGTTTGAATCAAAGAGTAAAAGCTGCTATTTGGGTAACTTATATATCTCTGTGGGAATGAGCAGGGAGTCACCAAACAATCTACCTCCAACCTTCTTCTATTTTGTCTAGAGATATTACAAAGTATACCTGAGGCTCCCCTAACCTCAGACATTTTTTTTGCATGTGACGACAGAAAGTCTTTAAGTGGACTTGTTTGTACATTGTGTGCTTTGGAAGCACTAAAAGAAAAAATAATGTGCATATTTCCTTTAATGTTCATACAAAATTTTATATGGAGCAGTATTGTTATGTTTGTACTGATTTGTAAAAATTGATGGGTTCAAAGAGATGTTGGCTTTGCATATATTAAATAAATCATTTTATTGATTTTCACAAGTTTATTCATGCAGAAGTTTCAAGTTGTACATGTCTT
This sequence comes from Muscardinus avellanarius, assembly GCF_963383645.1. Taxonomy (NCBI): domain Eukaryota; kingdom Metazoa; phylum Chordata; class Mammalia; order Rodentia; family Gliridae; genus Muscardinus; species Muscardinus avellanarius. The sequence continues at coordinate 71,270,919 of NC_137792.1, read as the reverse complement.
GTGATTTGTTCTTCAAAAAACCACACACTAGCTGGTTGTGGTGGCGCATGCTTGTAATCCCAGCATTCGGGAGGCTGAGACCAGAGGATAGCGGTTCGTGGATAATCTCAGCTACTTAGTGAGGCCCTCTGCAACTCAGTGAGACCTGGTTTCAAACTAAAGAATAAAAAATAGGGCTGAGGGTGTAGCTCGGAGGTCGAATGCCCCTGGGTTTCATTCCCAGATCCGGAAACACACACACACACACACACACACACACACACACACATTAAGCCGGGGGTGGTGATGCACACTTACAATCCCATTACTTGGGAGGCTGAGAGGAGAATTGCAGTTCTAAGCCAGCCTCAGCTATTTCCCAAGGCCCTCTGCAACTTACTGAGATCCTGTTTCAATGTAAAGAATAAAAAGTAGGGCCGGAGGTTTAGCTCAGAGGTAGAATGCCCCTGAATTCAAACTCCAGTACCGGGGTGTTTGTTTATGCTTGGTTTGGAAATGTTGAGTTGAACAACAAAGAAACTATAAAATAACCCCAAAAAGTAAAACTCCCAAACTTCAGAAACAGGTTGTGTAATGAGGCTTATTAAGGGTTCAGTCACCTTCCTTCCCATATTAATCAGAGTTTAAATAAAGAAGCAGGAACAATAAGGGGTATATATGTTTGTTGTCATTGCTACTGCTGCTGTGCTGCTATTAAAGCAAATTGACCTTATGAAATTGTGAAATATGTTTAATAAGTCTATGTAAGGCTGCTGTTATCCACATTGAGGTATGGAAGGAAACAGGCTTAAACCCTCAGACATGTCATAAAGATAGAGGAATATACATTTCCATTATTGTTGCCTCTGACCTTGGTGATGACAGTATCCCATATAATCCAGAGCCCTGTGTCACAGAGCTAAAAAGAATACTCTGTCCAAAAGATAAACTAGAGAATCGGTCAAAGGTAGAAGAATTGCAAACCCAGCTCGTGCTTCATGACAAAGGAGAATTAACAGATCAGCAATAATGTGTATGAGCTAAAAGGGGCTGCTATTTGTTACCACCACAGTCGCCAGTCTCCAAGAATCTCCCTGTGGTACACTCTAATTAGGAACATTAAGGAAAAGGAATTGTCTGTAATGAATTCACTTCGTTAATTTGACATTACTTGAGGAACTGCTTGTCACCTTGATGCACATGCTCATCTCCTTAAACCATACTTAGTCTGTAAATAATGACCAAAAAAAGCCCTATTATTGCCTGCTGCCTGATTGACATCTTGGCCTTAATAGCTTATATCTTAAATACTATAAAATAAAGTTAACTCTTGTCACACACTATATTAGCAGCTAAGGGAATGAGATGGGGCAAACACAAAAATGCTTGATTCATATGTATGCAACCATGTTCATACTGAAATAAGGATTCATAATTATGACTTTTTACATATGGATATGGGGTCACTTCTTTCATTACACATTAAACATTCCCTTTACCCTCAGCAAGTATGTTCATGGTCAAGGTTCTTTTCCTGAAGTTCATGGCATTACCTATTCATGAATTAGGTTATTTATATGATCCACACTTATTTCCAACATCCTAAAGGGTTACTGGATCAATCAAATTAAATATCCAAAAACATGTATGAACAGAAGGTTCTTGAGTAAAGGCCCTTCTATAGTGAAAATGTCATAATGTTACTTGTTCTCCCCATTAGTACCCAAAGGAAGCTATAAAGCCCATTGGTGGGATGATGGTACATTGGGAAAGGGAAATAATTCTATTTCTCAATGATTACAGGACTCCCTCTCTGATTGGGTATTAACATTCTGGACACATAAATGACATTCAAACCCTTTTGAGAAACATTTCACTTATCAATGGACCTTAGTAGAGACTAAGTATTTGACCATGGGACATCACGTTACCATGCCACACAAATTCCAACTAAACCTGGGTGTTTTCTGACCTTTGTGCAAAATCACAAACACACAAAAAACAAAGAAACACTGCCTTATCAAATGAAAGACACATAAAGATCAGACCGAGGCACATCCTACAGCTATAAATACATTCCCTGAGGAAATGGACAAAAATTCATAGCTCTACCTGCTGTTATATTAACTTCTCTCTCTTTTTTGGAAAATTACAGAGATGATCCAAACTTTATTTGTCTTCTGTCCTTAAAATTGTATTACAGGACAAAATCATTACATACGAATACAGGAATTACTAAATTGACATATGTCTAAGCGAGTCTCTGACTGGGCCTGACCACCTATCATGAGCCCATTAAAAGTAAAGCACCTCTTTAGCTTCGCTAGAAAAATTTGATAATGGCACGGCATGGTGTGTATGCTTGTAATCTCAGCATTCGGGAGGCTGAAACAAGAGGATCATGGTTCAAGGACATCCTCAGCTACTTAGTGAGATCCTCTAAAACTCAGTGAGACCCTGCTTCAAAATAAAGAACAAAAAAATTGGTCTAGGGAATTAGCTCGGATGTAAAAATGCTCCTAAGTACCACACCCGTAAAAAATAAAAAAATGTTATGAGATCTGCAAGCATGAAAATATGGGGAAGAAAGACATGAAAACTTCCAGTAACAGCCCCTCTGAATAACAAGTGAGCCCCCAGGCCATAGCCAGCAAGAACCCAAGACTGGGTCCACAGGGAAAAGACACTGAATTCAGCTAACAACCTGAATGACTTTTGAATTGCATTCCACCTCAGACATCCTAGAAGAGAACACAGTGTGCCGCAACTTAGGTTTCGGCATTTTAAGACACAGAGAATCAAGAAAACACTGCAAACATTTGAGATAATCAATAATAGCTGCATGTTATTTTAGGCCAGCAGGTTAGGATTAATTTGTTTCAAACCCCTCAACTCCAGGTAATTTGTTAAACACACAATAATATGCTCAAAATCTCTACCCGTATCCCCACCTCATCATGTGGATTGCATAATAACTAGCTAGCGAAAGAAGCAATAGTTGAGCCATTCATGGCGCTGCATACCTGGAATCCCAGCCCTACGGAAGCTGCAACAGGAGGGTTACAGGTTCGAGGCCAGCCTGGGCAAATCAGTGAGACCTTCAGAAATCAAGTAAGGGCCTTTTCCCAAATAAAGAATAAGACGAGTTGGGCCTGTAGCTCATAGGTAGAATGCCCCTGGATTCAATCAGCAGCACAAAAGAAGGGGGAGGAGCAGGAGGAAGAGGAGGAGGAGGGCAAAGGAAGAAGAAGAAGAGGAGAAAGAAGAGACAGAAGAAGAAGCAGGAGGAGGAGGGAGGGGGGAGGAAGAGAAAAACTTCAAGCCAGGCTCTGTGGCACATGCTTGGAAATCCCAGTACTTGAGAAGATGAGAAAGGAGGGGTGTCGTAGGTATGAAGGCAGCACGCAGAAACTTTAAGAGATCCTGTTTCAAATTTTAAAAATGAATAAAGAAAGAAATGAAAGGAGGTGGGGTATGGCTCCAAGGTAGACACCCCCTGGGTTTAATCCCCAGTAACATACACAGACACACACACACAGACACACACACACACATCAAAAGAACCAATGCTTAAGGCCTCATTACAGGGAGCTCTCCACAGCACGGTGACACCGCCTTTCTAAATTTTCTGCCAGAATAAAAGAAAAGCAAAGAAAACAGAGCTTGCTTGGACTGACAGGTTTCAAAGGTTCCCTGTAGGAAAAGGCATTTTTCCATAATGTCTGAGGGAGGGAGGACGTCTGAAATTTCACTGCTGCATAAAGGCAATGAGAACACTGGTAAGTAAGGGCAAAATACATGTCGACACGGGTCAGGGGTTGTGCTCCTGGACTCCCAGCCGCTGTGGAGCCTAAGGCTGTAGCACTCCCCGAGCCCAGGACTCTGTCCAGGCCTGGCCAGGCAACACAGTGGCCAGCGAGACCCTATCTCAAAGATAAAATGATAAGAATTAATAATAATGATAACAACAATAATAGTAAAATGTTTCACAGCTCTAGAAATTAAACCAAAGACTCTGCAACAACTCGAGGAGTATTCCCTCAATTAAAAAAGGGGTGGGCTGTCAACAAGACCAGCAAGCTTTGTGGTGTTTCATCTTGCCCTTCTCCTGATCCCTGTCCTCAGTTCCACCGGGGAACCCTGAAGCCAGCAAGCAACCTCACATTGTGAGAGCTCAGGGACAGGAGGAGGCAATCCATCATCCCAATGATCTCTATTCCCACAAAACTGTCCCTTTTCCACATGCATGGCCACTCCCTGAAAAGCACCCTTCTTGGGCTGATCTCGGGGGACACCATGGGGGGGGGGCTTGCTTGGTAGGAACGATGCTTCGCCCGCAACAACTCAGGATCTGCGGAGCCCAGTGCCCAAGAGAAGGGAGGGACAGAGGGTGTCCACTTCTCCTTTGGATTTTTTCTGAGGAAGCCTTTTAATTATCGCTCCCTTAGGGATCTGGCATAGTGTCTGGGCTGGGTAGATCCCTTCCTAAGAAGTGCATTTAATTTTCCCTCGGAGAGCGCTGTTGGATTTTCTCCTGTGAGTGTTTTTCATGCATTAGAACGATCGGCCAACCCATAGCGTTCACATGTGTTTGGTATGTATGGCCTGTGAGCTCCGTAATCATTACTCCTTGTTGTCTTGCTCTATGGTAAAGACTCTGGGTCCTTAAAGATTTCCTTTTGTGGCCACTGTCCCTGTAGGGGGTATTTGAGAGACAGGAACAGGGAAGTCTGAGCATCCTGGTTCCCCGGGCTGGCTGGCCGGGTGTGTGTATGTGTGTGTGTGTGTGTGTGTGTGTGTGTGTGTGTGTGTGTGACCATGGCTGGCCGTGTGTGTGTGTGTGTGTGTGTGTGTGTGTGTGTGTGTGTGTGACCATTTTGCGGCCAAGGATTCTCAACAGCCGGCTCGGGCACCGTGTGCACACATGGCTTCTCCTGGTCTCGGCTGGAGCAGGGACGCTGTAACTGCAGCAGCTTGCGTAGGCGGCCAGATCAGTCCCTCCACCCTCCACCCCCCACCCCCCACTTTCTCCCGGGGCAGTAAGGGACCAGGGAAGCAGGTCTGGCAGGACACGCCTCCTCCCACAGGTGGTTCACCCGCAGCCCAGCTAGAGGGCGCACATGGAGCCCGCCCACCTCGAGCCCCGAGGGCAGGTTCCTAGAAAGTGAACCCGAGGGGGCTCCCAGCTTCCCCGAGGCAGTCAGTCCGAGAAGGTGCGTCCTCCTACCTCCTGGGCTCCTGGGCAAGGTGAGGGTTTCAGGTCTGGAGCAGCGATCTCCTTCCCCAGCGGCTCTTGTGCAGCCCAGACAGGGCATCTCGTGTGGGGTTCTCGACCCTTGGGTAGTTATTTAATCTGGGCTGCTCTGTGGGGACAGCGATCGATGAGGGCGGATCCACACAGTTGTGGAAGGAGGGCGTCCCCGGGGATAACTCTCTCATAGGCCTTGGGGTCCGTCCTGGGAGTCGCAGCCTCAGGACTCAAGGTGGGAGGCACGGAGTGTGTGGGGTTCCGGGTTCTTGGGTGATTATTTAACCTCGGTGGCTCTGCGGTGATGTGGTCACGATCGATGGTGTGGGGGCAATCCACAGAGCCGCGGGGGGAGGGTGTCCTCGGGGATACCTCTGTGGTCGGCCTTGGGGTCTGTCCTGGGGGCTCCATCCAGGGACTTGGGGTGAGAAGGTGCTCAGAGTGTGTGTGCATGTCTGGGTCGTTGGGTGGCTGTTTAATCTCCGTGGCTCTATGGGGATAGCGATCCCGGGGTGACCCACAGAGCCGTGGTGGGAGAGGACATCCCAGGAAACCTCTCTGTCGATGGTCTTGGGGTCCTTCCTGGGGGCTCCACCGCAGCGGCCAGGGATGCTTTCTTCAGTGCTCTCCGGCGCTCTACCTTGTGGGTAGGGGTGGGGTGCGGGTTGGCGTGGCAAAGGGGGGGTGGCGCTGTTTCCCGGCGTGCCCTGGCACTTTTGGCGGTTGAGACAGTTGGGGATCGCGGCAGCTCTGTGCGGATCACCGCCCACGAGGGGAGCCTTTCCTTCCAGACCGTTCTTTCTCAGCCTCAGGTGAGGCTGACTCCACAGGCCCTGCATCCCTGCTCACTCCCTGTGGATCTCCCCCTCTCCCCTGACTCGGCCATGTTGAGACGTCAGCCCTCAGATGCCCGTGACCTTAGATCGAGGGGGAGAGAGGCTCACACACGCGGGTGGGGGTGCCATTGGGTGAGTGCGAGGGCTCAGCACTGAGAAGTCCCCCCTACCAGTCTGGGGTTGGATGAGGGTTTGGCACCAGGAGTCCCGGGGGAGAGGCTGATGACGTTGGGGCAGGACTCCACACCCAGGAGCGCGTGCACCTAGCCAGCTCTAACGTCCGCCATTCTGCCGCTACTCTCGTGGGCCTGTCCCGAGGCGGGCCTCTCCTGCCCATTTATCAGATGGAGGCAGGCAGACAATTTTTGCTCTCTTTCTCTCTGTCTTATCTCCTCTTCCTCCTCCTCCTCTTCTTCTTCCTCTCTTCTCTTCTCTCCCCTCCCCTCCCCTCCTCCTCCTCCTCCTCCTGCTCCTCCTCCTCCTCCCTCTCCTCTCCTCTCTCCTCTCTCCTCTCTCCTCTCTCCTCTCTCCTCTCCTCTCTCCTCTCTCCTCTCTCCTCTCTCCTCTCTCCTCTCTCCTCTCTCCTCTCTCCTCTCTCCTCTCTCCTCTCTCCTCTCTCCTCTCTCCTCTCTCCTCTCTCCTCTCCTCTCCTCTTCTCTTCTCTCTCTCTCTCTCTCTCTCTCTCTCTCTCTCTCTCTCGTTTTCTTGCGTTACTGGGGATCAGTCTGGCCAGATGGCTGGGGCTGGTTCTGAAACTGCGATCCTCCTGGCTCAGCCTCCCAAGTCTTGGGATTCCAGGCGCGTGCCACCGCGCCAGGTTCTGCGACGCTCGGAGTGTGCTTCTGGTCTTCTGCGCACCGTTTACCGGGGTGCTTGTATTTGGAAAGTTGTGTGGCCCGGCACAGTGGCAGACCTGAAATTCTAGCGAGTTTTGAAGGTTCCGGGAGGAGGACTGCAAATCCGAGGCCATACTGAGCAACCGAGCGAGACCCTGTCCACGGTTAAAAATTAGAAAGGCTGGGGGTTGTGGGGAGTGTAGCTCAGTGGTAGAGCACCCTCTGGCAGCCTTGGGATTTGCCCTGGGTGGTTTCTGAATTGCGCGTCTCTGCGAGGCCACCACCCAGGGGCGATCCACACAGCCCCGAGAAGGGCGTCCCCGAGGGCACCTCTGTCCACCTTGGGGTCCAGCCTGAGGGCTGTGTCCCAAGGGCACAGTGCCCTGACAGGGCTTTCAGCTCAGCTGGGTGCCGGCAATCATGCGAGGCGAGGCTGTCCTAAGTGGACAGTGTTTCCCCGCCTCCACGGACTCTTCCTTCAGTGCTCTTCCTCAGCTCTGAGAGGATTTGCAGTTTCCCGGCTTCCCCTCACACATTAGGCTGTTGGGACCTCTGCTCGCAGTGTGTGGATCACAGCCCACGAGGGGAGTCTTTTCAGACAGTTCTTTCTCAACACCAGACGAGGCTGGCTCCTCTGGCCCTCCAGCCCTCCTCTCCTTGGGTTCCCCAGCTTAGCCCTGTTGGGGCGTTGGCCTTGGGGCGTGATGTCCTTCGGCCTGAAGGCAAGATTTTAGGCCAGCGCTCTCACCGACACTGGCGTAGGTGCTGGGCCTCAGCCCTGACTGATGGGGGCCCTCCCAGGCAGCTGGCTAAACTTTCGCCCCTGACCTCAGGTGCCTGGGGCTTTGGATCCGGGAGGGAAAGTTCAGGCGGCACCCCACTCTCAGTGAGCCTTAAGGGCCGCTGCTCTCGTGGGGGTGCGCAGGCTTCTCACCAGGCCTGCCCTTTGGGTTTCTCTGCTGATTAATCCGACGGAGCCACTTTCTGAGTGCTCTGTGGGTCTTTCCCACACATTTTTTACTGGGATGTTTGTATCTTTAAAGGTTTTGGCCGGGAGCCACTGCGGGCCTGAAACCCGATCAGCGAATGAGGAGGCTGAGGCAGTAGGATCAGAAGTCTAAGGGCAGCCTGGGCAATTGAGCGAGCCCTGTCTTCAACTGAAAAACAAAAAGGCTGGGAGCCCCCGGCGGTGGAATGGGCCTGTAAGCCCAGGATTCGGGAGGTTGAGACAGGAGGATCACAGATTCGAGGCCAGCCTCAGCAATCGAGAGAGGCCCTTTTTCCAAATAAAAAATAAAATGGGGCTGGAGGGGGTAATCGGCTTGGGAGTGAAACGCCTCTGGATGAACAGTTGGTTGGTCGGTTTGTTTGTTTGTTTAAATCTCCTAGTTTGGTCCAGTCTCTGTCCTCTTTTGTTGGTTATTGGCCTATCGTTGTTCTTCTTTTTTGGTGGAACTGGGGATGGAACCCAGGGCCTTCTACCTCCGGGCTACCCTCCCAGACCTATTTTATATTTTATTTGGACACAGGGTCTCTTAAACCAGCTGAGGCTGACTTCGAACCTGTGCGATCCTCCTGTCTCGGCCTCCCAAGCGCAGGGATTACAAGCGTTCGGCTCTATCCTTCTTCGAATACCATACTGTGGTCATTACTTGGCTTTTTATACTCAGTGTCTTATTTGGCAGTACACGGGTTCTCACTGTTGTTTCTCTTAAAGACTGTTTCTGAGCCCGGGGATTTCTATCGAGTTTTTATTATCACATTATCAATTTTCAAAAAAATAACTAGCATGGCAGGATTTTGAATAAGATTGCCGTAATCATTTCGGGGGGAAAAAGACAACACTGAGTATTGCGAACGGGCCTTCTAATCCAGGGAAAGACCATTTCTCTTCTTAGCGAGGTCTTCCTTTGCTCCCCGTGCCGTTTTATGCTTTGCATAGAGCGCTCTAGCAGGGCTTTCTTTAGGATTCCTCCTAGGTTTTCCGTGTCTTGGGCATTACACTCAATGGTACGTTGAATTTCACTTTCTAATTATTACTCTTATTGTACAGAAATAGAGGCGACTTTTCATGGCTGTCCCTAGATCCAGGAACTTACCTGCAACCACTTACTAATTTCACTGCTTTTATATCCTTTTGAATATTCTATCTAGACAGACACGCCATCTGTGACTCATGGCTGATTGATTTCTTGCTTTCAAACCTAAACATTATTATATTTCCCTGACCTTTCTGCATGTTCTGGAATCTTCGATATGTTATTATTGCATAAATAATAGACATCTTTGTCCCGTTTACAAGTTTGGGGAGAAAATATTTGGTATTTTGGTGGGAAGTTTGCCTTCACAATAGGTCATTTCCCCCCTTATTTTTATTTGATTATTGTTTTCTGGGGTAGAAACCCCTGATAATAAAGGAAATATCTTGTAGTAAAAGTTACTGGTGGCTTTTCATCGGGAATAGGAGTGGCATTTTCAACCCACTGGGGTGGAAAAAAAAAAGCCAAACAGGTAATTTCCCCCTGCTTTTATGGTATTGTTAATGTGGTTAACATCGATTGGTCTTTGAAATTTAAACCAGTGTTGTGTTTCTGCTTTATACTGCAGGCAGCGTGACATAAAACTTAGGGTTAGTTTTTTTTTTTTTTAATCTACATTTGTACTGTCTTTGCTAATACTTTCTGTGGTATTGATCCCAGGGGCATTCTACCCCAGAGCTACACCCTCAGCCCTTTTTGTTTTTTTGTTTAAAAACAGAGTCTCACTGAGATGCTAAGGATCTTGCTAAGTCGCCGAGGCTGGTCTTCAAACGGTGATGCTCCTGTCTCAGCCCCCCAATTTCTGGAATTATAGGTGTGCACCGCCATGCCCAGCCTGTTCGCTGGTATTTTATTTAGATTTTTTTTTTTTGGTGGTACTGGGGTTCCTGGAAGTTCCAGGCTACACTCCCAGACCTATTTTATACTTTTTTTTTTTTGAAACAGGGTCTCTTAAGCCAGCGCCGCTGGCTTCGAACCTACGCGATCCTCCTGTCTCCCCCTCCCAAGCGCGGGGATTAGAAGTGTGCGCCACCACGCCCGGCTTTTTATTTAGAATTTTTATTTCTAGTTTTAGGAGAGGTCTTGGTCCCCAATTTTCTTTCCTTTGAATGTCCTTGCTCCACGTTGACACTGGGATTCTACTGAATTATAAAATGAGTCGGGAAGTGGCTCTTGTTTGTTTCACTAAAGACTTTGTGTAAGCCAAATTTCTCTCTTGTTAGCTGGATTCACTAGGGAAACTTTCTGGATAGGAAAGTGTTGAATTTTGTTTTGTTAAAATTTTAACCAAGAGCCGGGCCTGGCGACCCATGCCTGTCATCCCAGTACTTAGGAGGCGGAGACAGGACGATTCCAGGTTTGGTTGAGGCCAGACTTGGCAACTTAGTGAGATCCTGTTTTAAGATAAAATATAAATAAAAAATTGGGCTGGGAATGTAACCCAGGGTCTAATAGAATGCCCTTGGGTTCAGTCCCCAGTACCACGTTGTTTTGAACCAGGTATAAGAATATCCAGATTTTCAGTTTCATCTTGCGTAAGGTTTTATAAGTTTTAGTTTTCTACAACTGTGTCTATTTTATCTGCTATTAAATCTGAAATTCTTTTCTTCATAATATTCCCCATTGGCTGTTTCTATCCCCTTCTTGATCCGTGGTAAAGTCTCCATTTTCATTCTCAGTGTTACTGATTTTCAAATACAAGTTTTCTACATTCGTGGATTATAGTGGGTCTATGTTATGCATGTTTCCATGATCTCGCTTTGCCCTTGTTGATGGTCTCTTTTTTGGTTTCTTTTGTTTTGCTTCTCCTTCAAAAGTAGAGCTGGGCTAGCTTAAAAAATGTAGCTCATGCCGGGCATGGTGGTGCGCGCTTGTAATCCCCGTATTTGGGAGGCTGAGACAGGAGGATCGCGGTTCACGGACAGCCTTAGCTATGTAGGCCCTTTGCAACTCAGTGAGACCCTGTTTCAAAATATAGGATAAAAAATTGGGGCTGGGGTATAGCCGAGAGTTAGAATGCCCCTGGATTCCATCCCTAGTACCGCAAAAAAAAAAAAAAAAAAAAGTGTAGCTCAGTGGCAGAGCACTTGACCAGACCTTGTGCCAGGTCTTTGGATCAATCTCAAGCACTTGGGAGAGCAGGGCTCCTTCGTTCTACTTTCTTAGAATTTCTTGTCCTTTTATTTTGAAACAGGGTCTCCCAAAGTTATCACCTACTGGCCTCAAACCAGCAATCCTCCTGTTTCAGCCATCCAGTAATAGGATCACAGGTCTCTCTCTCTCTCTCTCTCTCTCTCTCTCTCTCTCTCTCTCTCTCTCTCTCTCTTTCTCTCTCCTTCCTCTCTCTCTCTCAATCTCTCCTCTCTCTTTCTCTCCTTCTCTCTCTTCTCTCTCTCTCAATCTCTCCTCTTTCGCTTCTCTCTCTCTCTCTCTCTCTCTCTCTCTCTCTCTCTCTCCTTCCTCTCTCTCTCTCAATCTCTCCTCTCTCTTTCTCTCCTTCTCTCTCTCCTCTCTCTCTCTCTCTCTCTCTTTACACACACAGGCAGGTGCATGTACACACGCATGTGCGTGCACACACACACACACACACACACACACACTGACTCACTTAACAATTAGGTTGTTTCTCCCAGAGCTTGGTGGTTTGGGTCATGGTAAGCTTTCACCCACATTCGAACTCAAGTGAACGGTGAGAGTACACAACTGTACATACAGGCCAAGTCTGTTGTCAACTTTGGGGGGTTGGATTTTGTCATAAATGGAATATGTTCACTGAGGTTTTTCAGGAAATGATGAGTGAAGCAGCAGAGGAGCTTATCATCGGGCCCAACAGGGAAGTGAAACTTTTTGGAGAAGGCAGGATTCCCGCGTCATCTAAGAAGAGGCACAGCATGGCCGTGCTGCCAGTGATCCTGGAGGGAGAGGAGGAATCTCACCTCGAGGACTCGGCCGAGTCAGAGGGAGCAGGTAATCGCGGCTTTGTTGGGAGGCAGACACCTGCGGGTTGGTGGGTGCAGGAGAACCCTGCAGAACGGCCAATGGTTGGCAGTTGCTGCAAGAGTTTCAGGAACCAGGCAGCTCTCTGAGGGGCGTGGTACGGCCAGCCCTCCTGGATGGAGCAGGAGGAACCACCCGCAGCCACCTCTGCCTGTGCTCACCTTTGGGTTAGCGTGAAGCCTGCAGTGGACATCACCTCCCCTTGGCGCTGCGAGGCAGTGTGGTCTGCCTCCTGCCACGAGTCACTCTGAGTTGACACTGTCCATCTTACCAATCCTGACCCAGTTGTTCCCTGTCTCATTTATGGGAACCTTTTCCTCTCTCCACCATCTTCCCCTTATTTCCTCTCCTTCTTTTGGGGGCCCTACCGTTCTTCCTTTCTGCTTTCCCTTTTCTGTTCCGATGTCATCATGATAATAATTTCTAAGTCACCTCCTTTCCTCTAATCTTCTGTCCTACTCTGTTGTGACTGATCTCCAGTATGCTCTGATGCCTGCTTTCTGCTCCGTCGGCTTTCCATTCAGATCCCTTCACTGCCGGACTCTCTCACCCTGCAGCCAGAGTGATGATGGCACAGGTCCATGACACCATGCCCTGCCCATCCTGAAAACCTGCCCTGCACACTGCTTGGCCCTCAGAACACAACCTGAAAGCCTAACTGTGGCCACGGGGACATATGTCCTGGCCCCGCTGTCCCCACCCCCTCACCTGGGCCCCACCCTCTTCTCCTTGCTGTCTCTGCCTCTGCCCTCCACTCCGTGGGACCTGGCAGGTCCCCACTCTGGCCCCTGTCCTTGCCCTCACCGCAGCCTGGCACTGTCCCTCTGCCTCTGCACAGACTGGCTCTGTCTCATCTGCAGGCTCTGCTCAGAGGACACAACCCAGAAGGCCCTGCCACCACTGGGGCCCCTCTGCTGCTCCCTCTCCGTCCCTCATCACTTCCATGCAACACAGTCCAGCCAGGGAGGCTCTGTGGCTCACTGCGCACTTCCTGCCTGACTCCCCCAGGATGGTGTAAGCCCATCAGGGCCGGTACTGCTTCCGAAGTCTGTCCTGTTCAGTGCTGATCCCCAGCTCCTGCCACAGGGCCCTGCACAGAGGAGAGTGAATAAGTCAGAGGTGTCTGATTTGGAGTTTTTACGAAAAGCCACTTTTCTCTGATACATAGATGGACGAGGGGAGATCTGTCCTCTTAGCAGGGATTTGGGGTGATGGGTGCGTATCAGACATCCTGGCATCATGTGAGACTCTCAGGTTAGCAGCATGTAAGGCGTGTCGAGGTGACCCTAAATCCCCAGTGTCAGGGCTGCGTGCCTCTTAGTTGCCTCGTGCCACTTGGTTCCTGCATGCATTCACAGAGCCAGAAAGGTACCAGGCACTTTATTGTAATCTGCGTCCTGACGTTCCCGTGTCAGTTCTGGCAGTTCGTTCTCTCTGGCACGGCCTCCTGTTCTGGAATTAACAATTTTAGAGTGTGAAGTTCATGTGGATGTCGATGAAGCCCGCCTGCCCCATACATAGCTCAGCCTCTTCACTCTGTTTCCAGATACTCCCGTCAGCCGTGATGCCCAGGAGGAGAAGGTGGGAGGTGATCGTTCCCCTCCCGAGGGCTCTTGCTCTGCAGATGTCCCAGCAGAGCTCAGTGATATAGCAAGAGGCAGTCCTCCACCCAGCCTGCCGATCTCTGCCTCTAACGACTTCACTAGTCCCAGCCAGGCTGCGCTGCTTCTCAAGGGCGGAGGTGATGCCATCGGAGGAGGCCCGGGCAGCAGCGATGACTCTGCAGATGCGCTGAATGTATCCGCGGTGACTGCACTCGCCGTGGGTGCTGATCCATCCCCACGAAGGCCAGAGGAAATCAACACTGATATCAAACATCAGATCATGAAGGAAATTCGACAGTTTGGACGAAGTAAGTCCTGGGGGAATGGATGGCGATAGAAACACAGAAAGATCCAATTTACAATTTTCAATAGCATCAAGCCCCTTCAGGAGACACAACCTTTGCTGGACTTGAGTTTTCAGTAACTTAGGATGGTTCCTCTTTTACCTCCGCTAACACGTTCCCCACAGACATTTTTCTTTTCTGCTCTTGCTTTCTTGTTTCCAATAGTTGTTCCTAGGTAGGAGCAGGTACCTCGATTCAAGCATTACACACACACACACACACACACACACACACACACACACACACACTATGGAACATGCTGGTCCATTCAGCGTGGTTTCTGTAGTACAGATGCTCCAAGGTCCAGTTGTGTTCCACCTTCAGTTCTGAGAACTACTCAAATCTCCTTTTCTGTCTTCAGAATATGAAAGGATCTTCAGATTGCTGGAAGAAGTGCGGGGACCTCTGGAAGTCAGGAAGAAGTTTGTGGAATTTGCCATCAAGGAGGCGGCGAGGTGGGTGGCCTCAGGGCCTGTCCAGTTCCTCTCGGCAATGCGGCCAATGTAGTGCTGGGCTGAGGGGTTGGGGACTAGACCCTGCCTGAGTTTCCTCAGTCCCGGCCCCCACTCGTAGTGACGGTCGACTCCACAGTCGTGTAGCTGGATGTCGTCTGAGTCCACTTACCCTCCCAGGCCCTCTCAGCCTCCCTGTATCACCGTAGCCTGAGCCGGGCACTGATCCTCCAGTCGATTCTCTGCGTGCTGGGCCCTCTCTCGCCATGCAGATGTACTTCCCATCTCCTTGTCGGTCCTGAGGGCCCTGCCTTTCTCCCACAGTGCCCTTCACCCCACACTTCATGGTTTCTGTGGGTACCTTTTGGCTAATAGCATGTCTCTTTATTTCCAGGTTTAAAAAACGAGACCTAATTAAGCATCTCGAGAAGATACTAGAGAGCATAGTTTCCGACCATCTTCCCAAAACTGGGGAACAAACCCCAAACATGTAATCCTATTATTCCAAATGATCAGTGAGAAGAAACAAGATCCAGTTTTCTATGCTCAAGAATGTATTCGTGGGATTCTGAAGCCTCCTAGCATGCATTATTTAAGAGAATTAATTGCCTTCCGAAGGCCACAAATAGGGGCTGCAGCTTTTTACTGTTAGGCATATCTGTTAGTAAAACTTGGGCTTTTGACCTACCAATTGTTTTGAAAGGATGCTGTGTTTGTCTTTCTCTTATGGGAGGTTAAGGACCTTAACTACACTCTAGTTTCTGCAGCGGGTCACCAAATCATAGCTGATATTAAAAACTGTCTTCTTCGCTGCCCATGTCTGATTGCCTTTGTTTGTCCAGGGACAGCTCTGCAGCAGGTCATGGCGCTCAGCCTGGAAAACCCTCGTTACTGAAGGATTCGGATCCTTTCATGGCCCGCCTGATTTCAGTTGCTGTGACTTTCCTTTGTAGCTAATCACAAAACACAGGAGCACTGAGAAGGGCCCTAGATAGTCCACACGCATTCCTCCTTAGCTCCTTTCTAGTAGCATCCCAGTTTCCCTTGTTAGACAGGTTCTATCACCGTAGAAATTAAGGGAACCTTCCTCTCTACCTGGTTATTGAGAGGGAGGAACTATCTAAAGTGATGAGCTTGCAGCCTCAACTTCCATTTCGAAGGAGTCACTTCTGAATCCCCTTTTGAAGACAGTTCTTCATTTGCAAAGAAGATCTGTAGTCTAGCAGAGCCTAAAGATGTTGTATGGGAAATAGAAGTTTGCCACTGGATAGCTGGGAGTGATAGGTAGAGGATACCCTCACATTGCTGCCTTCGTTGCTGAACATGTGAATTGGCTATGGAAGAAATAGCTCCATATAATGGCTGCAGATAGAGAGCTTTGCTTTGTCCTAGATTAAGTTTACCCAGCCCAAAATGGTCCTGCTACCAAGATAGGACTATAATTGAAGCTTCTGAAAATCATCCCACTGTGTAATTGAGCCTGCCACTTCTGGATGGTAGGGACCATAGCAAGCCTAGTGAAATCTGTTAGCCTAAGATCATTGTTGCACTTCATTTCCTGTTAACAAGTTCCACATTTAGAAGTGATTCAGCATGGAAAAAAAAAAAAACCTACGGTATTGGTTATGGCCCTTCCTATAGCCACAAATGGTGTTGTCACTGTACCGTGGGTAGAAATAAAAATTCATATACATAGTAAGTGTCCATTCAAGTACAAAGAGCTGCCTTTTCCCTGATGGAAGCCGACCAAAATAATCAACCTGCCCTCTCAAAGCTGCCTGGCCATTCTGGGATTTGGGGCATATTGCAGACTCATCTCAGTGTTTGTCTCTGCTTCTGGCAGACTGGACATTTGATAATGAAGGTGCCGATATCATTCTTGGATTTTTTTTAATAATCATCACCTTCATTTTTCAAATCCTTCATGTACCACAAATTGTCATGTGGTAGATTTGGGAGAAACCAGTTCTCTCTGTAAGGCAGAAGTGAGACAAGAGACCCTGAGGACCTCGTTTCCATAATATCTTACTCTGACTGGTGGGCTACCATGACATTTTAGCACCTTGGAAATTAGGCCATTCACATCCAGTATCATGTTAATTTACCTGAAAATTTTGATTACTTAACTCTACACCATGTGCTAGCCCACTAGTAATCTGTCACAGTTCCCCTAGGGAAGGTTGAAACAAAAAATAATAGCATAACTATTTGGAAGTGTTGCTTAGCATGCTAGTGAGCTTGATGTTACTATAAGGAACAACCTAAGATATTGAACTTATAGAGTGAAAATGTTTGCTTTGGTTCATGGTCCTAGCGGTTCCAGTGCAAATCAGATGATGGCTTTGCTTTGGGCCTCTAGTGAGAGTACAGTGAAAGCACAGGAAGAGGATGGGCTGAGGTCACACAATCCCCTTCAGGGCCATGCCCCCAATGAATTCAGGCCAGCCCACAAGGCCGCCCCTCCTACATTGCCATGACATCCCTTTCTGAGGACTTAGCTAGATGTCAACCACTAAGCCAAGCATGGGAGGGAGGGATGGGGAGAGAATGGGGTGGGGATCGGGTGGGGGCTGACTGGGCGATGTGTGCATGTATGTCTACAAAAGTTTGTATCCCACTATGATGTATGAATACAGTGCACCAATAAAAAAAAAGTCAAAAATAAACAAATAAATATTGTTAAAAATAATAATTACATGGAAAAGAATAAAATCGAACCCTTACCTAACACCATATACAAATATTAACTCAAAATATATAAAAGACCTAAATATAAATCTTAAGACTATAAACTTTTAGAAGAAAATCTGAGTCATAAAACCTCACAACATTGAAATTGGCAGTGATTTCTTGGATATGATTTCAATGCCACAGGCAACAGAAGGGTAAACAAACTCCCTAAAAAATAAAAAAAAATTGTATATCCAAAGACAATGTAAACAGAGTTAAAAGTTACTGATAGAATGGGATAAAATATTTCCAAATGCTATATCTGAAGGTATATTAGTATTCCAACTAGAAATACTAAAAATTAGCAACAATAAAAGCAAACAATACAATTTAGAGATAGGTAAAAGACTAACATAAATAATGAATCTCCACAGATAACCAATCTTAGTTGTCCGTTGGATGGAAAATCTTGTTTCTCTGGTTCTGGTGTGTGTTACCTATTTCTTCTTTGTAGTTAATCTCTTTGAGTATTTTCTCTAGCGCTGGTTTTGAATACATAAATTCCTTCAGTTTCTGTTTGTCGTTGAAGTTTGTTATTTCCCCATCTAATTTGATAGAAAGTTTTGCTGGGTAGGAAATTTTTGGCTGGAAGATGTTTTCTTTCAGAGTTTTGAATATGTTACTCCAAGCCCTTCTGGCTCTCATGACTTGGTTTGGGAAGTCTGGAGTGATTCTAATTGGTTTGCCTCTGAATGTCACTTGGCCCTTTGTTTTTGTTGCCTTTAAGATTCTCTGCTTGGCTTCCACATTGGTCATTTTGACAATTATGTGGTGTGGGGATCCTCTTCTCCGATCCTTTCTAAAGGATCTATAAGTTAAAGTTCTATAAGTTTCCTGGACCTGTGTATCGACCTCTGGCTCTATGTTTGGAAAATTTTCTGCTATTACTTCCTTGAAGAGATTATTGATCCCTTTGGTTTCACCTTCTTTTCCCTCCTCTATTCCAATTATTCTTAGGTTAGCTCTCTTAAAATGGGCCCATATTTCTTCAATGTCAGATTCCTGCTGTCGAATTTTTTTTCTAAATTAGAAACTATGCGTTCATTTTTTTGAATGATCATCTTCTAGCAGCAAGATTCTATTCTCCATGTGGTCTAATCGGTTGTTTGTACTTTGAATTGAGGCTTTTACTTCATTAATTGCATCCTTTATCTCTCTTTGGCTCTCTCTGAATTCTTTTCGAAACACCTCTATTATTTCTACAGTTATTTTCCTGATTTGATCTTCTAGAAATCTCTGAATTTCTGTTTTATCAGGTTCTGATGTTGTGGGGTTGTGGGCATTCATTGCTCCATTGTTATTCCTGTTTCCCATGATTTCGGAAGTTTGTGCCTTCTCTGGGTTCTTCCCTTGGGTCACTACGACTTCACTTAAGGTGCTCTGGATCTTGAGTCTGTGCTATCTCGGTCCCCACTACTCCTGTACTGGCTTTTATCACAGAGTCTCAGACCCAGGGAGTCAATCAAGGCTGCTTTAGACCATGGGGGGTGCCAGGTTGGGCGTTCTCCTATGGTGTGATATCTCTGCCACCACCACTCCCCCACTGGGTCAAGTCCCTGGGAGTACAGTACTGGGATTTCTCCTCCAGGGCCCACAATTTGACTCACTGTTGTTGAGTATGCAGATGGAGCTGTAGTGGACTCGGTGAATTTGCTGCTGCTGCCGCCGGTGGCAATATGTCGCCGCTGCCAAGCCCTCAGCCGTGAGGCTGGCGTATTTCTTCTCTGTTTTTGAGCTCCACTCTGAGTCCCTGCAGGGTGTGCTGAGCCCAGCCTCTGGGAGCTTTAGATGCTCCTTGCGCCAAGAAATCTGCCGAATTCCTCCTGGCTGATCCGCAGAACCTTACCTCGGCTCGCTGTCCGCCTCTCCTCTCTGGAGCCTGCTGGGCTGTTGAGTGTGTTGGTCTGGTGCAGTCCGGTGAACTCGCCGCTGCCGCCAGCAGTAAGGCGCTGCTGCTGCGTCCTCAGCCGTGAGGCTAGTGTATCTCCTCTGTGGCTCTGGGCTCTGTTCTGAGTCCCCCTCCTCTCTGGGGCCTGTTGCTGCAAGAAAAGATGGTGCCCGTGCCATTCCGCGCAGCAGCTCCGGCTACAGCACTGCAGTCTGGTTTCTGGTGTCTCGTTTTTCCAGCCCTTTTTTTCTCTGTCCCTTGCAATTACATTTTTTGTTTCTCTGCTGATGGTGTTTTCTGGCTATGAAAGGCGCTGATTTTGTGGTAATAGAGATTGGTTGTTAGCGGGGCTCATAAGCCCCACTTTCCTCCATTGCCATATTCCAAGACTCTATTTTTTATGTTTTTTATTGGTGCTTTGTAATCAGCTATCTTGATGAAGTTCAGGGTGATAGAGATATACATACAAACAACACTCACTGAGCACTCCTCCAGTTTCTGCCCTATTCCCTCCTCCTCCTCTCTTTACTGTGCTCAGCACAGTGATTGACTGTGATAAGTTTGTGTATGTACATCATGTCCATTGAGGTGCTTCACTCTTTCCCCCTCCCATTTACATCAGTTAGGTAGCCTTTTTTACTCATCTAAGGTTTATCCTCTTTGGCTAGAGTCTCTTCTATGTCCAATATTTTCTCTAGCTTACAGATATCAGGGAGAACATCTGACTTTTCACCTTTTTGACTGACTAATCTCACTAAGCATAATGTTCTCCAGTTTCATCCATTTTCCCACAAATGACATAGTTTTCATCTTCTTTATGGCTGAGTAAAATTCCATTGTGTACATATCCCACATTCATCTGTTGATGGATATCACTGCTGGTTCCATAGTTATACAGCTATAACATAGATATGCATGCATTACTCTCATAGTTTGGTTTATAATCTTTTCGGTAGATACCTAGGAGTAGTATAGCTAGGTTATCTTGTAGGTCCATTCCCATTCTTCTAAGAATCTTCCACTTTGTTTTCCAAAGTGGTTGCACTAATTTGCAATCCCATCAACAGTACATTAGAGTTTCTACTTCTCCACATTCTCAGTAGTATTTGTTGTCTGTGTTTTTAGTGACTGCCATTCTAATTAGAGTTAGGTAAAATCTCAGGGTAGTTTTGATTTATGTCTCTCTGATTGTTAATAATGTTTAATTTTTATACATTTATTTCCCTTTGTATTTCTTCTTTTGTGAAGTGTCTATTTAATTCACTTGCCCATTTTTTGATTAGGCTATATTTTGGGGACAGTGATTTTCTTGAGTTCTGTGTATATTCTAGATATTAACCATCTATTAGCTGACAAAAATCTTCTCCCATTCTGTTGCTTTCTGTTGAGGATCTTGATAGTTTCCTTTGCTGTACAGAAGCTTTTCATTTTAATGCAGTCTTATGTATTGATCCTGATTTTAATTTCTGGTGTCTTTGGGATCTTATTGAGAATGTTTTAACCTGTGCCTATGTGTTGCAGTGTTAGATCTATGCCTTCTTCAAGGATCCTCAAGGTCTCTGGTCTTATTTCTAAGTCTTTGATCCATCTTTTTTTTTTTTTAATTTTTTTTTTATTGGTGCACTGTATTCATACATCATAGTAGGATACATACTTTTGTAGACATACATGCACACTTTTCCCAGTCAGCCCCCACCCAATCCCCACCCCATTCTCTCCCTATCCCTCCCTCCCATGCTTGGCTTAGTAGTTGACATCTAGTATTATGGCATTTTATCTAAAATTAAAAATGATAATCTCACATAACAGTTTCATTTGTCTGATACCAAGCTTTTGATGACTTAAAGATAACATTTCAATATTTCTTTTTGCTTTCTTTCTTACCAGAGAATATTTTTTTTCTATTTTTTTTAGGTGAAACTATCATATATTTATATATTTATTTTTCAGAAAAAAATCTATCCTAATATGGAATATGGACTCTAGGTACCCAAAACGATCTTGAAAAAGAACAAAGCTAGAAGATATATATTTTCTGATTTCAAACCATATAAAGCTACAATAATTGAAACAGTGTAGTACTATTCTAAAGGCAGATATATAAACCATTGGAGTTAAATAAAAGCCTAGAGCTAAATTCTTCCCTATATTGTCAAGTTATTTTTGACAAGGTTTCCACGAACATTTGGTGGTGGAAATAAAAATCTTTTAACTAAATATTGTTAAAAATAATAATTACATGGAAAAGAATAAAATTGGACCCTTACCTAATCCCATATACAAATATTAACTCAAAATAGATAAAAGACCTAAATATAAATCTTAAGACTATAAACTTTTAGGAGAAAATCTGGGTCATTAAACCTCACAACATTGAAATTGGCAATGATTTCTTGGTTATGATTTCAATGGCACAGGCAACAGAGGAGTATACAAACTCCCTAAAAAAAAAAAATTGTATATCCAAAGACAATGTAAACAGAGTTAACAGTTACTAATAGAATGGGATAAAATATTTCCAAATGCTATATCTGAAGGTATATTAATATTCCAAATAGAAATCCTAAAAATTAACAATAAAGGCAAACAATACCCTTTAGAGATAGGTAAAAGACTAACATAAATAATGAATCTCCACAGATAACCAATCTTAATTGTCTGTTGGATGGAAACTCTTGTTTCTCTGGTTCTGGTGTGTGTTACCTATTTCTTCTTTGTAGTTAATCTCTTTGAGTATTTTCTCTAGTGCTGGTTTTGAAGACATAAATTCCTTCAGTTTCTGTTTGTCATGGAAGCTTCTTATTTCTCCATCTAATTTGATAGAAAGTTTTGCTGGGTAGGAAATTTTTGGCTGGAAGTTGTTTTCTTTCAGAATTGGGAATATGTTACTCCAAGCCCTTCTGGCTCTCATAACTTGGTTTGGGAAGTCTGGAGTGATTCTAATTGGTTTGCCTCTGAATGTCACTTGGTCCTTTGCTTTTGTTGCCTTTAAGATTCTCTGCTTGGCTTCCACATTGGTCATTTTGACAATTATGTGGCGTGGGCATCCTCTTCTCTGATCCTGTCTAAAGGGAGTTCTATAAGTTTCCTGGACCTTTGTATCAACCTCTTGCTCTATGTTTGGAAAATTTTCTGCTATTACTTTCTTGAAGAGATTGTTGATCCCTTTGGTTTCACTTTCTTTTCCCTCCTCTATTCCAATAATTCTTAGGTTAGCTCTCTTAAAATCGGCCCATATTTCTTCAATATCAGATTCCTGCTGTCGGATATTTTTTTCTAGATTAGAAACTACGAGTTCATTTTTGGATTGCTCATCTTCTAAGAGCGAGATTCTGTTCTCCATGTTTTCTAATCGGTTGTTTGTGCTTTGAATTGAGGCCTTTACTTCATTAATTGCATCCTTTATCTCTTTTTGGCTCTCTCTGAGTTCTTTTCGAAGCACCTCTATTATTTCTACAGTTATTTTCCTGATTTGATCTTCTAGAAATCTCTGATTTTCTGTTTTATCGGGTTCTGATGTTGTGGGGTTGTGGGCATTAATTGCTCCAGTATTATTCCTCTTTCCCATGATTTCGGATGTTTGTGCCTTCTCTGAGTTCTTCCCTTGGGTCACTATGACTTCCCTTAAGGTGCTCTGGATCTCGAGTCAGTAGTATCTCAGACCCCACTACTCCTTTACTGGGTTTTATCACAGAGTCTCCGACCCAGAGAGTCGATAGAGGCTGCTTTAGACTGTGGGGGGTGCCAGGTTGCACGATCTCCTATGGTGTGATATCTCTGCCACCGCTCCTCCCTCACTGGGTCAAGTCCCAGGGATTTCTCCTCTGTGGCCCGCAATTTGACTCACTGTTCTTGAGTACGCAGATGTAGCTGTACTGGCCTCGCTGAATTCGCTGCTGCTGCCGCCGGTAGCAATATGGCGCCGCTGCTACGCCCTCGGCTGCGGGGCTGGCGTTTTTCTTCTTGATTTTGATTTCTACTCTGAATCCCTGTAGCGTGTGCTGAGCTTGGCCACTGGGAGCTGTAGATGCTCTCTGTGTGGAGAAATCTCGCCTAGCTGTTCCGCAGTGGCTCACCTCAGCTTGCTGTGGCCATCTGGTGAATTCGCCGCTGCCGCCAGCAGTATGGCGCTGCTGCCGCGTCTGCCTCGTCCTTGGGCGCGAGGCCGGTGTATCTCCTCTGTGGCTCTGTTCTCAGTCTGCTTTCTCTCTGGAGCCTGGTAATTTTTTGTTTCACTGGTGATGGTGTTTTCTGGCTATGAAAGGCGCTGATTTTGTGGTAATGGAGATTTGTTGTTAGCGGGGCTCTTAAGCCCCGCTTTTCTCGGTCGCCATCTTCCCGGAAGTCCGTCTTTGATCCATCTTGAATTGACTCTTGTGCAGGGTGAGAAAGTGGGGTTATGTCCATTCTTCTGCATATGGATAAATGGTTTTGCCAATACCATTTGTTGAAGGGGCTATATTTTTCCAGTGTGTATTTTTGGCCCTTTTGTCAAAAATCAATTGGCTGTAAGTGTGCAGATTTGTTTCTGAGTCTTCTATTCTGCTCCATTAACCTATGTCTTTTTGTGGCAATACTATGCTGTTTTTATTACTATGGCTTTGCAGTATAGTTTTAAGTCAGGTATACCTCCTGCATTCATATTGTTGCTGAGAACTACACTGGCTATTCTTTGTTGTTGTTGTTGCTGTTGTTCCAAATAATTTTTTGCAGTACTAGGAATTGAACCCAGGGGGCATTCTACCTCCAAGCTACACACTCATATCTCTTTTTTATTCTTTATTTTGAAATACAGCCTGACTAAGTAGCTGAGGCTGACCACAAACCTGCAATTCTCCTGTCTGAGCCTCACAAGTACTGGGATTACAAATGTGCACCACCATGCCTGGCTGTTCCAAATAAATTTAAGGACTGATTTTTCTGTATCTATGAAGAGTGACCTTGGTATTTTAGTGGGTATTGCATTGAATCTGTTGATAACTTTTGAAAGAATGGCCATTTTGATAATATTTATTCTGCCTAGTCAAGAGCGTGAGAGGCCCTTTCATCTTTTAAGATCTTTTTCAATTTATTTTTTCAAGTGTTTTATAATTTTCAATATAGAGGTCTTTTACCTTCTTTGTCAGATTGTTCCTAAGGATTTTATTGTTTTGGGGGATATAATGAGTGGAAATGTTTTCTGGATTTCTTTTTCAGTGGATTTATGGTTGTCATACAGAAAAGCTTTTGCTTGCCTGGCGTGGTGGCGCACGCTTGTAATCCCTGTGCTTGGGAGGCGGAGACAGGAGGATCGCACAGGTTCAAAGCCAGCCACGCTGTCTTAAGAGATCCTTTTTCCAAATAAAAAAGTATAAAACTAGGTCTGAGAGTGTGGCCTGGAGGTAGAAGGACCTCCAGGAATCCAAGTACCACCAAAAAAAAAAAAAAAAAAAAAAAAAAAGGAAAGAAAAGAAAAGAAAAAGAAAAACTTTTGCTTTTTTAAAATTGTGTGTGTGTGTGTGTGTGTGTGTTTTACTGGGATGGAACTCAGGGGATTTCTACCCCTGGGCTACACTTCCAAACCTATTTTATATTTTATTTGGAAACAGGGTCTCACTAATTTGCTAAGAGCCTCACTAAGTAGCTAAGGCTGACTTTGAACCTGTGCAATCCTCCTGTCTCAGCCTCCCAAGTGCTGGGATTTAAAATTGGTTTTGTAGCTGGGCGTGGAGGTGCAGCTTGTAATCCCCAAGCTTGCAATCCCCAGGCTTGGGAGGCAGAGACAGGAGGATCGCACAGGTTTGAAGCAAGCCTCGCCTGGTTTAAGAGACTCTGTTTCCAAATAAAATATAAAATAGGTCTGGGAGTGTAGCCTGGAGGTAGAAGGGTTTCCAGGAACCCCGGTACCACCAAAAAAAAAAATTGGTTTTGTATTCAAACACTTTGCTGGATTTATTCATCAGTTTTAAAACACTTTTGGTTGAAAGCTGGGCATGGTGGTTCATGATTGTAATTTCAGCGCTTGGGAGGCTGAGACAGGAGGATCGCACAGGTTCACATCCAACCTCAGCTACTTAGTGAGGCTCTTTGTAACTCAGGGAGACCCTGTTTCCAAATAAAGTATGAAATAGGTCTGGGAGTATATATCCTGGAGGTAGAAAAGCCGCTGGATTCCACCCACAGTGCCATACACACACACACAAAAAAAAACTTTTGTTTGAATCTATTGAGTCTTTTAAGTATATCATCTGCAAATAGAGTTAGTTTCATTTTTTTTCCTATTTGTAGTTTTTTAATTTTATTCTCCTGCCTTATTGCTCTGGCTAGACTCTCAAGTACTAATTTAAAAGGAGTGGTGATAGTGGGCATCTTGTCTTGTTCCTGTTTTTAAGAGGAATTCTCAGTTTTTCCCATTCAGTATAATGGCTGAAAGTCTAATCTATATTGCCTTTATGATGTTGAGGTATTTTACTTCTATTCTGATTCACTTTTGTCAAATGCTTTTTCAGCATCTATTGAAATGATCATGTGGTTTTTGTCCTTACTTCTATTTAGTGAATCTGTAGATCACTTTTGGAAGTATGGCCATTTTGATATTTATTCTGCCTATCCATGAACATGGAAGATCTTTCCATCTTCTAAGGTCTTCTTTGATTACTTTTTTCAATGTTTTATAATTTTATTTGTAGAGGTCTTTTACTTCCTTGGTTTATTCCTAAGTATTTTATTTTTCTGTGGGAAATCCGGAGTGGAAGTGTTTTATGGATTACTTTTTTTTAGTGGATTTATGGTTGATATGCAGAAAAACTTCTGATTTTTGTTTGTTTGTTTATTTGTTTTGTTGGTACTGGGGGTGGAACCCAGAGGCTTTCTACCTCCGGGCTATACTTCCAGACCTTTTTAATATTTTATTTGGAAACAGGGTCTCACTAAGTTGCTGAAAGCCTCACTAAGTAGCTGAGGCTGGCTTTGAACCTGTGCGATCCTCCTGTCTCAGCCTCCCAAGTGCAGGGATTACAAGCGTGCACCACCACGCACAGCAAAGCTTCTGATTTTTTAAGATTGATTTTGTATTCAGACACTTTGCTGAATTTGTTTATCACTTCTATAAGCCTTTTGGTTGAGTTTGTTGGGTCTTATAAATATAGTATCATGTCATCTGAAAATAGTGAAAGTTAGAGCTCTTCTTTTCCTATTTGTACTCCTTTGATTTCCTTTTATTTTGTCTTATTGCTCTGGCTAGAGTCTCAAGTACTATATTGAAGAGAAGTGATGATAATGGACATCCTTGTCTTGTTCCGTTTTGAAGGGAAATTCTCTAAGTTTTTCTCCATTTAATATGATGTTGGCTTTGGGCCTATTGTAGATTGTTATTTATGTGGTGAATTACATGGATTGTTTTTTATATGTTTAACTAGCCTTGCATTGCTGAGATGAACTCAGATTTGTCGGGGTGTATAATTGTCCTGATGTGGTTTTGGTTTGTAGCTAGTATTTTTTAGAAGTTTTGTATATAAGTTCATCAATGATATTGATCTGTAATTTTCTATTCTTCAGCTATCTTTATTTGATTTGGGTATTAATGTGATGTTGGCAATACAATGTATTTGGAGAGTCCATTTCTTTCTATTTCATAGAATAGATTGAGAAGTATTAGGATTAGATCTTCTATAAAGGTTTCATAAAATTCACCTGGGAAACCATTTGGACCTGGGCTTTTCTTTGATTGTAGGCTGTTTAATGCTGCTTCAATTCCTTTGATTGCTATTGTTTGGTTTAAATTTTCTATTTTTTATTCAATTTAGGAAGGTTATATGTGTCTAGAAATTTGTCAGCTTCTTCTAGGGATTTCATTTTGTTGGAATAGTTTTTCAAGGAGTTTCTAATAATCCTCTGGGTTTCCATGCTGTCTGTGGCAATATCACTTTTTCATATCTTATTTTAGTAATTTGGATTGATTCTCTCTTTCTTTTGGTTAGATTGGTGTTGGGAGCTATCTTATAACCACACACTGAGATTAACATTTTGGACCAACCCGGCTAAGTACACAGTACCAGCTGGAGAAAATCTGTCCACAAGCACACAGACTTTGAAGGGACCTGATGAAATTGATAATAGTGTAGACTTTGATGTCTTCATCTATCAGGAATATTTAACCCTTCCTTCCTCCAGGCTTGTCTCATGACTGCTTTGCTATCTTTCCTTATCTTGACCTATGGCAATTTGCTAGCTCTTGCATTTAATTGCTTTTTATGATGCAGTGTTTAAACCTATAAAAGAAAAGTACTGGCTGCAAGGAGGACAGGAGATTTGCACTACTTCCTCCTCTAGCCACCCCAAACACTAAATATAATAATTTTATGTAAATTATTACTTTTTTTTACTCTGAGTTGTTTCATGTGAGAGACTTTTGATCAGTGGCAACTTTCAGCAGCAGCTTTCTGTGGCAAGAATACAGAACAAGTAGTATCCACTATAACTGGTATTCAGTGCAGGACAGGAAACCTCAGAATTTTGGTAGGTCACTTGCATTCCTTCAGCTTCCGAGGCCATAATCAGCTTGGAAGTGTCATTTTCACGACTGAATAAAATGGGGGAAATTTCATCTCATATGTCCCATCAGTGTAGTTTGCTTTGCTGTTTCCTTAAGCAGGTGGGAACTTCTGTCAAGCAGCAGACTATAAAAAAATATTAAACTGGGTTGTAGAAGTTTGTCCTTGGTTCTCAGATGATGGAATATTTGGTCCTGAATTGTGAAATCAGGTAGGACAGACCCCAAAACAGTATTAGTGTCAAGGAAGGAAAGTACTAGTAACTGTCTTTTATACTTGAACTTGTGCTAAGGCTTATTTAGAATCTTTTTGTGAAATACAAGATTTCGCTGTTGTTAGCAAGGAGATCCCTCAAAATGAGGTACCATGCTGCCACTCAGCCTTTGGTGCCTCCATATCCAGCTGCAGGGAAAAATTAAAGATAATAATACCTTTGCTTCTCTACCAACTCAGTGGTCTTCCAGTAATTATTTAAAAATATTTGATTCCTTTTATTCCATTGTATGTGGCTATAAAAAGGGATTAAGTATGGGACAATATGACAGAGATCCTATTTTGCAACAAATCATGTCTGTCTATTCTGTTATGCGGAGTCCTGATCCTAATAATCCACAGCAATTATTAAGGGCACATTATCCTTTTCACTTAAAATTGTTAAAAGCTTTTAGAGATACTTGTAGAGAAAATGAAATTCAAGTCCTGTTTTCCTGGGCAATTTTAGATCTCTTTCAAGAAGTTATGTTAATTCCTCTAGATTGGCAAATACTCACTTAGGACACTCTTTCTGAAGGAGAGTATGTGCAATGAAAAACAGCCTGGGGAGATTTTTGTCAAGAAATAGTGGAAAGTAATCATGACACTAATCCCCCTATTCCCATTGACCTTTAAATGTTAATAACAACTGGAGTGTATGAAAGTTTAGATGCCCAAACTACATAATTTCAATAAGCTTATGGACAAACCTCTTTAGCAGCTCAAAGAGCTTGGCAATCCTTGCCAGAGTCAGGGGAGCCCACTCAGTCCTTTACTAAAATCATGCAATAATCTATTGAGCCTTTTACAGAGTTTTTACATTGGTTAACTAGAATGGTTAAGTATCAGGTTACTTGTGCTCAAGCTGCAGAAATTTTAATTGAACAACTTGCTTTTGAAAATGCAAATCAGGATCTTAAGAGTACCCTTTACTCAGTGAAAGGAACATCCTTATCTGATTACATACAAGTGGCTCAAGCTATTGGAACGGAGCAGAATAAACAATCTGTACTTGCTACCGCCTTGGGGAAGGCATTAAAACAACCTACGGGGTCTAAAGTTTGATATTTCAAGTGCAAAACGTACAGGCATACTCTAAAATACTGCCTGTTTTTGTTTTAAGCTCCCTTTCTCTTAATTCTTGATCTAAGCCACCAGGAATTTGCCCTTCATGTAAAAAGGGAAAACACTGGGGAAATCAGTACCATTCTAAGTTTGATATTAAGGCAACCCTCTTTTGGGAAATAAGTAAATGGGCCACTCTTGGGCCATGTTCAAACAACAGGGAGCATTCCCAGTAAGCAATAGTCAATCACATCACTCAGTCCAGAAGCTGTTGGGAGTGCAGGATAAGATATGCCAATCAGTAGAGATAACACTATTACTCCAAACATGGGCCTTCAAAGATTCTCAACTGTGATTTTTTTGGCGATACTGGAGATTTAATCCATGGGCATTCTACCTCCAAGCTATAACCCCAGCCCTATTTTTTCATTCTTTATTTTGAAACAAGTTCTCACTAAGTTGTGAAGAGCCTCAATAAGTGTCTGAGGCTGGCCATGAACCTGATATCCTCCTGTCTCAGCCTCCCAAGTACTGGGATTAAAAGTCTGTGCCACCATGCCTGGCTAAGTGTAATTTTTGACCAGATCTCTCCAGGGACAGTAGGCCTTATTATAGGAAAAATATGATTGACCACAAGGGTGTTGCTGTTTTCCCCAAGGTCACAGACTCTGATTACTCTTGGGAAAGCCAAGGTATGTTAAAAACCAATGAGTATCTAGTAAAAAAAGGAATGAGTAACTTATTGCTCAGCTTTTATTAATTCTTTATGAGCCTTCTGAGAAAAAATCAGAAACAAATCAAGGGTTTTGGCCACAAAAGGTAAAGAATTCAAAACCTATGCTCATATTATTTGTAAACAAAATTTTTTTCTCCAGAATAATTGATGCAGGAGTTGGTGTAACAATTATTTATCTGATTGGTCTGAAAAGTGGACTAAGCCACAAACAGAAACAAATATTACAGGACTTGGCAATCCAGACATATTATATCAGCGCTCAACAGATGTTAGCCTGAGACATCATGAAGGGAATGTGAGATTTGTTACACTTTATTATAACTAAGATAAGTGTTAATATTTGGGGAAGGGATATACTCAGTTATATCTGACTTAGCGTTCCATCTACTAAATTTCAACTTTCTCAGAGACTGGTAAAATCTAAATAAGATATTGATGAGCCCATTGATCTTGAAAGAAACAACATGCACCATGGATTGGGGTATTGCCCTGTGGAGTAGCAGCCAGTGTTTATCACAATCAGGTTAATCATGCTGTTCCAGTCACATGGCTTATAGACAAACCTGTTTGGGTAGTGCAGTGGGTGATAACTGGAAAGAAATTTAAAATTATACAATATTTAGTACAAGGATAATTAAATACTGGATACATAGAGCTTTCCAATAGTACATGAATTATGTCCATATTTACTTGACAGAAAAGTCTGGTAAAAGGCAATTGTTTCAGTACAATGAAGTAATTCAATAAAGTAATTACAATAAAATAATGCACCTATAGGACTATTACAACCCAGATTTTCTTTACCACCTGTAATACTTTTAGGTTGGCCTTTACTGACTTTATACCTTAAAGATTGTTTTTTCACCATTCTTCTAGTTCCTCAAGATAAGGGAAAATTACACTTTCTGTTCCTAAACCATAAAGAACCTATTAAGAGATATGAGTGAAGATTTCTTCCTCAAGGTATGATAAATAGTCCAACTATGTACCAACATTACATGTCACAAGCTGTTTAATCCAAGAATCAGTTTTCTAATTTATATATTATCCATTACATGGATGATATACTCGAAGCTAGACCCTCTACTTGAGAACTTGACTAAGGCTTACCACAATTAATAAACTCCCTACAGAAATGGGGATTGCAAATCACACCAGAAAAAATACGGAAACTCTTTTTTAGTACTTAGGTCAAGCCAGGCGTGGTGGCACACACTTCTAATCCCAGGGCTTGGGAGGCTGAGACAGGAGGATTGCATAGATTTGAAGCCAGCCTCAGCTACTGAGTGAGGCTCTCAGCAACTTAGTGAGACCCTGTTTCCAAATAAATAGGTCTGAGAGTATAGCTCGGAGGAAGAAAAGCCTCTGGGTTCCACCCCCAGTACCACCAAAAAACAAAACAAAACAAAACAAAACAAAACTTAGGTCAAATAATTCAACAAAAAAACTATTCAACCTCAAACATCAAAAATTAATTAATAACACATAAACTAGATGAGACCTTATTTTAAAATAACAATTAACTCTTTTGTTTGATTTTTTTTTTTTTTTTGCCGGTCTGGGGATGGAACCCAGGGGCATTCGACCTCCGAGATACACCCTCTGCCCTATTTTTTATTCTTTATTTTGAAACCGGGTCTCACTGCGTTGCAGAGGGCCTCACTAAGTAGCTGAGGCTGTCTGTGTACCATGATCCTCCAGGTCTGAGCCTCCCGAATGCTGGGATTAAAAGCCTGTGCCACCATGCCTGGCTTTTGTTTGATATCTTACAGGGTGACCCTGATCCCTCTTCATCACATTAACTCACCTCTATGGCTCGACAAGCTCTTTAGTAGAACAATAACTTCTTAATTTACAGGTTTCTTGTGTAAACTATAATCTCTCCATTCTACTTTTCTTGTATTGTCCATGCTTTCCTTTCTAAGAAAAAAAAAAGGCACACTTGTCTCCTACCTTAGATACTATATAATGGACACAACTTTTGTCTCAACCTACAATACACCTGTTACTTATATACAATATATATGTGATCTCATTAAGGGCAGAGAGCCTGTATGTTAGCTGCTTGGGATTGATCCTCATACTATTTATGTCCCTTTTACTATGCGTCAAATGGATGCTTTGTGGTCTCTTGATTTTCAATGGCAAATATCCTTTGCTTCCTTTTCAGGTGAAATTTCCACCCATTACCCTTCAGATAAGCTTTTATTTTTTTGCGGGTCTGGGGATGGAACCCAGGGGCATTTGACCTTCGAGCTACACCCCCTGCCCTATTTTTTATTCTTTATTTTGAAACCAGGTCTCACTGAGTTGCAGAGGGCCTCACTAAGTAGCTGAGGCTGTCTGTGTACCATGATCCTCCAGGTCTCAGCCTCCCAGATGCTGGGATTACAAGCGTGCACCACCACGCCCGGCTCAGATAAACTTTTTAACTTTTTTTCCCAACCTCTTTTATGTTTCCTAAAAAGACTTATTTCATACCCATACCTAAGGCACTTACAATTTTCAACCATGGTAGCCCCAATGAAAAAGTGAGCTTCTGGACTTTACAGCAAATGGTTCTTTCCATTTCTAAAACTTCTGCTCAAGCAGGAAGAATTGGCTGCATTGCACGTAGATTTTCAAGTCTATTCTCAACCTACTAACATTGTTTGAGACTTCCAATATGTTGTAGGTATTATATTTCAACTGGAGATGGCTCAAATTAAAAATGTTAGCTGGGTTTGGTAGTGCACGCTTGTAATCTCAGCATTCGGGAGCCTGAGACAGGAGGATCGCAGTTCATGGACAGCCTCAGTTACTTAGTGAGGCCCTTTGCAAATCAGTGAGGCCCTGTTTCTAAACAAAGAATGAAAATAGGGCAAGAGGTGAAGCTCAGAGGTTTGGGATCTGGGTCCCATCCCCAGACCCGCAAAAATATGTTAATAATGAGCTTATTTTTAACTAGCTTTATAAATTTCAACAATAGATTAGGACATGTACTTATCCCTTTGTATTATTCATATCAGATCTCACTCCAATTTACCTAGTTTTCTTTTCTATTAAAAAAAAGGTCAAGCCAATCAGCTGGTAGCCACTGTATTTGAATCTTCTCCAAACTCACATGTTTTACTACACTCAAATGCTCATTCTCTTTTTCACCTATTCCCTTCTTTTAATTGCACACAAGCTAGAAACATCCATGTTTGCTCTTCTTGTGCTTGTCTTATGCCATGCTCCCCTTCTTTTGGTACTCTTAGTTGTGGGCTTTCCTATAATGAAGAATGCCAAATGGATGCTACTAATTATCACCCATTTGGTAAACTAAGATTTATCCATATAATTGTAATCACATATTAAAACTCTTTTGGGCTTCTGTATTGTCTGAAGAAACATTTTCTAATGCTAAAACACATTTACAGGTGTTCATGATTATGAGAGTTCCTAAGTGGATAAAAGCTGACAATGGACCTACATATCTTTCTTTCTTTCTTTCTTTCTTTCTTTCTTTCTTTCTTTCTTTCTTTCTTTCTTTCTTTCTTTCTTTCATTTTGTGGTACTGGGGGTGGAACTCAGAGGCTTTCTACCTCCGGGCTATACTCCCAGACCTTTTTTTATATTTTATTTGGAAACAGGGTCTCACTAAGTTGCTAAAAGCCTCACTACATAGCAGAGGCTGGCCTCAAACCTGTGCAATCCTCCTGTCTCAGCCTCCCAAGCGCGGGGACCACAAGCGAGCACCACCACGACTGGCTTTCTAAAGCTTTTAAAAATTCTATTTATTTGGAATATATCCTTACTTCATGCATTCCAAATAATCCTATCAGTCAATGCATTGTAGAATGGTTCAATTGCATTCTCAAATTGATGCTTTAAAAGCAAGGAGGTGGAATATGGAGTAGTGTTTCTCCTAAGGATTCATTACCCTTACCCCTAACATCACCGATTTTTTTTTTCACATTGGTGATGATTCTCTTACAGCATCTCAGAGGCATGCAGTGGAATCTCATTCACCTACCAACCTGTTCCTCAGGGTTGTTTTTTTTAAAGATCCCTTGGATATGAAATGGAAAGCTCTCTCTCCATTAATGACTCTTGACATAGACTATGCTTATGTAAAAAATAATGATGTTTGTGTTTGGATTCCAGGAAGAAACAGAAATGTTAGACCATATCAAACAGGAAATTCAGGATATGACTGAAGGAATCAAAGCAATAAAAGTTAATCCGCCAAGGAAGGACAGTCACTGGAGTTGTGATGCAGAGGACAACTTCCACTCACCCAGTCACTAGGGGGTAGATCAAGGCCACCACCCAGAAGGCTGAAACAGAATTGGATAAATTGGGGCAAACTAGAATACCAGGAAACATATTTCAAATGATGTTGGCTGTCATCAGGTTTGATGTGCCACCTACCATTTACTTAAAGAATACTGTATATTTGCCATAACTGCTTCTTAGCACAGGAGATAGTGCTCAATATAGGGAAACCTAGATGGGTTTCTTTTTGTTTTTCATGGAACATTACAGTATGTTTTAGACCTGAAAGACAGACTTGGCTAGCCTACATACCTAGAAAGGGAAGTAAAAATGCACAATTAATTTTTCTTACTGGTTTTGGTTTTGATACCTGGAAACAGGTTAATGCCACGCAATTAAGTACTCAGCCTTTGTGTGCCCACAGAAGACAGTGGGATCCATCAGATGAGTTGTTCAGATGAACAGAGTGTGTAACAGTCCATCCTCAAAACCTAATTGCAGCATAGAGAGAGGTTATTGATTGGGGATCCCATAGGGAGCTTTTACATGGTTTTAATCAGGCTGTAAGTCTAGGTTTACTAGACTTACCAGAGATAACTGGGATTCCCCAGTATTTATTACTGAGTTAAATGAAAATAGTGTAATGAGATGAGTCTGAGGATGACTATCTCCACTTATGCTGAGAATTAATTTTTGCTGTTACAAAACTCCATCTGGAAACTTCGGTTAATTAAGGAGTTCTTCAGAGTTTGGAGAACCAATTTTGAATTAGATGCTACTAACAAAACTTCTACTGTACAGATAAATCACACACTAGATATTTATCTTCAGGCTTGTGTGCTAAATCCTTACATAGTACTGGCAAGAAAGATTAAAATACAGTGGAATAAAATAAAAGTTCTATAAGACATATCTTGTCATAGGTGTTCCCTACAGAGATGCATTACTTATACAATTTGGAATAATGTTACTGGTGTTACGGTTTTTAAAAGATATGTTGTAGTGTGGATACCAGTTAAACTTGAAGAACTCTAGCAGGAGATGCCCTCAGTAGCCTTCATGCAGAAACTATTATCACACTTAAAGAAAATAACAAAGAAGTTTATCTGGTGGCTAATTTCTGGGGTTGTGATTCTGCTTAAAATCCTTTCCTCTGCTTCTGCTGCCAATGTGGCTCTTCACCATTCAGTTCAAAATGCCAAATATTTACAGGACTTCCAAAAGAATTATACAGAAACTTGTTAGACTCAGATTCACATTGACCAAGAAATTACTGGAGAAGTTAAACAGTTAAAAGACTCTTTGATTTGGATTGAGGAACAGATACAAGACCAATAGTGGTCACAACATTTACAATTCCATTTTAATACTACTGAATATTTTGTAAAAAAAAAAAAACATGCCTTACAATGATAATGATACAGAATGATCTCATCTTAGAAATCATTTACTGGGACTAGATCTTTTCCATAATGCTTCAATTGATGTACTGAAATTACAGTCTCAAGTTCACGCCATGGCTAATGTTATAACACCAACCTTCACAGATGCTCAAATCAGGGAAAGCCTGGCTGATGGTATTTCTAGTCTTGGTCCCTTTTTTTTCTACTTCTGTATGAGGGCTGCTTGGTTTCGGTATTCTGGTTGTAATGATACTTGTTATTCTTTGTGCAGACTGCAGAATTGGATTGAAAACTAGATTTTTCACAAATCAGAAATTCTAAAATTTATATTACTACCCTTGTCTATGTAACTGAAGAGAGGAGATGTTGGGAGCCATCTTAGAACTGTAAACTAAGATTAAAATCTTGGATTGGCCCAGCTGATTACAAGGTACTGGCTGGAGAGAATCTGTCCAGAAGCACAAACTTCCAAGGGACTTGATAAAATTGATAAAAATGTGAACTTTGATGTCTTCTCCATCTACAAATAATGTTTAACTCTTCCTTCCTCTAGACTTGTCCCATGACTGCTTTGCTGTCTTTCCTTATCTTGACCCATGACAATTTGCTGACTACTATATTTAATCATTTTTATTATCCCTTGTTTAAACATTCTATAAAAGAAAAGTGCGAGCTGCAGGAGGACAGAAGATTAATGCTACTTCCTCCTCCAGCAGCCCCAAATATTAAGTATAATAATTTTCTATAAATTTTCATTTTTGACTCTGAGTCTTTTCATATAAGAGACTTCTAATCACATGCTGCTTCTTTCAGCAACAGCTTTTTGTGGCAAGAATAACATGGAACAAATAGTTTCCACTATAGTTTGGATCATGGTTTATCTATCTTATTTATGTTTTCAAAAATCAGCTTTCGGTTTTGTTGATTTTTGTATTGTTTTTTTTTTGTTTGTTTTTTTCTCCACTTCATTGATTTCTGGTCTGATTTTAATGATTTTCTGTCTTCGACTGACTTTGGGGTTAGATTGTTTCTGTTTCTCAGTGGCTTTGAGGTATGTCATTAGGTTATCTGGTGATTTTCTGTTTTTTTTCTTTTAAATTGTTTTATTGGTGTATTATGTAACATATTCCAAACTCTGAAAGAAAACAACTTCCAGCCAAAAATTTCCTAGCCAGCAAAACTATCCATCAAATTAGATGGGGAAATAAGAAGCTTCCATGACAAACAGGAACTGAAGGAATTTATGTCTTCAAAACCAGCGCTAGAGAAAATACTCAAGGAGATTAACTACAAAGAGGAAATGGGTAATACACGCCAGAACCAAAGAAACAAGAATTCCCATCCAGCAGACAACTAAGCAAAGAAAAATAAACAGTATCTCAAACAGAAATAAAATCTTAACATGTTGGGAATTAAAAATTATCTCTCAATATTCACACTGAATGTAAATGGCCTCAACTCCCCAATAAAAAGTCATAAAGTGGCAAAATAGATTAAAAGCCAGAATCCATCCATCTGCTGCTTACAAGAAACACACTTTACAAGTAAAGATAGGAACAAACTCAAGGTAAAGGACTGGAGCAAGGTAATCCATGCTAATGGTACTCGAAGACAAGCAGGAGTAACAACTATGATATTAGACAAGTTAGACTTCTATTCTTGATATATTATTATTCAGTGCTATGAATTTTCCTCTTAATATTTCCTTCAAAGTGTTTTAGAGGTTTTGATGTGTTGTGTCTCCATTTTCATTTGTTTCTAGGAATTTCTTAATTTCTCCCCTTATTTCTTCTATGAGCCATTCTTTATTCAGCAGTATATTGTTCAGTTTCTATCTGTTCATGAAGTTTATCTGGGTCTTTTTTTTTCAGTATTGAGAATTGAACCCAGAGGGATTCTACCTCTGAGCTACACCCTCTGCTCTATTTTTTATTCTTTATTTTGAAATAGAATGTCACTAAGTTGTAGAGTGCTTCACTAAGTAGCTGAGGCTGGCCATAAACCTGTGATTCCCCTGTCTCAGCCTCTCAAGTACTGAGATTACAAGCATGTGCCACCACACCCAGTTATGGGTCATTTTATAGTTGATTTCTAGTATCACTCTGTTGTAGTCTTAAAATATGCAGGGAATTATGTCACAAT
Organism: Muscardinus avellanarius; assembly: GCF_963383645.1. Classification (NCBI taxonomy): domain Eukaryota; kingdom Metazoa; phylum Chordata; class Mammalia; order Rodentia; family Gliridae; genus Muscardinus; species Muscardinus avellanarius. Next base: position 71,233,598 of record NC_137792.1, on the reverse strand, counting down.
TTTTTAATTTGCTAGTGCTCCCTGTGGCTCAGGATGTGGTCTCTTTTGAAGAAGGTTCAGTGCTCAACTGAAAAGAATGTGAATTCAACTGTAGTTGGGCGGAATATTCTGTATGTGATAATAGGTCCATTTGGTTAGTGGTGTTCCTTAGGTGTAAGGCATCTTTACTTACCTCTTGTATAGAAGGAAGATTAGTTGAGTGGTGTGAGAGGAGTGTTGAAGTTTCCCAATATTATTATATTGGGATCTCTGTGAGATTCAGTGTCATGAAGAGTTTGTTTTATGAAATTATTTACACCTATATTTGGGCCATAAATGTTGACTATCATTATATTCTCTTATTGGATATTCTATTACCAGTAAAGAATGACCTGCTTTGTCTCTTCTGATTAGTTTAGGCTTGAAGTCTATTTTGTCTGATATGAGACTTGCTACTCCTGTTTGTCTTTGAGTTCAATTAGCTTGAATGATCTTGCTCCAGCCCTTAACCTTTCATTTGTGACTATCTTTACCTGTAAGGTGCATTTCTTGTGTCACTTTATGTCTTTTGATTGGGGGTTTGAGACCACTGATAGTCAGCATGACTATTGAGAGATGATTTATAATTCCTAACATTTTTAGTTGTAACTTCTGTTTGAGGAGTGTGTTTTCTTTGCTTTGTTGTTCATTTGATGGAAATCATTGTTTCTCTGGTTCTGGCATTTATTTATTATTTCTTCTTTGTAATTTCTCTCTGAGTATTTTCTCTAGTAGTGGTTTAGAAGATATAAATTCTTTAAGCCTCTATTTGTCATGGAATATTTGTATTTCCTCATCAGAATTTTGATGGGTAGAGTAGTCTTGGCTAGAATTTGTTTTCTTTCAGAGTTTGGAATATGTCACTCCAGGCTCTCCTGTCTTTCATGACTTGTGAGAAGTTTGGAGAGATTCTTATTGGTTTGCCTCTGAATGTTACTTGGTCTTTTACTCTCATTGCCTTTAAGATTCTCTTCCTGTATTATGTGTTTATCAATTTCATTATTATATTATGTGGTGTGGTTGACTTTTTCTCTGATCTTATCTAATTGGAATTTCATATGTTTCTGTACCTGTATGTTGATCTTTTTTTCTTTGTTTGGAAATTTTCTGATATTACTTCTTTGAAATATTTTATTCCTCTAATTTTGGCTTTTATCCCCTTCTCTATGCCTATTATTCTTAGGTTTGATTGTTTATTTATTTATTTTGGTACTGTGGATGGAACCCAGGGGCATTCTACCTCTGAGCTACATTCCCAGGCCTATTTTCTATTCTTTATTTTGAAACAGGATATCACTGAGTTGCAAAGGTCCTCACTAAGTAGCTGAGGCTGTCTGTGAACCGCGATCCTCCTGTCTCATCCTCCCAAATGCTGGGATTACAAGTGTGCGCCACCATGCCTGGCTCAGGTTTGCTCTTTTAAAGTTGGCTTGATCTCTTCAATGTCCAACTCATGCTGTTTAATTGTTTTTTCTAACTTATATACTATAAGTTTACTTTTGGAGTGGTCATCTTCTAAGAATTATATTCTGTATTTCATGTGGTCTAGTCTACTGTTGATGGTTTATATTGATGTCTTTGCTTCATTTACTGTATCCTTCACTTTCTTCAGGGATTTTTGTATTCCTGCCCAGGGTATCAGATTCTTTGTTGATTTGATCCTTCATTTCATTCAGGTTATCTTGGCACTCTTTTCAAAAATTCTGTATCATTTCTACTATTAAACTTCTTTTTTTTTCTATTAAACTTCTGAATTGCCCTTCTGGTATTTTCTGCAACTCTGTGTTGGTGGGTTCTGTTGTTGTGGGATTGTGGTGACTCACTATTTCCTTGCTACTCTTCTTACTCATTTCTTAAGTTTATATCTTTGTTGTGTTTGATGGCTCTCTCTTGCTCTATGAGTTTCCTATATCTAATTTATCTCCCTTTATAGTATCTTATTTTGGTGGTAGATATGTTTGAGTTATATCTTAAGAGTAAATAACCTTTACTGTATGGTAATTCTCAGCTTTCTAATTCTCAGCTTTCTGTTGAATATTTATCACTCTTCAATGCCAACTTTGAGATCTGTGTCCCATATCTCCTCCACTGCTGTATTGCCTGTAGATGGTCATATTGGTTTGAAGTTATTCCAGTTCTCTGTCTGCCTGCTGCAATGGTAATGTTGATGAGTTATAGGTGTTAAAGTCTGGGGACCTGTCTGTCACCTCCATAATAGGGAGTAGAGTCTGAGATGTGAGCAGAGCAGTTTGTACCCTATGCATTTTTAACTTCAATGTGCAAGGTGCTGGGCAGTTCCATCTATGAGCTGTAATTAGTTTGTTCTTAGTGTCTGTCAGTCCTTCCTGTTGTTTCACCTATTCAGTCCAACCTAAGTAGTATGAATTTAGAGGAGTCAGCTGATATATAAGGGAAATTTGTGCTTTATTCAATGGTGAAAGAGGAATGAGGAAGAAGGAGCTATATAAATAATGATAAATAATGCAAAAATAGGGTAAAGTAGAAGATAGAATATAGCAGAATAAGAGTTTGACTTAGATACTACACAGTAAATGTTAGAGATAGCAAAAATAAAGGAGAATTGTAGTAACCAGTGTTGTATATTTAGGTATAGTGATACGAAATGTAAGATTTAATACAAGGCACTGGCAGACAGGTTCACTAGGAGCCTGAAAGACAAAATAGATCACAGGCAATCTTGTATGGATACACAAAGGGAGAGGAAGAGAAAAAGAGAAAAAAATAATCCTAACAATTGCTTAATTAGGACTGAGTAAAGTTCCTTTATTGGAAAAGATCAGCTTTCCCTTGTGGCTTTGGAGGTTTCCTTGCTGGGTCGTCGCCTTCTTCTTCTTCTTCTTCTTCTTCTTCTTCTTCTTCTTCTTCTTCTTCTTCTTCTTCTTCTTCTTCCTTCTTTTTCCTCCTCCTCCTCCTTCTTCTTTTTCTTTCCTCCTCCTCCTCCTCCTCCTCCTCCTCCTCCTCCTCCTCCTCCTCCTCCTTCTTCTTCTTCTTCTTCTTCTTCTTCTTCTTCTTCTTCTTCTTCTTCTTCTTCTTCTTCTTCTTCTTCTTCTTGCTTAGAAAAGACGTGAAGCGCTTGGGAGGCAGAGACAGGAAGATCGCACAGGTTCGAAGCCAGCCGTGCGCGCTGGCTTAGGAGACCCTGTTTCCAAATAAAAATGTAAAAATAGATCTGGGAGTGTATCCCAGAGGTAGAAGGGCTTCCAGGAACCCCAGTACTACCAAAAAAAAAAAAAAGAAAGAAAGAAAAGAAAAGAAAGAAAGAAAAAGAAAAGACGTGAAAACTATTTCAAAGTCTGTTCCCTGACCATTCTTTCTCCAACTTTGCTAAGGAGGCAGATTTGGTAGAAAATACTGGGAGAGGCTGGCCCCTGCTAGTTGCTGACAGAAGGCTCTTCTAAGGCCAGGAATTGGGAGTGTGGCCCAGGTCACTTACGTAGTAGTATTCACTATGGTCCTAGACTTAATCTCCTGCATCACAAAAGAGAAAAAGGAAGGGAGAAGATAGGAAAAAGGAAAAAAACTTGCAAAAGTGGTAAAAAAAATGAAAACCTAGGAATACACAAGAACAGAGAAGTTGCAAAAAACAAAGAAACATACAGAACAAAAAGGTAAAGAGAACATTTTTAAAAATATATATAAAACAACAATAAAAAAGCTTACACTTGGTCTCTGGCGCCCTCTTGGTTCTGAGTGGATACTTACAGCCATTTAAGGTTCATTTATTATTATAGATTCTTTTTTTAAAATTTTTTTATTATAGATTCTTGAGCACATTCCTAACATTCTCACTTGCTCAATAACCTATAACAATGACATCAGTTTGCAGCCTCAATGCTTAGGTCTCCTGTAGTGAGTAAGAACCTGGCCTGGGGTCTCTCTCTGCCCACATAGACACCAAGTTCCAATGGGGCCTATCCCATTGCAAGTGTGGGACTCTGCATTATCCATACAGAAGGCTGGGTTGGTTTGTAGTTTTCAAACTTGGTGTATTCCTCGGAGTTTCATGTGTGCTGTGCAGCCACAGTCTCTTTGTGTTCCCACCTTTTTATGGTCTCTTTTCAATTACCCCATGAGGATTCTTCACTCACCTCTGCCACTGGTTGTACAGTGGAATGGGGGTTAGAATGGACAGGGATGTGGATGTGGTTGTCCTTCTCTGTCCTGCCATCACAGGGCTGTGTGATTCTGTGGATGATGATTTCGATATCTGTAAAGTTGTTCTCAGGTTGCTGATTATAAGATTTTTCAGATCTTCACTGGTCTACAGTGCACAGTACAGGTGCATGGTTTGTGATGCATGGTTCAGGTGAGTGTTCTTGTTCTCAAATCTCTCATTGGTTGCTTCTTTTTCTTTCCTTTTTCAGCCTGGGTGTTTAAAGGTGGCCTTGTAGGTATTATTGAATTTCTTTCTCTTTATTTTCACCTTCCATGAGGGTAGACTGGGATGTGGAATGCTGCTGAGTTCAGAGCTCACTAAACAAGTTAGATATAGGCTCATCTAAAGGTCCTTACTCCATCACCATCTTTCTCTGATTAAGGTTTGGGCTTCCTATTGGGAGTCTTGGAGGACTTGTCCTATGCAGTCGATGACCTGTAATTCTAGGTATTTTGGGATGAATGTCCTAACTTTGAACATCTTTAAAATTCCACCATTTTGCCATTAGAATGGTAATTCCTTGTTAATTGTTTTATGAGAAAATAATGCTTTGTTGGCTAGCATTCAATCTGGCCTACTCTAAGTTTGCTTGAATTTTATTCCCTGTAGTATAATTATAATGTTTGTTTAGACAGTTAAAATACATACCCTGACCATTTCCTTCTGGTATATATCAGTGAATCGGTGAGAAGAATGGCCAGGAACACCCATCCTACTGTAAGTTTTCTTGGATTGAATCAGACAGAACAAACAGGGAACTTGAGCCAAAATTTTTAAGCCATCTCTCAGGGCTACTTGAAAAGGAAACTTGGTGTTGTAAAATTTTAATACTGGAGGAAAAGGGAGGAGAGTCAGGCACAACTTTTAAAATATAAATATGGCTGGGCTTGGGTGGTGCATACTATAATTCTAGTACTTGGGAGGTTGAGACAGGAGGGTTGCAGGTTCAAGGAGATCATCAGCAAGTAGAGAGTCTCAGCAATCTAGGGAGATCCTGTATCAAAATAAAAAAAAAAATTCTGGGGATGTAGCTAGGGGTAGAATGTCCTGGGTTGAATCCCCAGTACAAAAAAAAAAAAAAAAAAAAAAAAAAAAAAAAAAAAAAAAAACAGAGAGGATAGGGTAGAAGAAACTGAAAGTGGCTGACAGATAGAGATACATTAAAACCAAATAATACAGAGAGCAATCCAGCAAGAGTTCAAAAAGATTATACACTACATACTTGAGTTATCTTCTGAGCACTGTCAGAATAATCCCATATAGGGCACCAAATGATATTTCTCATATGTGCATAGGGATCATTGTCTCGCTTAAACCAATACTGAGATCACTAAAAGCACAAACAACAGCTGTTTTCCAATGTGGTTGCATTAATTTGCAATCCCACCAACAATGTACTAAGATTCTCACTTCCACAAACCCTCACCAGCATTTGTTGTTGTTTGTGTTTTTAATGATTTCCATTCTGATTGAAGTTAGGTGAAATCTCAGGGTAGTTTTAATTTGTATCTCTCTGATTACAAAAGATGTTGAACATTTTTATAAATTTATTGGCCATTTGAATTTCTTCTTTTTTGAAGTGTTGATTTAGTTTACTTGTCCATTTTTATTGGTTTTTTGTTTTCTTACTGATGAGTTTCTTGAGTTTTCTTGTATACTCTAGATATCAGTCCTCTATTGGAGGAGTAATTGGCAAAATTTTTCTCCCATTCTGTCAGCTTTCTGTTGAGGTTCTTAATAGTTTCCTTTGCTTCACAGAAGCGAGTTTAACACAATCCTACTTACTGATCGTCCTTTAATTTCTTGTGCCTTTGGGATCTTGTTGAGAAAAGTTTCACCTGTGCCTATGTGTTGCAGTGTTGGACCTATGCCCTCTTCAATGAGCTGCAAGGTCTCTGGTCTGAATTCCAAGTCTTTGATCCATCTTGAATTGTACAGGGTGAAAAAGTAGAGTTTATTTCCATTTTCTGCCTATGATTGACCAGTTTTGCCAACACCATTAGTTGAAGAGACTATCTTTTTTCCAGTATATGTTTCTGGCCCCTTTTTCAAAACTCAATTGGCTAAAAGTGTGCAGATTTGTTTCTGAGTCTTCTATTCTGCTCCATTGGTCTATGTGTCTGTTTGTATGCCAATACCATCTTGTTTTTATTACTTTGGCACTGTAGTATAGTTTGAAGTCAGGTATTGTGATGCCTCCTCCTTCATGGTTATTTTTGCTGAGAACTATTTTGGTATTCTGGTTCTTTTGTTGTTCCAAATGAATTTAAGAACTGATTTTTCTATTTCTGTGAGAAATGACCTTGGTATTTAGTATTACATTAAATCTGTAGATCACTTTTGGACGAATGGTCATTTTGATGATATTTATTCCACCTATCAAAGAGCATGAAAGATCTTTTCATATCCTAAGGTCTTCTTCTACTTCTTTTTACAATGTTTTATAATTTTTCTTGTAGAGGTCTTTTGCCTCTTTGGTTAGGTTTATTCCTAAGTGTTTTAAATTTTTTTTAGGTAGTATTAGTACTTATATTTATCAGATGTCTGGTATATTTCAGGCACTCTGCTAAGTACTTCAAAATATTTTTTGTTTATCTTAATCTCTGAACAGTAGTACGTATCATCTGGGACCTAGATTAAACAACTATGTTAGCAGAATTTACAAAAAATTAACTTACCAGAAGGGGCAGGGTTGATAGAAGATAAAACTAATAAAACTGGTCTTGATTTTAAATTTTGGAGACAAAACTATAATTTTCAAATATAAGCATTAACTTTTAAGGCAACCAATTTGAAATATAAGCTTCAATTCTTTATGTATTGGGGCATTTCTCCTAGGAAAAGCCCTTATTTTACCAGGAGGAGCTGTATGTACTATGAAAGCAAATCACAATTTTAATCACAGCCTTGTAGTGAAACAGCATAGCACAATGATGGCTAGAATGCTCGTTAGAATATACATTATGGAATATGACCAGCTAAATCAAAACTTCACCATCACTGTCACTGTTTACTAGCTGTGTGACCTAAAGCACATTGCTAGTCTCCAGGTGGCTTAGTTTTATGCTCTGTGAAATAAATACACTAAAAATAACGATTTCACAGTGATATGGAGGATTAGGTAAGTTAACATATGTCAAGGTCAGTGCCTGCGCAGAGTAAAGGGTGCAGATGGGAGCCAGTGTTCCCTCACAGAGAACATTTGTGGCTCATAAACATAACATTAGGAGTTAGATACCAAGTGTCAGGTCAAGATGAAGGAAATTTGGAGCTGAAAAAAGATATATTTAAGTATATTTAAGTAATTGATAAGATAAAGAATGAAAAGTAACTCATATGAATAAGGTCAAGAGCTCACTATGGTAATCATACCAATCCATACTTAATTCATACTTAATTATACTAATTGATTCAATAAGTATGTATAGAAGGAATCTGCATGGTGGGTAGAATGTTAAGTGTAAGAAACGTTAAGGGACAGGAAAGATGGACTATCTCTGCCTTTTTAAGGAAGTCCAGGTTTGTATAAATCACAAAATTAAACACAAGAGTCATTTTTAGTGCAGCCAGGAATCAAAGGCTCATTGAAGTCTTCAAACTCTGTTGAGAATAGATTCAATGTCTTTTTTTTTTTTTTCAGTACTGGGGCTGGAAACCAGGGGCATTTCTACCTCCGAGCTACACCCCCAGCCCTATTTTTTATTCTTTATTTTTTTTTAATTTTATTTTATTGGTGCACTGTATTCATACATCATAGTGGGATACAAACTTTTGTAGACATACATGCACACATCACCCAGTCAGCCCCCATCCGATCCCCACCCTATTCTCTCCCCATCCCTCCTTCCCATGCTTGGCTTAGTGGTTGACATCTAGTATTATAGCAATTTATCCAAAATTAAAAATGATAATCTCACATAACAGTTTCATTTGTCTGATACCAAGCGTTTGATGATTTAAAGATAGCATTTCAATATTTCTTTTTGCTTTCTTTCTTACTAGAGCATATTTTTTTCTGTTTTTTTAGGTGAAACTATCATATATTTATATATTTATTTTTGAGAAAAAAATCTATCCTAATATGGAATATGAATTCTAGATACCCAAAACAATCTTGAAAAAGAACAAAGCTAGCAGATATATATTTTCTGATTTCAAACCATATAAAGCTACAATAATTGAAACAGTGTAGTACTGTTCTAAAGGCAGATATATAGACCATTGGAGTTAAATACAAGCCTAGAGCTAAATTCTTCCCTATATTGTCAAGTTATTTTTGACAAGGTTTCCACGAACATTTGGTGGTGGAAATAATCATCTTTTAACTAAATATTGTTGAAAAATAATAATTACATGGAAAAGAATAAAATTGGACCTTTACCTAATCCCATATACAAGTATTAACTCAAAATAGATAAAAGACCTAAATATAAATCTTAAGACTATAAACTTTTAGGAGAAAATCTGGGTCATAAAACCTCACAACATTGAAATTGGCAGTGATTTCTTGGATATGATTTCAATGGCACAGGCAACAGAAGAATATACAAACTCCCTAAAAAATAAAAGAAAATATTGTATATCCAAAGACAATGTAAACAGAGTTAAAAGTTACCAATAGAATTGGATAAAATATTTCCAAATGCTATATCTGAAGGTATATTAATATTCCAACTAGAAATCCTAAAAATTAACAACAATAAAGGCAAACAATACAACTTAGAGATAGGTAAAAGACTAACATAAATAATGAATCTCCACAGATAACCAATCTTAGTTGTTTGTTGGATGGAAACTCTTGTTTCTCTGGTTCTGGTGAGTGTTACCTATTTCTTCTTTGTAGTTAATCTCTTTGAGTATTTTCTCTAGCGCTGGTTTTGAAGACATAAATTCCTTCAGTTTCTGTTTGTCATGGAAGCTTCTTATTTCTCCATCTAATTTGATAGAAAGTTTTGCTGGATAGGAAATTTTTGGCTGGAAGTTGTTTTCTTTCAGAGTTTGGAATATGTTACTCCAAGCCCTTCTGGCTCTCATGACTTGGTTTGGGAAGTCTGGAGTGATTCTAATTGGTTTGCCTCTGAATGTCAGTTGGCCCTTTGTTTTTGTTGCCTTTAAGATTCTCTGCTTGGCTTCCACATTGGTCATTTTGACAATTATATGGCGTGGGGATCCTCTTCTCCGATCCTGTCTAAAGGGAGTTCTATAAGTTTCCTGGATCTGTGTATCAACCTCTTGCTCTATATTTGGAAAATTTTCTGCTATTACTTCCTTGAAGAGATTGTTGATCCCTTTGGTATCACTTTCTTTTCCCTCCTCTATTCCAATTATTCTTAGGTTAGCTCTCTTAAGATGGGCCCATATTTCTTCAATGTCAGATTCCTGCTGTTGGATATTTTTTTCTAGGTTAGAAACTATGCATTCATTTTTGGATTGCTCATCTTCTAAGAGCGAGATTCTGTTCCCCATGTGGTCTAATCGGTTGTTTGTGCTTTGAATTGAGGCCTTTACTTCATTAATTGCATCCTTTATCTCTTTTTGGCTCTGAGTTCTTTTCGAAGCACCTCTATTATTTCTACAGTTATTTTCCTGATTTGATCTTCTAGAAATCTCTGATTTTCTGTTTTATCAGGTTCTGATGTTGTGGGGTTGTGCACATTCATTACTCCAGTGTTATTCCTCTTTCCCATGATTTCGGAGGTTTGTGCCTTCTCTGGGTTCTTCCCTTGGGTCACTATGGCTTCACTTAAGGTGCTCTGGATCTCGAGTCTGTATTATCTCAGACCCCACTACTCCTTTACTGAGTTGTATCACAGAGTCTCCGACCCAGGGAGTCGATAGAGGCTGCTTTAAACTATGGGGGGTGCCAGGTTGCACGTTCTCCTATGGTGTGATATCTCTGCCACCACCACTCCCTCACTGGGTCAAGTCCCAGGAGGCCCAATACTGCGATTTCTCCTCTGTGGCCCGCAATTTGACTCACTGTTCTTGAGTACGCAGATGTAGCTGTACTGGACTCGGTGAATTCACTGCTGCTGCCGCCGCCAGTGGCAATATGGCGCCTCTGCCACGCCCTCGGCCATGAGGCTGGCGTATTTTTTCTTCTCTGGTTTTGATTTCCACTCTGAATCCCTGCAGCGTGTGCTGAGCTCAGCCACTGGGAGCTTTAAATGCTGTCTGCGCCGAAAGATCCCGCCTGGCTGTTCCGCAGCGGCTCACCTGGCTTGCTGTAGCCGTCCGTTGAGTTCGCCGCTGCCGCCGGCAGTATGGCGCTGCTGCCACGTCCTCGGGCGCGTGTGTCTCCTCTGTGGCCCTGAGCTCTGTTCTCAGTCCGCTTTCTCTCTGGAGCCTGGTGGGTTTTTTTTGTTTTTCTGGTGATGGTGTTTTCTGGCTATGAAAGGCGCTCTTTTTGTGGTAATGGAGATTGGTTGTTAGCGGGACTCTTAAGCCCCGCTTTTCTCGGTCGCCATCTTCCCGGAAGTCTTCAGTGTTTTAAATTTTTGTGGAACATTCTGAGTGGAAGTGTTTTCTGGATTTCTTTTTCAGTGTATTCATGGTTGGTATACAGTTAAACATCTGATTTTTTAAGATTGATTTTGTATCCAGACACTTTGCTGAATTTGTTGATTATTTCTATAAGCCTTTTGATTGAGTTTGCTGGGTCTTCTAATAATATTTTCTGCAAATAGGGATAGTTTTAGTTCTTTTTCCGTTTGTTATTCTTTGATTTTTCTTCTCTTGCCTTATTTCTCTGGCTAGAGTTTCAAGTACCATATTGAAAAGAAGAGGTAATAATGGATATCCATATCTGTTTCCTGTTTGTAGGGGTAACTCTTGCAGTTTTTCCCAATTTAATATGGGGCTATGGGCCTATCATATGATGCTGGGGCATGTTACTTCTATTTTGAGTCTCTGCAGTGTTGTTAGCATGAATGGGTATTAGATTTTATTGAATGCCTTTTCAATATCTATTGAAATGATCATGTGATTTTTGTCTTTGGTTTCATTTATGTGATGAATTACATGGATTGTTTTCCATATGTTGAAGCAGACTTGCATCCCTGAGATGAACCCAACTTGGTCATGGTGTATGATCTTCTTAATGTGGTTTTGAATGTGCATTGCTAATATCTTGTTTAGCACTTTTGTGTCTAAGTTCATCAAAGATATAGGCCTATGGTTTTCTCGAGCTGTCTTGGGTAGTTTTGGGTATGAATGTAAGGTTGGCTTTACAGATTGTATTTGGGAAAGTCCCATTTCTGTTTCACAAAATACATTGAAAAGTATTGGGATTAGCTCTTCTATAAAGATTTTATAAAATTCATTTGAGAAACTATCTGGTCCTGGGCTTTTGTTTGATGGTAGGCTCTTTATTGCTGCCTCAATCTTTCTGATTGCTATTGATCAGTGTAAATGTTCTATAAATTCCTGGTTCAATTTAAGAAGGTTCTATGTATCTAGAAATTTTTCAATTTCTTCTAGATTTTCCATTTTCTAGAAGTATAATTTTTCAAGGTAGTCTGATAATTCTCTGGGTTTCTACACCATCAGTGGTAATATCTTCTTTTTCATCTCTTATTTTATAATTTGTATTGATTCTCTCTCTTTTTTTTGGCTAGGTCGGCTAGTGGTTTATCCATAATGTTTATTTTTTCACAGGTGGGTGTCCTGCAGTGATCCCTAGAGACCCTACAAGAACTTGTCAAACTGGACTGCAGGTCCCACTTACTGGAATATTTCTAGGGGCTCTATGCTAATTCACTTTTGTGCTGTGTCAAATACTATTCCCTATACCCATCTCTGCAGGGGTGATTTGCAGTCTCAGACCTCCATGAGTCCATTTCCTGTGCTGTCTAGGGGAAATAGCTCAGGCTACCCAGTCACAGGCTCAGAAAGCAGTGAACTGCTGGCTATGTTTAGGCACTGCAAACACCAGCTCCAGTGACCAGCAAGGGCTTTTGTAATCGGGGCTGCCCAGGGCAGTGGTGGTGTCCCTGGGGCTAAGGAATTAAGCCACCCAAGAATCCAGCTTGGAACTGTGTGATTTCTCCTGCCAGACCTTGGACCATGGGTGAAAAGTGGTAGTGGCACCATTTGGCCAGGCTGCACCAAAAGGCCAAGGCCCCAGCAGGGTTTCACTTGATCATAGCTACAGGCTGGTAACTCAACACTCAACACACCACACTTTCTCTCTCTCTCTCTCTCTCTCTCTCTCTCTCTCTCTCTCTCTCTCTCTCTTTCTGCCAGCAGGGTTTGTGCCTGTATGCATGTATGGTAATAACTGACAGTACTTCACATGATCATAGCAAGCAGATCTGGAGTGGTGTCCCAAGGGCCACCAACCAAAGCTCAGCAAGCCAGACCATAAGTTTATAATATAGCAATTACTGGCTTTCCTAAGCCTACGCCCACTGGCCATAGACGACAGAGATCAGCACTCTGAAGTATCACAGGCTCACAATCAGCAGAGTAGTGGAATACATCTAAGCTGGCATGGTGGTGCACAGTTGTAATCCCAGCATTTGGGAGGCTAAAACAAGAGGATCATGGTTTGCAAACAACCTCAGCTACTTAGTGAGGCCCTATACAACTCAGAGATATGTTGTTTCAAAAATTTAAAAAACAATAGAGCTGGGGGGGTCACTTGGAGGTAGAATGCCCCTGGGTTTCATCCCCAATACTGCAAAAAAATTATGAGTCAGATTTATAGAGGCAAATATATACCCCCATAATAACCTTTTTATAAAGGGATAACAAATAGACACAGGACTCACACACAAAGATGAAGATGCTTAGACAACATAAATAAAAACCTGAGAATTCTGAAAACATAACAGTGAAGAACAGCAAAGAGTAATAAACTCCCACAACTGAACAACAAGGGATGAGTTAGAATAAATGAAATAAAAATTTAGGCTGAAAGGAGACAGACTGGGAAGGAAAGGAAAATATGGATTTAAATCTGAAAAAAACTTCATCATCTTTAGGTTTGTTTCAACAAAGATTATTTATTCTTATAAATTAAGACCCATACTTTTAAATCACAATGAGCTGGCTCCATATTGGAAATTCCCAAGGCAATTAAATCCTGAGAGAGCTTTACCTTTTGTCTGAGTTCCATTTACATCAAGAAGAAGATCCTAGAAAAATCACACATTTCCCCTGACCCAGGCTTTATGTCTCTACTTCCTGACTTTCTTATCTAAAATAATTTTCACTTTTTGTAGACCTAAAGATTCAAAAAGAAGAGGCTGCATCCCATGTGCCTTGGACCACACCCTCTCTAGTAGGCCCTATAAAAGGATAGATTAGGTCTGAGAGGCACTTAGCCACTCTTTGCATCTCTCTGCCTCTCACTCTACAGCTGCTCTCATGCTTTCAAGATGACCTACATTTACCTTGAACATGTAACTTTACTTCCATTAAAACTCTGTCTTTTTCTCTGACTGGCACATGTTGAAATTCTTTTCATCACAGAAGCCAAGAACCCATGGAAATTATCATACTGGCCTCTGACAAGGAGATTGCCAGTACTAATCTGCAGGAAATGCAAGAAGAATTTCAAATTTTTATTTTCAATATGATGAAAGACCTCAAAGAAAGTGAACAGGAAATGAAGGGGCAAATTAAGGCTCTAAGAAAGAACTAGAATGAGGCTTTGAATGAAATGAAGGAGTCAATAAATAAATTAAAGACAGTAATACAAACCAACTCTGGCAGGCTAGACCACATAGGAAACAGGGCATCACTCTTGAGAGACAGTTTGTTCAAAATTGACATAGATTGGCAGTGTGGATTAAGAAACATAATCCAATTATATGTTGTTTGCAAGAAACTCACTTTATAGCCAAAGATGTCTATATGCTAAAGGTGAAAGGATATAAAAAGATATCCCATGCAAATGGGAACAAAAAAAGGCAGAGGTAGCAATGATCATATTTGACAAAACAGACTTTAAACTAAAAACACATTCTAAAACACAGCAGAAGAGACAACATGAATCACTTTTTATTAATAAAAGGGACAGTCCAACAAGAAGATATAATGACAGTAAACATTTATGCCCCCAATGTGGATGTACCCACATTTGTAAAACAAAGTCTTTGGGACATCAGTTCTCAAATAGACCCAAATACAATAATATTGGGAAACTTCAACACACCACTCACAACATTGGATTTATCTTCTAGGCAAAAGATGAGTAAAGACTCTTCAGACCTAAAGAACATTATAAACCAAAAAGACCAAATAGATATATACAGAATATTTCAACCAGCAGCAGCTGAATACACGCTCTTCTCCAAAATAGATTACATCCTGGGCCACAAAGCAAATACCAGAAATTTTTTCAAAATGTTTTATAATTCCCAGCATCTTTTCAGATCACAATGAAAGTAGAAACCAACAACAGGAAGACCAAAAGAAATTATATAAATACATGAAGACTGAATGAAGTAAAGTGTCTATGCAATTCAGTTGCCCATTTCTTGATTGGGTTATTTGTTTTTTTAGTCTTAAGTCTTTTAAGTTCTTTGTATATTCTAGCTATTAGTCCTTCATCAAAGGAATATCTGACAAAGATCTTCTCCCATTCTGTAGGCTCTCTTTTTAGTCTCTTGATGGTTTCCTCTAACCCTTCACAAAAGAATAAATACAAATGTCCAATAAATACATTAAAAAGTTCAACAACATTAGCAATTAGAGAAATGTAAATCAAAACTACACTGAGATTACTTGCCAATCAGAATGGCAATCATCAAGAAGTCAAATTAGAATAAATGTTGGCAAGGATATGGGGAAACAGGAACTCTTTTACAATGTTGTTGGGGTTGCAAACTAGTCCAGCCACTATGGATATCAGTGTAAAGATCCCTCAGAAGCTGTGAATGTATCTACAATATGATATGGCTATACCACTCCTGGGTATCTTTCCAAAGGGGCCCAAATCAGAGAACTACAATGATATATGCATACCCATGTTCATAGCAGTATAATTCACGAGAGCCAATTTATGGAACCAACCTAGGTGTCCATCAACAGATGAATGGATTATAAAATTATGGAATGTCTACACAAAGGAATTCTACTCAGCAATAAAGAACAAATTTATGCCATTTGCAAGAAAATGGAAGGACCTGGAGAACATTATATTGAGATTAGATAATCAGAGAAGTGAATAGTCATATATTTTCTCATATTATGCACAAGCTAGAGATTAATTGGAATACCAGAGGAACTCCAGATAATGAAGGAGAGACCACAGTGGAGTCTCAGAGGTGGTCTAAGGGAAAAAGAGGAGAAAGACTGAGGTTCATTAATGAAAATACTATCATCGACTATGTGAATATATCAACATCAACCTAAGTACTCTGTATTGGGAAGGGAGGGATGAGAAAGTTGGGGGGCCAACAAGTGCTGTGTGCATATATGTCATTGTCAACATGATTTACATTATGATGTGAGACTATAATGTACCAGTAAAAGCACATTATACAAAAATAATTGAATAAAATAAAAAATTTAAATATGGAAAAATAAAAAGAAAATTCCTTCATATAATTTGCCATTTAATAAGTAAAATATGATTATCCCAATAGATATTAAAATGTATTTGAAAAAAATTCAAGATCCATTCCTTAATTTTAACAATATTGATAACAAAGAGTAAGGTCAAGTTTATTATATAAAATTGTTTTCTTAAATACCAATACTTGGAATATGAAATTTAAAATAATATTACTTGCAATATCAGAAAAATAACAAAATACATACAAATCAAACAAAATATGTACAGGATTTATATGTGGAAACAAGATCTAAATAAATGTAAAAATATTCCATGTTCATAAATTAGAAGAGTCAACATTATTAAGATGCCATTTCTTCCCAGAATGGTTTATAAATTTTATAGTGAAATATAAAAGATACTGAATACTGAAAAATAAGAACAAAGTTTAAAAATTCACCAGACCCAATTTTAAGACATAGTATAAAGCTACAGCAATCAAAACAACATGGCTTCTGCAAAATAGGCCTGCTGATTAGTAGAACAAAGTAGTCAGTCCAGGAATAGATACACAAACATAGGGTCAACTGTTGTTTTTATTCCAAAGGATCAAAAATATTTAAATGTAAAAAGTATAGTGTTTTTTTTTACTTTTTTTATTAATTTATTTTTTAAATTGGTGCATTGTAGTCATATATCAATCACATTGGAGTACAAGACATGAGAGGATATACAAGCACACATCATCCAATTAGCCCTCCTCCAGCCCCCATCCCATTCCCTCCCCCTCCCTCCATCCCACACTTCTTTGGTGATTTACTTTGATACATTTGTTTATGTACCTCCTGCGTTTTAAAGAGGCTCTGTCCTCCAGTATTACATACCCTCTGATTGGTCACATTAGTTGCTTCACTATAGGGCCCTTTCTATAGCTCAACCTCTTCCTGTTGCCCTTTTCCTCCTAGTTATTGCTGATTAAGAGAAGCGTCTGATTTATATTTTCTGCGATATTTCTCTGTGCATGCTGCATTGCAAGTACCGATCCCACTCTTGATGGTCCCAGTAGTGGCCTGGCTACTCAGTGGAGTGATCCAGACCTCGCTGGCTCAAGCAGCGGCCTTGCCTCATGGGAGGCCCCAGTTCTGGTCTCGCTGGCCCCTGCACCGGTCTAACTCCTAAGCTGGCTTTGGTCCCAGCCTTGGAGGCCGCAGGAGTGAACTTGCCTCACGCCAGGCTCCGATGCTGGCCATTGGCCCCTGCACTGGTCTAACCCCTTGGCAGGATTCCAATCCCGGCCTCGGGGGCCCCAGCACCGGCCTAGCCTCACGGCAGGCTCCGATGCCGGCCTCGCTGGCCCCAGCACCGGCCTAACCCCTCGGCAGGCTCTTATCCTGGCCTCGGAGGCCCCAGTGCCGGCCTTGCCTCAAGGCAGGCTCCGATGCCGGCCTCACTGGCCCCAGCACCGGCCTAACCCCTCGGCAGGCTCCGATGCCGGCCTCGCTGGCCCCAGCACCGGCCTAACCCCTCGGCAGGCTCTTATCCAGGCCTCGGAGGCCCCAGTACCGGCCTTGCCTCAAGGCAGGCTCCGATGCCGGCCTCACTGGCCCCAGCACCGGCCTAACCCCTCGGCAGGCTCTTATCCCGGCCTCGGATGCCCCAGTACCGGCCTTGCCTCAAGGCAGGCTCCGATGCCGGCCTCGCTGGCCCCAGCACCGGCCTAACCCCTCGGCAGGCTCCGATCCCGGCCTTGGAGGCCCCAGCACTGGTCATGCCTCAAGGTAGGCTCCAATGCCGGCCTCGCTGGCCCCAGCACCGGCCTAACCCCTCGGCAGGCTCTTATCCTGGCCTCGGAGGCCCCAGTACCGGCCTTGCCTCAAGGCAGGCTCCGATGCCGGCCTCGCTGGCCCCAGCACCGGCCTAACCCCTCGGCAGGCTCTTATCCCGGCCTCGGATGCCCCAGTACCGGCCTTGCCTCAAGGCAGGCTGATGCCAGCCTTGGAGGCCCCAGCACCAGCCTTGCCTCATGGCAGGCTCCGATGCTGGCCTCGCTGGCCCCAGCACCGGCCTAACCCCTCAGCAGGCTCTTATCCTGGCCTCGGAGGCCCCAGTACCGGCCTTGCCTCAAGGCAGTCTCCGATGCCGGCCTCGCTGGCCCCAACACCGGCCTAACCCCTCGGCAGGCTCTGATCCCGGCTTTGGAGGCCCCAGCACTGGTCATGCCTCATGGCAAGCTCCGATGCTGGCCTCGCTGGCCCCAGCACCGGCCTAACCCCTCGGCAGGCTCTTATCCTGGCCTCGGAGGCCCCAGTACCGGCCTTGCCTCAGGGCAGGCTCCAATCCCGGCCTCGGAGGCCCCAGCACCGGCCTTGCGTCACGGCAGGCTGCGATGCCGGCCTCGCTGGCCCCAGCACCGGCCTAACCCCTCGGCAGGCTCTTATCCCAGCCTCGGAGGCCCCAGCACCGGCCTTGCCTCACAGCAGGCTCCGATGCCGGCCACACTGGCCCCAGCACCGGCCTAACCACTGGGCAGGCTCTTATCCTGACCTCGGAGGCCCCAGTACCGGCCTTGCCTCATGGCAGGCTCTGATGCCAGCCTCGCTGGCCCCAGCATCGGTCTAACCCCTCTGCAGGTTCCAATCCCGGCCACGGAGGCCTCAGTAGTGGCCTTGCCTCACAGCAAGCTCCGATGTCGGCCACTGGCCCCGGCACCCGCCTAACCCCTCAGCAGGTTCCGATCACTGTCTCTGTGGTTATTATTTCAAAGGTTCCAGGTGTAATGTATCAGATCTCTGCCTCCCCCGAGTATTGGCCACTGGCATTGCCACTGCCTCCACCGTTTCAAATCCTTCCCAGGCTCTTTTTCCACTCTGAATGTTGTCCAGTGTTCCTAAGCATGCGTGATGGTAGCATTCGACATTTGGTGTAATTTCTTCCAAAAAAATAAAGTTGGTAAGATCCGGTTTCTGCTTCTCCTGAATACAAGTCTCCACCACCATCGCGGAGAACTCTTTCAACACCGCATTTCTCCTTGGTCTCCGCTAAACTCTCTCCTTATATGTGATGTCTGAGATTCTTAACAATATAGAGAAATAGCAGTCCTCTTTCACGGCGAATTTTTCCATAAGTTCCAGTGCATTTAGATAAGTTTTGTCTGCATCTCCAGTGTCCTGGCATCCATAACGGCTTTCTTACCTCCTCTATGATATTTTTCTTTATCTTTTTCTGTTCTGGGCCCGGTTTCTCCAGGGGTCTGGCGTGCTACTCGCAGTTCGGCCCGGGGCCCAGAGTCCCGCGACCCGGGCCCCAGCTGGCGTGCCCCGCGTGCGACCCCCGCCCAGAACCCAGCTTCTTACTGGGCCCGGTTTCTCCAGGGGCCTGGCGTGCTACGCGCAGTTCGGCCTGGGGCCCAGAGTCCCGCGACCCGGGCCCCAGCTGGCGTGCCCCACGCGCGACCCCTGCCCAGAACCCAGCATCTTGCTGGGCCTGGTTTCTCCAGGGGTCTGGCGTGCAACGCGAAGTTCGGCCGGGGCCCAGAGTCCCGCGACCCGGGCCCCAGCTGGCGTGCCCTGCGCGCGACCCCCGCCCAGAACCCAGCGTCTTAATGGGCCTGGTTTCTCCAGGGGTCTCAAAAGTATAGTGTTTTTAATAAATGATAGGGAACAAGTAGATGGCCAAATGAAAAATAATGAATATAGACATGGATCTTAGAAGTTCATAGAAATTAACTTATAATGGATTATAGAGTAAACTGTAAAATTAAAAAACAATAAAACTTATCTAAGAAAACGAGAAGAGTTCACCGGACGGCACCAGACCAACACACTTAACAGCCCACCAAGCTCCAGAGAGGAGCGGCGGACAGTGAGCCAAGGTGAGCTGAAGAATGTCACTGGTATTTTAATGGGAATTGCATTGAACCTATAGATCAGTTTTGGCAGAATGGCCATTTTGATGATATTTATTCTGCCTATCCATGAGCACGGGAGATCTTTCCATCTTCCAAGGTCTTCTTCTATTTCTTTCTTTAATGTTTTATAGTTTTTGTTGTAGAGGTCTTTTACATCTTGGGTTAGGTTTATTCCTAGGTATTTTATTGGTTTTGAGGTTATAGTGAATGGAATTGTTGTTCTTGTTTCTTTCATTGTGGATTCGTTGTTGGCATAAAGAAAGGCCACTGATTTCTTTAGGTTGATTTTGTAACCTGCGACTTTGCTGAATTTGTCAATCAGCTCCAGAAGTCTTTTGGTTGAGTTCTTTGGGTCTTCCAGATAAAGGATCATGTCATCTGCGAATAAGGATAATTTTACTTCCTCTCTTCCTATGTGGATTCCTTTGATTTCCTTCTCTTGTCTGATTGCTGCAGCAAGAGTCTCAAGGACTATATTGAAAAGGAGTGGTTATAGTGGGCATCCTTGTCTTGTTCCTGACTGTAGCGGAAATTCTTGCAGTTTTTCCCCATTCATTATAATGTTGGCTTTGGGTTTGCAGTATATTGCCTTGATGATGTTGAAATACTTTCCTTCTATCCCAATTTTTTTCAGTGTTTTTAACATAAATGGGTGTTGGATTTTGTCGAATGCATTTTCAGCATCTATTGCTATGATGATGTGGTTTTTGTTCTTGGTTCTATTTATGTGGTGAATAACATGTATTGATTTGCGTATGTTGAACCAGCCTTGTTTTTCTGGGATGAAACCGACTTGGTCATGGTGTATTATTCTCTTGATATAGTTTTGAATGCGTATAGCTAGTATTTTGTTTAGAATTTTTGCATCTATGTTCATTAAGGATATTGGTCTGTAGTTTTCCTTTCTTGAGGTATATTTATTTGGTTTGGGGATTAATGTGATACTGGCCTCATAGAAGGAGTTTGGAAGAGTTCCATCTCTTTCAATTTCCCAGAACATGTTATGAAGTATTGGTGTTAGTTGTTCACTGAAGGTTTTGTAGAATTCAGCTGGGAACCCATCTGGGCCTGGGGTTTTCTTTGGTGGAAGAATTTTTATTGCCATTTCTATTTCTTTGGTTGTTATTGGTTGGTTTAGGCTTGCTATGTCCTCTTGGTTGAGTGTAGGAAGGTTAACTGTGCTTAGAAATCTGTCAATTTCATCCAGGTTTTCAAATCTATTGGAGTATAAATTTTTAAAGTAGTTTCTGATAATATTTTGTATTTCTTCCCTATCTGTGGTGATATCTCCTTTTTCATTTCTAATTTTGATAATTTGAGTTGATTCTCTTTTTCTTTTGGTTAGGTTGGCCAGGGGTTTATCAATTCTATTAATATTTTCAAAGAACCAACTTTTTGTTTTATTGATTCTTTGAATTGTTTTTTTTTTGTTCTCTATTTCATTTATTTCTGCTCTAATTTTGATGATTTCTTGTCTTCTGCTGGCTTTGGGAATAGACTGTTGCAGAATTTCTAGATCCTTGAGTTGTGTCATTAGGTTCTTTACTTGGTGGTTCTCCGTCCTTTTTATGTGGGCACTCAATGCGATAAACTTTCCTCTTAGTACTGCCTTCATGGTGTCCCATAGGTTTTGGTAGGTTGTGTCTCTGTTTTCGTTTGTTTCCATAAATTTCTTTATTTCTCCCCTAATTTCTGCTCTTACCCATTCGTCATTCAATAGTGTATCATTCATTCTCCATGAATTTGAATACTTTCTTTCGAGTTTCCTCTTGTTGATTTCTACTTTTATTCCATTGTGGTCTGAAAAGATGCATGGAATTATATTGCATTTTTTGAATTTACTGGTATTTTCTTTGTGTCCCAGGATGTGATCTATTTTGGAGAAGGTTCCATGGGCTGCTGAGAAGAAAGTGTATTCTGTAGTTCCTGGTTGAAATACTCTGAAAATGTCTATTAGGTCCCTTTGGTTTATGGTTTCCTTTAGTTCTAAAGCGTCTTTACTCATCTTTTGCCTTGAAGATCGATCCAGTGGTGTGAGAGGTGTATTAAAATCTCCCAGAATTATTGTATTTGGGTCTACTTGGGATCTTATGTCCAGAAGGGTTTGTTTTACAAATGTGGTTGCACTCATATTTGGGGCATAAATATTTACTATCATTATATCTTCTTGGTGTATTTTTCCTTTTAGTAAAAGGAAGTGCCCTGATTTGTCTCTTTTGATGTGTTTTAGTTTAAAGTCTGTTTTGTTGGATATCAGGGTTGCTACCCCTGCTCTTTTTTGGTCACTGGTGGCATGGTATATCTTTTTCCATCCTTTCACGTTCAGCCTGTGAATGTGTTTGGCTGTGAGGTGAGTTTCTTGCAGACAGCATATATTTGGATTATGTTTCCTAATCCACATTGCCAGTCTATGTCTTTTGATTGGTGAGTTAAGTCCTTTAACCTTAAGATATATTATTGAAATATGATTTTTGTTTTCTGCCATTTTGTGTTCTGTCTACTCTTGGGTGGTGTGATCTTTCTTCTTTACTTAAATGGCCCACTTATTAACTTCCTCTCTTCTCTGATTCTGGAGTCTGCTTCTTTTTTCTTCCTTATGGTTTATTTCTTTAAGAATTTTCTCTAGTGTTGGCTTTGAATTCATGAATTTTTTGAGATTCTGTTTATCCTGAAAGACTTTGAATTCCCCATTGATCTTGAATAGTAGTTTTGCTGGATAGATGAGCCTTGGTTGGAAGTTATTTTCTTCCAGGGTCTGAATCACATCGTACCAGTCTCTCCTAGCATTCCTGACCTGGGTTGTATAGTCTGGGGTGATTCTTATTGTTTTGCCTCTATATGTCACCCGTCCTTCTGTTCTCACTGCTTTTAAGATTCCTTCCTTGGCCTCTATGCTGGTCAATTTGGTTATTATGTGGCGTGGAGTGGTTTTTCTTTGGTCCTGTCTCAGTGGAGTTCTGTATGCCTCCTGGACTTGAAGATTCAAGTCTCTTTCCATATTTGGAAAATTCTCTGAGATTATTTCCTTGAAGATATTACAGATGCCCTTGGTCTGTACCTCTATCCCTTCCTCAATGCCTATTTTCCGTAAATTAGGGCGCTTCATATTATCCCATAATTGCTGGATGTTTAGGTTTTGTTGCTGTAAAGATTTCTGTATATCGCTGACTGTGTTTTCGGTTTGGGATGTACAGTCTTGTAATATTGATATTCTGTTTTCCATTTCATCTAATCTTCCAGAATTTCTTTCTATTGCTGTCTTCAATTCACTTATTGCCTCTTTCATTTCATTCCAGATCTCTTTCTGATTCTTTTTTAGTGTTTCTAGTTCACCTGTAACCTCCTCTATACTTGTTTTAAATCCTTTCATCATATTGAACAACAAGATTCTGAACTCCCCTTCTTGCATTTCTAGTAGGTCAGTATTCGTGATTTCTGCTGTCTCTTCATAATTCCTGGTTCTCATATTTATAGTGTTCTCTGTCCTGTTTTTCTGATTTCTACCCATCGTTCGTGAGTAATGTGCTTAGTCAAATCTTAATATTAGGAGTTTAGGGGTATTGGCTAGTCAGCAGAGCCTTTCCAGTGTTGAGGGCGGGTGATGTGTGAGGAGCAGGGCGCCCTCAGGTACCTGACTTGGTGCAGGAGTCCATGGGAGTCTCTATGCAGTTGTGATCAGGTCGCTGGTGGGCACACAGAATTCTGATGTGGTGGTGCTCGCTGCTGAATGTCACTAAAATTTAAAAATCTCTGTGATAAACACTGTTATGAGAATGAAAAGCCACTGACTGGAAGAAAATATTTACAAAATATACATACCTCTACAAACCTACTAGAATAGCTAATATTAAGAAACTGAATACCTGCTGCTGGCAAGGATACAGAGCTACAGGAATTTTCATTCGTTGCTGAAAGGGAAGCAAAATGGTATAGCCACTTTGGCACTTTGTTACCAAGCTCAACATAATTTTACCATATTACCATATGACCCCAAAATTGTATTCCTTGATATTCTCCCAACTAATGTGAAAAAGTATGTCTATACAAAAGCCTTCATTTGAATATTCACAACAACTTTTTTCATAAGCAGTCACAACTAGAAGCAAACAAAATGTCCTTCAATAGTTGAATTGGAAAACAAAGCATGGGAACTTCCATCCATACAATAGTCTGTTATTCAGAGTTTAAAATAAATGAATTATCAACATGTAGAGAGACAAAGAGGAACCCTGAATGCATATATACCTAAGTGAAAGAAGCTAGTCTAAAAAAGGATACATAGTATATGATTCCAACTATATAATATTCTTGAAAAGGCAATATTATAGAAATATTAAAAAGATCAGAGGTTACCAACATCTTAGGGGAAGGTGAAGGAAGGAAAAATAGGTGAAACACAGAGATTTTAGGGCCCTCAAAGTATTCTATATAATAATGCAATTATGTTTTAGAGTTCCCACTTCTCCACATCCTCGCCAGCATCTGTTGTTGTTTGTGTTTTGAATGATTGTCATTCTGGTGGGAGTTAGGTGAAATCTCAGGGTAGTTTTGATTTGCATCTCTCTGATTGCCAATGATGTTGGGCATTTTTTCATGCATTTATTGGCCATTTGAATTTCTTCTTTGAAGTATCTATTTAGTTCGCTTGTCCATTTTGTTATTGGATGCTTTGTTTTTTTTAGTGTTGAGTTTCTTGAGTTCTCTGTATATTCTAGATATTAGTCCTCTATCAGTGGTGTAGGTGGCAAACATTTTCTCCCATTCTGTTGGCTCTTGATTGAGGTTCTTGAAAGTTTCCTTTGCTGAACAGAAGCTTTTCAGTTTCATGCAATCCCATGTATTGATTCGTCTTTTAATTTGTGTGCCTTTGGGGTCTTGTTGAGAAAGTGTTTATCTGTGCCTATGTGTTGCAGTGTTGGACCTATGCCCTCTTCAAGGAGCTTTAAGGTCTCTGGTTTGATTTCCAAGTCTTTGATCCATCTTGAATTGACTCTTGTACAGGGTGAGAAAGTGGGATTAATTTCCAATTTTCTGCATATGGTTAACCAGTTTTGCCAACACCACTTGTTGAACAGTCTTTTTTCCAGTGTATGTTTTTGGCACCTTTGTCAAAAATCAATTGGCTGAAGGTGTGTGGACTTGTTTTTGGGCCTTCTATTCTGCTCCATTGGTCTATGTATCTGTTTTTGTGCCAGTACCATGCTGTTTTTATTAGAATGGATGTGGAAAAGTGGGAACTCTAAACCATTGGTGGTGGGATTGCAAATTAGTGCAACCACTTTGGAAAAATGTATGGAGAATCCTCAGAAGAATGGGAACAAATCTACCATTTGATCCAGCAATACCACTTCTGGGTATCTACCCAAAAGAAAAGAAACCAAACTACCAAACTAATGCATGTGTATCTATGTTCATAGCTGCACAATTCACCATAGCCAAACAATGGAACCAACCAAGATGTCCATCAACAGATTAATGGATTACAAAACTGTGGGATATGTACACACTGGAATTCTACTCAGCCATTAAAAAAAACTAAATTACATTATTTTTAGGGAAATGCATGGAACTGGAGGACATTATGCTAAGTGAGATTAGTCAGTCATGAAAAGTAAGAAATCAGATTCTTTCCCTAATATGTGAGAGCTAGGGAGAAATGGGTTATAGGAGGAACTCTAGATGAAAAAGGAAATTCTATAGAGGAGAAAATCAGACAACCTAAAGGAGGAGAAGGGAGGGGAGAAGGAAAATCTCTAAAAGACACAATGTACTTAAACATAGGGAAGTCAACCACTAAGCCAAGCAAGGGGCGGAGGGAGGAACGGGGAGGGAATGGGGTGGGAATTGGATAGGGGTTAAATAAGTGATGTGTACATGTATGTACACACAATTTTTTTACCCCAATATGATGTATGAATATAATGCACCAATAAAAATTTAAAAATAAATAATGCAATTATTAATTTGTTGATTATACTTTAAAACATAAAAAGTGAACCTTAATGTATACAAACTTTAGAAATAATTTACAAGGTGAGGGGAATTCCAAAATAGAATGAAGAATGTGACAAAACAATCCAACTTTATTACAAATATATGAAACAAACATTCTGAACGGGGGGAATTAACCTTATTAACCTAAGTAACTTTGGAAATGAGTCTATAAAACTAGTGACAAACAAACAAGCTAAAAAAATAACCTACATGATCACCAAGTTCTACCTGAATACATTGTCTCCCATAGTAGTATGGGTTAATCATTCTGAAAGCACTTTACATGTATACTGGAATCATACAATTCAAGTAAGTTGATAGCAGATAGAGTCTGGTGTCTCAGCTGGAGTGGAAGTTTAAAGATAATTAAGAGAAAGAGTTGGAATGATGGAACATCAGTATTAATTCATGTTTCACTAAAGAGAAGAGTGTTACATAAGGAAATATTTACACTTATGTGTGAATGCACAGGTTAGTTACACAAATGTACTTCCTTGCTCTCTCAGCTGGTCACACTGAAAAGCAATAAAATGCTAATATCAGTGAGCAAATCTGGTATTCAGGTCTTTGTTAATAATATCATTCGTCGACAAAAGGACCCAGGTCCCTCGAGAAATGGTTGATTTTAGGACTGAGGAAGGAAATATTGAAGATGAGCCTAGAGTAGACAACATGAGCCTAAAAATACTTGTGCAGCCAAAAAGTAAAGAAGTGCCCCTTCAAAACAAATCCACAATGATGGGGTATATCAAAGGGATACAGGATTCCACTGAAATAGGTTCCAATGTTTACAACAACCCAAATCTTAAATATATATGAATCCAAACTCATATAAGAAAATGACTGAATAAATTATTAATGAGAGAGAAAAAGTATATCTCTGCAGAAAAATTTTAAATGTTTTATAGATATTCTATCCTCAAGAACTTAAATTATAACTCTTCACTCCCTAATTGCGGGTTATATAGGATGGCTCCCTTTCAAAAGTACAATATGGAAAAGGAGGAAAAAAATAACTTTATAGTGAAGAAACCTAACAATTCCTTAGCCAGGTTAATAAGGTTAAAATCAACAGTGATACTAAATATGTGCCCTTCCTATGATGTGACAAGAATGGCAATTTACCTTGGCTGTCTTCTTCCCAAAACACACAATCCCAGTCTAATAATGAGACAAATATTAGACAGATGCCGGTAAAGGAATATTTTACAAATATCTGGCCAATATTCCTCAAAACTGTCAAGATCATTAAAAATAAAGAAAGTCTAAGAAAATGTGTTAGCTAAGATATGATTAATTGTAATGTGGCACTCTGGATGTGATCTCAGAACACAAAATGACAGTAGGTAAAACTCAAGGAAATGTAAATAAACTATGGTCTTTAATATTGACATTGGTTCTATCAAATGCCTTGTGCTAACATGTTAATATTAAACAGTGTGGGGTATATAAGGATTCTACTGTCTTTTTAAATTCTATGTAAGTCTGAAACAGTTCTAAGAAGAAAGTTTATTAGAAAATAACTTTTTTTAAAGGTAGAGGAAACTGGGTGTGATGGCACAGTGTTGTAATCCTAGCTACTCAGGAGGCTAAGGCAGAAAGATCCCAAGTTTGAGGTTAGTCTGGGCAACTGTGTCAAAATGAAATAAAAGGAGCTTGGAATATAGCTCTAAAGTGTTTGTCTAGCATACATGATACACTGGATTCAATTCATATTACAGAAAAAAAGGTTAGAGGAACCACTAAGAGACTAGAGACACATCAATCAATGTAATTTGTGTGTCTTAGAGAAGCAAATATGTCTGGACACATGGAGAAATTTGATTATGAAATGATATTTGGATGGGTTCTTTTTAATTGTAAGAATGAAACTGTGGTTAACTGAGAGAACATCCTCACTCTTGTAAAAGAGGCATACAAGAATATGTAAAAATGCAATGATAAAAGCTTGCTACTTATCTCAAATGACTAAAAGAAGGAAAAGTACATGTGGAGAAAGCAAAAACAACAGTGACAAAACTAAATGAAATGTCCATCCTGATATCCTTTCATATTTCTACAGGGTTGAAAATTTTCCAAATAATTACTATTAGAAAATCTTCAATACAAGCTGGGCGTGGTGGTGCATGCTTGTAATCCCCACGCTTGTAAGGCTGAGGCTGAGACAGGAGGATCATGCAGGTTCGAAGCCAGCCTGAGCTGGCTTAAGAGACCCTGTTTCCAAATAAAATATAAAATAGGTCTGGGAGTGTAGCCTGGAGGTAGAAGGTCCCTGGGTTCCATCCCCAGTACCACCAAAACAAAAGTCTTCAATACAATTTTAGATTTGGACAAAATTATTTTTAAATTTCATCTTGAGAAATAAATATGCAAGAATTAGAAAAAATCTTGAAAATACTAATGAAGAATGGACTAGCAATGCCAAATAGAAAAAAAAAGTAACAAAATATTCAAAAGTGATATTTTTGCAAGACTGTAGAGCCAAGAAAAACACACACACACACACACACACACACACACACACACAGGAATTTAGTGAGAGAGAATAGTATTTCCAATCACTGTTGTGGGGGATGGGAGACAAATGGAAATGGAATAACCTGATAGCTATTTGGGGAAGAACATTGGACCCTTACATTATTCTCATTACTTAAATTTCAAATTATAAAAGTGTTTAAAAATATAAAATTTGTTCTTTATGTGTAAAGGTCTTTGTAAGCAAGGCAAAATCCTAGATGTCATAAAGACTGGGGAAATATTAAACAAATGACAATGGACCAATTTTCCAACCTTACAAAGAGCTTAAATAAAAAACAATTCTTCTGATAGAAAACATTACATGATGACAGAAACTATCATTAACCATTAAACATAAAAATGTGTTCTGTTGCCTTAGACCTTTGCAATAACTAGGCCGGGCATGGTGGTACACGCTTGTAATAAGCTTGTAATCCCTGTGCTTGGGAGGTGGAGACATGAGGATCCCGCAGGTTTGAAGCCAGCCTCGTTGGCTTAAGAGACCCTGTTTCCAAATAAAAATATAAAATAGGTCTGAGAGTGTAGCTCGGAGGTAGCAAGGTTACCAGGAACCCCAATATCACAAAAAAATGTAATAAATAAGTATTCACTTGCAGATGAAAAAAGTTTAAAAGTTTAGGACCCAGTATTGGTATGAATCTTATAAATAATTACTATCAAATATTATATGTAGAAGTATACTGGGCAAAGATTGATGTAGGACACTTGGCAGTAGCTAATGAACTGATATTGAATACTATTTGATCCAGTAATTCCATTGTATAAAGTAACCCCATAGACAATCTCATTAAAAGTACAAATATGCTCACTGTAATATGATTTAACAAGTAATAAAATATTGGAAATAGCTGGGCACAGTGGCACATACCTGTAATTCTAGTATTTGTGAGGCTGAGTCAAGAATATCACAAGTTGAGGGTCAACCTCAGCAATTTAGAAAGACCCTGTTTAAAAACAAAATAAAATAAAAATGCTAGAGTTATATCTCAGAATGATCCTGAGTTTTATCCTCAGTATCCAAAAAAGAAATATTGGGAACCTAGAATTCCATCGATGTTTGACATTTTTAACATGTTAGAATAGCAGTCTTTAAAAAGAATGAGATATTTCTGTATACATTGATACAAAAAAAGTTTTATAAAACACAAGAAAAAGGTACAAAAAGTATATATATATATATATATATATATATATATATAATTTCCATTAATGGTAAACAAATTTAAATTATAAATTTACTGGCAAACAAATTATTTTTTCCTGTAAAAAGTAGAAGACACTTGAGGTTAGTTACCTTTAGATAAGTATTAGGGTAGGAAGGAAAAGAGCAAAATTTTTAATTTTTTGCCTTTCTGTACCATCTCATTTTGGGATGTGCCTTTATTATCATTCCTTTTTTCCATTTTTTTCAGTACTAGTGATTAAACCCAGGGGTGTTCTACCTCTGAGCTATACTCTCAGACTTATTTATTTATTTAATTTTTGAAACTGGGTCTTGCTAATTTTTTGAAGCTGGCTTCAAAACTGTCATCCTCCTGTTTCTGCCTCCCAAGTACTAGGATTACAGGTGTGCACCACCATACCCAGCTTTTTTCATTTTTATAAAGAACACTCAATTGGCAGGCTATTTTGAGATATCCCAAGGAAGATTTGAACATTAATGGTGTTTTCAAAATACTTAAGTGCCAAGTTTTACAAACAAGAACTTCTCCTTGGATTTTCATTAAACTTTTAGATTGCCTCCAATATTTTAATCATAATGATTTCCTGTTAAGTATAAAATATGGTTTGGTAATGGCAGTTTGGATATATAACAAATTTGTAATTAAATTATCAAATATTGCTTCTTAACGATCAATTCTTATACCAAAAGGGCATCTGTTTTTTTTTTAATAAATATAAGGCTATGCATTATGACCATGAAAAAAATCATAAAACTGGCTAGTCATGGTGGCACAAACTTATAACCCCAGTATTTGGGGAGCAGAAATAGGAGGATCACAGGTTTGAGGCCAGCTTCTGCAACTAATGAGACCCTCAGCAACTTAGTTGTGAGATTTTGTTTCAATATTTAAAAAATTATAAAAGGCTGAGGGTATATCTCAGAGGGAGAATACTTTCGGGTTCAATTCGTAATACAGAAAAAGCATTAAATTTCAGTAAAATTTTACCTGTACAATTAAAATATCCACTGAACTTATTAAAAAGTATCACACTCGGAAATATATATATATATATATATATATATAATAAATTTTAGCTCTTAAATTTTTCTGGGGGCAGTGAAGCAGAAGAAATGAGATTAGAGGTCAAAACAAAACAAAAAACACTACCAAAACAGTGTGAGACAATCATTTATTTATTGGACAAGGCAAGGTCATTTAAAGAGAGAAAATATATCCAAAAACATGGTTAAATTGGTGTTACAGGCATTGATGCTCAGAACAAACAACACTACTCCATATATCATGGAAACAAGCCACATACAACCAGGAAGATGCTGTCATGCCACTCGAAAATAAGCTACAATGTTTAGAAAACAATAGAGAGTTACAGAGCGTAATAGTTGCCAATTCACCGATTTACATTTTTTGCCACTGGGCTATTAGTTCATGATATTGGCTGGTTCCCTGGTTAGTAAGAAGTGGGTTTTCCTGTATTCTAGAAAACTTTGATTAGTATACACTTCTTACACTTCTACACTGTCACTGAAATCACAGTCAACGGCAGGATTAAGTAGCTGACATCATCTCACATCATAATATATCTGAACTACCCTAAGCAGTAAGAGTATCTCATAGTATTGTAAATAAAATACCATACTTAATACAATTAGCACTGTTACAATGCACCCAAATTACCTTTGATCCTATTGTACATACTTGGAAAAGACAGCAGAAATTCACTGGAGAAAATTTAAAAGGAAATGTGGGGAGCTCACCTGATCTGAGGTATACACGTGCTAGGAAAGGTAAACACACTTGAAAACTGCTATGTCAATTGTTTGCCAAATTATCTGGCATCATTTTAGTAGAACTTTTCAGAATGAGCAGGTAAAGACAGCTTTCAATATCCATTCTAGAGACTAGCCAAAATATAATAAGCAGTAACATCATGAATGCTTGGCTATCCAGCAAAAGATTAAACTGAGTATAAGATTAACCGAGAAACATGAGAGGTATCTGGCCCTCCCTCCTTAAATCTAATGATTTACCAGTCAATTTCTTTCATGTCATTTAAGTTTTTAAGATGAGAACCTTTCATGCTACATAGAGAATCATATTTGGGAAGCCAGCCACAAGACTAGATATTTTATGAATCTATTTGTACTAAATTATCAGAATAGGCATGTCTTTTGAGACAATAGTTAGTGGTTGCCCAGGGCATTGGGAGGAAATAGAGATGATTGCTAAAAGGTACAAGGCCCCTTCGGGGTAATGAACTGTCCTAAATTGGACTGTGATCACAGCTGTACAACTTTGTGAATATATTAAAAATCACTTAATCATACTTTTTAAGTGGGTGAATTACAAGGTGTGTGAAATAATATCTCAGTAACTTTGTTACAAAAACATATTAGGAAAAGAACCAGCCCATAAAGAGAAAAAAAACAAGAGATTTTCCCAAATCAAGTCATACCTGAGCAAAAGGCAGACAAGCCTGATGTAAGGAGCTTGTTTCTCACAGGCCATTTTGACTTCATCATTATCATTACTTTATTCTCTGACTTCAACTTTTTAACACTTCCTTTAGGGCTGTGCATTACCAGGTAAAATAGATGAGCTGAGGTTCATTTCTAATGGAAAAAAATGTTATCAAGTATACAGGCATCTTGTAACTCTTACCAGAAGTATATTTCATTTTCAAATCTGCATAGTTATTCCTTTTACACTTAAGAGTTCAACAAAATTAATGTTTATACCTGTACAATTCAACAAAAGCAATGTTCCCCAGCAAGAAAAAATGCAGAGCTTTCTGCAATTTTCTATCTCAAAGAGCCAGCTGAATTTCCCTAAAAGTAGAATTACTGTTTCTAAAAGTAAGTCAACCTTGTATCCTCATCCTCACCTTCAGCACCATACAGTGAAGATGAAAAATCCTAGACCTGCTCTCAATCAAAGCTACAAAACAATTTCTTAAATGGCTTTAATTTTCTAAAAACTTAGATATATTACTTCCAAATACTTAGAATATATTTGGCCCGATTCCTGTGAATCTGCCGTTAAAATAATGAGGTGTTTAATTTAACTAATTCACCAACACAGGCTTTGAATAAGTTAAATTTCCTCAGTGATTACTATTCTTTTACATATGGAGGATAATGAAATCACAAATGATCTTTTCAGTCTATCATCAACTATTCCTACACTACATAATCAGGAAAAATTGAGAGCTAAACGAAGAGAGCACAAGTAGCTTTAGAGCAAGTTGAACTTGTTAAATATATTTGTTACGACAGAATTTCTGACACAAAAATTTCTCACTGCACACAGAATCTTAGAGAAGTGATACAACAAGACAGCTGATGTTAGAAATTATATGGGAGTGGGGTGGGACGAGATATCTCAGATAAATTAAAACCTGAAAAGTATCTGAGAAAGCAGAGTCATTTTTTAGGGGACATTAAAAATTCTGAGAATTCATTTTGGTCTCATTGGGGAAGTCCATTTGATAAGAACTGAAGACCATTTTACTATAACTTACAATGCAAAATGCAGTAGTCACACAGAATTTCCAAAAAGACTCCTAAAAACTGTAGTGCAAAAGAAAGGACATCTAACAAAATAAATAACCACAAGACCCACTAACATTTTTCAAGGAAATATGTTCAAAACAGTGGTGTTTACAAAAGATGTGAATTTACATGTATGTCTCCACCATCTTGTACCCCATTAAGATGTATGACTACAATGCACAATAAAAAATTAAAAAAAAACAATTCTATGAAAGATCAAAGTCTCATTTCACAGATAACTTATACTCCATTAACAATTTGATAAACAGTGTACAAACAAGGGCGATAGATTTTTTAATTAGGTCTAAAAGATCAATATAAATAGTAATCGGGGGAAGTGTTTTATACCCCAAACTCCAATATTCAGCTCTGTGTCCTGTCCTGTTATGATAATTTGTAAAAATCTTAACGGCGCGATGATTCGAGTTTTCGTAACTTCAACGATGTGTTAGAAGACAATGCATCTTGGCTTGAAGAACTTGTTGTATCTGAAGGCCGGAACAGTACTCGACCACGATGATTAAATACATAAAAGGATGGGTGATTCCTTAAGGTATCAAATGTCCTTAAAAGAAAAAAAGCATCAATTTTAGATGACGTTTTATAAAAGCCTATTTTAAAATAAGCAGGCATCTTATAAATTTGGTATGAGCTATATTTTAACTAAGTACAAATCCATGAAATTAGGTTATAAATGATAATCATACCTCTTATGATAATACCTCATACCTCAAATGATAATCTCATTTTCTTAGTGTATGAGTAAAAAACCTGGAAAACCAGCATAAAGCTCTCAAATTTCGATTTTTATGCAGTTATTCCTGCCAAGATGCCTATGAATATTAACCCAAATACTAACTCAGCTTTTCTCACCTCTATAAATCTAACACTAGCTATGCCAAATAGTCTTTTAAAAACCAGTACATTGATTGTAAGTTTGTTTATTCTCCTTTGGCCTGTACTATTCAATACCATATGACGATTTCACAGATTTGTTTCCCAAGAATATTTAAAATACAATGAAAAATTATTTTTGGTCTCTGTACATCCTATTGGCTAAACTCATATTTTGCTACTACCTATTTGAAGCCACTCTGTTTTACTTCTTTCTTTCTTGGCTCCCTGCCTGTGATTCTTAGTAGACTCTTTGGAAGAACAGCAGTAATAGTGAAGTATTCTTTCTTCTTCTCTACTGAGAGCTATATAGTCTCAAAAAAAATGACAGGCACCTTGCTGTATGGTCTTTTGTGTTTGCTTTTAAATCTCGTTTCCCTGGAAAGAACAGAATTCCTTTGATAAAATCTCAAATCTCAAAGTCAGCCCACTTAAACATCCAAGCACACCCCCAAACACAACAGGAGGAACAATGTATTACTATTTAAAATGCAAATAACAAAGTAAAATTAAAGCAGTCAAGTTTCCTCTAACACTAATACTCACTGTTAACAATACTAATATGTGAAGTTATAATTTCCAGGTTCAAGAAGGTAGAAAAATCCAGAGACAGAATTGAAAAAAACTAAAGTAAAAATATAGGAGGAAATAAAAGCAAACAAAGCTCATGAACACAGTTTAGAAGTACAGGTAAAAAAAAAGAGAGAGTGGAAACACAAGTATTATTTCATCTAGGGATAGAACAGGGTTTATAGGTAGAGCTGATGTCACTGACCAGGCTCAAGTGACAGAAGAAACAGGAAAACCCTCTTTTTAGCAAAGACTAAGCTAAGAGAATAAAAAAGAAAGAAAAAAAGAAGAAGAAAAGAAGAGAGGGAAGGAGGGAAGAAGAGAGGGAAAGATAGTGGGAAGAAAAGAAAAGGAAGGGGAGGAGGTAGGGAGGTAGCCTGATAAAATTTCTAAGTAATAGCCAGGCCTGGTGGCACATGCTTGTAATCCCAGCATTCGAGGAGGTGGGGACTGGAGGATTACGGATCTCAGACAGCCTCAGCTACTTAGCGGGGCTCTTCGCAACTCAGTGAGACCCTGTTTCAAAGATAAAAGGACTGAAAAACAGGGCTGGGGGTGTAGCTCGGAGGTAGAATGTCCTTGGGTTCCATCCCAGTACCTCAAAAATTTTTTTCTAAGAAATTAATATTTTATATAATTATTGTTGTCTATCCAACCAGCCACTAATTTTAAGTTTTTAGCAGATACTGCAACCTACTAGCTTATTCTTTTTTTGTAGAAAAAATACTTTATTATACAGAAAACATACAGCAAAACAAAGCTGGACGGTGGTAGGGGTAGAAGATAGGAAAAAATGTAACTGCCAAATAAGCTCCCCAAATATAGATGGCGTCCTGTTACAGAGGAGTATAATTTGGCCCTTGACCACATCTGCCTTTACTTTTTTTTTCTTTTTTGTGGTACTAGGATTGGAAGCCAGGGATATACCTCCAGGGTATATCCCCAGTCCTATTTTTTATTCTTTATTTTGAGACAAGGTCTAACTAAGTTGAAGAGGGCGTCACCAAGTAGCTGAGGCTGGCTGTGAATCTGCAATGCCCTTGTCTAAGTCCCCAAGTACTGGGGTTTTAAGCATGATCTCCCACCCTTGGCTTCATCTACCTTTCTTAATTCAAATAATCTTGTACATAGTAGAGCTGAGCCCAGGGGACCTATTTCCCAATCTTCCTTTCCTGGGAGTTTGAGAAAGCTCGTATAGTTCTCAGGCTTTCCAGTGTCAGTAGCCAAGCCTTTCCTTGGTTAGGGGGTCTCAAAGTGTACCCCCTTCACCATATGTAGGAACACATACATTGCCTGCCAGCATCAGAAGCACGATGCCTCAATCTAATAGCTTATTCTAGTATCAATAATCAGGCATTCAACTCTCATTTTTCCTATCATATCAATACTCCTCAATATTTCTATCTTTACTCATAAAACTATATAATCAAAACACAAGAACAACATCAACATTTATGTACAAGAAAACATCCATTGCACATTATGTAAAAAGCAAATACCTATGAAATTAAATGCCTCTAAAAGGGAAAGACTTACTTATTCTTTAGTTCTGACGTGGCATCCATGTCTTTAAACTCCCCTGCAATATGAACTATACCATAACAGGTAACTGCAAAGGCCAGAAGTGTCTGAAGAACTATCTGTGAGTATAAAGACTGAGATTACTAAGTAGCATACAAATATTACGCAAGACATTTATAATATTCTCCCCCCTCCTAAAAGGTAGTCATCTTAGTGCCCTTACAAGAGATCAATTCTCACTTGAAATGATTTGTACTTGGGCAGAATAACGACAAAATACTTCTGATGTTTCAATAAGTGAACTCAGTGCCATGATCACATAAGCAAAATCACTGAGCACCAAATGGTACTGAGTATCTCAATTATCAAATATTACCTGCTTCCAAAAGCAACTGAGAAATTTTAATCTAATGTTTTTTAGTATCATAGAGTATAGAAAACACGTGGGTACAATGTAAAAAAAAGCAATAAAAGACACCATTTACTCATCCCCCAGCTAAGAAAATAAAGTATTCCTAGCAACTTCTAAGTCCCATGTGCCCCTCTCTGATTATTCCCTCCCAACGTTAACACTTGTCCCTGATTGCATATTAATCACTTCATTACTTGATAATTTTCTAGTGATGCAAATGTCTCTAAATCATATTATTTTAGCCAGGCGTGGTGGTGCACGCTTGTAATCCCAGTATTTGAGAGGCTGAGACTGGAGGATTGCAGTTCACATACAGCCTCAGCTACTTAGTGAGGCACTCCGTAACTTAGTGAGACCCTGTTTCAAAATAAAAAATAAAAAACAAGGCAGGGGGTATAGCTTGGAGGTCGAATGCCCCTGGATTTCATCCCCAGACCCACAAAAAATCATATTATTTTCACTTTTACCTATTTTGAACTTTACTTAAATAGACGCAAGTGTATTATTTTCTGACTAGCTGTTCTCATTCAACATCTTGTTTGTGAGATTCATCTGTGGTATGTAGTTGTAGCCCATTCATTTTTATTGTGTTTTGTATTTCGTCCATTCCACTGTTGCCATTTATGTGTGTTGTTTCTTGTTATTTTTCAACATTAATATTGGGTGTCTCCCTATACACAAAAGTATAGAATATGCACATGTTTAGATTGAGAAGGTAATAACAAACTACTCTCCAAATAAGTTGTATAAGCCACAAATGGGAATTGAACCCAGAGGCATTCCACTTCCAAGCTATACCCTCAGCCTTATTTTTTATTCTGTATTTTGAAACAAGGTCTCAGTAAGTTGCAGAGAGCCTCACTAAGTAGCCAAGGCTGTCTTTGAACCTGTGATCCTCCTGTCTCAGCCTCGCAAGTACTGGGATTAAAAATGTGTGCTACCATACCCAGCTACAAAGTTGAATGTTTGTCGCTTGGGAGGCGGAGACAGGAGGATCATGCTGGTTTGGAGCCAGCCTCACTGGCTTAAGAGACCCTGTTTCCAAATTTAAAAAATATATAAAATAGGTCTGGGAGTGTAGTCCTGAGGTAGAAGCGCTTCCAGGAACCTCAGTACCACAAAAAAAAAAAAGAAAAAAGAAAAAAAAAGAAATTAACCAATGTGGGATAATTTCCTTGATTGTAATTTTCTGAATTTTAAAAATTTCCAATTTTCAATCAGAAGATAGTTATTTAAAATATACACAAATGAGTATATGTGTTCGTGTATCCACCACAAAGATGACAGAATGAGTTAGTTGCCAGATCTACCAAATTCTTAACTATAAACAACCAAATTAAAAATGTGGCATAAGGTACTGCGTCTAAGTTAAAACTACTGTCATCCCAACCACTAGTGTACCAAGAAGCCTTTTTTTCATATGCACTGTTAACAAGAATGTGGTAAATCTATGAGTTGTCATGGAAATATATTCAAGTTAATTAGTTAATAACAAAGCATCTATAAAATTATATGTGTATGTACACATACACACATGCATAGTAACTTTTTTGTGGTGCTGGGGATTGAACCCTGGGCATTCTACCTCCAAGATACACCCCAGCCCTTTTTTAAATTCTGTATTTTGAAACATGGTCTCACTAAGTTGTGGAGGGCCTCACAAAATAGCTGAGGCTGGCCACTAACCCAGATCCTCCTGTCTCAGCCTGCCAAGTGCTGGTATTACAAGTGTGTGCCACCATGCTCGGCTAACAGTAACATTTTTAAAAAGAAAAAAAAAGTGTGTTTTAGCCCAGCATGGTGACACATGCCAGTACTCCCAGTATTTTGAAGGCTAAGAAGTAGAATGCTCATAGGTTCAATCCCTAGTACACCCATACACACAAACTGTGTTTTGATTAGGTACAACTATACATACATAAAAATGATGTTGTCTATGCATAGGAAGAAGTCTAAACTACTGATATGCTCCAAACTATTAGAAATGAAATTGCCAAGGAATGAGATCAATTTTGTTATTTTAATGCTTTGTGGTCAGCTTTAATTTTTAAACTTATTGTTTGATTCTGTTACAAAGAACTTTTTACTTTTTCAAGTTCAAATCTAATAAAGACAGGAATGCTAAGTGAAGCTGGAATATGTAACATTTTAGCTTAAAAAACACTTTCTTAGCAAGGTGTGGTGGTAAATGCCTGTACTTGGGAGGCTGAGAAAGAAGAATCACAGTTTCAAGACCAACTTTAATAACTTAGAAAAACCTGGATTAAAAAAAATTAAAAAGCCCGGGGGTATAGCTAGGAGGTAGAACACCCCTGGGTTCCATCGCCAGTACCAAAGAAGACCACATTCCTGTTATTTAGTTTGACTACCAATATATATCCCTAAACAATATATTATTAATTTGCTTGTTTTTAAACTTCACATTTACATTTATTTCCTTAAAAATAAAGCCAAATAATCAGCTTTTAAAGTATATTTCATAGTGAACAGAGCAACTTCTAGAAAGATTATTTCAACTACCGTTCTAGAAACCAAACAGAAAAATATTTCAGGTTCCAAATCTTTGGGCTTTATAAAGAGTGAAGAAAAGTTGAGAACAGATGTAATTTCATGTCGAAAAAGTGGTAAGAGAATTAAAAACTAGCAAAAAATACAAACAAAATGGTTACTTTAAAAAATATATTGCAATGGAATATAAATGTCCAACTTACATCTATTGGCAGTGATTCATCTTCTTTTTCTGTTAATCGCATATAAGAACGATCTATAAACCAGAAGCATACCATTAAGAAAACTGTAGCTCATTTTTCTTTCTTAAAATGCAAGCAAATCAATATGCCAGAGAAGTAGCTTATATGCTATGTAAAGTAAGGGAAGGCTAACCCTGGATTCCTCAAAAACCTCTATCTTCTAAGGCAGCCAATCTTGTCTTAATGAACTACTTTATTCTCATCATGGTCTGCTTTGTCACCTTGTAAAATGGAGAAGAGTGATAGATGGGAAAGTATGAGGTAGAAATACTTACACATAATTTTTTCATTACTACAGAAGGCTAGAAACTTCTAAAACTATTTACTTCACTAAGTTATCAAAGAAATTACAATTTAAATATTAAGAAGTGTACAGAAAATTTCAATTCTTAATAGCACCGCCATCACATAGTGAAGCCAAAGTAATAACGATAGATAAACATTTCTCTTGAAAGAACATGCTGAGGCAGTGGTGGAATAGAAATTCCAGGATGCCAAGTTCTGCCTCTTCTACTATTTAATCATAATTCTATTTCTGCCTTAACCTCTGGAGACAGCAAGGGATAAAGAAAATTATCAGAATTTGGAAGCTGGTAAATTTGTATCATAGTAGCAGCTCTTCAATTTAATGTAATTTACTGTATCTCATTTCAAGTTAAGATATCTTCAGTAATTGTAACATGTATCTAAACTTTAGAGTGTTAGAATGTGGGAGTAAGAGGGGGAGTGTGTCTCAGAATCAAAGAAATACAGTATCTTTTAATTGCCCTGAGTTTCCGAAATAGTAAAATATGAATAGTGAGATTAAAAGAAATTCACTATATGAACACTCCTCTATTATAACAATGGCTATTACAGCAAAAAAAGAAAGGAAGGAAGAAAGGAAAGAAAGAGCAGCCACACTCCATAGTATGCTATCTGCTGCTACAATTTGACTTGACATAATTAGTATCAAATGTGACCATCATTTGGTCTCTTGCCAAAGTATTATGAGGAGGTCTCACTGCAGTGATAAATTCACAAGACATTCTCATCATTTCATACATTAAAATACAAAATCCTAATTCTAGATGGACCTATGGCAATCTCTAATAATGTACTTTGGAGCCAATTGTGGTGGTGCACACTTGTTGTAATCCTAGTACTTGGGGGGCTGAGACAGGATGATTACAGTTTCACAGCCAGCTTCAGCAACTTAGTGAAACCCTGTTTCAAAATTAAAAATAAAATATGGCTGGGTGTGTAGCTCAGAGGCAGAAATGCCCCTGGATTCATTCCCCAGTACCACACACACAAGTGTACTCTGGGTCTAAAATTCCCATACTGTTTTGAGTGAACACATACTGACTCTTTCTTACAAAAGAATGTATTTAGAGATATATTTAACATATAGAGTCTATAAGGACAGATGTAAAGGAAAAATCAATCCAATACCAAGAAGAGATATGAACTAGCCTCCTGTCTGTTCCATATCCAGCTAGATTTGTTTGCATGAAGCCTAACCTGATTAAAACACTACCTTTTGTCACACATTTCTTCATCTTCAAAAAGAAGGGGTTGGACTATGAATGTATAATTTTACTGCTGAAGCTTACTGTAGAAAATAACAGTTCTCCGGTGTATCCTAATTTCCTCCAGGACTATGCTTCTCAAACATATGTGCATACAAATCACCTGGGGATCTTATTAAAACACAGTTTCTGATTCAACAGGTTTGTCTTGGGGCCTGAGTATCTTGTAACAAGCTCCCAGGTGATGACTACGATGTTGGTCTGTTGACCACCTTTTGAGCAGCAAGGCTTAGGGATACTTTCCTTAACCCTCTTTTCCCCAAAATTACTGCCCTGCTTCCATGTACCCTTACATACTTTTAGCACAATATCTGTATCAGTTTATTGTGATTGTTTATTGATCCATTTGTTTCTTCAAGAGCTTATAAATTTCCTTGTGACATCATTGTACCTATAACACCTAAGCTTTCACCAGTGACCACTGACTGAATTTTATAATGCAGCGTAACACATTATCTTTTCCCCAAGGTCATACAGACTTAACGGTTAAGCACGTTTATAAAAACCATATCCTCAGACTCCCTGCCCAGTGCTCTTTATCTCGGTGTCTCTGTGAGGCAATTGATCACTTCTCAGTCTCTGCCTAGACAGCTCAGGAGTGCCCAAGATGTCCACTTAGTTGTCATGAGGCCATAAACACCCAAATATCTCAATACCACCCATGCCCGTTTTGTCCTCTGTTGGATGACAGTTCTGCCCTGGATTCCCGCAGACTCCCGCTCTGAATCTTCCCCCAGACACTCCCTTCCAATCTTCCTTCAATCTCAGGTGACCCGCACCCTTCAAACGCAAAACCTCCCACCACTGAACCTACAATGTTTTTCTAATTCACCCCAAACTCTAAGGTCTCAAACGACCGTTCCTTCTACATTCGGCCTGACAGTTCCTTAGGGGTGCGCCCACTCACCGCCCCCCGGGGTCCCACGCTGGAATGGTACCCGTTCTCCAGCCACTTACGCTGCGCGGCGGAAAAGGCGGCGTGGGCTAGAGCAAAGAGGCCGATGCCTACTAGCCCCTTCCACAGAGACGGCGCCATGATTCTGATAGAGTAGCCAACAAAAGAGTCGAAGGGCGCAAGAGCCGTTTCTTCTTCCACCGGCGGGTGTCCGCGCGGCGCAGCAAAGTGACGTCACTGAAGCCCTGGGCGCGAAGTGCTTTAGAGGTGCAGTAACTACTGAGCCATGAGAAAGCGGAAACAGGAATGCTGGGAAGAAGGGGAAAGAGACACGGTAAAAGGTCAGTAGGAGCCCCGAGCCTGCGTGGTGAGGCCTCTCTAAAGTGGGAGGAGCTGAGCGAAGGGCCTAGAAGAGGCAAAAGCGAGACCAATGGGGAAGCTGGGAGGAAGGGCGCTAGGCGACGAGCGCCCGCCTCCGGTGAAGGGGCAGGGCCTTTGAAGAGGCCAGGGCGGGGCCGAAGGGGGTGCTGCAGGCGG
Organism: Muscardinus avellanarius; assembly: GCF_963383645.1. Lineage (NCBI taxonomy): Eukaryota > Metazoa > Chordata > Mammalia > Rodentia > Gliridae > Muscardinus > Muscardinus avellanarius. Next base: position 71,191,576 of record NC_137792.1, on the reverse strand, counting down.
CGGTGAAAGGCTGTAGGTGTTAGTTTCAGCTCCCTGATTTTTTTTTCTTTTGTTGTTGTTGGTTGCTTGGTTTAGGTTTTCTTTTAAGCTCTGTCCTTTGTTTCTGTAGGTTTTTCCTGTGCTTCCGTCCTCGGGTACAGGCAGTGCGGAAGGAGGTGAGGAGGCAGATGAAGGGTCGAGAATAACCACCACCAAAGGTTTGGATCCCCAGACACTTGGCACACAGGGGATGCTCACTAAACGTTAGTCTCTTTCTCTTGACCTTCCAAGGGTCTTGGAGAATGATTCATTCCAAAAGTAGTGTATCGCGCTAGGGAACTGTTTTATCATGAATAACCAGCGTTCGTTAAAGAGTAAATAAACCGGGCGTGGTGGCGCACGCTTGTAATCCTAATACTTGGGAGTCTGAGACAGGAGGATCGCACACTTCCGAAGCCAGCTTCAGCTACTTAGAGAGGCTCTTAGCAACTTAGCGAGACCCTGTTTCCACATAAAATATAAAATAGGTCTAGGAGTATAGAAAGCTCCCGGGTTCCATCCCCAGTACCACACACACACACACACACACACACACACACACACACACAAAGTAAAAGAATAAACAGGTGGTAACAATGAAGTTCCAGCGTGTCTCTGCTCTCTATCTCTGATCAGAATAAAAATGAACCCTCCTTTCTTCATTTTTCTTTGTCTTCATCTGCTAAAATGTACATATTCAATAGTGAGGTTCTCCCTTGACCACTTTTCGTTCTGCTCTCCCTTTATGAGCTCACCTATTCATTCCCACTTCTAACCGTGTAGATATAGTAATTCCAAATCGACATGCCCGGTCCCTTAGCTCCGGATCTGCATTTCCGACTACCTGCTGGACACTTATTTCCATGTGAGTGGCCCTGTGAAACTTTCAGTTTATGTAGTGGAAATGAAATTCATCTTTTATTTCCTCAAACTCTGAACCAATTCAAGTGTCCCCTGGCCAAGTGGCAGACCTTTGTAAACTGCATGTTAAAAGATAGATACAAAGTAGGATTACCATTGTTTTCTTTCAGCCCTCTCAAAATTATTTATTTTAGCTGCATCATTATTCATCCATACTGGCCAGTTACCACCCCTTTTGAATTTTTCATATTCCTATTTATAATTCCCTTAGCCTGCTATTTTTATATCACTTTCTGACCTACTATATAATTAATGTTTTTTGTGTGTGGCACTGGGGATTGAACTCGGGGCATTCTACCTCTGAAATACAGCCCTGTCCCCTATTTTATTTATTTTTTATTTTGAAACAAGATCTCACTAAGTTGCTTAGGCTAGCCACCAAGAAAACTTGTGATTCTCCTGTCTCAACCTCCTAAGCATTGTGTTTTTAGGCCTGTGCAACCACACCCAGACCAATTAATGAAGTTATTATTTGTTGTGTTATTATTGGTTACTGTCTTCACCCACAGAAATGTAAGCTCCAAGAGAACAGATTTCTTTGTGCCTAGAATCTTGACTGCCACATGGTAGGCATTCAATGAATATTGAATGAATGTGAATGAATTATGGAAAATAAAAAGGGATATATTGTTGTTTGAAAGAATTTCTGTAAGATGTCCTTCTATTTTTATTTTTATTTTTTTTTTGGTGGTACTGGTGTTCCTGGAAGCCCTTCTACTTCCGGGCTTCACTCCCAGACCTATTTTTTATTTGGAAACAAGGGTCTCTTAAGCCAGCGAGGCTGGCTCCAAACCAGCGCGATCCTCCTGTCTCTGCCTCCCAAGTGCGGGGATTACAAGCGTGTGCCACCACACCCGGCCTGTCCTATTATTTTGAATTGGTGTAAAAAAATCCCTGTAGACTTGTGATATACTTGAGTTTTCTCCAAACTGAAAAACAAACTAGAAAATAAAAAGACATCCAAATTCAGCAAACTTCCTCAACTTTACCTATGTAAATTTTATCCTGGATCCCATTGTCCAACAAATCTTTAATCAGGACCTGATTTTTTTCTCTGGACTCTCCAATTTCTTCACCTGTAAGCCAAAATTTTATATAGTACATGACATAATGTATTCCTTACAAATGTGGTATAATTTATAAGCCTCGCAATCAGGAAGAACCAGCTGGCAATTTCTGTATAGTTGGTAGGAAAATGCTTCTTTCTCCCCCTTGAGAGTTGGCAAGATAGAAAAGATAGTTTAAAAATCTTAGAATTTTGATTTAGCTTGGATAATGGTCAAATTAAAATTGGCCTTTTCATGTGCTTTGTTAAATTATCTGTTCTAATATCAGTTTATCTGAAAGTCAGGCATTGCGTCACATGCCTGTAATCCTAGTACATGCAAAGCAGAGACAGGAGGATTGCATGGTCAGGGCCAGTTTCATCAATTTATCCAGACCCTCAGCAACTTAGTTAGATCCCATTAAAAAAATTAATAAGTTTGGAGACATAGCTCTGAGATAGAATGACCCTGGGTTCAATTCCCAGTACTCCTCCCAAAGATATTATCAATTTATCTGAAGCAGAAAATTATTAAGTATTTTCTTGAAGGCTCTGAGATCTGGTTCCTTTTGTTTAAAAATATGGTGTTATGAGCCGGACATTGTGGCACACAGTTGTAATCCCAGTACTTGGGAGGCTGAGACAAGAGGATTACAAATTCAAGGCCAACCGCAGCAATTTATTTCAAACTAAAAAAATAAAAAATGAGCTGGGGGCTTAGCTCAGAGGTAGAATGCCACTAGGTTCAATCCCCAGTACCAACACAATAAAGTCAGTAACAGTAACCTGTCTAGTATTTGTATAAGTAATGAATGCATAATGTATTATCCTAATCTTTGGGGGAAGTGGCCCATATCCAGAGATTAAGTTTTGTTTTTAATATAGCCCACTTAAATTGCCTTCTCCACTATCTTTTTTTAACCTCTTACTAGCCTAACTTCACATTTCTAGTAATAAATAGATAAGTCCTATTCATGGAGTTGGATTTTTTTGGTGTGTGTGGTACTAGGGTTCCTGGAAGCCCTTCTACCTCCGGGCTACACTCCAGACCTATTTTATATTTTTATTTGGAATCAGGGTCTCTTACGCCAGCGCGGCTGGCTTCCAACCTGCTCAATCTTCCTGTCTCCGCCTCCCAAGCACGGGGATTACAAGCGTGCGCCACCACGCCCGGCAATGGAGTTGGATTTGGATCATCTTATCTATAAATTCTAAACCAAAGGGAAGCCAAAATATTCATAATTACACTTAGCAAGGTCTGAATCATTCAAATAAGTACCTTGCATCTACTCATACATGGTTCTGAAGGTTAGAATTAATCCCAAAGGTGCAAGGTGCAGCTACTGGCTACGTTTTCATGAGCTCTTAAAACAAAAGTCAAGCCTTATAATAAAGAATATTTAAATTTCTAAGTGACCCTAGAAGTGCTTTTATTTCCCCAAAAAGACAACTGTTCTCTTTGTGCACTGTGGATAAATGATGTGAATATTATTGAAGGGGAAGGCTGCTGATTTCTAAAGCATTTCCCATTGAAATGTTGTGCAGATTCTTCACATTTCCCAGGATAATCTGTTGAAAGGAGGAAGAATCATTATCTACAAACTGTCTTCAAGTTCATTTACTTTGTTCTGTGACAGCCATCTAGATGAGTACCTTCATATATCACACATCCATAGCTTCATTTCCCAGGAAAACTCCTTTTATTTGATACACTCAGCCCTTTTCCACATAGTTCAAAAATCCACTTTCGCTAGGAATATATTCTCGGCTATCTTAGGTATCTGTAAAACCTAACTATCTATTGCAGGTACTAAGCCTTTATTCAAGCTATTTATATTTAGTACAGCTTCTCTGGATAGTAGAATTCTACTACCTGCTTGGCAAACTAGTATCTTCAAGATTGAAATCGCGTCCTCTTTTACTTATTTCTTAACACAGATGATATCTGCTTACTGTAAGAAATTCAAACAACAACAAGAAATGTATTTCTTTGAAAGCATGAAAGTGGCCCCATGATATTTTGAGTTTTGATCTTAGTAAACAAGACTGTTTACATGTGATTACATGATGCATATCTTTAAGGCTTTTTTGCTTGTTGATGGTTTATATGACAGTGATTAAAAACATTTACTCTGGAATCTGACTTGGTCTGAATTCTGTCTTCTCCTTCTTTCTTCCTTTTTTTGTGGTTCTGGAGATGGAACCCAGGGGCATTCTACCTTCAAGGTACACCTCCAACCCTTTTTTGTTTTTGTTTTGAAACAGAGTCTTGCTCGGGCGCTAAGTTGCTGAGGCTGTCCTCGAATGTATGATCCTCCTATCTTAGCCTCCCAAACTGAGATTATAGGTGTGTACCACCTTGCCCAGCTCTGCTTTTCCAATACTGAAGAAGTTGCTTACCGTCCCTATGCTGCAGTTTCTTCATCTGTAAAATGAGGATAGTAGTAGTGCTTATTTGATAAAGTGGTGGTTGGCACTGAGTGACAATATGTACAAAGTGTTTAAAATTGTCTCACACATACTAAGCACTTTGTTACCACTTGCAGTTGCTTTTGACTCATCTATCTCTTTTTCTAAAGTAAAGAGGTTCTTTTGCCCTTTCAATTTTCCTCAAACATCAATCATTTTCCCTTTTTAATATGTGTGTGTGTGTGTGTGTGTGTGTGTGTGTGTGTATGTTACTGGGGATTGAACTCAGGGGGATTCTACTTCTGAACTACCCCCACAGCCCTATTTTTCTTTAATTTTGAAACAGTGTCTCTCTAAATTGTCCTTGTTCTGGCCTCAACCTGTGATCCTGCTGTCTCAGCCTTTCAGATACTAGGATTACAGGTGTACACCACCATGCTTGGATTCCCTTTTGATTTTCTTAATTGCTCTTCTTTGAAACATTTATAGATCTACCAATATCTCTCTTAGGGTTTCATTACCTAATCTGCACAAAGTATCCTAGGATACTTGTATGAGGTTATGATTATTTATTTCAAAGAGCCCTCTTAATGACACGGAAAATCTTATTTGCTTTTTTAGTACATTGGGTAGGTCCATTTAGGAAGAAAACTGTTGAAAACTCTAACATTTTTATGCTCAGTTCTAACTGGTAACTGTGTTCTTGGTTCTGTTTAAATAGGCATTTCTCTACACTACTGCCTAAGGACTTAGTCTCTTTCTTCTGTCTTTTCTTAGAAGAATGCAAGATCTCCCAAAACTTCAATATTGTTCCTGTGGTTCCCAAATCTATCGCTGGTCCTGACTCCACTCCTGAATTGCTCTAACTGCCTATTGTGATATCTTCCCTTAAAGTTCTCACCTGTCCTTTAAATCCAATCTGTCAATGGAACTATACTTCTGACATCATATGCAAGCTTCTAATGGCCCTGTGTTTTCCAGTTTTCTATGTTCAAAATCTTTCAATTCCTCCTAAAGCACTCCCAAACCATGCATAGTTGCCATCCTACCGTTTCATTAGTTCTTGTGTCCAACTCCATTTTCATTCCTACTGTTCCATCTAGGTAAGACCCCTATTGCTTTACAATGATAGTTTTCTAAATTCTCAATTGGCTTCCCTATTGCCCATATATCTGTGTTCCTTTTGTTCTCCTTTCTGCAGCCAAATTAGTATTGGGGAAGTTTTTGATCAAGGAAATAAAGGAGTTAAAAATTTGTGAGGCATGGAGACCTTCCACAGTGTGACCTTAGACCAACTTGTCCACTTTTTCCTCAACACACGAATTAGTTAACCCCATATTTACCAACATCTCCAGTGAACCAGACTGTGCTAAGCACTGGACTAAATTTATCTATGTTTTTCAGTTAATTATCAAGTGTTTACTGAGCACTTATTATGTACCCAGTGCAGTAAATCCCTCTTTCAGTTTGTATTCAAATTGAATCTATGAACTCAGGGAAATTTAATGCCAAGTATGAATGTAGAGATTTCTTTCACACTCAATGAAATTTAATAAGCAGTTTTTGAGCCAAGCACAATGGCACATGCCTATAATCCCAGTATTTCAGAGGCTGAGGTAGATCACAGGTTCAAGGCCATCTTCTAAAACTTAGTGAGTTTCAAAAAAAAAGTAAAAAAGCTGGGGGTATAGCTCAGAGGTAAAGTACCCCTGAGTTCAATATCCCATGCCAAAAATAAAAATGTGACAATTTTTGAGGCAGTGCATAATTATGTTGGTTAAGCCTCATGTTAGATGGTATCAGTAAAAGAATGAGATACCTAGTTCCTGCCCACATGGTGCACTTGACCTTGGAATAAAAAATTGTAAATTAACCATGATAATTCACCAGGAGACCTAAGATAGAATTCTTCCTGGGAGCTCTGGGAACCCTTAGGAAGAGGAGGCCCTAGTGACTAGGGCTTCCTGGAAAGTTTTCTCGGCAGGTAAAAGCTAGCTTGGGAAGAAAAGGGTCAGAGATCTACCAAAAGCAGGAACACATGGGAAGGCAGGTAGATCATATGAAACCATACAAAGCAGTCAGGGAACTACAAGGAAGGAATTCAGAATGGCTAAAGCAAAATATGTGGGGCAAAAGGGATAGGTTTCAGGGGTGAAGAGGATGCCTGGAGTGAGGGCATATTCCACATTTTGTGTCAGATTGGGAACCAGAACCCAAGCCATTGAGGGCCATTGGAGGGTATGGAACAGGTGTGTGACTTATATAAATAGATTGGTGTTTCAGAACACTTCCTTTTGGAGAGTGCAGGAATGGGGGACAGAGACTAAGGCAGAGGTCAGCATACCTTTTCAACAAAGGGCCAGATAGGCTTTGTAGGCCCCGCGATCTCTTTGGAAATGAGACTCAACTCAGTTTTGATAGTGAAAAAGCAATAAATATAAACAATAATAAACAAATGGCCCAAAACCCATTACTGACAGACACTGTAATTTCAGTTTCACATGTCCCAATTCTCATGTGTCTTCTTTGTTTCTTTCAGCCCTTTAAAACGTAAAAAACAAAATCATTCATAGCTTCAGGTCATACAGGTGGTAGGCTACATATGGCCTTTGGGCTACAGGTTGAGAGTGCAGAGAAGATGGACGACTCCTTCAAGAAGCTTATCTTTCAAGGGTAGGGGAGAAATTGTGAAGTAATAAGTAGTTACAGGGAGGTGTTAAGGAAGGCCTATTTATCAGAGGAGATCTAAAAGTGTTTAGGGAGAGTAGTAAGGGGTAGTGGAGGAGGAAATACTGAATATTAGGAGGTAGGAGAGGAAGGTGGATATTGGAATAGAACCTGGCAGAAGCAGAAAAGTGATGAGATTCAGAGTACAGGTGGAGTTATGAGCTGAGCATTGAAGTGACTGCTGGAACAGGGAACAGAGGGAGAGAGAAAGCCTGTGAACTAGATGATCAAGGACACATAGGAGCGACCAGGAAGTTATTAGATGTCAAAACAAGGAAAGGAGGTGGTGCAAGAACTTCTACAAAGGGTGGGGGAGGAAAGGGCTTGAAACAGCAATGTGGAGGGAGCACAGTGTCCACTCCTCCTTCACCCCACATGTCATAGTGTGTGAATCCTATGAATGTTTCTGCAGGACAGTAGGGTTGTGACAAAATGAACTGCCTCTACTTGAAATGGTTTCTGGGCATGCAGTGTCCTGGGAGAGGTGCAGATCCTGATAAAGGGAGGTGATGGAGGGCCCATCAATGCAGCAATATTGGGGTTTGGTCACAAGGGAGAGCATACCAGACAGTGCACTGGCCTGGACTTGCACAAGATGGGGACACAGCAGAGAGGAGAAACTGGAGATGGGAGTGCCAAGTATGGAATAGTGTTAGATTGAGAGAGAAGGACATTCTGAAGGGAGCCCAAGGCTCATGGGGATTGGCTACCCAGTTGAGTTTTTTACTTTTCAAGTTACCTCCTGAGATCACAAGTTTGAGGCCAGAGTGGTCAACTTAGCAAGAACCTGCCTCAAAATAAACTAAAAAGTGTCGAGAGTTTAGTCTGTGGTAGAGTACTTGCTAAGTGTATGTAAGGCCCTGTGTTCAATCCCAAGTATCACAAGAACAACAAGAAAGAGATTCCTCCTGGGACTCTGATATAAAGAGATTGTTGCTGGAACACACTAGTTACTGGGGCCACATAAATAGAGGTAGAAACTGGGACTTGAAGACATTTTCTGACTGTAGTCACGAAAGCAAATATGTGACTCCCGTTTTTTCGAGTTTCATTCAGATAGTGGAAAATGGTATTGTGCTCAGGCAAAACAGTCTTGGAATGAGGGCTTAGGCCTGAAAGAGCAGGTAAGCTTTTTCACTAGATTGCCTGGGAAATTAAAAGATAGGTCTGGGGAAAGTATATCAGGAAGCCCAGGAAGGTGCCTTGCCTGGGTTTCTTGCCTCCAGAGAGCCCAGCCCTGTGAACAGGAAAATGATCTTAGGCTGGAGTCGGGGGATAGGGGACAGGCAGCCATGGAGTTTCTTGGGAAGACATAGATAGAATCAGGTACTAATAGGAGAGAATGGGGACAGTTACTGTCTACTGTTGCAGGTTTGGGATTATTTCTGACTTAATAGGGACAGAACTTGGAGAGGAACAACATTCTATAGAGTGTGTGTGTAGGGGTGTACTGGGAATTTAACCCAGGGACATTCTAACTATGAACAACACCCCCAACACTATTTTTAATTTTTTATTTTGAAACAGTCTCCCTAGGTTGATGAAAGTCTCACTACTTGCTGAGGCTATCCTCAAACCTATGATCCACCTGTCTCAGCCTCCTACGTACTGGGAATATAATCATGCACCACCACATTTGTCTTCTACAGCCTTTTTAAGCTCAATATCTTCATAGACCATAAAGAGCTACTTGGTGGGAGTCATTTTATACCTGGGAAGCTTGAAGTTGCCTGACTGTTGTTTGGGTAGAGAGGTTATATGTCTCTGAGATGAAAATGTTTGAGAATCATGAATTCTAGACAGAATGGCAGGAAATGTATTGATAGAAATATCAACAAGGATATAAAGAATTTGAGAAATAGTACATATTGGTAGGGGGAAACAATGTGCTCATTTCAAAACATTTTTTTTTAGTTTAGGAGGGTATTAGGAACTTCACCAGAATTTGCTCCAGAACCACCAGGTACAAGTCTGAAGAGAGGGTGGCTGAGATTTGTAGCTAATTCATACAGAAATGGAAGATTAAAGAAAACAAAGGACCTATGCAAACTAAGGAGCGATCTGAGAAGGGTGGAAACAGTAAGAATTTATGGTTTCACACCCAAAGCTCAAGTATGAAGAAAAGAAGAGCTGTGAAAATTCTGTTTGTGCAAGGTTGAGAGGCAGAGAAAAGAGGAAACAGAGAGAAAGAGATGGGAGATAAGGGTCAAAGGTGACTGTTGAGGAAAACGCAGTATGCAAAAACAAAAGAGAGAAAACCCACATCACCATCAAAGATTTCTTCTTCTAAAATAGAAGGGAGTGTTTTTGAGCACCGATACATGTGATCAAAAACCAATTGAGTCTTTTTTTTTTTCGAGAGTGATGATTTTGTTTGCAAAGATTCCTGACGTGACAGATGACATGTATTAAGTGTATATATGTCAAGCAAACCGAATATATGAGTATACAGTCACAGGCATGATCACACCTCTGAGGACTTTTTTTTTTTCGGTACTGAGGATTGAACCCAGGGGCATTCTAGCTCCGAGCTCACCCCAGCACTATTTTTTATTCTTTGTTTTGAAATGTCTCACTAAGTTGCAGAGGGCCTCACTAAGTAGCTGAAGCTGTCCAAGAACTTGTGATTCTCCAGTCTCCACCTCCCAAGTACTGGGATTACAAGAGTGTGCCACCACGCCCTGCTTGAGTCATTTCTCTTATGAACCATTAAAGTGTTGTTGTCCCCCCTCCCCCAGTGAGGCTAGAACAAGGGAAATCAGGTTTAAATTACTGAGGTGGAGTACGAGACCACTCCCAAGGGGCCAACTTTTTATCCTGTTAAGCGACACTGGCGGACAGTATTAAGATGGGTTATGAAAGATCGATTCTCCTGAGAGCTACGAATAGGATCAAAGTAGAGAGAGAGCACAATCTGCCGCTGCTTGATTACACGGAGTCAATGTTCTTTTCGCAGAAAACAGTGGAATATAGATTCGACGACCTTTCGTTCCCTGGTCACGCAGGAGCGTGCCTGTCCGCAGGAGCGTGCCTGTCCGCACGAGCAAAAGGACAGAGGAATCTGAAAGAGCTAAACATGCCGCGGCCCCTTTAAGAGTAGCGTGGCGGCGCACCCCGTTGGCTGGCCTCTGGCGCCGCCCCTTTCCCGTGAGCCCTCGGGGAGTGGTCCGACCGCGGGCGGCTGCTGGTGCGGAGAGGGGAAGGGGGGGTGGCAAGGGGAGGCTAGGCTTGAAGCCGCAGGCACTAGCGCCCCTCCATCGCGGTGTTGGCCTCCGGCCCCTGGCCCGCCCGCTCATGCGGCCCCTCTGGTTGCTTCTCGCAGTGAGCGTCCTTGGCTGGGCTGGGGCATCGGACGGCGCAGGCGGAGCGATTAGAGCCATGGATGAGGAGATCGTGTCCGAGAAGCAGGCGGAGGAGAGCCACCGGCAGGACAGCGCCAACCTGCTCATCTTCATCCTGCTGCTCACCCTCACCATTCTCACGATATGGCTCTTCAAACACCGCCGGGCCCGCTTCCTGCACGAAACCGGCCTGGCTATGATTTATGGCAAGTGCCCCAACCCCTGTCCGCCCCCCTGGCATTGCCCCTTTTTCTGTCCACCAGCTGTATCGCTTTTTCTCCCGGCCCTACTTGGCCTACAACAACCCCCCCCCCAATTCCATCCATTTTCTGCCTCCCCTCCCCCTGCCGTTTGTCTTCCTCAACCCCTTTATTTCAGCTAAGCTTCCTGATTCTCTACCTCGCCTCCGCCTCCTTTCCTCCTCGGCCTTGCTACCCCCACCAATTTTCTCTTCCTTTCCGACCCCACCCCCTTTTCTCTGCCCCTTCCTCCTTCGCTTGCCTTTGAAGCTGCGGATCAGGACCCAGGTTGAGTGTGGGAAGGGAGTGGGTGTGGTGTCTGGGATTGGTGTGGGGATGGGGGAAACACCATTGCGATCTATTTCTCCTGGGTGTCATATTTTTTTAAGACTCATTGAAGCTGCAGTAGTATCTGCTGCCGAGCAGCATCTGGCATGCTTTGAGAAATGGCCTTTACTCATCCCCAGCTCTTTATGCCTTGTCCTGTTTAGGTTGAAATTTAAAACCTTACTCCTGTGAAGCCCAAGCAAAATAATATATAACCCTGAAAGTCAGGTATAGGGTACAGAAGGCTTAGGGCATTTTAAATGACGCCCTGATTTATTGTACTATGCCTGTAACAGCAGATATGGATACATATGGTTGACCCTTCCAATTTGCCTTGTGGAAGTGAGGAGGAGGAATATTGATGGTTCTTCCAGCAGTGTGGTATACTATACGATGATCAGGACAGTTCAGCTAAACAGCAATTAACTAACACCAGGCATAAGCAGTCTGAATAACTTGCTATTGGCATGAGGTTGTTGACTAGTTGTTGAGTGCCTTCTTGTGTTTCCGTGTGCTTTCTTTTTGAAGTGATTTATTTTTATTTTTTTGTGATGAGTGAAGAAGGGCAAATCAAACCATAGGTGCAGAGGCATTTGTAGGCATACTTGTGCCTCACAAAGGGAAAAGAAGATACATATTGCTGACTATATAAATCCTGTGAGTGTAGGCTGAAGAGATGAGGGCAAACAATCCTGTGTGCAGTACAGATGTGAAGATTATCTTCCTCTGCAACAGTCTTAAAACTGTTGACCTTGTTAAGGTTTGTCTCTTAAGACTTGCAGATAGGTAGTTGAAGCTTCTGCATAGAAAGACATTTCTTTCTCCATGCAACCCCACCATCCCCACTCCTCCAGTATATCCAGACTTCTAGAATTTGCATGCATCTCAAGGGTAACAAGGAAAGGTAATTGTGTATCTTGGGAAAGTGTGTGGACTGAAGCTTATTTTTTCGTGTGGAAGATAATAAAATTCTAAGCCTATGTGTAAAATACCTTTGCTCACTAGGATGTTTTAGACATTAGGTGGGGTTTTTATTTCACATTTTTATCATTCTTTTTCAGTGCCCCTGAAAGCAAATTTGCCATATAAGCTATAGGTTATTATATTATTTATTTGGTGATACTGTGTGATATATTTACTTTCCTCAGAAAACATCTACTGATCAGCCTACTGTGTGTTATGCACAGAAAACACAAAGAAATTTAGGACCCTTGCTGTCAAGGAATTTATAAGACAAGTCAAAAATAAAATAATGGCGTCAGAGATTTGGTTAAATGCAAAATGAGTATTACAGTGTTAAGAGACTGATCTCAGATATCTCTTTCCTATTGAGAAAGATAGTGTGATGTGACAATTAAAGCTACAAAGCTTTAGATCAGAGGTTAGCAATTTTTTTTTTTCTGTAAAGGGCCAGATAGTAAAGATTGTTGACTTTAGACTGTATTTCCAAATAAAAAATAAAATAGGACTGGGAGTAAAACACAAGTAGAACAACCTTGAGTCCAGTCCCCAGTACCAAGAAAATAAAAAAATTGTTGACTTTATGGGTCACCTAGAATTCCATGTCTGTGCTCCATTTTATTTGTTGTTGTGTTTTTTTACAAATTTTTTTCTTCTTTATTTTGTGGCACTGGGGATTAAATCCAGGGGTACACTACCACTGAAGTATATCTCTCCAGCCCTTTTAATTTTTTATTTTATTTTTAAGACAGGGTCTTGCAAAATTGCTGAGATTGGCCTCAAACTTATGATCCTCCTACCTCAGCCTCATTAGTAGCTAGGATTATAGGCATTCACCATCCCATGCCTTTTTACAAACCTTTAAAAAGTAGAAACTGAGCCAGCTGTGATGACTTGTGCCTGTAATTTTAGTACTTAGGAGGATGAGACAGGTGGATTACAGGTTTAAGGCCAGCATCAATAACTTAGACCCTGTTTCAAAATTAAAAAAAAGGACTGAGAGTGTAACTAAAGGTAGAATGCCCCTGAGTTCAGTCTCTATAAAAAAAGATGTTCTTAGCTCTTGGGCCATATGAAAACAGGACTATAGTTGTAAACCATTGCCTTTAGAGATGGGCCTGGATTCCTGTCCCATTGTGACAATAGTTATATATATATATATATATTCACAAGTCCCTTCTCCTATTTTATTCTCATATATTGGGATAATAATTATAGGTTTATTGTAGGGAAGCAATGTTTTAGCTTAGTGCTTGACTCCTAAGTAAATGCTTAATGAATTATAGCTGTGTTATTATTATTATTATTGTTATTATTGCATTTTCTCAGGATAGTCTCAACAGTTCTTCTTCATTCAGGTAATTTTTTTTCTTAATTTTTTGAAACAGTCTTGCTTAGTTGCCTAGGTGAGTCTCAAGCTTGTGATATTCATGGCTCACCCTCTAGAGTTCTGGGATTACAAGCCATTCACTAAGAACAGTTCTTTTAATGACTCAATTTTAATGGCTCAGTTAAGAGGCTAACAGAGAATTGTTAAATAGGGACTTTAAATTGCTCTGGAAATATTTGTTTCTTGGTAGCTGATATCCTTATCTTCATCTAAGTTGTGGGCTGAGCTAGAAAAGTAGGATTACTGGTTGTATTTCTTGAAGTTTCTCATTTAATAAAAGTAATAGAGTATGTTAGTATTAGTCTGTGAAGGAAAAAACAAGGGTACCTTTTGTGGAATATAAAGTACAAGAATACTAACAGAGTCAAATCTGGGATTAATTTGGTATTCTGTAGCCTGTTCCATTTTTACCAGTGTGGGCAATAGTGGGGGGGGGCACTGTGAGCTAAAACTGCCTCCTAACTCACAAGTGCAGTTTGAGACTAGATGGTATTATGTCAAGTGGTTTCAATACCATGGAAATTTAAGTTTTCTTAGTCTAATTACTGTCACTCATCTTTTCTTAGGACTCTTGTACCATCAGAGCTATTGTGTTCTTATATTATTTCAAGACCTTGATGTTCCAAGTGAAAAAAAAATACCTATACATCCAAGGTTCAGCCTACTATGACCTTGTCTCTGTGATGTCAGTTTAGCTACTTAACTACTAGGAAAATGCTACTTAAATCGAGCCTTTTCTTTATCTTTCTGAGAAGCAAGGGTAAAAAATGTAATTGCTAATGGGGTCAGTTTCTAGATTGTAATATAGACTAATTGCTCTCCTTAGAAACACAATTGCAATGCACCCACGTGTTTTGTTCATTGGGCTAGTCTTCTTAAGAAGCTTAAAAGTAAGTCAATGTTAGTAAAAATTGAGATAAATTAAGTCTGGTAAGTGACACTCACTGAAGTATGCTTACCAGATAATATAAAAAGCAAATAAATGGAAGAAATATTGGGTTTGGCTTAAGGTTAGTGAATCCAGGGTACTAGGATTAATTAATATGATTCAACAATAAATATTTATTAAAATATTTATGATGGCTGGGTGTGGGGCCATGTGCCTGTAATCCTAGTATGTGGAAGGCTGAGACAGGAGGATCCCAGGTTCAAGGCCAGTCTCAGGAACTTAGCAAGGCTTACAGCAACTTAGCAAAACCTTGTTTCCAAATAAAAAATAAAATAGACCTGAGGGTATAGCTTGGAGGGAGAATGCCTCTGGGTTCATTCCCTAGCATCACACACCAAAGAATGTCTATGATGTATGGGATATGATGAGAAATAAACGTATGAGCCATAGTCTTTGCCCACAAAACACAATTTAGTAATTTTAGTAGATGGTATTTGTTGAGCATTAATATGTTAGACATTTTGCTCTGAAAATATTTGTTTCTTGGTAGCTGATATCTTAACTTCATCTAAGTTGTGGGCATTTTACAAGTATCATGTTTTTGCATGTTATACTGGGGATTGAGCTCAGAGCCTCACACATGGTAGGCAAGTGTTCTGTGACTGAGCTGTACTTCCAGCCCTTTTTATTTTTTATTTTGAGATAGGGTCTTGCTAAGTTGTCCAGCCTGGCCTTGAACTTGCAATCCTCCTGTCTTAGTCTCCCAAGTAGCTGGGATTATAGGAGTGCACCACCATGCCTGTCTATAAGTATCATTGCATTTAAAGCACATGGTGGTGCATACCTATAATCCCAGTACTTGGGAGGCTGAGACAGGAGGATCACAGTGTTCAAGATAGCCTCAGCAACAAAGTGAGACCCTCACCAACTTAGCATGACTGTGTTTCAAAACAAAAATAAGAAGGGCTGGAGGTATAGCTCAGAGGTAGAATGCCCCTGGGTTCAATCCCCAGTGCCACAATAAAAACCTCTTTAACAGCCCTGTGAGATTGATACTATTATCTTTCTTTTTTTATAGATGAGGAAGTTGGGCTCAGAAAAATTAAATGAACTACCTGAAGTTATATAACTTACAAATATTTAGCCAGGATTTGATTCACAAGTTTCATTCTCTAGCTCCTAAACCATACTGGTCATGTTGAAGAGATAAAACTTAAATCTACAGAAAAGTCAGTATTGTTGCCACTGCCTATAAAGGAACTGTGGTTTAATGAGGGGTTATCTACCTTAAGGTCACAGGATAGAAGTAGATGGGGCCACAAATTGTACATTTCTCTAACTTCCAACTTGGTCTTTTTGTCCTTCACTGTCCTATACCCATTTTAATAATATAAGATATATAAGGAAATAATATTTAAAACTGTAATGTTTTGAAGGAAATTTGAGAGGGAAGACTTTGAGGGGATAGAGACTCAAACCATTTTGGTTCTCCAAAGAACTGCTGGGAGAAGTTTGTGTTTATGTGAGAGTAAGGAGAGGATTAGAAAATTTTAGTAGCTCTGGAGTTAAAAAATCTAGGTTTCAATTCTGGCTTTATAACTTTTATTGTCAAAAATAATGTTGGATTAGCCACCTATCCCCATTTTATAGTTGAAGCAATGAATGAGAGATAGTATCTTTGTCATGAGATAATAAGGCTCAAATGATGTATTTTTTTGCAGAAACAGAATTGTAATTGGTTTAGGGTCCTAAGTGAAAGGGTTTAATTGAAAAAGAGGTTTTCTTGATCTTTCTTGAGAGGGGTGTTGAAGATTAGTGAGTTTATATTGAAATGGAGAGGTTTGGAGTAAAGAACCTGTGTCAGATGGCTCCCATCTCTGTGGAAAGATAGGCAGTGGGATTGAGGATTTGAGGAGAATAAAATTTTGAAGAGTCACTGGGATTGATGCCAGGAGACAGGTGAATTAATGCATGTAAACTGACTAAAGTCAATAAAAGCTTTGGCTTTCTTGGCTATCTTGAAATTGAATTAGTTTTATATAGAGTCCATTAGCATTCTTTAAAGCAAGTAATGAATGTTTTTACAACCATGTCTTAATCTATAGATATGTTACCAGTTTTGGTCACACTTCATGCCACCATGATATGATTTCTTATCTACCTGGTTACCAAGTCCATTAAGGCTCTTCTCAGTCTTAGTATTTTATTTCCCTTCCCCTTATCCTATTCTACTGGGTCATCAAATCTCTCTGAAATACGGTATGTTTTAAAAATCCATCTCTTTTCCTTTCTCTGAGATTAGGTCCAAAGCTTTTATTGCCTGAATGATTGTACTGGCCACCTATCTGGACTTTCAGACCCTCTGTTGTCTAGACCAAGCTTTCTCAAATAGAAATCTAACATCAAGCTCATGTGTAGAACCCCTTCTATGACTTCCTTTTGCTTTTGAACTTCCTTCCCCAACATGCAAGTCTTTTATGATTCAGTTCCTGAAGATCTTTCAAACTCCTTATCACCTCATATAAGGTAGCCAGACCAAATTACTTGTGATTCTCTGAGTGGGCTATGTTCTTTTCTTTTTCCTTGACTGGATATATACTACTATTCCCCTTTCTGGAATATATTCTTTCTTATATTTTGCTACCTGCTAGGTGACACCACTGGAAAGACTTTCCTTAATGTCCTACTCCATTTAGGCTTTGTGTGTGTGTGTGTGTGTGTGTGTGTGTGTGTGTGTGTTTGTGTGATTTACATGACTTTGCAAATATACTAAAGATCACTGGATTATATAATTTAAAAGCGTAAACTTCACTGAATTTGTTATTAAGCAGTTACAGTTGGTCAGTATAGTTTTATAGAACATAGAACATAATGCTTCTTTGAATATCAATAGAATAATTCAGGTGAAGCCCTAGAAATATGCTAATTTCATAGCACCAGATTTGGGACACCTATTATAATCCATATTTTGATTTTGAAGCAGGTATTTTGAAATTTAAATGCAACCTTTTTTTAGTAGAAGAATTCAATCTACAAATAATATATTTATTTTATAATTTGTTAAATGTATGTTATGCCGTTCATATGCTTTGGGAATAAACATAGGGAAATATGTGTTTAAGTCTTATGAATTGATAGAGATGAAAAAAACACATTTCTACCAAGACTGTGTTTTCACATTCATATACCTTAAGCATATTGTATGTACAGATGATTTGGAGGTGTTTTCTCATTTTATTATTGTCCTTATCATTTATTTGTATATTGATCTGGAAATGCAATGATCTGCGCTGTTACCCTAGGGAATGCTTTTCTCTCCTGTCCCAGTGGATTACATGAATATTGTGCTCGTGGATGTATGAATTTAATAATACTTAAGCTGTATTTGCATTTGGTCTAAAAATTGGTTCTGAACCATAGGGGACCATACTCAGATATTTTCTGCTATCAGCCCAGAAGTGTGTGTCATTACAAATAAGTGGTCTCTGCTTTCAAGAAGAGCTTACATTGTTTTTTTTTCCCCCCAGGTCTCTTGGTGGGCCTTGTTCTTCGATATGGCATCCATGTTCCAAGCGATGTAAATAACGTGACCCTGAGCTGTGAAATACAGTCAAGTCCAACTACCTTGTTGGTAAATGTTAGTGGAAAATTTTATGAGTATACGCTGAAAGGAGAGATTAGCTCACATGAACTCAATAATGTTCAAGATAATGAAATGCTTAGAAAGGTAAGTTTTTCAGTTAAAGGGATCTTTGAATTTTCTTAAAAAGATATAACTAGCAGTAAAGTGTTTCTGAAAAATAATATTTTTATATTTAATATAATTTGTCTTTGAAAATCCAGTAAAGCCTCAGTTAATAAACATAGTAATGTAAGGCAATGAATATTTTATACATCGTATTTATTTTCTGGTTGTGGCTAAGTGCTATGACCCTTTTTTGTTTCACTCTATTGTTCACAATTGTAATAGTGACTGGAATTGAGTTAAGCAGAATGTATAAGCATTTCTTTCAATTTATAGATGGTCCATACAGTTTTAGAATACTTCAACATATTAAGCTTATGATGGATACTACCTAAAGTATTCCATCAATATTTCTTTTATTAATTTTCCCTGTCTTGGTTGTGTTCTATACTGAGCATGATTGAGCCTTTTTTTATCTATAATCTATAACTTCAGGGGCTGTAGTGCCAGCCTTGGTTAGTATACCATTCTGGAAAGCATTACGTAGGAAGTTTGATAGCAGTCATACCGGCTCCCAGACATTGCTGGAGCTGCTTGCTCCTGTGCCACTCAGTTTTTCTCATGAAGCTTCTCAGTGCCCGTTTATACATGTCTATCTGTTTCTGCCTACCCTTGGCCATTTGGTTCCACTTCTCTTTTCTTCTGCATTGGCAGGACTTGATGATAATGGCTACTTGATTGTGTTCCTCACCATATTTAATGCTTTCTAAATCTTCCATGAACTTAAAATTTGCTTTGCAGCAAGAATTCTTACCACTTGTAGAAAAATCCCAATTCCTCAAAAGTTATAGTAAACTGGCAGGCATAGTGGTGCATGCCTCAACCCCAGCTACTCCGGAGCCTAAAGAAAATGGATTACGAGTTTGAGGCCAGCTTAGACAACTTAGAGGGTTAGGGATTGGGATGTAGCTTAGTGGTAGAGTGCCGCTGGGTTTAATCTCCAGCACTGGAAAAAGCCAAATTCTAGTAAATTAAGTTTGAGCTTGGGTGTAAGTGTTATTTCTTTGTGTTCTTATAATATTTTGTAACCTTATGAACAGACGGGAATGTCTCCATTATTATAGCAAATATGCTTTTAATGAGTGGGCTGTCAGAGTTAAAACTGTGAGTTATATAGACATATTTTACCACAGTATAATGTTATGTTGCTTTAGAGATGTTACTTGTATATCATGTCTGTTTACTCTTGCCAACAATAATGATATACCCCCAAATTTTATGTTATCAGTTTTAGGTTTTTTGTTTAAAACAAAACTGTATTCTTGCTTTCTCATATTTTTAAGATTTTTAATCTTAACATATTTAATACTTTTCATCTTTATACATTTTACTCATTTCTCATAGATATGGCTTAATTGAAAATGCCAACACCATTGTCTTGTCATTTGGTTGAGAATTAAAATAACAGCTATCTTACATGAAATTCTTTTTATAGGAAAAAGAACATAAAATTTTTTATGTGCCCAAGGCATTGAAGTGTTGGACTCCCCATATGAAATATTTTGGAGTTAACATAATAATGTTCTTGTTGTTTAACATTTAATATTTTTGTTTTGTTTGTTTGTTTTAGGTACTGGGGATTAAACCCAGGGTCATTCTTCCTCCAAGCTACACCCGTAGCCCTTTTTATTTTGAAACAGGATCTTGCTAAGTTGATGAAAGTCTCACTAAGTTGCTGAGGCTGTCCTCAAACTACAATCCTCGTCTCAGCCTCTCAAGTACTGGGACTACAGGTGTGCACCACCATGCCCAGCTCATTTAATCTTTTTTCTTTTGATAATTTGGTAATGTAGTATAAGGTCTTCTAAGAACATTAATCTAAAATAATTCTTTATTTTAACAGGTTACTTTTGATCCAGAAGTATTTTTCAACATATTACTGCCTCCTATCATATTCTACGCAGGTTATAGTCTAAAAAGGGTAAGTGCTTTTGCATTTCATATGCTTTGAACAATCTTAAACTTTCCATGCGCTTTATAATATTTGAGATTTTAGACACAGGCCATTTTTCCTGGTTCCTTTCTTTATCATTTTTAGATGCTGAAATTTATGTCTGTACAAGTATGCTTTTGCTTACTGATTTCTTCTGTTGAATAATGCATTTAATATTAACATTGCAAGCTGGGAATGGTGGTGTATACTTGTAATCCCAGTACTTAGGAAGCTGAGACAGGAGGATGGCAGATCTGTAGTCAGCCTCAACGACTTAGTGAGGCCCTCTGCAACTTAGTAAGATCCTGTTTCAAAATAAAGAATAAAAAATAGGGATGGTGTGTAGCTCGGAGGTAGAATGCCCCTGAGTTGTATCTCCAGTACCACAAAAAAAATTAACATAGCACACTAGAATAGAAAACCTTTTTTTCTTTTTCAAACAGTAAGTATTCTAACCCACTGTAACTTTTATTTTGTCAGAGACATTTCTTTAGGAACCTTGGATCCATCCTAGCATATGCTTTTCTTGGAACAGCGATTTCTTGTTTTGTTATTGGGTAAGCATCTGAAGCTTAAAATACTTTTTGACCTTCAAATTATAATTCTAAAGTAATACAGTTTGGATTTATGTGGTTTTATATTCTTGAATGTGTCTAAGGATTTTTGCGGTAAAATGTGTTCACATAAGGAATAAGTTGTTTTAATTTTCCTTAAGGCCATGTTTAACCATGTTTAATGCCATGATTTATATTTTTGTTTAATCACTGAATATTCTAATGTATTCATCTTCTTCTGATTTTTCTTCTTTTTTGTGTGATATTTGGGATTAAACCCAGGGACATTCTATCTCCAGGCTAAACCTCCCGCCTTATTTTTTTATTCTATTTTTTTTTTTTTGCGTTACTGGGGATGGTACCCAGGGACATTCTACCTCCAAGCTACACCACCAGCCCTATTTTTTATTCTTTATTTTGAAACAGGGTCTCACTGAGCTGCAAAGGGCCTTACTAAGTAGCTGAGGCTGTCTGTGAACCACAATCCTCCTGTCTCAGCCTCCCAAATCCTGGGATTACAAGTGTGCACCACCACTCCTGGCTGTTTTTTATTCTTGAAACACAGTCCCACTGAGCTGCAGAGAGCTTCCCTAAGTAGCTGAGGCAACTGCAAATCTGTGATCCTTCTGTCTCAGCTTCCCAAGTACTTCCCTCCATGTGCCACCACACCTGGCTCTTGCTCTTATTTTATTCTTTTAAAGAAACAGTTGATTTTTTCTAAAGCAATAATCTGTTTATTGAACAGATCAATAATGTATGGCTGTGTCACGCTGATGAAAGTAACCGGACAACTTGCAGGAGATTTTTACTTTACAGATTGCCTGCTCTTTGGTGCCATCGTATCAGCAACAGACCCAGGTACGTTTTACATTGAATGGAGCTGAACTACTTCAGGTGCAGTGTTTTGCAGTCAAACCACATATGGATGTTTCTTTGAAGTGTAGAATTCATGATTAGGTACTTACTTCCCTTGCACTCTATTTTCCAATTATAGAAAAAGCAATTTATGATTCCTTTTGGTTTAAGCACATATTTATTTTTCTTTCACTTTTTTATTACAGCTATATGGTATCCACAGATTGATACTATATAAATGAAGGTTATAAGGTATTTTCTTTAGAAATTTAGGTTGATCTCTATCCCTAGTGATTGTGTATAGGATAAGATGAGCTACCTTATAGACTCCTTAAAAGGTATGATAATTATACCCTTTTAAATTTCTAGATAATGATTTCACCAAAAATTGTCTGTTTATATTAAACTTTTATTTATTTTTGTGGTACTATGGATGGAACCCAGGGGCATTCTACCTCCGAGCTACACCCTCAGCCCTATTTTTATTCTTTATTTTGAAACAGGGTCTCACTGAGTTGCAAAGGGCTTCACAAATAGCTCTGGCTTTCTGCGAACCTCAAACCTCCTGTCTCAGCTTCTCAAATGCTGGAATTACAAGTATGTGCCACCATACCCAGCAGCTATTTGCATTTAATAATAAAAAAGTTTTTAAGTAACTTGTTAGAAGGCAGCTGTGCTAATATTGGATATGATTTGGGGTTGGTGATGCTCTTTAGTATACCTTAAATAATTTTTTAATAAAATTATCCTTATGATTGATTATAAAATTGGTTGGGCTGGACGCACGCTTGTAATCCCAGTATTCTATTGGCTGAGACCAGAGGATCACGTTTTGTGAACAGCCTCAGCTACTTAGTGAGGCCCTCTGCAACTCAGTGAGACCTGGTTTCAAAATAAAGAAAAAAATAGGGCAGGGGGTGTAGCTTGGAGGTCAAATGCCCTGGGTTCCATCCCAGACCGCAAAAAAAAAGTAAAACAAAATAAAGTAAAATTGGTTGATATTAACACAATTTGCTTCCCTGTGCTTTTAGTTTCAGGTCTCTAGAACTGTGTGTTATAGAATGAGTTTAATTTACGAAGTGAGGTTTTAGTTCTCCTAATAGCTTAAAGGCTATATTCATATTAGGAATTTGGGGAAATGTAGGATGTAAAGGGCAGAGCAGGTACATAGACTGAAGGGGTTTTTGGCTTTTGTTAGGTTGGTTTTTGGTGCTTGGGATTGAGCCCAGGGCCTTGTACATGCTAGGCAATTGCTCTACAACTGAGTTACACCCCAATACACTAGAGTGAAGTTTTGGGACTAAAAGTAGAAGTTTCATTTTACTGCAAGTTAGGACTTTGGCAGAGGTTTGTTCTCTTTACCTTTTGACCTTATTAGTTAACCATATTTATGTTCTGTACTCTACCAGAGATGGTTTATTTATTTATTTTTTTATTTATCTATTTATTGGTGGTACTGGGGGTGGAACCCAGGGGCTTTCCACCTCCGGGCTATACTCCCAGACATATTTTATATTTTATTTGGAAACAGGGTCTCACTAAGTTGCTGAGAGCCTCACTAAGTAGCTGAGGCTGGCTTCGAACCTGTGGGATCCTCCTATCTCAGCCTCCCAAGCACTGGGATTACAAGCATGCGCCACCACACCCGGCTACCAGAGATGGTTTTAAATATTACTTAAAGGACCATTTTAGAGAGACAAGTTAGAGTATAGCTTAGCATTTTTAGAACTGGAGATCAAATATATTAATGCTTAAAGACCACTAGGACTGTCCCCTTATTTCTTTTTTTTTTTCTTTTTTTCGGTACTGGGGATGGAACCGAGGGGCATTCGACCACTGAGCTATACCCCCTGCTATGTTTTTTATTGTTTATTTTGAAACGGTCTCACTGAGTTGCGGAGAGCTTCACTAAGTAGTAGAGGCTGTCTGCAAACTGCAATCCTCTGGTCTCAGCCTCCCAAATGCTGGGATTACAAGGATGTGCCACCACGACCAGCTGTCCCATTATTTCTTAAAGCTGCTCCTATCATCAGTAGGAAGGTAGGATGGCTTTTGCAAGGAGCCAATGATCTATGATTTCTGTGTGCTCGTCAAAGCCTATGAGAAATCTTACATATCTCATTGGACTAACTGTATTGCTTCAACCTTTTGGTTTTGGTTTGGTGGGACTTTTGTCTGAACAACTCAAGCAAGAACCTTTTGTTTATATAAAGTTGAGCAGTTTCATATTTTTTTCTGAATTATGTAGACACTTGCCCCAATTCTATTATTTTGAAATTGTTAACTTTCTGAAAGGGTAAGGCCATAGATTCTCAGATTATTTGTTCCAAATTTTGCAGCATTCTTACATCCTCTTTTTGTTTCTTTTGGTAAGTTGCGGTATCAATATATTCCAGGTGCAGGGCCTTGCAATAAAAATTATATCATTTAAAATGTAAGTTTCCTGTTTTTCTTGTTGGCATTTGAAATGGCCCTCCGGTTATATTAATCTTTAATGTCGGCTTGGTTTTATTTAATGGGTTTATTTATACATGGCTCAGCAATTAAAGTTATAATACAACTTCCAATCTTATCTGATTTTCTAAGAATCTTAATATGTTGCTTCTGTAGAATGTGGGTTTGTTGTGAGTTTTTTTCCTTCTTAAGCTCTAATACCCTGACAGTTGGTTTCTTCTTCAGTTAAATATGTCAGCTGTAATTCTCGTCATAATTTTTCCCCCAACCAAAAACTAAACTTGGATTTTCATTTCTTAGAATATTTGCTGACCCTGAACAGTTGAAATTTGCAAGTCAAATAGAAGTGAGTTTTAAGACTCTGAAAAAAAAAAGGGTGTTTGCAGCAGGAGATGCTTTTCATACTCTTCTTCTTCATTAAACATTAATGATTACCTGGCCTATAAGAAATTCTTGAATATATTCTTTATGAAAAATACACAAAATCAGATTAATATTTGCTTGAAGGATGTAGGTCAACTCAGTCCCCCAAGGATATTTTCAGCTGTTTTTAAGAGTAAGGGGTGGGGGAGGAGATATTGCACATACCCAACTAGGGGGAAAATAAAGACATAACATCACTGAATCTTTAATATGGTAATAGAGAAGGTTAAAAAGTGAAAAAAGTGAGGTATGGTGGTATATGCTTGTAATCCCAATTCTTGGGAGTCTGAGACAGGAGGGTCACAGGTTCACTGACAGCTACTTAGTGAGACACCACTGTTCACTCTCCAACTTAGTGAGACACTACTGTTTCAAACTAAAGTATTAAAAAAAATAAGGCTGAAGATTTAGCTCAGAGATAGAATGCCCCTGGATTCAATCCATAGTACCACAAAAAATGGAAGAAATAAAATTCTAAGTAACTCTTATAATCAACTATCAAGGGGAATATGTTATATTTGTTATGCCTAAATATCCTTGACTCTTTTTACTTGCTAGTGACCGTTCTTGCCATATTCCATGAGCTTCAAGTTGATGTGGAACTCTACGCACTTCTTTTTGGTGAAAGTGTCCTTAATGATGCTGTTGCCATAGTGCTATCCTCGTAAGTTTGTGTTTTATTATTTTCTGAATATTACGTATGAGGTTACTAGGAACTGGAAGTCCTTAGTCTAATTTGCATTATGAGTAGAAAAATTGAGAAGAACTAGGATTTTTCCCTCTTGCATAAAAAATACATAGTTTATAGATAACTTGGAAAATGCAGGGAAGAAAAAGTGGTATGTACTCCTACCACCTCAAACCAATTATGTAATCATCATAGGACAGTTCTTTTACTCCTCCTACATATGTATATACATATATTTGGCTGCTGGGCGTTGAACCTATACCCCAGCACTTTTCACTTTTTATACTTATTTTTTATTGTTTTGATACTGGGCATACTGCCTCCAAGCTATACCCCAGCCCTGTTTTTCAAAATTTTTATTTTAAAACAGGATATTGCTAGGTTGATAAGAGTCTAACTACTTACTAAGGTTGTTTTCAAACCTGTGACACTCCTGTCTCAGCCTCCCAAGTATTAGTATTACAGACATGGGCCACCATACCAGGCTTATTTTTTGTTTTTTGAGGTATTGGTAATTGAACCCAGAGGCATTCTACCACTTGAGCCACATCCTCAGTCCTTTTTTTTTTTAATTTTGAACCAGAGTCTTAAGTTGTTGAGAGCCTCACTAAGTGGCTGAGGCTGGCCTTGGGCCCATGATTCTCTTATCACAACCTCCCAAGTACTGGAATGACAGGATATATTTGGTACTTTAATGTAATTTTAATTTTAGTGTCCATATTTTTTATAATCTGTTTTAACATTATAGAATGACTTTTTTTGTGGAAATAAGGATGGAACCCAGGGGCATTCTACCTCCAACTACACCCCTAGCCCTATTTTTGATTATTTTGAAACAGGGTCTCACTGAATTGCAAAGGGCCTCACTAAGTTGCTGAAGCTGTCCATGAACCGCGATCTTCCTGTCTCAGTCTCTCCAATACTGAGATTGCAAGTATTCACCACCCTGCCTGGCTGAATGTTTTATTTTTAAATTAAATCATTTTAACAGATATATATTTATATATATTCACAGGGCTCAGAAATCAAAATATAAAAAGATTTGTACAGAATCATGTTTTTCCTTGTTTTCCCAGCTCCTTAGAACAAACACTTTTATAATTTCTTGTGCATCCTAGTATTTCTTTATTCAAATGCAAGTACAAATATGAATGAATATTTTTATTCACCTCATATTTTTTATTTTTACTTTTTATGATGTTGGGGATCAAACCCAGGGCTCATCCATGCAAATCCATTGTTCTACCACAGAGCTACATCTCCATCCTTTCATTTCTTTTTTTGAAAGTAGCCTACAGCATATATGTGTGAGTATATAAGTACATTGTTGGTTTACCACACCCACAGAGACTTTTCTCACTCTTTGTAGTTATAGAATATTCTATGTGAGAACTCTACTAAAATTTGTTTGTTCAGTCTTATTGCTAGATACTTGAAGTGTTTCTAAGCTTTTGATATTCTGAATAATGCTGCAGTGATTAACCTTGGACTTCCTTTATTTTGTACATGCATAGATATATGGTAGGATCCATTCTTAGAAGTGATATTGGTAGTTGGTTTTAAGGGTAAATACATTTGTAATTTTGTAAAACATTACTAAATTGTCTGTAAAAGGAATGGAACCGCATTATTCTTTAACTACTAAATTACAGGGTTCTCTGTTTCTTTAGAGTTTCATCAACACTATATTTGTAAAACTTTTGCATTTTGCCAGCTTGATAATTGAGAAATATCTCATTATAGTTTAGTTTGTGTTTCTCTTATTTAATATAATTCTAGAAACATTTTCATCTTTAAAAGTATTAAGTAATAAACTTCTATTGAAGACAATTATCAAGTGAGTAGTAACTTATCTAATATAGAAATTACTATACATGTTACTTTAAAGTGTTTGTAGGTGGAAGAACCACTGAGGAACTCACTCCTACCTTCCTGTTCTTACTAAGCAAATATCCCATCGTATAGGCAATTGCCTTTACTTCATGCCAGAGTTTCTGTGAGAGAGAAGTACAAGCTCTTCACATTTTCCCTTTACTTTTAATTCTCTCCTTAATGTATACTTAGAACTAGAAAAGAGCAATAAGTTGAGGCGTGGTGGCACAGGCCTGCAATCTCAGTACATAGGAGGCTGAGACAGGATAGAATATAAGGTTGATAGGATATAAGGTCCCCAGTCAGCCTCAACTTAATGAGGCTCTTTGCAACTTTGTTAGACTACTTCAAAAAAATAAAATTGGACTAAGGGTATAGTTAGAGGTAACACACACACACACACACACATACACACACAGACACACACACACACACACACACACACCCCACAAAAAAGAGCAGTAAGCCACTCCTTTTGGTTTGAATAGTCTGATTGTCCCCATTGCCTAACTGCAAAGTGGGAAATTATCCTTTCTGCAATGTTACACTAATCCGTTAACTCATATATGATGATGTACAAAAGGTCAAATCTTTTTCATGAATGTAGTTTGTATAAATGTTGCCCCCTCTCTCCCATGTTTATTGCCAGAATTTTTGCAGCTATCTACAACTAATATCAATTGAATTTAAGATAAAAATGCAAAAGCTGTAGCTATTACTGACAGTAAACATAATAAGTACCTTTAAATATGACAGTAAAAAAGAAAAGTTGTGTATTATATGAAGGGAGGAAGAAATGGGTAGTGTGGCTGCTGTTTGCATGTTATAAAAAAGTGAAGCTATGAAGATTGCTGAAGCTTCCAGTACATAAGTACATATCAGATCATTAGCAGTACCTGCAATTACTTTTACCATCAGTTCTCTATCCTAGACAGTTTTCTACTGTTTAACTTATTAATAAGTACTCATTCTTCCTTGTCCTAATAGATTAAGAGGCATTCAGAAAATCTCTATTCTGGTCTAGTCCTGTCTTAAACTGATGTGCACTATGCCTTAGTGCTCCCATTTATAAAGTAACCTATTTTCTTCAAGTTAGGAGTGGTTGGCTATGTTCAAGGGGGAAAAAATCTTCTCATTAAAAGATTTTGAGCATTTGGGCATGGTGGCACATCCTTATAATCTAAGTACTTGGGAGGCTGAGACAGGAGGATCTCAGGTTCACAACCAGCCTCAGCTACTTCCTGAAGCCCTCTGTAACTTAGTGAACCCTGTTTCAAAATAAAGAACAAAAAATCAGGCCGGGGATGTACCTCGGATGTAGAATGTCCCTGGGTTCAATCCCCAGTACCACAAAAAGAAAAAAGATTTTGAGCTTTGCAGTATACATATTAGTCTATCAATGTTGTTGAATAATAAATGTGTTAAGATGAACAAGCTATTTCTGTAACACTTTTCACAAGGAGCTGCACTTCTCTTGTTGTAGTCTTTCATATACAGGGTTCTATGAGAGAATGAACTTACAAGAAAGGATTTGAGTGATTCCTTTGTTTTGGGCACTGGACATTGAACTCAGGATCTAGAGAATGCTAGGTAAATGCTCTACCAATAAGTTAGATCCCCAACCCTCTTCAAAAATCCTGAATTTTATTTTTAGACAAGTACTAAGTTGCTCGGAGTAGCTTTGAACTTTCTGTGTTTTTGCCTCAGTCTCTTGAGTAGCTAGGCTTATAACTATACACCATTGGGCCCAGCTTCAGTAATTCCATTTATTTTTTATTTTTTATTATTTATTTATGTAGTACTAGGGATGGAACCAAGGGACATTTTACATCTGAGCTACACTCCCAGCTCTATTTTATTTTTTTATTTTGAAACATTCTTATTAAGTTGCTGAGGGCCTTACTAAGTTGCTGAGACTGTCTTCGAACCTGTGATCATTCTGTCTCAGCCTCCCATGTATTGAGATTAGAGGCATGCACCATCATGTCCAGCTTTGAGTGATTTCTTTAATTCTCCAAAAACTAAAGAGAAATCACTTGTGTTTCTGGCTAGGAGAGGTTACTAGCTGAAATGCTCAGAGATATATTCGCTATTATTTTTCAATGCCTTTGATTTTTTTTGTGTGGGTCTGGGGATGAAACCCAGGGGCATTTGACCTCCAAGCTACACCCCCTGCCCTATTTTTTATTCTTTATTTTGAAACCAGGTCTCACTGAGTTGCAGAGGGCCTCACTAAGTAGCTGAGGCTGTCTGCGAACTGTGATCCGACAGTCTCAGCTTCCCGAATGCTGGGATTATAAGCATGCACCACCATGCTCTGCTCTTTGATGTTTTTAAAAGCATTTTATAAAAGATTATACACATATAGTCTACTCTGTGTTGCACTCTTTTAGTTTGATGATTATCTACTATGTATATTCTGTATAAGCAGTTTTGCATTAAAGGAGACAGGGCCCTTTTTAAAATGGTTCTGTTTGGCACTTACATTAAGGCAACTCTTCTTGAAGTTTATGTTGGATGTTCTTGTTCTTGGTCTTTGAACTTATTAGATTAGCAGTCCTTTATATAAAAAATAACATTATTAATCTGGCTCATTCATACATTGCTGTATGAAGTATACCTATAATATAATGATATAATCAAGTATAAGATGCATAGTATTCCACTGATTACACACACACACACACACACACACACACACACACACACACCATAATTAGGCTAGAGATCTAAATTCATACTACTTTATACTTTTTGCAGTCATTTGCAGTTTATAAAAGAGGAATTTCAGTGAATATATAAACATGAATAACATTTTAACCTCAGTAATTACCAGAGGTATACATGTTAAAATATATGACCATTTTTACCTATTCAATTTGTAAGATAAAATTATTAAAGATAATAGTTACTAGAGGTAGTGACATAACACAGACTTTCTTAACCAGGGTAATACTTTAACTCCTCCAGTGAGGTTTGAAAGTATCTAGAGACATTTTGGTTACCATGAATGGGAGGATATTGCTACTGGCATTCAGTGGATAGAGAACTTTGTTGCCTGAAACAGCATCCCTGAAGCCAACAAATAGTTACCTAGCCCCAAATATCATTAGTGCTGTGTTGAGATACCTGGTGTAGTGAACCTAGACCACTCATACATTGTTGTTAACATTGAAATTGGTATCTTTATTATCATTTAGGATAATAAAATTAACAGATGTTTGTGAGAAGAATTCAAAGTATTCAATTTAGAAAGTAGAAAAGTCCTGAAATTTCAGCTTAGACATAATCACTGTAAGGATTTTCATTCATTTTCATTAGGATATTGATATATACATAAACATATTAATTTTTTAACAGATTATGCATACTACTATATGAACTTTTCTATAACTTTCCATTTTCACTTGGATATTGTGCTATATTGTTTTTATTATTCCATCTGGATATACTGCAAATTTACTAGTCTCCTATTGACTAATGTTTTGCAGATTTATTTATATTTGTGGTGCTGGGAATGGAACCTAAGGCCTCATGAGTGCAACAGCCCACCTCTGAGCTGTAACCCCCAACTCAATATTTACTGTTTTATAATGTTACATTATTTTCAGTACCACTGCAGTGAGAATTTTCATTTTTAAATCTCTGAATCTTTGAGAGTATTCCTGTAAAGTACTTTTTTCTTGTTTTTTTAGAATATTTTGGTGGGGGAGGTTGTGGTGCTGGGGATCAAACCCAGGGTCTTAAAAATACTGGGTGAGTACTCTACTATGTAAAATACTTTTTAAAGGTAAAATTTCTGTGCCACTGGATCTGATCATTTAAAAAAATTTTAGAGATATTGACATATTGCCTCCCAAAATGTAATGAGGATCTTACTGAAAACAGTTGAACAACACATAAAAAAGCCACAGGTATGATAATACTCTATTTCTAGAAATGTATCACAAGGAAATAGTCCAAAATATATAAAAATCACAAAGCTTTCATTTTATGCTGTTGTCATAGAAGCAAAGTATTAAGAGCAACTTTTAAATATCTAACAATGATCAAATGGTTAAATAAAGTATGCTATTTCCACTTTGACCATTTTGAAATTTTAAAAAACGACGGTCATTGTTGGTTGAGGAAACAATTCAAAACTATGTTCACTAATATTATAACTAAATATGAAGTAGTATGAATATAAAAAGGGGATGAAATAAAGAAGGAAAATAATATTTGTCAGGGAAGTAGAATGATGGGGTAATTTTCCCCCTAAACTATAATTTTTATTATTTCTAGATTTTAAAAATATGCATAAAGATATTGATGCTTCAAGATAAAATGGTGAGCCAGGTGCGGTAGTGTACACCTGTAATCCTAGTACTTGGGAGGTTGAGACATGAGTTTCACAGATTTGAGGCCAGCCTCAGCAACTTAGCAAAGCCCTGAGCAACTTAGCAAGACTCTGTTTCAAAATAAAAAAGTAAGCCGGGCGTGGTGGCGCACGCTTGTAATCCCTGCGCTTGGGAGGCAGAGATAGGAGGATTGTGCAGGTTTGAAGCCAGCCGCGCTGGCTTAAGAGACCCTGTTTCCAAATACAATAGAAAATAGGTCTTGGAGTGTAGCCCAGAGGTAGAAGGGTTCCATCCCCAGTACCACCAAAAAATAAAAAATAAAAAAAGTAAAAAGTAAAACAGGGCTGGGAGTGTAACTCAAAGGTAAAATACCCCTGTTTCTATCCCCAGGACCACACACTCACAAAAAGATAAAACAGTGACTAATGTGGAAAAGACAAGTTAAGATTTTAATCTAGAGGCCTGCGTATACTTAATACAGAAGAAGACAAACCCCTCATTGCTTGCTAGATCTTCATGTTTTCCAAGTATTCTTAAGCATATTCGTGATTAGGGAATAAAATAATTTAGTGCCAATCTTGATTTTGCTTGAATACACCTGGGGAAAGCAACCTCAAAAGGCATAGTATTCTGTTACAGCCAGCATCTTGGAAAATATTGCCTAGGAGAAAGAAGTTGGTTGATGTAATAATCTTTTTTTTCTTCAACCAGCTATTATATTTTAGTGTTGTGTTATGTTTAAATCTCATTTATTGTGGCGGGACCCTTTATGAGTAGGTAAGGGAGTATGACATTAAAGGCCATCTTATATTTGTCAAACCAATATTAAATCTATTAGTCCTGAAATGATCTGGTTACTTGAAAATTTTAAACAAAAATGCTTATAATTTTGAATTCAAATTGAGTCTAGAAGTTTTCATAATACCATTGCCAGAAATTAATGGTGGTGCTGTACTGCAATAAAATAGATACAGGGTAGAAAGTTTTAGTTTGTTTTGAGGGTGTGTGTGTGTGTGTGTCTGGGGATGGAACCCAGGGGCATTTGACCTCTGAGCTACACCCCCTGCCCTATTTTGTATTTTTATTTTGAAACAGGGTCTCACATAGTTGCAGAGGGCCGCACTAAGTAGCTGAGGCTGTCCGCAAACCGTGATCCTCCTGTCTCGGCCTCCCAAATGCTGGGATTACAAATGTTGCACCACCATGCCTGGTTGTCTGAGATATTTTTAAATTTAACTTGGAAGGTATGAAATGAACTTATTGTACATGGTATAGAAAGCATATTTTTCAGCCCTGAACCAGGAAAAACATTGCAGTAACAAGAGGGAAAAGCCATTATATTTCTAGGAATGTGTTTTTCTTCCTTCTTTTCTCTGACATGACTTGTATGATACCTTTGAGTCTGGACTTTTTATAACTCTAATACCTCAATTAACTGAGATGAGGACTGATTTAGTAACAGTAAGCACTGTTGCCAGAGAAATGCTAACAAGATTTATTTTCTCAGCCAGTTTTATTTCCTGAGGTGACTGTTATGAAAGAAGCTTTTCAGACCAGGTTTAGACTGTGAGTTCAAGATGAAAAGTGTCCTGTTTAATTGCCTGTCTTAGCTTGGTACAGAGTGACTTTCTTTCAGAAGTTTGAGGGTAGAGGATCCAGCTGGGCATCTTCAAAGTACTACTAAGTGGATTCTAATTCATTAGAAGACCTTTCAGGCTCGTTTTTCCTAGAAGAGTTCATTGTAGTGAGTTAAAAGATATTAGACATTTGGCCCATTCTGGTATTCTAAAGTTGGGAGCATCCATCAATCACTTCCTCCCCCTCCATTGGAAAATAAAATGAGCAGATAAAGTATTGAATAGTCTTTTTTTTTTTTTTTGCTTTTTTTAAATTGGTACATTGTAGTCATACTTTTTTTTTTTTTGGTGGTACTGGGGATGGAACCCTTCTACCTCCAGGCTACATTCCCAGACCTATTTTTTAAACTATATTTGGAAACAGGGTCTCTTAAGCCGGCGAGGCTGGCTTGGAACCTGTGTGATCCTCCTTTCTCCACCTCCCAAGCACAGGGATTACAAGTGTGAGCCACCATGCCCGGCGTAGTTATACATCTTAATGGGTGCAACATGGTAGAGGCATACATGCACATATCACTCATTTAGTCCTTCCCCAATTCCCACCCCACTCCCTCCCCCTTTCCTACTTTTCATGTTTGGCTTAGTGACGCATGTTTGCAATTGTACATCATGTACATTAGGGAATTTCCCTCTTTGCTCTCCTATACCCCTCAGTTAGGTCACCTCATTTGATCACCTATGGTTTCTCCTTTGTCTAGAGTTCCTCCTATGACCCATTTTCTCCCTATTTTCCGCATATCAGAGAGAGCATCTGATTTTTTAACTTTTGTAACTGACTAATCTTACCATAATGTTCTCTAATTCAGTCTTCTTTATATTCTTGGGCCTCTTTTAGAAACAAGTGGAATTTTTCATCAGTTTGTTCCCATTAGTATGTGAAGGCTTTGGAGCACTCAGGACTAGTCATTCTATTATAGAATCACAAAAGAATCTTGTGAAGGATAGAGGAAAAGGCTCAGTGAAACTTTACAATGTTCTACCTCCTGAAATTGTCATTTAAGGAAAAGCTTGAGTTTTCTTGTTATTTGGATACACTGTGGGAGTTTTTGGTATTCTTTTTCCTTTATTTTGGCAATTCAAATTCAAAGGTTTGTCTTTTTTTCTCCCTCTGATTTCATCTTTCAAGTTCTATACTAGGTAATGTGTTTAAAGCACAAATTGTTTCCAGAAGTAAAAACATTCTCTTTCTTGCAGCTCAATAGTGGCCTACCAACCAGCTGGAGACAACAGTCACACCTTTGATGTCACAGCCATGTTCAAGTCTATTGGGATCTTTCTTGGAATCTTTAGTGGATCTTTTGCAATGGGTGCTGCTACTGGAGTGGTAACAGCTTTAATATCCTTTTATTGTGTTTGTCTTTTCTTGTTCACCTAATAAAGGAGTTGAATACTGTTATATATGATTTCTTCTAGTTCCATGGTTGGAATTGTGTTATAATCGTTAACCTTATAAACACATACTTGGTCTGACAACCTGAAGCAATGATCTTTGCCAATAAGTAAATGAAAAAATTTCTTTGTTTTGTATAGGCCTTGTGCTCTAAAACTTTCACCACAAGAATCTAATTAGATCCCTGTCGAGGTGATTTTAAGGTTATGGACTAACTCTTGTAAAGATAAATATATTCAAAAGAGTCTGTGAGTCAGCCTGGCCGTCTTCTGCTCTTTTTTTAATAGGACAAACACAAAATATACAACCATGATGTCATATAAACAAAATAGAGTTTCCGGTTAAGGATATATAGAGTTAATCTCAGCTCTCCTAATTTTAAACTTTGTGCTCAAGAGCCCTGGGCTGGGAGCCCAGAGGCCCTGGGTTGTATCCTGATATTGCCACTAGTAGGCAAATCATTCTTGTATTCTTTCAAAAGACATTTCCTGATGGACTGCTACATGCCAGATGCTATGCTCTGGGGATCAAAAGTAAACAAGGCAAATGTGGCCCCTGACTCCCTGGAGCCCTTTCCTGGAATGTGTGAGTGCCCTTTTTTGTCCTGTCCTGTATGTGTGACTTTCCCAAAGCAAAGAAAGGAGGTCCAGAGGGAGGAACGTGAGCTCCAAGTGAAGAAGCAGAAGACAGTCTGTTTTTATTTTCATTAGCTAATTCTTGTGTGTGTGTGTGTGTGTGTGTGTGTGTGTGTGTGTGTGTGTTTTACTGGGGATGAAACTGGAACCCAGGTGCCTTTTACCTCCAGGCTATGCCCCCTGACCTATTTTATTTTTTATTTGGAAACAGGGTCTTGGCATTGTGGCAGATACAAACATGTCAGAAGCTTTGACATTTCACCTATTTGAATCTCTGTAGAAAAGTGGAGGCAGGAACAGTGGGGAAATAAAGTGGGACTAGATGGTCTTTAGAGTTTCCAGGTATTAGTCTTCTAAGATATTTTCATATAAAGTGAATGCATGGTACTTTTTCAAGAGTCACTGAGTTTGGTATACTTTAGCTCTGTGTTAGAAGAGTCTTATCTCATGCTTTTTATTGGCAAGCTGAGGATGGAGGGCCATAAAATTCATAAAAGAGGCAGTACAGGCAGAAACTCTTCCCCATTACAAACTCTTTGAGGGTAGGAAGTATATTTTGTTTTTCATTTTCTAGTAGTTAGTTGGTGAAGTGACTATATTTTAGTATAGAATATGTCACAAATTGCCAGAAGCCCTCTCAATGTCAACCAACCAATGCATTCTAGACTGGTATAAGTGAGTGAAGTGTCTTTGTTTCTTCATTGTGGGTTGACTTCTCTACATCACAGATGGGTTAGAGGGTCAAATAAATGTGAACTCTCATGGAAGAACATGTTTTTGCAAATATAAATTGATAAATTATGGAAACCTTGTCTTGTTTTGGGCTAAAAGGTAAAGTTGGTATGTTGTATATTGAATCCATTGTTCTCATTTCTACCTGTTTTTGACCCTGTGGTTTCTGGCAAGGTGTATGACACCCATAAATCAGTAGGAGCAACTAAGCTGTGATACTTCCTCACCGAAGGGAGGACAGTGGATTCCTCAAGATATTTATTCTAAGAGTTTTTTCACCTTGGTGCCTCCTTATTCTGTGGCCTTTGTGGCAGAGAGGCTAGAGAGCCCTTCTCTTGCTTTCTTGGTTGTCATGCTTCAATTATTTTTTAGCCACACTTCTGTATTCCAAGATCCTGTTACCAGACTTAACTATCTTACGTAACAAAGTTCACCAAATTGAGGGAATTCCAGTTGCTGGAGACAGGCTTATTCTTCTTGATGTCTTGGAGCACCTTCCTCTTGGCTGAAGCATGGGGTTTTACAGGTAGGTTACCTTCTCCATTTTATTTTAAGTCTTCACAAAGAGTGACTTAATGAGTCACCTCTACAAGAATACTTGTTATGGTTGGGATTTAAGATGTCACTTGAGAATGTAAAGATTTTCAGTGAAAGTTGTTCCTCTCAACAGAGTAAGCCAAAGTAAATGAAAAATGTCAATACTAAGTATGTCATCTAGTTTTGTAAATCAGGAGCCTCTGTATAACAATTGGGAACCAGCCTGCAGCAGTGACACATGCCTGTAGTCCCAATACTTAGGAGACTGAGACAGACAGGAGAATCACAGGTTCAGCCAGGGACAGTTAACTTAGCAAGACCTTATTTCAATATAAAAATTGAAATAGGGTAGGAGGTGTTTCTCAGAGTTAAAACACCCCTGGGTTCAATCCCTAGTACCACAAAAAAGATTTGGAACCATCATTTGATATGAATGTTTTCAATAGCTTTTTCATCCTGTGACCAAAATCCCTGACAAGCACAACTTAGAGGAAGAAGGATTTATTTGGGGCTCAGAGGGTCCGAGGTTTCAAAGGCCCATGATTGGCTCCAAAGCAGAAATGGCTTGGCAACAGGGATTTAAGACAGGAAGGAGGAGGAAAAGCCACTCTCACCTTCTGGTGGCCAGAAAAGTTGGATGGTGGGGAAAGAAAAGGGAGAAGAGGGGTCTAGGGACAGATACAGTCTTCAAGGCAATCCACCCAACCTGTCTATGTAGCCTAACACATGAGTGTTTCTGGGGGGACATTTTATATCTAAATTGTAATAATGAACTTGAAATTCATTGTCTTTTATAGGTGTGGTTGCAGTATTGTTTTGTGGCATCACACAAGCACATTATACATACAATAATTTGTCTACAGAATCCCAGCATAGAACAAAACAGGTAAAAGAAACTTTATACTTTGTTAATAAATATTCATCCTTTCACCAAAACAGATGTTTTCAATATAAAACTAATTTTATCTTGTCAAGGTAATGTTTGCTCTTCCTTCAACTCTATAAATAGATGAGACTGGCAGGTTGGAGAGTTTGCTTTTAGGGTGGAGGTAAGTCAGCAGAATAGCCAGGTGCTGTTATTATTGAGCTTTCAGTAACCAGTTAGTTAGCTTCTTCTCTCTGAGTGTTTTCCTAGTCTAGAAGATTTTGAGAGGTGTGCTTTAAGTCAGGTGTGGTGATACATGCCTGTAATATAGAACTTGGGAGGTCAAGACAGGAGGATCTCAGGTTCAAGGCCAGCACATGGTAACTTAGGGAGCCCTGTTTCAAAATAAAAACAAAAGAGGGCTCGGGTATAGCTTAGTGGTAGAAGGCCCCTGGATTCAATCCCCAGTATCATAAAAAAGAGGAATGTTTTAGCTTACTCTGACTTGACTAGATTTGCTGCTGTGTGATATAGGTAAATTAACTTCTAACTTGCTGAGCCATATAGAGAGCAGACTAACTTCCTTTAGTCTTCACTCAGGCTCTGAAAAACTTTTTTTGGTAGGAACCTCAGGAGACTATCAGTGGTTAGGAACTGAATGATCACTTGTGCAGGGTACCTAAAAGAAACCATGCAGGAACTAGTTGTGTAATTTTCCTATCTTACGAGGCATGTAGGATAAATATGTGAACAAACGTACTGTGTGGAATAGACACTGGTTCATATTAGATGATGATTACAGAAGGAATGAGGGACTTTCAGTTTTGCCAGATGGTTGGAGTGAGATGAGTGTGGCAAGGGCCAGGGCTAGAGCAGGGGCAATGGTCCCTTTGCCTTTCTTTGTCCCGGAGCTCCAAATTTAGTTTATGACCTCTACTTTCCCTAACTCTTCAAAAGAAATTATACTGCTTCCCCCAAGCATATACATTGAGGTTAAAATGCTTTGACAAAGTAATTCAGTGCATCAAATATAAAGAAGAAAATAAACTTGTTGTTGGGGTTTCAGCAATTTTCTAGGTGGGGCAAAAAAATCACAGAATAAGAGCTTCCATTCTCATTGCTGATTAGAAGCTTTGGTGTAAAACAAGTACAACTAATAGGAATCCTAGATCGTGTGCTTCAGATTCTATGACATATGGGGTATCAGAAAATGATATGGGACATCAAAGAATGAGGGCAAATAATTTGAGGCCCTACGATCTGGATAACTGTCAGAGGGGAAATGGTACACCTACAGGGATGTGGAGAATTTGGGAAGGCCTTGGGGAAATGGACAGATCAAAGGAGAAATAAAAAGAAGGCAGTGAAGTGTGGAGCAGGGGGTCACAGACTGTGGCCTTTTGGCCAAATCTGGCCCTTATCAGTTTGGTCTATGAGTCTAAGAATGGGTTTTATATTTTTTTAATCATTATGAAAAAATGAGAAGAATGCCTTTTGACCTATGAAAGTTATATGGAATTCACACTTCAATTGCAATTAATTTGATTTTATTGACACACAGCCACAACCACTTTTTATTTTTAATTTTAATTTTAATTTATTTTTGGGGAGGGGGGGTCTGGGGATGGAACCCAGGAACATTCGACCTCCAAGCTATACCCCCTGCCCTACTTTTTATTCTTTATTTTGAAACCAGGTCTCACTGAGTTGCAGAGGGCCTCACTAAGTAGCTGAGGCTATCCACGAACCACCATCCTCTGGTCTCAGCCTCCCGAATGCTGGAATTACAAGAGTGCACCACCACACCTGGCTCACAACCACTTTTTTAAATGTACAGGCCATGGCTGCTTTTGTGTTACACTGGTGAGGTTGAGCAGTTGCAACAGAGACCTTGTTTATCCTGCAAAGCCTCAAATATTTACTTTATGGCCCCCTTCGTAGGAAACATTTGTCAGCCCCCCTGTGTTGTGGATTAAAGCTGGGAATCTGGTGTCACTGTATTATTTCATATCTTTGTTCTGCTTGCTGGCTGTGTCACAAAGAGCAAATTACAAAACTTATCTGTGCTTTAGTTCTGCCACCTTTATTTTTATTTTTTGCCTTGAATACTTTTTATTGGTACATTGTAATTATACATCAGAGTAACAGAAACATACATGCATCCACACAACATTTGGTATGTGTTTTCTTCTGTATCCCTCTCTGCTCACCCTCCCTGATAGATAATATTTACATTGATACAGATAATTTCATGTACAAACAAAGGATTATTTGATTTGTTTACAATGAAGATAATTATGGGTATGATGGTTCATTCTTGTAGTTCCAGCTGCTTGGGAGGCAGGAGTATTATATGGTTCAAGACCAGCCTGGGCAACCTATCAAGACTTTTCTATAAAAAAAGGACTTGGCCGGGTGTGGTGGCGCACACTTGTAATCCCCGTGCTTGGGAGGCTGAGACAGGAGGGTCGCACAGGTTCAGAGCCAGCCTCAGCTACTTAGTGAGGCTCTCAGCAACTTACTGAGACCCTGTTTCCAAATAAAATATAAAATAGATCTGGGAGTATAGCCCGGAGGTAGAAAGCCTCTGGGTTCTACTCCCAGTACAACAAAAAAAAAGAAAAGAAAAGGACTTAGCATATGGCTGAGAGCAAGAGTGTTTGCCTAGTGTGAGTAGGCCCTGGACTGGATCCCCAGTACCACAGACAAACAAATATAAATGAAATAAAATAAAATACAGATAATAATAAAACTGCCTCATGAGTGAGATTACAACAAGATAATGCATATAAAGTCCTTAGTATAACACCAAGTACATAGTAAAAACATAGGTGCGTAGATGAAAACATAGATATACAAATAGATAACAATTTTTTATCTAAATTATCGTGTATCTCATTAAATTATTCTTAAATAAGTAGTTAGGGATAATTGTATACTAAATCAGCTAAATTAATCATATACTTACTTAATGTTATCATTTTTCATAGTAAGCCAACTCTGCTTAAAGTGCATGAAGTAACTTGCCCAAGGCCATGCAGCTAGCACGTAGGGAAGGCAGGTTTCCAGGCATTGCAACTCCAGAGCCCATGTTCTTAGCCTCCTTCCTGCCTTTGTGGGGGCAGAGGGCTTATGGGAATGAGCAGGGCTAGACACCTATCATAGCCAGAGGGCTCTCAGATGGTGGAAGACATTCCCTTCATTCATCAATTCTCCTGTACCTGCTGGTAGTGAAACCTTGATCAGCAGTGCTGGGTATGGGGTTGGGGTGGGGAGGCAGGGAAGGACGCCAAGTGCAGAATTTGTAGTGCATATTTTTTCAGAGGCTTATGCCCTAAACAAGGAGGAAAACCCATGAGAAAGTAAAGAGGCAGGAAGCTAGCAATACAGAAGTGGTGATATAGCTCCCTATACCAGGATCAATAGAGTAGAACTGGATCTATAACTTGTAGAGAGGAAAGTATCTTGAAACTATGAAATAGGGAGTGTTGGAGATACCAGTGAGAATTGTCTTGCAGCAGGATGGGTGGGAAGTGATGATAACTAAACTAAGACAATGTTAGGAATATCCCAGAAGAGAAATGAACAGTGTTTAAAGGTGGAGGAGAATGACTGAAGATGGGGATTTGGAAAAGGGAAGCTAACTGTGGAAGTGAGAGAACAACATTTCTCACTCAGTCTTGGGGCTGGAAACATCTTCTCTACATCAGCTCCCTTTGGAATCACATACTTTCAGTGTATATGTGTACTTTATGTAATTGAAGTATCTGTTTTGTTATCTTAGGAATGCTCATGTTTTAGAATTGTGAAACTTTTTTACTGGACTAACCTTTTAAAATTTTGTTTCAGTTGTTTGAGCTTCTCAATTTCTTGGCAGAGAATTTCATCTTTTCCTACATGGGGCTGACACTATTCACCTTTCAGAACCATGTCTTTAACCCAACATTTGTAGTAGGAGCCTTTGTATCCTTTATCATATGTTTTGTTAAATTGAGATTGTTGCATGATTTTGGGGGGTATGATTGATAAGAATACATTTAAGTATATAAAATTTTCCTGTAAGTTAACAAGTAAGGATTTGTACTACTCCATTACATTGATTTTATTCTATGCTATTTTTTATTTCCTTTTATTATTCAAATAATGTTGAGAGATGGAAAAAACAGACAAAACTCCCATGCTGCCAACCCCCAAAGATAAAACTGTTTGTCTTCTGCTACTAACTAGAAAAAGGAGAGAATGAATACTAAGGAGCAGTTAGCAACCAATGCCACAGGATAGTAGATGATGGATAAGGAAAGGTTGAATTGGGTCCCTTCCTCTTTTTTTTCTTTCTTTTTTTCCATATGAATCAGTTGAGTCTTTAAAAGTCAGTTGATGTTGGGCGTGGTGCTTGCAATCCGTGCTTGGGAGGCAGGAGGAGGCAGGAGGCGGAGGCGGAGACGACGGGAGGATCTCGCAGGTTCGAAGCCAGCTTCGCTGGCATAAGAGACCCTGTTTCAAAAATATAAAATAAAGAGGAAAGGGAAAGAAAAATCAGTTGATCCAGGCATGGTGGCACACACCTGTAATCTCAGTACTTAGACAGGAGGATCACAGATTTGAGGCCAGCCTCAGCAAATTAGCAAGACCCTGTTTCAAAATAAAAGTTAAAATAGGGCTATGGAGCCCAGCATGGTGATGCATGCTTGTAATCTCAGTACTTGGGAGAGTGGAACAGGAGGATCACAGGTTTGTGGCCAACCTCAGCAACTTAATGAGGCCCTCCACAACTCAGTGAGACACGGTTTTCAAAGAAAAAGCAAAAAGAAAACCACTTGGGAGGCTAAGACAGGAGGATTGCTGGTTTACGGCCTGCCTCAGCTACTTAGTGAGGCCCTCCAAAACATAGTGCGACCCTGTTTCAAAAATAAAGAATAAAAAATAGAGTTTAGGAGATTTTTAAAAATATTTTTATTGGTGCATTGTAGTCATCATATATCTTTTTTTTTTTGTGGTACTGGGGTTCCTGAAAACCTTCTACTTCCAAGTTACACTCCCAGACCTATTTTTATACTTTTTTTAAAATTTGGAAACAGGGTCTCTTAAGCCAGCATGGCTGGCTTCGAACCTGCGTGATCCTCCTGTCTCCGCCTCCCAAGCATGAGGATTACAAGCTTGTGCCACCACGCCTGGCATCATCATATATCTTAATGGAGTACAAGATAGTAGAGGCATTTATGCACACATTTATCCCTTACCCAATTCCCACCCCATTCCCTTGGTTAGTAGAATCTTTAAAAGTGAAACTTCTGTATAAGATCTCTTTTAGAAAGTAAGAGAATATCCTTAGCTGAAAGACAACCATAAAATTAGTAATTTCATGTCCTGTGAAGATTTCAGATTTTATTTTTGGTGGTACTGGTGTTCCTGGAAACCCTTCTACTTCTGGAGTACACTCCCAGACCTATTTTTCTTTACTTTTTTAAATTTGGAACAGGGTCTCTTAAGCCAGAGAGGCTGGCCTCGAACCTGCGTGATCCTCCTGTCTCTGCCTCCCAAGTGCGGGGATTACAAGATTACAAGCATGCACCACCATGCCCGGCCTGATTTGAGAAATTTTTGAGCAGTCAAGTGGTTTGATTTTTTATACTTAATCTGGGAAGTTTAAAATATTCTCTATAGGTTTTTGGCTCTGTTAGGAATTGAAATTCCTCAACTTAAAATTTTTTATCAAAATCAACTCTTGCCAGGAGAGGGCTTTTCTCTTTCTCTATTCAGGTAGGAGGTAGTTCAGTTTCATGTGGCAGAGACTGCAATTAACTCACACTTAAACAAGAGAGAAGTATGTTTTTACATCATAGACTGAGGTGGTGTGGCAGATCTGCTCCACAGAGGCATCAGGGACCCATGCCACCTCACTGCTGTTCTTCTTACGGAGTTTCCTCTGTTCTTGAGGTCCAGAGCATCTCACCCCTGTGTCTTCCAATTGCATTTAAAGGCACCATCTATAACATTGTACATATCATTTCCCCTAATGTCACTAGTTACACCTGCATTTAAGGGAGACTGGGAATCACATTCATTATCTGGGTAGCTTTATATCCAGGTAAAAATCAGGTGGGAGGGCAAAGTGCCTACTAATACAGAGGCAAGGACTAGCAGTCATCACTACAGTGGCTCACATGCTTTGACGTTGCTATTATGTGCTTGTGTGCACTCCTCCACCTCTCTCTCTTTTTTTATTAGAAAACCACGTGTGTGTGTGTGTGTGTGTGTGTGTGTGTGTGTGTGTGTGTGGTAGGCTTGAACTCTGAACAACACCCTCAGACCATATATAAATATATATATATATATATATATGTATATATATATATATGGTTTTTTTGGTGGTACTGGGGTTCCTGGAAGCCCTTCTACATCCGGGCTACACTCCCAGACCTATTTTATATATTTTTTTTATTTGGAAACAGGGTCTCTTAAGCCAGCGCGGCTGGCTTTGAACCTGCGCGATCCTCCTGTCTCTGCCTCCCAAGCGCGGGGATTACAAGCGTGCGCCACCACGCCCGGCAATATATATATAGTTTTGAAGCAGGATCTGACGAAGTTAGTGAAGGTCTTTTACAAAAAATTGTAAAGATAATATAAAAGTTATTTACCCTTCACAGTATCCCTTACATTGCATAGCACCTTTCTCATAACACATAAGCCAAATTTGATTCATTATCATTAACTAAAGTTCATACTTTATTTAGATTCCCATGATTTTTTGTGACCATGTTCGATTACATGGTGCCATTTAGGATACCACATATTTGGCCATCATGTGTCTTTAGGTTCTGTTTTTGACATTTTCTCAGCTATTTCTTGTTTTTGATGAGCCTTAATGGTTTCCAGGAGTACTGACCAGGTATTTTGTAGAAAGTTCCTCAATTGGAATTTTTCTAATGTTTTCATATGACTAGATTGGGGCAGTGTTTTTAGAGAGGAACATCTCAGAAGTAAAATGTCTTTCCCACCATATCATATCAAGGACACGTATTTATTAACATGTTAATAGTTTTGATGTGAGCCTTAATCACTTGGCCAAGTTAGTGTTTGTCCAATTTATCCACTATAATGTTACTCATTTTTTTCTTCCTTGTACATTATATTGCTTAGAAAGAAATTACTTGACATAGCACACATCTAGGGAGTAATGAGTTAGGTTACTTTCTTGAGGACAGAGTAACTATAAGACTACTTGAAATTCTTTACATAGGAGATTTATATAGTACTCCCCCCCAATTTATTTTGTATATTTTCTGCCTCTGCCCAACAATTGGCCATTTTTTAAGGAGCCCTTGTTCCTTTTCATTGGAGAATGGTATTAGAAACCAAGATCTGAGCCAGGCATGTTGGTGCACACTTGTAATCCCAGCACTTGGGAGGCTGAGACAGAAGGATTACAGGTTCACAGCCAGCCTCAGCTACTTAGTGAGGCCCTCTGCAACTTAGTGAGACCTTGTTTCAAAATAAAGAATAAAAAATAGGGCTAGAGGAATAGCATGGAGGTAGAATGTCCCTGGTTTACATCCTCACCATCCTCAGTACCGCAAAAGAAAACAACAAAGCAAGATCTGGGTGCTAGGTGTGTTCAGTGCTACTGAGTGGCCTTGCTTTTAGGCCCTCTCATCTAACAAAGCAAGAAAAAAATATATATGTATATATTGTCATGTATGCACATACGTCATGTATGTACATATATCTATAAATACTTCTATATGTAAACATCTGTATCTCCATTAAGTGAAACATGAGTTTACACTTACATCTCTGACTGTAACTCACTACTATGTGAATCATTTCTGACCTTCTTCCCTTGCTGATCTGTAAGCTCTCCTTCCAACAATGAGAAACCTGGCTCCTAACATCTGCCCTCCATTTATTGAATTGTTCAGTTCCAGTATACACATACAGTCATACA
This sequence comes from Muscardinus avellanarius, assembly GCF_963383645.1. Lineage (NCBI taxonomy): Eukaryota > Metazoa > Chordata > Mammalia > Rodentia > Gliridae > Muscardinus > Muscardinus avellanarius. The sequence continues at coordinate 71,146,705 of NC_137792.1, read as the reverse complement.
CCACTTAAGGATGAGGCTGTGTTTTAAAAAATATGTTGTTAGGCAGTTTTGTCTCTCAGTGATCATAGAGTATCTTGACATGAACCTAGGTGGTATAGGTCAATCATTCTGTCATCTTGATGCAGTTAAGAGATATTGGAAACATGAGACAAATACGGCTGCTGGTAATGTAACACAGCATGCTGTTTCACAGTAAACTTACACCGTAGAAGGCTGGTTTATACCATATCACCACAAGGACAAATTATATACTACGCTTTGACATTATACCCGCTACAGCATCACTTGGCAATGAAGATTTTTCAGCTTCATTATAAGCTATTTGACCACCATAGTATATACAGTCTGTCATTGACTAAAATTATTATATGACACGTGACTACAGAACAGTAACAAAATTGTTAACCAGTACTTCCATGAGAGTCCAGTATCACTAGGCACAAAACTCTTATTTGAGGTTCCTTTTGCTTGTAGTCTTACAGACCTGTGCTCTCCTCCAAAGTTACTTAGGCCAGCATTGTTTCTACCACATTGTTTTTATTATTAGATTTCTCTTTATATTCCTTTTAGGAAGTGGTGTGAGAACTGCATAGTGATCCCTGAAATAAAAATTCCAAAGTACAAGCTTCTACAGATAGCAAGTAAAGAAAAAGAACACTAAAATTGGTTTCTAGTTAAAAAAAACAATCTGAATTCACATTAAGCCTGTCTTTTACAGCAGCCTGTAAGGATAGACTCAGCATGATGCACAGGGTCTTGCAGGAATTTCAGTGATAAGAGGTGACTGAGCTGCCCTTTTCTTTATTTCACGTATGGAAGGGGACAGTTAGGCAGCCTTACTCTTCTTCCTACCAACCCTGACAAGGAAAATGAAATGGCTTAGCCGGGCGTGGTGGCGCACGCTCGTAATCCCCACGCTTGGGAGGCTGAGACAGGAGGATCGCGCAGGTTTGAAACCAGCCTCAGCTACTGAGTGAGGCTCTCAGCAACTTAGTGAGACCCTGTTTCCAAATAAAGTATAAAATAGTTCTGGGAGTATAGCCCGAAGGTAGAAAGCCTCTGGGTTCCACCCCCAGTGCCACACACACACACACACACACACACACACACACACACAATAAATAAAAAGAAAACGAAATGGCTTATTTTAGTAATAATTTTAACAATATAATAAGGAAGCTACACTTCGAAGCATCTTTCTCTTCATCTAACAAATTCCCTAAATGATAGTTTAAGCCTATCTGATTTGGTAGCCATGTGTGATTATTTACATTAAAATTAATTAACAATGTAAAATTAAAACTTGATTTCCTCAGTCACACTAGCCATATTTCAGATGCTTACTATGGACAGTGTAAATATAGAAAATTTTCATCACTGTATAGAATTCTACTGAACAGTTCTATACTAGATGATAAAATCAAGAGACTTGTTAAAAACTGAGCTCCTGCTAGCCATGGTGGCCTATACCTGCACTCTCAATACTTGGGAGGCTGAAACAGGAGGATTGCAGGTTTGAGGCTAACCTTAGCAACATAGTAAGATCTTGTTTGAAAATTAAAATAAAATAAAATAGGGCTATGGATTTAGCTCAGAGGTGGAGCACTCCAGTTCAGGCTCCAGTACCACACACACACACACAAAAAAAAAAAAAAAACCCTGAGTTCCCCAAAATAGTCTTTCTTCTTGAATGTATAGTCTAAGTAATATGAATAGCAAGAAAAAAATGATCCTTAACCTACTAAAAATTTAGGTTGCTATTTTTTTGGGAAGAGCTGCCAATATTTACCCCTTGTCTCTCTTACTTAATCTGGGTAGAAGAAGTAAGATTGGATCAAATTTTCAACACATGATGATGTTTGCTGGTAAGTTATAAATTTCCTCCCATATAGAACTCCTTGAAACACTGAAGTTGTATCTTCAAGTAGAAAATTCTTAATAGTTTCTCACTCCTTTTTCTGAGAATTGTTTCATAGTCTGGTTCCAAATTATTCATTCAGAAATAGGTCACATAGTGTGACGTGGTGACACATACCTGTAATCCCAGTACTTGAGAGGCTGAGACAAGAAGATCACAGGTGTAAGGCCAGTGCATGATAACTTAGACCCTGTTTCAAAATTAAAAAAAAATGTCACACATAGAAAGAAAATGAAGATGAACACAACTTTCACACAAAAACCTAAAGTGAATGTTTATAATAATTCTATTTATAGTTTCCAAATACCTGGAAATAACCCTCTTATCTGTCTTTTGATAAGCAAATGGAGAAACAAACTACATCCATGTGCTACTTAGTACTAAAAACAGTCAATCCACATAAAGATGTGGAAGAATCTCCAGAGCATTATGCTGAATGAAACAAGCCAAAGGATACATACTGTGTGATTCCATTTACATGGCATTCTTAAAAAGACAAAATCATTGTGAAAGAGAATAGATCAAGAAGTTGGTGGGATGACAGATTGGACTAAAAGGGGGTAGCACAAATAAATTGGGAGAGCAATGAAACTGTTGTGTCTATAGATTGTGGCAATGGTCATGCCCCTCTAGAGCATTGTCAAAACTCATGGAACTATATTCCAAAAAGCAAATAATTCTGCAGTATGTGAATTAAAACATAACTTTTAAAACCAATGCATGTCAGTCTCATATACTAATTCTATGACTGTATATACACACACACTTAAGTGTATTAACATTTATTTCATATTTGTTCAGCTCCTAAATGTTTGGGGCCTGCTTCAGTTCTCTGATTTTATGAAGCTTGCATTGGCAATGAAATATTGATGAAATACTTCTTCGATTCTCTTGTAGGCCTCCGTGGTGCGATGGCATTTGCTTTGGCCATTCGTGATACTGCCACTTATGCCCGGCAAATGATGTTCAGCACCACACTTCTGATTGTGTTTTTTACCGTGTGGGTGTTTGGTGGTGGCACCACTGCTATGCTGTCATGCTTGCACATAAGGTAAGTAGTAACTGGAGGCCTCTTTCTAATATTAAATTTCAATTCATTTTCTTTTTTTCTTCTCATCATGAGATTTTAAGCTTTGGTGAATTTGTAATGGTTTATTTTTCCCTTTAAAAAGCATATGACATACAGAAAAAATGAAATTATGCAAAATAAAGCTAAAAACCATTGCTAATGCTTTGAAAGATATCTCACCAGACCTTTTTCTATGCACTATATAATTTTCACAAAAAAGTGACAACAATCAAGGTATTCTTGTAGACTTGTTTAAAATGTAATAGAGCATGGACATTTATACTAATAGATATTTACATCATTTTTAAATGGGTGCGTATATCTATCCTGATTTATTTTACCAAGTCCCTATTGTTGGACCTCCTGTATTGTTGCTAGGATTTTGCTATAACCATTGCCATTTGAGAATTTTGCTGTTACTATTTATAGTGTGAACATTTGTAATGTGTATACCACCATGCACAAGTTTGATTATTTATGCATGCATTTAAGGCTTTTGGTTATATCACTAGGTTGGGTCTATCTGCAGCATGTGAAACGATCCAGTTTACCCCAGTCATCTTCTATACTAGATATAACATTCTTTCTAATTTTACTGATCACTGTTTCTAACCTAACAATCCAAGGACAAGATTGTAAAATCTTATTCTTCAGTGTGTACTAGTTAATGCATTCAATCTGAAAGCTCTCTTGTATTACAAGAGCCCTACACTTGTTTCCATGGATACAGCAGCCTCTGTTGCTGATGCCTTTGTAGATCTTAATTCTGTGTTCCTCTAAAACATCTTAGACAGTAAGAGCTACCACGCTTCTAGGATATATAGAGTTCTTTAGAGAAAACAATATTTCACATTTTAAAGAATCTATCCTCCATGTTTTTCATTCTATTATGTATTTATGTTAACATGATAAGGACTATGCAGCCCCAAATCATACTTTGTATGTTGTTGTTATTGTCTTAATCTTTGCTGTTCAAATCTGGTTTTTTTCTTTTCTTTTCTTTCTTTCTTTTTTTATTTTTGCTGTACTGGGGATGGGAACTCAGGGACATTCTACTTTGGAGCTATATCCCCACCCCTGTTTTTTATTCTTTATTTTGAATCAGGGTCTCACTGAGTTGCAAAAAGCCTCATTAAGTAGTAGCTGAGGCTGTCTGTGAACAACGATCCTCCTATTTCAGCCTTCCAAGTGCTGGGATTACAAATGTGCACCATTATGCCTGGCTTCAAATCTCTTTTATATGATTTCTGTGCTATTATTGTATATAGTAGACTGTGGTATATGTTCTAATTACCATAATGATGTTCTTATAACCCTAATTATTATTTCAAGGAGGGCCTGACATTTATTGAGCACCTACTATGTGCTAGGCATTGTGCTAAGTGTGCTTAACATATTTATCTGGTCACAGGAACTCAGTTTTACAAGTGAATAAATAGAGGCTTAGAAAGGTTTTTAGTTGTTCAGGGTCACAAAAATAATTAAATGGTGAACAGCGGAGCCCTTGGTCTTACTTGGTTTCTTCTACACCATGGTATATCAAGAAATGAGAGTAGAAGCTGGGCATGGTGGTGCATGCCTATAATCCCAGTACTTGGGCGGTTGAGACAGGAAGATTACAGATTTGAAGACAACCTCAGCAACTTAGCAAGATTCTCAGCAACCTAGTGAGACACTGTTTCAAAAATGATAAAAAAAAATAGATAGGAGTTTATCTCAGAGGCAGAATGCTCCTGAGTTCAATCCTCAGTACAGCCAAAAAAAAAAAAAAGGAAAAGAAATGAAGAATTTGAAAGGAATCAGCTTTTTGCTTTTGTCAACAGCTTGTTTATGCAGACTTTCCAAAGGAGAATAAAATTAAATGTAGGATAATTTAGGAAAAGTAATAGTCTTCAGTGAAGCTTCTATGTTTAGAGAAAATCAATTCTCTTCCCTCATTGTCCTCTACACAAACAAAATACCCATGCTTTGCCTCTACTCTACAAATGGGGAAAAACTACAAAAGCCTACCTACTTGCACAGAGTTTAAGCTTTGCTAGCTTCCCAACCTTTTTGGCTGGCCCATTTGAACTTAATTATATACACCTTACAGTCTCAGATTACTTCTTACTGTTTTCTTGTTTTGGTTGAGTTTTGGACCTCTACATGCACGGAGGCTGTATTTTAAGCTTCTCCCCCCCCAAAAAAAATTTGTCTATTATGATATTGAGAATGCCATGTAGTCCAGAAAGTTGAAGATTCATGCCTACTTAAACTTAGTTTTGAGTTCTTGATCCTTCCTTCTTAATTCTGTGGTCCCCGGCAAGTTCTTTAACCTTCAAGGAACATTTTTCCTGTTTGTGGCATGTATATCTTATTAGCCACTGGGTACAGAGTTTCACATGTGCCATTTATCAATACATTCGATGAATACTTGCTGAGCACCAGCCCTGTGCTGGGAACTCCAATTCAGTATACTCAGCCAGGAATCATTTTGCCAGCCAGGGGAAATTTGGAAATATTTGGAGACATTTATGATTGTCACAACTGGGATTGGGGACTGCTACTACTTTCTACTGGGTAGAGGCCAGTGCACAGGACAAGTTTGTCCTCCAATCAGAAAACAAAAAATTAACTAGGCCAAAATGTCAGTGATGCTAGGTTAAGAAACCCTGCCCTAAAGGACAGAGTAGTAGAAAGATAGAAAAGGTTCCTTCACTCATAATGTCTTATGCTTCAGTGGGAAAAGACGGGCAATAAACTTATAAAATAAATGAATAAGACAATTATAGATGATAGTGGAAATCAAAGTACTTTGACAGCGAATGGGGATATGCGTATGTGTTATATGCAGATTTCAGGGAAGTTCTCTCTGAAAGGTTATATTTGAACTCTGCCACCTGAGTGACAAGATACCATCAGTTAATGATCAAGATGAGCAGTCCAGGCAGAGGGAAAGGCAAGCACAAAAGGTCCCTAGTCAGGAACCAGATTGACCAGCTAGATAAACAGAATGTTCATATAATGGGAGGATAGTGATCAGGTGGTAGGCAGGAAATGTGGCAGGCAGATTCTATGGGGGCAGGCTTCCACAAACTTCATGTACAGGGTCAGTGCATATAGATTTTAGGCTTTCCAGATCACATGGTCACTATTTCAGCCACTCAGCTATATGTAAAAACAACCACAGGGAATATGCAAATCAATCTGTGTGACTTTGCTCAAAAAAAACCCTTTTGACAAAAACAGGAAGTGTGCTAGTTATGGCTCACACTCCGTAGTTTGTAAATCTCTGCTACAGGGTCTTAAAGGATGTGGCAAGGAGTTTGGATTTTAAAATACAATTGGCAAGAAGGCAGCGACATGATCTGATTTGCAGTGCTGCATATTCGCTATCCTGTGAACAGTGGTTCTTCAGTGAATTAGATTCAGCTAGCTATTCCTGCCTCCTTTCACATAACCTGTGACAGTCACATTTGCCTCCCTATCATTTGCCACACACACTTTGCATTTCTCTGTCTCTGAGCCTTTGCTCATCCTGGCCGGAAGTCTCTTTGATTCCTAGGAAGTGATACAGCTAAATGTCTTCTCCTTTCCCCCTGTTCTTTTCTCTCAGAACCATCCTGCATAACACTGGGTCTCTCTATTCCAGAACTTATTTCATTTGGCCTGATAATAATACAGTAGCCTTAAATGAGCTACTACTTAGCCTTAATGATACATCAGACACTTAAAAGCTTTCAGTACATTTTCTCATTGAATCCTTACAGCAAATCAGCTGGGGTTCTGGCCCTGTTTTCCGAGTGAGAGAGTTCTGGTCTTTATTGCTACATAACTTGACTAGGTTTAAATAGCAGCTGGATGCAGATTTGAAGACAGCATTCTCTGACTGTAAACCCTAGGGATCTTGTTCTAGTCATGTCTGTTTCCCCGACTAGTCTGTGGGCTCATTGAAGGCAGGGACCATGTTCAATTCATGTCTATGCCCTGTGCCTAGCACAGTGCCTGGAAGATAACAAGTGCTCTCTAAATGTTAATTTTGTGGGATTGACTTTGAGTAATGTACCATGAGTGCTACAAATGCACTATCATCAAGACCACTAGATGTCACTTGAGATGCATAAATATGGTTAGAGTCTAGTGGGATAGAGAGGATATTAAATATCCTCTGACCATTTTGAACAAAGTAAAAAATCAGCTTTCTTTGTACTATAATTCTGGACATGGTCATCTGTTTTCAAACACTTGACCATTGACTGTCTCACCTTCGAGATGTGGCCTTGCATCGTTATTCCTCCCTTGCGTACAGTTTATCCTTGGGGATGCTGCTGCTGCAGCTTCCCATACTGCTGTTTTATCTGTGTTTTCTGTAGTGATTAACTTAATTGATAAACATTTGAGCACCTATTGTGTGTCAGGTACTGTGCTAGACTCTGGGGATACACAGATGAATTGAGACATGGCCTTTACCCTCAAGGAGCTCACAGTCTTTTGGGGGAGACTGACAGGTAAATAACTATACTCTACTGTGCTACATGTTATAATAAAGGGCTCTAGGAAGTGCTGCTGAACCACAGAGGGAAAAATGATTTTGCTTGAAGGGCTCATAGAATGGTTACTCTGGAGCTTCTCCAACAAGTGTGTACTTTGCAGCCTGGAGGAAGAGCACAGAGATAGGGAGGCTGGGAGAGGACAGGGATTTAGGGAAAGGATGTGGTATGGTTTGTAGAGGGTTCAAATGTAGGTTGGAGTGAGGGGCTACCACTGCTTTGTAAAGTATTGAACACCACTGAAAGGAATTTAGAGTTTTTGTGAAGGGAATGGCCCAGTGAGTTCTGGGGAGAGCCTGGTGACTGGAGAACCTTCTACAGTAGATCCCCTGAGTCAGAACAAGGCCCCCTGTGGGAGGAGCTCGGCTGCCAGGGAGCAGGGACCTGAGAGGAAGCATAGATAGAAGAAAAGAGTGGAAGGTACTCGTGTATAGGGGCTAGAGAAGAGTCACAGAAAGCTTCTTAATAAAGCTGTTCCCCAGGAAACCAAAAGCAGGAATCTAATGCAAGAAAAAAGCATTCTGAAGAACTGAGGCTAATGTCTACCCATTAGCTGATGAAAGTGGTAATTGGACCCTGTCTTCTGTCATTGTAACAGAATGTTGCCATGTGATCTGTGAGGTCTAAAAACAGGCAGCTCCCTCCTGGAATTGCACTGTGCCAGCCTGGTTTTTAGAACTTTTCAGTAGTTTTTATCCAGCAACTGGGGCACTGTTGTTCTCCCTGACTCTGCTTTAGAGTGGATGTATATTCAGAGAGATAGGTCATTTTACTAAAACCAATAAGTAGAATTGCTGGAATAGAATCCTTCACTCTGCTTTCCTTAGAATCCAGGCCATTGCTAAGGAAAGTGGCAGGGGCCGAAAATGTACATCCACAACTGTAGAAAGGCAAGAAAACATTAAGTATTGCATACCTTCATTGTTGACAAACACAGCTGCCTGACAATGTACATATGCGATGAGATCTTTTTTTTTTACTTTTGGCTTGGAAATCTCATTTTTTTCTTTGTGTTTTTCCTTTAGGGTTGGTGTTGATTCAGATCAAGAACATTTGGTAAATATGCATTTGTGTATTCCCTGGCCTTTTTGTTGAGTATGAAGCCATTTGAAAAGAAAATAACCTCATGTAGGCTCCGTGCCACTGTTTAGAGCTTGTCCTATCTGCGTTGGCTTTTTAACTACAATCGTCCCTGGCTGTTCTCTCTGCTCGGGAGAGACAAAACCACATTTTAGACAGTGAGTGGTTATCAAGAGTTGAAGCTTTCCTATCTGTGGGCCATCCTGGGCGGTTGCCACAGCAGAGAGCAGTCTCTTGAGCATGCCTGTGGCTGCTCTGGCACAGGGAGCCTTTTTCCACTCCGGTTTGCGCATGAAGGCTTGTCTCTGATGTCAACCCCACTCCAGCTGCTCTTCCTGTGTAACTTTCAAATTGGATGACCAGCAGCTGCCCTTCAGAACTGCCTAGAAGCTTTTGAATCTTGAACCAGCCCTCTCTGCCCATTCAGGGGAATGCACTTTCTTACCCTGTGCCTCAGTCTTGGCCACATTTCTTTGTTTCCTTCCTTCTTTGTGTCAGTTTTTCAGTTCCTACGAGTTCCATCCAGCCTGTCGGGCTGAGTGCAGTGCAACTGGCTGGCCTCTTTGGACTAACCACCCTTTTCTGGTATTTTCCAACTACCTTTTAATGGCCTCTGGGCACTACTGAGAATATGTGACTCTATTCAACATTACACAAGAAATCACAGAAATTAAGTTTTTGAAGGCAGAAGTCATCTCTTTTAAAACACAATTTTGTTCATGTCCATAGCAAGTCGTGATATGTTTTTCTCTAGGATATGGTTACAAAGCCATTTATCAGATTCCCTTTCTAAATGATAATTTTGTTAGCTGTTCAGTGGTGTGTGTGTGTGTGTGTGTGTGTGTGTGTGTGTGTGTGTGTGTGTGTTATAGTAAGTGCTTGCCTCTTTTGTGGTCAGAACCTTAAAGTAGAATTCCCTGGGCTTAAAAATACTTTGACAAACCAGACTGGATAAATTCCCATCATGCCAAGCTGCTGGGATAAAAAACATCCAAGGAGTTATAACTCCTCACTGCCTCCACCCTTGTGGCAGAACGAGAATAAAGTTATCGTGCAGCTTTCAAGATAAATGCTTGATCTCTGTCTGCATAAGTCTCCAACAGCTCTGTCACCTCTGTCACCACAGAGGAGAAATGGGAATGCAGTGACAGGGAGAAAGCCAGGTAGGTGACTACCAGTCATATCGAACAGAAAAAAAAATGCTATTTTTTTCCTTGCCTTCAAAACTCTGTGGCTGTCTTAGTTATATTGTTTACTTCAGAATTTTGGATATACATGAGGAAGTACAGAGGAAAATCATAGTAATTATGGAGAGTGTGGAGTTGGTAGTACAGGCATTAATATGGTGAGATCTATAGATGAATTTCTCTCTAAGAAGTGAAAGCAAAAAAAATACTATGGCTGGAGGTATAGCTCAGTAGTAGAGTATACGCTTAGCATTCACAAGACCACAGTTCAATTTATAACACAAAAAATTAAGTAAGTAAATAAAAAGTAAAAAGTAGAATCACAGGAATCTACCTAATGATGTGAGAGGAAATACAGAAGGTGTTCTTTGACTTTTAGAAACGCAAACAGTGTTCTCAGATGTTTTTATACTTTTATGTATGTGCTGATACATTTTGAGGTAATGAAGAACTTCTCCTGAGGATACAGGAGGACAAGAAGGAGCCAAAACCCAGAAACTAAACTTTGTGCTTTTAGAAAATCCTAGAACTGTAGGACATTAAACACTGGAGAGGGACTTAGGGAGTCTCTAACACTCACATTTTATATATTAAAAAAACTCAAGTTCAAAAAAGAAAAGGGGTTTGCTAGGACTGGAAACAGATAGTATAACTGCCCAACTCGTGACCACACCATAGTACAATTAAGGACACAGTTTATATTTTTGGAAGCTATTTATTTATGTATTTATTTATTTATTTTTGGTGGGTCTAGGGATGGAACCCGGGGGCATTCAACCTCCAAGCTACACCCCCTGCCCTACTTTTCATTCTTTATTTTTGAAACCAGGTCTCACTGAGTTGCAGAGGGCCTCACTAAGTAGCTGAGGCTGTCCGTGAACCGTGATCCTCTGGTCTCAGCCTCCCAAATGCTGGGATTACAAGCGTGCGCCACCATGCCTGGCTTTGGAAGCTATTTTAGAGGATGCCTGTTTGCTGTGTTTTTTTTTCTTCTGACCAGTCAGGCTTACCATAGAATTTCCCTACTTGTTTTTATTTTACTAGTGTGCTAAGATCATAGTAGCAATTTTGAATGCCAGTTACTCTTGAAACCCTAAAGATATGAATGTTGGCGCACTGTTTTCTATTTATACAGCTATTGTATTAAGGGTATAAGTTTATCAAATTTCTGAAGTAAATTATCCCATATTATCTTTTTTTTTCCTCCCAGGTACTGGGGATGGCATTGTACCTCTGAACTACATGCCAGCCCTATTTTATTTTTTTATTTTGAAATAGGGTCTTACCAAGTTGCAGAGGGCCTTGTTAAGTTTCTGTGGCTGGCCTTAAGCTTCTGATCCTTCTGTCTTAGCCTCCCATGTTGACTTTTTTGTAATGCTGGGGATTAAACCTAGGGGCATTCTATCTCCAAGCTATATACCCAGTCCTATTTTATTTTTATTTTGAAACAGGTTCTCACTAGGTTGTTGAAAGTCTAATTTCTTTCTGAAGCTGTCCTCAAACCTGCGATCCTCCAGTCTCAGCCTCACATTTGGCTTTTTAAATGACAATAGAGCCATAAGTTAATAAGCTACCTTAGTAATAGAGATATTCTGATAAACATTTCAGTTTTTTATTTCAAGAATTCAGTATACAATATATTAAAATTCTAATGTTACCTGTATTGAACAGTATATTTTCTGCAGGCTCTATTTCTGACTCTCCTAAGGAATGGCTCTACATAAATGCGTTTGTGTACATATTGATTTATGTGTTATCTGTCTGCAGGGTGTTCCTGAAAATGAAAGGAGAACTACCAAAGCAGAGAGTGCTTGGCTCTTCCGAATATGGTACAACTTCGATCATAAGTATCCTTAATTGAGATAAATTATAGTGTGGGAAAAAATAGTCACACTTTAATGGGATGACTTGTTTTTGTGGTTCCAGGGATTGAAACTAGGGGTTTGTGCATGCTAAGTACAAGTTCTGCCACTGCATAACTCCATTAGTACCAGAACAAGTTATTGATTGTTGCCTTCCAGAGATGGAACTTCACATGAAACTTATCTTTAACTCTGTGTAGAGAGTAGTATATGCCTGTAATCCCAATACTCTAGGGTATTGAGATATACTGGCTGAGACAGGAGAATTGCAAGTTCAAGTCCAGCCTCAGCAAATTAGGAAGACCTTGTTTCAAATTTCAAAATAAAAAGGGCTGACAGTAGAGCTCGGAGGTAGGATGCCCCTGAGTTCAATCCCCAGTGCAAAAAAAAAAAAAAAAAACCCTTTCATTTTTTTCTTTCTTCCTCAGTGGTGTGGAGGAGGAAATTTACACAAATAAATCCTCCTACAAATTCAGGAAACCAGTAGGGATTGGTTATTGCAGACGCTGTCTGTGTGGAAGGAATCAGGATTCCAAGTGTCATGCATTCTTTGATATATTGGTTTGTTTATTGAGCAAACTTTAATATTTGTTACCCAGTACCTACTTTAATGAACCATATAAAAAGTGTTTGGGGGGCTCTTGGTGTTCTTAACAGAGTGAAAGAGGAAAGGCTGACTTAAGAAAAGTATGATAATGAATAAGTGAACCACTGATAGATACTATAATAATCAGGGATTTGCCTTTTCTTTCCAACCTTTCTAAAGACCAGGGGACTCTCCTCTACTTTTCTATTAAAATGACACATATGGTAGTATATACATGTAATCCCAGGTACTTGGGAGGCCGAGGAAGAAAGATCACAAATGCAAGGCCAACCTAGACCACTTAGCAAGAAACTGTCTCAAAATAAAATTAAAAAGGGCTGGAACATTCAGTGGCAGAACATTCTCCTAGCATGGGCATGGCCCTGGGTTCAATCCTCAGCACCACAAAAGAAAAAAAGGAATGCCACAAACAGCTAATATTTTAATTGATAATCATGTTTTCTTTTCCTCTTGTAAATCTTCACAGCTATACTTCAAGAAGTGTTAATATTTCATAACCTATTTAAATCATGCCTTTAAAAATATTTGCCACTATTAAAATTTATTTGAAAATTGAACTAGAGAGGCCATGTAGTTGTTTTAGACTAAGATTTATCAGTAAGTGAATGATAACCTGGTTTAGGTTTCATTTAAGCAAATTTTGGGAAAAGCATGTAAAAATTGTTTTCTTGCTTTCAATTTTTTCATCAAAGCCTTACATATTTAAGAAAAATACAAGCCAGGCGTGGTGGCGCACACTTGTAATCCCCGCACTTGGGAGGCAGAGGCAGGAGGATCGTGCAGGTTCGAAGCCAGCCGCACGCGCTGGCTTAGGAGACCCTGTTTCCAAATTTAAAAAATGTAAAAATAGGTCTGGGAGTGTAGCCCGGAGGTAGAAGGGCTTCCAGGAACCCCAGTACCACCAAAAAGAAAAAAAAAAGAAAAATACAGTAATGCTTATAATTGGAAGCTACTACTTTCTATAGTAGCTTTTGTTTACTAGATTTTTGCATTTACTTTTTGCAAGTATGTCAAAATTAAATTACTATATGGAAACAGGAATGAAAGCATTTGTGTGATATTAAGACTCCCATTAGGGAGAAAGGGAGGGAAAGAGGGAGAGAGAGAGAGAGACAGAGAGAGAAAGGGAGAGGGAGAGAGAGAGAGAGACTGAGACACAGACTGAGATCATGAGCGCCTTTTAAAATTATTTAAAGATTGTTAATACTTTTGGCTCCATTATCAGCATTCTGGATTCAAACCACTCCCATACCTCTTGGAGCTTTTTCATCCCTCAGATTTAACAAAACAGTTTTAATATTTTCTGCATAAATTGTTTTGTACATTTTCAACATAATATATTAAATAACAAAGAATAGAAAAATAATTTATTTTTCTGTATAGTCTTGTAAAACTAAATATTAAGATTTGTTTAATATCATTACTACCCCATTAAGTACTATTCAAATAAGATCTGGTCATTTTATGTGCGCGAGCGCGCGCGCGCGCGTGCGTGCGTGCGTGCGTGCGTGTGTGTGTGTGTGTTACTGAGGATTTGCCTCCAAGCTATACTTTCAGCCCTATTTTTTTTTAAACAGATTCTTACTAGGTTGATGAGAATCTCACTACTTGCTGAGGCTGTCCATAAACCCATGATCCTCTTGTGTCAGCCTCCCAAATACTGGGATTATAGGTTTGTACCACCATGCCTGGCAGATGTGATCATTTTAATAACACATGCCTGGTAGAATTATTCATCATTCAGTTTCTATGTAGCCACAACATCTATTATAATTGAAATATCACTTCTATATAATAAAGTACACAAATCTTAAGTATACAACTTAATGAATTTTGACCTATGTCTACACCTGTGTTTCTATCATCCACATAAAGCTATCTAGAAACATTTCTCACACAACAAAAGGTTCCCTGTGTTCTCTTGCAATTAGTGAGTTTCCCCACCCCACTCCCTCAAAGGGTTAACAAAGACTATAACTTTGATCAATATAAATTAGTTTACCTATTGTTGATCTCCTTATAAAAAGATTATATATTCTTACATATTTATCTTGATTTTTTCACTCAATATCTTCTGTGTAATTCACCCATGTTGCATGTAACAGTAATTCATTCTACTTTATTGCTGGGTAGTGTTCCAAAGTATGAATATACTACAGGGTTTTGCTTTTAGTTTTTAACCATCTGCAGTCAATAAACATTTGGAGCTTCGGGCCATTATAAATAAAACTAAATATTCTAATATATAATTACTCTTGGGGAATATACCAAGAAATGGAATTTCTTGTATGTGTGTTTAGCTTTAATAGATACTGTCAACCTGTGTGCTAGAGTGTGTGGAGCCAGTTTGATTTGTTGAAAGTAATTTGGTAAATTCATCATCACCCTAATCAGCAGGTTAAGGAAGTTCTCTGCCAAAACTTGATTTTCATTAGCTTTTTGAATTTTAGCCATTTTTCCAGATACATAGTGATATCTCAAGTGCTTTAAGTTTACATTTCTCTCCTATGACCAGGAAGATGGAGCATCTTCTCAGATGTTTTTTAGCCATTTGGATATCCTGAGTTGTTTTTTCTTATTGTCTTATGGTTCATTTTATGTTATTGAATTTTTCTTTTGACTGGTATTTATTGTATCTTCTTTCAATCCATAGCTCATCTTTTCATTTTTAAAATCCTGTTTTGAGGAACAGAAGTTCTTCATTTTAATGAAGTCCATTTTGTTAATATTTTCTTTGTGGTTATTGTTTTCCCTGTCTTAAGAAATCTTTTCATGTCCTAGAGTCATGAAGATACTTTCCTACTTATAAATTTGATTGTTTTAGCAGTTGCAGTGAGTTTACTGGGGATTGAACCCAGAGGCATTCTACCTCTGAGTTAAACCTCCAGACCTGTTTTTTAATTTTTATTTTGAAACAGGGTCTCACTATGTTGGTGAGAGTATCCCTTCATGATAAGGTTATCTTTGAACCTGCGATCCTCATGTCTCAGCCTCCCAAGCACTGGGATTACAGGCGTGCACCACTATACCCAGCATTAGCAATCACATTTAAGTCTTTGATCCATCACACATTAATTTTGGTGGTGCTGGAATTGAACCTAGTGCCTCACACATACTGGGCAAGTGCTATAAACACAGTGACATTCCCCAGCCCTTGTTATTTTGTTTTACGATGGTCTTGTTAAGTTGCCCAGACTGGCCTTGAGGTTGTTATACTTTTGCCTCAACCTCCCCAGTAGCTGATATTACAAGTATGCACCACCATGCCCAGCACAAATTAATTTTTATCTATAATTTGAGGTATAAGTGATGAGAATTTATGAAATTTCATTTTTTTTGTACTGGGGATTGAACTTTGAGGTGCTCTATTTCAGAGCTGTACCCTTAGCCCTTTTTATTTTTTATTTTGAAATGGAGTCTTGCTAAGCTGCTAAGTTTACTGTGATCCTCCTGTCTCGCCCTCTCAAGTACTGAGATTACAGGTGTGTGCCATCACACAGGACTTAACTTTCTTATTTTTAAATGAAGACAACCTTAGGTTCTCTCTCTCTCTCTCTCTCTCTCTCTCTCTCTCTCTCTCTCTCTCTCTCTCTCTCTCTCTCTCATTTTCCTTCTCTTTCCTCATTCCCTCCTCCCTCTCTCTCCAACACAGACACATGCTCTAACCACCCAGCTACATTCCAGCCCAGATTCTCACTTTAGAATGTAGGGAATATGGATATATGTTCTTGTCCTTTCTCCTTCATTTTTCTTGTGATTCCCTCCTTTTTCTCCTGAGTATCATGCATTACCACATCTATTTTTGTTTTTTTCAGGAAATAAACAAATACTGAAATGAGGATCTATGATAGAGGCGTTCATGATATATTAAATGTTATACATATTGACTTTCCTTTCCTCCATGTAGCTTTATAGGGAAAAAATCAACGTGATGTTGAAATTTCAACTTAGAGTATTCAGGAAGCCAGCTGAATCACAATAAATGATTAATGCCATTTTTATTACTATATTCTACTACTGGAATATTTAATTTCCTCTCTGACCATTATTATTCTTTACTTTCTCCCTTATATCCTTCGGTGCCAAATTTAGAGTAATCATATATTACTTATATTTTTGGTAAAATCATAAAAACAACATGACAGGGTGGAATGAGTACATGATACTTGAAATCCAACCAATCTGGGTTACTGTGTCAGTCCCCATTTCCTTAATTGTGCGACTTAGGCAGGTCATTAACCTTTCTGAGCCTCATTATTCTCTGTGCAACAGAGACCATAATAAGGGCTCCCATTGCTTTCTCACTGCCATCACATGATAAGGCGGGATTGCATGTATTCACTTTAGCTAGCCCCTGGGGTGGCAGGTCCACTTTGACAATGATTGCTATCAACAACTTGGGTTCTTCTAACCCTTCCTTAACCGTGGTCTCAGCTATTTGAAGCCACTGCTGACTCACAGCGGGCCCCCCCTCACCACCACGCTCCCGGCCTGCTGTGGGCCCATCGCTCGGTGCCTCACCAGCCCCCAGGCTTATGAAGTAAGTTCCTTGTATGTTCTAACTGAATTCATTTCCTCAGCAAGTTCAGTTTAGCAACTCCCTGGGTAGGTTTCTTATTTGGTTTATTTAAGTTTGGTTTGAAGCCTTTGAAGTATGAAATTCTGAAGAAGAAATTTAAGCATATTTTGTTCAACAAAAAACACAATGAAATTGGGTGTGTACGGTGGTATACACTTGTAAAAGCAGTACTTGAGAGGCTGAGATAGGAAAACAGGTTTGAGGGCAGCCTCAGCAACTTAGTGAGACCCTGTTTCAAAAAAAATAAAATAGGGCTCGGATGTAGCTCAGAGGTAGAATGCCCTGAGATTCAGTCCCCAGTAACACACACACACACACACACACACACACACACACAATTTTTAACTATAACTCACAGCTTTTAAAACATCATTTGATAACAGATATAGACTAGCAGCCCATTTTACTGTAAGTGATTTTTGTAAGTCATTCTATTTCTACACTGGCTTTCATTTATTTATAACATGTGGCCTGAGTAAATGTGTATGCATTTCTTTACACATTAGACTGTCTCTTTACACATTAGACTGTCTCATTTAACATAGAGAAGATTCTAAAATCAATTACTACATTCCTAATGTGTAGAAGATGGTCTATTGTTTTAAACCAACCAAATTTGGGATATTAGGAAAGTGTATCTGCCTCTATTCCACATTGCTGAAAGGCAAGGACGTATCTAGACAAAATCTAGATTCCTTATTTTTTCCTTAGCTACCAACATGATTAGCAATTTCATAAATATTACAACTAAGAAAAAAGTGAATGATACTCTAACTAGCCACTATGTTGAACTATAAACATTTTAATTTATTTTTCAATCTTTGGATTCTAAATCAACCCTTTAAAAGTAATCTGTGGCATCAAATATGCTACTCTGTTACCACCAGTTTTGATGATTCAAATTCTTTTTTTATTAGAAGATCCAAGATTTATTGTTTAGAGAATACTTTATTAGTTTCTGTAATCAAACCCACGTAGATAAGACCTTACATATTTAATACAGTGTGTTACCCCTGTACAAATGGAAAAAAAAGTAAGTTTACTGTTTCTAGACCAATATGGCTGTTAATGTCTGTATAATGCCAACTCAACACGGTAAACTGGGATACTTTTTTCAAATTGATAGCACAGCTAAAATTTCCAAAAATTCAAATTATATATATATATATATGTATATATATTTATATTTATATGAAAAGACCAATAATATCAGTATGTTATGCATCAATAGCAGCAACAGCTTTTCCAGGTTCTGCAGTCATCTGAACAAAATTGTAGAGACATCCAGCACACTTCATTAAAAAAAGGAAAAAAAGGTAAAAACAAAACCCCAGAAAACAGCAAAGTTGGGTTACTGTTGTGATACCCTGCACCATGTTTTATTAGCTCTCAATCATCATCTGGAAAGAAAACACTCTAGAGTAACATCATTACAAACAGCTCCAGGAAGCACAGGCGCTACTGTGTGTCATAAAGTGGTACAAGATAGCTTACGCTCACAGAGCTAGTAGCTTATGTTTACAGACATATGATACAGTATTGTCCTACAGCTACGATACTAGAGGATACAATTAAAAAGTTAGAGGAAGCTGTAGTGGAGCAGTGTAGATATGCACCCTCCAGTATCCTGTGACTTCCTCTTTGGCATGGTAAAACAGACCCTACTGGAAGTGGGTGGCAAACAGTAGGCAACATTGAGAGGGCAGCATTTGGCCAGGTGAGTAACCTATAGCTTTGTTTCTAGTCAGTGCCCATATGACCAGACTGTGATGTGGGTGGGGAGAATACCCTGTGCTGCCTCCTCTCTCCTACATTGCCCAGGCTCCCTTTCAAGCAGTGTCCATTTCCACCATTCCATGGTAGCCCAGGTCACTATGCATAGGGGCCACCCAGCTCTGTTGCTTGAGGCAGTGAGGCTCTACTCCAGAGGTTCACTTACCATCAGCAAAATCCAAAAGCCCCAGAATATCTAAGTGGTTTAAATGACAGGAATGTCTCACAGGTCTTGGGCAAAATCAGTTTTTTCCAGACCTCTGCCTTGTGTCTTGCTGGCAGCCTTTGGCATTCACAGATGCATCACCCCAATTTCTGCCTTTACCTCTAGGTGGTGTCCTCCCTATCCAATCTCTGCATCCAAATTTCTCCCTTTCATAAAGGCACTTGTCATTGGAACAGAGTCCACCTTATTTCTAAGTATAATCCTGTGCCAGGTATGGTGATATATACTTGGAAGGCTGAGACAGGAGTATCACAGGTTCAAATTCAGCCTAAGTAAATTAAACCCTCAGAAACTTTGTGAGACCCTGTTTCAAATAAATAAAAATTTTTTAAAGGGCTGGAGTGTAGCTCAGAAGTAGAATGCCCCTAGCTTCAATCTCCAGTACCGCATGCAAAAAATATAATCCTATTTTCAAACTAAGTCACATTCACAGATGGTAGAGGTTAGGCCCTCAACAACTTTATGGGGGATATAACAACCCATACTAGCCATAAAACTTATGTTTTTTTGTGTGTGTGGTACTGGGGATTGAACCCAGGGGCATTCTACCTCCAAGCTACACCCCCAGCCCTATGTTTTATTCTTTATTTTGAAACAGGGTCTCACTGAGTTGCGAAGGGCCTTGCTAAGTAGCTGAGGCTGTCCATGAACTGCAATACTCCAGTCTCCACCGCCCAAATGCTGGGATTACAAGTGTGCACCACCATGCCGGTGGAGCTTAATTTTAAAATAGTTTTGTTAACTACTCTGTTCGTTATAAAACTAACGTGCTCAACTGGCGTGGTGTTGCATACCAATAATCCCAGTACTTGAGAGGCTGAAACAGGAGGATCGCAGGTTTGAGGACAACCTCAGCAAGTAGTGAGACTCTCAGAAACCTCGCAAGACCCTGTGAAAATAAAAATAAAATAGGGATAGGGTGTAGCTCTGAAGTAGAATGGTCTTGGGTTCAATCACCAGTACCACAGAAATATATACATACATACATACCAGCATACTCATGGCTAAATATTTAACCAATGTGGTCAAATATTTACAAAGTAAAAAATGTGTCACCTTCCTCCCACCTAATTCCCTAGAGGTAGTTTTTATTAAAGGGTCATTAGTATTTGTATACTGATCATCATGATCAGTGTGGTACAGTTTTTTTTAATAAACTATCATGCCCTTCAAAAAACGCTTGTCAGTATATATACTAATAACATTTTCTATACAAACTTATGTCTATATGTAGTTTTATTTTATACAAGTGGGATCATAATATGTGTGCTATCCCACTATATACTTTTTTCCAATTACTGATGTATCAGATATATTTTCATGTAATTATATTAAGTGTTACCTTTTCCATTTTCATATCTGCATAGTATTTCATTTGTAGTTATAGTGAAATTTGTTCAGTCTCCTATGAACAGACATATGCTTCCTTTTTGTTGTTACAAACAATACTGCTAGCAAATATCTTTAAAAATATGTTTTACATGTAAAATTACTCAAGTATATAGAAATATGTAGATTTTATAGGTAAAATTGCTGGGTCAAAAGGCATTGCATTTTATAATGTGATAGATATTGCCCCATTTTAAAATTTGATAGATATTGCCCAAACTTAATGAGAAAACTAGAAAGTGCTGAAGAGCCTCTGCTGACCTGTGAAGGAGCCACAGAGCTTCGTTGTGAGTATTGCTGAATTAAGTGTCAGACACTAGTTAGACTTATTGCCATAACTACCTTAGGAAGGAATTTCATCCAGTTGGTGGCTGTGGATTTGTTTTTCAGTTCACATTTGTTTGTCTCAGTGTTTAGGGAATTTTCAAACAATAGCAAATGTTCAATAATACAGAAACATATGAAGAAAATAAAACTCACTAGCAAATCTATCGTGTAAAGCACATGTTAAATGCCATTTCCGACATTTCTGTGCGTACACATATTTTTTTTTACCAAAATGGGATTATGTAGTTGTACTTTTTTCCCTTTTATAGGACTTTATTAAATATACTTGTTTGGGGCACAGTTTTCATTAGAACCAGAATGCATAGAGCTGAGAGCCAAGTACTCAGTGAGGATTTGATATGTTTCTGTGTCCCAAAACTTGTTAGCTGGTTGGAGCAGGTAGCACTTGGTCTTGTATCATAACTGCATGTGTACGGGTCTGCTCCCCCTCTCCCCTAGACTTTAAGCCCCTTGAGGGAAGACTGATGTGGGAAAGGACAAGTGCTACTGCAGAGAGAGCCAAGGAACAGGATGCCCTGAGAGCACACAGGAGGGACTTCTAACCTAGACCTGGTAAATCAAGGAAGACTTCTGGGAGAAAGTAGGTGCTAGTCACATGAAAATGGTGGAGAGGAGAGTATAGCACAGCCTGGAAGTAGGCGAAAGTTCAAGGGATCTGAGAAACTGTCAACACTTCCAGTCTGGCTGACACACACCGTATTGGGGGTAGGAGAAGCAGTTCATGGCAGAGGATGAAACTGAAGGGGGCAGGTCACACTGTCTTTTAAGCCCAAAGTGAAGACTTTAGATTTTTTTCTTGAGTGCAAGGGCCTACCACTAAAAGCATTTTAAATAGGGAATCCTCCAAAATTCTTCTATTAGAAATAATTCTTTAATTTCTTAACAAGTCTTAAACCTTATTTTATTTTGCATATAGAACCAGGAGCAACTGAAAGATGATGACTCTGATCTTATTCTCAATGATGGCGATATCAGTTTGACCTATGGGGATTCTACTGTGAACACTGAATCGGCAGCATCTATCGCTCCTAGGAGATTTTTGGGCACCAATTCTGAAGATGCCCTGGATCAGGAGCTTACATTTGGGGATCATGAACTGGTCATTCGAGGGACACGCCTGGTTCTCCCTATGGATGATTCTGAACCTGCATTAAATTCATTAGAGGATACAAGACACAGCCCAGCCTAAGCTTATTAATACTCACTTAGTGATTTGTAAAATTTGCACATGTGATTGTGAAGAAATTTGTACTCCCAAAAAAGTCCTAGTGCATGTCTCTGAATGTGTAAGCTATATAAATGCTATTTATATGGCATAGAAAGAATATAAATATCCTGTGTAAGGCAGATTGTGAACAAACTATTCTTTTAAATTTTGCTGGGTGTACTACATAGGCTGGATCTATTTTAGAAAGTTACTTTCACAGTGGGATTGTGTGTTCTCTTATCTTTATGTCTCAGTTAATGTATAAAAAATGATGGATTTACTCTTTCTTATATTTCAATGACACTTAACCAGAGTACTGACTTCTTGTGATGTGAATTAATTTGTGTGTGTGTGTGTGTGTGTGTGTGTGTGTGTGTGTGTGTGTGTAGTGGGGGAGGGAGAAGGACGAGGGAAGCGTTATTTCCTAGGGAACCCAGAGAAGAGAGGTTTCTTTGTTGGAAAACTTTTGTTGATTGCTGCTGCCTTTTCCTTTCCCTTTTCTCTGGTGGCCCCTGTGGTATAGGAGCTGATGACATTTTGATCTTGCCTCATTCAAGTTGGGAAGTGAAATGTGCCCACTGCCTTTGCTGTGACAGAAGAGACTCCTGGACTCCTGTTCCAAAAGAAGGAAAAACCTTCAAGTCCTTATTTCTTTTCTTCTAGACCACGACCATAGAAGTTGCATCCACCCGACTTAGCCAAAATACAGGTGTTCAGGGCACTTGATTTTGATTGGATGGGCTAGGGCAGGGGGAGAGGGAGGGGGCACAGAAGGTAATGATGGAGTAAAGAGGATAGTGGTGTCAGAGGTCTCTTTTCCCAAATATGTAAATATTCTTTACCAGATAAGTTTAAATAAGAAACTTAATTGCTGCTTACCTTTTGATTTTATACTTATCTCTATAGCAGTCTTTGTCATCACAAGTTTTTATATGAATTTAAATTGCTGCTCTTTAGCAGCCAAACAGGAGCAAAAATGTAAAATTTTAAAACTTACTGTGTCTAATTGTGATTTATTAGTCTATAGTTGATGTTAGAATTAATTTATAAGTTTATGATCATCTCATACTACACCAAAGGCAGTTGTGAGAAGAATAGAATACCCTAAAACATTTGTTAGAAGGTGGCTCCTTTGTGTACAGTGGGTGTAGTTGTCTTCATTGTCATGTTGCTTTTTAATATTAAATACCTAAGCTGCCATTCTTTTATAATTTTCAAGGAAGAGCACAGAACAATTTCATATTCAAAATATGAAAGTGGATTCTATTTTGTGATGCTGAAAATATCTAAGAGTGCATTGACCACTTGGAAGGGAAATAGTTTTCGATGTTGATTTTGACATGATTCTGAAGAAAAACTTTTGTGGATTTATTTTTCCTTAGGTCTAAGTAGCATTGCCTTAAATCTGACCCAATTTGAGAATTGATTTGTATACATGATGCTTAAATTTTCACCCCAAAAATGTCTTCCCAAGCAAAACTCATTGTTCAAAAGGGTTCTGTGCTATTATAAACACTCCTTGAAATTTTAAGGGAATTCTAATGTTTCCAGTAGTGGCAGCTGTGACTGTTGGCATAGCCATTTGTTATGTAGTGGTAGCGACTTTCCTGCTATGCAGGAATCCCTCCTGTGAACTGTATGTTTTATATGATGTATGCCTGTTCATGCAGTAAATAATTTTTTGTTCATGTGTGTTTGAGGGGCTTTGAATGTCAGCACCATTTAACCACAAATTTATTCAAGTTGTAAAAAGTGATATAATAATTTAACAACTACCTTTTTTATTCTGTCAGATTACTAAGCTCACTTTATGAAAACAGTTGTAAATACTTAGCATGATAATTCTGTTACTCGTCTGTTTAAGCATGCATGAGACTTCTTTCTCATTAGGGAAACTGATAACTCTTGAGTCCACTAAATCTGCCTTCAGTACTTTATTCAAAGGGGAACCAAGCCTGTTGTACTTATATCAGCATCTGGAAGATTTTCTTCTCAAATCTATGTTCAAATCTCCATGCAAAGAAGAGAAACCCACCTCTGCTCAGAAACTCATTGGACTCAAAACAGCTGAATGAACTTTGATGAAATATAGTCTGAGTTAACATCATGCACAAAAAGAACTATTTTTGGATGTGTTTTTCTGTTGTTCGTGGAACCTACATGTTTGATTGACTCTAACCTTGCATCTTTTAAAGTTCTTTTTAAGGGTTTCTTGGCATTTATTCTGGTTTTCTGTGTTTGGCAGTGTGCTGTTAAAGTAATAGACTTAATCTTCATGTATTTTTTGTTTTCCCTTGGAATACTTGGGAAAATGTTATCGTGGTTTCTTTTAGGAAAATCTGTCATTAAAAAATATAGCCTTGCAAAAAAGCACTCACCATATTTGAGTCATAGTTTATTTCTAGTCACAGCTTATTTCAAGTATTTTTCTACACACACACACATTCACACACACACACATACATACATATGTACATACACACACACACACACACACTGGAAAAGGGGGAAGATCAATGTTTTCAAGACAAACAGAAACCTAAGAAAACTTTACTTATGGAGTAGCACCCATTTCAGCGTTTGTGTATAGGGTCAATGTATTTGTTTATGATCGCAGTTGGACTGTATAAGAAATATGAGTCAAAGCAGCCGAATTCCATTACATTGATTTGTAGCCTGTTAGCTTAGTCATCGACAATGTCATGAAAACGTTAGTTCCATTAGATGGTAAGAGCCAATTCTGTAACCAGTTATGTAGAAAGAGGCTTCCAGGTTTGCTTCAAAGTCACACAAATACTTCCAAGTTAAAGATTCAACTTTCTTTTTGTACATGAGATGCTTTGTAAGTAGATTTTGCTGACTGCAGCTTTGCCTACTCTGGTGAATGCCGCTGCCACATTACTGTGGTTTCTACCCACTCCAGCTTCCTTGCTCACAGCCCCAGGAGAGTCACAGACCGAGGGTCAGCTCTTTCCTTGAATGGACTTATTTTCTAATTTACCACATACAACCATACATTGGATTTGAGTGAGTACATCAGTTCATCTGACCCATTGCTGGAATAGGAATAAGTGGAAGTATAAATGTTTTGACTCAATCCAAAAATTCTTGACACCAAGATGAATCAGGATGAGACTTGATAATAAGTTAGGAAAGATAACGATACTACCCATTTCTGAGCCCCTCTTAGGTATAGGCAATATGTATATGAGGTATGTTTAATCTCATTTTAATTCAATATTAATCATGCTGTAAAGGTACATCTTTCTACTCTCATTTCACAGACAAGGAGACAGGTGTAGAAAACTTGTCACATGACTAGTAAGTCAAAGAGCTGAAACTCAAATCCAGTCTGACAGATGGGTGTGTTAGCACATACCTGTAATCTGAGGGAGGCTGAAGAAGTATTGCACGATCATAGCCAGCCTCAGCACATAGCAAGGCCCTTGGCAACTTAAAGAGACCCTATTTCAAAATAAAAAATAGAATAGGGCTGGGGGGTGTGGCACAGAGGTAGCATGCCCCTGGGCTCAATCTCTAGTACCACATACCCACACAGACAAAAATCCAGTCTTGACTTCAAAGTCCAAATGCTTAACCCTTAATACTACTGGCTCCAAAGGCAAGCTCTGTTCTAATCCATCTTGAGTATAACCCAAAAGACAATGGAGGAAAGTGCAGACTTCATGCCTGGTGCCAACCTGACTTGCCAGGCCAGAGAAGGCCATGAATATCAGCACTATCTCCATTTGCTGCTCCATTGTCTGCAGGACATGAGTTCTCTGGTTGGAAGGACTCTCACATTCTTTGCCAAGGGCTACCCTGTGTCTTGTCTAGCTCACTGCCAGGCAAGGCAGCCTGGCTGGCAGCATTCCTTCACACTTTACCTCCTGACCTTGTCATCAAGGGGCCCATCTGCCCATCTTTTAGGGCAGAGTCTGTGGTCCTGAACAATGGCTTTGTGTCCATAGTTTGGTTTAGTGAAAACTGTCCTGGCATTGGAATTACACCGACCTAAGTTCAAACCCAGGCTCTGCTATTTGTCTGTTGTACAGCTAATTACGTGACTCTGCTGAGCCTTTCTGTTCCTGCAAGTCCATTCAAGAGATATCTGAGTGCTGACTTTGTGCCACACATCGGAGAGAACTGCAAAACCTGAGTGATAGTCCCAGCTCTTATGGAAAGTATTCTACAGGATATATACCTGTATCGTGCATGTAGTTCTTGGGAATTATTTCTGTAAGTAGGACTGATTGTTTCTAGTAGGGGAATATTGAACTTTAAAAAAATTGTGGTGCTACAGTTAGAATCCAGGACAATTCAACCTCTGAACCATATCTTTAGCCCTATTTTACACTTTATTTTGAAACAGGGCCTCACTAAATCACCTCCCCATGGCCTCAAACCTGTGATCCCCTTTTCTCATCCTCCCAAGCACTGGAATCACTGGTGTGCACCAGAGGAATAATGATCTTAAGTAATCAACAAATAACCCCAATTACAATAATAAATGCTATGATAGAGTATTGTGCACTATGAGAGGGTACTGTCATCTTGTAGTACAGGAACTGGGGGCAATTATCCTGATCACATGATACTTAATATTAGACCTATAAGAAAAAGTCAAGCACCAGCAAGGTAAAGGGAAGTGAGGATGAGGGGCACTCCAGGCAGAGCAACAGTGATCTATAGTTTGCTATTCCACAAAGAATTCTGTTAGATATCTGTTGAGTAACAAAAATAACATTTGCTGTTGTACATGCAAAGATAAGGGATAACACAGGAGTGTGACTGTGCTCACTGCACCTACATAATAGCAGAAAGAGAGTAACCAACAATTACATAGTTATGAGCATGAGGAGCAGCACCTTGAACCAGAATTTAACCCCCTGAAGCTCCTAGTTCCACCCCTATCCTGATGAATCCCCTAGAGCTACTCCACCCCCTCTTATGCATTCCCACCTGCAGGCATTTAAAAAAGGATCTGGATCTGGGTGGGCGTGGCTTGTAATCCTTGCGCTTGGGAGGCTGAGACAGGAGGATCACGCAGGTTTGAAGCCAGCCTCAGCTTCTTTATGAGGCTCTCAGCAACTTAGTGAGACCCTGTTTCCAAATAAAATAGAAAATAGGTTTGGGAGTATAGCCTGGAGGTAGAAGGCCCCTGGGTTCCATCCCCAGTACCACCAAAAAATAAAATATAAAAGCATCTGGTGTGTCTTCCCTGAGTCTTTCCATCCTTAGGCTTAATAATACCATTCCCTTGCTAGCTTTAAATTATTAGGTCTAAAGATTATTCATTTTTGTGGGTTAGTGATTAAACCCAGGGACCAGTCTACCTCCAAGATGAACCCCCAAGTTTATTTTATTTTTTTGTTCAGAAATAAAGTCTCACAAAGTTGCTGAGTCTCGCTAAGTGGCTAAGACTGGCCTTGAACAAACTATCCTCCTGTCTTATCCTCCCAAGTACTGGGATTACAGGCATGTGCCAACACCTGGCAACCCTTAATAAGGTTATTGTTCTAGACACCTCTCTGAATATGCCAAGACCACATGGGCTCGGTTTCAGTGGCTACATCATACTCTTATAATCAGCAAAAATTCTGAGCCAGCACCCTGCCCTCCGGGAGCTTACATTGCAATCAAGGAAAGCAGATGATAATAAACACACAAAAATAATGAAAAGTTGGGATAAGTGTCAAATAGGTAATGGGATAGAGGGCAATGAGCATGAGGAGGTGGGGCAGTGGTGGAAGAGGCAGTCAGGATGCCTTGCTTCAGAAGTCACACTGAAAACAAGACCTGAATGAGCCCACTGGGCAGGGAACTTGAGATTAGTGGAGAAAAGTCTGTTTTAGATGTTCAATGAATGTTCATTGACCAGGAGAGAAATGTCATCCTGACCTTGATTCAGTTGGAGTTTGAGGCATGGCAAAAGGGGAGGAGTAAAGGACTAAGTAGTCAGGAGGCCAAGTCCTAGCCCTGCCTGTCACTGGCCATTTTCAAGAAGTCGCTTAAACATCTCACAGTCTGTTCCTTCCTTTATAAAATGATAACAATTCAGGAATTCAGCAAACATTTATTGAGCTATTAACATGTGCCAGGCACTGCGGTAGGTACAGGATGATGAGTCCAGACCCAAGTAGCTGCCAGGGATAATAGGATATCAGATGAAGTGATGTTAATTAAAACAGGACTGGAACTCAGAGGCTCTGGAAGTCGAGGTTGAGTGTTCTGTATCCTTTCGCTGATGAGGTACTATTTGAACAAAATACGGAAAACTCTACAGCTTACGCAGCTATTCTGGGAAGCTTTCCTTTGGAATCTCCATTTCAGCAAGTTGGAGGCTTTCCAAGCGTTGCCATGGTGAAGATGGAACTCTGAGAACCAGCTGAGCTGTACTGTCATGGCTGTAGCCTGAGCTCCATGAGACCTGGCAATCCTTGGCCAAGCCTGCCAAGTGAAAGCACTCTTTTCCTTTACCATGAGCCCGTTTTGCAATTGCAGGTTGGGAGCCCTGCCCTCTGTGTTCTATTTGGACACCAGGTTGCCTCATTTTTCACACGGTTCTCCCTGAAAGGCACTGAGCCTCACCACAGAGATGCAGCTTAGTTGTTTGAGTTTTTTCTTTTGCCTGGATGGAAAATGTATTGAAAGCTCTGTGAGCACTTCTTGGAAAGGTTTCACTTCTCTAGATTTGTTGGAACCAAAGTAGTTTACTGTGTATTCAAAGACTAACCCTCCAAAAATTCCATCTGAATTCTTCAATTCTTGGTTGTTCTGAGAGGTCATAAGCTTCGATTGCATGATTTTATTTTGCTGTTCATTTGAATTACCTATGCAGCTGTATTCCCATGTGGACAAGGCAGAAAGCCAATGAGCTGGTTTTTCATCTGAAATGCCTGTAAGGCTTCTATCATCTAATGGAAGTGGCCTTTATTCCTATTTCAGAGCTGGTTTAGTGTAAGAAAGCAAAATGATAGCAATTGGACCCTGGGGTTGTGCTACTAAGTTGTTGTTTTGTTAACACTGTCTCAAAACTCAACACAGCTCCATTTTCTAAGCGAAACTGGAAGCTGATAGTTGAACACTCCAGCCAAACAATAAATTACTTATTAACTTGCAGTCCATAGACATAGACCTGGGCTGAGCCCTGGGCTGGACACTAGGGACAGAGAGGTGATTAAATCATGGTTTCAATTTAAAGGAAAATTCCACTCACTAGGAAAGAATATTTCATTTGCTTAAAAAAACATTAGAATGAGGCTGTTAACTGAAACTCATGTCCCTCACACTGCTGCCTATGGTGGGCAAAATATGGCCCTCCAAGCCTGGCATGGTGGCACATGGCTGTTTTGCCAGTATTGGAGAGGCCAAAACATGAGAACCACAGGTCCAAGGCCAGCCTCAGCAGCCTAGTGAGACTCTATTACCAAATAAAAAATAAATAGGGCTGGGGGTATAACCTGGAAGTAGAATGCTCCTGGGCTCAATCCCCAGCAAACACACACACACACACACACACACACACACACACACACACACACACACAATGACAATGGCCCTCCAAAAATATCCACACCCTAGTATCTGTAAATCGTGAATATCTTATGTTACATAGCAAAGCAAATTAAGGAATTAAGGTTGTAAGTCATATCTTAAGGACATTATCCTGGATTATCCAGGTGGGTCCTATCTATTCATACAGCCTCTGAAAATTAGAGAGTCCTCCCTGACCGTGGTCAAAGAAGGGAGTAACAACAGAAGCAAAGTCAGAAAAATGCCACATTTCTGGCTTTGAAAATAGTGTGGGGAGAGGATTCAGCACCCAGAGCCTCCAGAAAGACAGTCTGACTGACACATTGAATTTATCCCAGTGAAAGATCTTTGTCAGACTTCTGACCTACAGAGCTCTGTAGGTATTGTTTTAAGTCACTTAAGTTCATGACAATTTGTTATGGAAGCAATAGGAAATCAATATATCACCTTTGAGGGACAATGTATTATCTCTGCTATTTCTTTTTCTTTCATCTCCCCCCTTTTTTTGTACTTAAGTATTGAACGTAGAGATATTCTAACTCCAATCTATGCTTCCAGCCCTTTTTATTTTTCATTTTGAAACACGGTCTCACTGAGTTGCTAAGGCTGGCTTCAAACCTGCAATCCACCTGTCTCAGTCTTCCAAGTATTGGGATTACAGGCATGCATTACTACACACAGCTTTATTTTTTATTTTGAAACAGAGTCTTACTAATTTGCTAAGGGTCATGCCAAGACTAACTTCAAGCCTGCGATCTTCCTGACTCAACCTCCCTACTACTGGAATGAGAGCCCTGTGCCACTGTGCCCTGCAATAACTATTATATATGAAAATCTAGAAGATAATAGCATCACACTACCCCAACCAACATGTTGTAGTTGTTATATGCTAATTAAAAAAATTTTAAGTTAATGTTTAAAAAATAAATGCAGCCAGACATGTTGATATATGCCTGTATTCCTAGTACTTGGAAGGCTGAGAGAAGAGGATCACAGGTTCAAAAAAAAGCACACAGTAAATTAGTGAAATGCTGTTTTGAACTGAAAATAAGAAAGGGCTGGGGGCATAACTTAGAGGTAGACTCCCCCTAGGTTCAATTTCCACACTAAATAGATTAATTAATTAATTAATGTGCTTCATATAATAGAAACTGGAGTCTTAGACTCCAGAAGAAGAGGTATGAGACAAGGAAATTAAAGTCCCCAAACAAGATGATTGGGAAAGAACACAAGTTTGGAAAACACAAGATTTGTAAGCCATTCTTCCATTATAACCCGGGAACATCTGGAGCTTTTTGCTCTGGGTGGTGTCCAGGGAAAATAATTACTTTAAGCAAAGTACAATGGATGGAGTAAAAAATAAATTTTGTCCTCATTTTTCTCCTTATAAAAAACAGACCATTTTAGAAATTCTCAGAGAATTTGGGGTGGTTTTATTAGAAAACTTTAAAAAAAATATCACTCTAGATTTCAGTGCATCTACCAATGATCTGGCCAGAAGAACAAAATATATGTTGTGGGATCTCTAAAATGCAGTTCTTAGCATTTTCCAGGAGGGTCAGGGGCCAAGGAATAAATATTGAATGTGGAAAGGAAGCCATGGCTGGCTGGCCAGACTCCTTCAAATTCTGCATAGGTTGACATGCAAGTGCTTCTGTCAAGAGTTCCTAGCACATCCAATTGAGCACCCAAAGCCCTCTGGCATGCTCTGTGCCACCACTGTGTACCTTTCATTTGCTGAAATCGGCAGTGACTGAGCTGCACTCTTGGCAGAAGTCAGAGCCACATAGCAACTGGTGGGACAGAGTTTATCAAAGATGATTGGATGGGAATTTTTAAAAATTTATTTTTGCCTCAATAGAAAGAAATCAGTAAGTCACAGTATGACTTATAAAAAGAAAGCATAGAGGGCCATATTAAGGAGAAGGAAACATCTGTTTTTTGTTTTCTCAACTTTTATTAATTCATCTGAGGTGTGAGTCACCAGCTCACCCAGCCAATGTTTCAAAAAATGAAGTCTTTGTTGCCTCAAGAGTAGTTGAGAAAAATCACTTCGGAAGAACCTTGATGGTAAGATGATCCACAGAGAGGTGCCATTTTTAAAATGAAATTTTGGCCTTTGTCAGTATTTCCTAAAATTGGTTCTATGACTATATTCCTTCCTCAGCAGGATTTTATTTATCTGCCCAGAAATTTGAGGATTGATGTGCTGACCTGAAAACTTATATTAAGGTGAGAGTGGTGATGCACACCTGTCATCCCAGTACTTGGAAGCCTGAGACAGGAAGAATACATATTTAAGGCAAGCCTCAACAACTTAGCAAGACCCTATTTCAATAAATAAATAAATAAATAAATAAATAAATAAATAAATAAATAAAGCAAGCTTGGGTACAGGGTGCAGCTCAGGGGTAGAGCATCTCTGGGTTCAATCCCCAGTAACAAAATTAATTAATTAATTAATTAAATTAAAAGGGCTGGAGGTGTAACTCAGTGGTAGAATGCCCCTGGGATCAATCCCCTGTACCAAAACAAACAAATTCAGAGGAGAACAAGACATGGTTTCTGCCCTCAAGAAATAAATTAATAATCTAAGAGTGAAGAGAGATTTGTAATTAGATGTGATTGGATAGATGGTTTTGGAGTTTAAAAGTTCTACTTTGCAGCTGGGTGTGGTGGTGCACACTTGTAATCCCAGTACTTGGGAGGCTGAGACAGGAGAATCGCAGGTTCAAATCCAGCCTCAGCAACTAGTGAGGTTTTCAGCAACCTAGTAAGACCTTGTTTCTAAATAAGAAATAATAGCAGGCATGGTGGCGCAAGCTTGTAATCCCCGCGCTTGGGAGGCAGAGACAGGAGGATCGCGCAGGTTCAAAGCCAACGTCGCTGGCTTAAGAGACCCTGTTTCCAAATAAAAATATAAAAATAGGTCTGAGAGTGTAGCCCGGGGGTAGAAGGGTTTCCAGGAACCCCAGTACCACCAAAAAATAAAATAAAAATAAAAAAGTAAGAAATAAAATTGGGCTCGGGGTGTAGCTTGGAGTCAGAATGCCTCTGAATTCATTTCCCAGTACTATACACACAAACAAAAGTTTTCTGCTTTGCAAATATAGTAAACTGAGATGGTAATTTTTTTCCGTAGAAAATTCATGCAATCTTTTCCTCATGCCCTTTGCCAGAATCAATAGCTTAGATATCATATATTTTTGCTATTTCTCTGTGATTTCTCAACTAACTTTATATTACTTGGAAAACAATGTTTAGGCTGCCAGTTAAGGACAGCAGACGCCAGCTCTCGGTTCATGTCATTTCTTATGCTAAGATAGTTTTTAGTAAACTGGGCATGGTGGCCCACGCTTGTAATGCCGGCGCCTGGGAGGCTGAGACAGGAGGATCACACAGGTTCGAAGCCAGCCGCAGCTACTTAGTGAGGCTTTCAGCAACTTAGTGAGACCCTGTTTCCAAATAAAATATAAAATAGATCTGGGAGTATAGCCCTCTGGGTTCCACCCCCAGTACCACAAAAAAGAGATAGTCTTTAGTTTAAGTTCTTGCAGCAAGTAAAAACTTCAGTCTTCATAAAGAACTTGAAATCATTGTCATGCCTTTTTCTCTACTCTCTGTCAGATTGAATTCAGATATGATATTGGCAAGAGCAACTGGGTAAATAATCAATTAGTGATGTGTCTGGTCCACAGGGAACTATTTTGGCAGTCTGTTCAAACCATACAAGCAATGTTTCCAATAAAAACTTTTATTAGGTGTTGCCACAGATGTAACTGTTTCATAAGGACTGCACTTGAGTTGTAAATCATATACTTGAATTCATACTAAAGTCACCCCATTAAATACCAAAGTCAACTATGTCTTTCACATAAATCCTGGTCTCAAGTGACTTTACAAAAAGGAACAAAGAATAAAAGACAGAACTGAAGCCCTAGCTGCCTGTGGCTAAACTTGAAGAGACTGACAGGAATATGAAATTTCCCCTTACCTACTTTCTTTTTTTAATTTCTTTTTAAATTTTTTATTGGTGCACTGTATTCATACATCATAATGGGATAAAAACTTGTGTAGACATACATGCACACATCACCCAATTAGCCCTTACACAATCCCCACCCCATTCCCTTCCCATCCCTCCTTCGCATGCTTGGCTTAGTGATTGATTTTAATATGTTTGTTTAAGTACATCATGTGCTTTAGAGAGTTTCCCTCTTCCTCCCCCCATCCCCTCAGTTAGGTCGCCTTATTTGCTCCTCTATAGGATCTCCTTCTTCATCTAGAGTTCCTCCTGTTACCCATTTCTCCCTAGCTTTCACATATTAGTGAAAGCATCCGATTTCCTTTTCTTTGTGTGACTGACTAATCTCACTTAGCATAATGTCCTCCAGTTCCATCCATTTCCCTGAAAATGACATAATTTTGTTCTTATTTATGGCTGAGTAAAATTCCATTGTGTACATATCCCATACTTTTGTAATCCATTCACCTGTTGATGGACATCTTGGCTGGTTCCATAGTTTGGCGATGGTGAACTGTGCAGCTGTGTCTTGTTTCATTTTTCTTTTTTTAAGTATACTTTTATTGGTGCATTGTAATTGTGCATCATAGTGAGATTCAAAGTGATACAAACATACATACACATAGCACTTGTTATGTTTCCCTCTGGAATCCACTCCATTGCCCTCCCTCTCTGTACATGTTAGTAAGATCGGTAATGATACCTTCATATATGGACACAGCATTATTTGAACCATTTCATCAAGTCTCCTTTTTCTCCTCCACATCCCCTTCCACTATTTTACTGGTTTCTTGCCTCATTTATCTGAAGCCCATTTTGCCTTCTATTTTCCCTCTGGCTTTCACATATGAGAGAAAACATATGACCCCTCACTTTGAGAGACTGGCTGATCTCATTTAGCATAATGTTCTCCAGTTCCATATATTTTCCTGTGAATTACATGATTTTGTTCTTTATGGCTTAGTAAAACTCCATTTTATGTATACACCACCTTTTCTTTATAATCTCATCTGTTAATTGGTTGATTTCATAATTTGGATATTGTGAATTATGCTAAAATTAACACAGATATACACATATTACCATAGTATACTGACTTTTAATTATTTTGGAAAGAGTACTCAGCAAAGAGTAGATACAGTTATCCCTGGGTATTAAAGTGATATTGGTTCGAGGGCCCTCTATGGATATAAAAATCCTGACTCAAGTTCTTATATAAAGTCCTTATATAAAGTATTAGTATATAATCTACACACATCCTCCTGAATACTTTAAGCCATCATTAGATGACTAACAATGCCTAACACAATGCAAATGCTATGGTAGTGATTATACTATATTGCATGGGGAATAATGACAAGAAAAAAGTCTGAGTGTGTTCAGAAAATACACAGTTTGCACAAAATATTTTTATGGCAGTGCTGGGGGGTGGAACCCAGGGCCTTATGCATTCTACTCAAGTGCTCTACTACTGAGCTACGCCCTCAGCCCTTTGTTCTGAATAGTTTGATCCATGGTTTGTTGAATTTGTGGCAGTGGATGTGGAGGGCCAAATGTTCTTACTAATAATGTAATGATTGAACAAACCTACCAACAAGCTAAGATCAAAATTCCCTTCACCAGACTGGTAACCACCACTTTTTTCCCTCTTTATTCTAGAAGGAGGAGGAGAAGGAGGAGGAGGAGGAAGAGGAGGAGGAGGAGGAGGAGGAGGAGGAGGAGGAGGAGGAGGAGGAAGAGGAGAAAAATATATACCATTTTTTGGTATTAGGGATTGAACCCAAGGGCATTCTACCTTTGAGTTATATCCCTAGACATTTTTATTATTTTGAAACAGGATCTTACTAGATTGCTGAGGGGTTTGCTAAGTTGCTGAGTCTGGCCATGAACCTGTGATCCCCTTGTCTTGGCCTCCCAAGTACTGGGATTACAAGAATGTGCTACTGTGGCTGGCAGAAATGCACCTTTCTGAGTATTCTTGTGGTGGCTATAACAGAATGGGTGCATTTTGCTTTCCAATACTTTGGCATTTCTGAAACACAGCTACACAGCCTGGCAAGATAGCTAACTATTTTTCTCATTGCTATGGCAGGCTTCATACATCGCTCCCCACCCCGCAGCCAGGCCAAAGAGAACTTTAAAGTGCAAAAGAATGGGTTTGGCAAGGAAACAAAGTGGGCTGCTCAGAGTTACTGTCAGCAGGCATACAGACTTGTGATCAACATGTACTTTTCATCAGCCAGACTATTAAGTGCTTGCCTTACCCATCCTTCCCAGGACTTGGGAGAGAGTCTGTGTTTAAGAACTAGGAAAGCTGGGATGGTTTAGGGTGAGGAAAGGGAAAACAGTGTTAAGGCCATACTTGTTTCTCCTTTGCTCCTAATATTTGGAATATTTATTTGGCCTGCTCTCTCTTTTCCTTCCTTTCCCTTTCTCTCTCTCTCTCTCTCTCTCTCTCTCTCTCTCTCTCTCTCTCTCTCTCTCTCTCTCTCTCTCTCTCATTGTACCAGAGATTGAAACCAGGGACATTCTATCTCCCACAACCCTATTTTATTTTTTTTATTTGGAAACAATCTAGCTAAGTTGCAGAGAGGCTCACTAAGTTCACAAGGCTGGTTTCGAACCTGCTTTCCTCCCATCTCAGCCTCCCATGTACTGGAATTACAGGCTGTCTCACAAAAGTGCTCAGAAAATGGAAACTGTTAAGTATGTTCATAGGAATCAAGAAGACGCCAAACACAAGCACAGAATCATTTCTCCCACCACTCAAGAAGTCACCTTACTGAGACTTCAAGCCACTACACCCAACTCACATTTGGCTATTTCTCACAAGTAACAGTAGCAATAACTACTTGTTAGAGTACCTTACGTGACCCAGGCACAGAGGAAAGCTCTTCCTCAAAACTGCCTCATTCAATCCCAAAACAACCCTATAAAAATGACTCATTCTTATTATATCCTCGTTAGAGATATGGAAGAAAATTATTCCAGAGAGGTTTGGTGAATTCCCAAGTTTATACAGCAACTTAGCCCAGTGTCTGGGTTAGAGTGAACCCCCTATCAATGCTGGCTGTTATGGTTAGTATTACTATCATTCACTCTAAGACATGGCTGATGCCATAGTTGGCTGGAAGTGGACCCTGGGGTTCCATGGCCCAACACAGGCTCTGAAACACAGACTTTTGGAAGCCTCTTGGATCTCCCAAGGACATACTCTATGGGCCATGAGGATCTTTTTCTTGAAGTCTCAGTAAGGTGGCCCTTTGGGCGATGGGAGAAATGATTCTGTGCTTGTGTTTGGCTCCTTCTTGGTTCCTTAATGAGTTCCATTTTTCTGAGCACTTTTGTGAAATAACTCTGTAGCTGACAGTATTTGTAGTGAGAGCCAAGGAAGGCCTTCCTCTGGAGGAAAGCTGGGAACCATGGAGCCTCTCGTCAGTGCTTACATGCCCATAGCCTCCTGCTCAGTGCTCCCCCCCTCATCCAGGCCAAGGCAGAGGCTTTCAGCCTTAGCAGCTAGTGCTGTTTCCCAGGGTGGAAATCCAGCACACTACTGGCCTGGCTCAATCTTTTTGGAGCCTCCCATTTGCTCAGGATGCTCCTTGTGATTTAGTGACAGCCATGTCCAGCTAGAGGCAATTTCCCTTTCCATATTTCCTGTGGCTTAGATTTCCAAGACCCTGAAGAAACTTTAAAACTTATAATTACCCGTGTGCCAGGAATCCTCACAACCTTCTTGGGAGGAGTAGATGAGCACCATATGCTGTTTAAATAAAAATGAATGGCTTCCCCTCCACAGAGTACAGGGGTGTGAATCACTAGCTAACCCTTCTTTCCTTTCTTTTACCTTAGCAGCTGGAGCGATGGCCTTTTGGATGATGATATGCATGCACAGGGAAATTTGGCTCTGAAATTTTCCATATATTTATTTGTGCAAGAGCTTTGTCTCTTAGAGAGGCAGGAGGTAGCAGAGAATCATCCCCCTGTAGGACTAGTTGAAGACTGGGGAGGAAATCAAAGAGACGTGCTGGACAATTATTTGCAGACAAACTTTCAGAGAGGTCCCCCTGATCCTAATGGTCCCCCAACACTGTGAGTCCTAGAGATGGGAAGAGAGAAAGGGTCTCTTTAATTGACTTCCACTGTGGATGTTCTAAAACTCATGGTGGGTTTCTATCTCAATAAACTCAACATAAGTTGAAAATACTGCCTGCCAAAAATGCATTTAATACACCTAACCTATTGAACATCATAGCCTGGCCTAGCTTACTCTGAATATGCTCAGAGCCCTTACATTAGCTTACAGTTGGGCAGTATCATCTAACATAAAGCCTCTTTTGTAATAAAGTATTGTATAGCTCATGTAGTTCAAAAAATATGGCACTAAAGTAAAAACAAAATGGATGTTTGAGTATGCATTGTCACCATTGTGAAGTAAAAAATCAGAAGACATATTGATATGGAGATGTCTCCTCTTATTGGGTTCTTCTTGAGTGGCCTTTGAAGAATGAAGTCCAAGCAAGGATTAATGAAGGGTATAAATATATGAAAGTACAAAAAATACAAAGACTAAAAAATTTAGGACCAGGGCTATAGCACAGAGGTAGAATGTCCTGGGTTCCATCCCCAGTAACACACACATACTCACTCTCTCTCTCTCTCTCTCTCTCTCTCTCTCTCTCTCTCTCTCTCTCTCTCCATATATATATATATATATATATATATATATATATGAAAGTTTATTTTAAGTCATGAAAGATAGAAGATAGACACACACACACACACACACACACACACACACACACATGATGGGGTCCCCAAAAGAGAGTAACCACTGAAGCTCTTAGGAGGTGGACTTTTAAAGCATATTGACGTATCCTGGCTGCCCTTTTATTATTGGGCAGAATTAGGTTTTGGGGAACCAATGTCTTTTTAACAGTTTCAATACTTAATTTGAATTGTTATCTTGTGCTGAGCTGGTGTGCCCTGATCTCCTGGCACCCACCAGTCTCTTGAATCCCTGTTCACATCTTCCCCACACATCATTCACATCATTGCACAGAAGGTGATATAGAGGGCTTTTTTTTTAACCCTTCCTGTTCCCAGGTCCTCTGCCTTGCCTCAATATTAAGTTGGGAACTATCTGCCCTTGAAACTACCTATTGCTTGGCATAGGCAATAGATACTTAGCCATCCATTAATTCATCAAGAAATTATTAATCCCTTAGGACATGCTTTTTTTGTGGTACTAGAGATTGAACCCAGAGGCACTCTACCTCCAAGCTATAACTCCAGCCTTCTTTTTAATCTTTTGTTTTGAAACAGGGTCTCATTAAGTTGCTGAGAGTCTCACCACATTGCTGAGGCTGGTTTTGAACCTACAGTCCACCTGTCTCAATCTCCCAAGTACTGTACTTACAGGCATGCACCAACACACCCAGCTTACACGCACATCTGAAATTGTAGTAAGTCCAACCCTAACCATTGTCCCAACAAGAGCACTGGGACAAACCTTAACATTTGAAAGTGAGGGAAACTGCGACTCTATACCCTGGGCAGCTAGTGAGTATGATAGTTGCTGCACTGCAGTGAGATTTAACTCACTTCTTTCTCTATCCATTGATTCATCCAAAATTCATGAGTGTCCACTGTGTACCAGGTAGTGTGCTAGGCATCAGAGATATCAGAAGGGGGAACTCAGCTCTAAGGAAAAGGAATCACAATCACTAATAGTCTCAGTATTATGTCTGGGGAAAGCTGGGTAGTGGGGTAGGAATTGAAGAGAAACACACTAAGACCTGTGTGCATGTTCACCTGTATAATTTGAACCTCACTATGATGTATAGTTAAAATATAAACCAGGCGTGGTGGTGCACACTTATAATCCCAGTACTTGGGAGGCTGAGACAGGAGGATTGCAGGTTCAAAGCCAGCCTCAGCAGCTTAGTGAGGCTATCAGCAACTTAGTGAGACCCTGTTTTTAAATAACATAAAATTATATCTGGAGGTATAGCTTGGAGGTAGAAGGCCCTTGGGTTCCATCCCCAATACCACAAAAAATAAAATATAAAATATCACTAAGTTTTGAGGTCATACAGATGAGCAAGATATTATTAATATCCCACTAAGTTGGCTGTAGATAACACCTCTGATATACCAGCCATAATACTAATGGTTGCCTAGGTTACTTTGCATGCAGAGACTTGAAGGTCATTTTTATTGAAACCACAGGCTCTTCATTTGGGCCTATGCAGAGGTCTGATGCGTGAACTTTTGATGTCACAGGTTCAACAATTCCACCCTCAGATCATGCTAATGCCACAGTTTTCTGAACATGCACCTTGTGAAGATCTATGAAGATTGATTACACATGTTCAGATCCCTAATTGCTTCACTTCCAATCACCTTTCTCCAGGCTTTAAATCACCCTGCTTCTTTATCCCATAAATATCCTCAGGGGGACAGTTTTTTTTTTTCTTTGTGGTGCTGGAGATGGAACCCAGGGGAATTCTGCCTCCAAGCTATATCCCCAGCCCGATTTTTTTGTTGTTGTTGTTGTTCTTTATTTTGAAAAAGGGTCTCACTAAGTTACGGAGTGCCTCACTAAGTAGCTGAAGCTGGCCATGAAACTAGGATCCTCCTGTCTCGGCCTCCAAAGTACTGGGATTACAAGTGTGTGCCACCACTCCTGACTAATGGGGGGGGCAGCTTTGAGACTTGCTCTCTCATCTCCACATTTGGCTGCTTCATGAATAATATTTCTTTCACAAGGTAAAAAGGGGAGGACTGCAGGAAACAGCCCCTAACATTTATTGAATGTTTACAATGTTGTGCCGTGTACTCTGCTGAATGCCTTCCATGCCTCATGTTTTTTAATCCTTATTCCAGTACTGGCAGGAAGGGCCATACCAATAAGGGAAATTGTGGCTAAGAGTCTGGCTTGTTTGAGGCCACTGCTAAAGTTTGGATATGGCTTGAACATGTCCTCCAAAGGTACATGTACTGGAAGCTTGGTCCTCAGTGTGGCAATGTTGAGGAGGTAAGATCTTTAAGAGGCAGTGCCTAGTGAGAGGTTCATTAGAGGTGATGCCCTTGGAATGGATTAAGGTAATTCTTGTGCAACCCTAAATTAGTTGTCTTTATGGGATTGTTAGAGAAATATCAAGCCTGGCCCTTCTCTTTATCCTGGCTTCCGGTCTCACCATGAGATCTCTTCCTCCTGCATA
This sequence comes from Muscardinus avellanarius, assembly GCF_963383645.1. NCBI lineage: Eukaryota > Metazoa > Chordata > Mammalia > Rodentia > Gliridae > Muscardinus > Muscardinus avellanarius. The sequence goes on along the minus strand of NC_137792.1, from coordinate 71,106,145 downwards.
TGCCCCTATTTTTATGATACCCTAAACAGAGACAAAACCAATTTGCCTCCCTTAGACTATTAGCCTCCAAAACTGGTAGCTAAATAAACCTCTTCTTTTAATAAAGTTACCCAATCTCAGATATATTTATTATAGTAATGGAAAGCAGACAAATACAATCATATAGACTGAAAGCAGAAGAAGTAGACTTGAAAACCCCAAGTGAGTCATACATAACCTTAAAAATTATGAGCTTTTGCCAGGCGTGGTGGCGCACGCTTGTAATCCCCACGCTTGGGAGGCAGAGACAGGAGGATCAGGCAGGTTCGAGGCCATCTGTGCTGGTTTAGGAGACCCTGTCTCTAAATTAAAATATAAAAAATAGATAGGTCTGGGGGTGTAGCCCGGAGGTAGAAGGGCTTCCAGGAACCCCAGTACCACCAAAAAAAATTATGAGTTTTTGTACTCCTTGAGAGTTGAATTGAGTTTTACATTTTTAATTGTCCAAACAGTCAAAGAATATTTGATAATATGTGAAAATGATATGAAATTTATATTTCAGTGCCCATAAATAAGGTTTTATTGGAACACATCAATACCCATTTATTAATGTTTTATTTTTATCTAAGGCTTTTCCACTATGATGGCAAAGTTGAGTAGTTGTCAGAGACAACATGGCTCAAAATGTTTACAGGGAGTTTGCTGACCCCCTGGTCTAATAAGACACTATCAGAAAAAAGGAACCAGATCGCAACTCAGCTCTGAGCTCAGGTGGTCTCCAGAGCCATGCTCCCCCATCTCAGCTCTTCTGCATCAATTTGGACAGACTTCCAGGGAGTTTCAAGTGATCATTTCTGGTGATGGCTACCACTGAGTTATTTTCAGTTCTTCTTTCAAGAGTTTCTGAAGCCTGAGATGTTTAGAGTGGTATTAGGGCTTTCATCAAATGTTTAGATGAAAATGTAGACAGCTTACTTGGGTTTATTTGTGAACGAAGTCCTGAAAGAAATCCTGTTGTTTTTTTTCTGAGAGGTGGTGCCAAATTATCTCAGGCTCCACAGGGAGCTGAATGTATGGCCTTATATGGGCATAATCTCCTAAACTGTGCTTATTCCATTCTGTGGCATGGTCAAGTTTATTTTAGAAAAATTGTTTATTGACCTCTAAATCTATAGATAAAATCGTATGCATTTATTGGGATGTTTTTATCATGGAGACATTATGGAATAGCTAGATATAGCTACTTAACACATATTGTCAGATCACATTTTCAGGTTGTGTGTGAGCCTTTCTTCCCATTTGGTCGAACTGTGGGGAAATCAGCTTTTGCCACAGTTGAAGGGAACATGAATGCTGTCAACTTCTGCATATGCCTTATTTGGGCATAAAAAACGAATGTGCCTTTTGAGGGGTATGTGTTTTTCTTTGTCTGTAGGTGAAAGGAAGCTTTTCTGTAAGTGCTGGAATGGGGAAGATACTTTCATTGGCTTCCTTGCTACCTTGGATTACAGTGTTTGAAGAGACGTTGATAAAAGAAACATTTACTGTGTGCCTTTAGGCAATGGGTCTGGGTGAGGCATTCCATGGGTGTTAGCTTACTCAAACCATATAGCATGCCTTCACTCACTCATTCAACAGATTTTTTTTTGCAGTGCTCAGGATGGAAACCAGGGCAAGCATTCTACCACTCAGTCATATCCCCAACACCTCATTCAACAGATATCTATTGAATGCTTGCTAAAAGCCAAGTCTCATGCTAATCTAGGTCTACTAATGTGACAAAGATAGTCCCTGTCCTATGAAACTGACCTGATGGGAGAGGAAGATACTAAACAAATAATTACATATTAAAATCTTAGCCAGGCATGGTGGCACATGCTTATAATCCCAGTACTTGTGAGGCTGACACGGAAGGATAGCAAGTTCAAGGCCAGCCTCAGCCAATTAGTCAGACCTTGTTTCAATATAAGGAAATAAAAAGAACTGAGGATATAGCTCAGTGGTAGAGCACCCTTGGGTTCAATCTTCACTACCACATGAAAACAAATGGACATCATTACAGATTGTGCTAAGTGGCAGAACAAACACACAAAAAAAGTGTGATAGGACACAGTAATGGAGAGAATTATTCAATGTGCCAGTATTGGAAAATTGCTCTGGTATTAATTTTCAAAATGTAAAAAGCAGTCAGAGTCTGGGTGTTACATAGGCACTCAGGCAGGGAGGGGTGGCAGCTGTTACATTGCAGAACTCCTCTCTCTCTCTTTCTGCCCCATGTTCTAATGATTAACCTATAATAAGAATGCAAAGAAAATTAAAGCCTTTAGCCTTAGGAGCCCTGAAAACAATTGAAGCCTTTAGCCTTAAAAATATGTAGAGACACCAGTTATGGTGGTACACCCTTGTAATCCTATCATTTGGAAAGCTGAGACAGGAGAATTGAGGTTTGCGGACAGCCTCAGCTACTTAGTGAGACCCTGTTTCAAAATAAAGAATAAAAATCAGTGCAAGGGGTGTGTTCCATTCCCAGACCCACTATATTTAAAAGCCGGGTCTCAGAGAGGGCAGAGTTCCATTTTCAGGCTCTTCAGTATGCCTGCCAGGCATGCTGCTTTTTCTTCTCTTCCCTTTCTATTTCCTATTTATTTTGTAATAACGAATTGTTAAAGCTGCACCAAGCTATTACTGTTAATTTCCCTATTCAACAAATTCTAGTTAAATAGAGGAAAAGAGCCCACAGTGTCATTACAACTGTAACACTCAAGACTAAAGAGTGAGAACAGGCCTCTCAGAACAGGGCATATTTAAGATGGGACCTGAAGGATAAGAAGGAACTGTCTGGAAGACTCAGCAGTTGAACTGGAAATTTTGGCATATGAGTTTAGTTAAGCTAGGCATAGTGGTACATACTTGTAATCCCAATATTTGGGAGGCTGAGACAGGAGAATCACAGGTTTGAGGGTCACCATCAGCAACTTAAGAAGACCTTCAACAACTTAGTGAAAGCTTGTTTCAAAATAAAAATTAAAGCCAGGCGTGGTGGCGCATGCTTGTAATCCCAGCATTCGGGAGACTGAGACTGGAGGATCGTGGTTCAAGGACAGCCTCAGCTACTTAGCAAGGCCCTTTGCAATTCATTGAGACTCTGTTTCAAAATAAAGAATAAAAAATAGGTCAGGGGCTGTAGCTTGGAGGTAGAATGCCCCTGGGTTTAATCCCCAGTGCCACATAAAAGGAGTTTAACCAGATGTGGTGGCTCACGGTTGTAATCCCCGTGCTTGGGAGGCTGAGACAGGAGGATCCTGCAGGTTCGAAGCCAGCCTGAGCTGGCTTAAGAGACCCTGTTTCCAAATAAAATATAAAATAAGTCTGAGAGTGTAGCCCGGAGGTAGAAGGCCCCAGTACCACCCCAAAAAAGTTTAGTTAAAAGAATGAATGAAAGAGGTGTGGGATAAAACCTCAGTTGACCAGAGGCCCATGCTGAGGAACCTAAAGCTGCAGATTATTTAGTTCTAAAAGCTTCAAACTAGAGTCCTGACTTGGACTGGACTAGCCCTCAGTCACATACCTCTGGTCCAAAGGAGAAGAACTGGGTAAGTGAAGTTCCTCCCACCATCACTCTTGACCATTTCAACTCCACAAATGTTGTTGGAGTTCTTCCCAGGAGCCCTGCACTATCTACATTCTGGGGAACCTGAGATGAATCAGAGAAAAGCTCACAGTCTAGCAGAGGATATAAGTTATTGAGTCTGTGGGCACTGTGAGGTCTGACTGTGAGGCCTGGCTGAAAGAGATTAAGAACAAAGGACTTTGGGAAATGTGGGAAAATGCCTCTAATCATCCTCATGCCCCAACACCATAAATTTACCTGCCCTGGCCTACTGTCAAGCTCACCAATAGAAGAAATACATTACTGCTTTGCTCTTTCGACCTCCTAATGCCCCCCTAAGGCCCCTAGTCTGTAAGAAAGGGGACTTTTCTGACGTTTGTGGGCTCTTTCCCTGGTTAGTTCCCCTTCCCAGTCTTTGAGAGAACCAGGAAAGAGCCAAAGGGGACTGATTTTTGAAGGGCCCAAAGGGCCTTCCAGAACAGGAAACTTGTTTGATCAAAGAGGACTTTGGAGAATTAAAGGACCGTCTATAGTTTTGAGCCGAGAGAGAGAGAGAGAAAGAGAGAGAGAGAAAGAGAGAGAGAGAGAGAGAGAGAGAGAGAGAGAGAGAGAGAGAGAGAGAGAGAGAGAGGAGACACAGGGACAGGTCCCAGGGGATCTTTGGGAAAAGTATTGTGGATTTGAGCCGCACTAAAATTATGTAAACACATAAAAGGAGATCTCCCTGTTAACTTGTCTTGATAATGTTCCTCTTGTTATCTAAGCTTGCTGGTTTGTATTCAATCTTCTGTGAAGCTATGGTATTTCAAAGAAACTGCCTGATCCTTTTCTAGACAAATTTCATGCTTTTGGAATTGGGTTTTCTCTCCTAAATACTTTATACTTTTCTTACAACTTTTCAAAGAATCTACCATATGGTATTTCTCCCAAGTGAGAGATTATTTCCCCTTTTATTTGGGGGAACTGAAATGAAGTCATCTGTCCACTGAGGTGACAGCTGCAAGCAGAGATGTTCTCTCCAGGGCAGAGGGCTGCCATCTGAGCCTGGCCCAGATTGCTTTCTCTGTAAGTGGCTGTTCTTCTCAACCTCCTCTTGTCCCTTTCTCCTGGATTTCCATTCTGTAAGAGTTTTTTTCACAGAGATGAGCTCTGGCCTGTTCTGAATATTTTAGGTGTCAAACATCCTGTTTTTATGTGAGTAATGTGACCCCTTCAATGACCCACTGCATTTTAGAATGACATCATGGGATTAAACTGAGAATGGTTGAAGAGAAGTGATTATGGGAGCCTGGGAACCTCTGCTTGCCCCTTTACCTTCCAGAAAATTCCTTGGAGATACTGAACAAGAAGAAATCTGCAAACAAGTGTCTACAAGAAAATCAGGAGACAGCAAACTAGAACTGGAGTACCAAATCTAGCCCGCACAGCAAGTCTGGTCCCAGCTGATTTGACAAGGAAAGTTTGATTGGCACACTGCTAGGCTCATCTGTTTGAGGATTGGTTATGGCTACTTTTGTAACACTGGTACAACAGAGAGGAGTTGGTGTGACAGAGCCCATATGGTCACAAGATAGAAAATATGATCTGGTTCTAACAGAAAAAGCTTGGTATACCATGCACCAAAGCCTTCTCCTTTCACCCCTTAGGAAGAGGATATGAGTTCAGTGACAGACATCCCAGGCCTGAGTGCCCTGCTCCTCCTCCCCAAGCACATGGTACCAAAAGAAAGTAGAGACTGACTTTTCACGAGCATATTAGAGCTTTCATATATATGAAATGACATCAGACTTTACACATTTAGTAAATGAATGTTGCCCTTCCAAGAACATCTCTTGGGAAATTGCACACTTATTCCAATGCAGCTGCCAGCATGCTGGACATTTCAGGGGCTGCTCCTCAGAGCAAGCTATGTGACACCTGACAAAATCCACTTGGCTTTCTTTCTGGACCCAAAGTACCATGGACCATGTATCTAGTTATAGTGGGTCAATGTTGGCTTAGTTGTTTTTAATCAAATAAAGCACTGAGGCTATTCCAAGGAATTGGCTGCACGTTCAGAAGGTAGTCTCCTAAAAGGCACCCAACATATTCTCTCTTTGGAAGCAAGGTAGCCTCACCCAACAAAGTGAAAGTCAAGGTTGTATTTTGAAAACATGTTTTGAGATTTTGGTGTGTGACTTCAGCATTTGCACCATTTGATTTTTCACACAATGAAGCATTCAGCGCATGTTTCTCTCCCTCCATATTTCAAATGATTTTGCCATCTGTCTCGTATTTTCCCACCTCAACTCAGCAGCTGCTATCACTGGATGTTGCTGTGGCTTGGGCTTGGTGTATTATACACATTCGACTACAAATGGCATGGGCTAAGGCACAGGAAATCTTCTGTTTGGTTCCATTTCTCATAGCCAGGTTTGGATAGGGAAGGGTCCTCTTGGAGTTGGTATGTGGTGTGCCATGGGCGGGCCTCACATTACTGCAAAAGAGTGGAGTCAGTGGGTATGTCGGCATTCAGTGCTCCCTCTCATCTCAAAGACCACTGTGCTCTCTGGGCTGCTGATGTGGAGGGAGTGCGGAGTTTAGTGGCTTTAGGAAACCATTGAATGCCTACTTAATTCTCCACATTTCTGCTTCCTCATTTTCCTTAATCTCATTCTGCATAGTGAGTAGTATGTGGACAGTCTGGAAGCAAATGATAATCAGTTACACAAGTTCCTTTTTAAATACTTTTTTCTCTTGTAACCCCAGCATTTGGGAGGCTGAGACGAGAGGATCGGGGTCCATGGACAACCTCAGCTACTTAGTAAAGTGAGGCCCCTTGCAACTCAGTGAGACCCTGTTTCAAAATAAAGAATAAAAACTAGGTATGGGAGTGTAGCTCAGAGGTAGAATGCCCCTGGATTCCATCCCCAGGACTGCAAAACTAAAGAAAAATACTTTTTAAAAATTTTTAATGGTGCACTGTATCATACATCTTAAGGGGGTACACGATAGTAAAGGAATACATACATACATTACTCATTTAGCTCTTTACCACTTTCCACCCCATTCTCTCCCCTTCTCCTCTTCTCATGTTTGGCTTAGTGATTGGCTTTGACATGTTTATGAATGTACATCATATACATTAGGAAATTTCCTGATTTCCCCTCCCAACCCCCTCAGGTGACCTTATTTGCTCGTCTATGGTTTCTCCTTCCTTGTCTACAGTTCCTCCTATTACCATTTTTCTCCCTAGCTTTCACATATTAGGAAAAGCATCTGATTTTTTTTTTTACTTTTTTGGGACTGACTAATCTCGCTTACCATAATGTTCTCCAGTTCCATCCATTTCCTTGCAAATGTTATAATTTTGTTCTTCTTTATGGCTGAATAAATTTCTATTGTATACATATCCCATAGTTTTATAATCCATTCATCTGTTGATGAACATCTTGGCTGTTTCTATAGTTTGGCAATGGTGAATTGTGTGGCTATGAACATAGAAATACATGCATTAGTTTAGTAGTTTGGTTTCCATTCTTTTGGGCAGATACCCAGAAGTGGTATTGGTGGATCATATCGTAGGTTTGTTCCCATTCTTCTGAGGATCTTCCATACAGTTTTCCAAAGCTGTTGCACTAATTTGTAATCCCACCAACAATGTATAAGATTTCCTGTTTTCCTGCTTCTCCACATCCTTTCCAGCATTTGTTGTTGTTGTTGTTGTTGTTGTGTGTGTGTTTGTGGTACTGAGGTTTGAACCCAAGGGCCTTCTGCCTCTGGGCTATACACCCCAGACGTATTTGATATTTTATTTGGTAACAGGGTCTCACTAAGTTTTTGAGAGCCTCACTGAGTAGCTGAGGCTGGACTTGAACCTGCAATCCTCCTTTCTCAGCCTCCCAAGTACTGGAGTTACAAGCATGTGCCAACATGCCTGGCTGTTGTTTATGTTTTTAAAAATGATTGCCATTCTATTTGGAGTTAGGTGAAATCTCAGGGTAGTTTTGATTTGCATTTCTCTGATTGCTAATGATGGTGAACATTTTTTGACTGAGTTATTTGTTTTCTTAGCTGTGATTTTCTTGATTTATCTCTGTATTCTAAATATTAGTCCTCTATTGGAGGAGTAGTTGACAAAATTGTCTCCCATTCTGTCTGCTTTTGTTGAGGTTCTTGATAGTTTCCTTTGCTATACAGAAGCTCTTCAGTTTAATACAATCCCACATATTGATCCTCCTTTTGATTTTGTGCCTTTGGGGTCTTGCTGAGAAAGTTTTTACCTGTGCCTATGTGTTGACATGTTGGACCTATGTCCTCTTCAAGGAGCTGCAAGGTCTCTGGTCTGAATTCCAAGTCTTTGATCCATCTTGAATTGACTCTGGTGCAGGGTGAGAAAGTGGGGTTTATTTCCATTTTTCTGCATAAGATTAACAAGTTTTGCCAACCACTAGTTGGAGACGTTATCTTTTTCCAGTGTATGTTTTTGGCCTGAGATTTGTTTCTGAGTCTTTTATTTTGCTCCATTGTTCTATGTGTCTGTTTGTGTGCCAGTACTATCCTGTTTTTATTACTATGGAACTGTAGTATAGTTTGAAGTCAGGTATTGTGATTCCTCCTTCATTGTTCTTGTTGCTGAGAACTATTTGGCTATTCTGGGTGTTCTGATGTTCCAAGTGAATTTAAGGACTAATTGTTTTCTATGTCTGTGAGGAATGACCTTGGTAATTTAATGGGTATTGTGTTGAATCTATAGATCACTTTTGGAAGAATGGTTATTCTGATGATATTTATTCTGCCTATCCAAGAACATAGAAGATCTTTCCATCTCCTTAGGGCTTCTTTGTTTTTTAATGTTTTATAATTTTACTTGTAGAAGTCTTTTAGCTCCTTGGTTAAGTTTATTCCTGTGTATTTTATTTTTCGTGTGGGATATACTAAGTGAAAGTATTTTCTGGAGTTAGGTTTCATAGATTTATGGTTGTCATACAGAATAGCTTCTGGTTTTTTAAGATAAATTTTGTAGCCATTTTACCGAGTTTGTTGATCAGTTCTATAAGCTTTTTGGTTGAGTTTGTTGGGTTTTCTAAGGATAGCACCATGTCATCGGCAAATAGGGATAGTTTTAGTTCTCCTTTTTCTATTTGTACTCATTTGATTTCTCTCTCTCTCTCTCTCTCTCTCTCTCTCTCTCTCTCTCTCTCTCTCTCTTTGGTGGTACTGGGGTTCCTGGAAGCCCTTCTACCTCTGGGCTACATTCCCAGACCTATTTTTTATATTTTTTATTTGGAAACAGGGTCTCTTAAGCCAGCGAGGCTGGCTCTGAACCAGCGCGATCCTCCTGTCTCTGCCTCCCAAGCGCAGGGATTATAAGCGTGCACCACCATACCCAGCTGATTTCCTTCTCTTTCTTTATTGCTCTGGCTAGAGTCTCAAGTGGTGATAATGGACATCCTTGTCTTGTTCCTGTTTTGGTGGGAAATTCTTGCAGTTTTTTCCTGTTTAATGTGATGTTGGCTGTGGGCCTATTTTATATTGCCTTTATAATATTGAGGTATGTTCTTTCTATTCCAGTTCTCTCCAATGCTTTTACCATAAATGGGTGTTGGATTTTTTAAATACTTTTCTGGCATCTATTAAAAAGATCATGTGGTTTTTGTATTTGGTTCTGTTTATGTGATGAATTACATGGATTGTTTTTCATATATTGAACCAACCTTGTATCCATGGGTTGAACCATACTTGGTCATGGTATATGATTTTCTTGATGCTGTTTTAAATGCATATTGCTTGAATTTTGTTTAGCAGTTTTGTGTATGTGTGTGTGTGTGTGTGCACGCGCGCGTGCACGCTTGCACGCACACGTGCCACTAAAGATTGAATTCATAGGCATTCTACCTCTAAACCAGCCCGGTTTTACTTTTTACGCAGAAACAGGGTCTCACTAAGTTATAACAGCCTCACTAAGTTGTCGAGGCTGACTCAGAACCTGAGATATTCCTGTCTCAGCCTCCCAAGTACTGGGATTACAAGCACGTGCCATCATGTCCAGCTTGTTTAGTAGTTTTAAGTCTGAGTTCATCAACAATATAGGTCTATAGTTTTTTTGAGCTGTCTTTATTTGGTGTTGGTATTAATGTGATGTTGGGTTCTTTCAGCCATCTAAGGTTTTCATTGTATAATAAGTTCTTGAGCATGTGCTAAGCATTCTCATTTGCTCTGTAACGTAGAGTAATTATGTCAGTTTATAGCCCTGCATTTTGGTCCCTGATTGGGACCCTGGCCTAGGGTCTCTGTGCAGGTTCAGAGTGCCAAAAATACCTTTCTTCCTGCAAGCCTGTGTCTCTGCACTCTCAAAAAGGACCTGTCTCTGAGGCTCTCTCAGTCTACGCTGAGGTAGGAGAATTGCAGGTTAGAAGACAGAATCAGCAACTTAACAAAACCCTTAGTAACTTAGTGAGACCCTGTTTCAAAATAAAAGTATAAAAAGGGCTTGGGTGTAGCTCTGTGGTAGAAAGTCCCTACGTTCAATTCCCAGTATGGAATATAAATTAAAATTAAAATCATAAAGAAGCTGGGTATGGTGGTGCATGCCTGTAGTCCTGGTACTTGGTATGCTGAAACAGGAGACTCACAGGTTCTAGGCCAGCATGAGCAAATTAGCAAGACTCCTCAGCAACTTAGTGAGACCTTGTTTCAAAATTTAAAAAAAATAGGGTTTAGGGCATATCTCGTAAGTAGAAGGTCAGCCGGGCATGGTGGCGCACACTTGTAATCCCGCTCACCAGAGGTCGTATAGAGAATGGCTTCCAGTCATGCCATATTCAGCTATACTACATGTTCCTCATGCATATGTTGGCCTGGTCGCGCTGGACCCTTGCAAAGGTAAGAATTACAACTTCTATTTTTTTCCCCGTACACAGCAATATGGGAAACAGCAAACAAGTCGGATTTGGGGTGTTTTGTTTTAATGTTGAGCTTGATGTTTATCTTGGTAGTACTTAATAATCAAATGGCTTTGGCAAATCCCACAGGGCTTCCATCCATCAAGCAGCATGTGAAGGCACTTGAGTTTTGTTCACAAGACATTCGGCATCACTGGCTCTTGGGAGATTTCCAAACTGGCATAGCTTGGAAAGGGGGAGGGACTCTTTGCTAGAGTGCTCTTTAGTTTTCCCTTTAAAAAACAAAAGAGGTTGGCTTCAGAAATGCTTACTGGAAAGCTCAGTACCTCAACTCCGATGCTGGGAGAAGGAGACATCTTCTTGGCTAGGGCTTCATCTAGGTTCACTTATTAGTATGCATGGGAGCAGAGGGCTCTGTTTAACAGTCACACATTCCTGGGGGCAGAACCTCTAGAAGCGCAGTGACAGTTCTGTTCTCACTATTGTTAGTTCTGTTCTCACTATTGTTAGTGTGGGGGTTGAAGACATGGAAATAGGGATGTACTGGGGCTGGAGACAGCTAGAAGTGAGGTAGTAATGGATGTGGGCATTCTATGAGCCAGTATTCCTATTCACACTCTCCAGAGAATCTGAGAATGTTCAAAAGGGTCATGGACATCTGGGCAGCTCATTCCTGCCCTGTGCCACATCATTAGCCAATGGTATGCTGGTGTTCATATGACATCTGTTTCTCTGCCTTCCCTTTCACTGATTAATCACTCCACAGAACTCATCAAAAGTTAGGAGAAGTTGCCCTCAGGTTGCTCTTTCTTGCAGTCCACAATGAGGAGCTCTTTGTTCAAGGGTCTGCCCCCATTTAGCAAGTTTTATCCATATTTTTCAATGCTGGGGATTGATCCTATGGGGTGTTCTACCATTTACTACATCCCCAGCCCTTCTATTTTATTTGGAGACAAGTTCTGCAAAGTTGCTGAGGCTGGCCTTGAAACTGAAATACTCCAACTTCCAGCTCCCAAGTTACTGGACTTATAGATGCACAACACTGAGCCTGGTCATTCATTGTGTGTGTGTGTGTGTGTGTGTGTGTGTGTGTGTGTGTGTGTTACTGGGGATTGAACCCAGCGGTGTCCTGCTTCTGCGCAATGCCTCCAGTCTTTTTAATTTTTATTTTGAAACAGGGTCTTGCTAAGTTGCTGAGGTTGGCCTCAAACCTGCAATCTGCCTATCTCTCGGCCTCCTAAAGCACTGGGATTACAGGTGTGTGCACTGTGCCTGGCTCTATTTGGCAATTTTTTTTTTAAAAAAAGGACTTTCCCCACTGTCTTCAATCAATTAGTGATTGATTGACTTATCACACATTAGTTCATTCATTCCACTCATCCAACATGTATTCATCCAACATTCCTGTGCCAAGATTTAACCTAGACACTGTGGTATGATATGGGACAAAAGCGAACATGGTTCCTAATCCCACAGAGTAGGATTCCTGCTGGGATGGTAGAAAATACACAAACAGAAAAGAAACCCACAAATGAGGAAGCCATCTTCCAGTGGTGAATGCAACACAGAGAATGGAATTATAATGATGTGATCAAGTGGCAGGGTGGCCTGCTCAGATAGCATGGTCTGAGACAGCCTTTAAACTGGGATCTGAAGGATGAGCAACCCGTCATTTAGAGATTAAAGTGAGGAATTTTCTGCATATTAGCAGATGCAGCAAATATATGCTAGACATTCAACATGCAGAGGGTAAAAAAGAAGAAGTTCCTGCCCTACAAAGTCCAGAGCTATAAGGAAAGACAGATAAATAGGCTGTTGTTGTTGTTGTTGTTGTTGTTATTAATTGTTACCTGTAGTAGTAGTAGTAATGGATATTCAGTCCAAGAGCATTCTACCTCTAACTATATAACCATAATCATTTTTACTTTTTGTGTTTTGATTTTTTATTTTAGGTACAGGAAATCGAATCCATGATCATTCTACCTTTGAGCTACACCCTCAGCCCTATTTTATCATTTTTTTTGGTCTTTTTTTCAGTACTGGGGATGGAATCCAGGGGCATTCTACCTCCAAGCTACAACCCCAGCCATATTTTTAAATTCTTTATTTTTAAACAGGGTCTCACTGAGTTGCAAAGGGCCTCACTAAGTAGCTGAGGCTGTCCTCAAACTGTGATCCTTCCTGTCTCAGCCTCCCAAATGCTGGGATTACAAGTGTGGGCCACCATATCTGTTTTTGTTATTTTAAAACAGGGTCTTGCTTAAGTTGCTGAGGGTCTCACTAAATTTCTGAGGCTGGCCTTGAACCTGTGATCCTCCTGTCTCAGCCTCCCAAGAATTGGGATTGCAGGCAAGCAACATCTCGCCAGGCAGATAGGCAGTTGGGATTTCAATTCTTACAACAGTGCAGGAACCATTGAATAACGACAAGTAGCAGAAAGACATAATCCAATTTATGTTCTGGACAGATTATTTCTCAGCTGGGCACAATGGTGCACACCTGTAGTCCCAAGTAGTTGGGAGACTGAAACAATAGGATTGCTTGAGCCTTTGTGTTCGAGATCAGCCTGGGCACCATACAAGACCTCAGGAGTAGATTATAAGGGAGGGAGAGTGGGACAGGAAGCTCAATTAGGAAGTGAGTCCAGTCATTCAGGTGAAATGTTTTGGCTGACACCAGGGTGAGATAGAGACAAAAATATGAGGACATTTGCATGAGATATTTGAAAGGCAAAACTGATAGGGCTTGATGAGGGAACTGTATATGGAGGTGACTGAAAGAGAGAGGCATCAATGTGGCCTTCTACGTTAGATGCAGTGGCACCTAGTATTTAGGAGGTTGAGATGGAAGGATCACAGGCTCAAGATCAGCCTCAACAGGCTAGTGAGGTCATGTTTCAAAATAAAATAATAAAAATAATAGGAGTGTAGGTCAAAAGTAGAATTCCCCTGGGTTCAATTCCCAGTCCCACAAAGAAAAAAAATGAGGCCTTCTAGGTTCTGATCCTGAGCAACTGGAAATATGCTGGTACCATTTATAGGGATGGCAGAGTATGAGATTGGGTGAGGGGACCAGGCAAGATGAAGAACTCCATTCTGGACATTATGAGTTTGAAGAGTTGTCCAATAAACATATGGAAACATAGCAGTCTAGTCTCCAGAGGAAAGTTTTAACCTAGGAAGAGCTATGAATGAACTGAGTCTAGGCAGTGGAGAGATGATGCCAGGGGGAACATGTGGAAGGAGAAGAAAGGGAAAGAAAGAGGGGACCAGGGACTGAGATTAATTTTCAACATCAGTTTCAGTAGGAAACAAATCATAATCAAACCATAGTAGTCGTATACACTATAGATGCAGCTACTCACCGTAAAATGGATCCATTGTTTTTCTCATCTTTTTAAACTGCCTAATATTAAGTGATCTGTATGCACCCTGAGAACTAAGTATGGGAGAAGAAATTTAGGAAGCTTACGTGTGTGTGTGTGTGTGTGTGTGTGTGTGTGTGTGTGTGTTTGTGTGTATGTAAGTGATACAAACATACACACAGAGCACTTGGTTTATTGCCCTCCACATCTCATCCTGGCCCCCTCTCCTCCCTCCTTGCACATGTTAGTGAGATTGTTAGTGATTCCTTCATATATAAATATAACATTATTTGAACTGTTCCCTTTATCAGTTCTCCTTTTCCCCTTGTCATCTCCCTTCTCCAATCCCCTTCCACTAGTCTACTGGTCTTTTTCATCATTTATCTGAAGTCCCTTTTATTCCCTATTTTCTATTTAGCTTCCACATATGAGAGAAAACATGTGACCCTTGACTTTCTGAGGCTAGCTTATCTCATAAACATAGCATAATATTCTCTATTTCCATCCTTTTTCCTGAAAATGACATGTTTGCTCTCATGGCTGAACAAAATGTCACTGTGATCTGGACACTGTGATGAACACCTGTAATACTTGGGAGGCTGAGACTGGAGAAGCAGAGGTTCGAGGCCAGCTATAGCAGCTTAGAAAAATCCTGTTTTAAAACAAAAATTAATCCAAGCAGTGTGGTGCATGCCTGTAATCCCAGTACTATAGGATAAAAAATTTGAGACCAGCTTCAGCAACTTAGTGAGGCCCTCAGCAATTTAGTGAGACCTTGTTTCAAAATAAAAAATAAAACCAGGCTGGAGGTATAGCTTAGAGTTAGAATATCCCAGATTCAATCCCCAGTACTACAAAAATGATAAATAAATAAATAAATAATTTAAAAGGTAGGGTGGGGTAGTGTGAAGGTAGGATGTCCCCACTCAATCTCCAATATAAAAAACATCCATCTATTTTGTGTATATACCACATTTTCTTTATCCATTCATCTGTTAATGGGCACCAAGGTAGATTCCATAATTTAGCTATTGTGAATTGTGCTGCTATACGCTTGAATATGCATGTGTTGCTATAGTGTTCTAACCTAAATTCTTTTGAAAATATACCAAGGAATGTTATAGCTGGGTCCTATGGTGGTTCCACTCCTAATGCTTGGCACATCACTAGTGTTTTGAGGACTCTTGTGGAGTTTACATTCTAGTGGAAGAGAAATGCAATAATAAGAAGAAAGCAGTTAAATAAGATGGTGTTTTTCAGACAGTGTTGAAGATATTAAAAATAAAATAACATAAAATAAAAAAAATAAAATTTGGAGCATGAAGAAACAGTATGGGGAGGGCTCATAACCAGAATGATCCGTGAAGACCTCTTTGAAAGGGAGACATTTGACCTCTTTACAAAGCTACATTTATCTCTTGCTTCACAACAACAATAACAAGTATACTCACTGCTGACACCACTACCACAACCTTTTCGAATACCACCACTGCCACTTCAGTATCCATGAGGAGTTGGGCATCCTGGCACATGCCTGTAATCCCAGTGCTAGGGAAGCTAAAACAAGAGAATCACAGGTTTGAATCCAGCCTCAGCAACAAAACAAAATCCTTATCAATTTTGCAAGACCCCATCTCAAAAAATAAAAGGTATCTGGGGGTGTCCCTAGTAATAGTAAATCTATCTGCCCCTGGCATCTCTGTTCCTTAATCTCCTCTCCTGAGACAATCTTGTTTGTTTTCAGTCCCACCTCAGCTACTGGCTTCCATAATTATATGCTATATATGGTTATTACCAATATTTATTCTTTCTTTATTCTTTCCTTCCTTCTTTCCTTCCTTCCTTTCTTTTTTCTTCTTTCTTTCTTTTTCAGTACTGGGAATCAAATCCAGAGGCACTCTACCACTGAGTTATATCCCCAGATCTTTACTTTGAGACAGGGTCTTGCTAAATTGCTGGAGCTGTCCTCAAACTTGCAATCCTCCTGCTTCTGCCTCCAAAGTAGTTGGGATTACAGGTGCATACCACCATGCCAAGCTGTTACCAATTTCTCTACCAAACTCTTCAATGTCTCCTTGTGAGGCTAGATAGGAGACTGACATCTTCTACTGTATCCCTCACTCCCACTAGTGACTCTACCTTTTGACTGCACACATTTCCAATTCATTGGCCCCTGTGGTTTTTCATCATCTTTTGCCTCCGTGATGTGTTCTCTCCCCTTGATTCTGAGCTTCCATTCCATGCTCCAGTGCTGTAATCACTCCTGCACATACACTCCAATTCCTAGCCCTTTTTGTATGTAAAAAACTCACTTGGCAAAACGCAAACCTGTTTAAATGCTACTCTCTTCCAGCAGCTCAAAATGCAACTGGGGAAATATAAAACCACAATGACTGATGATGATCTCACTGAAAATTCATGACTACCAACCACAAGCGACTTAGGACTGCCTGGCAACCTGTTTCCCTAGATATTCACTCTTCAGCTCTCCTTGAAGTCTATGTCACATCTACTTGTCAAATCTCCATCACCTCCTCCCACTCTTCACTCTCAGTGATCCTAAAGCTCCCCCCAAATATGTTACAGTGGAAAAGTTATCTGTCTCTTGTTCAAGGGGAATTCTTCCATTTGTACACCAAATTACTTCTCCTTCACCTACTCAGGGCAATAACTATAAACACTCTCTTTTTTTCTAAATCATTCATTTTTCTGATCTATTAGATCATTCCCATCAATGAACAAAAAATCTCTTTACCCATTTTTTCATTTCTAGAAACTACCCCATTTTTTCTTTTCTTTTAAACAAAAGCTCCATAAAAGTCTACACTCAGTCAGGCGTGGTAGCACATGTCTGTAATCCCAGTACTTGGGAGACTGAGATAGGATTTCAGATGCAAGGCCAGCCTCAGCAATGTAGCAAGACTCAATAACTTGGTAAGACCCTGTTACAACATAAAATAGGGCTAAAAATGTAGCTGGTAAAATGCCCCTGCGATCAGTCCCTAGAACCAAAAAAGAAAAAAAACAGAAAAAAGAAAGAAAGCCTATACTCATTGCCTCCAAGTTCCCTCCTCCTATTCATATTCTCTCTCTCTCTCTCTCTCTCTCTCTCTCTCTCTCTCTCTCTCTCTCTCTCTCTCCCCCACCCCCCCCCACCATGCTGCTTTCCTTGTCATCATATGTATATGGAAAAGATGCCAAAAGGTGGTGGTTGGTAAGGAATTCTGGTGCTGGAGGGAGGGCAGTAGGCATGGAAAATTTATAACCTTAATATGAAAAGAATTCTCTCTTGAGCAAGAGGTCAGCCCTATTGTCCATGAGGAATAGACAAACATAAGAATAAAACATGCGATCTCAAAAATTCTTTAAAAAGTAATTCTATGCCAGTCATGGTGGCACATGTCTAAAATCTCAATACTTAAGATTGAAGGATCATAGGTTTTTCAGCAACTTATCAAAACTCTCAGCAAATTAGGAATACTTCATTTTAAAATTCTAAATGTCTGGGGGTGTTGAATGCCCCTAGGCTCAATCCTCAGTACCAAAAAAAGAAGTAATTTAATGAAAATTATGAGACTCCTAAATAGCTACAATAAGAATTTCAGTTGTGGCAGCAAACATTTTAGACAGAATTGGTACAGGAAAGAATAAAGCAAAACATTAAGGTTATCCCATTGCATTTTAAAATTTATAGTTTTGGAGCTTGGCACAGTGGCATGCTTGTGATCCCAGCACTTGAGAAGCTGAAACAGAGGATCAAATGTTCGAGTGCAGCCTCAGCAACTTAGTGAGATTTTGTCACAAAATAAAAATTAAAAGGACTGGGGTGTAGCTTGGAGGCAGAGCACCACTGAGTTCAATTTCCAGAACCAAAACAAAATGAAAAGAGTAAGTGATTGACTTTGATATATTTGTTTAAATACAAGAGAGTTTCCCTCTTTCCACCTCCCATCTCTACAGTTAGGTCTCCTTATTTGCTCATCTATAATATCTCCTTCTTCATCTAGCATTCCTCCTGTTACCCATTTCTCCCTAGCTTTCGCGTATTATGGAAATCATCTGATTTCTTATTTTTTGTGACTTACAAATCTCACTTAGCATAATGTCCTCCAGTTCCATCCATTTCCCTGTAAATGACATAATTGTGTTTTTCTTTATGGCTGAGTAAAATTCCATTGAGTACATATTCCATAGTTTTGTAATCTATTCATCTGTATATTTTTAACTATACTGTAAATTGGTATATGTCTGTAAAATTATTTTTACTATCCCCTCAGTATTTAAGTTTCCAATTGTCTCATAATGTCTTAACTTTTAGAAAAACTTGTTCAAAATAAGATCCCTGGCTCACTCTTTCAAGTGTCTTTGCTCATATGTCACCCACCATCTCAGGTGACATCCCATCAAAAACAGCCATTCACCCCCATTCCCAGACACTGTTCACCTTTTGACAAATCACATGTTTTATTCATTTTGTTTCCCATTGGTAGATTTAAGATCTAATAGTAAGAGGGTAACAATACAGTAGTAACAATACTACTGTATTGTTACCCCTAGAACAGAGTTTGGCAAATAGGTGCCCAATACATATTAGTGAAGCAACTGAATAATAATACCCAGTTCCAATTAACAGACCCAAATTTAACATTCATGATATCTTTCGGTTAACAAACCTGGGAAGGCATATTATATTATTATCCTTACTTTACATATTCAAATTGATATACTTTTATTGGTGCATTGTAGTCTTACATTATAACATACTTCAAAGTGATAGGTATATACATGCACACAGCATTTAGTGAGCTTTTCCCCAGCTCCCTCCTCACTCCTTCCCTTTCCCCATTCATGATATTGAGATTGGCATTGAAAATTTCACACAAAAGATTGTTATTCTAAACTGGATGCAGTGGTGCACACCAGTAATTCCAGTAACCTGGAAGCTAAGACAGAGGGATTGCAGGTTCAATATCATAACCTAGTAAAGCCATCACACCTTAATGAGACCCTGTTTCAAAATAAATAGGTAAGGCCGGTACTGGGGCCAGCGAGGCCGGGATCCCGGGATTGGAGCCTGCTGTGCTGCAAGGCCAGTGCTGGGGCCTTCAAGAATGGGATCAGAGCCTGCAGAATGGCATCCACAGAAAAATATCACAGGAAAATCAGATGCTTTCCCCAATATGCAAGAACTAGGAAGAAATGGGTAATAGGAGAAAATCTAGTTGAAGAAAGGGCCCTATGGAGGAGCAATTAAGGTGATTATCAGAAGGGACAGGAGGTGGGAAGATGGAATCTCTTTAAAGCACATGATGTACTTAAATAAATATATGAAAGTCAATCACTAAATCAAGCATGGGATCGAGGAAGGGGGAGGAAATGGGATGGGGATTGGATAAAGGCTAATTGGGTGATGTGTGCTTGTATATCCTCACAAGTCTTATATTCCATTGAGATATTTGACTACAATGCACCAATAAAATATATATTTAAAAATAAATAAATAAAAATAAAAAGGTAAATAAAAAGGCTAGGTGTGTATCTTGGAGTTATAATGGCCCCAGGTTCAATCCCCAATACCAAAAAAATAAAAAAAAAATAGTATTCTATGGGTATCACTGGAATCTCGATGTAAACAGGTACATGGCATAAAACCAAGAACATTTACACTTTAGGAGTTATCCAAAAGTAGGTGATGTTCTGTGAGTTTATTTTTCTTTAGTGATTTTGCATCTTTGGAACAAACTTGGTCTTGCACAGACTCCAGAGATACATGCATCAGTGAGAAAGAACAATGTGATGGGAGTCGGAGATGAAATATTTTCTGGAGTGAAAACTGTGAACGGCAGTGGCAATTTATCATGTCATATCATCACTGAAATAATCTCCCACAGCCTGCCAGCCAGGAGAAGCTTTGCTTCAGTGACTTTCTTAGTTTTATTTAGGTGATTGAAATATGCTTGCTTCTAGTTTTATTTGTTTATGTAAGTTTTTGTGCAGTTTAGTAAGAGAACATATTTTAATAGCCTTATCAATTTAATAGTCATAGATATTTGTCATAATATATTTGTAGTCACAGAATGAAATAAACATTGCATTCTGGACAGGGCCAAACTAACCAATACATGCATAATATTTCATATTTGATTTCAACCCTACTAAATTAGATATACTTAAAGCAAATCTTTCTTGTGGGCATAAAGATTAGGTAGGTTTACCACATAGCTGGACTTCACTTTGAGGGCCCAGGAGAATGTAGTTGAAAAAGATGCTTTTTAAAAGAGTTATAATAGAATCTTTTGGTACTAGAGATTGAACCCAGGAGCATATTACCCTGAAGTACACCAACAGTCCCCTTTTTAAAAAGGATATCACTAAGCTGTTCAGGGGCTTCCTGAGGCTGGTCTCCAACCTGAAATCCTCCTGCCTCAGCCTCTCAAATCCTTGGATTACAGGCTGCACCACCACATCTGGCTTAATAAGGCTTTGTACTAGGCTCATTGACAGAGAAAATATTTTGAAATATACAATCCCATAAATGGACTAGAAAATTTAGCCAACATTTGGAACCAGTCTCTTTATTTGGTAAACATAATCTTGGGAGTTGGTATTGGCTCCATTTACAGAGGATCTTTGGGGAAATTGCAACAACCTTCTATTTCTGGTCAATTTCCCCCCCCTTTCTCTCTCTCTCCCCACTCCCCACTCCCCCACCTCCATTGCTGAGGGTTGAATCAGTGATGCTATACACACTGAGCTACAGCAGCTGCCCTTTAATTTGTATTTTAAAACAGGATCTGGTTAAGTTAATGAGGTTGCCCTTGAACCTGTGATCCTCCTTTCTCAGCTTCCCAAGCACTGGAATTGGGCCACCATGCCTGGCCCTTTTTATTTTTATTTTTACTTTTATTTTTATTTTGAGACAGGATCTTGCTAAGTCTCAGAGGCTGCCTTGAATATGTGATTCTCCTGTCTCATCCCTGGATAAGCCTCACTAATTCTAGCTCATTTCTGGCACATTTCTAGTGAAAATTATTTATAAGCATCCCCACAGACTACATTTAAAAGATTTCTAATGAATAATAATGATCAAACATAAATATTAGAATATTTCCTTTCTCATTCTCTTTGAGATTCCACTGGTCTCCCTCCTTGGTGCCAATCTTTGCTTCTTCACATCTGGAAATAGGTACTACCCAGCAGGACTATCCTGAGCACTATTTAGCATATGGCTATACAGTGACCACTTACACTCTTTATATGGGAGCCAGCTATCTTTCATTTGCAAGCCTCAGGCATTAGAAGTTTTTTTATTTTTTTTTAAATAAAGAATCCAAGTTGGCCTCACCATCAAACTTACCCAGAGTTTTATCTCTGCTCTAAGAAGTAAACAAATTTCCCTCTTCCATATGCTAACCTGTACAATATTCAAAATAAAAATCCTTCCATGAAATTTCCTAGTTTCCTGTATCAATATCCATATCCATATATGGTAACATTACTTCTTTCAATACCAGCTTAATTCTTGACTTAAAGAGTCTCTGAAATTTGTCAGTAACTGCCGGCATGGTGGCACATGCCTATCATTTCACTACTCAGGAGGCTGAAACAGGAAGATTGCAGGCTTGAAGCCAGCCTTGGCAATTTGATGAGACCCTGTTAGAAAAATAAAAATAAGACTAGGCTGGGCATAGTGATGTATGCCTGTAATCCCAGTCTTTGAGAGGCCGAGGCAGGAGGATAGCAGGTTCAAGGCTAGCCTCAGCAATGTAGTGAAACTCAGCAACCTAGCAAGACCCTGTTGCAAAACACAAAAAATTAAAAATTCTGGGTGTTTAGATTGGAAGTAGAAATCCCCTGGCTTAAATACCTAGTACCACATAAAATAAAATCAGGCTGGGGATGTAGCTCAGGGGTAAAATGCACTTGGGTTCAATCCCTAGTACCCCTAGCCCCTGTACGTGTGTGTGCACACGTGCGTGCGCGCGCACACACACACACACACACACACACACACACTTGCCAACTTTTGGAAAGTGCTATATATGATCTCTAATATGAGTACAATTATAAAGAAAACAGCTTATTGAACTTTTGTTCAGCATTAAAAAATCATTATCCTAATTATGAAGATAGTTTCAAGGCTTTATTTTATTTTCCTAGTTAGGAATTCTTCCTCCAACCCCATTCTGTCCTACATGACAGAATTAAGATTCAAAGAGATTTTAAAATGATGGACTGGAGCCAGCAAGATGAAACATTAAAAAAAAAAAACTTTGCCTCTGTGAAAGTAACATAAATTACAAAAACTTCTAAAATTGCTGTAGTACATGGCTGACTAATCCAGAACCCGCTGGAGTCAGGGTCAGCTGAAGCCCCCAGAGCTTTCTCCTTGCTGTCAAATCAGCTCTTTCTCTGCTCTACTTTAACATTACAAGCAGTGCGTGGTGGTATTCGCTTGTAATTCCAGCATTTGGAAGGCTGAGACAGGAGGATCGCACAGGTTCAAAGCCAGCCTCAGCTACTGAGTGAGGCCCTTTGCAAATCAGTGAGACCCTGTTTCAAAATAAAGAATAAAAATAGGGCTGGGGATGTAGCTGGGAGGTAGAATGTCCCTGAGTCCATCCACAATACAATACTACTACTACTACTACTATTACTACTACTACTACTAATAATAATAATAATAATAATAATAATAATAATAATATAAATTACTAGACATTAACAATTATCTTGACTATTTTAAATTTAGTAAGATACAACAATGTAAAGTGAATAGGTCTTATGTGCAGATCGTGGTATGTGTGTGCATGCGCGCACACACACACCTGATACTTCTAGTCATATCAAGACACACCACATTAACAACATTCCTTGTGCCTCCTTCTATTTAGTAACTCCCACCCAAGGTATTTATTATTCTGATTTCTGGCATTCTAGATTAGTTTTACCTGTTTTAAAACTTTATGTAAATGTACTTACCTGTGAATGGCTTTTTAGCTCATCATTATGTCTGTGAGATTCATTCATCCTGCTGCATATAGTAGTACTTTATTATTTGTCATTATCAAGTAACAGTACATTTTTTGTATGGATCTAACACAATTTGTTTATCCAGTCTCCTGTCAGTGGAAACTTTAGTTGATTCCAACTTGAAACTTATACAAATAATGCTATAATGAACATTCCTGTATATAAATTTTTGGCAATACATGCACTTGGATTAGGTATAAAATTGGAAGAATATGTTAGATCATATGTTATAAGTATGTTAACTTTTGTATATATTGTCAAATGTTTTTTAAAAAGTGATTGAGGCAATTTATACTATGATTGAGCCCAGGGACATTCTATCTCTGAGCTGCACCTCAGCCCTTTTTATTCTTTTATTTGGGAAGAGGGTCTAGCTAGGATGATGAGAGTCTCACTAATTTGCTGAGGCTGGGCTCAAATCTGTGATCCTCCTGTATCAGCCTCCTAAGTATTGGGATTGAAGGTGTATGTCACACCTGGTCAGGAATAGTTTCTAAATTCACCATTTCTTACTCCTTTTTGAATAATTAAATGAAAATAAGGCCAAATTACCAAACTAATGCATGTGTTTCTATGTTCATAGCCACACAATTCACAATTGCCAAACTATGGAACCAGCCAAGATGTCCATCACCAGATTAAAATGGATTATAAAACTATGGGATATATACATAAGGGAATTTTACTCAGCCATGAAGAAGAACAAAATATGTCATTTGTGGGAAAATGATGGAACTGGAGACATTATGGTAAGTGAGATTAGTCAGTCACAAAAAGTAAGAAATCAGATGTTCTCCCTAATATGTGAAAGCTGAGGGGCAAAAGAGTCATGGGAAAAACTCTAGATGAAGGAAGAGAAACCATAGATGAGCAAATAAGGTGGCCTAACTGAGGGGAATTGAGAGGGAGGGAGGGGGAAATTCCTTAATGTACATGACATACATTCACAAGTATATCAAAGTCAATTAGTAAGCCAAACATGAGAAGGAGGGAAGGGGGAGAGAATAGGGGTGGGAACTGGATGAGGGTTAAATGAGTGATGTGCATATGTATGCCTCTACCATCTTGTACTCCATTAAGAAGTATAACTGTGGACTTCTGGGAAGATGGTGACTGAGGGAAGCTGCACATACCAGTCCTGCTGACACCCAATCTCTACTGTCTTAAAAACAGGGTTATACAAAACCAGAAAAATACTACCACTAGAGGAATAAAACTATTGGTACAAGGCGCAGGGGACAACAAAGGTTAGAAGACCAATCAGACAGCAGAAAAGAAAACCGCCTGCATTGCGGCCACTGACGCCACCATGGCACCATCTTGCCTCACTGCACCCTACTCTAGAGATTGTTGATCCCTTTGGTTTCACTTTCTTTTCCCTCCTCTATTCCAATTATTCTTAGGTTAGCTCTCTTAAAATGGGCCCATATTTCTTCAATATCAGATTCCTGTTGTCATATATTTTTTTCTAGATTAGAAACTATGTGTTCATTTTTGGAATGATCATCTTCTAAGAGCGAGATTCTGTTCTCCATGTGGTCTAATTGGTTGTTTGTGCTTTGAATTGAGGCCTTTACTTCATTAATTGCATCCTTTATCTCTTTTTGGCTCTCTCTGAATTCTTTTCGAAGCACTTCTATTATTTCTACAGTTATTTTCCTGATTTGATCTTCTAGAAATCTCTGATTTTCTGTTTTATCGGGTTCTGATGTTGTGGGGTTGTGGGCATTCATTGCTCCAGTATTATTCCTCTTTCCCATGATTTCGGATGTTTGTGCCTTCTCTGGGTTCTTCCCTTGGGTCACTATGACTTCACTTAAGGTGCTCTGAATCTCGAGTCTGTAGTATCTCAGACCCCACTACTCCTTTACTGGGTTGTATCAGAGTCTCCGACCCAGAGAGTCGATAGAGGCTGCTTTAGACTGTGGGGGGTGCCAGGTTGCACGTTCTTCTATGGTGTGATATCTCTGCCACCGCCACTACCCCACTGGGTCAAGTCCCAGGGAGTACAGTACTGGGATTTCTCCTCTGTGGCCCGCAATTTGACTCACTGTTCTTGAGTAAGCAGATGTAGCTGTACTGGATTCGGTGAATTCTCTGCTGCTGCCGCCGGTGGCAATATGGCACCACTGCTACACCCTCGGCCATGAGGCTGGCGTATTTCTTCTTGGTTTTGATTTCCACTCTGAATCCCTGCAGCGTGTGCTGAGCTCAGCCACTGGGAGCTTTAGATGCTCCCTGGGCCCAGAAATCCCGCCTGGCTGTTCCACAGCGGCTCACCTCGGCTTGCTGTAGCCGCCCGGTGAAATCGCCGCTGCTGCCGGCAGTAAAGCGCTGCTGACACGTCCTCAGGCGTGAGGCCGGTGTATCTCCTCTGTGGCTCTGAGCTCTGTTCTCAGTCCTCTTTCTCTCTGGAGCCTGGTGATTTTTTCGTTTCTCTGGCGATGGTGTTTTCTGGCTATGAAAGGCGCTGATTTTGTGGTAATGGAGATTGGTTGTTAGCGGGGCTCTTAAGCCCCGCTTTTCTCGGTCGCCATCTTCCCTGAAATCTTGAAAAGAAAGAATAACAAGGAAGCAATGAGCTCCCACAGCACCACAATAACAGAACCTGACAACACAGAATTGCAGGGATCTCCAGAAGGTCAAATCAGGAATGTAACTGTAGAGATAATACAGGACTTCTGAAAAGAATTTAGAGAGAATCTGAAAAAAATAAAGGACGCAATCATTGAAGTAAAGGCATCAATTCAAACTACAAACAATTAATTAGACCTTATGGAGAATAGAATCTCACTCCTAGAAGATGATCACTACAAAAACAAAGGCATAATATATAACTTTCCTCACATCACCTAATAGTCACACTGACCAATGTAGAAGCCAAGAAGAGAATCTTAAAGGCAACAAAATCAAAAGACCAAGGGCCATACAGAGGCAAACCAATTAGAATAACTCCAGACTGTCCAAGCCAAGTGAGAAGAGACAGAAGGACCTGGAGTAGTATATTCCAAACTCTGAAAGAAAACAACTTGCAGCCAAAAATTTCCTACTCAGCAAAACTATCTCTCAAAATAGACAGGGAAATGAAAATCTTCTATGACAAACAGAAGCTGAAGGAATTTATGTCTTCCAAACAAGCACTAGAGAAAATACTCAAAGAGATTAACTGCAAAGAAGAAATAAATAATGCATGTCAGAACCAGAGTAACAAGAATTTCCATCCATCAAACAACTAAGCACAGAAGAACAAACACTACCTCAAACAGAAATTAAATCTCAATATGTTAGGATTAAAAATCATCTCTCCATAATCACAATGAATGTAAAAGGCCTTAACACCCAAATAAAAAGACATAAAGTGGCAAAATGTATTAAAAACCAGAATCCATCTATCTTCTGCCTGCAAGAAACATACCTTACAAGTAAAGATAGTAACAAACTTAAGATAAAGGGCTGGAGCAAGGTAATCCATGCCAACAAATCCATGCTTACAAAACAAGCAAGAGTAGCAATTATGATATGAGACAAGTTAGACTTCAAGCCCAAGCTTAGTAGAAGAGACAAAGCAGGTCATTTTTTACTGGTAAAAGCAACAATACAGCAAGAGGAAATAAGAATAATCAACATTTATGACCCAAACATAGGTGCAGCTACTTTCATAAATCGAACACTTTGTGACATTAAGTCACACATAAATCCCAAATACAATAATACTGGGAGACTTTAACATCCCTCTTACAACATTAGACCTATATTCTAAGACAAAAGGTCTGTAAAGATGCAAAAGACCTAAAGAACACCATTAACCAAATGGACCTATTAGAGACATAAAATGTTCCACCCAACAACAGCAAAGTTCTCATTTTTCTCAGCTGCTCATGGAACCTTCTCCAAAATAGATCATATCTTGTGCCACAAAGTGAGCACTAGCAAATTCAAAAAATGTAACATACTTCTCAGTGTCATTTCAGACCATAATGGAATGAAACTAGAAATCAACTATAAGAAGACCCAGAGAAAGCACATAAACATATGGAGACTAAACACCACACTGCTGAATGAAAAATGTGTCATAGAAGAAGTAAAGGATGAAATCAAGAAATTTCTGGAAATAAAGGAAAATAAAGATACAATCTGGGACACTTTTAAATCAGTATTAAAAAGAAAATTCATAGCACTGAGTGTCCACATAAGAAAAACAGAAAAACACCAAGTAAATAACCTAATGACACAACTCAAAGCCCTTGAAAAACAGGAACAATCTAATCCCAAAGCCAGTAGAAAACAGGAAATTATTAAAATTAGAGCAGAAATCAACAAATAAAGAATACAAATACAGAAAATCAACAAAACCAAAAGCTGGTTTCTCAAAAACTATTAACAAAATAGATAAATCACTAGCCAACCTAACCAAAAAACAGAGAATCAACCTAAATTACAAAGATAAGAGAAAGGAGACATTACCACTGACAGTGCAGAAATCCAGAGGATTATAAGAAAGTACTTTGAAAAACTATACTCCATAAAATGGAAAATCTAGAAGAAATTGACAACTTTCCAGATAAATAAACTTTCCTAAACTGAGTCAAGAAGATATAGAAAATTTACACCAAGCAATAGCATGTAAAGAGATGGAAAGAACAATAAAGAGCCTACCATCAAAGAAAACCCAAGAACAGGATGGTTTCCTAAGTAAATTCTATAAAACCTTTATAGAAGTGCTAATCCTGATTCTTCTCAATCTATTTCATGAAATAGAAAAAAAACGAGACTCTCCCAAATACCTTCTATGAAGCCAATATCACATTAATACTAAAACCAAATAAAGAGAGCTCAAGGAAGGAAAACTACAGTCCTATATCTTTGATGAATTGGATGCAAACCTGATAAACAAAATACTAGCCACACACATTCAAAACCATACCAAGAAAATCATACACTATGACAAGGTAGGGTTCATGCCAGGAATGCAAGGCTGGTTCTACATATGAAAATCAATCCATGTAATTAATCATATAAACAAAATCAAGAACAGAAATCACATGATCATTTCAATTGATGTTGGCGGAGATTCCTCTCTGGGACTTGAGAGGGAGAGACGTGAAATGAGGACACAGACAATTGCCTCTCATGCAACTGACAACTTTATTATCTAGGAATAAGTTTTTATACTCTTTTACAACTATGCTAAAATCATGATTTCATGAGAAAGAAAGCATCAAAGTACAATGGGGAGTGATTGATTTAGAACATACGTCATATGCTTACAAAATACAATTATTGAAAGGAAATTGCAGGAACACAGAGGAACAAAGAGACCTGGTTAAAGATTATTAAAAATGTTATTAAGGCCAGTTCTCGCTCTTACCAGTGGGCCGGGGGCAAGAAATTCCAGAAAGACCAGGAATCACCCAGAGTCTTGGAAAGTTTGTCCTTTCACCAAACCACCTTAACTCTCTCAGAATTTTTCACTCCTCAGGCTTCATCCATGTCCTCCATCAATGCTAAAAAAGCATTTGACAAAATCCAACATCCATTTATGCTGAAAGCACTGCGGAGAATTAGAATAGAATTATCTCAACAACATAAAGGCAATCTACAATAGGCCCACAACAACCAACATCATATTAAATGAGGAAAATCTTTGAGAATTCCCTCTAAAAACAGGAACAAGACAAGGATGTTCACTATCACCACTTCTCTTCAATATAGTACTTGAGACTCTAGCCAGGGCAATAAGGTAAGAAAAGGAAATCAAAGAGAACAAACAGGAAAAGAATAACTCAAACATTCACTATTTGCAGATGACATGAAACTATACTTAGAAGATCCAACAAACTCAACCAAAAGACTTGTAAAACTTATCAACAAATTTAGCAAAGTGTCTGGATACAAAATAAATCTAAAAAAATCAGAAGCTTTTCATAAATCCACTGAAAAAGAAATCCAGAAAACACTTCCACTCAGGATTTCCTACAAAAAATAAAATACTTAGGAATAAACCAAGAAGGTAAAAGACCTCTACAAAGAAAATTATAAAACACTGAAAAAAGAAATCGAAGAAGACTTTTGAAGATGGAAAGATTTTCCATGTTCATGGATAGGCAGAATAAATATCATGAAAATGGCCATACTTATAAAAGTGATCTATTCTATAGTTTCAACACAATACCCATCAAATTACCAAGACATATTAACACAGACATAGAAAAATTAGTCCTTAAATTCATTTGGAACAAAACAATACCAGAATAACCAAAGTAGTTCTTGGCAAAAAAAAAAAAAAAAAAAAAAAAAAAAAACATGTAGGAGGAATCACAATACCTGATTTTAAACTATATTACAAAGTCATAATAATAAAAACAGCATGGTACTGGCACAAAAACAGATACATAGACCAAGGAGGAGAATTAAAGACTCAGAAACAAATCCACACACTTACAGCCAATTAATTTTGACAAAAAGGCCAAAAACATACACTGGAAAAAAGATAACCTGTTCAACAAAAGGTTTTGGAAAACCTGTTTAACCATATTTAGAAAAATGGAAATAAAGCCCACTTCTTCACCCTGTACATTGCACCAATAAAAAATAAATTAAAAAAATAAAATAAAATCTGATAGAATGGAAAAAAAATAAAAAATAAATAAAAGGACTGCCTGCATATTCTACTTAAAAAAATATTGAAGGTTGGAAATTTGAGTATATCCTTCACTACTGAGATTTGGAAACATATTTAAAGCTCTAGGTATTTTTAAGTAATAAAGAAACATGATTTCAGTTCTTTGAAAATTCAAAAAAAAAAAAGAGTCAAGATGGATCAAAGACTTGGAAATTAGACAAGAGACCCGAGACTCCCTGAAGAGGGCATAGGTCCAACACTGCAACACATAGGTACAGATAAAAACTTTCTCAACAAGAACCCAAAGGCACAAGAAACTAAAAGGTGAATCAATATGTGGGATCGCATTAAACTAAAGAGCTTCTTTTTTGTGGTACTGGGGGTAGAACCCATGGGATTTTCTACCTATGGGATATACTCCCAGACCTATTTTATACTTTATTTGGAAACAGGGTCTCACTAAGTTTCTGAGAGTCTTACTGAGTAGCAGAGGCTGGCTTCGAACCTGTGCAATCCTCCTGTCGCAGCCTCCCAAGCGCTGGGATTACAAGCGTGCGCCACCACGCCTGGATCAACTGAAGAACTTCTGTACAAGAAAGGAAACTATCAAGAACCTTAACCAAGAGCCAACAGAATGGGAGAAGATTTTTGCCAACTACTCCTTCGATAAAGGACTAATATGTATAATATACAGAAAACTCAAGAAACTCAGCTCTAAGAAAAAGACTAACCCAATAAAAATTGGACAAGTGAAGTAATTAGACACTTCACAAAAGAAGAAATTCAAATGGCCAATAAATGCATGAAAAAATGCTCAACATTATTAGCAATCAGAGAGATGCAAATCAAAACTACCCTGAGATTTCACCTAACTCCAAATAGAATGACAATCATTAAAAACACAAACAACAACAAATGCTGGCAAGAATGTGGAGAAGTGGGAACTCTAAAACTTTGTTGGAGGGATTGTAAATTACCGCAGCCACTTTAGAAAACAGTATGGAGGATCCTCAGAAAAATGGGAATGAACTTACCATGATTCAGCAATACCACTTTTGTGTATCTAACCAAAAGAAAGGAAACCAAACAACCAAATTAATGCACATATATCTATGTTCATAGGTGCGCAATTCACCATAGCCAAACTATGGAACCAGTCAAGATGTCCATCAATAGATGAATGAATTACAAAACTATGAGATATATACACAATGGAATTTTATTCAGCCATAAAGAAATACACAATTACATCATTTACAGGGAAATGGATGGAACTGGAGACATTATGCTAAGTGAGATTAGTCAGTCACAAAAAAATAAGAAATAGAATGCTATCTCTAATATATGAAAGCTAGGGAGAAAATGGGTCATAGGAGAAATTCTAGATGAAGGAGATTCTATAGATGAGCAAATAAGGGTACCTAACTGAGGAGATGAGAGTGGGGAAGAGGGAAATTCTCTATTACACATGATGTACATTAACAAACATATCAAAGTCAATCACTAAGCCAAACATGAGAAGGAGGGAGGGGAAGGGAATGGGCTGGTATTTGGGTAAGGGCTAATTGGGCGATGTGTACATGTATCCCTCCACCATCTTGCATCCTATTAAGATATATGGATATAATGCACCAATAAATATTTAAATATTTAAACAAATATTTAAATAAAAATTAAAAAAAAAGAAAATCATCATACAAATGGAATTATACCATAAATAACTCTTAAGGATTGGCTCCTTCCCCTATACACAGTTTCCTGGGAATTCATCCAATTCATTGCATTTATTAATATTTTCTTTTTTATTATTGACTACTATGTTATTGTAGTATTGATGTGCCATAGTTTATTTATGCTTTTGCATAAACATATTGAAAGAAATATGAGCTATTTCCAGCTTGGAGTTATTATAAGTAAAGTAACTGTGAAAATTCTTTAAAAAAGATTTTAACTGCAATGCTTCAATAAAAAAAATTAAATAAAGAAGCTCCGGGAGGAAGTTAAGTGGGAAGGTGGTACTCTTCTTGAATGATATTGTCTTAATGCCAAAAATAAAATAAAATAAACATAGAAACAGAGGAAGCCATTTAGAAAGCTGGTGTAATATCCAGGAAAGAGATGTCATGTTGGCCTAAATCTAGACTATTCAAAAGTTTGGGCAAGACCAGCAGGATGTCCATATCCTAGGATCTTGTTAAGCACGAAGGATTCCAGGTCCCACTGCACACCTGCTCAGTCGGAATCTGCATTATAATAAGATCCCCAGATGACTGATGTCCATGTTTGAGAAAAATTGGTCAAGAGTAAATAGGAGCTAGGCGACGCCCCCTCCACCCAGAAGGACCCCATGGTCCAGGGCCCCTGGCCCCGACCTTGGGCAGGTGGGCAGGCGCTGGCGGGGCGCCCCTAGGCGACCCCCCCCTCCACCTGGAAGGACCCCGTGGTCCGGGGCCCCTGGCCCCGACCGTGGGCGGGCGGGCAGGCGCTGGCGGGGTGCCCCTAGGCGACCCCCCTCTCCACCCAGAAGCGGGGTGCGGGCCTCCTGGCCCCGACCCTGGGCGGGTGGGCAGGTGCTGGCGGGGCACCCCTAGGCGAACCCCTCTCCACCCTGAAGGACCCTGTAAAAACGGAAAATAAAAAGAAAAAAGGAAAATATCGGAGAGGGGTCAAGGAGGTGGCAGATGCCAGGATACTGGAGATGCAGACAAAACTTATCCAAATGAACTGGAATTACTGGAAAAATTCCCCGCTAAGGAAGACTGCTTCTTCTCTACATTGTTAAGAATCTTGGACATCACCTGTAAGGAGAGAGACTTTAGCGGAGACCAAGGAGAAAGGTGGTCCTGAAAGCAGTCTCCGCGTTGGCGGTGGAGACTTGTATTCAGGAGAAGCAGAAATCAGAGCCTACCAACCTTATTTTTTTTTTTTTAAGAAATTACACCAAAGGTTGAATGCTACTGTCGCGCATGCTTAGGAAGACTGGACAACATTCAGAGTGGAAAAAGAGCTTGGGAAAGATTTGAAATGGTGGAGGCAGTGGCAATGGCAGTGGCCAGTACTCAGGGGAGGCAGAGATCTGATGCATTACACCTGGAACCTTTGAAGTAGTGACCCCAGAGGCAGAATGCTACCATCACGCACCCTCGAAAACGTGGGACAAATAGTTGGGCGAAGAGGGTGCTCGGATTAGAGCCTGCTGAGGAGTGAGGCCGGCGAAGAACACAGCAAAGCTGGGATCGGAGCCTGCCGTGAGGCAAGGCCGGTGCTGGGGCCTCCGAGGCCGGGGGTTAGGGCGGTGCCGGGGCCAACAGCTGGCATAGAAGCCTTCCGTGAGGCAAGGCCATTATTGAGGCCTCCGAGGCCAGGATAAAAGCCTGCTGAGGGGTTAGGCCGGTGCTTGGGCCAGCGAGGCCGGGATCAAAGCCTGCTGAGGGGTTAGGCCAGTGCTGGGGCCACTGGCCGGCATCAGAGCCTTCCGTGAGGCAAGGCCGGGATCGGAGCCTGCTGAGGGGTTCGGCCGGTGCCGGGGCCACTGGCCAGCATCGGAGCCTTTCGTGAGGCAAGGCCGCTATTGAGGCCTCTGAGGCCAGGATCAGAGTCTGCCAAGAGGTTAGGGCGGTGCTGGGGTCAGTGAGGCTGGGATCGGAGCCTGCCGAGAGGTTAGGGCAGTGCTGGGGTCAGCGAGGCCAGGATCAGAGCCTGCCACGAGGCAAGGCCGGTGCTGGGGCCTCCGAGGCTGGGATCGGAGCCTGCTGAGGGGTTAGACCGGTGCTGGGGCCAGCGAGGCTGGGATCGGAGCCTGCTGCGAGGCAAGGCCGGTGCTGGGGCCTCCAAGGCTGGGATCGAAGCCTGCTGAGGGGTTCACCCGGTGCCGGGGCCACTGGCCGGCATCGGAGCCTTCCGTGAGGCAAGGCCGCTATTGAGGCCTCTGAGGCTGGGATTGGAGCCTGCCGAGAGGTTAGGGCAGTGCTGGGGTCAGCGAGGCCAGGATCAGAGCCTGCCACGAGGCAAGGCCGGTGCTGGGGCCTCCGAGGCTGGGATCGGAGCCTGCTGAGGGGTTAGGCCGGTGCTGGGGCCACTGGCCGGCATCGGAGCCTTCCGTGAGGCAAGGCCACTACTGAGGCCTCCGAGGCCTGGATCGGAGCCTGCCGAGGGGTTAGGCCGATGCCGGGGCCATCGGCTAACTTCGGAGCCTGCCATGAGGAAGGCCGGTGCTGGGGCCTCTGAGGTCAGGATCGGAGCCAGCTGAGGGGTTAGGCCAGTGTTGGGGCCAGCGAGGCCAGAACCGGGGCCTCCCATGAGGCAAGGCCGCTGCTTGAGCCAGCGAGGTCTGGATCAGTCCACCGGGTAGCCAGGCCACAACTTGAGCCTTCAAGAGTGGGATCGGTATTTGTAATACGGCATGCACAGAGAAATATCGCAGAGAATTAAAACCAGATGCTTCCCCTAATCAGCAATATCTCGGAGGAAAGGGGCAACAGGAAGTGGTCGAACTATAGAAAGGGCCCTACAGTGAATTAAGGTGACCAATCAGAGGGTATGGAATAGGGAAGGATGGAGCCTCTTCAAAAAGCAGGAGGTACATAAACATATGTATCAAAGTTAATCACCAAACAAGCATGGGATCGAGGGAGGGGGAGGGAATGGGATGGGGACTGGATGAGGGCTAATTGGATGATGTGTGCTTGTATATCCTCTCAAGTCTTATATTCCAATGTGATGTATGATTACAATGCACCAATAAAAATAAATTAAAAAAAAAGATTAAATAGGAAGCAGTGGCACATGCTTGTAATCCCAGCATTCGGGAAGCAGATATGAGAGGATTGCTGTTCATGGACAGCCTCAGCTACTATTTAGTGAGGCCCTTTGCAACTCAGTGAGACCCTGTTTCAAACATAAAAAGGACTAAAAAAATAGGGCTGGGGGTTTAGTTCAAAGGTAGAATGCCCCTGGGTTCTATCCCAAATATCATACACAAAAAATATGTGAGCCATAAAGATGAAGGAATAAAATAAAACTAGGGAAGAAACATGGTTCTGGAAGCTGGATGCAACCTAGAAAAGCAAAATGGAGGAGGCCCAGGATGACAAGTGTGAAGCAGAAATGAGGAGAGAGTAGTCAAGACAGTGCAAGAAGTTGAACACATGCCTTGTAATCCCAATACTTGGGAGGCTGAGACAGGAAGATCACAGGTTCAAGGCCAGCCTCAGATACTTAGTGAGGCTTTGAGCAACTTAGTGGGACCCCACTGCAAAATAATGCATTAAAAAGGCTAGGAGCATAGCTCAGAGGTGGAATGTCCCTGGGTTCAATCCCCAGTGCCACAATCAAAAAGAGTAACTGACATGATTTAGTCTTAGATATATTGCTCCTTTTAAATTTTCCTTATTTTTCTATCTGGTGATTTTGTCAACCAGTGCTCCAAGTGACCTCATACTGTCCTGGCCTGGATTCTCACCACAGCTGAGGAGCTGTCCTTCTGTTTGGGTCTGGAGCTGTCTATTGACAGCTGATTTCAAAAAAAAAAGAAAGTTGATTTCAAAAGCCCCAGCAGATGGCCCCTTAAGCAGTTCAGAATCAATAAAATGAAAAATAAAACAGCATAGGATAATTCCACATATTTTTTTTCTGTTTTTGCCAAAAAGATTTGAGACTCCAGCTGTTCCAATAATTTCTTAAAGTCTCTTCAAAGACAACAGTTGACTTTCATTTAAAAGCACTTGGGAGGCAGACACAAGAGGATAGCCTCAGCAACACAGTACAAACTTTCAGCAACATAGCATGATACTGTTTCAAACTCAAAATAAAAAGGTCCAAGGCTGTAGCTTAGAGGAAGAATTTCCCAAGCTCAATTCTCAGTACCACAAAAAGAAAGGAAAGAAAAAGAAAGAAAGAAAGAAAGAAAGAAAGAAAGAAAGAAAGAAAGAAAGGGCAGGAGAGCGGGAGAGGAGAGAGAGAGAGAGAGAGAGAGAGAGAGAGAGAGAGAGAGAGAGAGAGAGAGAGAGAGAGAAGAAGAAGAAGAAGAAGAAGAAGAAGAAGAAGAAGAAGAAGAAGAAGAAGAAGAAGAAGAGGAGAGGAGAGGAGAGGAGAGGAGAGGAGAGGAGAGGAGAGGAGAGTAAAACCAGAAGTCCATGGGCTTCTAGAACTGCTCCTTGAAATATGGGGAAAGTAAGTGAGTTGATGTGGAGCATTATTAAATAGCAGAGAATCTAAAATGAATTCCTCTCCATGAGTAATAATTTCTATATGATGCTTTTTAGAAAGAAACTGACTTCATCCTTGAATCAATTTGTTCATTCCATATATATTGGAATGACAGTTCAGCTGTTGATCTCTTGTTTCATTACCCTTCCAAAACTAAGGAAAGCTGACATTGGACAACAGCAAAAATTTTACAAATTACTTGCCACTAGGCAACCTGAAAACCTCAGCCATGGTGGAAATGCATGGGGCTTTTTGTTGTTGTTGTTCCTGAGGTTTGAACCCAGGGGAATTCTACCTTTGAGGTACTACTACACCCTTTTTATTTTTTATTTCGAAATCAAGGGCAATGAGTGTCTGGCCTTTTCATTTTCTCCAGTGGGAGATGTGCCCTGCCTCACATGAGGATTA
This sequence comes from Muscardinus avellanarius, assembly GCF_963383645.1. NCBI lineage: Eukaryota > Metazoa > Chordata > Mammalia > Rodentia > Gliridae > Muscardinus > Muscardinus avellanarius. Next base: position 71,070,038 of record NC_137792.1, on the reverse strand, counting down.
CACAATGGAGTTTCCCCAAGCTATTCTCTACTTAAGTGTACATCCTGCCACACAGTTTTAAATTCTATTATATACTCATGTTTTCCTAATTTATCCCTCTAGCCAAAATTTTCTCTACTTAGATTCAGATATCTATGTCCTGTGTCTACATGGCATTGCCAAGTAAATGTCTAAACAGCAACTCAAAGTTATTATGGGTGACAGTAAATGTTTCACTCTCCCATCTCCAACCCTATAAGCCTACATTTCCCTCAGACTTCCTATCTCAGTGAACTGCACCACCGATCACTGGAACCCACATCCCAGAGATCAGCCTCTATTACTTTCTGTTCCTCATCCATATTTGATCCATAAGGATGCTCTATAGTTTCTGCCGCCAAAACATCTGCCCCCATCTCACTACCTCTGGTACCACCACTCTAGTCGGAGCTACCCGTGCCTTTTAGAGCACCAGCAGGAATCAGACAACACATTCAAATTGATTAACCAACCAAGGTATGGAAAATGCTAACAAAACAACCAAAAGATGGTGAAACACCAAAATCAAGCAATAGGAGCTGTATTTGCAACAACATAGCCATTGCCAGGACCTGGTTGAGGAAGGAAGGAAATAGGGTGGGGCATTAGTAATAAGTATCCTGACCTTTCTTCTCCCAACTCTGGATCTCCTGCTGGTACCTCCACTGGAAACCAGCCAGCAAAGCCACTTTGGAGATATTATGTACAGAATCAACCTTTGGGATCAGAGAAGAGCAGAGAGCGTTAATAGTGTGAGAGTAAAATTAAATATTTTCTATCAAAGGAATAGCTTGACTTGGTCTTAATTTTGTAAAACTGCCATTGTGTAACCTTAATGTGTGCTTATATTTTTGTAACACTAGCATTTCTTGGAAATTATGAGTGCCAACCACTCCCCCTGCATCCCATTCAGTTAATGGCTGTGAGGCTATGTTCCCACCAATAAGGAGCATAGCACAGAAGCCTCTGCTGAAAATAAAAAACCCAGCAATTTTCCACCATGCGGTTCCTGCCTGCCGACTCCCTGATTGTGGGAACCCTTTTTGCAGAAAGTAATATTTGCCTTGCCAAGCTGCTTTCATATATGTGCCTTTTTCTTACGACACCATAGAAATTTGAATCTGACAATAGGATAATAGGATAATAGGTAAAGAGGCTAAGAGGAATAACCAACAGCTTCTGTCTGGCATCTTTGTTTTCACTCTTCCCTTCTAAATTTCAAGTCTTTTCCCCATAGAGCATTCAGAGTCATGCCTTATACATGGAGGGATTTATATCCAGTAACTTCTTATCACACTCAAAATCAAATCAAGGCACCTGAGTATGGCTTGCATAACACTAAGGATTTGGCCTTACCTCTTTTCTATCATCACCCACCATTTTCCTCTTACTCTCTAAATCACCATTTCTCATTCTTACCTTTGTCTTTATTGTTGATTTTCCTGTCTGGAATATTTTTCCCATAGATCACTGCATGGCTTGCTAATTATGCTATCTAAATTAGTCTTGTGAGCCAAATTTGATGGCACACATCTATGATCTCAGTACTTGGGAGACTGACACAGGAGGATCACGGGTTCAAAGTCAGCCTTAGCAATCGAGCGAGGCTCTCCATAACTTAGCAACACCTGTCTCAAAATAAAAAATAAAATAGAAATTGAGGTGAAGCTCAGAGGTAGAATGCTTCTGGGTTCAGTCCCCAGTAACAAAATAAATAAATATATAAATAGTAGCCCTCAGCTCACTCTGTCCTTATTTATCATATCAAAAGATTTTGAGACTGTCATTTATTGTATAATTTCCTTTCAGATAATTATTTGACCATCCAAGTAGTAATTCCAACATAATAGTTAATACTATTTTTGTTCAGGCTTTGGGATCTTATTTTTTAAACATTTTAATAGGATGTATGTATTTATTTATTTATTTATTTATTTATTTATTTATTTTGGTGGTACTAGGGGTGGAATCCAGAGGTTTTCTACCTCTGGGCTATACTCCCAGACCTATTTTATATTTTATTTGGAAACATGATCTCACTAAGTTGCTGAGAGCCTCTCTAAGTCGCTGCGGCTGGCTTCGAACCTGTGTGATCCTCCTGTCTCTGCCTCTCAAGCACAGGGATTACAAGCATGCACCACCACGCCCAGCAATAGGTTTTAATTTATGCAGAATAAATGTTTGTAAATCTTAAGTATTCAGCTTCATGAGTTTAGATAATTATATATCCCTATACAACCAGCACCCCAGTTAAGCCAAAAAGATTTTCATCACTCTGAATATTTCTTTCTTGTCATTTTTCAGGCATTTCCACCTACCCCCACCCAGTGACTTTATTTTTATCCTACAGATTAGTTTTGTTTGTCCATAAACTTTGTATAAATGGAACTTCATTATAGATTCTAATGTCTGCCTTTTTTTGTCCAACATTGTGGTGTGTGTAGCAGGGGGGTGAGGGGGTACTAGGGATTGAGCTGAGTAGTGTTCTATCTCTGAGCTACATACACTGTCAGTCTTATTTTTTATTTCAAAGAAGGATCTCACTAATTTGCAGAGGGCCTCACTAAATTGCTGAAGTTGGCTATGAACTTTCGATTCTCCTGTCTTAGCCTTCCAAGTACTAGAATTACAGGTGAGCACCACCATGTCCAGCCCAGTTACATTGTGCTTTTGAGATTCATCCATGTTGTTGCATGATACAAATAGTTGGCTTGCTTTACTGATGAGTAATATTTCATTGTATGAATTTACCACAACTTGCCCTTTTCCCAGTTGATGTCCCCACCCTACCTCTAATTTTCCTTCTTTCCTTCCTTCCTTCCTTCCTTCCTTCCTTCCTTCCTTCCTTTTTTTTCCTTCTTTTCTCATACTGGATATTAAACCCAGGAGCATGCTACCTTAAATATACATTCCAGATAGTCCTTTTTGTTTATTTATTTTTGAAACAAGGTCTTTATATGTTTCTGAGGTCTTCAGCTTTCATTCCTCCTGTCTCAGCCTCCCAAGTACTGGAATGACAGGTGTGCACCACAATGCCCAGATCCAATGAGTATAATTATATCTCTCTTAGTGAGTATATGCTTACATTTACCTTGGATAAATATGTAGAAATGAAATTGTTAGATCATAAAGTGTATAAGTTCTACCTCTGAGATACATACACTACCAGTCTTATTTTTTATTTCAAAACAGGATATCACTAAATTGCAGTGTTTAACTCTAAAGTGTTTAACTCTGAAAGGGTCTATTTAAAAGTTTTCCAAAGTGATATATCATTTTATATTTCTACCACCAATGTGTAAGTCTTCCCTGTGCTTTACATTCTCACTTTTAGTCTATTCTGTGATTCTTTTTATTTGAACCATTCTAGAGGGTATGAACTAGAAGTTCATTTCAGTTTCAGTTTGCATTTCCCTAATGATTCATAATATTGAGACTCCTTTTATGTATTTATTGAACCTTCATGCATTTACACTTTTAAAGTGTCTGCATCAGACTTTTGTCCATTTTTTCTGTATTTTTATCTTTTGTCCTCTGTCAGTTATATGTATCATGAATAATTTTCCCAGTCCATGCCTTCAACGTTTATTTTTAATGGTATCATTTGATGAGAAAAATTTTTAATTTTGATTATTTAATATATATGAAATTGAATATCCAAGCTACACCCTCAGTTTTTTTAATTTTTTATTTTGAGGGCCAGGCGTGATGGTGCACCCTTGTAATCTCTGTGCTTGGGAGGCAGAGACAGGAGGATCACGCAGGTTCAAAGCCAGCTGTGCTGGCTTTAAGAGACCCTGTTTCCAAAAATTAAAAAGTATAAAATAGTTCTGGGAGTGTAGCCCAAAGGTAGAAGGGCTTCCAGGAACCCCAGTACCACCAAAAATGAGTAAGAAGAAGAAATAAAAAATAAATAAAAATAAATTTTTTATTTTGAAAACAGTCTTACTAGGTTGCTAAGCATTTTCCTAAGTTGCTAAGGCTGGTCTCAAACCTGTTATCCTCCTGTCTCAGCCTCCCAAGTACTGGGATTACAGGTGTGCATCACCATGCCCAGGTACAATTTCCTTTCTTTCTTTCTTTCCTTCTTTCTTTTTTCTTTCTTACTTTCTTTCTTTCTTTTTTCCTTTTTTTTTTGTGGGTCTGGGAATGGAGCCCAGGGAGCTACCTCCAAGCTATACTCCCTGCTCTATTTTTTATTCTTTACTTTGATACAGGGTCTCAGTAAGTTGCGGAAGGCCTCACTAAGTAGCTGAGGCTGCCTGTGAACCACAATCCTCCGGTCTCAGCCTCCTGAATGCTGGTATTACAAGCGTGCACCACCACGCCCGGCAATTTTTTTCTTTTATGTTTAGTTCTTCCTGTGTTTTATTAAAGAAACTATTGCCTATCTCCTGGTCATAGACATATTTGCCTGCATATTTTTAGGAGCTTTATGATTTTTGCTTTTTCATTTAAGTGTATAATGTAATTCAAACCAATTCCTAAGTAAGCAGTGAAATAGGAGGCCCAGGTTCATTTTTTTCATAAGAATATTAAATCATTGCTGGGGGTGGTGATGTATAACTGTAATCCCACTGCTTGGGAGACTGAGACAGGAGGATCTTAAGGCCAGCCTTAGCAATTTAGTAAGACCCTCAGGGATTTAATGAGAACCTATTCCAAAATAAAATATAAAAAGGGGGTGGGAGTGCAGCATGGAGGTAGAATGCCCATGACTTCAATCCCCAGTACTCCTACTACTACTACTACTATTAATAATAATAATAATAATAATAATAATAATAATGCACTGTTCTCAGCTCCATTTATTTTAAAATATCCTATTCCCACTAAATCACCTTTGCATGTTCGTTGCAAATTAATTGTTAACACACACACATATAGTTTTCTTTGGATTATATTTTGCTCCATTTACTTATTTGATTTATGGCAGTACCATATAGTAGCTTTAGAATAAATATTGAATTCATTTATTGTGAATCATACAAGTTTTTTCCAAGGTTATTTTCTCTAAATTCTCTTCAGTTTTATACTAATCTTATAATTAGCTTGTCAATTTGTAGAAAAGCAAATTTTGGGGAATTATAAATCAGATTGCATAAAATCTATAGATCAATTTGAGGAGTCTAACATCCTAACAATATTGATTCTTCCAATCCATCAACATGATATATCTCTCCATTTATTTAGATCATTAATTGTTGTCAGCACTGTGTTTTGTTTTTTAGTCTAGAGATCTTGAACATCATTTATCACAATTCTTCTAAATGAAGTGTTATGCTATAATAAGTAATAATGTGTTTCAAAGTTTAATTTCTCAAGTTTTCACTGCTAATGTATGAAAATACAATTTTGTAAATTAGCCTTGTTTATATGCTCTAATAGGATTTTTGTAGATTCTTTAGTGTTTTTTCTGTATATAATTATTTTTCTGAATGCAAAGCCTTATTTTTCCCTTTCCATTTTGTGAATCTTTGAATATTTTTCTTTATTGCACTGTACAGGAATTCCAGTGCAGTGCTGAACAAAACAGATGAGAGTGGACATCCTTGACCTATTACCAGTTTTGAAGAAAAATGCTTGATATTTCACCAATAAGTATGATATATTTTATGAATTTCAAAAAGAAAATTCTGCTTACAATCCTAGCACTTGGGAGGCTGAGACAGGAGGATCACACAGGATTGAAGCCAGCCTCAGCTACTTAGTAAGGCTCTCAGCAACTTAGTGAGACCCTGTTTCCAAATAAAGTAGAAAATAGGTCTGGGAGTATAGCCCGGAGGTAGAAAAGCCCCTGGGTTCCACCCTCAGTACCACACACAAAAAAGAAAGAAAATTCAGAATGCTGTGAATAAAGGGGTCAATAAAGTCTAATGATAGAAATTTGTGATTAATAATGGTATTTATTTATTTAAAGTTCTGGGGATGAAACCCAGGGGCTTTCTACATCCGGGATATACTCTCAGACTTATTTTATATTTTATTTGGAAACAGGGTCTCACTAAGATGCTGAGAGCCTCACTAAGTAGCTGTGGCTGGCTTTGAACCTACACAATCCTCCTGTCTCAGCCTCCCAAGTACTGGGATTACAAGCAGCAAAACACCTGGCTAATAATGGTATTTATAGCATGAGTCCTGACAAATAACATTTGGAGTTTGAGTAGTAACTTAAAATAGAGCACTTTATGACCTTCTTGTGCCTTTCCAGCTCTTAGTCTATGTTGGCTGGAGTCTGGGGAGAAAATAAACACATTCTGCTCCAGAACCAAGGGCTCCAGAATGATCAACTTTTTGCTTGGCTCTGTAGGATACTTTATAAGGCACTCAAAACTCCTGGATAAACAAAGATACAGAATTTACAAATCTTTCACACTTTATATTAGCCTTCTGTTGATATACTCCTGGAAAATAACAAGGTATTTTGCAATAATGTGCATATTTCACATTCTGCTCACGATCTATTGTTTATATATTCTTGTCTGGCCACATGTCATTAACCAATAATAAGCAAATTTCTGAGAAAGTAGTCCCTGGACCAATGTGATGGAATGTGCTATCTACTTTTAAAGGCGTGAAACAAACATTTCATATGTTTATCTAAAAATAAAAATTCAAACACTTATTTCTTTATTTATAGCATTGGCATATATTACTTACACTTAATCTGTGTTTAGCAATTTGAAAAGGTCTTTAAGAGTAGTGAAATTCCCGGACCCCTTTCACATTTCTGGACTTCATTTGAGTGAGATGAACACACTACAGGAGTAGCAAGCTGTAAACATGGAAATCAACCCATATTAAGCAATTGGGTTGTATAACATTCAAGGCTTCAGGACATGGTTTGTATAACATTCCAGTTTTGAACATGGCTTGTGTAACCTAGGACTCTGCTAATCTTGTCTAGAGTATCTCTCACTAAATGTCTGACTTTAGCTAAACTGTTCAATTTTCCTGATCCTTGTTCAGTTCCCTAATCTTTAGGCTTCCTAGTCAATAAAGTAAAATTTATACCACAATCTTCAAGGTTAATAATTAATCTGGGCATGGTGATGCATGCCAGTAAGCTCAGTACTTGGGAAGCTGAGGTAGGAATATTGCAGTTAAAGGCCAGCCTCAGTTACTTAGTGAGGATCTCAAAACTTCGTGAGATCCTGTTTCAAAATAAAGAATAAACATAGGCCTGCGGGTAGAGTTCAGGGGCAGAATGCCCCTGGATTCAATCTCCATTACCACTAAATAAATAAATAAATAAATAAATAAATAAATAAATAAATAAATACTGAAGGTGTATCTCTAAAGTAGAATGCTCTTGGATTCATTCCCCAATACTATTAAAAATATAGCATTTAGATGTTGACTAAGCTCTCAATCCTAGAATTTTTTTTGTGTGGTACTGGTGTGGAACCCAGGGGCTTTTCTACCTCTGGGCTATACTCCCAGACCTATTTTATACTTTATTGGAAACAGGATCTCACTAAGCTGCAGAGAGCCTCACTAAGTAGCTGAGGCTGGCTCCTGTCTCAGCCTCCCAAGAGCTGATATTACAAGTGTGCGTCATCACGCCCAGCTAATCCTATAATTTTTGCTAATGGAAAGTGGGATTGCCCATATGAATCACTTTATCTGGTGTGTGTGTGTGTATGTGTGTGTGTGTGTGTGTGTGTGTGTGTGTGTGTGTGTGTGTGTATTACTGGGGAAGGAATCCAGGGCCTTGCACATTCCAGGCAAGCAATCTACCACTGAGCTACAATCTCAGTCCATGAATTGATTTATCTGGAGGAAAGAAAACAATTCTGTCCTCCAATTACAAGACCTCCTAGGTGTGCTTATGTATGTCCTTAAGAAGACAAAAGGAATTGTACATTTAGAACAGATAAATTTTATGGCCTGTATGTATCCTTCAATTAAGCTGCTTTTAAAAAAATAGACACCGGTTCATTTGGATACATTGTCCCCAATTTAATAGAACCCACAAGAAAAATTTCTTTCAGACTTCTATGTCAGAAAAATCTACACTTATCTTCAACAAAAGTGTTTTATCTCATAGACAATATGAATTTGTGCTTGCCTCCTTCTTTTCTTAGTTTATCAGGAAACCCAGAGCCAGGATTGTAATCCATTGTGGCATTGCAGCATATGCTTTAACTTTATTTTCAATTACATTTTATTTTCCTATAGATTTTTCCTTGGTCATAAATTTTATCTATTGATTATTTTTTATCCTGTTATATTACATAGGTTGATGTGACCCACTTTATATCTCCTTTAGAAGGAGCAAACCACTACCTGAGTCATTTATTAATGATCAGAGGAAGACAGTATGAAGACAACAAATGGAAACATGATTCCTGTTAACTACTTTTAAGAGTGTGAAAAAGAAATAGATTTGAGTTTTACTTAGCTTACTAGGCCTGCATTCAAACACTGTATTTAAATATCCATTTGCAGCTGGTCATAGTGTCGTACTCTTGTAATCCCAGCATTTGGGAGGCTGAGTCAGGATGATTGTGGTCCGTGGCCAACCTCAGATACTGAGTGAGGCCTTCTGCAACTGAGTGAGACCCTGTTTCAAAATAAAGAATAAAAAATATGGCTGGAGGTGTAGCTCAGAAGTAGAATGTCCCTGGGTTCTATCCCTAGCACTGAAAAAAATATCCATTTGCCAATTTTGAATTGTGCTGCTATAAACATAAGTATGCATGTATCACTATAATATTCTTTTTTGTGGGTGTGGTACTGGGATGGAATCTAAGGGGCCTTCTACCTCTGGACTACACACTCAGACATATTTTATTACTTATTTGGAGTCAGGATATCACTAAGTTGCTGAGAGCCTCACTAAGTTGCTGAGGCTGGCTTCGAACCTGTGATCCTCCTATCTCAGCCTCCCAATACTGGAATTACAAGTGTGTGCCACCAGGGCAAGGTCACTATAATATTCTAATTTAAATTCTTTTTGAAAGATACCTAGGAGTAGTATAGCTGGGTCATATGGTGGTTACATTTCTAGTCTTTTGAAGACCCTCCATACTGATCTCCACAGAGGTTGTACTAATTTACAATCCCACCAACAACATACAATAGTATACAACAAGTGATGTGTGCATGGAGAAATATATAACATTAAATCTCACTATGATGTTTAAATACAGTGCACCAATAAAATTGTTTTTAATGTAACCAGAAAAAGCATGTCTGGAACTTTTGTTTTTCCATATGAATTCTTGGACTTTTTTCTCTAGCTCTGTGAAAAATGGCATAGGTATTTTGATAAGGATTGCATTGAATCTATAGACTGCTTTTGGGTGGTATGGGCATTTAGAAAACATTTATTCTGCCTATCCAAGAATACAGAAGGTATTTCCATCTTCTAAGATTGTCTTCAATTTCTTTCATTAGCATTCTCTTATTTTCATTGTAGAGGTCCTTTACTTACTTGGTTATATTTATTCATAAATATTTTTATACTATTACATGAAAGAAGAAATTCAAATGGCCAATAAATGCATGAAAAAATGCTCAACATCACTGGCAATCAGAGAGATGCAAATCAAATCTACCCTGAGATTTCACCTAACTCCAATTAGAATGGCCATCATTCAAAACACAACCACAGATGCTGGCGAGGATGTGGAGAAGTGGGAACTCTAAGACATTGTTGGTGGGATTGCAAATTAGTGCAACCACTTTGGAAAACACTATGGAGAATCCTCAGAAGAATGGGAAGAAATCTACCATTTGATCCAGCAATACCACTTCTGGGTATCTACCCAAAAGAAAGGAAACCAAACTATCAAACTAATGCATGTGTATCTATGTTCATAGCTGCACAATTCACCATAGCCAAACTATGGAACCAGCCAAGATGTCCATCAACAGATGAATGGATTCCAAAACTGTGGGATATGTACACAATGGAATTTTACTCAGCCATCAAAAAAACTCAATTACATCATTTTCAGGGAAATGGATGGAACTGGAGGACTTTATGCTAAGTGAGATTAGTCAGTCACAAAAAATAAGAAATCAGATGCTTTCCCTAATATGTGAGAGTTAGGGAGAAATGGGTCATAGGAGGAACTCTAGATGAAAAAGGAAATCCTATAGAGGAGCAAAGAAGACAACCTAAAGGAGGAGAAAGTCAGGGGAAAGAAGGAAAATCTCTAAAATACAGAATGTACTTAAACATATCAAAGTCAACCACTAAGCCTAGCAAGAGAAGGAGGGATGGGGAGGGAATGGTGTGGGAATTGGGTAGGGGTTAAATCGATGATGTGTACATGTATGTACACACAAGTTTTTTACCCCAATATGATGTATGAATATAATGCACCAATAAAATATTAAAATATTTATGCTATTGTGAATGGAATTGTTGTCTAGATTTATTTTTTAGTGGATTCAAGGTTAGTTTATAGAAAAGCTAATGATTTCTGTAAGTTGATTTTGTATTCAGCTACTTTGCTTAATTTGTTTATTAGCTCTAGAAGGCATGTGTGTGTGTGTGCGTGTGTGTGTGTGTGTGTGTATTACAGGAGATTGAACCCAAAGACATTTTTCCTCCTAGCTAAACACCCAGCCCTTTATTGTTAATTTTTTTTGATACAAGGTCTTGTTAGGTTGCTGAGAGTCTTAGTACATTGCTGAGGCTGATCTTAAAGCTAAAATCCTCCTGTTTCAGACTCCCAAATACTGGGATTACAGGCATGTACTACCACGCCAGACCTTCTGTTTGAGTTTTTAATCACCATGTTTGCCTCACTTAAAACCTCACTATGATGTAAAATTACCGTGCATCATTAAAAGTTTATTATATTACCTATGTATATATATATATATATATATATATATATATATATATATATATACATGTTCATTGGCTAGTTCTGAAAAAAACATAAATATCTAGTTGAATATCTTTGAAATGTTTAAACCAAAGCTAATGTATTATACTATCAGACATTTCTTATTTCTCACGGACACCCTGTGCCCATCTGCCAAATAAGAATTTAGAGAAGAGCCACTGTGAAACAGAATGCCAACAAACAGAAGACCATGCTGACTTCTCCATGTCCTCAGTGCACTTGGAATAAACACCACACTCATCATGGGTGAGAAAGCCCAAAAGACACTATCTATCTCTCCAACTTGGCTTCTTTCACTCTCCCTCTCATTCTGTAGGACACATTGTTTTCATTTCTGGAATTCTCTGCCTTTTTCCCATCTTAGTGACTTTAGAAAGTTTTTTTTTGGCACTGGGGGTTGGATCTATGAAAATTCTCACTCTGAGCTATACTCAAGCCCTTGTTTGCTCTATTTTGAAAGAGTCTTGCTAAGTTGTTGACGCTGGCATCAAACTTGCAATACTCCTGTCTCAGTCTCCCAAATGCTGGGATTACAGATGTGGACCACCACACCCTACTGGGACTTTAGAAGTTTTATTCCCACTGTTTGAAAGGTTCTTTCCCCAGCTCTCACCTTGTCTGATTCTTTCTCACCTACCACGGCTTAGCTGACATAGCACCTACTGGGAGAAGCCTTCTCTGCTCACCATTTGTCCTGTTGTCCCGTTGTTTGTTCCTCTTATCTTATCGCACAATTAGGTTACTTATTTATCTACTTGCTTTAAGTCTTTCCTTCACTAGACTATAAATTTTTCATAGCAAAGTCATATCATTTATATAAAAATGTTAAGTTGCAGCACACACGGTGGTACATGCCTGTAATACCAGTACTTGGGAGTCTGAGACAAGAGGATTGCAGGTTCAAGACCAGCCTCAGCAATTTAGCAAAACTCTCAGCAAGTTTTGCAAGGCCCTGTTTCAAAACAGAAAATAAAAAATAGGGTTGGAATCCCAGCATTCAGGAGAAGGAGACTAGAGGATCACAGTTCCAGGACAGCCTCAGCTACTTGGCGAGGTCCTTCACAACACAGGGAGACCTGTTTCAAAAGTAAAAAGCCTAAAAACTAGGGCTGGGGTGTAGCTCGGAGGTACAGTGCCCTTGGGTTCCGTCCCTGGTACTGCAAAAAAAAAAAAAAAAAGGGTGGGGAATATATCTCAGATGTAGAATGATTCTGGATTCAATCACTTGTAACACACACACACACACACACACACACACACACACACACACACACACACTGTTTCCAAAATAGTACTCCCAGTGCCTCTTAACACCCCATGCTGTTTGTTTACATAGCTCTGATAAAAACCCCCAAATGCTCTTTGTGTTCTTCTTTATGCTCTGTCTTTGTCTACTGCCTACCCACTTGCAGCTTGAGCTCCAAGAGGGAAGGGAACAGGTGTGTCTGGTTCACTTCCAGGTCTCCAGGACCCAGCATGGGCCCCAATAGTGGGTGAACGACAATGACAGAGTCTTAGATTTTATGTTTAGGAAAAATGCCACCCTTACTCCTTCCTGAGTAGACATTTCCTGTTTTAACTGTTTAGTCTAGAATTCTGATGGTATTGCCTGCTGATTCCAAAGAAATAAGAATAAAGGAGAAATAATCTTTTCTTTTCTTGATGTGTGCCTAAATTATGAAGGATTGAAACACAAATTTTAAATGCTATCAGAGGAATGCATAAGTACATATGCAAATGTTTAGGAGACTAGAAAACTATTTGTGTTATTTAGCAGTTCAATTCCATCTAAGACTGTGATGATTCTGCACAAAATTCTATTAAAACACCTTGGATGAAAATACTCAGATCATGGAATTTAAACTGTGCATTTGATCCATGTCTGTTTACTAAAATAAAGACAATAGAGTCTTGAAAAATCAAAACTATCAGTACAAATAGAGCAAATCCCCTACTTACCATTTCTTCTAAACATTTACCTGACAATATTCGCATCAATGTTACAGGATTTTTGTTTGTTTGGTTGGTTGGTTTTTGTACTTGGATTGAACACAAGGGCATACTGCCTCCCAGACAGCCCCATTTTATGTATTTATGTATATATGTATTTATTTATTTATTTATTTATTGTGGTACTGGGGGTGGAATCTTTGAGCTGCACCCCCAGCCCTATTTTTTATTCTTTATTTTGAAACAAGGTCTCACTGAGTTGCAGAGGGCCTCACTAAGTAGCTGAGGCTGTCCGTGAACTGCAATACTCTTGTCTCAGCCTCCTAAATGCTGGGATTACATGCATGCACCACCACGCCTGGCTTTATTTTTTACTTTGAAACAGGATTTAAGTTGCTGAGGACCTTGCTAAATTGCTGAGGGTGGCCTCAAATCTGTGATCCTCTGGTCTCAGTCTCCCAAATAATGGGACTACAGGCATGTGCCACAAGACCTGGCTAGGGTTATAGATCTTACATATGTTTCAAAGGTTAATATTGCCCCCACATTCCATAAGAATGCACCTTATCCTGTATTTGGAAGGGAAAAAGAGAGGCAAGAGTGGTATAGCTATTATTTTGTTGTCATCCAAGGAAGCATTTATGTTATAAACAAGCATCACTTTAGGAATCAGAAAAAAAATGCAGTTTGTCTTTACAGAGATGTGCCAAGATTTCTTTGTTTGTTCACTCAACTTATATTTATTGACAAATAGACAAATCTCTACTCTGAAGGAGATTACATTTCAACGAGACTCTTGGTGGAAGAAAATCTTTATGAATAATAGTTGAATAGATCTGGTTGGAGATTACTTTGTCTAATTAGGCTATCAGACCCTTATCATATCTGGTCAGGACTATGGTGACACTGTCCTTCCAATTAAGTTTCTAACATCTCCAGGTCAACCCTCAAAGAATGTTCAGAGTTAAATTACTGATATTTGTAATTTTATAATTAAAAATGTGTGTGTATGTGTGTGTGTGTGTGTGTGTGTGTGTGTGTGTGAGAGAGAGAGAGAGAGAGAGAGAGAGAGAGAGAGAGAGAGAGAGAGATATGCTGGGGATGGAACTCAGGGACATTTCTACCTCTGAGCTATACCCCCAGCCCTATTTTAATTTTTATTTGCAAACGGGCTTTCACTGTGTTGTGGAGGGTCTCACAAAGTTGCTGAGGCTGGCTTCAACCAGCAATCCTCCTGTCTCAGCCTCCCAAGCACTCCAATTATAGGTGTGTGCTACCATGCCCAGCTAAAAACATGTCTCAATAGGATATATTGAGATTATTTTTTTAATTCAGAATTAATTCATATAATAAAAAAACACAGCTCTCCTACTCGCCTTTTACCACCCTGAGTCCTGCTTCACAGAAGTAGCTACTTAGACTTTTGCTCTTTATTTTAGTATGAGCACATTCCTTTACAGTATGATTTCACTAGTGTTTCTAGATTTTTAACTTCCTGACATTAGCTACTAATTTGGTGTTATACTAGAAGAGCACAAGAGAGATGAAAACCTAATTTTATTTTACCATAAAATAATAGAGATGAAGATCTACCAATCGTATACTTTATAGCTATATTGAAGTTTAATTACATTTTGCAATAAAACAAGAATTTACACTATTATAGTTATGCTAATATCATTTATCATGGAGTCATGCAATGTGCTATGACTATTTTTCTTTCCTTGTAGTATACTTTTCCTGGAATTTTTATCTTTTCTTTTCCCCTATCACATATCCTAAATTCATTTTTTTCTGGTACTGGGAATTGAACTCAGCACCTTTTATTTTGTAGCAGGTTCTCCCTACATTGTTGAAGGTCTTGGTAAATTGCTGAATTTTGCCTCAAACCTGTGATCCTCCTTTCTCAGCCTCCCAAGTACTGGGATTACAGGTATGTTTCTGGCCCTGTGCCAATTTTGACTACTTTCTCCTCATGCCTGCTTCACACTTGTTATCCAGGGACTCCTCTGTTCTGCATTTCTTAGCTTGCATCCAGTTTACTGAACCCCATTTCTTCCCTGATTTTATTTCATTTTTTTAATTTTGCTGAAGCATACCCTCCACTAGTTTCTAAGAAAAATGCATTTTTCCCTATGTGGCTCATTGGGTATGTTATTGACTATTTCTCACCATGCATTCTCACGAGATTTTCAGGATCGAGCAATTGCTGGCTGAGAAACAGAAGCAAAATCAGACCATTCCCCAGTGGATTTGGATGCAAAATGGCAACAAAATCAGGTACAACTCCAAAAAGAAATAGTGGAGACGAATCAAGCTAGGTCAATAAATAATTGGACACGAACCAACACACATATTTATACCATATCAAGGTCACTAGCATCTTACCACATCAAGCAGAGAATGTGACCACTATTTGAACAGTCAAACATGTCTTATTAGAAAAATCGTTTTTCTTTTTGTTTCTATGTTCCACAGTAGTAGGGCTGTTTCAGTAATAAATTTTCAAGGGAAAGAAAGAAGGAAGGAAGGAAGGAAGGAAGGAAGGAAGGAAGGAAGGAAGGAAGGAAGGAAAAAAAGAAAGAAAGAAAGAAAGAAAGAAAGAAAGAAAGAAACCAAGCAAGCAAAAGAAAGAAAGAAAGGACAAAAGAAAGAAAAGCAGAGAAAGAATTTTGAGTCCTTGAATTTCTGAAGAGAACTTCCCATTTGATTAGACTTGCAGCTCAGAATAGAATACTGGAATGGTATTTTCTCTAATATTTTATGGCATTTCTCAATTATTTTGTAGCATTTAGTATCACTCTTGAGAAGCCTAAGACTATCTGAATTCTTGTTTGTACTGTGTATGACTGGATTTCTGGAAGAACTTAGATTTTCCTTATAATCCTCATTGTGTTGATATTTCAGCCTTTTTTGTGTCTAGTGTCATTGTGCTGATATTTCAGCCTTTTTTGTGTCTAGTGTCTTGAGCCTCTTAATTCCATTCCAGTCCTGAGCCTCTTAATTCCATTTGCTCAGAGGTGTTACTTGAGGAGGAGATGCATGATGGGGACTATGATCCCAGCCAATGATAGGAGTAGAGGAATTGTAGGGGTAAGGGTATCTTTTGAATAACAGCTTTGCTTGTGTAACTCCCCTGCTCGACAGTCTGCTTTAGTTGGCTTTTTCATCACTGCAAGAAAAATACATGACAAGCATAACTTAAAGGAAGAAAGGTTTATTTAGACTCTCTATTTCTGAGGTTTTGGAGGTTTCCGAGTTCAGTCCATGGTCAGTGAGCTCAAGATGTCAAGGCTTTAGACATGGCAGTGGAGGAAAAGCTTGCTCATTCTGGTGGGGAGGGAGAATACATACTACGGTATACCTAAGACAATACCCCCAGTGACCAACATCCTACAGCCATGCCCCATCTCTAAGCCTTCCTGCATTGTGGACTAGACCTTCAATACATGAGCTTTTGAGAAGGGCATTCTAAACCAAAACCATAACAGCCTTTCTCTTTCTCTCTTGCCTAGTAAGGCAAATCAAAATTCTTTATCATGACATTCAATGCCCTAAACTGCCCGTGCTCTCTTAAGGAGTTACTACATCCCAAGTTCTTACTTCCAGGCCAACTTATATACCTGACATTTCCCAAACACAACAGGTGTTTCTTGCTTTCATTGTCTTTTTGCTATACCCATGCCAATTGCATCCTTATACACAGGTAGTATACCTTTCTTACTGAATTAAACCTGACGAAATCCTATTACTCTCTGAAGCCTCAAATGGCACCTCATGCATTAAGGGTTATTTTTATCCTCTTCAAAATTTATGGTGCTTCCTTGAGCTCAGCGTCATTTTCTTCCATAGGATTGTAGTCATTGATGCATATGTACAGTTGTAGACAATCTGAGACAATAGAGTTGTAAAATTTAGGGTTTTAGCTCCAATACCACCTAGCACAGTGCATGACATGTATTTTATGAATGTTTGTGAGGTAAATCTTCAATTTTTATAAATGTGGAAGAATTCTACCGCAGTTGAACAGCTTTATTGAAATATTCACATACCGGACAACTGATTTAAAGTGTACCATTCAATTATTTTTGCATATTTATTAAGTTGTGCAACCATCACCACAATTAATTTTAGAATATTTTCACTGTCCCCAAAATAAGCCCTATAGCTTTAAGCAGACACTTTCCAATTTCTCCTCTTCCCTTAGGCCCTGGTAAGCACTAATCTCCTTCCCTTGTCTTTCTTTCTTTCTTTCTTTCTTTCTTTCTTTCTTTCTTTCTTTCTTTCTTTCTTCCTGAATAAAACCCAAAGGTATTCTGTTAGCTATACCTCTAGCTCTTTTATTTTTGTATTTTGAAACAGGGTCTCAGTTGGATATAATGGTGCACACCTGTAATTTCAGTACTTGTGAAGCTGAGACAGGAGGACTTCAGGTCTGAGGAAATCCTCAGCAATGTAGTGTAACTTATTGAGAACCTGTTTCAAAACAAAAATGGCTGGGGATGTAGCTCAGAGGTAGGATATCCCTGGGCTCAATTTCCAGTATAACAAATTGGGGGGAAAAAGGGAACATAGTCTCACTAAGTTGTTGAACCTAGCTTCAAATTTTTTCCATGAATTTATATGTCTATCATGTGTGTGTCTGTGTGTGTATGCATGTGTGTGTGTTTTTTTTTTGTGTGTGTGTTATTGGGGATTGAACCCAAGAGCAAATGACCTCTGAGCTACATCCCTAGCCCTTTTTATTTATTTTTCTGGAAACCGGGCTATGCTGGGTTGCTAAAAGTCTAAGTTGCTGAGGCTGACCACAAGCCTGTGATTCGCCTGTCTCAGTTTCCCCTAGGATTACAAGCATGCACCACCACGTTCAGTTATCCTTCAGTCAGTCTCACTGTAGTTTTTTAATGTTTCCACATTTAAAGATGTGAGTCATCCAAATTTATATTTGCCTTTTTTTAAAATAGTTTTGGCTATTTAGGGCCTCATACAATTACATATGAATTTGAGGATTTACTTTGTTATTTCTAGAAAATAGTTGTTGAAATTTTGGAAGAGATTGTATTGAATTGTAGGTAAATTTAGGAGGTATTCTATTTTACCGATATTAAATCTTTAGCTCTATGAATAGGAATGTTCTTATATTTATTTAGATTTTCTTCATTGTTGTTTTGTTTGTTTGTTTGTTTACTTTCTTATACTTTTCAGAGTACACGGTTTTGTTTTGTTTTTGGTACTGTGGGGATTTTACTCAGGGACATTCTACCTTTAATCTATGTATATCCCCAGCCTTTGTTTATTTATTTATTCATTCATTTATTTATATTGAACCCAGGGGTATTCTACCTCTAAGCTACACCCCCAGCCCTTTTAAAAAAATTGGAAACAGAATCTTGCTAAGTTGAAAAGGCTGTTGTTCTTGAACCTGTGATCCTCCTGTTTCAGCCTCCCAAGTACTGGGATTACAAGCATGTGTTACCAGCCTGCTTGTTTTTTTTTAACAGGTTTTACTAAGTTGCTGAGAATCTCTATGTTGCTGAGCCTGACATTGAAGTTGTGATCCTCTTGTCTTAGCCTGCCAAGTACTGGGATTACAGGTATGTGCCACCACACCTGGCTTCAGAGTACAAGTTTTACACCATTTTGTTAAGAGTGTATCTTTTTAGAATTAATACATATAATATTTCATTGTTTTTGATGTTGTTAAAATGGAATTGTTTTCTTAATTTTATTTTTAGATTGTTAGTGTAATATTTTGAATAAGAGGTAGAATAATCATCATTATCAATCCCTAACTTTAAAATCAAAGGTTGTTACTAATTTTAGGTTTTTTTCAGGGATTCAAAAGTTTTACAATGGACTATACAGTAAAAAAGCTTAAAAGATTATCCCATTAGTGTTTTCATAATGTGGAAACAATTAACTTCACTAATGGATTTAACATTATCATAAAAATTCCAAGCCATCCCCATCCTATCAGAGGGACGTTATTATGAAACTGCTTATTTATTGTCCTAGAAACTTCTCTGCTAATAGTCGAGGTATTTAATATGCTTCTTGGGTTAGTGGGTATTACTGTAATTATAGCTCTTACTCTAAGGACATGGAAAATTCCTGAGTGCTGGTATTAACCTCTCCCTTTTAATGGAATGAAAATTGGATCCAATGAGATTAAAATTTCTTCAAGTATCGAGATCAGAACTGTGATGTTAATATTATGGATGAATTTACAGCAATCCCTCATCTAGAGAGGTAACTTTTAGTGCTTCTTCACCCCAGCCTTAAAACATTACAGTTACTATACTCCTCTAAATTTTGGCTACCCTCCTTTTAAGCATAATTAAGTAATAAACAACTTGATTAAAATATCTAATATAAACTGAATGCAGTGGTTCATGCCTGTAATTTCAGTAATTGGGAGGCTGAGACAGAAGAATCTCTAACTTAGCACTACCCTTAGTAACTTAGTGAGGCCATTTCTTTATTTTGAAACCGGGTCTCACGGAATTGCAGAGGGCCTCGCTAAGTCGCTGAGGCTGTCCGTGAACCATGATCCTCCAGGTTTCAGCCTCCCGAATGCTGGGATTACAAGCGTGTGCCACCATACCCGGCTAGTGAGGCCATTTCAAAATAAAAATAAAAAGTCCTTGAGGAGTAACTCAGAGGTAGAATGCCTCTGTGTTTCATCCACAGTACCAAAAGAAAAACAAAATATCCCCAAACAAACATCTAGTATAGCCGGGCACAGTTGCACGCACCTGTAATCCCAGTATTTGGGAGGCTAAAACAGGAGGATGGCCTGTTTGTGGCCAGCTTTAACTATTTAGTAAGGTCCTCTGCAACATAGGGAAACCCTTTTTCAAAATAAAAAATAAAAGGTTTGGGGTATGGTGCCAAGGTAAAATGCCCCTGGATTCAATCATCTTTACCCAAAATATTAAAAAAATCTAGTTATTGGTAAAAACTCAACCAAGTATGAGGCCCTGGGTTTGATCTCCAGTGCCACAAAACAAATAAGCAAACAAAACACCTCATGTTCATAGTGTATATTAATTTATTGCATTTGAAACAGCATTTTATTTTGAACTTAAAATGAAGTTTCTGTGCTAATTAGTGCTTTTCAAATGTTTAGCCAGGTTTTGTGTCAGCTTTTTAAAAGAAATTCATAGACTTTAAATATTTGAACACTTGGAAAAAGCCTTAGAAAACCAGGACATGGGGCTATGAGCCAAGCGCTGCCTGTAGACAAGTTTTACTTGGCCCCTGCGGTATTGTAAAACTATTTAAATTAGTTGCCAACATCTAAAAGTCAGCCCATTTCACATAAACATCTAGACTTCTGACTTTTCTTGAGGCAGCACAGTACATACTAAGAGCACCACTTATTTACTGCCCCAGGAGGTCTTTGAGTCTTTGACTCCTAAGCTAATTCATTAATCCCCTCCCGAGGTTCTGAGAAATCATTACTGCTCAATGTTAGTCAACAGCTAATTAATTATCAATTTCTCAATACTCGTTTGGTCTCTAATGTCAAGAGTAATATTTATAAAATAGATAAAGTTGGGGACTGGATAATTTTACATTTTAAAAGAACTTTCTTTCTTGAATGACATCTTATTGATGTAATTAGGCTTTACAATATAATTAACTGACAGAGGATCTAAAAAAAGCCACAGCTAATCAAAAATTGGACACATCTAAAGATAATGAATCAGCATTATTTTAACCTGAACTTCCCAGTTTAGATCTGATTTCCTCTTTGTGGTTTTTGTTTTTATGTTAGTTTTTTGTTTGGGGTTTTGTTTTGACACAGGGGGTGAAAACCAGGGATATTCTATGTCTGAACCACACCCTTAGCCCTATTTTGTTTTCAAGTTTGAATCAGTGCCTCACTAAGTTGCAGGGGGCCTTACTAAGTAGCTGAGGCTGGCTACAAACCTGCCATCCTCCTCTCTAAGCCTCCTGAATGCTGGGATTACAAGTGTGCGCCACCACGCCCTGCTTGATTTCCTCTTTAAATTGTATTCCTTTCATTTCTCCTCTTCTTTCTGACTCCTGTGGTTTAGTTGTATGTCCAGGTAATAAGTTAGTACTTACTTAATAATTCGTCCATTCTATAAATATGTATTTGATGGGTCTGGGGATGTAGGTTAGTGGTGAAGTGATTGTCAAGCATGTGTGAGGCTCTGGCTTCTATTCCTAGCAGAGAGAGAGAGAGAGAGAGAGAGAGAGAGAGAGAGAGAGAGAGAGAGAGAGAGAGAGAGAGAGAGAGAAAAGAAGAAGAAGAAGAAGAAGAAGAAGAAGAAGAAGAAGAAGAAGAAGAAGAAGGAGGAGGAGGAGGAGGAGGAGGAGGAGGAGGAGGAAGAGGAGGAGGAGGAGGAGGAGGAGGAGGAGGAGGAGGAGGAGGAAAGAGAAAGAGAGGAAAAACAAAGAAAGGCAGGCTAATGTGATTGCCACTTGGGGCTGGGTACCATTTAGGTAGGACTTGAGGAAGTCCTACCTAAAGAAGTCCAGAAAGGTGCCATACAAGAATGTGAGGAAAGACTGATCCCAGAGGTACAAAAGCAATGAAGCAGGAGCCAGTGTAGTTCAATCAACAAAAAGGACAGGCCAGTGTGGCTGGAGCCAGGGAAAAAGTAGAGACTGATAGAAACTAGGGTGGGGAGAGAAGCAAGGGCCACATGCATGCAGAGCCTTGTGTAGGCTGTGGCTGTAGGTATAGATTTTATTCTCCTTCAGAAGCCATTGGGAGGCTTCTGTGAAACTTGCTATATGCCTTTGATTTCTTCTGAGTGCCCCACCACAGTCTGCACACCCCTAGACCTATAAAAGTGAGTGAATTAATACTTCTTAATTTGTTGACTGATTATTGGGTCAGGGACTCTGGACAATTCTCTGGATGCAGGCAGTCACTAAGTGGAATAGCAGGCCTCACTGCAAAAAGATGACTTCCCTGGATAAAGTAATGGGATGGCAGCAAGTTTCTTTAGTCATTGCATCTCAACACAGAACTCCGAAAGAATATGATAGGCCTGCAACTCAACACCTCAAATGACAAAGAGGTTTGCATTTCCAAAGAGTCACTCTCACCCTCTTGAGATGGCCCACATTCTCCCCTGAATGGGTATTTATTACTTTCTTAAATAAACCTCTATGTCTCTGGAAAAAATTAGAAAGTACAGTTGCCATTGGATCAGGACTCCACAAAGAGGAGTGGTAACTAGATGGAGAGTCAGTGTTTGTGAACAAAATTCTTTTTGTGGGGAGAGTGGATACTGGGGATTGAACCCACAGGCATTTTACCTCTGACTTACACTCCCAGCCTTTATTAATTTTTATTTTGAAACAGGGTTTCATGACGTGGCTGAGGCTCACCTCAAACTTACGATCCTCCTGTCTTAGCCTCCCAAATACAAGGATTAAAGGCCTGCATCATTCTACCCAGCCATGGACAACATTCTTGTCTGGCTTTCAGAAGATTGTAGGTAGGAGGTGGGGAGGGGTATGAGTGTGCATGTGCACTTGGGCATACCTGTGTATATTGGTCTTTGTAATATGCTCAGTTCAGGAGTTGAGGCAGAATCCCCCCAATAGAGATTAGAGAAGACAGTATCTGATGATTACTAAACATTAGATTCAATGTAGGATGCTAAAGGGATGCTGCTGAAAATCCTCTTACGCCTTATTTGAAATTGTTAACCCACCACTCACTGATTCAAAACACAGCACAATGATGCTGAGGAAAGTGTTACTCACCTGTAACCCCAGTGCTTGGGGGATGAAAGAGAAGGATCATAGATTTGAGGCCAACCTAAATAACTTAGTGAGGCCCTTTGTGAGTTAGTGAGATTCTGTTTCAAACTAAAAATAAAATAGGGCTGGGGGCATTGCTTCGGATTGACTGTGGGTTCAATCCCCAGCACCACAAAAATAAAAAGGGGGCAAAAAGGGAATTTTGTTAATCTATGGTCAAAACTCCCCCCCAATGTGAGTCGATAACAAATTATAATTTAACATCTCAAAAATGCATATGCAATGGTCAGTAACATATATATGAAGCTTGTCTATTCAAGCATAGTGGAGTCAGCGTGTGGACCTAAACACAACCGTAACCCCTTTTAAGAACTGCATGGCCTTTGGCAAGTTGCTTAAACTCTCTGAGTTTTCAGTTTCCTCATCTATCAAATGGGATAATAGATTACCTCCTTCATAAAGTTACTGTAAAGTGTAAATGAGCTCTCAGGTATATGGCACTTTAATGCCAAACACATCAAATTTTAGGTTTTTTTTATTTCTTTGACTAGGGGTACTGGGAATTGAACCCAGGGAATTCTACCAGTTAACTACACTTACAGCCCTTTTTATTTTTTATTTTGAAACAGGGTCTCACTAAATTGTCTAGGCTAGCCTTGAACTTGTGATCCACTTGACTCAGCCTGTTCAGTACCTGGGATGATAGACATACCCCATCATGCCTCGCTTTTTAATTTATTTCTTAACTTTTGCTTTGTTTTTAAAAATACAGAAATAAGGTAATTTGCATTTGTATTGCATTTGCAGCAATTAATAGTATGCTATCCAAGATAAGAAATTGGAGGAGACAATAGAACAGAAAAAATGACTCAGACTGATGGAGATTTCAGTCTCTGTCTTCTTCTTTTTGAATACTTTTTTTTTTTTTTGGTGGTACTAGGGTTCCTGGAAACCCTTCTACCTCCGGGCTATACTCCCAGACCTACTATATATATATATATATATATATATATATATATATATATATATATACACACATATATATGTGTCACACACACACACACACACACACACACACACACACATATTGTAAACAGGTTCTCTTAAGCCAGCACAGCTGGCTTTGAACCTGTGCAATTCTCCTGTCTCTGCCTCCCAAGAACAGGGATAACAAGTGTGCGCCACCACGCCCGGCTTTGAATGCTTTTAAATAAGCTTTATACAGAAGCACCTCTCATTTGATCCCCAAATATAGCCTAGTCTTGACCCAAAGTGGCTCTCAATTCTAAATCATCCTAGTCTAGAAAACAAGTCAAGAATCCATTTCCTCCATTTATGTTCAGTTTTGCCAAAAACATTAATCAGTGAACAACAAAAATTATCAAACACTTAAGAATCCAACAGTTGTTATTATTCAGCCAACTTTAAGCACAGTTAATTGCAGGCTTTAAGGATGTGTGCATATTTATACCATAAGCATATGTAGGACAGTTTGCATGTGCCAATCTGGACTAAGAAAATAATTACGTTAATATTACTTAACCACAACCAGAAGCCGGGTGTAGTGGTACATGCCTGTAGTCCCAGTACTTGGGAGTCTTGCACAGAACAATCATCGGTTTGAAGACAACCTCGACAGCTAAGTGAGACTGTTTCAAAATAAAAAATAAAGCTGGGCATTGTGGAGCACGCTTGTAATCCCTGCTCTTGGGAAGCAGAGACAGGAGGAGCGAAGAGACCCTGTTTCCAAATTAAAAAAAATATAAAAATGGGTCTGCGAGTGTAGCCTGGAAGTAGAAGGGTTTACAGGAACCCCAGTACCACAAAAACAAACAAACAAACAAACAAACAAACACACAAAAAAATAAAAAATAAAATAGTGCTGGGCATAGCTCTGTGGTAGACCACTTGGGTTCAATCCCCAGTATCACAAAAAATAAAAATAAAAAATAAATAAAAATAATCCTAACCAAAACAAACCTCCAAAGTCTAAGGAAGCTTTGCCTCATGGATCTCTCTGGTCTCCAGCTCCCATAATTCTAAAAAACAAACATTAACCTATAAATTCATTTTGAAAAAAATGTTTGATACCTATCAATGGCTTTCAGTTCAGAATTAACAGAAAAATGGTTTCATGTTACATTAAATATTCTATATATGCATATATCTTCTTTTTTGAGTTGTTTTTCTATAGCAACACTGTGATTAAACAGTGGAAAACTGAGCCGGGCATGGTGGTACATGCTTGTAATCCCAGAATTTGAGAGGCTGTGACAGGAGGATCACAGTTCACAGACAGCTTCAGCTACTTAGTGAGGCCCTTTGCAACTCAGTGAGAACCTATTTCAAAATAAAGAATAAAAGATAGGGCTGGTGTGTAGCCTGAAGTTAGAATGCCCCTGGGTTCCATCCCCAGTACTGCAAAATAAATAAATAAATAAATAAATAAATAAATAAATAAATAAAAACAGTGGACAACTGAAACAATAATGGATGGAAAGTAATGCTTAATTAACTTGCTTTTAGCAGACACCTTGTCCACTGGTATATTTAGCAACTGAACTAATAGAGAAAGCTGTTGCAGAATTAGTCAGCACATCAGCCTGTTAAATATCAAAGAGTTAAGGAGCTCTTTTGTCTCAGCATTGAACCAGACACTGAAAATGCATCTAATTTTATCTTTTACAGAGGAGAAGGAAAAGACTCTAAATACAATAATCAGGGAAAATGTCACACACAGCCTTAGCAGACATTTGTCAGAGGAAAAATGTTGGAAGGGTGGCTGCCTAAGTAAGAGGTCTGCCCAGCAGAAGCTTGAATTCATCATCATCACAAGTGACTTCCTTAAGATAATATACCACCAAAAAGCCAAGACTTCATTCAGCTTGCTTTATTTTTAAGTATTAAGGAGGTAAAAGGGTCATTTTCTAGAAACAGTTTCAGTTAGCACTTAAGGACATTTTCAAAGCAATCAAAGGAAGAATTAAAGGAATAAAAGTAAAGCTTTCCTTTTGGGGACCAATATTCCTTTTTTCTCTTTCTTCCTCCTCCTTCTCTTTCTTCTTCTTGTAATGTGGATTTTACCTCTGAGTTACACACTCAGCCCTTTTTGTTTTTTCAATGGTCTTGCTAGGTTGCTGAGGCTGACCTAAACTTATGATCTTCCTATCTCAGCCTTCCAAGGACTGGGATGACAGATGTATGCCACCACACCTGGCTACATTTATCTTTTGTTTTGAAACACAGTGTTTCTAAATTCCAAAGGGTCTTGATAAATTGCTGAGACTGGCCTCAAACCTGTAATCCTCCTGTCTCAGCTTCGCAAGTACTGCAATTATAAGTACCATCTGCCACACTTGGTGAGATTTTATTTTCTTAATAAAATAGGTGGGAGGGAGGAGGAAGTAGGCAAGATGGACAGCTCTTTAAGGCTATTAGGATATCCTGGTCATCCTAATATATTTGAAAGTTTTTTTATATTATGGGGATGAATTTCATGTTCCTAATAAACCAAGCATAGAGAAAAAGCTTGAGATTTGATTAGCTGTGACAATTTCTTCAATTTATTTCAGTATCCCACGAACCTAGATCAGTGGTTGGCACAGTGTAAGTGTCAATAAATATTTACTGCACAGGGGCTAGTGGTGTGGGTCAGCAGTTGCATAGTAATTGTGACAGCCTAGGTTGGATCCCCAGCATTAAACGATTATTGAATAAATGAATGATTTCAGATCAAGTTACTAAAGTGAGACAGGTGTGGCAACTTAATGAGATGCTATTTTAAAATAAAAACAGCTGGGGATATAGCTAACTGGTAGAGCATCCCAGGGTTCAATCCCCAGTTACACACACACACACACACACACACACACACACACACACGGTAATGTATGAACATGCATATTTCCCCCTACATTATTTCAAGCATCTAACAATGAATTATAATGTCTTTAAAATATATTTAAGCTAGGCATGGTGGGACACACCTATAATTCCAGTACTTTGGAGGCTGACACAGGAGGATTTGAGTCCAGCCTTAGCAACTTAGCAAAATCCTTTTAACAAATAAAAAGGGCTGGACTGTAACTTAGTGGTAGGATGGCCATGGGTTCACTCCCCAGTAATAAATAAACAAAAATAAAATCTACTTAAAAGTACATAACTATCACATGTGAATCACAGACTAAAACAGTGAAAGTATAGCAGTAAGCCAGGAGTATTCAGAGATAAGGCTGCAAGTTCATGGGAAAGTGAGGTCAAACTTGCCCAGAATGTGCTATAGAGCTGGAAAGAGGATCTCAGTGTGAAGCCAAAGCCTATAACAATGCATCCTGCCTGGCCTGTCCCCTACCCACCAAGATTGGGCCAGAATTTCCTGCTTACTTCAGGCAGAAAACTCTAGCTAATGTGAGGCCTATTTGTGAGCTTGTGCCATATGAATATGGTACTAGAACTCCTCAATGTTGCAGGAAAAGCCCTAGTCTGAGGTGTGTGTGTGTGTGTGTGTGTGTGTGTGTGTGTGTGTGTGTGTGTTACTGATAATTGAACCCAGGTTCATTCTACCTCTGAGCTACACCCCCAGCCCTATTTTACCTTTTTATTTTTTGAAACAGAGTCTCAATAAGTTGCAGAGAGACTCACTGAGCTGCTGAGGCTGGCCGCAAACCTGTAATCCTCCTGTCTGGAGGCACTGGGATTATAATAGAAGTGTACCACTATGCCTGGCTTGGTCTGAGCTTTTGATAACTTGAGAAGCCAGGACTTATGGAAGGGAGAAACCATCTCCATGGTCATAATCATGAGCATGGGTATGAAAAATACAATAATCATAGAAAATTATTTCTCAAAAAAACTACAAAGTGTATGGGGAAGTTGGGCACCTTGAAAAATGGCCAACACACCTAATATCTGAGGAATGATCTAAAAAGGCAGATGTGATTAACTGGGCTAGCGAAACTGACTGGTGTTTTGTCAAATACTATCATTTACACATTTTTAAATTTTTAAAATGCAGAAATATAGCATTACAGTTACACAGGAGTTAACTTTTACTTTAGAAGTGAGATTTAGCCGGGCATGGTGGCACACGCTTGTAATCCCCGCGCTTGGGAGGCAGAGACAGGAGGATCACGCAGGTTCGAAGCCAGCCGAGCGCGCTAGTTTAGGAGACCCTGTTTCCAAATATAAATGTAAAAATAGGTCCAGGAACCCCAGTACCACCGAAAAATAAATAAGTAAAAAAGAAGTGAGATTTAGATAACCATAGAAAACGAGGACACAGAAAATTATCTTAATAGGACCTCACTGTAACTAACTGAAATAACAAGTTTTAAAAAAAACTTTGAACAACAAAGTTACCTTAGTAAAAAGAAGTATGAGGAAAAAGAGTGACCCAACTAGGTAACTGGAATGTAGCAGTTTTCGGGTTTTTTTTTCTTTTCTTTTTTATATTTTTTTAAAACCCAGTCTTGTTGGCCCTATTATTTTGTCTGAACTCTGTGGCCTAATATGCAGAGTGCATCTCCCAGGGCAATTGCCATGTTCTGGGTGACTTTTAAGACAGAGTTTGGTCCATAGTTTGCTCTTGAGTCTGGTCTTTCTGAGTGGATTTGTATCAGCACTTGTTTACATTCCTAGATCAGTGGCTCATCTCTGTGTGGCAGCAGGGTGACTGGATTTAAGGTATGTACCGGCCTCAGCTGTATACAAGAGTTATCATACAGTAAGCCGGGCTGGATGAGGACCTGGACCACTGTCTTAGTTTTTTAATTTTCTTTTATTTTTTGAGATAAGGTGAAAGGCTTTTTAGAAGTTGACTTTCAAGTAATTGAAAGGGTTGTTGTTGTTTCAATACAAAGGAGTTTTACTGCAACAGCAAACTTTGGAATCCAAATGTGACAGACCCTTACTACTCTCAGAAATTTTTGGAGGGCTCTTCAGAGGGCTCTCTGGTTCTCAGAAATAGCTTGCACTGTCTCCCTTTCTCCTGCCCACAACAGTATCTTCTCTTCTGAATAGTGAATCTCAGACACTCTACTTTTTGTTGGTAGATCTGGTCCCTTAGTCTCCTTTTAGACACCTTGTAACCACAGTGTGCAGCTGGCCTGCTTTTGTAGCATAGCCTTCAAGAGTTTCATGCCCGAGGAGAAGGTCATCAACATACTGAAGGAAGGTGTAGCCCAAGATGTGGGAAGGACAATACTTGAGGTCTCAGGCCAGAGCTTCTCCAAAAATAGTGGGAACATTCTTAAACCCTTGAGGCAATTAAGTCCAAGTGTACTGGTTTTTAGTTTCAGCTTCTGCGTCTTTTTAAAGGCAAACAGTCGTTGGCTCATAAGAGTTAGACAGATATTGAGGAAAGGATCTTTTAAGTTCAAGATGTGAATTAGGCTTCAGTGGCTGGGAGCAAAGTTGTACAGGCTAGGCACAGTGGAATGTAGAGTGACTGTGGTCTTATAAATGCCCCACAAGTCTTGTACTGGTTGGTAGTACTGCCTTTTTGGCTTTGACTGGCAAAAGAGTGTTTTGCTGGGACTGGCAGGATATGATAACATCATGTTGCTGAAGTCTCTTTAAATGGAGCTAGATATTTTTCCAGGGCCAGCCAGGAGATTGGGACTTTTGCTGGGGTGTTTTTCTTAGCTCAGCAAAGCCTGAAAAATGTAGCAGTTTTCTTTGGCATTGAAGAGCATCAGGAGGAGCTGACAGCAGTCAGGCCAAGTAGAATTGTGTCTATGGAAAATTGACTGGAGAAGGTTACCCAGGGCCTGTGGCTTTTCAGTTTTTTGATGTTATTGTCATTATTGAACAGGACTCATCTGTAGCTCTACCAGATGTTGCTGGTGGGGTTGGCACAGGAGGATGGCAGAGTTGGTGTCCCATTTGTCATACTGGATGCCTGGTCTGATTGGCTAGGAGGTGGTGATGGGTGTCGGTGGATCTGGCCACTGCTGTCATGTCAATAGTTGGGTTTTATCTGGTTGCTGCCTCCAGTTTTTTGATTGACCACTAGAGTAGATAGGACCTTACAGCAATGGGGAGTTCTGAATCAATTAGAGCCAGTTGTCAATGGAAATGGTTTGAACATTTTGGGCTATCTGTGACTTTGTCCCAATGCATTGGGTGACACCTAGATCTAATAAGCCTTTTCTTTTTTATGTAGAAAAGCAATTTATTCCATTATAAACACTTACACAGTTAGTCATGGAGAGCAACAGACCTGCTGTTGAAATGGGTCACCCAAAATGGAGATGGTATCAAACCTAGTGGTCAAGGACTAACTCCTTAAAAAATGGCAACTCTTATCTAGAATTAATTTAATTTTCAAAACAAATACAAGCTATCAATTCACCCTTCTCAACATGACAGTGCACCAGTGGTAAAACTGTCAGGTAACAACATACATCTTTACAACTCGGTGATCCCAAGTTAAAAAAACACACAACAAAAAAAAAACCATTTCACAGATAGGAAATTAATAATGTGAAAACAGCAAGAAATACACTACGAAGCAAAAATATATAGGGAAGGAGGTACGTGTGGTTTTTACATAACTGAAGAAACCAAGAGGAGATTGGTTTTTATTTTTTTCTATTTTTATTGTTTGTGGGTCTGGGGATGGAACCCAGCTACACCCCCTGCCCTATTTTTTATTCTTTATTTTTAAACAGGGTCTCACTAAGTTGCAGAGGGCCTCACTAAGTAGCTGAGGCTGTCCGTGAACTGTGATCCTCCAGTCTCAGCCTCCAGAATGCTGGGATTACAAGCGTGCACCACCATGCCTGGCTGAGATTAGTTTTTATAGGAAAATGTGTGTTCTGGAAAGTCAGATGTGACAGTTTTAGAGTAGGAATCTATATTGACTTAAATCTCCCCTAATTCCTGAATAAAAATGACATCGTGCAGTATTTATATTTCATCGCCCAGACACCCACCTCACATGGCTCTATTCCTTACACAATTTGGCCTTTACTTAAATGGGTCTGAAAAAGTTGGCAATATAGCTTGAAAAGAAAAACAACCACACATAATATTCCTCTTTCTGTAGCTACTTTAGACTTGGGTTTTTTTTTTTACTACAAAATTCCTGAAGAAAATTTAAATATAAGTCTGTTTTTGTTGAATCAAGTACCTCAGTTAATATTTAGAAAACACTCACTGTTTGGGATAATAGTATTGTCGGTGGTACTTATAATAGAGGGATCACTGAACAAAATCTGTGTCTCAAAACCAGTGTTAAATCAGTCTCAGTATTGAGAGAAAAAAAGGGGAACCTAAAATCACAAGTTCAGACATATTTAGTATCCTTGTCCTTCTGGATCCATGCTTCCTTCAGGATATTCATCATTATAAATGTTCTCTGCCATGTGCCATACTTGCATGATACTGTCTTCTGATACAGAACAAATCACCCAAGGTTCACTTGGATTCCAGGAGAAATCAGATATTTTTGCAGTGTGACCACCATGAATAAACAACAATTCTGGTGGGCCATCTTCTGCATCTTCTGGGGATTGTTCCTCTCCAATTTTACCTAAATCCCAGACATTCAGTCTACGATCAGTACCACTGGAAGCCAAAATAATCTTATTGTGAGGTGACCATTGAACCTGGAATATTTCATCCTTATGTGATTCAAAGGAATGCAACTTCAGTTTCAGATTGCACAGATCCCATAAGGCAACAGTCTTGTCAGCTGATCCTGTAGCAAGAATGAATTCACTATAAGGATTGAAAGAGAGGCAGTTCACTTCCACAGTGTGAGCATCAACGGAATGGCTTGGCTTGGAAGTATTGTTTGAACGAGTATCCCAAATCATAAGTTTCTGATCATCAGCAACTGATCCAAACAGAGTCTCATGGGAGCAGATGCCAGGAAACATCTACTACTGCTGTATGTCCTGTAAAGATGGTCTTTGCATCGACCACTTTTCCTTCCTTTGGAATGGCACTGATGTCCCATAGGCAGATGGTATGGTCATCTGAAGCACTAAGTAATTGCCCACTGAGATTTGGCTTCCAAGAAAGCCCATAGCCTTACTTCTGATGTTCACGGAGATGCAAGTCTGGTTTGCACTCTCCAGAAAAGTCTGGTTTAGAAGGATGTGTTGTATAATCAAAAACAAGCGCTTCACTTGATGGAGTCTTTGTTGGAATGATGCAAGGGTTCTGGGGCACATAGCAGGCCCAGTTTACTTCTCCTTCATGAGTGATCTTGATTTCTATTCCAATTTTCCCCCTAACTGAGCCAAAGTCTCCAAATTCTCTTTTCTCACGGTCATAGTGTGATGCAACAAAGTGAGTGTCATCATTAGGTAGCTGTACGCTGGCTATCACAAGGTGGTTTTGTTCATGTCACGTATGTGTCCCCAAGACAAGTCAATGAATGCCCAAAATTTTCCCTTCTGGTATGATTACATCAGAGAGCCACTGTGCAGTTAGGCTGGGCCATTCCAGAGCATGGATTATCACCAAATCATAGAGAAAAGGGGTGTCCTCCTCGTTGATCACACGTTCTGGGATCCCGGGGTCGTATGTTGCAGGAGGGCAGGTAGGCTGAGAGCTCTAATGAGCACAGGGTATGCAATCTTTTGGGGGCTAGTTTGGGTCTATAATCATCTGTAAATCCCTTTTTAAAGTTTTTGAACTAAAGGAGTGGGCTTGCTCTGTTTTCCTCTCATTTTTACCTACAGAGTGCGGACTAGTGCTGGGATGCATAAAATAATTACAGAAAATGTGATAACAGACAACACCAGCCATCATCCCCCACAGGTCTTTTAAAGTCATGTCTTGGCATAGGAAGAATGATATACAGCTTTACTCCAGTCAGACCAAGGACTTTTTTAGGGTCCTTACTGGATTACTACTTAGCTGTTATAGGATGGCCCTGAATTTGTGTCTATAAATATCTTTTTCCTTATATTTTAAACAATACTTAGCAATTGATGTCTAGTGTTTTAACATATATACAATTTTAAAAAGTTTTAGAGAGACATTTATAAAAACTTATACCATTTATATTTATTTAATTTACCCATTTTAAGAAAGCAAAAAGAAATATTGAAATGTTATCTTTAAGTTATCAAAAGCTTGGTATCAGACAAATGAAACTGTTATGTAAGATTATCATTTTTAATTTTGGATAAATTGCTATAATACTAGATGTCAACCACTAAGCCAAGCATGGAAAGGAGGGATGGGGAGGGAATGGGGTGGGGATCGGGTGGGGGTTGACTGGGCGATGTGTGCATGTATGTCTACAAAAGTTTTCTTTGTATCCCACTATGATGTATGAATACAGTGCACCAATAAAAAATTAAAAAAATAATAATTTACCCATTTTAATAGTTGTTTTAGATTATCCATAAAAATCAAGATATGAAACAAGCATAGTTAGTATTTTGGGCCTTTTTCCTGCAAAGAAAAAACTTAAAACAACAATGGTTATTATACTTTAGTCATCTAACAATAAAAGACAGATATAATCATTAGTGAGGAGAAGCTACTAGGGAGAGCAGAAGGTGCAAAGAGAGAGTTAGGGTCGCAAAGCAAAGAATGCTTGGACATAAGGAGTTTTGGGCCACTTGCCAGTATGGTGGGAAAAATGATCAAGATATGTTAGAATTTGAAAATCTAGGGTGTTGATTTTAGGCCATTGGCACTGGTTATTGAGTTTCTATTGAGGCCAAAGAGTGTCACAGTAAAAAAAAAAAAAAAATGAAGTGGCAGGCCTTAATATAATCCTGAAGTCCCAGAGTGGAGAGGGATTTGAGAAAGCAGGAGAGTGGGGAATCTGGGGAACGTTTACTGAAGGAAGTGCCCATGTTAGAATAAAATAAAGAGGAAAGAAAGAGGAGGAGGAGAAAGAGAAAAACATGAGCAAGAGGCTAGGAGAGGACTGATGGGGTAGGCAAAAACCTAAACCAAAGGAGGCCCCTGTCTCTTGAGGGTGTCCCAATGCAGGCTCCTGAGAATGCCCAGGTCACCCAGACCAAGCGTGCCTGGCTGGGTGAGGAGTGCCCAGCGTAGTAGGGTGAGAGGAGACTCCTGATATACTGGTACAACTTACAGACAGCAGACAGTCTCTGAAGCAAGAGGACTTACCACGGTTGGTGGTCAGAAACGAGGAGTTAGGAAGGCGAAGAGATCTTAGGGCCGAAACAGGTGATGAGTGCAGGGCCAGGTATTGACAAAGGCCAAGGACTGGAGCAGCCATGAGAAGTAGCAGCTACCATAGGGGTCTCAAAGGTATGTGCCTAGTGAAGGGCTGATCCGAGGACTGGGTGGTCGAGGGACATGGGGCCCTCCAGGTTTCTGCACCAGATGTAAGGTGATCAGAGCAACCCAAGAAACTAGAGACCCTGAAGGCCAGTCCAATTAGGGAAAATTTATTACAGGCAAGGTTAAGCTGCCTGGCTGTTTCCCACAGGAGAGCAACAGCACTGGGGAAAGCGAAAACATTTTTATGTCACAGAGAACAAGGGTGGTGGTAATGCCTGGTCCCAGGAACAGCCAGACTGAGTTGCTCACAGGAGGTGGGGGCTGGACTTGTTGGTCAGGGTTGAAATAGTACCCCTTGTGACAATTTTCTTATTTTTGGTAACTGCTCCTTAGACTGAGTCGGACTGACCTGTGTTATCATGGCGTAGCCATGCTTGTGAGACCCATGTATCTGTAGTTGTGAAACCCAGTGGGCCCCATGCACCTTCTGCGCTAACATATGGTATGCTAGCTTTTGTATAAGAAAGAAGCAGAAATACAAATGTGTATATCTTTTAATTTCTGAAAAATGTATTTTGCAAGAAAGATAAGCCTCAACTAAGGGAATTAACTATTTTATTGGCTGCTGATGGAATACAAGGAAGGCAATGGGAATTTTCTGGATATACTTTTGCATATTTGATTCATAATTACATTTGTATTTACATATTCAAAAATAAGATTGAATTATTATAAGAAACATTAAATTCCATATGAATAAATAAATTACACTACCTGTATATCACACTGAAAATACAACTGTACAACAGAATTAAAAGAATTAGTCCAATTACGTGTGTGTGTGTGTGTGTGTGTGTGTGTGTGTGTGTATACTATTGTAGATGAAACCTAGGGGCCTTTGACATCTGGGCTACACCCTCATCCGCATTTTATTTTTTTATTTGGAAATGGGATCTCACTAAGTTGCAGATGACCTCACTAAGTTGCTGAAGCTTACTTCAAACCTGTGGTCTTCCTGCCTCAGGTTCCCCAAGTACTGGGATTACAGGCATGCACCACCACGCCTGAATTTTGACACAGCACTCTGTACACATTCAATGGAATATATCATATAAGTTAAAAATAAGTTAGGTGCAGCCAGGCGTGTGGCACACGCTTGTAATCCCTGCACCTGGGAGGCTGAGACAGGAGGATCGCGCAGGTTTGAAGCCAGCCTCAGCTGGCTTAAGAGACCCTGTTTCCAAATAAAATATAAAATATGTCTGAGAGTGTAGTCCGGAGGTAGAAGGCCCCTGGGTTCCATCCCCAGTACCACAAAAAATAAATAATTAAAAAAATAAGTTAGGTGCAGTGGCACATACCTGTAGTTCCAGCTACTTGGGAGGCTAGACAAGAGGATCACTTGAGGCCAGAATTTTGAAGCCAGCTTGGGCAACATAGTGAGACTCTTGTCTCCTAAAAAACAAAGAAATCTGGCAAAGCATCCTTGAATATTTCTTAGTGGTTTATTAGTAGGAAAACATCTCTGTAGCAATAGTGAAGCTATTTTATGTGTATCACTGGGGTGAGCAAACAAGTACAGTGAAAGTACAGAAATAGACTGGAAGTCAGGGTTATTGCTGTAGAAAGGATATAGAAATTATGTTATATGGAAATGAGTGGAATAATCATGCAATGTTAGATTAAAATGTAGCTATTAGTATGAACTGATGACTTAAAATATATGTATCTGGAGCTGGGTGTGATGGCATATACCTTGAATCCCAGTACATGAGAGACTGAGACAGGAGGATCACAGATTCACAGATAATCTCAGCAAATTATCAAGGCCAGCTTCAGCAATTTGATGAGACTCTTCTTCAGAATAAAATATAAAGTAGTATAGCTGGGGTGTAGCTCAGAGGTAGAATTTCCCCTGGGTTCAATCCTCAGTAACACACACACACACACACACACACACACACACACACACACCTTGGCATGATGGCACACACACCTGTAATCTCTGTACTTGGGAGACTGAGAGTAGGATCGCAGGATGGAGGCCAG
This sequence comes from Muscardinus avellanarius, assembly GCF_963383645.1. NCBI lineage: Eukaryota > Metazoa > Chordata > Mammalia > Rodentia > Gliridae > Muscardinus > Muscardinus avellanarius. The sequence goes on along the minus strand of NC_137792.1, from coordinate 71,034,183 downwards.
ACTCAGTCACTTAGCCAGAATATGTTTCAAAATTTAAAAAAAGAGATAGGGGTATAGTGTGGAGGTAGAATGCCCCTGGGTGAAATCCCTCTACAACAAAAAAAGTGCATCTGTTTGCTAGAAGGACATAGAAGAAATGGCATTCCAGTAGCACTGAGCCCATAGTACTTAGAATTGTATTTTAAATACTCCATGACTCAGGTTGGACTCTTTAAAACAGATGCTGTGATGGAGTTTAAAGTACAAAATAGTCAGGTGTGGTGGCACAAACTTGTAATCCTAGTACTTGGGAGGCTGAGACAGGAGGATTACAGGTATACAGCCTGCCTCAGCTACTTAGTGAGGCCCTTCACAACTTAGTGAGATCCTGTTTCAAAATAAAAAATAAAAAGGGCTTGGTGTGTAGCTCAGAGGTGGAATGGATTCAACCCCCAGCAACACAAAACAATATAATACAAGATGTTTACTAGAAGTCAGCAAGTGCAAAAAAAAGGGGGGGGAAGGAGTAAGACTGAAAAAAGAAGATAAAGTTTTGTAGGTCCTAGTCAAGCCAGTTAATATTTTGCCCCAACAGTATATCCCACATCAGGAAGAAAGCATGGTCTTCATACCCATGATTAACTCAGTCACTGGATGTGGGTGGCCCCAGGAAAGGGATGAAAAAGGAGTTTTTCAGCTGAGGTAGACCCTGAAAGAGCTGGCAGTGGGAGGCTGTATGCTGACCACACTCTCCACAGCCTAGCACTGAGTCCTTTCCTGATGACCTATTTGAATGACACATCTCCATGGCTACCGTGTTGTTCACACTGTAAGAAACTAGATTTCCTCAGAAAAGTGGCTGACTCCATGTTCAGGGCAAGGAAAGAAGAAAGACTAGGGTATTTTCTAATGTGAAAAAAGAAAAAAATACTCAAAAATTGCCGGGCGTGGTGGCGCACGCTTGTAAACCCCGCGCTTGGGAGGCAAAGACAAGAGGATAGCACAGATTCAAAGCCAGCCTCGCTGGCTTAAGAGACCCTGTTTCCAAATTTTAAAAGTATAAAAATAGATCTGGGAGTGTAACCTGGAGATAGAAGGGTTCCATCCCCAGTACCATCCCCCCCAAAAAAAAATACTCAAAAATTGACAGATTCATTTTTTTGAAAATATTGGACCCAGCTTGAAGGGGCCCCCACTAGCTAAATCTGGGACAATTTGAACATTAAAATGAATAGGAGCAAGAATGAATTAAAACATTTTTTATAATAAGGAAAATAGAGCCTAAGAGTCCATACTGAATCTAAAAGAAATTTAGCAGGCATGGTGGTTTGTGCCCGTAATAAACAGTACTTGAAAGACTGAGAGAAGAAGATTACAGTTTCAAAGCCAATGCATGCTGTTTCAAAATAAAAAAAAAACCACTGAAATATAATAAGGCTGGGGGGGGGCAGGGTGTGGTGGTGCACGCTTGTAATCCCTGCATTGAGAGGCTAAGACAGAAGGAAGGATCACAGTGGTTGGCAGACAGCCTTAGCTGCTACTTAGTGAGGGAGGCCCTTTGCAACTCAGTAAGACTTTGTTTCAAATAAAGAATAAAAAATATGTCTGGGGGTGTAGCTTGGAGGTAGATTGTCCCTGGGTTCCATCCCCAGCACCAATATATATATATGGTTGGGGGTGTATCTCAAAGGTAGAATGCCTCTGGGCTGACTCCCCAATACTGCAAAAAGTAGTATTATTTTTTGTGTGTGGTACTGGGGATTGAACCCTTCTACCTCTGGGCTACACTCCCAGACCTATTTTATATTTTTATTTGGAAACAGAGTCTCTTAAGCCAGAGAGTCTGGCTTCGAACCAGTGTGATTCTCCTGTTTCCGCCTCCCAAGCTCAGGGATTACAAGCATGCGCCACCACTCCCAGACAGTATTAAAATTTTTAAGGCAAAAAAAAATCAATAAGCACTAAAACTATCAGATAAAGCCAGGCTCAGTGGTGCAGGTCTATAATCCCTGTACTTGTTGAGGCTGAGATAGGAGGATCACAGGTTTGAGGACAGCCTCTGAAGCTTAGTGAAACTACGTTTCAAAATAAAAAGGGCTGTGGTCAATGTAGGTGAAGAGCATATAGGTTTATATTTTTTTCTTTCCTTTTTTTGGAATGTAGATTGAAACCAGGGGCACTTAAACTCGAAGGTATAACCCAGCCCTTTTTTTTTTTTTAAACTGGTCTCACTAATTTGCAGAGGCTGGCCTTGAACCTGCCATTCTCCTGTGCCAGCCTCCTATGTACTGGGAGTAAAGGCATCAGACACCATGCCTGGCTAGGTATTTCATTATATTGTTATTACAGTTTGGATCTGGAATGTCCTAAGAGCTCATATGTTGAAGACTTGTACCCCAATGCAGCAATTCCCAGAAGTGGAACTTTTGGCGAGTGAGACAGGAGTACCACAGGCTCAAAGCCAATCTGGGCAACTTAGTGAGACCCTGTCTCAAAAACTTAAAGAGGGCTGGGTGTGGTGGAGCACCCCCATAATCCTAGTACTTGGGAGGCTGGGACAGGAGGATTCCAGGTCCAAGGCAAGTCTCTGCAATTTAGTGAAATTCTATTTCAAATTTTGTCGTGGTACTGGGGATGAAACCCAGGGGCATTCTACCTGAGTTACACCCGAACCCTATTTTACTTCTTATTTTGAAACAAGATCTCACTAAGTTGTGGAGGTCCTCAGGAGATTGCTGAGTCTGGCCTTGGACCTGTGATCTCCTGCCTCAGCCTCCCACACAATACAGCCGTGTGCCACCACGCCCAGCTCTATTTCAAATTTTAAAAATAAAATAGAGATGAGGTACGTGTAGCTCAAAAATAGAATTCTCCTGGGTTCAATCCTTAGGTACAGCCAGTCAATCAATAAGGCTAGGGGTATAGCTCTATGCCACTGGGTTCAATCTTCAGTATGACAATAAAAAATGAAAGAACAAATAACTCCATATAATTCTGAGAAACATCTGCAAATCGTCTGATATCTAAGAAGGGGCTTCTATTTAGACTGTATAAAGAATTTTAAAACTCAATAACCAAAGATACGTAACTTGATTAAATATGGTCAAAGGAGCCAGGCATAGTGGTACACACTTGTAATCCTAGTTCTTAGGAAGCTGAGAGAGGAGGATCCCAGATTCGCAGTCAGCCTCCGCGACTTAACAAGACCCTCTGCAATTTAATGAGGCCCTACTTCAAACTAAAATATAAATGAGTGATTTGTGCGTGTATCCCTCTACCATCTTGTTCCTCATTCAGGTGATGATTACAAGGCACCAATAATAAGATAAAATAAAATAGGGCTGGGGGTGTAGTTCAGAGGCAGAATGCCCCTGGGCTCAATCCCCATTACCACAAAAGAAGAACAAAGGACTTGCCAAGATACAAGTGGCCAAGATGCACATGTAAGAATATTTAACACCATTAATCATCAGGGGAATGAAAGTCAGAATCATGATGAAATATTACTTCACACATACTAGCATGTCTTTAATAAAAAGACAATAGCAAGTGTTGGAGAGGATGTAGAGAACTGGGATCTCTTATACATTTATATTGAGAAAATAAAATGTGCAGCCATTTTATATAAATTTGGTACTTTTGCCAAAGGTTAGTGATAGTGTTTGATCCAGCCATCCTACTACTAGTTATATATCTAAGAGAAGTAGATTTGTGATTACTAAGAGCTAGGGTGAGGGAGCAATGGAGAATGGTTGGGAGAATGACCAGTATTAGGGTCATGAAAATATCTTGAAATTAGGATTCACAACTTTGTGAACATACTAAAAACCAATGAATTATACATTTGAAAAAGGTAAATTTTATGGCAGGTGAATTATATCAACTTAAAAACAAACAAACCTGGGCATAGTGCTGCATAGTTGTAATCCCAGTATTTGGGAGGCTGAGAGAAGAGGCTCACAGGTTCGAGGCCAGTCTCAGCAACTTAGTGAGATCCTCATCAACTTAGATCATATTTCAAAACAAACAATAAAAAGATCTGGGGGTATATCTCAGAGGTAGACTGCTTCTGAGTTCAATTTCCAGTACTCAGCAAATAAATTGGGAATACAAATGGCAAAGAACAAAAACACTGAGTTGATGCAGAGTGGGAGAAATTGCCTTTTTTGGGAAAAGGATGGAAGTACTAATTACATTTGGACTAACTAGTGCGAATAAAATGTACAATTGGTCCTCTAGATTCCATATCCAAGAATTCAAACAACTGCAGGTTGAAAATACTGAGGGAGAGGTGGAACACATCTGTACTGAGCCGTGTACAGAGTTTTTTTTTCCCCTTTCTCATTACTCTCTAACCAGTACACTCAAATAACTGTTTTAGTGCATTTACACTGTAATAGGTATTGTAAATCATCAAGCTGGGCATAATGGTACACACCTATAATCCCAGTACTTGGGAGGCTGAGACAAGAAGAATGCATATTTGAGAAAAGTATCAGCAATTTAGTGACATCCTCAGCAACTTAGCAAGACTCAGTTTCAAAAATAAAAATAAAACAAGGCTGGGGAGTGGCTCAGAGGTAGAATGCCCCTGGGCTCAATATCTAGTACCAAAAAACATAGTAATCCAAAGATTATTTAAGATAAAAGGGAGGATATGTGTAGATTATATGCAAATATGATACCATTTTCTTTTTTTTAAATTTTATTTTATTTTATTTTATTTTTTTAAACAATTTTTTATTGAACATAAGTAGTATACATTTACACTATATTTGGTGCCCTCTCCCCCCCTCCCCCTTCCCCCCCCACCAATGGTTGTCCAGGTTAACCATGTCTTATTCATAATTTTACACATGTTCAGGTGTAGACCCTCATTAATCCAGATCGGCCTTTCTCCTCTCCTATCTTTCCATTAAAACTTAGCTAGTATTTCCCCTCTAATATCTGGAGTCCCACTGGTATCCTTTGTGTTTCCTAGTTTGGGCATATTAGAGGAAACGTGTATCTTCTCCTTCTGTGCTTGGCTGATCTCACTTAACATGATGCTCTCCAGGGCTTTCCATCTTCTTGCAAATGATATAATTTTGTTCTTCTTTATGGCTGAATAGAATTCCATTGTGTGTATCTTACCAAAGGGGTTGAATTCAGAGAAATACAGCAACGTATGCATACCTATGTTCATAGCAGCACAATTTGTAATAGCCAAAATATGGAACCAACCCAGATCACCATCAACAGATGAATGGATAGCAAAACTGTGGGAGATACCATTTTCTAAAAGAGACACAAGCATCCTTAGGTTTTGGTATCTGAGGAGCATCCTGGAACCAACCCATTGTGGATACCATGAAACAACTGTATAACTTCTGAAATGACTGGTGGGGGGAGGTAAGATGAGGAATAAAAATATCAAGTCATAGTATTGTGTCAAACAGACAAATTAAAAGTTGCAGAATGATATGTACTAATGGTTTCACTACTGTACATTAAACATAACATCACAAAACAGAATGAACTCAGTAGTGGTTAACTTGGGAGAAAGAAGAGGGTAAGACTAGAAGCAGTTGCCCATGCTACATACTTATCAGTGGTATTTATTTTATTTGCCAAAAGAGAAATAAAACTAAATACAACCTGCTAAAAGTGGTTAATTCTGGGTGGTGGGAACATGAATATTTGTTAGATTATTCTCTGCACTTTTTTTTTTTTTGGTGATGGATATTGAATGCAGGGGTGCTCTACTACTGAGCTATACCCCTAGCCATTTTAACTTTTTTATTTTGAAACAGAATCTAAGCTATGACACATGACTTCAAATCTGTGGTTCTCCTGTCTCAGCCTCCCAATTACTGGGATCACAGGCATATGTCACCACACCCGGATTTGTACTTTTCTTCTTTAAAAATGTATAAACATCTTAAAAATACATTGGAAAATGTTTTGATTAGACTTTCAGCCCAATTTTATTCATTTCATATGTAATTTTAGCCAAATTACTGATCTTTTTTAAATGCTCTTTAGACCATAAAATCATGCCTGTGCAAAAATGAGGAAGTCAAGATAGAAAGGTGGGGAAGGACTCTAACATTTCTTGCAAATCTATGGTATGTATCAGATTGTGCTAGTTACTTTACATGTAGTATGTAATTTAATTCCATTTCCCCAAATCCTGTGATTTATATATATATTAGTCCTTAATTTCAATCATAAAAACTGAGATAAGGTAAATTAAGTCATACTACGGTACACGTAAAGCTGGGGATAAAAAAAAAAGAATTGCTAGGATTTTGTGGCACATTCAGTCATGAAGAAATCAATTACTTGATACTCACTGGTTTTTTAAAAATTGATCTGCCTGAGAACACTATCTCTTTTCTCTGTGGCCTCTTCTTTCTCAACAGCTCTCCTCCTATTTTACCACAAAAAAAGAGAGAGACAGAGACAATCCTCTTTGCTTGACCTTCATCTGATTCTTATGCCTTGTCCTGGGGGATAGAGCCTCTTGGGTGCAAACAAAGGAGAAAGCTAAAATAAGGGTGTTTGTTGGTGTGGAAAAGTGGATGATCTTAATTACTGCATTACCTGACCCTTTGAAACACAGATGGTTTCTAGTTCTTTTCCTTCAACAAGATTGCTGAAGGATCTAATGGAATTGTCAGCTAATAAATCATTAAAATTAATTTTTATGAAAGATCACAGGCAGGCATAGTTGGTTATAACTCAAAAGTAAAACAAATTATTGTATGACAATATGAGAAAAATTGTTTTCATTTTCTTTTACTTATTTTTAAAAGCAAAGCTTCTTGTTGTTCACATTTTCTTATGTGTGATATTCAGGATGCCAGGGTTATTCTACCTCTGGATTACACCCCAACCATATTTAATTTTTTATTTGAAAATAGGGTCTCACCAAGTTGTTGAGATCCTCACTAAGTTGGTGAGCCTGGCTGAAAACCTGTGATCCTCCTGTCTCAGCCTCCCAAGTACTGAGATTACAGTCATGCACACTATGCCTAGCTGCGTTCACATTTTCAAAAATAAGCACAGAAAGAATCAAAATAAAAGTGAACTGGGCATGGTGGTGCACACCTGAAATCCAAGTACTTGGGAGGCAGAGATAGGATGATTTCAGGTTTGAGGCCAACCTAAGCAATTTTGCAAGGTCTTGTTTTAAGATGAAATATAAAGCTGGGCGTGGTGGCACACACTTGTAATCCCAGTACTTGGGAGGCCCAGACAGGAGACCGCAGATTCGTCGCCAGCCTCAGTTACTTTACTGAGTACCTCCACAATTTAGTGAGACCATGTTTCAAAATAAAGAATAAAAAATAGGGCTGGGGGTGTAGCTCAGAGGTAGAATGCTCCTGGGTTCAAGCCTCAGTACCATAAAAAATGAAAAAAAGTTAAAATGTAAAAATGAGCTGGCAAGGCAGCCCATACCTGTAATCCTAGTATTTGGGAGGCTGATAAAAAGTGATCACAGGTTAAAGAGCAGTCTCAGCAACTTAGTGAGCCCCTCAGGGACGTAGTGAGACTCTGTTTCAAAAATTAAAATAAAGTAGGGCTGAGGTGCATTTTAAAGGTAGAATGCCCCTCGGTTCAATTCCCAATACTAAACACACACATACACAAACACACAAATATACATAATGTATATATTGATGTGAGTAAATTAGAGGTAGCATGCCCCTAGAACCTAATAATAATAATAATAATAATAATAATAATAATAATGATGATGATGATGATGATGATGAGAAGAAGAAGAAGAAGGAGGAGGAGGAGGAGGAGGAGGAGGAGGAGAAGAAGAAGAAGAAGAAGAAGAAGAAGAAGAAGAAGAAGAAGAAGAAGAAGAAGAAGAAGAAGAAGAAGAAGAAGAAGAAGAAAAAGAATCCAGTGTGTGTATACATTGGTGGCAATGAGTAGAGGGACTATAAAAATTAAAATCGGCTATAGGTTGATAGCTATTGACAGTGAATGTTGGGCTCATGGAAGTTCATGATATTTCTCTGTTTTGCTACAATGAAATATTTAAAAAGAACTATTATTTGAATGTCCACTATGTTCTAAGGACCTGGAGGTATCAACAGGAAAGACATTATATTACCTATTCTCAAAGAGATCTGATAAGAGAATCAGATTGCCTGTTGTTTTAGCAACATGAACCCAGTGGCACAGAGCAATGGATTCTGCCTGAGCTGCTCAGGAACATCCTGGAAGAGGAAATGAGGATTCACAATTTCTGAAATAGAATTTATAGGACTTGATAACCTATTGGATATAAAGAAGTGAAATGCAATGGCAGTTTGTAGTTTGAGCATCTGGCATGCTCTTAATAAAGATAGAAAATGTAGGAAGAGAAATAGGTCAAGATAAGTGTTGATGGAGGAATCCATCCTTGGAGGGCCTGAGTTTGAGCTACCCTTGAAATGCAAAGATGGTCAGGAAGTCATTGGAACTCTGTTCCAGGCTGAAGGAACGCTGGCGACAAAGGTTTCATGAGGGAAAGGCACAGGATGTGTTTCCAGGTCCTTCTAGCCACTAGGTTGGGGGCCTATAGCGCCTTAATGAAAAGAGGTGGGAGGTAAGATGGGTCAGAGAAGTAGAGTTACATTGGGCTTCAAGACCATATTGCATGGTACTGAAATGAACCAAGTATTTGAAGATTTGAATACTTGAGTTTCCTTGTGGAAAGGGATATTTGATGCTTGGGAATCCTAGGGAAAATTTCAATAAAGGCCTCAGTAGCACTGTAAGAAAGCAAATTACTTCCGTGAAGGAAGCAGCCAGTTTGATAACTATAGAGAAAGTGATGAGCACCCTCCTTGTGTTCTGGAAGTGCAGCACACTGTATTATATTGTATGTATAGAGCTACACTGTTTGATTTTAATTCTGACTCCCAAACTGCACACCTCCTGAAGGCTCAATTTCTTCATTTACAAAGTGGGGATATTAGTACCCAACACAAGTAAATTGAATGATGCATGCAAACTGTCTAGTGTGTAATGCATTTTTAATAATGGAATTATTAGCCCCAATTGCACTTTTTGAAGAGAAGGCAAAGGATTGATTACTTTGTATGCTGATGAATGTTCAATGATTCCTTCTAAGGGTGCTTTAAATTCTGTTGAAATTAAAGACCTTCTCCTCATGTCTATTTCACTGCTCAAACAGAAACAGAAATGATACTATCTGAGGTCACACTATCTGATTTTATCCTATTTGGCATCTTTTTGCTTCCTAGTGCTGAAGACATTATAAAAATGTAGCACATAAAATCACAATTTGGGCACCCTCCCTTTTTGGTATAGGAGGATGAACCCAGGGGCTTTCTTCCTCCAAGGTATGACTCCAGTCCTTTTTTATTTCTTACTTTGAAACAGAGTCTTGCTAAGTTGCTAAGGCTGACCTCATACCTATGATCCTCCTTTCTTAGCCTGGCAAATAAAATGGGATTATGGGTCTATGCCACCATACTTAGTTCCTTTTATGTTTATTTTATTTTAAGGGTACTGGTGATCAAACCCAGGAGCATTCTACCTCTGAGCTACATATCCATCCTTTTTTATGTTTTATTTTGTAACAAGGTCTTGCTAAGTTGCATAGGGTCTTAAAAATTTGCTAAGCTTAGCCTTCTGCCTGCAATCTTTCTCAGACTTCCAAGTACTGAGATTACAGGTGTGTGCCACCTTGTCTACTCCTTTTCTTTTATCTGGATTGCTTACTTGGTAACACATACCACAGTCCCCGACTTTAAGTGCTTTAAGTGGAACAGTGCGCTTCCATGGCCTCCCGGAGTTGAGTCCGGATCCAAAAAGATGAGGTGCTAAGAGGCAGACAGGGCTAGCCTTGGGTGGTGACAAACTAGGGCAGGCTGGGAGGTAGGGCAGCATGCTTTATAGCCAGCAGGAGAATCATGAATGTCTGCAGAAGGAGGAAGGGAGGGAAGAAGTGGGGAAGGCAGGGAAGAAGGAAGGAAGGGGTGGTGCAGAGGAGTGGGGGAGAAGGAAGGAGTGAAAGAAGAAAAGATAAAGAAAGAAAGGGGACTTGAGAAGAATGAATCATGGTATACGGATTGAGTACCAAATGATAGACAGAAGTATCCTCGAAAGAGAGTCCTCTGTCAACAGCCTTCCATCTTCAGTGTCTCCTGATCATTGCTTTTGGGTTGGATGCAAGGCTGGTTTGGGGGGAGATGCCTGAAGTGAAGACATTGTTCAGTGCCTGCCTATGATAGGGTGGGACAGATCAGTTCCTATTTTCTTAGGCAACATATAGTAGGGCTCCTCTTGGCATTCAGACAGAACTAGCATGCTTTTGAGAGCTCAGAACAGAAAAAACAGGTCCTGGGTGCTAGGGGAGAGAGGGAGACTTTGCAAAGATTTATGTTGCTAGTTGTCTGATAAAAGAGGCCATCGCCCAGTTTTTCAGCCATGGGGAAAACCTGTGATTGCAGGTGTGTGCCACTGTGCTTTGTTCAAAGTGGTCTTTTAAATGATAAATCTACCTGTGTGTGATGGCGCATGCCTGTAATCCAGTACTTGGGAGGCTGAGACAGGAGGATCACAGGTTCAAGGACAGCCTCAAAAAGTAGTGAGGTCCACTGTAAATTAGTGAGACCTTGTTTCAAAATTAAAAAAAAAAAACTAAGCTGGATGTGGTGGTGCACACTTGTAATTCCAGTACTTCAGAAGGATCACATGTTCCAAGCCAGCCTCAACATCTTATTGAGGCTATCGGCAACTTAGTGAGACCCTGTTTCCAAATAAAGAATACAAAATAGGGCTGGGGTGTAGGTCAGAGGTAGAAGACTCCTGGGCTCCATCCCCCATACCAAAAAAAATTAAAAATATATAAAATCTAGCCGGGCATGGTGGCATACTCCTGTAGTCCTTGTACATGAGAAGCTGAGAGGATGATTCCAAGTTTGATGCCAGCCTTGGCAAACTAGTGAGACCCCGTCCCACAATTTAAAACAATAATAGTAAATGACTGGGGAACCAGGCATGGTGTTATATGCCTATAATCCTGGCACTTAGGAGGCTGAGACTGGAGGATCACAGGTTCAAAGTCAATGTGCAGTTTTAGTGAGAACCTGTTTTAAAAAAATAGGGCTGGGGTGTAATTCCCTGGGTTTAATGCCCCGTACTGCTTTTAAAAATGGCAAACATAATTTGGGATACTGCTGAGTAATTAAAAATGCACCAAGGATACAAACAAAAATTTGGATGAAATGCAAGAACATTGAGCTGTGTGAAAAAAAGTTAGTCACAAAATGAGTACAGTGGGCCCTCAGTTTCTGTGGGTTCTGCATCTGCAGATTCAGCCAACCACAGAGAGAATGTTAAAAAAAATTGTGTCTGTGGGGAAGTTGTATAGACATTAATTCTTGTCATAGTGCCATGTCCAATAAAGTATAATGTCTATATAAAATTTATATTGTAGCTGTGTGTGGTGGCACACGCTTGTAATCTCTGTGCTTGGGAGGAGGGGACAGGAGGATCGCGTAGGTTCGAAGCCAGCCACGCTGGCTTAAGAGATCCTGTTTCCAAATAAAAATATAAAATAGGTCTGGGAGTGTAGTCCGGAGATAGAAGGGTTTCCAGGAACCCCAGTACCACCAAAAAATTTGTATTGTATTAGGTATATAAATAATGTAGAGATGACTTGAAGTACATGAGAGGATTGTGTAGGCTATATGTAAATACTATGCCATTTTAAATAAGAGACTTGAGCACTTGTGGATTTTTGTATCCAAGGGGGTCTTTGAATCAACTCCAACCCGGTACTAAGGGATGACTGTACTGTATTATTAAGTTGTATAGTATTCTTGAAATATCAGAATTACAGAAATGGAGGACAGATTAATGATTGACAATGGTGAAGGGCTGGGGAAATGTCATTGCTATAACAGGGGAATACATGGGATTCTTGTAATGATGAGAGAGTTTTGTATATTGACTGAGGTGATGGGTACACAAGCCAGCATGTGAAAAATTGTATAGAAACAAATATACACTTACACATGCAAACGAGTGCAGAGAAAATGGAAAATCTGAATGAGATCAAAGGATTGTTCTAATGTCAATATTCTGGTTGAGGTCTTGTAGTTTAGTTTTGCTTTGGGAAAAACTGGTTAAGGGATACACAGGCTCTCTGGTTTTGTTGTTGTTGTTGTTTGTTTTGTTTTTGTGTTACTGGGGATGGAACCCAGGGACATTCTACCTCCGAGTTACACCCCTAGCCCTATTTTTTTAAACGTATCTTATTTATTAATAATGGATGTGAATCTACAATCATCCCCAAAGTGAAAATAAGAAATATATATCAGATCATGTCATGCTTCAGGGTTAAGCCATTCATTCAATGGCCTCGCATTGATTCTGGAATAATACGGCCTGCCCATGATGACTAGTACTTCCTGCCAACCTGTTTAGCCTAAGCTCTCTAACTTTCCTGGAGCCAATACAATTATCACCTTTTAGATTCAAGGCATGGAAATTTGTCCTCTCCTGGCTTTCTTACATCTGCTCCCTCTTTCTGGAAATCATTCCCTCGATTTCGCTTTATATGTTTGCTTTTTTCGTATTATTTAGGGATCGGCTTAGATGCAACTCCTCCTTTTCTAACGACGTTATTTGCACCCCCATCTTTTCCGGCACGACTTTATCCAAATATGCCTATCTTTTCACTTCTTTCTCTTGTCTGCCTCCCCGCTAGATTGCAAGCTCCCAGGATAGGGGCGCCTGCACTACTACGCTGTATCTCCAGTGCCCGGCACAGTGCTTGGCACAAGGCAAGGGCTCAGTGAACTGAAAACTGAGTGAATGAATGAACTGTCGTGCGCGGCTCTGCCATTAGTGCTTTCAGAGCGACGTAAACTCCCCGCCCCGGGATGGCGGCACTGGGTTAAGGATGGGGATTCTTTAGCGCCCTCCAGCTTGTTATTAAGGGGAGGGGTTTTCGGTGGGTCTTTCAGCACTGCTCTGAGAAACCCCGGGTTCCGCAGTAGCGGGCTACAATTCAAGCGCACCAGACCGCGTCGACTGGCACAGGAGGTGCACAGGTTAGCGAGGCCGCTGGCGAGGCAAGACGCCACCCTAGGCAACTCTCTCCTTGGCGACTCTCTTTGTTGATCCCACCTCCCTTGTACTGGCCTCGGCTGCCTGCAGTAACTCGTGACTCCCCGCCAGCCTACGAAGGCCTGCGGCACCAGGGAGGGGGGCCCCCTGCGCCCCCAGCCCACCCTCCTCCCTGCCTTCAGCCGCAATCCAGTCCCTTGCGCCGCCACCTTTCCTGGGCGCGCGCGCGCGATCCTAGCAGGTAGCCTGCTTCTTCCTCTGCTGGAGCGGGCCCGGTGCGTGGAGAGCGCCCCCTCCCCGCGCGCGCCCCGCACCGCAGCCCCCTCTCGATGGGCAGAGCTGGGCTGGCGCGCGCCCCGCCCCGGAGCCAGCCGCCCCCGCCCCCGCCCCCGCGCGTGCTCCTTCCTTCCCCGCCTCCCCCGCGCCCCTCCCCTCGAGCCCCTCCCGCGCCCTACATGCACAGCCCCAGCGAGGGGGCTCCATCCGCAGTCGCCGCCACCACCGCCGCCACAGCCTTAGCTGCCGCCGCGCTTCGGCTTCGGTGCCGGCAGCGGCCACTGCCGCCGCCACCCAGAGAGCTGCGCGGGCTAGCATCTCCAGGCAGTAAGCGGCTTTCTTTCCGCGTGTGCGCCTTCCGCCCGCGTCCTGGGGGAGCCGCTGCCCTGCACCACCGCCGCCGCCGCCGCTCCCGACTGGTCCCCGAGGCCCTGGCTGTCCCAACCTCCAAGGCTGGTGACCTGCGGCCTCCGGCCTCGCAGCGACTAGGGGCGGCCCAGGCTGCGGGGTGCCGGGCTGGGGATAGGGAGGTCCCTTTGGGTGCTTGCCTCGGCCTCCCGGGGACTTTCGCCACGATGGGAATGGGGGTGGAGTGAAATAGGGGCTCCATGTTTTCCTGTGCAGGGGAAGGTACAGAGGGAATGGACAGGGGTCTTTGGTTTTCTCACCAAGGATGGCGGGCAGTGGGGGTGGGGCGAGGACAGGGGTACATTTTTTTCTCCCAAGGATAGCTATCCTGGATTGTGGGGAGCGGGTGTCGATGAAGTGGGGGACATCTTTGGTTTTCCCATTAAGGATGGCGGCTGTTGGGGAGGGGGGAAGAGGTGACCTGCCACGATTTGTTCGGCAGGGATAACAGGGATGAGGATGGAAGGGAGTGGAGGCGAGGAGGCTAGCACTGGTTTTCTCCTCGAGGGTGCTGGATGGGGGAGAATGAGGGGTGGGTGCTTATAGAATGAAGAGGAAGGGGGAGGGCCTGCCGTGACTGCTTTCCTAAGGTTTGGCGGATTTTGAGGAACGGGGGTGAAAAGAGTAGGGAATTTCTGCTGCAGCCAGAAACCTAGAGAAGCTAGAAGAAGGTTCTAGCACGCGGGTTGACCCTTAGAAGGTGGATGTGCAAAACTGCAGGGTGTTACCTTTCCATCTCAAAAAGCTTGAAATCCCTACAAGGTGCAGTCTGGTCTAGGCTCCCGGGAGGGAGAGATTTCTGCTTTCAAAGTGTCTCTTTCCATTCCTCCTGTCCTCTTAGTCTCCTAGGACTAGAAGTAGAGGTTTAAGAATCAGCAAGGCTAGGAAACAGTGTGTGTGATTCCTGTTCACTGCTATATTATTTTCTGTTTTGGGGACTACGTGAGTTTCTCAGATTTGTTTTGATTGCCATTTACAATAAAAACCCTGTGCTATGGAGAAGCCTTGGGAAAAGGAGAGAACAAGGTCTATTAACAGGATAGCAAGTTTGAATGTTGAATTTCCTGAAGGGCAAGAGATACATCGTTGGAACATTTTGCTTGGCTTTCAGAAAAGGAGAAATGGGATGAACGCATGTCTTTGGTGGAAATCCCCTGTACTATTCATTTAAATTATTCCATCGGGACTATCTTAAGCCCCCTTTGATTTGAATTTGGAATAGATCCAATTTTCCTAATTGGGACTGTCATTTTGTAATTGCTTGTAATTCTTCTATGGGTTATCAAATGTATGGCATGCTTACAGCTTATACATCATCAGGAATAAGTTTTTCTCAATTAAGACAGTTTTGATGTGTTATGTTATTCTTTGGAAATGGGAACATTTGAAGAATAGCACAAGTTAAAATTAGGGGCCCTTTGGAATTTTGTAAAGCTTTCACATTCATATCCCAGCTCATTTCCAGAAATGAATTGGGGCCCACCCTATTCCTTCCACCGAAGAAGCAAGGGCTTCTGGGATGGTATCTTTGCCTTCGGAAACCCATGCTCATAATTTGCTTAGGAATACTTCTTAAAAGGTCTTAGGCCTCTAATGTGGTGGGGGCTATAATGCTTTCCCATTTTGGTTACATAAGTTTCCAATCTAGTGTTTACCTTCAGTCTTTAAAAATGCTTATTTAACATTTTTAAGGGTAGACATAGTCTTTATGCAACAGGAAATTGGTCAGTTAGGTCATAATTTTTGCAAACCACCCCACAGTAAGTATATATTCTAAGACTACTATATAGATTCTATAACCATAAATGGTTTTTAAAATTTGGGGCTACGTTCCTGTATTTTTCTATAAGGAAACTATTTTTTCAAACAAGTGTAGATTTTTGAGTGAAACTTGAAAACAGATATGTAAGGGTTAAATTGGTGTACATTCTCTTGGATAATAGTGCATTTTCACACATATTAAACTAATGGATCACTTGAATAAGAGGATTTGCTGAAAATATTAAACTTTAAATATTTAAGTGGAAACAGAGTAGATCTCAAAGACGGATAAAAGGAATTTATTTGTGTTGTATCATTCTAATGTACCAAGCTTGCATTTCATACAAACATAGCAATCTGGAAACAAATCTATTTTTCAGTACAAGTTAATTTTTTTCTTCTTAGGAATTTTTTATTAGGAATGGAATATGGAAAATGATAGGATCATTTACAAAGAGTAGTATGTTGATGGAAAGGGGATCTTAAGTTTCTAGTTTCTCTCTAGACAAAGTGTCTTTTACCTGGCTTTTTTTTGTGGTCCTGGGGTGGTCCTGGAGCTTTTTGGTACTGGAGGTTGAATCCAGAGGCATTCTATCTCTGATCTATACCCCCCAACCTTATTTTACTTTATTTTGAAACAGGGTTTCATTAGGTTGCTGAGAGACCACTAATTTGCTGAGGCTGGCCTCAAACGAGTGATCCTCCTTTATCAGCCTCTTAAGTACTGGGATAAAAGGAGTGCACCCTCATACCTGGCCTAAACAGTCTCAAAGATTTTGTTTTCAAAATGCAAATTGTTCATCAAGGCTTTGGATGAGAAAATCATCATCCTCCCAAAGTTTGTACATTTTTTAAAAATAGCCATTCCTTGAAGGAATGGCAGTGAATTATCTGAGAGTGGTCTGGTTTTCTTTCTCTCTACCTCCTAGTACCCTCCTTTCCCACACCTCCCCCTTTCCCTCCTGGTGCCAGCAACAAGGGCTTTTAGAGCTTTGCAGGAGAACAAATGTTCCTTTTGCTTGAACTCTAGGCCTTATCTCTGGCTGCTTTCCACAAATTTTGCCTATACTTTTTGTTGTTGTTAATTGAACTACCCAGCTGTTTGGATTGTAATTACTTTATCTTAAAAGATTTTTTTCAGCTCCTGTTGGACAAGAGCAAAAAAGATTATTTTTTATGAGTAGAGCACTTAGTTAAGCAAAATATATGACTGTTTGTTTATTCAGCAAATATTTACTGAGTTACCTCCTGTATTGGAGGCGCTTGTGCTAGGTGTGGGGCTACACAGTGGACAAGAAATGGCTCCTGCCTTTTCTGTGATTATTAAAGTGGGAAATCGGCAGCAAATATGTTGTGAATAATCTGTAAACTTCTGGAATTTTTTGACTATTAAAATTGTAACTGTCTACATTAAACATGCTTCAACCATATGGAGCCATTTTTTTGGTACTGGGGATTAAACCCAGGGGATTTTGCATTTATTTGTGTTTTATTTTATTATCCCAGTTATTATTATTATTTTATTATTCCAGTTATTTTTATTTTCAAACAGTGTCTCACTAAGTCATGAGGCCTGCCTCAAATTTGGGATCCTTCAATCTTAGCCTCCCACATACTGGGTTTATAGGCATGGACCACCACACTCAGCTGAGATTTTTTTTCAGTGACCTAGTCACTAGGTAAATTATCTCCAACTAAAACATACACTTTTTTCATTTTTGGAGAACGGATGACTCTGTATCCTCGGACTTCTTCAGCCAAGGATTGAGAATATTCAGAAAAAATACATTTTGAATATTTACAGACTGCTTTATTTTGTCACTATTCTCTATAGAATACTGTATAACAACTAATTACATAGGATTTATGCTGTATTGGTTATTTAAAGTAATCTAGAGATGATTTAACATACATAGGATGATGGACATGGATTATATTCTCTTTGTTTTGGGAACTGGGGATTAAACCCCGGGGTGATCTGCCTCTGATCTATACCCCCAGCCCCATTTTATTTATTTTTATTATGAAACAGATTCTCTCTAAATTGCTGAGACTAGCTTTGAACCTTGCATCTTTCTGTTTTAGCATCCCAAGTAATGGGATAACAGGTTTGTGCCACCATACCTGGCTCTATGCCATTTTTATAGAGGGACTTGAAAATCTGTGGATTTTGATACCCCCCAGGATGTCCTGGAACCGATACTCTGTAGATACTGAGGGATAAGTGTTATATGGTTTATTAATCAACTTAAAGCCTATGGTCTTTCTTTTTTAAAAAAAATTAGTTGACACATAATTGTACACTTTTGATACTGGGAAGTAAACCTAGGGCTATCTCTATCTCTGATCTACACCCCAGTACTTTTTACAGTCTGAGGCTGGCTTGGAACCTGCTATTCTCCTCTCTCAACTTCCCAAATATTGGGATCTCAAGCATGTGTTACCACACCCAGCTATAATTGTACATTTTCAAGAAGTACAATGCAATAATTCAGTACAGGTTTATAATATGTAAAGCCAAGCTTTATGTAAAGCAAATGGGGCATAGCAGGTGCCTTGATTTTTAAACTCAGCTTTGTATTACTGAATAAAGTAGTGAGAAATGAATGGCCAACGCCTCTTTTTATAATCTGTAGTGTCTTCTGATAGAAAATTCGTTCCCCCCCCCCAAATTATTTTTCTGTGGTCAAGTTTGCTTTATTGATAGTAACATATGGTATGGCCTGGAAGAGCAAATAGTATTAAACAGTACCTTGATTAAACCTTTCACTATAGGCAGGGCTACCTCCTGAGATCCTGAAAAATACCCTTTGTAAATTGTGCTAGACCAATTATTTTTTTTTTAGATGGGGGGAGTTTGCCACACAGTGCTCACTGACAGTGAGATACTGCATAAACAGCCTAGAATACCCCATGAAAAAGAAATATCAAGCTTGAAATGTCAGTAATACTAAGGTTGATGTAATTTTCCCCATACAAAATGCACTCAGATATAACTCTCAGAGAGTAGGGAACAATAACTGTGTTTATGTGACTGAGCAGTTGGCTGTGTTCACTTGGCTAGTCTTAAAAGTGACTAGATCTTGTGCACAAATTTGAACAATTAGAATAATAACAACTACCGCTTATGGCACTCTGTAACGGGCACATGCATATGTTGTATTTTCTCTTCATTTTATAAATGAGGACCCAGGATCAGAGAGACAAAGTAACTTGCCCTAGATCTCACAGTTGGTCAAATTTGGAAATAAGAAAGCAAAACTAAGATCATCTTAGTCCAAAGTTCATGATTTTGAGCACAACTTAATATTATGTCCCTTGTGGCACTCAACTTTCAAAATCTTATTTAAAATGAGAATCACTGCATGTCCTATATACCATTGAGCTTGCTTGAGAGTAATTAAAAACAATGAATGTTAAATTTGATCATGCCTGGTATAAGTGATAAATAGGGGGGAAAAGGGAACCGGTGTTCATTGAATGCCTACTATAGTTCCAGGCAGCATGCTAGTGGAATTTATACCCTTAGCTAATTTGTTCCTCATTGCAACTCTGAAGAGTGATTAGAATGCACATTTTATACACGAGAAAGAGAGGCTAATTAACTCGCCTAAGATTGCACAGGATGTAAGTCATAGAGCTGGGATTTGAATTGATGTTCCATGACTAAACTACTGTCCTTGCTGCTTGCTGTAAAGGTTGATGGTGAGTGGAGCCTGAAGGAGAGAGGAGAGTACCTGGTCCTGGGCTAAAAAGTAATTTTAGAGGTGAGGCGTAAGTTGACAGTGAATTTTGCTGTGTTCAGTGAGATAATTGAGTGGTGAATTTCTGTACGTTCCTCTACTACTGGCAAGAATTGAATTCAGCATAGAATTTGTGCAAAAGATCTAACTTAACTTTTTATCTTGCCTTATGTTTCAGTTTGTGCTTCAGGTAATCATTAACCTGTAAGTTACCTGTGTTTGTATGCTTTCTGCAGCTCACCTTCTGCCTTGCCTAGAACTGTCCTGTAGAACTTAGTAATGACGGCATTTGGGGGTTTCAGTCTTTATTTTACACACCTTAAACATTTTTGCTTGTTCTGGAAGTTGTTTTTATAATAAACATGAAATTTGTACTTGCGTTTTCCATGTGAGGATGTTTTGATAACTATTTTAACTTTTTTACATTTTAACTTTTGATGCATTTTGTTTTACAGCATGAAAAGAAGGAAAACTTAAAAGTCCAATAACAATCATATTTTGTCTGAAAAGCATTTTGTATGTGTGTGTGCACATGCGTGTGTGTGCACATGTGCGTGTGTGCATGCAGAAAAAGGACCTCATGCTTCATTTTATTTACTTTAAATTTGAAAGGAATTTTAACCATGATTCTCCAGGACCAGGATGCTGGAAAGGAAAATAACTGTTATTTAGATAAAATGCATATTTTGATTTCTAAATGGGACTGTGAACCATAGATTCTGATTATGATAATGTCCTAATTCTAACTACAGCAGTCAGCCATTTGGATATTCCACCACTGTGTGCATGCTGATATTGCATGATTATGCCCTCATCCCCATTAACTTTATATTTCTTTTTTTTCTATGTTTATTTGTAGTACTGAAATCAAACCCAGGGTCTCATGCATGATATTTCCTCTGCTCTCCCCTGAGTTTTATCCCCAGCCTCACCCTCACTTGGAAAATCTGTAAAACCTAACTTGGGAAATCTGTAAAACCTGCAAGAATGCATAGCTCTTTGGAAAATCTGATTTTTCAATGATAACAGCAGTTACAGCTTTCTCACTGTATGGAAACACAGAAAGCATACAAAAGGCTTATGTAAAAATCAGAGATTTGGGCATGATGGTACATACCTGTAATCCCAGTACTTGGGAAGCTGAAGCAGGAGGATGTCAGTTTTTAGATCCACCTCAACAACTTAGCTAGACTCTCAGTAACCTAGTGAGACCCTGTTTGAAAAGAAAAAATAGAAAGGGCTGGTGGTGTAGTTTGGTGGTAAAATGCCCCTGGGTTCAATCCCTGGTAACACACACTCCACCACTCAAAGATTAGTGACAATATGTTGCATATGTTTAAAAAATCCAGTACTTCTTTAATGGTGGACTCAACCCATTGCATAGCCACCAATTTATAAATGTATTCTAAGGTTTTCTTTTTATGTGTGTTACTGGGACTTGAACCAAGGGACACTCAATCATTGAGCTATATACCCTCAGCACTTTTTAAAATTTTGAAATGGGGTTTTACTAAGTTGCCAAGGCTAACCTCAAATCTGCAGTCCTCCTGTCTTAGTCACCCAAGTACTGGGATGGCATCTAAGGTGTTTTTTTTTCAAACTACCAAAATATGTTTTGAATGATTGGTGCACCTCTGGATAGTTATGATCATGATGGAGATGGAAAAGCTGCCAGGGCGTAGAGAACTATCCTATGGCCTCCTCATGTCAGCTTTCTAAAGAAGCTCATGGATGGCTTCTTCACATTTCTCCTTCAACTTATTTAGGAAAATTTAAGTGCTAGAAAGGGCTATTAGTATCCATCCCTCCCTCTGTTTTATAAATGAAGAAATTGAGGTTCCAATAGTTCAAGCTCCTGATCTAAGGTCATATAATGTGTTTATATCAAATTTCCAGTTTGAAGTTTTTTTCCAGTTTGAATGTTTAGGGCTTTTCCATAAATAGGTATATCTGTACTCTCTTTTTTGCTTGGTACTGGGGATTGAACCCAGGGCCATTCTAATTCTGAGCTACCCCCCCAACCCTGTTTTATTTTTTATTTTTTATTTTTTGAGGTACTGGGGATTAAGCCAGGGAGCATTCTACCTCTGAGCTATAACCCCAGCCCTATTTTTATTCTTTATTTTTTGAAACGGGGTCTCACTAAGTTGCAGAGGGCTTCACTAATTAGCTGAGGCTGCCTGTGAACCAAGATCCTCCTGTCTCAGACTCCCAAGTACTGGGATTACAAGCGTGCAGCACCCTCTTGGCTTATTTTTTTTTAATTTTTATTTTGAAAAAGCGTCTTACTAAGTTGTAGGAGGGCCTTGCTAAATTGCTGAGATTGTCCTCGAAACTGCGATCCTCCTGTCTCAATCTTCCAAGTATTAGGATTATAGGCATCTGTCAAGACACACAGCTAAATATCTACTTTCTAAATAAAGACTCTGGACCTGGGCGTGTTGGCGCACACTTGTAATCCCCGCGCTTGGGAGGCTGAGATAGGAGGATCGCACAGGTTCGAAGCCAACCTCAGCTACTTAGTGAGGCTTTCAGCAACTTAGTGAGAGCCAGTTTCCAAATAAAATATAAAATAGGACTGGGAGTATAGCCTGGAGGTAGAAAAGCCCCTGGTTTCCACCCCCAGTACCACCAAAAATAAATAAATAAATAAATAAATAAATAAATACTCTAGATCATCATGAGCCTTTCGATAAAATTTCCTTCAAGAATGAGCCATCTTCCAGTGTTACAACTACCCTACCTGGACTAGGCCAGGTATATTTCTCAGCTTTGGGTGGAAAGGGAAGCTGATTTTCAGGGCAGGTGTAAAGCGAGAATTAGTGTCACTCTGCAGAAATGGCATAGATAGTAGAGATTAAATGGAGCATGTGTAGATATTACATAGGGCCCATAAACTTGTAAGCCTGTGAATACAATATTTTATCACTTTTTGTAGCCAGGGCACCAGCACATGATAAAACTATGTGAAATAATAACTAGAATACTCATTGCAAAGGGTGTACTATTTGAACAAATAAGATAACTGTATTCTTGTGCAGGGGTATTTATTTATTTATTTATTTAACATTTTCAAGATATCTTTATTGTTTCATATAAATGTCTGAATGAGGTACATGCCAGCATTCCAGATTTGTAAAGGAGCAAAGTTTATTAAAATAAAAAGGCACAAAACATGGTGAATTACTGAGGAAAAAGTAAATTAAGTCAGTGTCCTTTGACCAATTAAGGAATGTATTTTTCTATTCCATTTCAAGGAAGTATAAAATTTTTTTACTATTAGTCCTCTCCACCACCTTCATTTTCTTTCTTTTCTTTTGGAGGTTCTGGGGTTCCTGGAAGCCCTTCTACCTCTGGCCTACACTCCCAGACCTATTTTTATATTTTTTAATTTGGAAACAGGGTCTCTTAAGCCAGTCTGGCCAGCTTTGAACCTGCGCGATCCTCCTGTCTCTGCCTCCAAAGCGTGGGGATTACAAGCGTGCGCCACCACGCCCGGCATCACCACCTTCATTTTCAAAGAGAATACAAGGGGCCAAAAGACTTCTCTGAATAGGGCCCGAGTTATTTATTTTTTGTGGTACTGAGGGTAGAACCCTCTGATCTATATCCCCATCCCTATTTTTACTCTTTATTTTGAAACAGGGTCTCACTGAGTTGCAAACGGCCTCACTAAGCACCTGAGGCTGGCCACAAACCTCGATCCTCCTGTCGCAACCTCCCAAATGCTGGGATTATAAGCTTGTACCTCCATGCCTGGCTAGGGGTGTGGTTTTTTTAAGTACCTTTTCATCCTGTGCATCGTTACTGCTTGCTAACGAATATGTATATCATTACATTCTCTTCTGGCCGTCTGTTATAACTCTAGATTTAAATGGCAGAGATGTACTTATGTATAATTTTTGACTTCTGTGTGTGTATGTGTGTAAGATACTTTTTGTTTATATCTTGTAAATTGAAATCTAATGCATATTTTTCTATATGAGGGAAACAAGATAGATGCTTCTCCTTGAGTGATAGAATTTGTGGCATGGGCCCTTGGAAGGTTAAGGTATGGGATCCCAGGAGAGCTGGCTATCTCTACAAAGCCCTGTGCCTACTTGCACATTAGTAGACAGATCACTTTGAACACTGGCTTGGGATGTCCTTTATCTGCCACTTACTGGGATATCCTGCCATCTTTGTAGCAGAGCAGAGTCTCACAGTTGATCACTTTTCTGCCCTGCAACCCAGTGAACCCTTTCTGACACTTGCATCTGTGGTGTCATTAGCAGTGGTGACAGTTGGTGAGTTTATACCAGCTCTCAGAGTTTGATTTCATTGGGCCCAAGGCCATTGTGTGACTTGTAGAAGTATAGATCTGCAGGACCTTCACTACCTGTGAGCAACTTCAGGCAATTAGTCAGCATGGCCAGCCCTACTATTAAATGTGTGTGACAAGATTACATTTTCTTTTTTGTGTGTGTGGTGCTGGGGATGGAACCCAGGGGCACTCTATCACTGACCTACATCCCCAGCCTTTTTGTGGATTTTTTTTGTGTGTGTGGTACTGGGGTTCCTGGAAGCCCTTCTACCTCCGGGCTACACTCCCAGACCTTTTTTTTTATATTTTTATTTGGAAACAAGGTCTTTTAAGCCAGTGCGGCTGGCTTTGAACCTGTGCAATCCTCCTGCCTCCGTCCCCCAAGCGCAGGGATTACAAGTGTGCACCGCCACGCCCGGCTTTGATTTTCTTTTTAGTTTTGAAATAGGGTCTCTCTGAGTTGCTGAGGATCTTGCTAAGTTGTTGAGGCTGACCTCGAACCTGTGAACCTCCTGTCTCAGTCTTTCAAGTACTGGGATTACAGGCATGAACCACCATGCCTGGATCGAGATTAGTCTTTATAGGTGCTAATGTAAGTGGTTTCTATATATTGGAACTGGGTGACGGATAAGCACCCACAAGGATGTGTTGCTTTTCTGAGTTGGCTGTGAAAACGACTGTTGTAGGTGGTAATAAGGGGAAGTGATCAGGTCTATGAGACCCATTTGGGACTGAAAAGGGAAACAAGCAGATGTTGATGTGATGTTAAAGGCACTGGAAGAGAAGGAAATGACAACACATTGAAGATTAGATGACCAAGGGATGATCATGCAAGTAATGGGTCTCTTCGAGTTGTAGGTGTCCATACAGTCTTAGATAAGATCTAGGGGAATAAACTTCCTAGTTCATATAGTTGTCTGAAAATTACTAATAAGGGAAATATTGGTTTTAGAGGTCACCTTTATTTATCTTCCTAAACTCTATTTCATACATTAGAAGAAATTATGCATGATTCTGTTATGTATACTTTGTTGAACTGCTATTGGGCAAAGTTACACTTATTTTTTCTTAATTTTTGGGCTTGCCTGATTGTCCATGTGGTACGATTTCTGTTAGAAGCAGCAGATTTTAGCAGGGAGAAGAAAGAGAGCAAACTGATATCTCTCTCTCTCTCTCTCTCTCTCTCTCTCTCTCTCTCTCTCTCTCTCTCTTTCTCTCATCTCAATCCACCATTGAGATGGGGGGTGGGGGTGCTCCATTTCAGTAACCATGATAGGCAACCTCTCCAGGGCAGTGGTGAGCCAAGTGGTGGCAATGATGCTACATTCCTTTGACTCACCTTTACAACCACTACCAGCTTCTGAAGCTTACTTGGCTTCGGCTTCACAGCAATTCCTGCTGGTTGGACATACAGCCAAAATAATTGTCTGATCATCTAAGAATGCATTTGCTTCTGAGGTACAGATAGGCTGAGACTTGAGGCCTAGCACAGTCATACTCTGGCTGCTTGGAAGTACAGCTATCCCTCAACATCTGTAGAGGATTGAGACTAGGAACTGCCTCCCTTTGAATCCCCAAATCTTCATATGCTCATTTTCCTTAGACAAGATGGCATAGTGTTTACCTAGAACATATAGCCATCCTTCTGAATAATTAAATCATCTCTAGATTACTTATAATATATAATACAGTATATATGCCATGCAAGTATTTGTACTATATTATTTAGGTGTTAATGACAAGAAAAGTACATAGATATGCAGGACAGATAGATTTCTTTTTGAACATTTTCCTCCATAGTTGGTTTAACCTGCAGATATGGAGGGTTGATTTACCTGGAAGGACTGGGAAGGCATTGTGGCAATGCTTTGTGAGCCGGTATGTGAAAGCATCCTCTTGCCCCTTTGCTCATTACCCCCCTACAACTTGCCCTTCTTTGGTACTTCTTAGTCTCCCCATTTACTCTGCTTCTTCTTTACCCTTAATCTAGCTGTTTTTAAATCTTCTGTTAAAGAACAAGGAGGGCCTCTGCAGGAAATAAATGGGCCAAAGTATTTAAACTACCAGAACAGTGTACTTTATAATTTTCTAAAAATAAGATATTTACTGCTGTGGTGGTTCAGTATAAGATAGGACTTAAATACTTTGTAAAAGTTTTCTGACATACAACATACAAGTTGATTTGTATCACTTTATAAATTTAATTATTTCTCACACACTTTTTTGGGGGGGATTAAAGCCAGGGGTGTTTTACATCTAAGCTCTACCTCCCAGCCCTTGAGAAAAATTTGAAACAGGGTCTTGCTGAGTTGCTGAGTGCCTTGCTAAGTTGCAGAGGCTGTCCTTGAACCTATGATCCCGATATTAGCCTCCTAAATGTGGGGATTACAAGCATACAATACCACACTAGACTCCTACCACTTTTTAACCCCCTCCTGTAATTTTTCTCTATATTTTTGTCATTAACCCATAGCAGATCATGGCAGAATGCGTCATGAGGATTTACTCTTGGGGCTCATTGACTGTAGCAGTACTGTCCATTTGCCATGATGTAAGGAACAGTTCACAGAGTACCAAGCCCAGTTCTGACAGATGTGTACCTGAGTACTTCATAAAATGAAATGGGAAAATATTTATCAAGTGCTTACTCAAATGTGCAAGGCATTTTGCTGAGCATGCTAATTAATACTGTGAGTAATAATAAGGCAACAGTGAGCTCTTCAAGCAAGTAATTTGTTTTAATTGAGAAGTTGCTAGAGAAGTGTTAAGGATGTTGTGGGAAGAGTGTTGAACTAGGCAAGGTGGGGAGAGAGGTGGCAGGTTTGAGTCCTAGCTGGAATTTTGACATGAATAATATGATCCTCTATGCAAATCACTTCCCCACTCAGGGTTTCAGTGTTTTGGGCTAGATCACTGTAAACATTCTGTGGATTGGTTCATAAAATATGTGGAGGAGATTCCAGAAGATGGCATGTTCTCTTTTGCCAATTGAGCTGTGCAGGTTGAACACCCCTAAATGCTTAGATTTTGGAACATTTTCTATTTTGAATTTTCATATTATGGACTTTCAAATGGTAGCGTCTAAATATTTCAAAGTCTGAAAAAAAAAACTTTAAATATGAAACACTTGTGCTTTTAAGATTTCAGATAAGGGTTACTCAACCTGCACATGTAATGATTTGCTATGATATGTCCCTTGTACATATATTTACACACTGTAATTATACCAAATATGAAGATAAATCAGTTTTTCTCAAAGGGATTCATTGGACCAGAAGTCTAAACATCACCTGGGAGCTTATTAGAAATGCAAATTCAGCAGGGTGTGGTGGTGCATGCTGGTAATCCCAGTACTTGGGAGGATTGCGCAGGTTCAAAGCCAGCCTCAGCTACTTAGTGAGGCTCTCAGAAACTTAGACCCTGATTATTTATTATTATTATTATTATTATTATTATTATTATTATTATTCTCTACTGGGAATGGAATCCAGGGACATTCTATCTCCAAGTTACACCCCCAGCCCTATTTTTTATTCTTTTTTATGAAACAAGGTCTCACTGATTTGCAAAGGACTGTTGGCAAACTGTGATCCTCCTGTCTCAGCCTCCCAAATGCTGGGATTACAAGCATGCGCCACCACACCCAGCTGAGATCCTTTTTTCAAATAAAATATAAAATAGATCTTGGGGTGTAGCCCAGAGGTAGAAAGCCCCTGGGTTCCATCCCCAGTAACACACACACACACACACACACACACACACACACACACAGTCACGAAATACAAGTTCATGAGCCTCATCCAAGACTTGCTGAACATGTGTATTCTTTTATTTTTGGAGGGTGGAGAATGGAAATTGAAACCAGGGGCACTGTACCTCTGAGATACACCCAACCCTATTTTATTTTTTATTTGAAACAGGGTCTTGTTAAGATGTTGAGAACCTTGCTAAACTGTTCAGGCTTGCCTCAAACATGAGATCTTCCTGTCTCAATCTCCCAATTTCTAGGAATTATGGGCATGCACCATTGACGCACCTCAGCCATGTGTGTTACAGTGTAATGCCCCCCTCAGCAAATTTGGCTGCTCACTAATATTTGGTAATTTTGAGCTGTAGGAATTTGGGGCAGTTGTTCTCAACCTTGGCTCTGTACTAGATTCATCTGGAGGAAACTTTATTGGGGGATGGATACTTCCTTAGTCTCTTTGTGCTGCTATAACAAAGTGCCTGAGTTTATGACATTTATAAAGAACAGGAATTTATTTCTCACAGTTCTGAAGGCTAGAAAGTCCAAAATCAAGGCACCAGCAGGTTCATTTGTCTTGTAAAGGCTGTTCTCCATTTCCAAGATGGTGCCTTGGAGCTGTATTCTCTGGAGTGGAGAAAATGCTGTGTCCTCACGTAAAATACGGTGGAAGGAGGAATGTAGGTTTGAGGCCAGCATCAGCAACTTAGTGAGTGCTTGTTTCAAAATTAAAAAAAAAAAAGCTGCGGCATAGATCAGTGGTAGAACTCTCCCTGGGTTCAAACTACAGCTTCACATAAAAAAAGAAATTTGGGCTTTAGATTATTGTGGAGGAAAGTTTTGGGGAAAAAGTGAGTGATATACTCAAGGTGGTACTTTTTTGTAGTAGTAGGGATTTAAACTGGGGTAGGGATCTACCAGTGAAATACATCCTAATTCCTTTTTTTTAAATTTGGGAACAGGGTCTCACTATATTGCCAAGGGTAGCCTTGAACTCAGGATCCTCCTATCTCAGTCTCCCATGGACTGGTATTACAGGGACGTGCTATTGCGTTTGGCTCTTGAGGTGGTATATATGAGAGATTTTCCTGAAAGAAGGTAACATTCCCTATAGTCAAGATGTCTGATAAAGCTGGGTGTTATCTCAGTACTTGGTAGGCTGAGACAGGAGGATTGATGTTCAAAGCCAGCCTCAGCAACTTGGTAAAACCCTCAGCAAGACTCTTTTTCAAATTTTAAAATAAGGCCAGGTGTGGTAGTGCATACCTGTAATCTGAGTACTTGGGAGGCTCAGATGGGGATGCATCAGCATATTAGCAAGACTGTCTACAACATAATGAGACTGTCAAAACAAAAAATGAAAAGGGCTGGGGGTGTAGCTTGGAATTAGAATACCCCTGGGTTCAGTCCCCAGTGTCATGAAAAGAAAAGCATGATAATGTAGTCTAAGTGTAAAGTGACAAAGTAAGACTATAAAAATGAGATTATTAGGAAGAAAGGCATGAAAGTTGCTTTGGAGGAATATGGGGAGGTTTTGATAAGGGTTCTGGGGTGATAGGTTTTCAAATGGCTGTGGTGCAACCGTTCTCAGACTTCAGGGAGGGCCAGTATTCTCTAGATGCATCTCTCAAAATTGTCACTTACTGATTTATGCAGTCCTTGATCTCTTATTACTTCTTTCTCTCTCTTTTTGTGTATGTTTGTATGGTACTGGGGTTTGAGCCCAGGGGCATTCTACCTTTGAGCTACACCCCCAACCCTATATTTTAAAGTTGTTTTTATAATAAAATAGGATCTTACTAAGTTACAGAGGGCTTTTCGATAAGTTGCTGAGGCCAGTCTCAAACCTGAAGTCCTCTCCTGTCTTAGCCTCCCAAGTACTGGGATTATAGGTGTGCACCACCACACCAGTCTTCCCTTATTTCTTTGACTTACTTCCAGTTTTCTGGGGGGACCATAGCAAGTTATATAAAAATAGAGTTAGAGTCACCTAAAAAGCTACCAATGGTCATCATGTCAGGAAGAAAAAATGCTGTTTTTCTTAACGAAAGAATGTTTGGAGTTGTGGGAAAGTTGTAAACTTGGCAATGATTCATTCAAACCTCTCAGTCAATTAAGCAGATTTTTATTTTATCATTTGTTTTATTTGGGAGCTGTGGCAATAGTCATTGAAAGAACATCAATCTCCCTATTTTTGAAACAAAACAAAAATATCATTGGACATTAGGGCAAAGGTCAAGAATTTCAAGGTTGTACCTTTTGACTTTAGCAAATATTTGTCACTCCATTTTTCTTACTGGGTTTCACCATTTGATTTGTGTTTTGCTTTGTTCTCATTTTTTCCTAATCCCTGACAATTTTAGTGTTCTCTATCCTATTTTTGATGGTTCTTTTTATTTATAAGTATTCCTAATATTTTTAATAAGTCAGTCTAAAGTAAGCAAATATATCCCTTATTTTTCTTATTTATGACCAAAAAGTTCCTTCAAATTTGCATCCAGAAATGGCCCACAGAAAGAGTCCCTTGGTATTTATTTGGGGAACAGTGGGGAGCACTGCCTGCCCTTCTCTTTGTTAGTTTATAGCTCATGCCACATTAAGGAGGAAAGGCACTTCTTATTCACTAGTAACCTGTCAAACAGATTCAGTATTTTATTTATTTATTTATTTATTTACTTATTTATTTATTTATTTTTGCAGTGTGGGAGATCAAACCTGGGGCATTCAACCTCCAAGCTATACTCCCAGCTCTATTTTTATTTATTTATTATTTGGAAACAGGATATTTCACTAAGTTGTAGAGGGAGTCACTAAGTAGCTGAGGCTGGATGCGAACCTGTGATCCTTCTGTTTCAGCTTCCCAAGTACTGAGATTACAAGTATTTGCAGCCACAAACAACTAGATTCAGTATTTTAAAAGGTTATATATATTCCAATGCAAAGTTTAAAATGACTCATTACCTACCTATGGTAGACTTGTGCACATTTATTCTTTGAAGGAATTTGCAAAAATCTTTGGGAAATCCTGGGTTAATCATAGCTTTAAATGTGTAGTGAATATAATAAATAGCCTTAAAATATATAACCTGTGAGGCTGGGTGTGGTGGTGCACACTTGTAATTCCAGTACTTGGGAGATTGAGACAGGAGGATCACAGGTTTGTTGCCAGCTTCAGCTACTTAGTGAGGCCTTGTAATATATATATATATATATATATATATATATATATATATATATACATAATCTTGCTTTCCCCAAATTGTATAGGGTTGAGCCCTATTTCCAAGTTTTGAAGATTATTATATCATATAAAATAAGTGTAGAAGCTTTTGTGGAATAAATTAGCTTAATAGAAGGATACAAGATTGGACATTTTATATTCCTATAACTGATAATATCCTTTTAGTTTTGTTTCTTATTAATACATCATTAAAGGTTTGGTTGCATTGTACATCTTGACTGTCGGAGTTATTAAAAATGAGGTGTCTTTCATTTCAGCCATTATTTTTAATAAATTTTTTTGCTGGGCAAAAGCCAATCTATCAGTTCTTCTGCTAAAGGAAATGTGGCCATCTAGCTATATTTATTATTGTATTTTATGGCAATGTTTAAAACATGATTTCAGCAGTGCATATCTCAGTATTTCTGACTCTCATAGTAGCACAAGTAGGGTAAAAGAATAAAAGTGGAGCAAATGAGAAGTCAGAGCTGCCAGTTACCATCACAAATGGACTTAATTAAGAAGATGTTTGGAAATTCACTAGTTCTTTGATTTCTTAGGTGGGAAAGAACATTCTGAAGGACATGATTAAGGAATGATTGCCATGGCAACCACATTCAGAGTATCTGGAGAAGACAATAAATCCGTGGGGATCATCCATTTTGATTGATTCAACTGGTCTTTTTAGTCCATTCAAACAGCTGTTGTCTCTGGATTTTATTTTTCCATATAATTTACTTGATTGATAGGTGATTTGGGGATCATTTAAGCTTGGCTGTAAGCAGTGATAGGGTCATCAGTGTATAACCAGAATTCTTTTGTTAAACCTGAAGGAGAGATTGAACATCACTAAAAGTAACTACTACTGGCTTATGCTGGGATAATACAAAATGGTTTATTTTATTTTCCATATTCTGTCAGGATGGGATAAGATTAACATGACTTATTTTGAAGCATGTCTGACCCTAAAGTGTTTGAATTTTAATTGGGATTACTTCGCTGTCATCACATTTTACCCAGTGTGTTTGGCTGTAGTTCTGGCTTTATTCCTTGACTTGCATAATATTGTCAACACAATTTGTATTATGTCTAGTTAGAGCCACAGTTATATGCTGATTGGAAAGTATGCACAAATATAATGACCATGAGATTCTTCATCCTCCCAACCCCAGCTACTGTTAAGTGACACACACTGGTACAGACCATAAAGAGGCATAGGGACACAAATGCCTTTCGCATCTCACAAATCACTGTAAAATTCTTAATGGACTTGTTCTTGATGGGTAAACCATAAACTATGGCAGAGGAGACTGCTCTAGCCGATGCCTCAGCCTTCAGACCTTTCCTTTCCCTCTTCTGCCCTCTGGAGGGTGTCAGGGAACATGAAATGCAAGGACTTCTCTGAAAGGAACAGCCAGGGTCCTGGACTGGTTAATAGAAGACAACTTTCCTGCCTCTTCACCACCTGTAGTCACTCCCCAACCCAGAACTTGTAGAAGTGAGGAGCAGACAAGAGAGAAGGCTCTAGCAGGACAGAGATATTAAGAAGGAAGCCATTCTGGTTCCTTCAAAGAGAATCTAATATGAATCAGATCCATCCCTAGGAAAAATCAATTCCAAAAGGGCAAGATGAAATAGGATATTAAAGCTAGAGTATGAAGGATTCAGGTTTTTAGTTCAAGCTGAATTGAATCTAAAGAGGAGTAATTATTTGGTGCCAAGTGTGTGTGTATGCTATAGCAGTAGAAATAATTATCCATTTAATATTCAGCAAGTGCCTGTTTGGTGAGAAGCACTGCCAGGTGCCTTTCATGTACTTACCTCTTTGCCTTTGTTAGGTCAGTTGCTATGATGAGGGTCATAGAAGTAGCATGGCTATTGAGAAGTGGGGTGGGATCTGAACCCAGGCAATCATACTCTGGCACCCTGGCTCTGAACAGCTGTGCCATGCTTCATTCTCATTGCAACTTCATAAAAGTGTGTGGTATCTTCTAGAAACAGTGAGTTCTATCTGAGTGGTGTGTGAATGGTGGGAGAAGAGCCTGAGCAGAGCCTTTTGTAGATATAAACCATGTTAAGTACTGAGAGATAGATAAGAAAGATGTTTGTCTCAGCTACCAAGAAACCTAAATTGCATTCCAAACAAATTGTACTGTGGACCAAAAATACATATTTATATCTATATGGTAGACTATGAAAATACTGTCTTATAGGTGTATAGGTGGAAAAAGGAGTGGGTGTTTCTTGGATTTCAATAACTTTTAAACATTTTCTTTTTAATGTTAGCTCTTCACCACTGGCTAAGATGTACCTTCCACTGGACTTTTGAACTGGTCTACAAAAACTGTCTCTGTATTCATTAGCTTTGTCCATTTTGAATTCAGAAGAGTCATGACTGCAGCCATCAAGATTTCGTGTGTGTTTTTGTGCGTGTGCGTGTGCATGTGTGTGTATGTATGTGTGTGTGTGTGTGTGTGTGTGTGTGTGTGTCTCACTGGGTTTGAACCCTGGGACATTCTACCTCTGAGCTGCCCTCCTAGCCCTGTTTTATTTTTTATTTTGAAACAATGTCTCACTAAATTTTTGAGGCTGACTGCAAACCTTCAATCCTCCTGTCTCGGCCTCCCAAGTACTGAGATTACAAGTGTGCATCACCACCCCAGCTAGTCATCAGTATTTCTTAAACAGATTAACCCATTAGCTTCCTGAACTGCACCAGCTCTTTATTGTCTCGTGTAACATTTAAGTCTATAGTCACTGTCTGTTTGCTGATCTGCATAGAAACAGTTGGTGTCTGGTGGTGGGGGAGTTCAAGCCTGGTTATGATTCTTAGTTTATGTTTCTCCTATTGCCATGGATACTTCTCATGAGCCTCCTGTGTGTCAGGCACTGTTCTGGGCATGGGGACAGAACAGTGAAGAAACAGCTGGGTCTTGCTCTCAGAGAGCTGTCTTTTCCTCTGATTTTGATTGTAAGGCAGTGTAAGGCATAAAGTGATGATGCAGATGGGCGCATGGGGCAGTATGGGTCAGGGAGGGCAGCATGTTGTGCTGGCCAGGATTTGTGACATGGATGTGAACAGTGCAGGGCACACCTGTTTCCTAGTGCTGCAGAACCATCCATACTGGGATGAGTGTGCCCGCCAGACTGCATCCTAATTCTGTTGTTGACTGGCGATAACTTCAGTGGTCACACTGCACCTCGTCTCCATGGCAACACCTCTAAATATTCCTCTGGTGACTTGTGTTCTACATTCTAGCTGGATCTGAGCCCTCCTGTGGCAGAATATATTCTAAAGATGTTAAACGAGAAGAAAAGGCCCAACTAATAAATCTATTCTAAACGACTGAGTCATTTGTTTTGATTACCCGGGTGATTGCCAAATGTTAATTTAAAACTGAAATAGGCCATGAGCTCACTCCCCTAACAATGCTGAGTGTTTGAGCTAATACAGCTTGATAATGAGGGAGGCAGAGCCACTGCCAGTGCTAATGTTATATGATAAACAGACATTTGGAGAAATATGCAGAACATCTTGGCAGTTCTCCTTTAACTGTAAAAGTTGTAAATATAAAGTCAAATCTGTTACCATGAGCCATTTCAAAAGAAGTTGACTTTTTTTTTTAGAATTTCTGAATTTTCTTCTAAAAAGGTAATTTGGTCTCTTGGTTCTCACTTTTCTCCCAACTTAGGCAACTGGAAGCCGTTGTCGACTATATCCAGCCCTTGCCAAATACATCCTGTTCTCCACACATCCAGTGTGAGGTGAGTTTTACTAATTGTCACACATTCTTCTGCTGATCTCCAGTTTCCAATTTGTACTGTTGGGGGCAGCTTTGTGCAAGAGCCTTTATTTGTATAGGAAGTTTAAAAGGTTTATTTTAATTGGCCCAACCAATATCACTGCTTACCCTAAATATTAGCTCGCTGGGGAATGCCTTTTCAAGGGAAAATCTCATTTGCTTTCAACTTGGGGGCATGAAAAGTGAATGTGCCAAGCACAACAGAAGCATTAGAAGATTTGCTTGAAAATAAAGACCTACTCATGTCGCAGCATGAGCATTAGGGCACAAGAAAGATGCGTGGAGCAAATACTAGGGTGGGAGAGAGGAGACTCCTGCCAGAGTTTGGAAAGGTGGTGCTAACCATATCAACCATCAGGACTCTTTCTGCCCTTAGTGGAAGGGGCCAAGGTACAGGACTGCCATTGCAGAATCTGGTGATAAGAACACCAAGAGTGCTTTTGTTGGGGTACATTAACATTCACATGCATTTTTTAAAAAATTCCTTCAAGTATATACAGCAGTTCCTCTGCATTGGTGTGAGCAACAAGATTGCCCAGACCTTTCGTATATCATGCATTGGCTAGTTACCCTTTCGTTTTCTTCATTATTTAGCCATAGTGATGATACAGGCTTCATTTCTTTTCTTGAGAAAAGGGACGCTGACCTTTGAAAATGATAGGGAGACCTAAAAGGTGGCACATTCAGGCTCAATGGAGGAATGTTTGTTCCTTTTTGCACCCCAGTCACTGTGCATTTACAAAATGGAATGCAACATTTGCCAGTAGTCAGCATTTCCAATTTTGTCCACCAAAAGGTTGCTGTGTTTTTTCCTTCTCTGTCCAGTCACCTCATCACACAGCCAGATATTCAGTGTAAGTATTTAAGCTATAGTTATGGTACATGTTTACTCGGCAGTGAGACTTGCTGTTGTTATATGTTTACTAGCTGTAAAATTCACAGATTTTAAAATACAGGTTGAAAAGCTTGGGACAAAAGAGAGTCCCATGTCAGATTTTGGAATATTTGCATGTACATAATGAGATACCTTCAGGATGGGACCAAGTCTAAACACACATAAAAATATGTTTCATAATCACCTTATACATATAGCCTTAAGGTAATTTTTCATTTTTTTTTAAATTTGTTACCAAGATATATCTCAAAGAATGAAAAAGATAGGACTAATTTTTAGAAATTTTAATCTGAATTTTCTCCATAATTTTTCAATTCTGGTGGAAGTCTGAAGTTCTTCCAAGGGTCTGGAGCTTTAAACTGGTTAAAGCTGGGTATGGTGGCACATGCTTGTAATCCCAGTACTTGGGAGGCTGAGACAGAAGGATCACAGGTTGGAGGACAGCCTCGGCAAGGTAATGAGACTCTTGACAACTTAGTGAGACTCTGTTTCATAATAAATAATAATAATCTGAAACTTGATAAAGCTTCATCAGTAGAAAACTGTGTGTTTGTGTGTGTGTGTGTGTGTGTGTGTGTGTGTGTGTGTATGTGTTTTACTGAAAATTGAACTCAGGGGCATCCTACCTCTGAAATAAATTTCCCAGCCCTTTTATTTTTAATTTTGAAACAGGGTCTCTCTAAGTTGCTTGAGGGTCTTGCTAAGTTGCTGAGGCTGGTCTCAGCCTCCCAAGTGCTAGGATTACAGGCATAGGCTACCATGCCTGGCAAGACTGTATTCTTAAGATGGAAAATTCTCACTAAAGTTTTTCAAACTCATATTTGAAGTGGTTTTCTAACACAAAGATTACTCCAATGAGATCTTTATTCTGGCCAAAATTTGATGCCTTTTGGTTTTTCTGTTAGAGCAATGAATTTCTCAGGTAAGTTAAAGACTGTTAAATTCCGTTGACCCATGACAGAAGTACATAGGATTATGCAGTTGCTTCATGTGTTTTTTCTAACTTTCATTTATTCATTCAGCCCTACTGTGTGCCAGACCAGGAATATAGTGGTGTGTAAGACAAGATAATAATTTATTTGGATCTGATATTTCTTCAAGCATAGGTCATTCCCGACCTTATTTTTCTTTTAGCAGAAGAGGAAACTGAAAATTGTTTTTGTCTTTTTAAATCAGTATAAGCATGTGATTATAGCTGGGGCTGCAATTGTGCCTGGAACTTTGATGCCCCCAAGATGGACACAAATGTATACTATGCATTTCATACTATGTTTTTTTAAACTTTGTTTGCAATAATTGAATGGTTCAGGAAAATGGGCTTTGTAGTATCCACAGAAAGATAAAAAATAGTGTGTGCCATTTTAAGTTTAACTATTTATCTCAGATAAACTTTTTTTTATTTATGTATTTATTTATTTATTGTGGTAGTGCAGATTGAGCTCATGTGTGTTTTATTTTAACCTTTCAGCTATGCTCCCAGACCTTTTCATTTTGAAATAGTGTCTTAGTAAGTTTCTGTGCACCCTGGCCTTGAACCTGTGATTCTCCTATCTCAGCTTCCTAAATACTAGGATTATAGGTGTAGTTTACCACACTTGGTTTTCAGATAAACTTTATCATTCTGAATTATAAAGTCTGTGGTGACAGACTTAAGTTACACAGCTGTAATCCCATTACCTGGAAGGCTGAGCATAGGAGGATCTCAGATTTGCAGCCAGCTTCAGCAATTTCATAAGACCCTGTTTCAAAATTAAAAAAAAAAAATAGAGCTGGGGTGTAGTTCAGAGGTAGAATAGCCCTGTGTTCAATTCCATGTACCAAAAAGTAATAAAATATCATTCAGAAACTTGAAATTATTCCATTTGGCTGCCTTTTAGTATATAGAATTATTTGAACATAAGCTTGAACACAGCACAATTCTTTTTTTTTTTTCTTTTTTGTGGTAGGAAAAAAATCTCTTTTAAGGATGAAACCCAGGGGCATTCTACCTCTGAGCTATATCTCCAGCCCTATTTTTATTCTTTATTTTGTGATCATTTTATTTTATTTTATTTTATTTGGTGGTACTGGGGTTGCTGGAAGCCCTTCTACCTCTAGTCTACACTCCCAGACCTATTTTTACATTTTTTTATTTGGAAACAGGGTCTCCTAAGCCAGCGCACGCAGCTGGCTTCAAATCTGCACGATCCTCCTGTCTCTGCCTCCCAAGTGTGGGGATTACAAACGTGTGCCACCACACCCCGCTTATTCTTTATTTTGAAACAAGGTCTCACTGAGTTGCAAAGGGCCTCACTAAGTAGCTGAGGCTGTCTGAGAACTGCAACCCTCCTGTCTTAGTCTTCCAAATGCTAGGATTATAAGCATTTACCACCACGCCCAGCAGCACAATTCTTAACACATATACGAGCTGGGCTAAATACGAGTCCTCTGTATTTGTATTATAATAATGAAAATATTAATTATGTTTTCACATTTAGGAAATACTTGTATCACTAACGTGGTCATTTCATTATTGATTTGGCAGCTTTTTGATATTCACAAAACACAGAATTTTAAAAGACAGTAGTCACAGTGATTTGATGCATCTTATTTTTATTGAAATGACCTCTTGGAGCAGTAAAGTAAGTATGCAGATTAGTACAGATGGATCACATAGGCTTATAGAGTTTTGAAATCATCAGTCTTGAGCTAAGGTATCAAACTGGTTGGCTGGAACTGGCATATCGAGATGTTCTTTTAAATTTTCAAGTGAATTTCCAGAATTTAAAAATTGAGAAATTTCACATTTTAAAAAATCCAGATTTTAGGCTTTTCTTGGAATATCAGAAGATCTGGCTACACCAAAGCTGCATTTCTATTTGACTGTACTAGCGGCCAGATCGATATTGCTGCTGTTCCTTTAGATGGGCCAGCTACAAGTTCTGTGATTTTTCCAAAGTCTTCAATACTCTCCACAGTCTCTTTGACACTAAGGATAAGGGTCAGTTGCTGTTATTGTAATGTTTCACTCATGTAGGCACATAAGTTTTCAATTTAAAATCTAGATAAGATTTTGGTGGCAAACCAAAGGAGGTCCTTTCGCAAGAACAGCTTGCTGATTTCCAGGTACACCATGTTGAGTGATATTCATTTGAAAGAATTGAGGGTTAGTACTTTACAGGAAGA
The DNA here is from genome assembly GCF_963383645.1 of Muscardinus avellanarius. NCBI lineage: Eukaryota > Metazoa > Chordata > Mammalia > Rodentia > Gliridae > Muscardinus > Muscardinus avellanarius. Next base: position 70,995,799 of record NC_137792.1, on the reverse strand, counting down.
ATGACTTCTAATGGTACCTGATTAAGAGAAAGAACATCTACAGTTACAAGGTTTTATCTAATTGGGAAATTTGTGTGGACTTCCTTGGTGTTTCTCGAATATGAAGGTTCTGATGTAGCAGGTCTGGAGTAGGGTCTGAGATTATGCGATTCCTGTAAGTACCAAGGAGTGCTGCTAATCTGAGGGTCTACCTCTATATGAGACATAATGGGACTTCACCCTAAAGCAATTCAAAGAAAAGCAGGCAATGTTATTTCTAGTACTGTCACTTCATCTTTGACCTGAGAGAAGAAATCTTTGTTTTAATCAGTCAAGGAGTCCTTCCTCGTTCCATCCCTCCTTCCTTTTCTCACTCTTTCCTATCCCTTTCCCTCTCTCCTTCCCTCACTTCTTCCCTCCCTTTCTTCCTCTTATTTATGGTGTTGGAGATCAAAACCAGGAATTCATGCATGCTGAGCAAGTGATCTACCAGTAAGTTATAGTCCCAGCCCAAGAAAGAGAGCTTATCAAGACTATTTCAGTCATATCTTCTTAGATAAGCCCAGGTTCAATTTGGTTGTGACAGAATAGGTGAAATATTAATTATTTTGAATACAACTAGTATATGTAGAAGATAAATGTTCATTTGAATATTTGTTCTAAATAATGCACTTCTAGTTTAAAAAGCTAGATATATTAAAGTTTAAGAATCATGAAGTAGGGATTAGAGCTCTTAATTTTATTATTATGAGTGAATATATTTATGGGGTTCTTTGGTTATAAATAAGATCACAAAAAACAGTATAGTTATCAAATCCCTAGATAGATCAAAACCTTGTAAGCTATAAAATGATAAAAAAAAGTCAGAAAGAGCTAGACTTGGTGGTGAATGTCTGTAATCCCAGTATTTGTGAAGCTGAGACAGGATTGGAGGTTTGAAGATATATTCAGCAATGTAGTGAGACTCTTAGCAATTTAGCAAGACCCTGTTTAAAAAAAAAAAGCTAGGCGTGTAGCTCAGAGGGAGAATGCCCATGGGTGGTCCAATCCTCAGTACTACACAAAAAAATGGATGAATGGGATAAAAATGAATAGATCAGCCAGGCATGGTGGCACATGCTTGTAATCCTAGTACATGAAAGGCTGAGCCAGAAGGATCCAGGTTGGAGGAGGATAGTCAGCAAATAGTAAAACTCTCATCAATCTAGCAAGACCCTATTTCAGAATAAAAAATAAAATAGGGCTGGGGGATAGCTTGAAGGTAGAATATTCCAGGGTTCAATCACCAGTGACAGAAAGACAGACAGACAGACACACACACACACACACACACACACACACACACACACACCAACCCCACCAGGGGTAAAAAAAGAAAATATCAATACATTCAAACATATACAACCCTACTGTGGAAAAGTATAATTTAAATCAGAAGAAGGAAAGTGAGCCAGGAAAGATTTGCTGCACATATGAAATGAGAATTAAGTTTTTTATTATTCACGGAAGTCTTTCAAATTGTACAAAAAGTATACATAGGCCTGATATGAGATAGGGACTCCATAAGTATTAGCTGAATGAATTTTCCAGTAGGTAGGAGGGTAAAAGGCATTTGTATTAACATCACAAATCATAAATGCATGGAAAAATGTTTCACCTCACTGGTATGTAAAGATAGCCATATCCAAACATCATTAGGATACATTTCAATCTAAATCAGCAAAACAAAAAGAAAACTTGATGCTAATTTAGTTACTGTTAGACAGACACATATTATTGCTGGTAGCTTTATAATTGGGTACAAAGCCATTTGGGGACATTATTTGGTAATATATGGAAAAAGTCACAGATTGGTACTCTTTAATCCAGTAATCCTATTTTTGGAAATGTGTTCTAAGATAAAATCGTATTGAGAAAAGAAGAAAAATTATATATGGTCTAAATATTTGTCACAGTGTCATTTTTAAGGATAAAAATTAGAATACATTTAAATTTTTAACGTTAGAGAAATGGTTAATTTACTCAAGAAATATTTTGGTTAAGTATATTGTGATACATCTATGCAGTGGGAGTCCATTAAACTGTTAAAATTATGTTTTGATGCTTGCATAACAATATGAAAGAATTTGTACAATATAGGCTCAGTAAGAAAAGCAATATGCAAACATATATATGTATATATACTATGATTATTACCATGTAAAGTGATAAGGACAAGAACTAGAAGACACATGGATAAATGTAATTATCACTTTGAGGTATCATTCATATTGTTTGTATATTTTACTATACGTTTTAGGTGAGTAGTACTTAAAGAATAAAACTTTCCACTTTTACCTACTTAATACCATATGGCAAGTAGGTTTCCCAGCTTATTACACAGTAGGTACTTAGTAAATAACTATGAAACATGATGAAAACTTTTTATCAGAGCCTAAATATGGAATTCCAGTAGTATAGTTCCTTCTTGAATCTTGCTTTTGTACTATCACTCCAAGCCCTCATTTCTCTTCTATGCTTTTGTGATTGGTGAGAGGCACCTCTACAGTATAAATATTTGTTTCAGAACTTTTAATTGATATTTAGTAGTTCAAGATAGGGAATGAGTCTTTATATCTAAAGATCTAGTGGGCATGTAAGGAGGATCTTTACCTGTAATTTGAGGGTAATGCCCATTTCATCTTTTGAGTTCCTTTTTATAGGCCACAAAAATTCACTTGAAGGTTGTGAGCCTTCTCATGGTGGCCTCATCACCTCCACCTGTACCCCCATTTCAGATATCCTCATTGCCCTGCCATAAGTATACTTTTCTTTTTTAATTAGGTCAGTCACTTAATGTCTGTTTTTCTTTTTTGACATTTCCTCTGGCTTTGGAACCACATATTTTCCCTATACGTCATTGCCACCAGAGTTTCATGTTGCAGTCGTTTTTCAAGGGGAATGACGAGCACATTTCTGAGGGGGTGGGTAGCTCTTGACTCTTTTGCTTTTTCTTGAATGAGCTTTTGTATTTCTTTTGGGCCTAGTTTTGTTGGTTTTTTTAGTGTTCAGAGTCAGTTATATTTGGATTGAGTGATACTTAAGTAAAAATAATGGTAAGTCAGAGTTATGTCTGGCAAAGGTGCAGAAGATTTGTTAAGGTTGCTGGTTTATTTCTCTCTGTCTCTATGGAGACTAAATGTGGGTCTGGAATTTAATGGACTTAATTTTGACCTCTTGTAACATCTTCTAATTTTCTCCAGCCTACAATTTAAAAAGAATTCATTTTGACTTGAGGAAGGAACCTTCCCCATTTACAAAAACTATGAAAAAACCAAAACTATAAAAACTGTCAAAAAATTGAATCTCCAAAGTCTGATTATTACACAACCTTTAATAGAGTATATATCACATTTCTAAGGAGAGCTAAGAACACACACATACACACACGATCACTAATGTCCCATGGAGATAATTTTCAATGAAATAAAGTATTGTTCAGTGAATGTGAATGAACTGTAAGAACTTTCTATGCAACTTTTATAAGTATATTAAACCAATGGGAACATCAATTGGTTTATTAAACCAATGGGAACATCAATGGGAACACTACTTTTAAAAATGTTCTTTATCTATTATAAGATTATTAATCTACATGCATATAAATATTCAGACTATATTTCAGAGTATTAATATATTAAATTATGCCATAGAAGTCCACAGTAAAGGTTAGGTTTGGCCAGGATTCCTATAGAAGAAGTAAGATTTGGACACAAATTAAAATCTAGTGTTTCATCTATACTCAATTGATATGAAATGAAGACACAGCTGATTTATAAGGTAGGTAAAGTCAAACCACAGTTAGTTCAAATGATCATATATTCTCTTCCATATGGTGTCTTGCAAATTAGAAAGATATTTCAATTTTAGGGAATTCATTAATTTATCCAAAATCAATAATTTATCCAAAATCAAATGCTTTACTTAAGGCTAGTATATACTGTTACTTTTTCATGGTTAACATTTGCAATACCTTTTACTTTCTCTATGACCAATCTCCCATATGGAATTTTCCTTAAAACCAAAACAAAGGAATCAGAAAATGTTTAAAAGGCTGCGGCAAGGGAAGTGACCCATGTCCTTCCATCCTTTACTTCTCAAGCAGAAGATAATAGATTTCAGGTCTGTTATCATGTTCAGTTCAAGTATAGTAGTTACTTGTGGATACTTAATATTTTTGCTAAGATTTTGAACATCATAAAACCTCGGTAGATGTGTAAGTTCTTTTAATATCATGTCTATGGTCACCACTTATATTAATAGGACAGGAGGCTTGAGAAACCAACAGCAGATGCTCACTTGAAAAAGAGATCCACACTCGTGCGATTAATGTTGGATGTTCCTTTGAAATCTTGACTCACAATGTCTCATAGCTGTGAAATTAGAAAATCTATTAGGTTAAGTTCATAGGTAAATCATACATTTTGTTATGGATAGGATAAATACATATGAGATTAGAGCTTTCACAGAAATTGCACTAGTAAGGCCTAAGCCCTTAACACTTGACAATTTGTAACACTTTTATCACCACTGTTACCATTGTCATCATCATTATTATCCTTTAAACCTTCTATCACATGTTGAAAGCCACTATGAGAACTGTGTTCACTTATAATTGTTATAATTTATGTATCTTTTTATTTCTTTCATTGTTAATACTTCAGAAGAGCACTAGGGATCCTATCAATGTAAGTAGAAATGGATGAGATATATAAAATATATTTATGTATATTTTATAAATGTATACATTTTCTATTTATGTATCTCCTTTTCTACCCAGCCAGATAAATGTCAAACTTATTTGGAGCATCTTTCACTGAGGATATCCAATTAATAGATAAACTTTTTTTTTAAAGTTCTTCACCTAAAGAAAAAAATAATGGTCCATAAGTAGTTTGGTGAGAATTTATTGTCTTTGTTGAGTTTGTGGATATTACTTAAATGATGGAATGTGTCTATGTGATATGGCCTTTTCTATATGCATTTTGCATTAAAATAAAATAGCCTTATAAATTCCTAAGTTACTTAAGGTATTCCACATGTTTCTTTCTCAGAATCAATATACCTTTTTTTTGAAACAGGATCTCACTCGGTTGATGAGAGTTCTGCTACTTGCTGAGGTTCTTCTCAAACCTGCAATCCTCTTTTCTCACCCTCCCAAGTACTGGGATTACACATGTGCGCAACTGTGCTTAGCTTCCCTTATAGCCTTTTCTGTGGATGACAGTGAGGGTGTGAATACATAGTTGTCAATGTATGTGGGCCAGGGCTCTCTTAAATGGTTTTGCCACAGACTACTTGGAGAGACTGAGTTCCTCCTTTAGGCTCATGTAATATGTTTTGAATAGTATAACTTGTGCCAATAGTTATAGTCCATTCTTCGTGTTTCTAGTGCTGCTTTCTGTAATATCAGTCCTTCTAAATTCACATAGGAGCTTGGCCTGCCAGATTTTTGACCCTCTAATGGGTGTTTCCCATTTTTCCTACTGGGACAATCTAAGGTATGAGGAATAAAGGATTTGCTTGGGGTTACTACTTAAATTATACTCAACTTTCCCAGGAGACTGGAAGCTTTTTAAGAAGAATCCTGATATTTCTTCTTGTTATGTCTTTTATACCATTTATAAATGCCACCCACTTAATAGACATTGACTAGAGATACAGTGAACTAAATGAAAGGCATTGAATATTAAATGGAGAGAAACTGAGAGTTCCCCCTAAAAAATGGGAACAAGACAAGTATGTCCATTATCACCACTTCTTTTCAATATAGTATTTGAGACTCTAGCCAGAGCAAGAGAAGGAAATCAAGAGTACAAATAGGAGAACTAAAACTATTCCTATTTGCAGATCACATGATATTATACTTAGAAAATACAACAAACTCAACCAAAAAAGCTTATAGAACTGATCAACAAATTCAGTAAAATGTCTGGATACAAAATCAATCTTAAAAAATCAGAAACTTTCTTGCATTCTAACCATAAAACCACTGAAAAAGAACTCCACAAATTTCAAGCCATAGCATTTCCTGATGTTACCCAGTACAACCTCAGGATCTTTGACTCCCTGTTCTTTTAATAGCCATCTTTCTGGAATCATTGGAAATGTCCTCAGATAGAATTGTCTTTTCTACCTCATGACAGTGTGGTGTGGCATCACTTTTTTCCAGCATTTTATTACAAACTGGTTTGAACAGAAATGTTGAAATTGTATATTGAACGTTCTTATTCTTGCCAACTAGTTCTACAATTAGACATTTTACTATATTTGCTTTATCAAATGTTTATGGATCTATTTGTCTGAATTTTTTGATAAGCTGCAGGCATATGTTCACTTGATCCCTAAAAATTCAGCAGAAATGCTAAGATCCTTACATGTATTTTGATTTTGGCTAAGAAGACAAACTAAATCAGATGTGAAATGCATTCAGTTTTCAAACTCTAGGAAGTTTTTATTTGTTTATAGCCTTTGGTAAATATAAAAATACACACATATTGATGTCCTTTTCCCTCTAAATTACTCAATCATATTATTTGTACTGTTGAAACTGGGAAGGCTAGCCTAGGAAATACAGTTGAGGGTCTTGATTATAAGAGCAAATCTGTCGAATTGGTTTTAAGAGAGTAGCTTTAACAATCATAAGATAAAAGATTAGATTTAGGTACCATAAGTTGGGGATAGAGTCAAATATTATGGGCAGGGGGTAGAGACAGATGCAGATTCAGGAAGTTGACAGCATGACACCACTTCATTCTGTGAAGTCTAGAGAAGGATTAGTGGCTATTTATGTTACTTAAAGATAATGAATTTAATAAACACTAAAGTACAAAGAAAAGTCCTTCTAGACTAGTGGTTTTGTATTGTATTTCATGGAACCCTAGAATTCATAGATACGTTTCACCAACATTTTAGTTATATGTATACATATACTAAACTATTTACAAAATTAAGGAAAATGACAGATACACTCATGTGTGTTATATAGTACATTTTAACAGCCTGGAGAGCACTAACTGACTGTAAAATAAGTAAAGGTTATTTATGTCAACTTAAAATAAAATTTTGAATAGCACTTATCTGTCATCCATCAAAGCCAGGGTAATATTTCTGTTGGGTGAACAAAGACAGAAGGTCTACAGTGTGGCCATTACACTAAAGCCATGGGTGTTAAGGCATTGGCCTGTGAAGGCTGAAGTTACATTTGGGTTTCCAGTTACCATGAGCACTTATCCATTTGTTATATTTAGATTTTTTTAGTACCTTTAGGAATCTGGAAACAGATCAGTATATGCTTTCAACTTGAAACGACCATAAAAGGGGAGAGATGGTTAAGAAGCTGGAGGCTGGCTACAGTGTCATCCCTCAGATAAGGCTGTGCACATGGATTAGGGAACTTGTAAATGAAATGGTTCAAAAGAAGCCTGAAATATGTGTAATTAATTTTGAGACTTTCCTGGGCTTCTCAGATTCTGCCTGCAAAACCTTCCAGTGGGTTCTGCAGATTGATTTCCTTTGAAGGCAGTGGTGCTCACTTTGGTTCCTTCATTCCTGTGAACCATGTTCTGTGCCCATGATCTTACAGCCCTTTCCAAAGCCATGACCTATTTGCATTTAGCTGCAGTTCATTTTTCAAAGATTTTTGTAATATATATTCTCTTTCCCCCACCATTAAGAATGTTTTAGAAGTTGAAATGATTTTGCGATGAACACTTTTATACCCATCTTCGACAGTTAGCTATTAACAATATTTTGTTTTATTACATATCTATCTATCCACTAGTCCATCAAATTTTGGTAAAGCATTTCAAAGTGAATGTAGATTTCTTTAATTAACTTCATGTATTTTTATGCTCAAAGTCTACATTTTAAAAAATTACACAAATGTGCCTAAATTGCTGTAGAATTCTGTGAAATAAGATGTAAAATAAATGCCCCAGTTTTACTAGGAAAAAATTAGGAGCTTTATTTTAAAATTAATGGGTTTTCTGGAATTCTGACATAGAGTTGGAAAACAAAATACTATTTTTTGTTGTTTTGTGATACTGGGAATTGAACCTAGGGGCATTCTGCCATTTTATTTTATTGATTTATTTTAATATGCTTTTATTGGTGCATTATAGTGTCACATCATAATAATGGTAATCATGTTGACAGTAACATTCATACATGTAGCATTTTGGGCCTCACCCTTGCCTCCCCTCTTCTGAATACAGAGTACCGAGATTGATATTGGTATTTTCACATATGTACACATAGTTGATGATAGTAATTCTATTAGTGAACCTTACTCTTCCCCCTCCTCTTCCCTTAGACAATCTCCCTGGCTCCACTGAGGTTTGTCCTCCATTATCTGGAGTCCCTTTGATATAGCATATTAGAGAAAACATATGACCCTTCACTTTTTTTGATTGGCTAATCTCACAGCATAATTTTCTTCAAGTCCTTCCATTTTTTTTACAAATTACATAAATTTGTTCTTTATTGCAAAGTATAATTCTATTGTATGTATATTCCATAATTTTGTAATCTATTCATCTGTTGATAGTCTCCTAGGTTGTTTTCATAATTTGGCTATTGTGAATTGTGCTGCTATGAACCTGCATATATTAATGTAGTTCTATGACTTCAGCCCCTTTGGAAAGATACCCAGGAGTGGTGTAGCCATATCATATGGTGGATCCATTCCCAGTTTTCTGAGGAGTCTCCACTTAGAATTAGTTTGCAATTCTACTAACAATGTAGAAGAGTTCCAGTTTCCCTTCATTCTTGCCAACATTTATTATATTTTTTTTACTTCTTTATGATTGCCATTCTCATTGGGGTTATATGGAATATCAGTGTACTTTTGATTTGCATCTCCATGATTGCTAATGATGTTGAACATTTTTTCATGTATTTATTGGCCATTTTTATCTCTTTTTTGTGAAGTATCTATTCAATTCAGTTGCCCATTTCTTAATTAGGATATTTTTAGTATAAAGTCTTTTTTAAAGTTCTTTATATATTCTAGATATTAGTCTTTTATCAGAGGGATAGCTGGCAAAGATCTCCCATTCCATAGGCTTTCTCTTTAGATTCTTGATGATTTCCTTTGATGAGCAGAAACTTTTTAGTTAATGCTATCCCACTTATTAATTTTTGTTTTAATTTCCTGAGCTTTAGGGGTCTTGTTGGAAAAGTTTCTACCTGTTCCTGTATTTGGAGTGTTTAACCTATGCCCTTCTCTGGAGGCCTCATAGTCTGTGGTCTTTCAGGTCTTTGATCCATCTTGAGTTGACACCTGTGCAGGGTAAAAGGTAAGTGTTTAGGTCCATTTTTCTACAACTGGATAACCAGTTTTTCCAACACTGTTTGTAAGAAAGGCTGTCTTTTCTCCAGTGCATGTGTCTGGCAAGTGGCTATAAGTGTATGGTTTTGTTTCTGTATCTTCTATTCTGTTCCATTTGTCCATGTATCTGTTTTTATGCCAGTACCTTGTTGTTTTTATTAGTATAGCTCTGTAGTATAATTCAAAGTCAGGAATTGTGATGACCTCCTGCACAGTTCTTATTGCTAAGAATTGATTTGTCTATTCTGGGTCTTTTGTTTCTCCATATAAAATTTATGACTATTTTTTTCAGATCTGTGAAGAGTGACATTGGTATTTTGATAGGGATTACATTGACTCTGTAGCATTGTTTTTTGAAACAGGGTCTCACTAGGTTGCTAAGAGTCTTGCTATGTTGCTGAGGGCTGACCTTGAACTTGCAGTTCTCCTGTCTCAGCCTCCCAAATACTGGGATTACAGGCATGGGCCACCACACCCAGCAGTTTTATTTTTAAATCTGAACTTTTTTGTGACAGAGATATTGCTGACCCCTAATAAGGTGGGCTATACTTGTAAATTTTATTTTCATCAGAGGCAGGTGCCAAATAACTCCCTTGTTTTATAGATAGACAAGATTATTATTATTATTATTATTATTATTATTATTATATTTTTTGTGGGTCTGGGTGGAACCCAGGGGCATTTGACCTCCGACCTACACCCCCCTGCCCTATTTTTTATTCTTTATTTTGAAACCGGGTCTCACTGAGTTGCAGAGGGCCTCACTAAGTAGCTGAGTCTGTCCATGAACCGCAATCCTCCAGGTCTCAGCCTCCCAAATGCTGGGATTACAAGCGTGCACCACCACGCCTGGCAGACAAGATTATTCTTAAATGCATTATAAACATGGAGTGTTGGTCCCTTCCATAAACTATTCTATTTGGAAGACAGAGGAGCAGTTAACTGAGGGCTGAATTGATCTATGCTAGGTCTTGTCCCAAACCTTGTTTTCAAGATGTTAAGTATAAATGATTAAAACTATACTCTGGTTACAGTAAGAGCAGAGGGAGATGGAGATAGACGGTTCCAGTTTAAGTATTTTGCCTCTTTATATGGAAAGCACTCCCTATGTTCTTCCAGTGTTGCATTGCTTTTGTTCATTCCTTTTATTTTCAGTCCTCTGATTATGTACAAACACTTTCCCTTGGTCCAGGGGCTTGACTGGGTATGTTTCCTTCTGGAAGTCTTTACTAACATTCTTGAGGTAGCTAGCAGGAGATCCCTTAAAAGCATTCCCAAGCAGTTTTTCCCATTCCCTACAGGAGCTGAGCTCTGCTTTCCATTTAAGTTCCAGATGCCCACAGTTGGGTAGAAACAGATTTCTGCTATATTCCCTATATATATCCCTATATATAATTAAAACAAAGTTTTGATCTACTGATACATTTAAAACATATCTAATCACAATACCTCCTGATCTACTCCCTGCTCCGAAGATCTTCTGTGCTAAGTTTTTGTTCTTATACATTAAGTTTCTTTGGACTGTCCGGAGATTGGGAATATAGCAGAGTTCTGTTGCTACCCAGCTGTGGGCATCTGGATCTGAAATGGAAAGCAGAGCTCAGCTCTTATAGGGAATGGGAAAAACTGCTTGGGGATGCATATTTTGGTGGTACTCGGGATTATGTATCTATGTATTTATTTTGCTGTACTGGGGATTGAATTCAGGGGCATTTTACCTCCTGAGCTACACCCTCAGTGCTACTTTATTCTTTTATTTTGAAACAGGTTCTCACTAAGTTGTGAAGGGCCTCACTAAGTAGCTGAGGCTGGCCATGAATCTTCTATCCTCCTATCTCAGCTTCCCAAGTACTAGGATTACAAGTGTGTGCCACCATGACCGGCAACACATGGCTTTTTAAAGCCCATAGAAACTACTTGGCATGATGGAATTAACATGCAGTTTGGCCTGGGAAGAGACTGTTAGGTTGCAAAGTTTTTGATTCCTCTACCACTGACTTGGTTTTTGATCTTATAGTGTGATTTGTCTTAATCACCCATAATAAAAATAATTTACTGTATACAATGTAAGACTTGAATTTAAAACTATACCTAATTTATTAATTATTTTATTAAGTTTTAGATGTGACTAGTAAGCTTTTAAATCAGATTTAATTTTATTTAGAGAAGTTAATTTATATAGGAATACTTTATATTCTATAATTCACATATATAGTATCATGTTTAATATTTCTACAAATTGGTTGAGAAGATTAATTTTATTTATTGCTAAACATGTTTAAAATATATAAAAAATTATAATGCTATGTACTGATGTTGAATAGGAAGGTGGAAAGTTTTCTGGATTTATACTTTGAACAGGTGACAGTACTTGAGCTTCTATTCTTAGTTTGTCCTCCTTTTTTCTTAAGGCAAGACACTTAATCTTTTAATGTATTTGTTTATCCACTTATAGCACCTAAAATCTTATTTCATGAAAACAGTACCTGGTTTACTATTGATAGCATTTGAGGACTTGATATAGAATGTGGCACGGAAGTTCAAATCACTCCATACATAGTATGTATTTGTGTTCTGGATGATAAACTTGACAAATTACTAATTACTACATTTAGAAAGTTACAACTCTGGACGGAATTGATATTTGATATTGTTGTCTTGTGTGTTCTAAGTTACCATCATAACAGTAGGAAAATAAACCCAGTCCTGGCTGTGTTACAAAGGGATTAACTCACTTCTTCAAGTTGTTACTGCAGCTCCAGCCTTAAAGAACAGGAGTAAGAAGTATTCCTTATTTTATTTACTTTTTCCCAAACAAAATTCTTATAACTTTGAATTGTCTACTTTTGTTGAGGGACTTCCAAGTTATTTTCTTTGTAAAGAAAGAAGGATGAAGCATGTCAGTCACTTAAAACAACTAAAAATACCCTACACAGATACATAGAGGAGTGTGCTTTTGATTTTTAGATCAAAGCAAATGACCAAGATTATGTGAAGCTTGCTTAGTATACATTTGTTTCTAGCTATTTGTGCCTTTGCACGTAATTATTAACTAAATACAAAAGGATTAAATAGCTCAACTCTTTAAGTAAAACTAAAATATCTACAATTCTCTTTTCTAAAGTCCATATCCTGTAAAGTTTGGAATGATCATTTCACAATGATCTGCCTCTAGATTTTTATGGTATATAATACATGTATGTCTATCAAGAAAATTGTTTTGAGTCATTAAAATATTTAAGTTCATCTGAAAAAGGAGAAGTTACTACCTACTTTGGTACAAAGTCAGATTCACATATCTATTTATATTTTTCTTTTATAGACATTTTATTTTATATTAATTTTTTGTGTTACTGGAGGTGGAACCCAGAGGCTTTCTACCTCCGGGCTATACTCCCAGATCTATTTTCTATTTTATTTGGAAACAGGGTCTCACTAAGTTGCTGAGAGCCTCACTAAGTAGCTGAGGCTGGCTTCAAACCTGTGCGATCCTCCTGTCTCAGCCTCCCAAGCACGGGGATTACAAGGGTGTGTCACCACGCCCGGCTCATATTAATATTTTTAATGTATATAGTACTTGGACGCATATTATTCAGTTTCATTTCTAAAAAAATTATAGGGAAAACAGTACAGATGTTAATATTCCCATTTCACAGATGAGAAAGGAAAATTGTCTAGTAAGCTATTTAATAATTGTCAAAGATTACATCTGGGGTTTTTGATTCCCAGACTAGTGCTCTTTTGGGTTACAACACAATAAAGTCAATAAAATATTAACTGTATTTTTCATTAAACAAAGGCCTAAAATTAATATAATTTTCATACTGTTGTCTCAATTTAATTTTACAAAGTGAAATTGTAATTGATTTTACAACTTCTTAATTCATCTCTGTATATTCCCTGGGCCAATATGACATTTTATATAGGCTTTAGCTTGTATTTGTGACATTAAATGAGTAGACAGTTTGAAGACAAAAGTGATCAAATTTTGCCACGTTTACATACCCTACACTGAATTGCCATACCATTATAACTGGGAATCCCTATTTTAACATCTAACAGAAGTAGCCAATTTCCAACTTTTAAAATGGTTTGCATATATTTAAATTGATTTACAAAATCAATCTTTTTCCTGAAATCCAGTGTTAATTTCTTTGAATGTTCACTGTGAGACTAAAATGAGAGTGCTAGTGGACGTATCTTTTTCCTTGTTTGTAGAAGCAGAGAGGTACAATCTAAGTTGGTGAATCAGTGACAAATAGCCATAGACCACAGGCCATCTGGCTTCTGTTAGTTATGTGACCTTTAAAAAAACCAAGTGCCCATTTCAAAAGACTGACCTTTGAGGCCACAAACTATACATCGAGCTACTCTTCTTTAAAGGGCGGATTGAAAACTCTGATACAGATGTAGTTGGAAAACCCCTGACAAACTTATATAACAAATGTAAGATGTTGTTTTGTTTTCCCGGCATGCAGTTTTAAGGTCAGGCCTGTGACTCAGAGCTGTACAGTTCCCAGTGGTATGCATCAGTGACCTGCTGCCAATCTGATGGTCCAGAAGGCTGTGTCCAGGTCAGGTTGCTCCATTATAATCCCTAGATGAGAAGCCACCTTTTAGTTTTTAAAATAAAGCAGACAACATGACCATGTTACAATCAAATTCCACATGTATGTTGTAGATTTTCAACCTACAGATTTGATGAACACCATTTCCATGAGGTTGAGAAGTACATCCTCATTACCACTAATCTCTCCTGGTGCAGCACAGAATGAACATATGCCAAGTGCATTGTCAGTAGAAATATTTCATTAAGTTCATTTTTTTTTCAAATTCATTGACAAGGCGTTATGGTTTGGTGTAAAGAATACTACACATTGAATAAAAAGCTACTTCCCCTCTGGCTGACTTATTAGCTAATGGTAATCTTAGCGTAGTTGGCATGAGATTTCCAGTTGGCATTTCCAAAAGGCATCTCCTCTGCCTTTTCAATAAGCTTTGGTGGGTGTTGTGCTTGATCCACTAGAGATATTCTCATTCATTTCCTTCCTCTCTTTCTCTTTCCTTGTTAGTCAAAACTCCCATTCTGGCAGTACAGCTTACTCCTCTTGAGTTAAAGCAGTTGACAGATTGACAAAGGCCATCTGAATAAGCTAACTCACTAATTTTTTAGTTGGTACATTTCATATTTTCGAAACGTGTATATTTTTTACAGTATTGTTCATCATCACAAAAGACTGAAAGTAACTTAAATGTCTGTCAGTAGGGACCATTACTATGTACATGTTAAAAAAGGGGAAGCTCTTTATGTACTGATATGGAAAATTCTCTAAATATAAATAAATCCAAATAGTAATAGAATAAATAGACAAGGCTAGATGCAGAAGAGGATGTATAATATACTGCCATGTTTCTTTTAAAACGGAAAGAGAAAATACAGCTACCTATTTGTCATATGCCTAGAGTCTTTAGAAGCATAAAGACCAAGGTATTGGTTATAAATGCAGAGGGGAAGTAGATGTCTAGTAGCAGGCAGGAGGAGGAAGATATTTCACTACAGAATCCTTTGTACCTTTTTAGAAGTACATATTTAAAAGTAAAGTAAGCTGGGTGTGGTGGCACACACTTGTAATCCCAACACTTGGGAGGCTGCAACAGGAGGGTCACACAGGTTCAAAGCCAGGCTCAGCTACTTAGTTAGGCTCTCAGCAACTTAGTGAGACCCTGTTTCCAAATAAAGTATAAAAATTAGGTCTGGGAGTATAGCCCAGAGGAAGAAAAACCCCTGGGTTCAAACCCCAGTGCCAGAAAATAAATAAATAAATAATAAATAAATAAATGTAAAATAACCCACACAAAACAGTGAATGTTCACTTCAGCATTATTAGTTAAAAATAGAACTAACTCAGATGTCTTAATCAACTGATAAATGGGTGAACAATATGTAGTATATGATAGAATATTATTCAGCCATAAAAGGGAAGAGGCACTGATGAATGTAGTAACATGGATGATTATTGGAAACATTATGCTAATTAAAAGAGGTCATACAGAAAAAGCCGAATGTTGTATGACTCCAGCAAATCCAAAGCAACAGAAAATAGATTAGTGGTCATCAGGAGCTAGGCAGGAAGAGTAGAGAATGACTGCTAAGAAAGCCAGAAGAGTGGAGAATGACTGCTAAGAAAACCAGAGTCTTTTGGGACAGTAAAAATATTCTAGAATTAGATATTATTGATATTCATCCAACTTTATGAATATGTTGCTAAGTGTCTTGCTAAGTTGCGATGGCTAGCTTTGAACCTGCAGTTCTGTTTCAACCTCCCTCCCAAGTACTGGGATTACAGGCATGCACCACAATGCCTAGCTAAATTATATCTGAATAAATAAAAAACAACTTGGTAAAGTCAGGAACATGGAAGTTTTAACGGTCACTGTGAATATCTAAAACAATGAACAATTACACTGTTGGTGGGAATGCAAACTAGTTCAGCCACTATGGAGATCTGTTTGGAGATTCCTAAGAAAGGTAGGAATAAATCCACCGTATGATCCAGCTCTACCACTCCTGGATATCTTTCCAAAGGGCTTGAATTCAGAGAACTACAGCAGCATATGCATACCTATATTCATAGCAGCACAATTCGTAATAGCTAAAATATGGAACCAACCCAGATCTCTATCAACAGATGAATGGAGAGCAAAACTTTGGGAAATACACACAATGGAATGCTATTCAGCCATAAAGAAGAACAAAATTATATCATTTGCAAGAAGATGGAAAGTCCTGGAGAGCCTTATGTTAAGTGAGATCAGCCAAGCACAGAAGGAGATGGTACATATGTTTCCTCTAATATGCCCAAACTAGGAAACACAGAGGATA
The DNA here is from genome assembly GCF_963383645.1 of Muscardinus avellanarius. Classification (NCBI taxonomy): domain Eukaryota; kingdom Metazoa; phylum Chordata; class Mammalia; order Rodentia; family Gliridae; genus Muscardinus; species Muscardinus avellanarius. The sequence goes on along the minus strand of NC_137792.1, from coordinate 70,979,567 downwards.
CCAGTGGGACTCCAGATAATGGAGGGGAAATACCAGCAAAGTTTGAATGGAAAGATAGGAGAGGAGGAAGGCTGATCTTGATTAATGAGGGTCTACATCTGAACATGTGTTAAATTATGAATATGACATGGTTAACCTGGACAACCATTGGTGGGAGGGGGGAAGGGAAAACGGGGGCAGGTTGGAAAGGGCACCAAATATAGTTTAAATGTATATCATTTATGTTCAATTAAAAATATGTTTTAAAAATTTTTTAAATAAAAAAGTAAAACAATGAACAAAGCCAGGTATGGCGAGAGGCTGAGGCAGGAGGGTCACATGTTCAAGGGCAGCCTGAGAAGCTTAGTGAGACCTTATCTCTGAATAAAAACTAAAAAGGGCCAGGGATGTAGCACACAGTTAGATCTCCAGTACTGCATAATAATAATAAAGTAGTGAGCATTTAATTTCTATGTGAGAAATAGTTCCATTGAAATATTTTGCCTGTTGTCACTGATAATGCCAGCAGACTTCATGCACGTCAACTATCTTCACTAACCTTCCCAGTGACTTTTCATTTTAGAGAGGGATATTGTCAACCCAAACAAAGCCCTGATTGATAGAACCTTAGGTAAAAGAGTTTTTATGATACAGGATTGAGGTCTTCCCCAAACCTGGCCACTGAAAGAAGGAATTTTTGAGGCATCTCAGAAAGTCTTTGGGACATATCTGCCCTTTCTTCATGGTTTATCTCTGAGCTATCCCTGTCCTTGTGCTACTGCCTCCTCCCAGGAACTGATAAGCTGCCCCTCTATCCCTTCTTTGTTTTTTTTTTCTTTCGGGGGAAAGGTTAGTCATAGCACTTAAGTAGCCCTTCCTGAGAGGAGAGGATTAGCTTTGAGGATCTGGGTTGAGGTCTGAACACCTGACATAACTTATGGTAGTTACTAAGTGTTCATAGGAGCTCAGACATTGTGGCCTGTTATCCAGAGGGACAGTTGTCACTAGAGCCTTTGACTTGTATACAAATTTGTTAGTCATATTTTAGTATTCCCAACTCCAGAGGCTTTAACCTGAATTCCTTCAGGGGTGGGAATGGGGGGTGGTTGGTCACAGTAGATTTCAGTCAAGAGTCACATAGATAGTACATATTTCCTAGACCTGAGACTTTAGGCATTGCCATACTCACCTAAGCAATGTGCCAACACAAGCAGCTTTTTGTCACCTGAGTTCCTGAGTTCATCCTGTAAGCAGCCTACAAAGTTAAAGTCTTTCAGGTCCATATCCTTAGCATCCATTTAGAAATAAGTCACATAGTACAAAAGTAATATGTGGTCTAGCCAGAGATGCCTGATGGGTACAGGTACCCTCTATATATTTTTGGTATTTATAGACCAATTTAAACTGTGAGAAGTGCAGCAGTGATGCCTTAATAATTAGCACTCATAAGGGCAAATGCTTACTTCTTGTATTGGGAAATTTATTAACTCTATCCAGAAAAGATCTAATCATCCCCTGGGCTAATTTGGCCCTTTCTTAATAGGAAGAATGTAGGGAAGGCCATTACCCACCTCCAAACTGAACAAGTAACCTAGACTATTGGATCTTTTCCTTGAGAATTAGAAGAGCTTTGTTCTCCCTAGGTCTCCATCCTCTGTTCCTTATTCAGGTTTGGTATACAGCTCTTTGCACTGACTGGGCTGTCTTGTAGCCAGTGGCCAGTTCCTATGAGTCCCTAGGATTCTGAGGTTTGCTTTCTGGTGCAACAATTATTCCCAGGGTATTTAGCGCTGGACTCTTGGCCAAGATCTTGAGCTCTTATCTCTTTTCCACATATCTCTTGTGAACTGGTAAACTTGAAGATAAATTCTACTTGCAGGAATCTGCTGCTTGGGACAGCTATATTTTTAGAGTGCAGTTGAATAATCACATAATGCTTACTACTTTGTGCCAGCCAGTCTTCTAAATTTTACAAATATGAATTTTTGCAACAGCTCTCTTACATATGTACTGTTATTCTCGTTTTACAGATCAGCAAGTTGAGTCACAGAGAAGTTAAATAAAGTTTGCCTATGTCATACAACCAGCAAGTGGTGAGGGCAGGATCCCAGTCTAGACATTCTGGCTCCAGGGTCTGTGATCATAGCCACTACCACTATTTTCTATTGAAACTTGATAAAATAGAACTACTCATATTAAACTCAGAGAAAATTGCATATTATTTATTTTAAAACTAAAGTCAGCCTTGAATCTCTTTCATGGAACCTTCAGAAACAGTTATGATCCAGCCCAAACTGGTTTATCTAAAGCTCATGAATGCAATAGAATAATCACCATCCCTGGTTTTTTTTTTTTTTTTTGTGGTACTGGGGTTCCTGGAAGCCCTTCTACCTCCGGGCTACACTCCCAGACCTATTTTTACATTTTATATTTGGAAACAGGGTCTCCTAAGCCAGCGCGCTCAGCTGGCTTCGAACCTGCGTGATCCTCCTGTCTCTGCCTCCCAAGCGCGGGGATTACAAGCGTGCGCCACCACGCCTGGCTTGAATACATTAGACAATCTTGTCTTATTTATACTATGTACATATTCACATATTTATTTTGTTTTATTATCACACTTCTTGAAAATGAATGTGAAGGGCAAAGATTGAGATAAATGTGATGTAATCTGTCCAAGTGTTTATCCTTTGCTGGCTTCTGCCATCCTAACTGCAGCTGCAGACTTTCCTTATTGCTTATGCTGGGATTGAACCCTGGACCTTACTTATTCTGGGCTTGTGCTCTACCTCTGTGTTACACCCCAGCCCTAAGACCCTCCTTTTTATGAGGTCTGCCTGTTTGTTCCTGTAATTCTCTGTCACGTTCTTGCTGCCTTACATATGAACATAAGCTTGAAGTCACACAGTTGTGTTCCTTAAGTGTCAGCTGTTTTATGTAGACCCTTTCCTTCTCCATTCAATCTATGGCCTGTATCAGCTCTTTATCAACAGCTACTTCCAAGTTATTTCAGCCAAAATGTGTGGTCTTTTCTTATATTCTCTTGGCATAGAATGAAAGACTATACTGTTGCATCCACAAATCATATAACTGTCCCTTAGCCTGTGTTGACTATTTCCATAGTCAAGGGACAATGTAACTTATTTACCACCTCATTTACCACAAAGCACATTCCTAGATTTCGTGTTGTCATGAGTAAACACCCCTTGAAGAAAGTAGCTTGGTGGGGAGCAAGTAGCCATGCCTTGAGAGTATACAGACACCCAAGTTCTGGATCTGGAGCTGCTGCTCACTCAGGGAGGCAAGTCATCTCAGTTGGGGTCAGTTTTCCTATTTGTAAAATGAGACAGTTGAACTAGATGGTATTATAGTGGATTTCCAACTCTGTCATTGTACAATATTTATGATAAAGTGAAAGCACCCACAAACCTGGTCCATTGTATTTTCAGGTCCTTCTGGCATCTCCAACTTTCGGAGCAACCTATACTCTGTTTTCACTATGCATAGACTGACCAGGGGAAGACAGGCTACCCTTCAGGGCAGTAACACATAAGCAGACCACACACTGAGATTACATTGGTTTTACTTGTAGTTTTCACAAAATCTCACCTGACCTGACACAACAGAAGGGTTCTTTCCACCTAACTACTTTTAGTATTTGCTCTCTCAGCACAAATCACTACGGGTCGTCACCCTCCTGGGTGTGCCTGTAAATACTCTGGGTAGAGTCCAGAGGAAGGCCTTTGAGGAAGCTAGGCAAACAAGGGTGACATTAGCTTTTACCTTTTTTTTTTCAGTTTTCCAGAAATTCAGATTGCCTCTGCTATCAAAATAGTCGTCTCTGTGCCTAACAAAATATAGACTTGCTGAATGACATCCAGGCCATTGCTTGATCTCTCTTTCTGATGTACTTACACTCCTGCTTCTGTGTACCATGCTAAGCTCTGAGCAAATCCCACACAACATTTATTAGTGACTTTAGTCTTGACCTTGCATTCTAGGATTCTCCTTGGTTTGGGGTTGAAAAACACCAGTGCATCATGAAATCATGTATTCACTGTAGTCCTTTCGTAAATGCTGCCAGATTATATGATTCTAGTCTTACTATTTCACACCAAGAATCAGGGTTCATGAAGAATTATGATCTCTTTCTGGTTAAGGCAATTGATCATAGCTATCAGCATTTAGGAATAAAGGTATGAGATGGAAGCTTATTTGATTTGCTCTTTTCCTCTTATGGATATTAACCAGTGGAGTAAATTATAGAATAGTGTCATGGAATGTTTAGCCTTCAAGCATCTATCAGAAGCTTGAAATGTTCATAACAGGTGGGCTTGGTAAATGCCAGGACTTAGCATGATTAAAAGGGTATTTTGAGTCATGGTACATGGCAACATGGAAATAAAACAAATTTATCACAAATGGGTGGTAGAAATAGACTGGAAGAGAATTTTAACACCTAAAATATGACAAAGATCCCTACCAGTTTCTTGGTTTCAGGGAACATTCATTTTTCCATAATCTGAGATTCTGTATGTGTATTTTAAATTTCGTTCTAAAATTCTTTTTGGTTTCTAGTTATTTTCTGGCTTCACTTTTCTCTTTAAGTACCACCTCTATTTTTAGAAGTCTGAGGTCATTATATTGGCTTGCTTTGAAACTCACTTTTTGTTCAGTGTTATTCTGGTAATTATTTATTGTTGGAGGTCCATAAAAATATCTGTAGGATATTTTCTACATTTTGGTGAGTGTCTACCAGTAAATAAAACAGGAAGGGGCAGACATTTTGGACAGGAGACACTTAAAACTGTTACTAATCATGGAATGACATTTCCAAACATCAAGTGACAGAGGCTGTGGCACATGCTTTAATTCTTAATCCCCGAGTGAATGTTATAAGGAAACCTTCTAAGCCTCGGTCAATTGTGAAATGAACATGTCTTCAATGTAATTAGCCTTTTAAGGCACATTACTTGTTGTAGGGTCTTTTATTTCATGTGTCTCATTTATAAGAAGTCTTCTTTTCATAGCTAGTATTGCTTTTCTTCTAAGATTGAGGCTGTTTGGAGAAGCAACATTTTGGGCTTTTCTTTGAATTTTGCATGACGAAATTGCCCCTCATGGTTCTAGGGGTGCTCCCTTATTTTGCTCTTTAATAGGTATGCTGGGAATTATGACATTTAAGCAGTGACTTTGCAAAATTGGACTTGTCAGTAGGAAAAAGTACTCTTCCCACCTTAACGATTGACAGGAACCTGAGATGGCTGAAGCTGTCCTGGGCTTTTTCTGGCAACAGTACATAGGACAAAAAATACTCGGGAGAGTTCAACATTGAATCACATCATATCATAGTACATGACTAGATGCTTTAATCTTGCAGTTGGAGTCACTCAGGAGAAATTGTTGGCAGAGGGACTAGTAGCCTGACAAAATTATATTGAAAAAAGTTGAATATAAATGTATTAGTAGTAGATAAAAGAATAATGTAAAAAATAATTAAGATGAAACCACTGATAAACCCATAAGGAATCCATTCCAGGTTGTTACCAGCCTCTTGTTTCCTGACCATGACTAAAGGCCAGTAATTGTCTGAGTAAGTTTTTATTTGTCCAAAACCACCCTCAGTAAAAAAATAAAATAAAATAAAGGAAAAGGACTAGCACAGTCTATTGTGAAGGAGAAGCCCCTGACACGTGTGTGAGCGAAGTAGGTCATTGAATTTGCTCCAGCCACAATCCTTTTTTTTTTTTTTTTTGTACTAGAGATCGATAGAACCCAGGGATGTATACCGCTGAGCTATACCTCCACAGCCCTTTTAGTTTTTTTTTTTTAATTTGGAAGCAAGGTCTTACTAGGTTGATGAGAGTCTGACTACTTACTGAAGCTGTCCTTGAACCTGCCATCTTCCTGTCTCATCCTCCCAAGTACTGGGATTACAGGCACATGCAACCATGTCTGGTACACGCTGTAATATTCTGTCTCTCTGCTTGGCAATTGAGTTCCATTAATGGGCCTCCCTGTCAACGTCTCAGAAGAATATCATGAAGTCCAAGCTAAAGTGTCACTTGTTCTGACCCTGGCTCTGCCTCCCAGAATCTCAGCCTTAGAGGGCCTGTTGGCTCCATCCCCTCCTTTGTTTTGTCTAGTACTTTCAGCCCCATCTCACATGTCCCTTCTATCTAGTCTTTCTTTTCCATGCCTGCTGCCATTGCCTCTCTTGTTCATTCAGTCCTCCCTTATATCTCATCTAGACAGATGCTGCACTCTTCTAGATTGTTTCCCTGGCTCCAGACTTCCTCTATGATCCACCTTTTTCATCGCTGCTCACATAATGCAGACCTCACGCTCCCCTCTATGCCCTGGCTTTTCCACATTTCTAGCTTTGGGTCCCACCTCTTCCTCAGGCTGCACCCTGTGTTCTCACACCTTTGCACACACTGTACCTTTTATTTTTTGGAATAGCCCCATCTGAACCATTCTCCAGAGACCATAAACCATCCTCCAGAGACCAGTCAAATGCCATGATATCCATCAAATCTTATGATCCCCAAACTTGATATGATCACTCCCAGTGATAAATCTTGATTAACACTTTAAATCTCTCCTGTAATACTCACCAAGCTCTTCTCTAAATGACATTCATTTGTATATATATCTTGGTAAAATTGAAAATGAGGACTGTATTTTATTTGACATGTCCAGCAAAATATACTGTACCACAGAGTATGATAACTGTCTGATAAGTGTTTGTCATATAAGATAAACAAATGGAGCTGGAAGTATAGATCAGTGGTAGAAAGCTTGCCTAGCATATGTGAAGCCCTAGGTTCCATCCCCAGCACTGCAAATAAAGACAAATGAATGGATGGGGTAGCATTCTCCATAATGATAGGGTATAATGCATCCACAGATAGTTAGAATATAGGATATGTAGGTAAACTCTGATATAAATGAGGCTTAGAGGATCACGAATGGAGCTGAGGGGTTTTGATGCCTTGTACTTACTGAAAATCCTAATTTTTTCTGTCACAGGAGATTTCAAGGTCAGAAACATTACATTTCCTTCATACACTAAATAAAGTTGTACACTAAAGACCATTCAGGATGGGTATGGTGGCACACTCCCACAGTATTTGGGAGGCTGAGACAGGGGAATTGCAAGTTCAAGGCCAACCTCAGCAACTTAGTGAGACCCTGTTTCAAAAGAAGTTTTAAAAAGGACAGGAGCCAGGCATGGTGATGCACGCTTGTAATCCCAGCATTAAAGAGGCTGAGACCAGAGGATCACGGTTCGTGGACAGCCTCAGCTACTTAGCAAGGACCTTCGTAACCCCGTTTCAAAAATAAAAAAGACTAAGCCGGGCGTGGTGGCGCATGCTTGTAATCCCCGCACTTGGAGGCTGAGACAGGAGGATCGTGCAGGTTCTAAGACAACCTCAGCTGGCTTAAGAGACCCTGTTTCCAAATAAAATATAAAAAAACAGGTCTGGGAGTGTAGCCTGAGGTAGAAGGCCCCTGGTTTCCTTCCCCAGTATCACAATAAATATAAAATAAAATAAAATATAAAGACTAAAAATGTAGGGCTGGACATGAAAATCGGAGGTACAATACCCCTGAGTTCCATCCCCAGTACTGCAAAAATAAAAATAAATAAATAAAAAGGGCAGGGGGCATAGCTCACGCAAAGCTGAGTTCAATCCCCATCCCCAGTACCAAAATTAACAGACAAAAATTGACTCAAAAAACAACTAAGCTAAGAACAAACAAACACAGGTAAACAAACAAAGGGCTGGGGTTGTATCTCACAGGTACCGGTTTCCTTGGTTTAATCCCTGGTTCCCAAATCAGCCAGCTCCACCAATAGTATATAAAGTCTCTTTGTAAACATTACAGTGATTATCAAGAATATTATTAAACATACTGTTAATATTTAGAAACAACCGCCCAGGCTTGGGATGTAGCTCAGTATTAGAGTGTGAGCTTTTCATGTGTAAGGCCTTGGGTTCAATCCCTAGTCACACACACACACACACACACACACACACACACACACACACACACACAGATAGTCTTAGATGCCAACAAAGCCAATGACTATGAGTAGCTACTAATTAACCACCAAGTTTTCTCAACCACTTACCCAAGATGGGTTGAAGTTAGCAACTATTGTTACTGAGAAATTATTTTTCACATTGTAAAACCAACCTACCTCCCTCTTTTCTTCCTTTTTTCTTTCATTTCTTTGTGGTTTTGTGACTTTAGGGCATCAGCCATGGAGACCAATGTCCAAGCAGGCAGTGGTCATGCTTCATGAAATGTTTAGGAAGGTAGAGTCACGTAGATAAAGGAAGCTGCTGCTGAAGTAAATGGCAGTTGTTGTAAGGCAGAGCTCCTGGATCACGCTGGCTTATTGTAGTTGACTCAGTAATTAGTGATTAAAAACTGTTTTACTTTGAGTTTTCTCTTATCTTTCAGGCAAAGTAGATGTTGTTCATTTGCCAATTTCATAAGCTTTATGTCTATCCATTTTCTATGATTGTCTTTTAAAATTATCTGACACATGCATGAACTGTGATACTTGCTACAAGAATCCACCTGATGTATGGCTTTAAACTAGAATTGACTCCATAAAAGAAAGCCTTTGGCACACCGAGTGTATTATTTACAGCACTGTAAGGAGGGATATTTAAAAATACATCAACTCTGCCTAAAAATATGCCTCATTCACCAAAATCTAAAATTTAGGGTCTGTAGAGGTTATTCATCTACTAAAATAAGAATAGTTCTCCTACGGGAAATGTGTAAGTGTATTTTAGGATTGTAGTATGTTGTAACTGCCAATCTTGGCAATAACTTAATCAGCCTGGACAAATATAAGGCTAGAAAGATGTGGAGGGATAGCACCATACCACTTCCTTCCTTTTGCCAAGCTTATCATTTTACACTAACATGTCATCTATTTGCCTGAAACAGCCTGGATTTTATTGTTATGCCATTCTCCAGCTAACCAGGAGTTAGCAACAATTTCAATTTTAGAAGACTTTTCCTTGAGTACTCAAAAAGCAAAAGAATTGGGAAATGCATTCATTTGTTTCTCAGTGATGTATTTACCTGCTATATGCTGTGGAAACACAAAGACAAAAGCACTGAGGCCAGGTGTGGTGGTGCACACTTGTAATCCCTGCGCTTGGGAGGCTGAGACAGGAGGATCGCACAGGTTCGAAGCCAGCCTCAGCTACTTTATGAGGCTGTCAGGAACTTAGTGAGACCCTGTTTCCAAATAAAATATAAAATAGTTCTGGGAGTATAGCCCGGAGGTAAAAAGCCTCTGAGTTCCACCTCCATTACCACCAAAAAAAAAAAAAAAAGACAAAGCACTGTCCTGGTATTCAGCCTCAGGGGAGATAGATGAATAGGGCCAAAGTGGTGAAAGTCAGCTACCTTCTTTAGAGTTAGTAGCCAAAGCCATTTTCAGGATTCTGGTATGTCTTGGAGGCTTGATTGACACTTTTGTCTTTTAATTTATTGTTCCAACAAATTATTTTTGAGCACCTCCTGGGAGCAAGGCTGTATTATAGGTGCTGGGACCATAGCAGTGAATACTACCATCAAATCCATGCCCTCATCGTGAAGAGGGGAGAATCAAACAAGTGAGAGAAACCTGCATTATGTCTACTGAATTAGAAGAGTCTACTTACTGCAGGTAGTAACAGGGGAAGAGAGGGAAGGAAAGTATTTGGGGGAGCATGGTTACAATTTGAACCATGAGGGTGAACAGAGGCGACTGCACTGGCAAAGTGATTTGGGGGAAAGACTTGGAGGGGTAGAGGAGGAACTGGGAGAGGCCCTATGCCAAGAGGCTACAGAAGCAGAAAGGAGGCCAGGGTGATTGACTGGCAGAGGCCGAAGTTCATGAAGAACTTGGAGGTGTTTCCTGGAGCTCTTTCCTGATTGCTAGTCTTGAGCCAGCTAATGGCCTGTGGAGCTGCTCAATGTGTGAGGTTAATGTCTTCATTTTCATTCATGCTTGAATTTTTATCATCCCTGACAATAAAAAGGAAAAGTATGGCAAAATTTCATCCTCATGTATGTAGCCAGGATATGCATGTTCATGTCCCCATTCTCTTCTATTTAATGATGGGGAGGTGGGGAGGCTAGAATGGCTCCCTTTTAGCAGTTTTCTGATCTGGTACATACCAAGGAGAACATCAAGTTAAGCGTCTATAATGCTCTTAATCTCCGTAGTCGTGTCTAATCCACTTTAATTACACCAATAACAAAAGTCTATCTTTGAGTTATTTTTATCATTAATAGCACAAAAATGCATTATTTATAGGATGAATGCAAGCTCTTGAGGCATATAAAGTGGATTAATAAGTTTGGCTCAGTGTTAAGCTATGTCAGAGCTGAATCCAAATTTTACTCCAGTGCAGGGCTGACTTTCTATGTGGCCTCTCTGGCTCTGGAGCTAATTTGGATGCTGAGTAGCCCCACAGGTATTTATATGTAGTGTTTGGTATTTTTACTGGGTCCTATTCTTCTCCCTTGGATCACCTAAAATGGTTAAGAATTTTCTAGTGGGATTAAGGTTGTGATCTCTGGGGAGGGGTGGGGACATCTGCTCTTGGTTATTTTTGTGAGAGCTGCTTCCCCTTAAATGTATGTTCACAAATGATCCACAGTCCTATCAGCCGGGGTTGAGGGAAGACTGGTCTAGGTCCTGCTCCTGAGTTTGGTCTCTGAGCCATGGCTTCTCATAAACACTCAGGTAAAACTTCGTGTTCTTTCTCTTTTAATTTATTTATAATTTGTTAGGTTAGTGAAGCTGTCATTTAGCAAAAAATTTTTGATTAAATGACTTTAATCTTGCTTAAATAGTAAATAAATCATAGTTTGTCTCTGTTTTTTCTTGCCTTCTCATGTCATTTCAAAGACAAAAGATAATTCTTACCCAAGTAAAATGAGTGTTTATTTATACATATGACTATATTTTACAGTTTTTAGGATGTTTTGCAAAACTATACAAGATTGAGGTCACAGGGTTTTTTGTTAGGAATTTTTGGCTCTTTATAAGATACAGGTATCAACCTTGACAGTGCTTGAAATCTAGTTTAAGATATCAATTACCTTGGAAATGGTAATTTGAATATGGAACACAAAAGGGGGGATATTTGTAACTAAGAATATTCATAATGGCATTTATCATCCCTTTTTCTGAACAATATTTTTAATCTTCCTGAAGAAACAGCTATGGATCATTTTGACAAGACAAATATGGTATTAGTTCTTAACAGAAAAAGGGCCAAAGTTTCAGATACTCTGGACTATCATAACCATGAGAATCATCATCTTGTTTTGTAAGCTGACATTAATGAGGCCCATTGATTATAGACCAAAAAAAAAAAAAAAAAAAAAACTGTTGACTAGTGCTGAAGGAGTGAAGCCCAGTTCTGTGATTCAGCCGCCTACCTACTACTGTCTCCCAAGGCCAGGAATGTAGCTGTTATGCTGTCACTCTCTACTCTGGAATTGGTTAAGAAACACACTTAGGTAGGAAACGTACACTTTGCCCTGTCACCCAGCTTTCAGGTTAAGGGACACAGCAATTATTGATAGCTTTTTTGGGGAAAAATGTCTTTTGAAAACTTGTAATTGCCTACCAATATTTATTTCAACAATGGAAATGTTTTTAAAGGTTTGGGTGTTTGAAAGAACTTATGCTGCAATGGAATTTCCTATTTTAATCAATTAGTATGCAAAGTCTTCTTCATGCTCAATTGTTGAAAAGCTGTCTGGTTATGTTTTTCCCAACCCTCAAGAACTATTTTACAAACATTGTACCACTTGCCTGAAATTGTGGTTATTGGCCAACATATACCTTCAGGTATAGGCAAACTGGTTAGCGGTACCAGTTATCATACTAGACCCTGAATGCACATTAACTGGTAGAGTAGCATTCCATTTGATTTACGAATTAAGTGACACGTAGTAAACAATTTTAAAAAGTGACATATTTATGGCATAGTCAACTTTGAGTTTTAAATTGCACTAAATCCTTGCTTAGCTGAATCTAGGTGCTAGAACTGTCTAAATTAGACCAATTATTTACATCTTTTAATTAATTTCTCAAAATCAGGAAGTAGCACTTTAGTCCACAAAAGCAGAGAAGAGTAACTAGGTCTATGACAGAAAAATCCTCACAGAAAGTCACTGTTGTGCTGAAATGAGCTTCAGATGAACCAAAACAAGAAGTCAGGTCATTAGCTCAGAATCTATTTTGATTATGACCATCTACATACTAAGAAGGCACTTCATGGACCAAAAAGTATATAATGTTGACAATGAACACTATCTGCAAAATTATTTAATGTAGAAAACATAGATTTATTTTTATTTTTTATTGGTACACTAGAGTTTCATTTAATAATGTGGATCATGTTGACAATGGCATACAGTGACACAGTACTTGGTGCCCCCCCTTCTCCTTCCTTCCTCTCAACAATGAGTGTCTAGGTTGACCATACTACATTGACACTTATGCACATATTTGAATGTAGCTCCTCCACTAATCAACTTTAGCCTTCTTCCTCTCCTATCCTTCCTTTTTAGCTTTGTTGAGGTTTCCCCTCCATTATCTGGAGTTCCTCTGGTACCTCCCTATACTCCTTAGTTTGGGCATGTCCTTTTTCTTTCTGTGCTTGACTGATCTCACTTAACATAATGTTCTCCAGGTCTTTTCATCTCTTGAGAATGACATGATTTTGTTCTTTATTGATGAATAGAATTCCATTGTGTGTATTCCCATAATTTTACAATCCATTCATCTGTTGATGGATGCCTAGGTTGGTTCCATATTTTGACTATTACAAATTGTGCTGCTATGAATATGGGTATTGATATGTTACTGTAGTTCTCTGGATTTTTTTGCGGGTCTGGGGATGGAACCCAGGGGCATTCGACCTCCGAGCTACACCCCCTGCCCTATTTTTTATACTTTATTTTGAAACCGGGTCTCACTGAGTTGCAGAGGGCCTCACTAAGTAGCTGAGGCTGTACACGAACTGCGATCCTTTGGTCTCAGCCTCCCGAATGCTGGGATTACAAGCGTGCGCCACCATGTCTTGCTTCAGTTCTCTGTTTTTTAACTCCTTTGGAAAGATACCCAGGAGTGGTATAGCTGGATCATATGGTGGATCCATTCCCAGTTTTCTAAGGAATCTCTATATTGATCTCCATAGCATGCAGAATTATTTAAATTCTACCTCTACTCTGGATTTTTAAGGGCCAGGTTGAAGGTGTGGAGGGAAGTAAGATCATGTGCCATATTATATTTTTTTAATTTTTTATTGAACATAAATAGTATACATTTAAACTATATTTGGTGCCCTCTCCCCCCCCGCCCCTGTTTTCCTTTCCCCCCTCCCACCAATGGTTGTCCAGATTAACCATGTCTTATTCATAATTTTACACATGTTCAGGTGTAGACCCTCATTAATCAAGATCAGCCGTCCTCCTCTCCTATCTTTCCCATGTGCCATATTATACAGCCATTAAATTCCTTCACCAGCTGCTGCCCAATGGCCTATACCCACCCACTGGTTCTTTCTTAGGGCAGGGATAGAAAATGATAGGGTAAGGTGAGAAGAATAATCAAACTGGATTGGCTTCACTGAAAAATGGTAGTCAGAAGATTTGATTGAGGATAAACTGAATGTCTTGTGTTTTTAATGACCACCAAATGAGTGGCTACTACTTCACCACAATTAGAGAAACTAAAAACACATTCTATTTCTGCCAGGTCATAGCAATTTCTTCTTCATAAAAGATGGAATGTGCTTTGTGTAGTATATGCAACATTTAAAAAAATCTCCTGGGCTGGGCACAGTACACCTGTAATCCCAGCACTTGAGAGGCTGAGAGAGGAGAATCGCAGCTTTGAGGACAGCCTCAGAAACTTAGCAAGACCCTGTTTCAAAATAAAATAGGGCTCAGAGTGTGGTTTCCAGGTAGAAGTACCTTGGATTCAATCCCTAATACCACCAAGAAAAAAAAAAAGAAGAAAAGCCTCATATATGATCAACATCATATTCAGATTGAATCTGTCCTAGTGCAAGTTCAATGGCACATATTTTTTTTAATAATCTATATCCACACACCCATCTTAAAAAGCATATATAATCTAAGACAGTTATCTGTGCATTCAGTGACCCACAAGGATTAATGTTTTTTTTCTAAATGCAGCATTCCAGTAAAGTTTCTAATAACAGTGAATCACTCTGTAAATGTTTTGTTTTTAAGAGAAAAAACACTTTTTATTTTTCTATGAAAAATTTTTTTCTGAAAGACCACTTTTCAGCCATGACTCATGAGCTCCATCTCATTGCAGCTGTTTAGGTGTTTATTCCGAAATGTCTGAGGACACCTCCAGGTGCATTCATATGTCAATGACAAGAAGTATGCTATTCTTCAGCTAAGACTTCCTTCCATTAGTTGAATGTTGTCAAGAAAGTAGTATACCCTTTCTTTGGGTGTCAACATTTATACATAGAGTTCCTACATGGGCTGGCATGTTGAACTTAGAGAGCAACAGACCATACAAAACTGAATTCTTTTGTTCCTTTGGGTTGCTGTTCATTGTTTTCGCCGTATATGATAGCACTCAGGGAAAGGCATGGTTAGAAAAATGCTACCTGATCATAATATTCACTTAAATTTTCTTATTTTAAGCCACTTGGGCAGGAGAGAAAAAATTAACGTTAGCAGTAAGATTTATATAAAAACAAACTGAGTCTTCTCTCGTGAGAGGCATAAAACAACAACAACAAAAAAAAAACAGGTTGCAATGTTATATTACTCCTCTGTGAAAGCCAAAACTTTATTGTGACATTGAGGTTTATACAGGCACCTTTTAGCACATTTGAGATATTACATCAGGCTTTCTGTCTGAAAACAAAGGAAGTTTGTTAAGTGAAGAATGGAGTATCTTGAGGCAGGAGTGGAAAGAAAGGTAAGCTACCATCTTGGAATGGATATCTGAAATTTTTATCACCTAGCCACATTTCTAACTGTATTCTAAGTTTCTATAACTCTTTTTATTAAATGGATTTATTTTTTTTTTTGCGGGTCCGGGGATGGAACCCAGGGGCATTCGACCTCTGAGCTACACCCCCCTGCCCTATTTTCTATTCTTTATTTTGAAATCGGGTCTCACTGAGTTGCAAAGGGCCTCACATATGTATGTATGTATTTTTTATACCAAGGATTGAACCCAGGGGCATTATATCTCTGAGGTACAACCCTAGCCCTTTTTATTTATTTTTTTATTTTGAAATAGTATCTTGCTTGGTTGCCAAAACTGTCTTTGAAATTGTGATCCCCCTATCTCAGTTTCCCAAGTACTGAGATTGCGGGCATGAGCCACCATGCCCAGCTTATTAAATGCATTTATATAAAACATTTCTGTCTTAAAAATTTGGCAAACAAGTCAGGTGTGGTGGTACATGCTTGTAATCTCAGTATTTGGGAGGCTGAGAAAGAGGATTGCAGGATCGCAGCCAGCCTCAGCAACATGAGGCCCTCTACAATTTAGTGAGACCCTGTTTCAAAATTAACAATAAAATATAACTGGGAGTATAGCTCAGAGGTAGAATGCCCCTGAGTTCAATCTCCAGGGCCACACACAAAAAAATTGGCAAATAACTCAGGTAACTATAAGATACAAGTTAGATTTCAGCATTTTGGGGCCACATATGATTTTTTCAAATAAGGAAATTGCATTTTCATTGCATGAGGTTCATTGGTCTGTAAAAGCAGAGAACTAGGATTCAGATGGATAAAAATAGGGACTCTGACCATTGGATATGAATCCATTTTGTTTGACTATCCACACACATTTTTAGAAGTTTAGTGGTGGTGACTTAGTTCCACCTGTCAGTTAGCAACCTATAGTGAGTGACTCATGTGTACAAGGTCCTGAATTAGGTACCAGGGGCTCCTCGTATAGTGGTAGATATTCCATGGCAGGGAAACCTCACTACTGTGTACAGATGAGGGCCATACTAAAATGTTAAAATGAGCCAAAGAACCTCCTCTAGAGCAAATGTGTCTTCCACAAATATAGGCAAGAAGGGAAAGAGCATTATAATTATATGTAGCAAATGTTTCATTTAATGATGGATGCTATATTCTTTCCCAGGTAACAGCAATCGGTCAAGGCAAACTTGTATGGAAATTTGTAAGGATAAAAGGCTTCCCATTTCATGTATGTAGAAATTGTCAAGAGGATAAGAAAAATTTCCTTGAGATTAACACATAAAAATACGTGATTCATTAAGAGTAAAGAGAGCATCCCCACAATATAACACCATCATCATTTTTCTCCCTTTCTGGAGCTGAGGCTGAACACTAGCTCAGACTCCTCTTGTGCACACCACTTAGGATATGCTATCCTTTAAGAACCTCTCTGCATTTCATTTATTAACTGGTTTCCTAGGGTTGTTAACCCCTTTGAAGATAAGTAATAGCAAAATACTTTGGTTTTGTAAATGTTACCTATACTTTATGCAAAGATTTTGTATGATATCCGTGTGGTTGTATTGCAGTTTCATCCTAAAGCAAATGTTTTTGAAAATTTGAAGTAGTTTTGTACCAAATAATCATAAACTTATAAAAACACAGGGAGCTACTTAAAGTTGCCCAAAGTTTCACTTAATTAGATTTCTTGCTAAAAAAAAAGTACTAAAGTTCATGAATTTGACATAGAGACATTGTTAACATATTTCAAGTGTTTGTAGCCTGTTTACTTATTAGGCAATAAAGCCTGTTTTCCTAGAAGTGCCTACTTTATCTTGATTTATAAGTGCTTCCACACACATAAAAACAGCTGTCAAAATCAGTTCTAAATATGTCCTTTGAAATCTGTTTCTCCTTCTGGATACAGAATGTGGGTTTAAGTGTACCGTGGTAGGGAATATAAGTTGACCCTGGATTTCTTATACTTACAGAAAAAAGAAAGTCTACAGCTAGGACTCAAAAATACCAATAGACAAGGCCCTTCTTGTTGGTACTATTAACTTGAGGTTAACTCACTTAATGTTTCTTTTACTGGCTTAAGACCCTAAATTCACGTGGTAATTTAGTGAAAAATAAAAATTAAGTAATTTCAAAATTAAAAGTAAAAAGGTCTGATGGGCATGGTGGCACATGGCCTGTAACCCCAGTACCTGAGAGACTGAGACAAGAGGATCGTGGATTTGAGGCCAACGGTAGCAACTTGGCAAGACTGTTTCAAAATAAAAAGTAGAATATAGGGATGGTGGTATAGCTCAGAGATAGAATGCCCCTGCGTTCAATCCCCAGTGTCCCACCCCCCCAAAAAAAAGTGTCTGGGGTATAGCTTAGTGGTAGAATACCCCTGAGTTCATCATCAATACCACCAGAAAAGACTCTGTACTATAGGAATGATACAGTGGTGTGTGCTTTCTTTGGCATTTTCAACACACTTCAGTACTTCCATGTTCATTGATCAGCCATGGATTATTTCATCCTATGTATGCCTAGAAACTGAATTGTGTTCTAGAATTGAGTAAGCAGTGAAGAGCTTAGCATTGGCAGTGTAAGAGCTAAAAGTATGTGCTTTTAAGTGAGAAATGCTTGGCAGGTAAGATCTCTCTGGTGCTGCAAACACTGGTTTTTCTTCTCTTCAAAACCTGTAGAAACCTCTAAATGGACTTTTTGTGTTTTTTGAATTTAGGATTAAAAAAATTAAAAAGTGGAACTCCTTAGGTAGAACCCTATATGGTACTTTAATATAAATATATTTGCTATCCATTTCTACTTTGATAGATAATAAAAGAGTTATTGTGAAATGAGTAGGTTCAAAAGTCATATTCTGCCGGGTGTGGTGACTCATGCTTGTAATCCCCGCGCTTGGAAGGCAGAGACAGGAAGATCACACAGGTTCGAAGCCAGCCTCACTGGCTTAAGAGACCCTGTTTCCAAATTAAAAAAAAGTATCAAATAGGTCTGGGAGTGTAGCCTGGAGGTAGAAGGGTTTCCAGGAACCCCAGTACCACCAAAAAATGTATGGAACATTTCTTCTAAGAACAATAAAATACACTTTTTTTAAAAGTCATATTCTTTTAGGGGGATGCACTAAGGATTGAACCCAGGGTCATTTTACCTCCAGACTATACGTCCAGTCCTGTTTTGTTTTGTTTTTTTTAATTCAAACAGGGTCTCACTAAGTTGCTGGTATTCTAAATAGAGACTTCAGGGGAGGAAGAGGGATTTTCAAATATGGTCTGAGATAGACTCTGAAGGCTTAGCTATGGTGCTTACCAGCCAACAGGAAGCCAGTGCTGGCTAATCTTACATATGCTGTTTTTCTGCCAAATGTCCTTTAGGGACCACTTAAAACTTAATTTTCTTTAATTTATTTCTACTGGAGGTTTCTTTGATTTCTCAACTCGGCTCATAATGAGAAAGCATAGCTTTGTCAAGGGCACTGTTTCAATATGGCATGGGAAGAACAGGATTTTGCATAACATGGGAAAGACCAGTGAGTATGGATGAAGGAGTGGTTTTCCACACACTTTCACTACTGTAGTTACACGTACTTGTGTCTTTAGGTATACAGGTTTACAGAAACCATGCACAGCTCAGGCCCTGAGCTCAGTGTGAGTGTGCCTTCTGTTTCTAAAGCAGTCATCCAAGGGAACATCCTCATGTTCTTTTTAGGGAGAAGTACAAGAACCATTCTCTAATCTTCCTTAATCCCTTGACTATGACCCAACTGTCCCAAGCAACTGGCCTAGCACAGGAATGTCACCAATGTACTTGTCACGCCAGCTCTTCAGAGCTGAGGGGGACTGGGTGTGTGTCAGCATGCGTTCCATGCCTGTTTGCCTTGTTTGGAGGCTGGCTGCAGGCACCGATGTGGGTCTGAGTGAGAGTTCAACAGCCTCAGCCCAGGCGGGTTCCCAGACACAGGGTGTGGTTTCCTTAGCTCACTCTCTGCTATTTGGTTGCCTATGGCAACAGGATCCAAACAACTTGGACATGTGGTTATATAAAAAAATCTGGGAATGGAACCCAAAGTGGGAGTTTGGGGCCACTCAGCTGGTAGAAGAGCTGTGGTGAGTAGCAGACAACTGCTCATTTGTTTTCTTTCATTCTTTCTCTTAATTACCCTCTGGATGGTTGAGAACCCTGTGTATAGATCATTTGGATTCAGATTGTCTCAGTTCTCATGTTTCCTGTGAAAATTAAATAATTGTCTATTTACTGGTGTGAACCTCTTTTTCAGAGGGAGAGGAAAAATTAGCACATGTGTAAAGAAGTTGAGAACTAATAGAAACTCACATTTGGAACCTTTCTGGTAGCAAGAGTTGATTGAAAGTGACTTGGCAGCGGGGCAGCATAGAGGGTTTTAGTGAGTGTGGTTGCATGGGCCTGTTGTCTAGGGCTGTGGCTACAGTGGTGGGGAGCTACTGGGGTTTGTTCAGAGGCAGGGAATGGAGGGATTCTTGTAAAAATTAGCTTAACCCTTTGTAAATGTCACTTTTTCATGGTCATGTTTTAAACTTGCAATGTCCAAAACAGCAGATGTTTCAAATGGTACTGCTTCAGTGAATATTCTGCTCCTCACTTTCTTGACCTGAGAAGGATTTGATTTTGTCACATCACTAAACCACACATCACTGTGACAAATTATCTACAGTTGCGAGATTTGCCAGTGCCTTTCAAGAATGCCATTTTGATCAATTCCTTGTGGCCCTGTTGCTCCGGCCTCAACACTCAATAAACTCTGTGGAACCAAACTATTGAGGGAATCAAAATTTGTCTGCCAGATTCAACTCAGTTTAAACATTTCAAATGAATTAGTGAGGATCACTTATGTGCCCCTTGTTAATGAATAGAACTGGGAAGTTAGGAGGAAAGCAAGGCCCTTGCAAAATACTCTCCTCTCCCCTAAAAAGTGGCAGAGAAAGAGGCCAAAGCTGGCAGGGAGCTTCCAGAAGGCTTGCAACATGGTGGGCAGCCCTGGAAGCATGACCTGGACCTATCACCATGTGACCATTTTTCCCCCCATGAAGAGCTGCTGGTGTGCACTCTGAGCAGTGTGCTTTGTGTCTTTTTTATCGCCTGCGCCATTGCACTCCCCTCTCTTTCAAGTCCCTGCTCACAGGACCACACCTCCCAAGATCCCTGTGCGGTGACCCCTTCCAACAGGAGCTCTGAACCTCTAGCTCCCCTCAGTGTCCTTTGTGAGTCAGCACAGTGGTCTGTGTGAGTATGGACCTCTTACATCTCCCCAGGAAGCCACCGGCACTGGGGGAGTTTCAGTGTTGGGTGCTTTCTTTCTGGGAGTCCTAGCTAAGCATTGGTTACCTTGGTCCTGTTGGCCAAGGTAGCTCAAGTGGAAGCTGGACCAAGATCCCCAGACCTGACAAACTCAGAGAATTTTCTTGGGCATGCACAGGCACAGTTCCCTGGTGTCTCCATCTGTCATCTGTTCTGCTTGCTTGCCCCTGCAGGTCCCTCCAGCTATAAGGTGGGCACCATGGCTGAGAAGTTCGACTGCCACTACTGCAGGGACCCCCTTCAGGGGAAGAAGTACGTGCAGAAGGATGGCCACCACTGCTGCCTGAAGTGCTTTGACAAGTTCTGCGCCAACACCTGTGCAGAATGCCGCAAGCCCATCGGTGCGGATGCCAAGGTAATGGTGGGACTGGTGCTCATGCTTATGGGATAGCAGTGGCCACCTTGTTCTCAGCATGGCAGCCACCTTGAGACTGTCTCTCTGCTTCCTGAGGGCGTTCCTAGGGTCTATAGCTATTTAACATGGGCTGTGGACAGGTAGGTGTTGGGCCCTGCCAGCTCTTTGGGTTATACAGGTGGAGTATCTCTTTTCTGAAATGCTTGGGAATAGAAGTGCTTCAGATTTTGGATTATTTTGGAATATATATATATATATATATATATATATATATATATATATATAATGACATATCTCGGGGAAGGCACCCAAGTCTAAACATAAAAGTCATTTATGCTTCAGATGCACCTTATACATATAGGCTGAAGGTAATTTTGTACACTATTTTAATAATTGCACATGTGAAACAAAGTGTGCATTGCAGCTAAAGGGGCTGAAAGGGTTTTTACCCCCTTGGGGACGCTGAATCAACTATGTGTTGTGTGCCTAGGTCTTGACTGTAACCTGACACATGAGCTCGGGTGTGGCACCACATCAGCTTTCAAAAAGTTTCAGGATTTGGAGTATTCTGAATTTCAGAATTTGAGATTAAGGATGCTTTGTCGATACTCTCGATATTTCAGGAATTGAGTTTTTCAGCCTTACATCACTGTCTCTCCTGTTATTCATAAGAACACTCACAGCCAGATCATGGATCATGCCTGTAATCTAAGTACTTGGGAGACTGAAACAGGAGTATCAAGGTTCAAGGAAGGCCAGCCTCAGCAACTTAGCAGGGCCCTCAGCAACTTAATGAGACCCTGTTTCAAAATAAAAAAAGTAAAATAGGACTAGCAGTGTATTTTGGAAGTAGGATGATCATAAGTTCAATCCCTTGCTCTACAAATAAAAATCAGTTCACTCATCTCGGGGCACTCCCAAGATGTAAGGGACCTTGCCGGGCCTGGAGGCACACACTTGTAATCCCCGCGCTTGAGAGGCGGAAACAGGAGGATCGCGCAGGTTCGAAGCCAGCCGTGCTGGCGTAAGAGACCCTGTTTCAGAAATATAAACTAGGTATGGGAGTATAGCCCGGAGGTAGAAGGGCTTCCAGGAACCCCAGTACCACACACAAAAAAAAAAAAGATGTATGGGACCATGCCATTCATGCAGGCAGTCAACCCTGAGAAACAGGCCCCGAAGGGCAGGCTTCTGCTACCACCCAGTGCTCCTCATGGCGGCCACTCGCTCTGCTTGATTTTCCAGGAGGTGCACTACAAGAACCGCTACTGGCACGACACCTGCTTCCGCTGTGCCAAGTGCTTTCACCCCTTGGCTAATGAGACCTTTGTGTCCAAAGAGAGCAAGATCCTGTGCAACAAGTGTGCCACTCGGGAGGACTCCCCCAGGTGCAAAGGGTGCTTCAAGGCCATCGTGGCAGGTAGCGTCCCCCTCCCACCGTGGGCGGGCAGGGAGGCCCTAGGGCAGACGTGATGTGGGCTCGCTTGTCATGGTGGGGCTAACATCGCTCTGAGCTGCTTTGAAACTTTAGCATATATATGTACACATATACATACACGTATATATGCGTACACATATATGCTCGCACACACGCACACACTTGGAGACTAAGGAACACTGGCGAGCACAGCATGTGGCAAGAGAAGGAAGCAAAAAGTATGTAGTGCTTTCTCATTTGGGGGTAGTGAGTGGTCAAGGCATGCTTCCTCCTCAGGGTGTCCCCGTGGACCTGGCAACCCCGTTGAATCTCAACATCCAATCAGGGGCTGAGGTGGGGGTGTAGGGTTTGGGCTCCTCACCCTAATAAAATACTGCTCGGGTTCCTACCTGCAACAAGATCCTGGGTTGGCACAAGGTCAAATAGCACATGAGCAGGTTAGGTGGAGTATGAGGCCAGCTACTGCAGGGCCTGCATCCTCTCACTTCTGATGGGCCCAGGGAGGGTAGCTGAGAGGATGCAGCTCCCTGCAGAGCCTGCCAGTGGAGCTAGCTAGTTATTTCCCCTGCAGGCGACCAGAACGTGGAGTACAAGGGGACTGTCTGGCACAAGGACTGCTTCACCTGCAGCAACTGCAAGCAAGTCATCGGGACTGGAAGCTTCTTCCCGAAAGGGGAGGACTTCTACTGTGTGACTTGCCATGAGACCAAGTTCGCCAAGCACTGCGTCAAGTGTAACAAGGTATAGTGTCAGGGCAGTTGCGTGTTGACCACTCTTCTCAGAAGTGTTTACAGTGTACAGAGCACTTGCACACACACTATCCCATTCCACCCTCATGGCGACCCTGTGACGTAGGAATTATTATGCCCACTTTACAGGTGAGGAGACCATGGGGCGAGGAAGCAGTGCCATGGCCAAGCCAGGCTATCAGTGTCTGCACACCGTAGTGGTGCAAGCACTAGCTCCATGCTCTGAGCCGGGCAGCCATAATTACTGGGCCTGCCTCCGCCACTCAGTTGCTGTGGACCTCGCAGAGGGGCTCACCTTTCTTGGGCCTTGGTGTCTTCATCTGTACATTGGGAATAATAATAGCACCTGCCTCCCATGGTCGCTGTGGAGATTGAATGAGATATTGTATCCCAAAGCGCCTAGTACAGTGCCTGGCATGTGGTAGGCATTCAACAAAACACTTGTTGAATCTGAACCCGGTGCTGCACTCCCCGGTCTAGGCTATCACCTCTGGAGGAATCACTTACCAGGATCAGCCCTGGCATGCCGAGTGCTTTGTGTGTGTTACCTGCTCTAAGAAGCTGGCTGGGCAGCGTTTCACCGCTGTGGAGGACCAGTATTACTGCGTGGATTGCTACAAGAACTTTGTGGCCAAGAAGTGTGCTGGATGCAAGAACCCCATCACTGGTAGGCTAAAGAGTCCTTGCTAAGTCTGCCAGGCTAGATTTGCGCATGGTAATTAATCATCTCTCATTTTCCTATGTCATCAGTTTCATCCACCAAGACCCCCATAGAATGCTTTCCTGCCCTTGCCATTGTGGTCCCATAGGCGCCCCCCTCCCCAAGTAGTTTGGAATCTCCCCCAGCCAGGATAGCCTTTGCAATACAGAACACTTCCTGACTACTGCCAAATAACTAAGGATGCCAGGAGATTACAGCCTGAGAACCACTGGGCCACAGGCAGGCACTGCGCAGGGGAGTTTGTGGGGAGTGTGGGGAAGGGAGGAGCTGGGGCATGGAGGGGGCGGGGTAGAGCTCAACTACCTGGGATTATGACCCCCATAGCTGAAAGCTAGTGCAGAGGTACCTGCTGGCAGGGTTTTTACTTTTTATTTTATTTTCGATGTTTTTGCAATTGGAAGCAAAGCTAATCATTTCATTCCTCATCTCGCGGCCGCGATCCACGTGCCCTGGGCCCTTTCCCCTGCCTCCAATTTTCCCATCTCCCCAGAGAGCCTTGAAATGTACATTTGAGAAGACTTTTGCCATCCTCAGGGAAAAGGACTGTGTCAAGAGTGAGCCACCCAGTCTCTAAAGCTAGGAAGTCCCCAGTGTGCCACGGGAAACGCTTGCCTCTCACCCTGTTTCCCAGCGCCAACCTCCGGGGCAGGCATCCGGGTGGAGAGAGGACTTGTCCCTCGTGGGTGGTGGTTCTTTATAGAAAAAATCGAAGCTTAGCCGCTCCTCGAGGCCCGGTAAGTGCATACCCCACGAACAGCCCAAGTTTGCCTCCTGGTGGCCACTTTGATGTCATGGCCCTGACCTAAATCAAAGAAACTGGTTATGCTGGGAGGTCCGTGCGTGTCACAGGGCAATAGCGGTGGCATGGGAATGTGGGTTCTTTAAATGAAGATAGCTCTCAGCTGGTCCTCGGTGTTTTCTCAGGCCCTTGAGAGCGATAGCTGGGTTGTGGCAGCGTGGGCAGCAGTGGTGGCGTGGGGACGGTGCTCGGTGTAGCGGAGGGGTTGGGGAGCCAGGCAGGCACTGGCTCTGCGTGCTTGTTGGCTCCGAACGGGCAAGTCGTCATTTTATCTCGGAATCAAAGCTTCCTTACCTGTGTTCATTCAGCTGTCTCTCTTGCTTTCTTTTGTTTTTTCCACAGGGTTTGGTAAAGGCTCCAGTGTGGTGGCCTATGAAGGACAATCCTGGCACGACTACTGCTTCCACTGCAAAAAATGCTCCGTGAATCTTGCCAACAAGCGCTTTGTTTTTCACGAGGAGCAGGTGTATTGCCCCGACTGTGCCAAAAAGCTGTAAAGTGACAGGGGCTCCTGTCCTGTAAAATGGCATTTGCATCATGTTTTCTGTGTCCTTCCTTTTTCTGCCCTACATCATTGATAAGAGTGATCTTTTACCTCTTTAAAATTGTTTCTTCTGTCGTTTCTCCCATTTTACAGTATTGCTAGAATAAGGACACACAGTTATCGTTTTAGGTTTTAGCAAAATGCGACCTTGCAGCAAAGTTCATTTCTCTATGGCTGCAATGAAAAAAAAAAACACTTATATTGACTCTTCTGCATGTTTATCATAGAGCAGAACAGTGCTAACCATTTAGCTGCTTCGTGGTATAAGCAAGCATAAGCAATGTAGCCCCCGCTGAGATGCCTTTCATGGCTCAGCTGGGACCCACTGTGTATTCACACACGACATGAGAGTTGCAGCGGCTGCTCCAACTCGCTGCTCACCCTCTGCTGTGAGCAGAAAAAGAACTTGCTGGAATGCATGGTTTAACTTCCTCATCAAAACTAACCTGCCTTCTTTTCTTTTGTACTTTCACACAACTAACACAAATTTCCCGAAAATTAACATTTGAACGTAGCTGTAATTCTCAAATGACCTTTTCCCCGTACTAACGTTTAATTTCCCTGTGTGGCATGTTTTCTGAGCGTTCCTTCTTTAAAGCACGGAACACGCAGGTGATTTGGAAAGTGTAAGCAGATCTGAGAAAACAAGCCTGATTCCAAGCAACCGCGTCACGGTGAAGCCTTCTGGAAACTTAAGAAACCTAACTCCGTTGTCGTTTTTATTTTTTTTAAATTGTTAGTTTTTGTTTTAAATAATAGTAAAAATAGTCTATGGGTTTGATAACTTGCATGACAATATTTGGGCCCCCTCAGACGTTCCTGCAGTTTTGAGATTCATCCTATGGAAGTGACTATAAAACTCAAGGGGGGGGGGAGCTGAGCAGGCAGGAGGGCTGTCACCAACGTGAATGTGACAGTTCAAAATCATGATTTGAGTCTCTTGTAACATAGTAGTTGTCTGCTCTTTGTCCATGTGTTCAAGAGGACTGCAAAGTCCCTTCTCTTGTGTTTCCCAGGACTTTTCCTCAAGAGCTTAGCTGAGGAAGTGGAGAAGCCACTGTCCTCACAGGCGGAACCAGATTTCCACCTCCTGCTTCCCTGAAGTGCAGAGTCACCTACTTACTGTTTTCTCCATTATTATATTACATAGTATAACGAGACAATATCAGAAGTAAGCGTGTAATGACAATACACATTAACATTCTTGTAGACGTGGTTAAAGAAGCTGATGCCTCATTTCCACATTGTCATTAGCTATTATCATCTAACGTTTCAGTGTATTCTTACAGAAATAAAGCAGCATAGAAATAATTCGCCTCCTGTCTTTTAATTCTACCCAGAGGAAACAAGTGACCTTTTTCCTTCAAGGATTTATTTGCTCAAATTATTGCAATCACATCAAAAACGGGAATAGAAATAAAATAATCCTATAATGCCACTTCAGTCCAATTAAAAAATAAACCCAGAGACCACTCTGACCCAAAAAATAGCATTTGCCAGATTTGCACCTTTCTTGAAAGTGATGGATTGATGTCATCTGGCCAGGATGGTGGGGGTGGCAAAGGACTCCGAGATGAGGCATATCACTGAGAAGTAACCATGGTCCCTGCTGCTTCTTCATGACTCTGTTCCTTATGCCTTTTGGAGCTGGGATCCATGTTGAGCACACTAGATCCCCAGCTGCTCCCCTGGTTCCTCATGATTGGGATGAGAGACAGGGAGGCACAGGCAGAGGAAGAAGCTGGCTCAGCATAGGGCTTCCTCCCCAACTGCCCGGAGATAGAAGGGCTTCCAGGAACCCCAATACCACAAAAAATAATGAAGAGAGCCTAGCCAGTCTATCAGGGCCCCTGGGGAACAGGACAGTTTGGAACCTGAGATGGAAGCAAGGACAGACACCTGGAGGGGATGGGCAGGCTATCACCTTCTCGGAAGACATCATACCTGGACATGCCTTTGTCCCAGGAGAGCTGGTGACTTGTACCCCTGTGCCTTTTGCCTCTGTGTGCTCCACGTGGTTCAGGACCTAGGCCTTTCCAGTGTGCACTCACCCTCCGCTAGCTGGCAGCCTTTCCCTTCCCACCCTTCTAGCCCTAGACTACACTTATCACCTCAACCATTCCTTTTCCAATGATTACACTTCTGCCCTTGTATGGTATTTAGAAAATCTGAACTGGTGGCCCAGGTTCTGCTGAGAGAATGACACAATGCTTAAAATTTTGGGTAATACAACTTGACCCACATCCTCAACAAATCACCCCTGCCAGCTTCTTCAGGCCTCAGCTTCTCTCAGGCCCCTGCCTCTAGCTATTGCTTGCCAAATGATGCCTGCTTTTATCAGGCATTTTCAGAATCAAACATCCACACTGGATTTGCTCCTCCAGCCAATGCTTGGTCCCATGGTTATTTATTTATTTATTTATTTATTTATTTATTTATTTATGGTACTGGAGAATAAAACCTGAGCATTCTACCTCTGGTATATACTTCCAGCCCTGGTTTTTTTTTTTTTTTTTTTTTTTTTTTGGTTTTGAGATAGGGACTCACTAAGTTGCTGAGGCTGGCCTCAAACCTATGATACTCCTGTGTCAACTTTCCAAGTACAGGGATTACAGACATGCACAATCACACTGGGCTCCATTGTTCTCATTTTTCATTTGAGAAAATGGATGCTCAGAAAGGTTAAGAAAGTTGTCTGAGGCCACACTGCCAATATGTAGCGATCCCCACACCTGTATACACCACACTGTAATAGAAAGGTACATAACACAATGAGGAAATTATCATGCATGGTGCCCAGCACTCTAAAAGACACTTGTTTGTTGAGTGATAACCATAAGGCCCAGGAGGAATGATGGTAGGTTTCTAATTAGCAACGTTATCAGCTGAGAAGCATTTTCTCTAGCAAGGAAGATCAGAGTCTTGAAAACACACCGACTTGTGGATAACAGTGATATCTTGGAGCCCAGCTGCTGGGTTCAAATCCTGGCTGCTCTGCCATTCTCTGGTAATGAAACCTAGGGCAAATCAATCTACCTCAGTTTGTTTCTTTGCCTGACAAATGAGACTTAAGATTCCCAATTTACAGAATCACATGCAGATGATAATATGAGTGCTTAGTGGGATGACCAGCATCTGGCAAGGGCTCAGTGATTTTGTCCTGAGCACTAAAGATACTGCTCTGATGTCTCTGATCTATCCTGCAAGCCACAAGACACTATTCCACTCCCAAAGTAGTGTGGTGGTGCTTTAGTGTCTTAGGTTTGAATACCAGCTCTGCCTCTTTCTAGTTGCATGACCTGGAAACAAATGTCAACCTCCACCAATCTGTCCTCACAGGTACAAATGAATACATCTCATAGGGTGGTTGCAAGGATGTAAAAAAATGCCACCGAACAATCTGGTGGATACAGAACAAAATTAGGAAATTTGCATAAAAATGAAGGGAATCACAGGAAGTCAAGGGCCATATGTTATCTCTCATGGAAGCTATAAAGAAAATAATAAAGGAAAAGGATTTAATGAAAATGAGAAATACCTGTAGAGTAGTGAAAGTGGACTCGGGTAAAGGGGGGGAGACATCAGTTTGAGGAAGGCAACAGGCCAAATGTTCATATATGAAGGTATTGCTACCAACTTCACTAGCATGTGTGGGGATAAAGGAGGGGAGTAGCAGAGTGAGGTGCAGAGGGAAACATACCAAGGGATGTTGTATGTATATGTGAATGTATCACTTGAATCTGACTGTGATGTGTATGCCAATATGATTTTAAAAATATGGAGCCAGGTGTGGTGGCACATGCCTCTAATCTGGGATGCTAAGACAGGAGGATCACAGGCTCTAGGACAATCTCAGCAAGTAGTGAGACCTCAGCAACCTAGCAAAACCTTACTTCGAAACAAAAAATAAAATTGGGCTGGGGATGTAGCTCAGAGGTAGAATGCCCAAATTCTGTCCCCAGTGCCTCCGACATACACACACACACACAAGGAAGTAGTGGTGCATGCCTGTAATTTCAGTACTTGGGAGTCTGAATCAGGATTGCAGGTCCAAGGTCAGACTCAGCAACTAAGCAAGATGCAGTTAAAAATATATGTATATTATATATATATATATATATATATATATATATATATATATATGTGTGTGTGTGTGTGTGTGTGTGTGTGTGTGTGTGTGTCTGTCCAATGAGGGGGACTCTCTCTCTCTCTCTCTCTCTCTCTCTCTCTCTCTCTCTCTGGGCTGGGTGTGTAGCTTGGAAGTAGAAGACCCCTGGGTTCAATCTCCATACCACCAAAAACAAAACAAAAAATTTCTAACAACAACAACAAAAACCTGGAAGATGGTACATAGTTATTAAGACCCAGTTAGAATGAGGAGTAGCCAGGACCCATCTGCAAACACTAACTGGACTGCTGAGCAGGGACCCTGTTTGAAGCAAGCCAGGGGAGGGGCACTGAAATGACCTGGGGAATAAATTCCTGATGATATAAAATGTAAATGGCAATTTATCTCCATGTTCTGGCTCCTTGGCACTAGCTGCTATTCCATCTCCTGATATTGTGGTCCTGGCCACAGGAAATTAGTCGCCTTTGGGAATGGTGGGATTCCAGACCAAAAAGGGTCCAAAATATTGTGGTGAAGCCCCTTCATTTTTTGTGGAACTAGGAATGGAACTCAGGGGGATTCTACCTTTGAGCTACAACCCCAGCCCTTTATAATTTTGAAACAGGCTCTCACTGGGTTGCTGAGGTTGGCCTGGGTTGCTGAGGTTGGCCTGGAACCAACCTTCTGCCTCAACCTCCTAAGTACTGGGACCATATGTGTCCTATCACACCCAGAAAGTCTCCCTCACTCAACAGATAGGAAACAGGGCTCAGAGAAGGGAGGCAGAGTGCAAAAAAAACACACTTGCAAGCTAGCAGCCCTCTAGGCTAGACTTCAGGGGTTAGGGGTCAGGGTTCTGTGGGGCATTCTCACAGTACTCTACACTACACTGCTGGGTTTTGGAGGCTGGGAAATTTCATTCTATATGTGCAGGATATTTGCTGATCTGAAGAATCTGCTGGTAGTGGCTAGTGATCTGTCTCTTAGGGGAGAGGACACTGAAAGGCTATCCAGAGAGAAAGAGATTAAATCAATGTATCATGGGTGGGAAAGGGGTTGGGAATTCTATCACCTTGGAGTTGTGAATAAAACACCCTGATTCAAAAGTTCTTCATATGGAACAACAGGACCTGGTGCAAGGCACAGCAGTGCAGAGTTCAGATGAAGTACATAATAGTACCTTTAGCAGCAATGGGGTGTGTCTAGCTTGTGCTGATTCAAATGTATACAGAATGCTCTAGAATGCCCAGTGGTGAATGACTACCAGACCCTAAAGACTAGGGATAAAAAGTTATTGTCCTTATGAAAAACAAAGCCAAAGCACATGCTTGTAATCCCAGTACTTGGGAAGCTAAGAGCATCACAGGTTCAAGACCAGCCTCAGCAACTTACTGTGATCCTTAGCAACCTGTGTCAAAACGAAAACAAAAAAAATCTGGGGTGTAGCTCAAAAGGAAAATGCCCCTGGGTTCAGTCTCCAATAACACGCACATACACACACACACACACACACACACACACACACATTCCTAGTGGAGTAAAACATGTTTTAAGGTCAGAAACTAAACATTTCCAGGCATATCAGAATATTTGTCTGGAAATTTGCATGAACCATGTCATGAAAAACAAAAATTGGCTGAGTGCAGCCGTTAAAAAGAAAGTGAGCAGCTGTGTGTGGTGGTGTATTCCTATAATCCCAGTT
The DNA here is from genome assembly GCF_963383645.1 of Muscardinus avellanarius. Lineage (NCBI taxonomy): Eukaryota > Metazoa > Chordata > Mammalia > Rodentia > Gliridae > Muscardinus > Muscardinus avellanarius. Next base: position 70,948,811 of record NC_137792.1, on the reverse strand, counting down.
AGGAGGATGACAGGTATAAGGATAGGCTTAGCTTAGCAATGTAGCATGACTCTCAGCAACCTAGCGAGACCTTGTTTCAAAACAAAACAAAAAAGCAAGTGAGCAGCTGGTGTGATGGTACATGCCTATGATCTCAGTTCTTGGGAGGCTGAAGCAGGAGGATGATCACAGGTTCAAGGTCAGCCTCAACAATTTAGTGTGACTCTCAGTAACCTAGAGAGACCCTTTTTCAAAACAAAAAATTAAAAGGGCTGGGAGTATAGCTCAGAAGTAGAATGTCCCTGGGTTCAATCACCAGTAACACACACACACACACACACACACACACACACACACACACACACACGAGCAAATGAACAAAATGCAGGCTTTCCTCATCTGAGGCAAATGACATTCAAGGTGGACTGAGAGTGGGGTATTTTTTTTAAAGAAAATGAATGTTTGGAGCAGGGCATGGTCCTCAGTACCATATACACAAAAACAGTGTTCTGGGACTAGATAGTGGGGACAGTTGAACAACCTTGTGAGCATAAACTTTGGTTAAAATGGTGACTTTTATCCAAGGTCCAGAGGCCTGTAGTCCCAACTACTCTGAAGGCTGAGGCAGGAGGGTTGCCTCGACATAGTGAGACCCTGTCTCCAAAATGAAAAAAAAGGAAGACTGTTACGTTATGCAAATTTCACAATAAAAAGCACTTTAGGCCAGGTGTGGTGCTGTACACTTGTAATCTCAGGGGAGGAGGAGACTGGAGGATTGAGGTTCAGCGGACAGCCTCAGCTACTTAGTGAGACCCTTTTTCAACTCAATGAGACTGTTTCAAAAATAAAAGTCTAAGCCTGGCGTGGTGGCGCACGTTTGTAATTCCAGCATTTGGGAGGCTGAGCCCCGAGGATCACGGTTCGCAGACCGCCTCAGCTACTTAGGGCCTTTGCAACTCAGTGAGACCCTGTTTCGAAATAAAGAATAAAAAATTGGGCAGGGGTGTAGCTCAGAGGTCAAATGCCTCTGAGTTTCATCCCCAGACCCACAAAAAAAAAGACTAAAAATAAGGCTGGGGGTATAGCTTGGAGGTAAAATGCCCCTGGGTTTCATTCCCAGTACCACAAAAAGAAAGGTACTTTAACAATGGGCCTCAACTATTAAGTGAGAGCAACATCAAAAGGAAGAGTAACATGAACTGACAGAGTTGTAAAAAGTTGAGAGTTTGAAAATGTCTATCTTGCCACGCTCATATTCCCAGCATTCAGGAGGTTGAGACAGGAGGATCCCGGTTCAAGGACAGCCTCAGCTACTTAGTGAGGCCATTTGCAACTCAGTGAGACCCTGTTTCAAAATAAAGAATAAAAAAATAGGATGTTGCTTGGAGGTAGAATTCCCCTGGGTTCCAACCCTAGTACTGCATAAAGAAAAATAAATGCTCATCTTACTGTCATAGAAATGGAACTCTGTCTGATCCCAAAGTAGATGAAGAGGAAAATTAGAGAATCTGATTACTATTTATTGAACTTGTTTGCCCATCTCTATTGCTTTGGTGACAACTGGGTGCTGCCTTTATACCACTACTATTCAATTTTTACTATTATAATAAAAACAAAATTGTTTTATCTGTAAAGTTTATTTCAAACAACACACATTTTCAGGGAGTGGTAACAAAATAATTCAATATATGACATTTGTGCAGAAAAACAACAACAACTCACTTTTTAGGATGATTGTCTCTGCCTTTTAGACAAAATAGTGTATAAAAATAGGTTTTAAACTTAAGGCATCCTTCCCTAAACTCAAACAAAGGTGCAGTATTTGGAATAGCAAAGAACCAGGGAACCCCAAACCATTATGGTCAAAAGGGACACTGAGCACTTTATAGTATTTGTGATTCAACATCTAAAACTCATTAGCATTAGAGCAAAGACTCTCCACTCTGTATAATACTGTATCTTCACTCTGTAGCCATTGCCTAGAGAAGGGTGAGCACATTTTGGTTACATATCCCCAGCCTGAGTGTATAATGAAGGATAGGGTTAGGAAGCACAAAAAGCAAAATATTATAAACATTCAACATTTAGAGAAGTTAAACATAACTCATGACACAACCAATTACTGCTTTATGTATACAAAAAATTAAGCCAATTTTTTCTTGATAAACCCCAATATGTACTTCAAAAGGAAATACAGACATGGCATGGAAGATGCTGTTCATTTCATGATTCTGCATTCTTGGATTACTGGCATCTGTGGGTATCAATACCAGGCACCAAAAATGGCAGAATTAAAAATACACATATATCAAGGTAAAATTTTACTATATGATGTAACCTTTGGTAACTGTATATTAGAAACTATCTGATAACTAACTCTGTGAGCAATCCAGAGTCCCCTGACCAATCTATTCTTTTCTCTATAAAAATCAAATTGATTTTCCAGTTTTTAAAACTGATATCATTGTTAAACAGAAGAAAAAATAAGATTGAAAATATACATGTGGAAGGATAATGATTCCTTCAACAAGATTTTTTTTAGAAACTCAATAGTTATTATATAATGAAAGCATTTGATGTGTATGCCGTCCAGCACATGCTGGTAGGAAAACACAAGAGAGACAATGGTGACTTTTTGAGGAAAAAAAAAATCACTTTACTCAGAATTCTCACAAGATAATCAACATGCTGTGAATGCCTTCTGAGATTGTTGTCAAGGTGATTTTTGGATGTTTTCTTTTTTTTCCTGTTATGATGGTCATTTCTATTGCCAGGTTCAATTATGAAGCAAAACATTTTTGAGACATGAGATTGGGAATTTTGTCCGGATGGAAGACAGATCAATCTCAAGGCTGTTTGTGGTTTATATACCTAACCAGAGGGGAAAAAATGAAACATTAGTACAGAAGATGCTGGTGGTTTCACAGAAACATGGCCCTGATCTCCATCAGGCAAACCCAGGACCCTCAGCAGAGTTGGTGACACACTGCTACTCTTATAAATGTCCCTCACTTCATCCCCCAAAGGATCCCACTGCCTCACTTAATGTCAAAGAGATCTTCTTGAGGAGGAAGAACAATCATCTTTTGGTATTTATTTATTTATTTATTTACTTATTTATTTACTTATTTATTGTGGTACTGGGGACTGAACCCAGGGACATTATACCTCTGAGCTATACCCCACAGCCCTATTTTATTTTTTGATTTTGAGAAAGGTTCTCACTAAGTTGCTGTGGGTCTCATGAGTTTGCTAAGGCTGGCTGTGAACCTGTGATCCTAACTCAATATTGTACCATACAGTAAAAGTATAGGTGTGCACCACCACACTGGGCTTGGTCTTTTGGTTTTAGAAACACATGATAAGGGACTCAATTCAAAGACTCCACAACCCCTTCCCTGAAGAAGTATCCGTGTCCTCATCGAGCAGCAGGAAGATCAAGAGTTCAGATGGATCTGGCTTTTTTGTGTGTGTGGGAAAAGCTCTTCTATCTCTGAGCTACACTCAGCTCTCTTTTTCTTTTGAAACGGTCTAAATCTGAAGCTGGTCTCAAATGTGTGATCCTCTTTTCTCAAGAGGGATTTGGATTTCAAAAAATCTTTTTCTTTTAACATATGGCAGGAAATGTACAACATGAAAACTAGAGTCATCTACTCTCTCAAAACTAACTTAATAAGACTTTTAGATCACTTCTGTGATACTCGCCACTAGCTTCTTCCTTTCCTGCACAGAGTGCCCTGGAACTGTGGAAAGCAGGGGAGGGTTCTAGGTCAATTGAATTTCAAGCAATGTGAAGATAAGGCCTTACCCGAAAGAGAAGAAACAGAATTGCTTCTTTTCTTTTGATCCGAAGGCACCAGAGGAGTCTGGCGAGATGTTACAGAATCTTTAGAATTGTGTTTGCGGCTATTAGGAGTGGAATTTGTGGCAGGTGATTCAGTGTTGTGACTACTAATGCCAATAATCTGGTTTGTGCCAACACCCACGGTGGATCGAACATTGATGTTGGTTTCCTTTGCTTTTCCAGTTTTCGCAGTGTGAGTGGATGTCTTTTTGGCAAATTGTCTGAAAAAAGGTGTTTTGGTTAGAATCCTGATTGTTAAAACAACAACAACAAAGTGCTACCCTGAAAGAAGTTTTAGCTTATAGTTAACTTCTAAGAGATGCCTTCAATGTGAACTTTCCAAATCCTAGAATGAGAAGCCTGGAAGGGACCTGGAGACGACAGAATACAGTTTTTATACTGTATTCTTGAAAGCCCTACAGTGCTATAGGTGTATCAGAACCCAGAGAGCATCTAAGTACACAGAACTCAGGAACCCTGTCCCCCTTTTCTAAGTAGGTCAAGGACAGCAGCCAGTGAGGTACAGCTAGGGACCTTACAGATTTATAACTCTCATGTTCTTTTCATGTCACTGCGCCTCCTGGAAGTTGCCTGTTTCCAGGGGCCTTGCATCTTTGTGCCTTTTCAATAGCCATAGTAGTATTCCTTTACAAGAAAGGGTCCCTGCTTTCCTGACCTAATCTCTGACTCCCCATATGTGAAATGAGGATATTACTATCAAACTCAGAGTAACAAAGAAAAGTGAAGTAGGCAATGTAAAAAGCCTGGTTTATAGTAGTCACTTAATAAATGTCCCCTTTCACAATTTTATTAAATATTAACCATCTGAACAAAAGCAGTTTGAAATCAGATGAATCTGGGTTTGCATTTGGGCATTGCTTTTGTTTTTTGGTACTGGAGATTGGATCTAAAGATACTTCTATCTCCAAGCTACACCCCTGTTTATTTTGAAACATGGTCTGGCTAGGTTGCTGAAAGTCTTGCTAACTTGCTAAGGCTGTCCTTGAACCTGCAATCCTACTGTCTCAGTCTCCCAAATACTGGGATTACAGGTGTGAAACACCATGCTCAACAAGATCTTTGCTTTTTAATAGTCAGATAGTGGGCAAACAAGGCCCTTAGCCTCTCTATGCCTTTTTATTCCTTTGTAAAAAATGGTCCTTACCTACGAGGCTGTTGTGAGGGTTAGTTTGTTTCTGTTCTGTCAAATGTTTGGTATATGTAAACTAAGAGCTCAGTAAGTAATTTTGACAGTACTATGGATTGAACCCAGGGGGCACTCTTACCTTTGAGCCACATCTGCAGCCCTTTTTATTTCTTATTTTAAGACAGAGTCTTGCTAAATTCCCATGTACTGGCTTCAAATCTGTGATCCTCCTGTCTCAGCCTCCCCAGTACCGTGAATATAGCCATGTGCCCTATGCTTGGCTTCAATACATATTATTTCTTGGAATTCTAAAAAATGTCAGTCATAATTCTCCCCCAAGATTTTCAGTTAATAAGGTTCTGAGTAACTCACTTTGAGCCTTTTACTTGAGTCAAAGTATCTTTTGGGCCTTTTTGCTTGAGTTTCATATCGCCATTGAAATATGCTTTCTTATCCTTATGGATCTCACCGGTTGTGTCTTGTAAAAACACCAGCTTCTGAGGCATTCTTGATGCATTTTTATAAGGTGTTTTGTGTTTGCCATTTCCAATGGCTAGGAAAGAAAGAGGAACTAACAGTAAAATTGGAATTTCCATAACAAATACAAGAGACAGGAAAGGCAGTGAGGCTGGCGAGATGGGAGGTACCTAAGGCAGAAGTGTTCAGGCTTCACGTGCTTAAACTGTGGCCTGGTGCTCCCCAGCACACAAACTTGCACTGCCCTCCAGGTAAAAACATTTTTTTAATTGGGATTGAACACCAGGGCATTCTACCTCCCCAGCCCTTTACATTATGAAGCTACATCCCCGGCCCTTTTCATTATGAAACAGGGTCTTGTGGAGTTGCTGATGCTGGCCATGAACCTGCAATCCTCCTGTCTCAGCCTTCCAAGTTTTGGGACTACAGGAGCATGCCACCATGCTTGGTTAGAGGGGACAACCTTTAAAAAACTTGTCCTCTCGCTTTTTTTGGGAAAGATCTATGGACCAGAGGGCAGGACTGCTTCTTACTTCTCATGCCTGGTCCTGGTCATTCACCTTGCCAGTTGTACCTGTGAGTTCATCTCACCTCCAGTGCTACCTCTTACTTTTGGTTCTCCTTCCCTAAGGCAGATCGAGGGGCTCCTGCTGCTACATGCTCACTAATTTTTGATCCTCTTGTGGCAGTACCACTGTTTGCTCAGGTGTCTTTCTTCTCACTAGCTATGGCTCCTTGAAAGAGAGGACCGTGGCTTTTCATCTCAGAATCCCAGTACCTTGTAGAACACCTGGCTTACCTATTCAGTGCCTGCTTGTAGAATAAATATGGATGAACAGCATTTCTCATATGCCAATTACTGCTACTCTAAAGTGCTTCCTACTCTTAGGGAGTCCACAATACATTTCACGGGCACTTGCATCATGACATGATTTCCATTTTTCTTACTGAGATACAAAGTAGACTCGTACCTCTAGTCAATCACAGATGCCTTCTGAGGTTCTGAGCTATGACATGACAGCAACACTCACATTCTACTGAAAATGAGCTGCCATGTACTGTCTATGTGTGTGACAATAACAGTGGCAGCAATGCCTAACAATTATTGAGATTTTCTACACTTCACGTACTATTCTTAGCATTAGCCAGATTTATACTATTGGACTCTCATACCCATCCCAGGAGGGAGACAATATTATATTTCCTTTGGAAGTTGGTAAAGATGAGCACAGAGGGTTGGTAAGTGACTTGGCCAGAGCCACAAAGCTCAGAGGAACAGCCTTAGGCTATGAACCTAGACAGCCCAGCACCTACATGGTGACTAAGAGAACTATTAGGAGTAAGCAAACCTGATGGAAACATTTCATGGAGGGATTCCTCATCACTTTCTGTCTCATCCTCATCATCCGCCTCACCCTCTTCGGATATGTTATTGCTAGATGTTTCTGTGACCTATGATTAAAAAAGAAAATCATGATTATATATACTATTCAATCATTCTGGCTTATAATTTCAAAGAAGTCAGATTTTAAGACTAAACTGATAGCTAACTTTTGGCATTTCGATTAAAGGTTTAAAAAAACCAACGTCTTTAACTGGCCCCAGTAATTGACGGGGGGTAGAGAATGGTGACTGTAGTTTTGTCTTTCAGCGAGAAGTACTCAAGAATGAAAAATTTCCCTGAGTGAGAGCCCAAGAACTGACATTGGTCCTCCTCCTGCTCAGAGCCTTAATGAAGCCTGAGTGGGACCAGTGAAAAGTTAAAAAAGTTCTTAGCTGCTGCTTGAGGTAAAATTTCTTGGACCAATGAGTTGAATAAACTTTTGGGCAGTGACACACAGAACTTTACAGAAATGACAGTTCTATTCTACATCCTTGAGCTACTTAATAGTATGAATGACTAAAAGTGAGCAATTATGTTTAGGCAAACTATCATGTAATACAAAATGTGTAGTGCACAGAATCTGGAGATAAAAAGCCTTGAACGCATGCACTCCATAAAAGGAAATGTTACTGAGGTTAGCAGAGACTTCTGAAATACACATTAGCTTATGGAAACCTCTGCTAAAAAGCAGTATGGCTATCATCTCATCTTACATTCTGATTATTTGCCAAGAAAGGGAGATTTCAAAATTAATTTCTTGATTGTAATTATTCTATTAATTTATATGTCAAAGTGTCTTTGTAAATATTATGTGTCCTGGTGTGTCTTAAGTTCCAAACAAAATGATCACTGCATTTCTTGAAGATACTCAGTAAGGTCTAGGAAAGCAAAGTGGTCTCAGCAAGAAACAAAAAATGCAGAAGTAGGTTTTGTTTGATTGCATATAATCTTTGCTCTTTTTCAAAATATATCTTTAGGTTACTTCAGTGTGTTTGACAAGACAGTTGGATATTTCAAACAAATGATGTTCATATTGAAACAATTTTCTAAGAATCACACAAATAAAATTATATTAAAAGTCCACACACACACACACACACACACACACACACACACAAGAAATGATGTTGGCAGAAGCAAATACTTGTGAAATAGACACAAAAAGCATGTACTATAAAGGAAAACCAGGAAAAAAGGAGAAAGTCGAGTTCATTAAAACTGACAAGCTTCCAGTTCATCAAAAGACATCAAGCAGGACAAACTATATAACATGCAGGATGATCCCTGCACTACACAGATGTAAAGGACCCCTAAGTAAGATAGGTAAAACTCCCACAATTCAATAAAGGGCAGGTGACAAAACAGGAAAATGGGCAAATGGATTGAAAAGTTGTTACCACAGTAGATTTCTAAATGGCCAGAGAGCATATATAAAGGCAACTGACTTTTGTTAGTCATGAGAAATAGTGATAAATTCAACATCAATGTCAGGAGCTTCTTTCTACCCAGCAGAAAATTACAAGAAGACAAGTTATAAACTAGAAGATACACACAAACTATAAGCAAAAGAGTAGATTCAGAACATTTAATGAACTACAAAAAGATAAGAAAAAGACAGACAAACCCAAAAGAGTTGGCAAAAAGATCTTAACAAGCATTTTACACACGAGAATACATGAAAGCTAATTACAAACATGAAAACATGCAAAACTATTTGTATGATCAGGGGAATGCAAATGTAAGATTTTTTTTTCATTCCCACCAAACTAGAGAAAATGAAAAAGTTGCCAAGAATGTGAAGCAAGAGGAACACTTAAATGCTTCTAGGAGGAGAATGGAGACTACCTTTGAGGAATTCATATTTGTCTTTCTGGTCCGCTTCATTATTTCCTCAATTCTCTATTTACGGGAAAATAAAAATTCAAACATGAAAAGAGATTAAAAACCAGTGTCCCTGAAGCAGGTAATTATTTCCATTTTGTAGAGGTGGAAAATGTCCCCAACTGCCCCTAAACCACAGACTTAACCAACAAAAGATCTGGATCCACAGATGACGTTACTCCCCACATCTAGACTCAGCTATAAGATCCCATGGATGGCAACAGTTGTATTTGTTATACACACCCAAATGACCTCTCTTCAGACCTGAAAATCCATTACTTAGACTAAGCACATATTATGAAAAACCAATCACAGCTGTCAACAAGATTTTTAATCCTAATGTACCATTCCTCAAGCCAACATTAGTGATATTAATGCACCCCAATGATGCCAAGATCAAGAAGTTTTGTTATTAAAAAGATACTCCAGGTATGGTGGTCCACACCTGTAGAATACAGCATTGAGGCAGCCTTAGAAACTTAGCGAGACTCTCCCCAACTAGTGATGCCAACTCAAAACAAAAAAATAAAAACGGCTAAGAGTATAGTATGGAGATAGAATACCACTAAGTTCAATCTCCAGTACCTCACAGAGAGAGAGAAAGGAGGCAGATGAAAGATGTATTTTAGGGAGGGATAAAGAATTCTATCTCCTGCATGAGGTGAGGAGAGCTATGGCTCCATGGCCACCTCAGGGTGACTAATTACTGATAGGCAGGCCTCCGGACAACTTAGCCCCAGCCAAAGCTCCCAGATGAGCTACCACATGAGTCACATAAAATGTTACCTTTCCTTAAAAGGGACTGTTCCTTGGCCTTTCACTTCTTCCCTCTGCAGTTGCTGAAGAGCCCAGTCCAGTACAGAAGAAATTCTAACTTCTACCCACCCCACAGTGACTAGTCATGCTATTCCAAGCAGCTTTGTTCCCAAAATTAGATATATCGAGACATTATTGTAATTACCACCAAGGGTCCAAGAGAAAAAGGTATGGTCAATAAGAGGAGAGCTGTCTCGCCAGATGTGGTGGCACATGCCTGTAATCCCAGGACTTGGGAGATTGAGACAGAAGGATCATTAGTTCAAGGATGGCCTCAGCAAATAGTGAGACTCTCATCAACCTAATGAGACCTTGTTTCCAAATAAAAATAAAAAATAGGGTTGGAGGTGGAGCTTGGAGGTTGAATGCCTTTGGGTTAAATCCCTAGTATTACAAAAAAGGAAAGACCCTAGTATCACAAAAGAGAGAAAGAGGAGGGGTAGGTAGTGGGAAAATCACCACACTCGATTTGTGATTTTTTCTTTTTTTTTTGCAGGTCTGGGGATGAAATCCAGGGGCATTTGACCTCCAAGCTACAGCCCCTGCTCTATTTTTTATTCTTAATTTTGAAACCGGGTCTCACTGAGTTGCAGAGGGCCTCACTAAGTAGCTGAGGCGGTCCATGAACCGCGATCCTCTGGTCTCAGCCTCCCAAATGTTGGGATTACAAGCGTGTGCCACCATGCCTGGCTTTAATTTGTGATTTTCAAAAACATATTCTGTTATCATGTGCCAACACTGTTTAACAAGACACCCAAAAACAGAGAACAATTACCTTTTTTCTTTCTAATCGTTCTTGTAAATTTTGTTGCATAATTCTCTCGCGTTCCTTCTTGCGTTTGTCGGCTTCTTCCTGAGCGTTTATTTTGGTATCCCCTTTCTAGGAAATTTGTGTAAAGAATCATTTACTCTCAATATTTCTGAGTGACATCAGAAAACAGTACTAGTCCAAAAAGTTAAACAGCTGTAACCTTTGATCGTGTATTCTATATATATGACAGTCATGGATTATCGATTGTCAAAGTATTGGTCAGAATACACAAAGCTAGGTTAAATCCTATTTGGAAGGCTCAGGATGTCAAGGTTATCATTATGAACATCAGACCACCTTATGTAAGGGACCATGGAGCTGTCCATTAACACAGCAATAGGAGCCCAAATCTCAAATTTCCCTCAAAACCACTAAGAGCATTCAAAAAGGGTCTTTCCAGAGGAATACAAGTGTACACAACCATTTATGGAACTTAGTCTAAACAATTTTGCAGAATGACAAACTAAAACTGGGAATATAAATTGGGCTATGATAATCATTCATGATGAGTATAGTCTGAGCTCATTTTCGGGGTTTATTTAATTGGCAATTTCAATTTAGAAAGGTGAGACCTTATTGGTGAATCTGATCATTTTTTAACTTTCAGAACTGTTCATAATGTTTAACTGTCTTACCTGTTAAGGGTGCAAGATGCCATGTGTGGTACCATAGAATAAAAAATGTGGAAAAAGGACCTGGAATATTTCATTTGTGCAAGCAATTTGGGTTTCAAACTAAAGGACTGCTAATCTATAATATGCTACTTTATGCTTTTCTTTGTTGTTCTTGGGAAACGTCCCAGGGCTTTACTGGTGGTCAAAGATGACCCGCATAGTGGATAACAGTTAGACTGTAATGTGAAAGCATAAGTAGAGAATACCACATTTGCTCAAAGCCACAGCTTGCTGCTTTGGGTATCAATTGAATTTCATTAGCGAGTTTTTATCTGCTGCTAAAGTGTCAAGCCCACAAACCTGTACTTCCTGGTCTTCCTGAGGCTGGCAAACTTCTTTTTTCTTTTCAATCTTCTTTTCTTGTTGCTCATCTTCACATCTTGAGAACTCTTTTACTTGGACTTCATCTGTTTTCTCTACTGTGACTGCCACTTTCCTATTAACACTGAAAGTATTTAAATAATACTTATTCGTTATCTTAGTTGGTAATTTAGTGCTTATGTGAGCATGAGAGCTTTTATAAGTGAAATTCCTTGTGTGTAAAAACACAATTTACATTTGTACCATATTTACTACATTTGCTGCACTGTTACTATACAGGATTTATACAACTTCATCTTTCTTAAATGGGGAAAACTAGGCTTTGGGATTAGAAAGAAAAAATTTCTCTAAAGTACTAAACTACGTTGATTTTTTGTTTGTTTGTAGAACTGGGGATTGAACCCATTGGCACTCTACCATTGATCCAGGCATTTATTTTTATTTTTTAATTTTTTTCCAATACTGAGAATTGAACCTAGAGACACTTGATCTCTGAGCTATACTCCTAACCCTATTTTATGTTTTATTTTGAAGCAAAATATCACTATGTTACTGAAGCTGGTCTCAAACCTATGATCCTCCTGTCTCAGCTTCTCAAGTACTGGGCACCATCATACCATCAAGGAATCTTTCTTTCAAGTTTCAATGCACATAGCTGTATATATTTGCTGCCCACGGGACATCCTTTCAACCATAATTTACTAGCCTGATAAAACTCAGATGTCAGAGCGTTCATTGGAAAGTATCCGAAGTAAAACATGAGTATGTATAATTTCCAGGTTTATAAGCCCTGAAATTTCAAGTATTTTGAAATAAGGAAAGAAGTCAAGACCAGCAAATGCAAAAAAATAAAATGTTCCATGATCACTCAGGTACTTCTGCTGAAACAGAGGGCCCCAGACATGTTCAGTCTCTTTATGTATACTCCTAATACACCTTCATGGTACATGATGTATGGAAAATAAAAATGTATGAAGATATCAGGGTCCTCCCTGTTCAGCTAGTCACAAAGCCCTTGAAATGCTTCCTATGCTTTCTTTGCTTGTACACAATATAACGGAAATTCCTGATCCTCACTGAAGGAAAAGCCAATTAATCTTTTATGATAAAATTTCAAAATTTGGGCCCAAGCTAAGTAGAGAAAGGATGATTTAATTCTAACCTCGGTTGCATTTCACTCTGGAATGTCACTTCTTTGTCTTTCTGTTCACGAGCAAGACGGCGTTTCTCTGCCAAAATTTTTGTCGCTTCCTCAGCACTCTTGGTTCCTGGTGTGCATTTATTAACAGAATCTAGTTTACATACACATGAGAAGTAATTAGTTTAGTAGTTAGTAGTAGTTAGGTGAATTATTGCCTCTCAGTCCAAGAAAGAAGTACCATGCACTTCTTTCTTGTAAGCCTAGTATTTGGGAGGCTGAGACAGGAAGATCAAAGGTTTGTAGCCAGCCTCAGGAACTTATTGAGGCTCTCTACAACTTAGTGAGACCTTGTTCCAAATAAAAAATAACATAGGGCTGGGGGTATAGCATGGGGGTAGAATGCCCCTGGGTTCAATTCCCAACATAAAAAAGTACAATGCAATACAAAACATTAAAAAAACAACACGTGTGCAAACCAAGATTTATAAATCATAAGGAAACTCTAGGTGATTTTTTTTCAAAGCCCCAACCGCTCCCTAAGAGTTGAATTAGCATCATATTTATTTTATTTATATTTTTGGTACTGGGAATTGCACCCAGGGGCACTGTATCTCTGAACTATATAGCCCCAGCCATATTTATTGATGTATTCATTTTGTTATTGAGGGTTGAACTCAATGATACTCAACCCCTGAGTTACCACCCCAGCCCATTTTATTTATTTACTTATTTATTTATTTATTTTAATTTTGAAACAGAGTGTTGCTGAGTTGCTGCATATATCATTAAGTTGATGGGATCAGCCTGGAACTTCAGATCCTCCTGTCTCAGCCTCCAAAGTACTAGCATTACAGGCATGTACCACCATGTCTGGCTGTTTTTTATTTTGTATCTTAGAAAGGGTCTCGCCGGGCATGGTGGCCCAACACTGAGGAGGTTGAGACTGGAGGATTGTGGTATTTGGCTAACCTCAACTACTTAGTGAGGCTCTTTGAAACTCAGTGAGACCTTGTTTCAAAAATAAAGAATAAAAAATAGGATTGGTGGTATAGCTCAGAGATACAATGCCCCTGGGGTTCCATAAGATTTTCTGTATTGCTAAAATAAACTTTTGTGTGCCTATGGTACTGAGAATTGAACTTAGGGGCATTCTACCTCTGAGCTCCACCTCCAGCCCTATTTTATTTTTTATTTTAAAACAGGGTATTGCTAAGTTGCCAAGAGTCTTGCTAAATTACTGGCCTCAAAACTGCAATCCTCTTGTCTCAGCTTCCTAAGTACTGGGATTAGAGATGTGTGCCACCACATCCAAATTAAAATAAACTTCTTAGAGAAAAAACTTACCTTCAAGGATCATATGATTTTGGCTCACTGGCTCACATTTGTTTGGGGCTGTAGATATGGTTTGTCTTTTCTTACTGGCAGTGCCTAATGCATTTGGCACAAATAGGGTACGTTGAACAGGTATTATTTTATAGGACATAGACGGCTGTGCTGGTTTTGACAAGACTGTTGAAGATGATGTATGATGGGTCTTTGGAACCTGCCTGCTAAGAAAAAGGAACACATGTGTGCTAATTAATTTTTTGGTTTTTTTGTAGTACTGAGGATTAAACCCAGAGACATTCTAACTTTGAGCTACACCCCAGCCCTATATCTTATTCTTTATTTGAAGCACAGTCTCACAAAGTTCCACAACTAGGGCATCACTAAGCAACTGAAGCTGACCTTGAACCTGCGATCCTTCTGTCTCAGTCTCCCAAGTACTGGGATTACAAGTGTGTGCCATCATGCCCAGCTAGATTAACTCTTAGTATAAAGTTCCATAAATAATGTCTCAAGGCCGGGCACGGTGGCACACTCTTGTAATCCCAGCATTTGGGAGGCTGAGACAGAAGAATCGCGGTTTGCGGACAGCCTCAGCTACTTAGTGAGGCCCTTTACAACTCAGTGAGGCCCTGTTTCAAAATAAAGAATAAAAAATAGGGCTGGGGGTATAGCTTGGAGGTAAAATGCCCCTGGGTTTCATCCTCAGTACTGCAAAAAAGTCTCAATACTATGAGAGGATATAATCTGAGAGTTTTTATAACAAATCCATTTTTAAAGTTTGTTTTCTTTCACATTTATAGTCCTAGCAATACACTACGATTTCTTTTATGAAACATTGACATGAAATTTGTCCTGGTAAAACCAACTATCAGGAACAGTTGCAAATGGCCTACTTACATAGTATTTCCAGGAGAGGGTGGGCGACACCCTCTTGCAGGAGATGATGGACCTCTGTAAGATGGTACATTTGATGATAGGCGTTTCTTGGGCACAGGGTTTGAGGTCTTTTTGTCCGTTTCTGGTTTCTGAAAAAAAAAATCAATGTAGTAAGTTAGGAAATTGCTTGTAGTTATTTTGTTTCAGCTAGCTTTCTAAGAGAAAAAACATTCTAAATAAAATACCATTATAGTTAACTTAAACTCAGTTTTCCATTAGGGAATGAAAACCAAGTATATTTTCTAGACTAACTAGTTATATTACACAATTCAATTCCATCATATAAATATTTAAAGAAATATTTTATTTCAAAACCTAATTACATTCGTGTGTGTGTGTGTGTGTGTGTGTGTGTGTGTGTGTGTTTGTCTGTATGTGTGTGAGGATTAAACCCAGGACATTCTACCTCCGCGCTACATCCCCAGCCCTTTTCAATTTATTATTTGGAAACAGGGTCTCAATATGTTGCTGACAGCCTCACTAAATTACCGAGGCTGACTGCGAACCTAAAATCTTTCTATCTCAGCCTCCCAAATACTGGGATTACAAGTGTGTGCCACCATGCCTGGCTCAACCTGATTACATTTTTAAGTCTTAGTTAAAGGTTTGGAAAAATTCTCAAACTACTTTTTTCTCCAGAGTTTAGAAACAGTTCATATAAACAGTTACATTTTTCTTCTACTAAAAATTAATTAATATTCCACAGTTTAAGAGGGAATATTATGCCGGTATAACAAACATCAAAGAATATTTTTTGGGGGGTGGTATTGGGGATGGAACCCAGGGGCTTTCTACCTCCGGGCTATACTCCCAGACCTATTTTTTCTATTTTATTTGGAAACAGGGTTTCACTAAGTTGCTGAGAGCCTCACTAAGTAGCTGAGGCTAGCTTCGAACCTGTGCAATCCTCCTATCTCAGACTCCCAAGCGCAGGGATTACAGGCGTGCGCCACCACGCCCGGCTCAAAGAATTTTAAACTAAGTGAAGCAGGGCATGGTAGTACATGCCTGTAATCCCAGTATTTAGATGCTTGACATATTAGGATCACAGGTTCAAGGGCAGCTGTAGTAATTTAGTGATACTCTATTTCAAAATAAAAAACAAAGCCAGTCATGGTGGTACAAATCTTTAATCCCAGTATTTGGGAAACTAAGAGACAATGACAGCTTCAAGTCTAGCCTCAGCAATATAGCAAGACTCTCAGCTGGGCGTGGAGGTGCACTCTTGTAATCCCAGCAATTTGGGAGGCTGAGACAGTTGTATCGCAGTTCACAGACAGCTTCAGCTACTTAGTGAGGCCCTTTGCAACTCAGTGAGACGCTGTTGCAAAATAAAGAATAAAACTAGGGCTGGGGGGTATAGCTTGGAGGTAGAATGTCCCTGGGGTCTATCTCTAGTACCACACACACATAAATAAATAAATAAATAAATAAATAAATAAATAAATAAAAAGGGCTGGGAGTGTAGCTTGGAGATAGAATGCTCCTGGGTTCAAGTTTCAGTACCAAAAAAAAAAAAAAAAAAAACCAATATTGTGGTAGCACACACCTATGATCCCAGTATTTTGGAGGCTGAGACAGGAGGATTGCAGGTTGGAGCCTAGCCTCAGTAACTTAGCAAGTCCCTTAGCAGCTCAGTTAGAACCTGTTTCAAAATAAAAAATATAATAATTCTGGGGGTGTGACTCAGAGGTAGAATACCCCTGGGTTCAATTTCTAATACCACATACACACTCAAAAAATCTGTTCCCAACTCTGTAACATTCTCCTCATTCCTGGGTTCAATCCCTAGTAACACACATGCACACACACAAAGAAATCATTGAGTTATCTTATTTTGTTCATTTTAGTGCAGAATACTATAAATAATAATATGTCATAAAACCTATTATGACATATACAATAAAATATAACTATTTCAACAAAAAATTTGTCAACCAAAGGTACTTTACAAACCTCTAGTCTCTCCCTTTTCCCTTGGGAAATACATTCATGCTCACCTTATTCGTTGCCTTGGAGGGCACTTCCACCATCACCTCAGGAGGTGCTTCCGTGCTCTCCTTGAGTGATACTGCCACATTTTCCTCAGGGGGTGCTTCCATATTCTCCTTATGGGGCACTTCTACAATTGTTGCAGGGGACACCTCCATGTTTTCCTTGGGTGTCATTTCCACATTCTCACTGGAAGTTGCTTCCACAATGATCTCAAGGGTCGCTTCCACATTGACATCAGGGGTAGACTGTAGGACCTCAGAGATCACCTCCACATTACCTTCAGGGATCACATCCACATTTATTTCAGGGGTCGCCTTCGCATTGACCTCAGGGGTCGCTTCCACAGTGACCTCAGGGGTCGTCTCTGCATTGACCTCAGGGGTCGCCTCTACACTGATCTCAGGAGGCGCCTCTGCATTGACCTCAGGGGTCGCCTCCTCAATGACCTCAGGGGTCGCTTCTGTACTGACCTCAGGGGTCGCTTCTGTATTGACCTCAGGGGTCGCCTCTGCAATGACCTCAGGGGTCGCCTCTGGACTGACCTCAGGGGTTGCCTCCTCATTTATCTCAGGGGTTGCCTTGGCATTGACCTCAGGGGTCTCCTCATTGACCTCAAGGATCACCTCCACGCTGATCTCAGGAGTTGCCTCCGCACTGACCTCAGCGGTAGCTTCCACATCGAACTCCAGAGTAGATTCCACATTGAACTCAGGGGTTGCTTTGATACTCTCTTCAAGGAAAGCTTTCATGTTTGCCTCGGGGGATGTGTCCATGGTTGCCCCAGGAGAGGTGTCCAGGCTCACCACTGGGGAGTCGTCCATGCTCACCACAGGGGATGCTTCCACACTCACCAGAGGGGATGTTTCCGCGCTCATCACAGGGGATGTTTCTGTGCTCACCACAGGGGAGACATCCAACATGGGAGGTGGGTCCACGCTCACATCACAGGGCACTTTCATGCTACCCTTGGGTGGTACTTCTGTGGTTGCCTTGGGTGGTACATCCATGATGGCCTGGGGTGGTACTTCTGTGTTTGTTTTGGATGGTACATCCGTGCTCACCTTGGGTGGTACTTCTGTGCTGGCCATGTGTACATCAGTGCTGACCTTAGGTGGTACTTCTTTGGTCACACTGGGAGATGCTTCAACATTCATCTTCAGGGGTGTTTCTACTTTTTCCAGGCAAACCATTTCTAATTTTTTATGAAGAGGCACTTTGCTTGCTCCCTTACAGGACATCATGGAAGTCTTCAATTCATCACTACTATGGCTCCGCAAGGGCACATTTACATAGTGGAATAGGTGGGTGATGCCTGGAAGTGAATGAGGGCAGAGGGAAATAATTTCAGAATTAGGAAGCTGACAAGAGAAAAATACAACATATATGCATTATAAGAACAGGAACAGAGAAAAGAGACTGTGTATTAGGAAAACCACAGAGATCACACAACATAGGAATTATTCAGTGAAAAATGCATCACAGATATATGTCAGAATCATCATAATATTAGTACTTTTCAGAGGCAATGTCAACAACAGAGTCACTGCGACACCAATGGTCTATTAGACATGAAATAAGAGGCTTCTCCAAAGTTGATGTTTTTAAGAAGCCCTTTCTACTTATTAATCATACTCTATTTCAGAATGCTTTTCATGTAAATTATAAAACAATCAACATTTTTATTTTTGTGGTTCTGAAGATGGATCTCAGAGGTGTACTGCCTCTGAGCTACACCCCCAGCTCTGTTTTGTTATTTTGAAACAAGGTCTTACTACATTGCTAAGGGCCTTGCTAAATTGCTGAGGCTGGCTTCGAACCTGTGATCCTCTTGTCTAGGCCTACCAAATACTAGGATTAAAGATACGTGCCACCACAGCCAGCTACCTTGAATACTTTTCAAAATCAATTTGAATATCTTCACCAGTGCTACAGATCTTGTCATTATAGGTGATTAGACAGGCTAACCCATATTTGATTGTTTTAGAATAAAATTAAGAACAATTTTCCCACCCATAGTGAAAACTATACCAAGACATCACTCAGAATGGTTTAGCACTCCAAGATCTCTCCGAGCTTTAACAATTCAAAAATCACTTTTCGCCTAAGAAATGGACAAAAATGCTAATATGCCATGTCAGCTATAATGGAAGAAAACGATAATTTCAATGTTAGGAACCAAGTGACCTCATATACTATAGATGGGAGTGTAGATTTATATATTTTTCCTGGGAGGCAATTTTGAAAATGTGCATCAAAAAAGTACATATTCTTTTAAAGTACATACTCATTGTTCTAGCAATTACACCTCTGGGTTTCTCCTTAGCAAAAAGTTAAATATTTAAAGACCCAGACAAACTGGGTATGGTGGTACATGCCTGTATTCCCAGTAGTTGGGAGGCTGAGACAGGAGGATCACAGGTTCAAGGGCAGCCTAAGCAAGTAGTGAGACTCTCATCAACCTAGCAAAACCCCATATGAAAATAAAAATTAAATAGGGCTGGGTTTTAGCTCATAGAGAGAATGCCCCTGGGTTCAATTCCCAGTATCACACATACAGAAAAATAAACACTCCAATACATACATGATTGCTAATTATATTATGTATAATATTGAAGCAGTTGAAAATATAAACCAAATATTAACAGAAAACATGGACTATAGCAAGGCATTCATTAAGAGTAATAATATAGTCGGGCATGGTGGCACACAATTGTAATCCTAGTGTTTGGGAGGCTGAGACAGGAGGATCACAGGAGGATTAAGGCTAGCCTCAGTAACTTAGTGAGACTCTATTTTTAAATAAAAAAAATATAATCAGGCTAGGGGTGTAGCTTGGGGATAGAATGCCCCTGAGTTCAATCCCCAGTACCAAAAAAAAAAAAAACCAATAAAAATGAGTAATAATATAGCCAGGCTTGGTGGTACATGCCTGTAATCCCAGTTCTTAGAAGGCTAAGACAGGAGGATCACAGGTTCGAGGATAGCTTTGGTAACAAGTGAGATTCTCAGCAATCTAGTAAGACTATTTATAAAAAAGAAAAAAGAATTAGCTGGGTGTGGTGGTGCACACATGTAATCCTAGTACTTGAGAGGCTGAGATTGTAGGATCGCAGATTTGTGGCCAGCCTGAGGCCCTCTGCAACTTAGTGAGACCCTGTTTCAAAATAAATAAATAAGAATAGGTCTGGGGGTATAGCTTAGAGGAAGAATGCCACTGAGTTCAATAATCCTCAGTAATTAAAAAAGCATTAAAAATGGCTAGGGATATAGCTCAGAGGTAGAATGCCTCTTTGTTCAATCTCTGATACCACACACACACACACAAAAGTAATAATATGAGCCAGTTGTGGTAGCACACATCTGTAATACCAATACTTAACAGGCTGAGACAGGAAAATTGTAGGTTCAAGGCCAGTGTATAGTAACTTAGCAAGATTCTCTTTCAAAATGTACGACAACTAGATTTCTTATTTTTGGTACAGAGGACTGAACCAACAGGCTTTCTACCTCTGAGCTACACCCCCAGTCCTTTTTATTTTTTTTTTAATGTGAAAACAGCATCTTACTAAGCTGAGGGTGTCCTTGAACCAGCAATGATCCTATTTCAGCCTCCCAAGTACTGGGAATCAGTCATATGCCACCATGGCCAGTTACAACTAGATTTTTACTAGCAAAAGAAGTTTAAGACAGAGCTGGGCGTTGTGGTGCATGCTGGTAATACCAGCATTTGGGAGGCTGAGACTGGAGGATCACAGTTTGCAAACAGCCTCAGCTACTTAGAGAGGCCCTCTGCAACTTATTGAGACCCTGTCTCAAAATAAAGAATAAAAAATAGGGCAGGGGATGTAGCTTGGAGGTCAAATGCCCCTGGGTTCCATCCCCAGACCCGCCAAAAAAAGATGTTTAAGAAAAAATATTGAAGTTTTATGGTGATCTATTAAACTAAAACAATAATAATCAGAAAAATCTTGCAACTGATTAGGGTGGGGAAATGTAGCACAAAATAATGTGACATATAAACTACTCAGCATACAAAAAGTCAGGAAATAGAGCAAAAGGAAGAAAGGATATAAGAAAGGCTGTAATAGAATTTTGATTCATTTTACTCATCATATGAACAATTACAAAAAAAACAGAGGGTGGGATATAGTCTAGTAAGGAGAAAGCATCCAGGCATGGTGGTGTATGCTTGTAATCCCAATAATTGGGAGACTGAGAAAGAAGAATTGCAAAATCACAGCCAGTGTTAGCAACTTAACAAAGGCCTCTGCAACTCAGTGAGACCCTGCTTCCAAATAAAAAATAAAATAGGGCTGAGGGTATAGCTTGGAGGTGGAATGCTTCTGGGTTCCATCCACAGGGGCACACACACAAAAAGGAAAAAGCAGAGGGGCAAAATAATGGGGACAATGCATTAAAACTTTCCATGACTAAGAATGTCTTGCTACCTATAGCTATGTCTAATTCTATATGTAAGCTCCATATGAGAAAATCCACACAATTCTCAAGATTTCTTTTATTTAACTAACAAACTTTTTGTCCCTAATTAACAGCTGAAAAGTAACTCAGTGCTATTCTTCCAGATTAGAAAAAAGGAAAGTGGAGTAGAAAATTTCTCCCTTGGTATTACTGGAGTTCTTCTATACTTTTAAAATCCATAGAACTTAAAAAAATGTGTGGTACTGGGAATTGAATGCAGAGACATTCCCCCTCTGAACTATAACTTTAGTCCTTTATATTTTTTTACTTTGAAACAAGGTCTCACTAAGATACTGAGAGTCTTGTTAAGTTGCTGAGGCTGGCTTTGAACCTGTGACCCTTCTTTCTATGCCTCCCAACTATGAGGATACCAGCTGTGTTCCCCCACATACCCAACTAAGCTTTAACCAAAGTTAACTGTTTCATCCTATAAATTAACCATTACCCAGATATCCATGCTAGAAGTTTGGTAACTACTGAATCAAATTATTTTGTTACCTAAATGCAAATAATGATAGAGCCTACTTTTTAAGTACAAACACTGATACTTTCAGGCTTTCTACCAGATGCCTGTTACCTGAAGTATCTTTTGCTTTGATGGATAATGAAGCAGCACTCTTGCTTCTGGCAACCGAGGCTTTAGTTGGAACAAGCAGGCGATTGATTAAATTATTCTCTTGAGGGTTGTTATGAAAACGACGTGCTAAATAATAAAACAAATAAAAGCATATGTGAGGTCTCACAGATGAATAAATGCAAAGCAATAATAGGCAATATGAAGTGCTATAAAATGGTATCCCAGCAATACATAATGTAATAGGATTGGACACTGTCATCCTGGACCAGATTGCACATTAGTGAAGAGATGACCCAAATTAAGGAGGAAAGGGCACAGCATACCACGATAAGCCCAAGGAAGGAATTTAGGTAACAGAGTTAACAGACCATCCCCTATTGTATGGAGTCTCTATGGAGGAAGTCACACATGGAGGAAAACCTTGCACATGACAACAATGTTTACATGGATTCCTACAGATATATGCCACTGAAAATCATAGTGGTCAAATCCATTGTCAAAACCTCTCAAGAGCTAAGTGTAATCACAGTACTTGGGAAGCTGAGACAGGAGGATCACAAGTATGAGGCCAATTTCAGCAACAAAGGGAGACTCTCTGCAACCTACTAAGTTCCTGTTTCATAACACAAAAAATAAAAAAGGCTGGAATTAGAATGGCAATCATAAAGAATACAAACAACAATAAATGCTGTTGAGGATATGGGGAAATAGGAACTCTTCTATACTGTTGCTGGGATTGCACATTAGTAAAGCCACTATAAAGATCAGTATGGAGATTCCTCAGAAAATTTTAAATGGATCCACCATCCTATCCAGCTATATCCTATCCACAATTCACAATTGCCAAGATACCTTTCCAAAGGAATTTAAATCAGATTATACTGAAATTTGCATATTCATGTTTATAATAGCATAATTCACAATGCTCAAATTATGAAACCAACCTAGGTATCCATCAACAAATAAATTAAGTACAAAATTCTGTACAATGGTGCACCCTTGTAATCCCAATACTTGCAAGGCTGAAACAAGAGGATCACGTGTTCGTGGTCAGCCTCAGAAACTTAGTGAGGCCTCCACAACTTATTGAGACCCTATTTCAAAGTATAAAAAATAAACTAAAATAAAATAGGGCTGGGGGTGTAGCTCAGAGGTAGAATGCCCTGGGTTCAATCAAATACTGGTGAGGATATGGAGAAGTGGGTACCTAGTACATTGCTGGTGGAATTGCAAATTAGTGTAACTACTTTGGAAACATTATGGAGGATCCTCAGAAGAATGGGAATGAACATACCATATGATCCAGCAATACCACTTCTGGGTATCTACCCAAAAGAATGGAAACCAAATTAGCAAACTAATGTGTGTGTATCTATGTTCATAGTTGCACAATTCACAATTGCCAAACTATGGAACCACGCATGATGTCCATCAATAGGTGACTGGATTACAAAACTAAAGGGATATGTACACAAGAGAATTTTACTCAGCCATAAAGAACAAAATTATGTAATTTTCTGGGAAATGAATGAAACTGGAAAATATTATGCTAAGTGAGACAAGTCAGTCACAAAAAGTAAAAAATTGGATGCTCTCATGCTCTCCCTAATATGCAGGAAGCTAGGGAGAAAATGGGTCATAAGAGAAACTCTAGACAAAAAAGGACAAGCCATAGATGAGCAAATAAAATGACCAAACTGAGGAGGATGGGAGGGGGGAAGAGGGAAATTCCCTAATGTGCATGACATACATTCATAAACATATCAAAGTCAATCAGTAAGCCAAACATGAGGAGGGAAGGGGGAGGGAATGGGGTGGGAAATGAAGGGCTAAATGAGTGATGTGTGCATGTATGCCTGTACCATCTTGTACCCCATGAAAATCTATGACTGCAATACATCAATTTAAAAAGTATCATATTTTCCAATTAAATAAAATAAAATAGCCCTTGAGTGTGGCTCAGAGGCAGAACAATATTGGGTTCAATCCCCAGTACACACACACACACACACACACACACACACACACACACACAACTCAACTGAATAGATACTTCTCAAAAGAAGAAAACCAAATGGCCAATAAATATATGGAGAAAAATATTCAACATTATTAACAATCAGGGAAGTGCAAATCAAAACTACACTCAGATCCCAATGAACGTCAGTGAGAATGGCAATCATCAAGAATAAGAACAATAAATGCAGATGAGAATGTGGGGAAATAGAAACCCTTAGACATTGTTTTGCACTACTGGAGATTGAACCCAGGGGCATTCTACCTCCAAACTATACCTCAGCCCTATTTTTAACTCTTTGTGAAGGGCCTCACTAAGTTGCTGAAGCTGGCTATGAACCCACAATCTTCCTATCTCAGCCTTCCAAGTAGTACTGAGATTATAAGGGTGCACCACCTCTCCTATCTCCCTCATACATTTTTGATGGGATTTTAAATTAGTAGAGTCATTATGGATATCAGTTTGGAGGTTCCTCAGAAGACTAGAAATGGAACTACCATATGACCCAGCTATATTGCTGTTTCCAAAGGAATTGAAGTCAGAATATTATAGCGATACATTCACATTCATGTATATAGCAGCACAACTCACAACTAAACTATGGAACCAGGCTATGTATCTATCAACAGATGAATGGATTATAAAACTATGGTATAAACACAATAGGATTTGACTCAGCCATAAAGAAAAAATTATGTCATTTGCATGGAAATTTATGAAAATAGAGATTTTGCTAAGTGAGATTAGCCAGTCTCAGAAAGTTTTCTTTCATGTACGGAAACTAGAGAGAAACTGGGAAACAAGAGATTTCAGATAATTGAGGGAAGAGAAACTAGTAGAATGTAGTGGAAATGGATTGGGGAGAGAAAAGGGAAAACTGTATGAAAGAAACAGTTTAAACAATCTTATGTTCATTTGTGAAGCTATCAATATCAGTTTCAATATTATGAACAGGGAAGAGGAGGGAGTGGAACAGATTCTGGAGGGAAATGGTCTATGTACTATGCACATATATGTTTCTATCACACTTAAGTCTCAATATAATGTGTAGTTATGATATACAAATAAAAGTATAATAAAAATGTTCAAACAACAAGCAAAAGAAGATTTGGACTTGGAAATAACTAATCACCTGTTTTATCTTCCACATGCTCTATATCAGTAGAGGAATGCACTTTGCTTTCTCTTCTATTCAAAGATGAACTTCTCTTATTTTCTGGTTTCCCTAGAGATAAGTACAATGGAATGTTACTTTTCAAAACTATTTAAATGTTATTTCTGGAATTAAACATTTATTTTTTTAAAAAAATTATCTCTTCTATCCTGTAAAAATGTATTTAATTTCAAATATTATACAGATATTCTACATCCACAATCTCTCTTTTATCTAAAAAGTAATATAGAAAATGGTAAGAGGAAAAATGTCTGATACAATCTAACATCAAAGTTCCCAACTTAAGCAACTCATAAGGGAAAGAACTTTGATTTTCCAAAAGTAAATAATTTTTCATTTTCCTTGAAATATTCTAGACCAGAATATCAAGGAATGTCTATTTTAAAAACAATTCTCTTTGGGGGATTTGTCAGTGGAAAGTACAGATTGACAATCTAGAACTATTTGAAAATTTCTTGAATTGATAATGTGATTAAGCAGCATGACCCAGGATTCAATCAAGTGATGAAATTATGTGTCCTTCATGAGTATACTACAAAAAATGGCAAAATAGTATGAATAGTTACTATGAGTTAGCAATCCGTAGAAGAAAAATAGATTATCTGAATCAAGTAAGATCTAACATGAGATTATTTGAAATATTACATATTGCATAATGAATTTCATTAGAATTTGAAATGTTAATCTTCCTGTATTGAATAGGTTTTATTTAAATGAAAGCATAGTAGTGTTTGCTAATTATATAAAATCTTTTCTAGCTCCTGATAGCAATTAGATAGTAAAACATAGCCAATGCATGTGGAACAACTAATATGTATTAAAATGAGCCTTGTACAGTGGCACAAGCTTATAACCCCAGTACTTGGGAGGCCGAGACAGGTGAACCACAGTTTCATGGCCAGTCTCAGTAAATTAGTGAAGCAAATTTACTTCACTAATTTCATTTAATTTACTGAAGCCTCAGTAAGTTAGTGAAGTAAATTAGTGAATTTATGTTTCAAAATAAAATAAAAAAAGTAGGGCTGGGATGTATTAAAATGGAAGCATACAAACATGCTATTGCAAGTAATGCTACCTAATTGTGTGTGTTGGGGGAATACTGGGGATTGAATCCAGGGGCATTCTATATCTGAGATGCACCCTCAGCCATATTTTAGTTTTTGCCTTGAATCAAGGTCCTGCTAGGTTGCTAAGAGTGTTTGTTGCTAAGCTGAGTTGCAGAGGCTGGCCTTGAACCTGTGATCTTCTTCTAAGTACTGAAATTACAGGTGTGCAACACCTTGCCTGGCTACTAATTTTTTGAAAGGATTTAGTTGGTGAATAATATATTAATTTTACCATTAGATAAGCAAGATGATAAAGTCTTCTGACATTAATATATTAATGAACTCAAGCCACACACAAAAGCACTTTGGGAAGTATAGTAAGGGTGGAGATTGTAAATAGATTGATTTTTCTTGGAATGTTATTACAAGGTCAAATGTAATGTACTGGCAAAAAATAAAAGGCAAAATAAAGCAAAAGACAAAAACCAAACAAAAGTTCATAGTTTAAATAGTAAGAATCCTAATAGTACAAATAACATGTGAGTTTGAACAAAATAAAAATTATCTTTCCTCAGAACATATTACAACTACAATATTGTTTTAGATACAAACAGAAATCATTTCCACTAGGTTAGCTACTGCTACAACTATGCTTTTTTTCATGTGGTTTTGGGGGATTGAACCCAGGGGAATTCTACCTCCAAACTACATCCCCAGTCCTATTTTTTATTATTTTATTTTGAAGCAGGGTCTCAGTAAATTGAAGAGGTCTCACTAAGTTTGTGAGGCTGGCCATCAACCACGATCCTCTAGTCTCAGCCTCCAAAATGCAAGGATTACAAGCATGCGCCATCATGCCTGGCTCCTATTTTATTTTTATTTTGAAACAGGGTCTCGCTAAATTGCTGAGGTTGCCTTTCAACCTGTGATGTTCCTATCTCAGTCTCCCAAGTACTAGGATTATAGGCATGCACCACCAAACCCAGTTTATCTTCATCTTCTTTTTCTTTGTGGTACTGGGGATTCAACCCAAGGGCATTCTACCTCTAAGCTCCACCCCAGCCGTATTTTTACCTTGGAACAGGGCCTCACAAGGTTGCTGAGGCTGACCGTGAACCTGGGATTCTCCTGTTTCAGCTTCAGCTTCAGCTTCCCAAGTACTGGGATTACAGGTATGCACAATGCCTGGCTTTTCATCTTTCTTAATGGCTAAATTTGAGGGAATAATGTGAAATTTGTTCGCCCTATGATTTTCCTGCCAAGATCATTTCTATTGCTTCCTCTAGAAAGAAAAGGGATTTTTTTCCCTGAATTAATGGATATGGTTGCCTAACACATTTCAGTTATCAGCAGAAAAAAAAAACAGGTACTACGAGGCAGAAATGGTCTCTGACACACACTTGGATATAGATTTTTAAAAATAAGGAACACCAAACTGGGCATGGTGGCACACACCTACAATCCCAGTATTTGGGAGGCTAAGACTAGAGGATCACAGGTTTGAAGCCAGCTTCAGTAACTTGGTGAAGCTCTGAACAACTAAGCAAGACCCTGTTTCAAAAGTAAAAAAAATGAAAAATAAAAAAGGGCCAGGGGCATAGCTTGAAGGTAGAAGGCCCCTGGGTTCCATCACCAATACCATAAAAATAATAATGAATACCAAGCTCGTGCAGTGGCACACAACTAATCTCAGTACTTGGGAGGATGAGACAGGGAAGGTCACAGGTTTGAGGCCAGTCTCAGCAACTTAGGGAAGCCCTTCCCAATTTAGCAAGACCCGGTTCCAAAATAATAATTAAATAGGACTACTGGGCATGGTGGCACATGCTTGTAATCCCAGTATTTAGGCGGCTGGAACACGAAGAGCATAGGTTCAAGAACAGCCTCAGCAAGCAGTGAGACTCTCATCAACCTAGTAAGACTCTGTTTCAAAATAAAACTAAAAAATAGGGCTGAGGGTGTAGCTCAGAGGTAGAGTGCTCCTGGGTTCAATCCCCAGTACCACAAAATTAAAATAAAATAGGGCTGGTTGGGGGAACTAGCTCAGAGGTAAACACCCCTGGGTTCAATTCCCAGTACCAAAACATGAAATAAAATAAAATAAAACAGGAATAATAGTTAAAAGGGCAAATACCAAGGACAAAAAGGGAAATGGGCATTATGACACATATCTGTAATCCCAGTACTTAGGAGGCTGAGACAGGAGGATCTCAGTTTCAAAAGCAGCCTGGGCAATTTAGCCAGACTTTCAAATCCTAGAGAGATCTTATTTCTTTTTTTATATGGTGCTAGGGATTAAACCCAGGGGCATTCTATATCCAAGCTACACCCCCAGCCAGATATTCTTACTCTTTATTTTGAAACAGAGTCTCACTAAGTTGCAGAGGGTCTCATTAAGTAGCTGGGGCTGGCTGCGAACTTAGATCCTCCTGTCTCAGCCTCCCAGGTACTGAGATTTCAAATGTGTACCACTATGTCCAGCTGAGATCTTATTTCAAAATAGAAAATAAAATAGGACTCGGAGTATAGATCCCTGAATTTAATAACCAGTAACCCCATGAACACACACACAAACAAACAAAAAAAGAATTTAAAATAATCATGGTAGATAACTTCATATGATCTAACACAACATTGCACTACATTGTTACTATAAAGAATTGTAAAGTGAAACTTGGAAATTATCAATAGATATAGTTTATTAGTTTATTGGTATTATGAAAAAACAGACTTTTTTGGTATTTGAGATTGATCCAGGGGCAGTCTACCTTTGAACACCCTCAGCTCTATTTTTTATTTTGAAACAGAATCTCAAGAAGTTGCTAAGGCTGGCCTTAAACCTACTAGGATTCCAAATGTGCACCACCACACCTGGCTAAAGCATAGACTTTTAAATGAAAGGCTTACACCTATAATCTCATACTTGAGAGGCTGAGACAGGAGGATTTCAGGCTTACAGCCAGTCTTAACAAATTAGCAAGGCACTCAGAAACTTAATGAGACCCTGTTTCCAAAAAATAAAATAAAATAAAATAAAATAATAAAATAGAGCTTAGAGAGAAATTCAGAGGTAGAATGTCCCTGAGTTTAATCCCCAACACCACAAAAATAAAACATTAAAATAACATAAAGGTACAATGTAAATCCATCTATCAAATGACCAAAATATAGCCACTAAAAAGTGTGTCAGGAAGTGGTGCATGCCTGTAATCTCAGGATTTGGGAGGCTGAATCAAGAGAATCACAGGTTCAAGGCCATTACAGCAGTAACTTAGTGAGAGCCTGTTTCAATATAAAAACATAAAAAAGGCAGGGGGTATAGCTCAATGATAGAATGCTCTCAGGTTCAGTCTCTAGTACCACAAAAACAGCATAGTAAGTAGAAATATATTATTTTCCTTAAATGAGGTAATATTCAAGGTCATTAATAGAAATTCAATGTCTAGTGTAACCAGACCTTGGAAAACAAATTCATTTGTAAATTGGCTAGTATATGTATAATTTAAAAGTAAAATAATTATGCCATTTAATGGCAATGCATTTTTGGCTAAATGTTTCAATTGAAAATGTATTTCAAATATGAGTGCAATGAACCCCCTGGTATGATTAACATAAAAATTATTAAACAAGGATTTATGTTGAAGAAAATTACAAACAGTACCAACTATTTCTCTCCTATAAAATAATGTGTTGCTCTTCTGGAATAAATTTAAAATTTAAATCTAAATGTTTCATAACCTAAGTGGCACTGTAAAAAAATATATATATATATATATATATGTTTTCCTTGAATGAGATTCAGTAGAATATATTAAATAAAATAAGTATTTACTCCTGGTAATATAATTTTGAAGAGTTGTAAATGACATGAGTATTTGTTTGATGGAAATAGATGAGTCCTATTTAAGTTTTTCAGTAGATATAAACTGTTGACTGAGAAAAGATATGACATTTACCATAATCATATTTCAAGAAAATATCAGTAGCTCAAACAAAATGAGTTTTCATGCATGTAGTAGTATGGAGAAATAGATGTGCATTATTTAGGTAACAATGTTTACTGTCATTGCTCCTAAACTATATAAATTTAGCTTACATTTTGTAAAATTGTATAGAATTGTTAATATAGGAAAATTTTGAATAAGTCAATAATAATTAGGCAGACTTAGATTATTTTAAAAATATATACTGAACAAACTGTGCTATTATTGATCATTTTATGCTGATTGTAAATTAAAATAAGATATGGTATATACTAAGATAAAATCTATTATAAAATCTTACCTGTTTCTTCTCCACTGGCATATGACATATCTAAATACAAATTAACTGTGTATAGCATTTTCATATAGGACAAAGATTAAAATCTTGCTATAAACATAAACTTCTACTAATAGCCAACATTTAAGTATAAACATTAAAGTCGGGTGTGGTGTCACATGCCTGTAATTCCAATACTTGGGAGGCTGAGAAAGGAGGATCACAGGTTTGAAGCCAGCATCAACAACTTAGAGAGACTCTCAGCAACTTGATGAGATCCTGTTTCCAAATAAAAAAATAAAATGAGGTGGGGGTGTAGATACGAGGTAAAATGTCCCTCAGCACCACAATCAATCAATCAATCAATCAATAAAATAAAAAATAAATGATATATAAGCAAATACATATTAACATTAATGAATTTAAAATTTGACAGTAGTATTAATTACCAGATTTGTTTTCAGGATTCACCATGGCAGACCCTTCCCATGACCATCTCTTCTGCCGTTGGTCAAAACGGTTGCTCCGTTCCAAAGTACGAGAAAGGACAGCTTTATATCTTTCCTATTTAAAACAAACACCAATACATATTCATTGTATTGGTTAGTATAATTTTGATTTGTTTTAGAAAATAAACCTCATCACCAAATTTCCTCATTAGGTAGAAGGGTTTTATGTATCAGACAGAAGTTCAACTATGCAAAGACTGAGTGGTACACTTTTGTGTGTGCTAATCATACTCTATATTTTAGTACTTGCCTCCCTCAGTGCTCTCCCCAGCATGAGTTCCCTCAACCACTTATTTTATCATTGGTAAGTTTGTATTTTTAAACTACTTTAAATTTTTTGTGGAATGAAGCAGGAAAAAAATCCACATGCATGTAAGTAAAATCTTTGCCAATGTCAATGTCACCTATATATTATGCCATATCTATAACAGCTTAAATTCGGGTGTTAAAAGTTTCCCAAAAGATAACTGATATCTTTACCTTGACCTCAACTGCAACTTGAACTGATCAAGATGACAATCACACAAATTAAATGTCATGCTGTGGCAGAACAACTACACTTCCAAAAATAAGTTCTTTATTCAGATATTTCTCGTTTCTGTACTGTAGCATACCAGGGACTATATTTGAGTAAGCAAATAAACTTTGGGGCCAGAAGTTTTCTAGTCTTCCTTTGTTGTTTTATAGCAATATTATCTTTATAATGTCCTCACTGTTTTTCTGAGGGCAAAGACAAATATACTAGGAACAGGAAATAGGATTTATGTAATTACAGTATTTGAAATTTATATTTTCTAGCATAATTGTTCTAAATAGGCTTAGAAACTCTGAAACTATAATAGACTAAAACCAGATATGAAGCTTGATTTATTGAAATATTTCTGATTTATCAGTGTATTATCCCACTACTTATAAGTGCACTAATCCTCTGCACTCTCTTTCACATTCCTTCTTACATTTGTGGCCGCCCATATTTCACACTTATATTTCTATCCTGTGTCACATATAACTACTGTCTATACTTGCCTCCCCTTCTCAGATCTCCAGAATTATTTTTTTCCCTATGTCAAGTCTACTTACAGTGCCCCATGTCCCCTGTTCTGTCTGGGACTCCTGCACATTTGCTCTTTAGAGTTGATTCTCTCTCCTTGTCATTCTGCTCCTTCTGTAGCCTTGTCTGTGGCTCCCTTTCTATCTGCAGCATCTTTCTGTTAAAATCTCTTCCCTGTGTTCTCTCTCTTTCAGCTGTCTTTTACTAAGATGGTCCCTTCCCCTTCCTCTCAGTCCCTGGGGCTGTCTCTCTCTTCTAAGGACCCTCCCCTTATTATCATTCTGCAGTTTTCTATTTTGTATTCTTTGGTTTTTAACTGTCTTTTCTTAGTTGATTATCCCTTTCCTCACTTTTATTTCTTTAGCGCAGGTATATAAAATGAGGATATGTTTCACAGAGAACAATGGAAAGTAACAAAAATTCTCAGTGAGATTCTATTAAATACTAGAACAAGAAACAACAGAGAACAGCAACAAAAAACATCAAAATGGTTCAGGCTAAGTTCATCAGGTGTACTTAGCTACTGAAAAGACCAAGACAGGAGGTTTACAGGTTTCAGGCCAGACTGGGCAACTTTGTAAGACCCTGTCTCAAAATTTAAAAAAAAATTAAAGATGGCAGGGAATATAGCTCAGTAGTAGAGGGCCTTGGGATGATTCAATCCACAGTATGGCAATAAAAAGCTCAGAAAGAGAAGAGGTAGTAAAGCACATGGAAGAAAAGGCACAAGAAGAATCCTAGCATAAGAAAGATCTTTAGATGGGATGTTGGGCTGGAGATGAAGCACATGGAAGAGCAACCATGCATCAAAGAAGGGAGGAAAAAAGTGAGTACCAGAGAAGGCAAAGAGAAGAAGTTTCATGGAGAGAAATAGAACCAAAAATAAATGAGAAAAAAATGTAAAAATTAGAGCAACAGAAAATAAGACAGATTATATATATATATATATATATATTAAGAAAATGACAGGAAGAGTGTCCAAATATGGGGAGAAGTAAGAAGATGTTAAGAAAAAGGAAAGAAAGTCCTAAGAAAAAGGCAAAAAAAAAAAAAAGCAAGCAGCCTCAGGAAGTAAAAGGTCAGAGTCCAGCATTCTAAGACCTATTTAAGGGCACTGGATAGTGATTGGAATTCAGAGACTGAGAGAAAGCATCTCAGAGAACATGCCAGATTCAGAAGGGGCCAAGTGTACTTAGAATATTGTAATGGAATGACCGATGAGAGAAAAATTCAGTGTCAAGAAAGGAAAATCAAGCTGATTGTGTTGGTGCATGCTTGTAATCCCAGTACTCGGGAGGCTGAGACAGGAGGGTTGCAGGTTCAAGGCAGCCTGGGCAAATTAGCAAGACCCTCAGCAACTTAGTTGCTGAGACCCTGTTTCAAAATAAGGAATAAAAATAGGGCTGGGGTGTAGCTTGTAGGTAGAATGACCCTGGGTTCCATTCTCAGTATCACAAAGAAAAGCAATAAAGAAAGGAAAATCATACAGAATTAGGTGGGTAGCCAAATGCCCAGTATAAATAACAAAAGAAAAGCTGAGTGAAGAGGCACCGACAGGAAAGAGAGAGCATGCATAACAAAGCTATTGACTCATACCAACACTATGCCAAAGGCACAAAACAGGAGCCCAGGGAGGAGAAAAGTAAAGCAGTGCCACAAAACAAGAGCGAATGTTGACTATGAACCACAGGAGTCCTGTCAGAAAGGACCTGTGAGGAACAGGGACAGGGCAGGGAGGGAGGGAAAGTGCATGCACAAGAGAGAGCCAGGGAACAGGGAAAAGGAAAGCAATTGTTCTGATTTGGCTAAGGACTCACACAATCAGAGGAGGTGGGAGAAAGCCAGCCAAATGTGGGCACTTCAGGGAGGTGAGGAAGTGGAATGTGTCTTTAGTTCCTGACCAATAGGACAACAGTGAATGTTTTGTAGGAACAGACAGAACTGTTCAGAGCAAACTCCGGCCCACAGATATCCTATGAGCCACATCCTGAAGGCAGGTGGCGCACTGATCCTGGATCTGTAAGGCTCCTCCTTCCTGAAGCTAGTGGGTCTAAGCCACTGGGAACTTCTCAGGACAGAGCAGTTCATGGTGAGAAGAAGGAAAAGGAAAGGAGAGAGGAAGAGCTGGAGGTTTCTTTTCCACAGGGCCAGTAAAGGCAGACAAGGGTTAGAAACGTTTCACATTCTGGCAACATAGTGATTATAAAGGTTAGTAAAATGATGTACCGTGTCTTCCTCTAACTTCTGTTTCCTTTTTTCTTCTGCGGATATTCTCCGCCGCTCATCTCTTTCCTTTTGTTCTCTTATCTTTCGCTGCTTTTCTTCCAACTGCTTTTCGTACTGAAGTTTGGATTTTCGTTCTTTTTCAAGTAGTTGTGTTTCTTTATTGGCTGAAATATTCCAAATACATTTTCAAGGTGTAGGAGCCAAGAAAATAAGTTTTCCACATTACACACATAGAAGGAAAAAGCTAATAGAGCTAATTCTCTATCTTAAAACAATATAACAAGTGCTAGTAACTAAAGATTTATTATATAAATGAACAGAGATGGCAACTAAACAACCATTTTCAGTGTCTAAGCCAGATGACGCTTATCCTGTCCAAATCAAATTCCAATTTAAATTTCCTTCATGAGGTATTTTTTTCTGGTATGAGCTAAAGTCAAGCCCCACCAGAATAATATGATATGTGTGTTTGTTTGTATATATATATATATATATATATATATATATATATATATATGTGTGTGTGTGTGTGTGTGTGTGTGTGTGTGTGTGTATAAACAAATATTTATTTTTGTTGGCACTGGGATGGAACCCAGGGGCTTTCTACCTCCAGGATACACTCCCAGATCTATTTTATATTTTATTTGGAAGCAGGGTTTCACTAAGTTGCTGAGAGCCTTACTAAGTATAAACAAATATTTATATACACACATATTTGTGGTATTGGGGATTTAACCCCCCCATATTCTACCTCTGAGCTACACCCCCAGAGCTACACCTCCAGCCCTATTGTTTTCGGTTTTTGTGGTGCTGGGGACTGAACGAAGGGGGGCATTAAACTTCTGAGCTACACCCCAAACCCTATTTTATTTTTATTTTAAAATAGGTTCTCGCTAAGCTAATGAAAGTCTCACTGCTTGCTGAAGCTATCCTCAAACCTGCAATCCTACTATCTCAGCTTCCCAAGTACTAAGATTACAGGCATATACTATCACAATTGGCTCCCAGACCTATTTTATAGTTTATTTTGAAAGAGGATCTCACTATTTTATAGATGGTCTTGCTAAGTTGCTGAGGCTGTCTGTGAACCTGGGATCCCCCTGTGTCAGCCTCCCATGTACTGAGATTACAGGCATGAGCCACCACACCCAGAAATATGCTATATTTTAAAATACAAATAAAAAACACACAGTCAGGATATATGTTTTGCTTCCTTCTACTGGGACACTTCTTTCAAAGTCCTTATCTGTATGGACCATATTAAACATGCAGGTTTTACATTAAAGGACTTAGCCAAATCAGGTATGGTGAAAAATACCTGTAATCCTAGTACTTGAGAGGCTGAGACAAGAGGATCAGTTTTGCGAACAGCCTCTACAACTTAGTGAGATTTTATTTCAAACTAAAAAATAATAGCCCAGAGTGGTGGCACATACTTGTAATCTTAGCATTTGGGAGGCTGAGATAGGAGGATCCCAGTTCATGGCCAGCCTCAGGTACATAATGAGGCCCTTTCAACTCAGTGATACTCTGTTCAAAAATAAAGAATAAAAGACAGGGCTGGTTTGGAAATAGAATGCTCCTGGGTTCCTTCCCCAGTACTGGCAAAAAAAGGGGGGGGGGGCTGGAGGTATAACTTGTAGGTAGAATGGCCCTAAGGCGAATCCTCAGTTCTACACACAAAAGTACTTAACTATATATCACATTATAGAAGAGTATGCTTTCCTATATTCAAATTTGAAATATTTCAAAATAATTTTCAGCTATAAAATAACTGTACCCAAGATAATTCTCTTCCTATAGTTCCTTCATCAAAACAAAGGTAATTTATATACTATTTTAATGAAGTTGAGGAATTGTTTTGTCTATAGATTTAGAAAATCAAAGAAGAAAGATATATAGTTGAGTAATGTAAAGTTGTGACGCATACTAACAAGTAGTATGTTGTAAGTTGTAGAAAAATTATTCTTTTAGGTCCTAATTTATACAAAGTCATAGTTTAGAATCATAGTAATCAGTAAAAAGACACTTTTTCTTATTTTCTTTTCTTATATTCATGAATGCTTTATTTGAATATTTCTTTTTATTGGTACATTGTAATCATACATCATGTTGAATCACTTTTATTTTCATTTTTACAGTAATTTTTACTGAAATACCATTCTATTTTTTTGCGGGCCTAGGGATGGAACCTAGAGGCATTTCGCCTCTGAGCTACAACCTCTGCCCTATTTTTTATTCTTTATTTTGAAACAGGGTCTCACTAAGTTGTAGAGAGCCTCACTACGTAGTTGAGGCTGTCCGCGAACCAAGATCCACCAGTCTCAGCCTCCCGAATGCTGGGATTACAAGCGTGCGCCACCACGCCCGGCTTCCATTCTATTTGTTTTTATAAAAGTTAAAGAAATGTTCATATCTTAGTTTCCAAAAAATTAGAGATAAAAGAAAGTACAACTTTAAATGTTACTTAATTTAGTCAAATATTTTTTTCATGGGCCTTCTTTATCTGATTTAATATGTGGATTGAATATTCAATATAACATGTTTATATAATAAAACTATAATCCATCATATAAACAGATCAGAAAAAGTATAACCAATTTGTAAATATACAACTTTTATATAAAATTCATTCATTGTACTCTTTAAAAAGTCTAAAATATACCTTCTTGTTGTCTTTTTCTTTCTTCTCTGCGTTCCTTTGCCAATTTTTGTTTTAAATCGTTTTTAAGAACCGATCCATCTATTACTTTAAAAAGAGCAAATAGTTAGACATTAGTATATCAAATCTTACAGATAAGACGCTTTGACTTCCATTAAAAAATTCTAGAAATTATACCAGGTTTGAATGTTGATTTTATACTTGAAGAATGTTCTACATAAAGGCTAGGCCCACTTTGACTTCGCCTTTCTTCTGCAATTGCTTGAGCTGCAGCAACTAAAATATATGACGATAAAACAAAAGGATTAGATATTAAAAATATGAGCAGGTAAGCCAGGTGTGGTGGCACACACCTGTAATCTTAGAACTTGGGAGGCTGAGGCAGGAGGATAAAAGGCCCAAGGACAGCTTCCCTAACTGTGTTTTCGGAATGAGTTCAATCCTCAGTAGAGAAAAAAAGAAGAAAAAGGAAAAAAAAAGAAGGGAGGAAGGAACTGAACTTGCAAGGAATTAGAAAAAATTAAATTTCTCCATAACTTAGAAATTTAGAGAATAAGATATTAAGAATATATGGATCCAAGCCTGGAAGCAAAGTCTAAACAGTGAAATCCTGTCCCAATATTAAGAAGTACAAATATAAATGACCTACATCAGAGGCTTTCTACCCTAGTGGCACACTGGAAGCATCTGAGTTGCTTAAAAAACATTAGCAATGCTGATTCTTCCCCTCTGGGTATGAGGCCCAGGAATTTGCAATTGTTAAAAGCTATATTCTTTTTCTTTCATGTGTTTGTTGTGGGAGGGAACAGAACTCAAGGCCTCCGGTAGGCTAAGCACTAAACTAAGCAGGATCTCTACCACTGGGTAATATTCTCAGCCCCTGGAAGCTCTGTTTTGATGCACATTGAGAGTGGATGAAGAACCCATGTGTAGGAGGAGGAATCTCCATGACGTATCATTCTAGGTAGAAAAAATGTCAAGCAAACAAATTTAGATTTCGCAAAGTGCTAACACGTGTAAACAGGTTGAAAAGAGATATATAAAATTCAATAAGGGCACTGTGTAAGATTATGAGAATAATTTGAGGGAAAGTAAGAAAAAATAATTTGAGGGAAAGTGAGAAAAAAGAGAATACACAAAAGAGCCTTTGAATTTTGATTTTAATTTTAATTTTGAACCTTTTAATTCCATGCACAGATGCATCTAAAATGCCCCATAATGTTCAGTATCTTCAGGAAGGGCACAGAAAATAACAGGGAAAACTGGAAGTATGTGACACTATACCCAAATCTGTTTACTATATATCAAGAAAAAATACAATAAAGATGGGCACCTAAAACAATTAGGGGAATAGAGGGATGTTTTTGTACTTTCAAAGTAAATGACACTGAGATATTAGTTACCACAGAGGAAAGCTATCTGAGAGTTATTTTACAGAGTAACCTTGAAAGTTATATTACAATTGCTTCCATAGAGACCATCATTTCAAAAGAGAAAGTATTTTGGATTTACCAGCTTAGGTGATCTATGGTCTAGAGAAAGTCAAACATTATTCTTCTCAACTTTCTTAGTATTTCAACTACTGGCAATTTTGTGAACTTTCTGAACTTGTACACTAGTGTATTAACACAAACTCTTAAGCCGAGCGTGGTGGCGCACGCTTGTAATCCCAGCATTTGGGAGGCTGAAAAAGGAGGATCTCACTTTGCAGACAGCCTCAGCTATTTAGTGAGGCCCTTTGCAGCTTACTGAGACCCTGTTTCAAAATAAAGAATAAAAAGTAGGGCAGGGGGCATAGCTCAGAGGTAGAATGTCCCTGGTTTCCATCCCCAGTGCCGGAAAAAAAAAGAAAAAAAAAAGAGGAAACAGTGAACCAAATCACATACAGACGAATGTGGTATTAATATTAAATCTGACTTTTAAACCTTTGTATTCAAATCCTCACTGGCAAAATTAAATTCACAACAACTGGCTCAAAAATTTACTTCAAATATTCAGGAGAAAGCCTTTCTGTCTGGACTTAACCGAGTGAACATTTAATTAAATTTCATTGAGGGAATATATTCAATATTCAGTTAAAATTATGTACTGATGCATATATAAAGGTAATAGCAAGTGCTGGGGGTATTGCTCAATGGTAGAGCTCTTGTACAGCATGTGTGAGGTCCTGGGTTCCACTGCCTGTACTGGAGGAAAAAAAGTAGTATCAAAATACAGTAAATATGTTATTCCATTACATTATTTCTGCAGTTCTGATCCCAATTCTAAATCCAATTAAGGGAAAAATGATCTTTTGCCTGGAGGTTAAAGAAATGTATAGAATTTATTACTAAAACTAAATTATAAATCTTAATCAATACTTATTTAATTTTACTAAAAACGTCCATGCCAAATAATACATCACTTCATCATTTACAATGTTCATATGTATTACTTCATTTAATTCTCAGAACAATCCTATAGACATTTTTATTTTCCCCAATATTTGTTACCAATTAGAAAAATGAAGCTAAACATAACTTTCCTAGGTCATACAGATAGTACCAACAAAGACAGAACTCTGCTGGACTTTAAAAAGCAACTGTAAGCCAGGTTTGGTGGAACAAGCCTATTAATCCTAATACTTGGGAGGTTGAGACAGGAGAGTCATAGGTTTGAGAACAGCTTCAACAATGCATCAAGACCCTCAGCAATTTAGTAAGACTCTGTTTCAAAATAAAAAATAAAAAGGGCTGAGGGATAATTTGGATGTAGAGTGCCCAGGTTTCACTCCCAGGTACCAAACAAAAAAGCAACTTAACGTGTTAAGAAAAAATGAATAGGAAAACTAAGAAATCTTCAACCAGGGAAACACAAAAAATAATGCAGATACACAGAATTTTGTCTAATACAGAAACAACCAATATTATAAGGCTGAAAAGCTTCCAAAAGACTCCCAAAGTCAGGCTGGTATGTTGGATGCTAAACTAATATTAAGGTTTCTCTAGCTCTAAAAATCTATGATAGCATGGCTCTCAATCACAATAAATTTTTCTGCAATTGTATAAATACTCCTTGAATAACTGATCCTAAACTGAGGAATAATGTGTGGATTGAGAAAACAAAGCGGGAAAGGCGACAAGTCAGTGGCAAAGTTTCTTACACTCATCTGGTAGAACTATTTAATAAACTTTATTTTAAAACAATTCTATATAAAAAATAAAACATGCTTTGTCAAAACAAGTATATTTCTTTGGTACACTAAACCCTGAGCATGGTGCTATAAACCGAAGACATAACTCAATAAATGTATATGCATAAATGTACATAATGTATATATTAATGCATACATGTATAATGTGTAAAATAAACATGTAGAATTACTGTGCACCTACATAAGTTATTTGTTCAGGACACTGTTCTATCTCATGCAGTGAGACTCCCAGCAGGAGATGAAACTGACCTTCTAGCAAAAACATTCCTTTGTCTCTTTGACCTCTTCAGGAAAATGCTGAGACCAGGAAGGCAGTTCTATTGGAGCTGCTACTCTCTGAAAGTCTACCACGTGATGTTTTCCATTGCTAACAAGAAAGGGGCAAGGATGTAAACGAGGGTCCTAAAATCTTTTAAAAAGTCTTTTTGGCAGAGGTTTTTTTGTAGTTTGAAATGCTGTAAACTCAATCAATGGTGCTATAATTTTAAAACACTTTCCAACACTCAATATACAAATGTTTTATACAGACCTAAGCTCCTTCAACATATTGGAATACACACTGGTTAATTACAATCACTGAAATAAAGTAGTAGCATGAGCCTTAAATATCAATAAGCAATAAAATAATTTACTGCAAACACTCTGGGTAAATCAAAAGCTAGAGGCAGAAGCAATCTTCTTTTTAATTTGCTTCTGAAACATTCTTTAAAGAGTTGAGTCAAAGTGTCCTTCAGTAATACTGGGTCTCCCAATCTCTTTTCAACTGCAAATGAAAAAGAAATCCCTAAGTATTTCAAGAAAAAACAAACAAAAGTGTTTTATTCGTGTTCATGGCAGAGGGAACTACTGAGGGCAGGCTGAAAGAAACCTCCTGCAGGCAAGAAATTCTATCCTTCAGATATCTGATCAATCTCCTGAACCCAGCACTGTGCGGCCAAATGTGATGACATTAACACCTTGCTGTGTGTGCGTGTGCGTGGGAGGGTGGCTGGGGATTGAACCCAAGGGCACTCTACCTCCTAGCTACACCCCCAGCTCATGTTTTTCATTTCGAAACAGGGTCTCATTCAGTTGCGGAGGACCTCACTCACTAAATTGCTGAGGCTGGCCAGGAACCTGCGATCCTTCTGTCTCAGCTTCCCAAGTAATGGAATTGCAAGCGTGAGCCAGGGGCCTCACTAGGTTGCTGAGAATCTCACTACATTGCTGGTTTGGAATCCTACGACTCTCCTGTCTCAGCCCCTCGAGTACTGGGATTACAGGCGTGCACTACCACGCCTGGTTTACATTAACAATTTTTTAGTGTAAGGGCTTTTGGGCAAAGGGAACCATTGAAAGGAAAGCTCTCTGAAGTGCTGAATGTTGATCACTTCAGCCTAGGGTCGGAAGGTGACATCTTATCCAAGTCATGTGCTACAGCAGGCAAATTAGTAGATGCAGAGCCCAGTTTTTTCCCCAACTTTCAGTCTCCCGCCCCCCGAACTCCTTCCTCACTGGACTCTGACCAGAATCTGGGTGAGGACAGGCCAGGCGAGGGGAAAACTCAAACTTTCCGAGCCCGGAAACGGAGCGGCAGAACGGGGTTCCCAGGGGTGGGGGTGGGGGGGGTCTCCGGGCAGCCAGGCATCCGTTGGGACCGCCGCGCCAGAGTGCGCCGCGGTCCCCGGAATCGGGGTTCGAGTCGCGCCCGCCCTGCCCGCGCCCGTTAGCTCGCCCGCGCCACACCCGCGACACTTCGGCTGTTGGCAACGACAGTTTGGCGGTTGACAGCGGGACTTCGGCGACTGGCAGCGCCGCCCAGCCGTTTCCCCACCCTCCCCCGAACCAGAACTCCCCAATTCCTTTCCAGGATCTTGGGGGGAGATGAAGAGGGAACTAGGCGGCGCGAGGCAACTCGGCAGAAAAGTTTACTGGAGTCTGCCGCGCCACTCCATCTGTCCCGGCGGCCGCAGGAATCCGCTTACTGCGCTCACACCGCTTTCCCCGGGAGCCACTGGCCCGCTCACCCATACGTTCCCGCAGTCCCCTCAAGGATGTACTGCCCCCGGCGCCGGCGACAGTGCGGTCCGCCATCTTCGGAGCCGAGCTGGGAACCACCGGTGGCTGGAGGGCCTTAGCGCGCAGGCGCCAGCGCGGCCTCTGTGGGGACCGCAGCCTGGACCCCAGAGGGCGGGGTAGGGCGGGGCCCGAAGTGCCACCGCACCGCCTGCGCACCCTCGAACTAGGGAGGGCGACTTTTCATACACCGCCGGCTGGGCTAAGACCACCCGATCTGGAGAAAGTCTCTCCTGGGTTCTGTGTGGTACTTCTGGTGAGGCCTGGGCTCCAGCCAATCAGCAGCCTCCTCTGCCATCCAACATTCCTGCCTTTATCACCTCTACCTAGCAACGCAGTTAACGTCCCATCCTTCCCATCCATTCCTGCAGTGAAAGTGCATTTACAGAGGGCCTGCTCTGTGCACTTACATCATGACTTTCCTAGTCTTTGAAACACTACTCAAAGGCCCAAGTTGAGGGAAGAGGAAGGAGGGGGTTAGCTTGCTGTGAGGTGCTAGGGACCTTATCAGGAAAAGAGACTTCTTACTTGGTTGTAGGGAAAAAAATCATGACACTGTTAGCTCTCAAAGTTAAGTAGAAAAATATAAAAGGGTGTTTGGACACCTTTAAAGCTAAGGAGAAGTTGAGCATGGTGGCGCACGCTTGTAATCCCAGCATTTGGGAGGCTGAGACCGGAGGATCGCAGTTCACCGACAGCCTCAGCTACTTAGTGAGGCCCTCTGCAACTCAGTGAGACCCCGTTTCAAAATAAAGAATAAAAAATTAAGGCAGGGGGAGTAGCTCGGAGGTCAAATACCTCTGGGTTCCATCCCCAAGCCCGCAATAAATAAATAAATAAATAAATAAATAAATAAATAAATAAAGCTAAGGAGAAGACTTATTGACATGAATCTCTCCAGATTTGGTGGTAGGTCCTTAAAGGTTACAGAATGTTTCTCTCATTCCCAAGGAAAAACAAAATTAGCCAGAGGTACATCACTGCATGGAAGCTTGCTTATACAAGGCAGTCACCTCCTTAAGGTTTATTATCAATAGGTGCATTTACTACACATGGTTGCAGGAAGCAGTTTATGGTTGGGGCTGCATGAGACCCCAAACTGGAGCAGAAGACCACTTCCCTACTGAGTCTGAAAATGGCATGGAAGCTATAAAGTGGAAAAAGCTAATAATAGCAAATACTTATCTACTAAGTGCCAGGCACTCTTCTGGCTGCACTACCTGTATTAACTCATTTAGTCCCCCCATGACCCTATGATCATATCCATTTGACAGATGCTGCAACTAAAGCACAGAGAGGTCAGATAATTTGTCCTGAGTCACACAGTAAGTGCCAAAATGAATTTGAACCCAGGTCTCACCATAATATCCACATGCTTGGCCTTATGTGATAGTGTTTCATGAGAGATGAGACACCAAAAAATTATAAATGATTAGTATTCAGAATACACAAAGATCTAAAAGTCCATAAGAAAAACACAATTTCCAAACAGTGGGCAAAAGTCAATAAACAGGCCTCTCACAAGAAAGAAAACACAAATAGACAATAAGTATTTTTAAAATACTCAAAATATTTTGTGTGTGTACTGGGGATTGAATTTAGGGGTGTCCTGGCTCTGAGTTATACCTTCAGCCCTATTTTATCTTTGATTTTGAAACAAGGTCTCATTAAATTGCTGAGGGCCTAGCTAAGTTGTTGAGGCTGGTCTCAAAATCTTTCTTTCTCAGGGGTAGTGGTGACACACCCCAGCATTTGAGAGGCTGAGACCTGAGAATCACAGTTTGCAGA
The DNA here is from genome assembly GCF_963383645.1 of Muscardinus avellanarius. NCBI lineage: Eukaryota > Metazoa > Chordata > Mammalia > Rodentia > Gliridae > Muscardinus > Muscardinus avellanarius. The sequence goes on along the minus strand of NC_137792.1, from coordinate 70,905,039 downwards.
CAGCCTCAGCTACTTAGTGAAGCCCTTTGCAACTTAGTGAGACCCTGTTTCAAAATAAAGAATAAAAAAAGGGCAGGGTGTGTAGGAGGACATATGCTCCTAGGTTCCATCTATAGACCCATAAAAAAAATCTTCCTTTCTCAGCCTCCCAAGTACTGGGATTACAGAAGTATGCCACAACACCTGAAAAAATTTAGTGGTCATATAAATGAAAGTACCACAAGATATCTTGTTATACCTACAGATTTGGTACAAATTAAAGAGTAGACAAGAAGTGTTGGTGAAGATGTACTAAATCATGATACCAGATACCCAACTTCTAGTAAATATGTTTTGCATGAGATTGTGACAGTAGCCATGATTAGTACAAAGTGCATACACACACACACACACACACAAACACACACACGTACAGACAAACTCAAATTCAGCTTTGATGAATTTATCAGGTTCTTCACAAAGAGAACATATGGGAAAACACAACATTATCTTTGTAGCTTCTAACAAAATGTTGAACCCAAATCTTGTAATTAAAGATACACTGGCATATTCTATAAACCAAGTGGCTTGGATGCTTCAGAAATGTCAATTTTACAGATGGATGTGGTTACACACACTTATAATCCCAATACTTGGAAGGCTGAGACAGGAGGATCACAGATCATCCTCAGCAATTTAGTGAAGCTCTGTCCAAAAAAATAGGACTAGGGGTATAGCTCAGAGGTAGAATGTACCCCAGGTTCAATCCCCAGAACTCCCCAAACAAAAGTTGTCATGAAAGCCTGAACAATCAGGGAAATATTCTAGACAAGAGTGTGTTAAAAAGACCAAATACACTGTATGATTCTCAAAAAATCCTTGATTTTTAAAATATCTCTAAAGTGCAGTCGTTATTGGGACAGTTGGGGAGTTTTGAATATGAATCATATAATACATGATATTGCATCAAGATCAAATTTATTGTGTTCAAGAATATTGTGGTCATGTAGGAATACAGGAAAATGTAATTTTTCTTAAGAAATAAATGCTGAAAATTTTTAGGATTGAAGCCTCATAATGTCTGAAACACACTGGTAAATTGTTCAGGGAAAGTCAAGTAACATCAAATATCATGAAATGTTAAAAATCTAGATAGGTACATGTGCGACCACACCCAGTGGCATTCTACCTCTGAGCTACATCTCCAGGTCTTTTGATTTTTATTGCAAAACAGGATACTGTTCATTTGCTGAGGTCTCCTTAAATTGTTGAGGCTGACCTTGAACCTGCAATCCTCCTGTTTCAATCTCCTAAATCCTGGGGTTACAGGCATGTGCCACCATGCCTGGCTATTTTTTTAAAATTATTCTGTAGTTTGCCTTTTTAATATAAAAAGTTTATCTTCAGTTTATTTGGAATTACATAATGCCCCTGCATATTCTTTTCAGTGTTCAGAGCCTAAAGCCTTTGTCTAAAGGGCCTGGAAGGAGAGATTAACCAAAAGCAGGAAGCAGAGTTGAGGAACTAGAACATAATTAAAAGGTGTTTGCCAGGCGTTGGTGGCACATGCTTGTAATCCCCGCGCTTGGGAGGCTGAGACAGGAGGATCGCGTAGGTTCAAACCCAGCCTCAGCTACTTAGTGAGGCTCTCAACAACTTAGTGAGACCCTGTTTCCAAATAAAATATAAAATAGGTCTGGGAGTATATATAGCCCGGGGGTAGAAAGCCTCTGGGTTCCATCCCCAGTACCACCAATAAATAAATAAATAAATAAATAAATAAATAAATAAATAAATGTGCTATACAAACCCAGTGGAATAAGAAATTAGACATGTTTAAGTCTGGCAGAGGGGTTCACACCCGTAATCCCAATACTTGGGAGGCTGAGAAGGGAAGATTGCAGGTTTGACGCCAGGCTCAACAACATAAACTCTCAGTAACCTATGGAGACCTTGTTTCAAAAAAATTAAATAACAGGGCATGGTGGTGCACCCTTGTAATCTAGGTACTTGAGAGGCTGAGATAGGAGGATAGCACATGTTTGAAGCAATTTAGTAAGATCCTGTTTCCAAAACAAATATAAAACAGGTCTAAAAGTGTATCTCAGAGGTAGAAGCCCCTGGGTTCCATCCCCATTACCACAAAAAAGTAAATAAAAAGGGCTGGGGGTAGCTCAGAAGTAGAATGGCCTTGGGTTCAATTCCTAGTAGCCCCTCCCCACAAAGAAGGAAGAGGAAAAGAAGAGGAGGAGGAGGAGGAGGAGGGAGGAGGAGAAGGAGGAGGAGGAGGAAGAAAAGAAAGGAAAAGAAAGAGAGAAATAAATAAATAAATAAACAAATAAATAAATAAATTAGAGAAAGAAAGTCCAGCCATATTTGGGGTAATCCAAGAAGCCTTTAGGGGAAGAACTAGCACTTATTCTGGAGCTGAGTTGAAATTTCAAGGAACCAGAGAGCTGATGTTTTATCTTCAAGAGAGTAAATACACTTTAATTGTAATCCATGGTCACTGAGTGAGGAGACCAGCCCATATGTGGCCACAAGTTGCTCAGTGTGTCTTTGAATCTGTGATTCTCTACTTAGTCTTCCAAGTTTGAGGTTGCAGGCATACACCACCATGCTGGGCTTGTTAGGCCTTTTAAACATCTTAATCTATAGATAACCCTTCTTTCTTTCTAACACCCTTGATAGATAACTGTGAAATTTGGCATTCATTCTTTCATTTAGTAGGTAAGTCATTCAATTGTACTTTTACTGACCACCTTCCCCTTCCTTCTGTGAGAGCTGAGGAAGCTGAGGAAGCTGCCATCAGTTTCAGTCTTAAATTTAACTCAGTGAGACTCTGTTTCAAAATAAAAAACAAAGCCGGGCGTGGTGGCGCACTCTTGAAATCCCAGCATTCGGGAGGCTGAGACTGAAGGATTCGCAGACAGCCTCAGCGACTTAGTGAGGCCCTCTGCAACTCAGTGACACCCGGTTTCAAAAATAAAAGTAGGGTAGGGGGTGTAGCTCGGATTCCATCCTCAGACCCGGGGGGGTGGGGGAACTAGTGCACACGTTTGTGTGTGTGTGTGTGTGTGTGTGTGTGCACGCGCGCGCGTGTGTGTTTCACTGGGGATTGAACCCAGGGGCATTCTACCTGAGCTACATCCCAGCCCTATTGTATTTTTATTCTAAAACAAGTTCTTTCTAGTTTGCTGAGAGTCTTACTAATTGCCGAGGCTGTCCTGGAACCTACCATACTCCAGTCTCGCCCTCCCAAATACTGAGATTACAGCCATATACCACCATGACCAGTTTAGTACACACATTTTTGAAGCACCAAAGCTAGTTGTTTTGTAAAATACGCCACCTTATCTTCTTGTCTGGATGTTCTTTCTAGAGTTGGGTTCAACATTTTTACAAGAGACTACAAAAATAATGCTGCATTGTTCTAGCTTTTCTGTTTGTGAAGTGCCAGATGAATTCATTAAAGCTGAACTTGGGTTTCTGTATGTGTGTGTGCTTTTCCAGTGCTTATCTACTGTGCCTGCCAAAGAGATAAAGAGAGAGGGAAGGAATCTTTACCCCCTAGGCCTATATATCTCATTGACTCAAGTTAGTAATTCATTTTGGGCTATTCCTGGGTGTTTCCTAGGGGCTAGAGCAGCTCCCCAAGGAGCTCCAGCAGATTGTCTGTACATTTCCCAGAAAAAATATTGGAACTGAAGGCTGCCAGCTCAGGAAGAGTGGAGTTCATTCAGGAGCCAAAACAGACTCAGAGCTGGGAAAGAACCTGGGAGGTTCCTCTCTTCTCCCCTCCCCTCCCCTCCCCTCCCCTCCCCTCCCCTCCCCCTCCCCTCTCCCTCTCCTCTCCTCCCAGGATTTGAAAAGCAATCCCCAGTGAACAGAGAACTAAAATTCTGCTCACTTTTGTTCTCCTACTTGGCTATTTTTCCTCTTAAACCTTACACCAGCAGAAAAAAATATTCACAAACCACAATCATAACAGGCTAGGAACTGTCAACATTTTTTTTTCTAGTAAAAGATGTTTTATTTTTTGTGTGTGTGGTACTGGGAGTGGAACCCAGGGGCTTTTCTACCTCTGGGCTATACTCCTAGACCAATATTATACTTTATTTGGAAATAGGGTCTCACTAAGTTGCTGAGAGTTTCACTAAGTAGCTGAGGCTGGCTTTGAACCTGTGTGATACTCCCGTCTCAGCCTCCCAAGCTCTGGGATTGCAAACATGCACCACTACGCACGGCCTAAAAGATGAAGTTTTAAAACTCAAATTCATGTCTAATAAACATTCAGAGAACTTACCCAGTCTAACAAAATTGCATTTAAGATGCTGCCACCACAGTATTATAAGCTTACTAGCCTTATGGTGGCTCTTTTTCTCCATCATGAATGACCTGTTTCATTCATCCATTATACTCACAGCTTGGCATTATTTTATTTATTTATTTGTTTATTTATTTATTCATTCATTTATCTGTGATACTGGGGATTGAACCCAGAAGCATCCTACCTTTGGCTATACTCCCAGCCCAATATTATTTATTTGGAAACAGGTTCTTGCTAGATTGATGAGAGTCTCACTACTTGCTGAGGCTGTCCTCAAACCTGCTATCCTCCTGTCTCAGCCTCCCAAGTACTGGGATTACAGGAGTGTACCACCACACCCAGCTTTTGTTTTTATTTTTTACAGAACTGGGGATTGAGCCCAGGGTGGTCTATTATTAAGCTACAACTCTAGCTCTTTTATTTTTTTAAATCTAAGTCACCCATTACATTTATTTGTGGAACTAGGGATGAAACCCAGGAGCCTTCTACTACTGGTTTATGCCCCAGCCCTATTTTATTTATTTTATTTATTTATTTATTTATTTATTTATTTATTTACTTATTTATTTGTGCTAGGGGTTGAACCCAGGAGTATTCTACCTCTAAGCTACACCTTGAGTCCTATTTTCTTTTTTTATTTTGAAACAGGGTCTCACTAAGTTGGTGAGGGCCTCAGTAAATTGCTGAGGCTCAGCCTCTCAAGTACTGGGATTACAAGCATATGCCACCATGCCCAGACCTATTTTTTTTATTTGGAAACAGGGTCTTGCTAAGTTGCTGAGAGCCTCACTAAGTTACTGAGGCTAGCTTCAACTATGTGATCCTCCTGTCTAAGCTTCCCAAGTACTGGGATTATAGATGGGAGACACTACATCTGACTTCCTTAGACCTTTAAAAATTATTTTGAGCCAAGTGTGGTGGTACGCACCTGTTATCCTAGTACTTGAGAGGCTAAACAGGAGTATTGCATATTTGAAGCTAGCCTCAGCAACTTAGTGAGGTTCTCAGCAACTTAGTGAGACCCTGTTTCAAAATAGTAAACTAAAATAGAGCTAGGGCCGGGCATGGTGGCGCACACTTGTAATCCCCGCGCTTGGGAGGCGGAGACAGGAGGATTGCGCTGGTTTCGAGCCAATCTCGCTGGTTTAAGAGACCCTGTTTCTACATAAAAAAGTTAAAAAACAGGTCTGGGAGTGTAGACCATGGGAGTGTATCCCAGAGGTAGAGGGCTTCCAGGAATCCCAGTACCACCAAAAAAAAAATAATAGTAATAAAAATAAATAAATAAATAAAATAGAGCTAGGGGTGTAGCTCTGAGGTAGAATCCTTCTGGGTTCAATCTCTAGTACCACAAAAACGTTAAAAAGTAAATTTATCTTGATATAGGGTTTCCCTAAGTCATTGTGTGTTGGCCCTGAAACTGTTATCTTCCTATCTCAGCCTCACAAGTATTGGGATTAAGACATGTGCCACGACACTCTGGGTTGGGATCATATCTTGTCAAAACAATTCATATTTTCCTTTCCTTTCCCAAATTTTCACTTCTTCCCAAGTTCTGACTTACCTCACACCTGGTCATGTCTCATATGACTTGATGATGGCAACCTTCTCAGCTCCAGAATTCCCACTGTAACTGACAATACCCCACCAACCGACCCTTTAGCACTCCTCCTCCCCTTTACACAGATGACCAGGGGGACCTCACTAATTTCAGTAGGCTGTTCTATGTCATCTTCATTTAGGGAGCCCTGGTATTTCCTGGGTTGGGGCCTGATTTTTCATTGCTTGAGCTCAGCAGGATGGAGGCTATGAACTTCTGAGGACAGACGGAAGAGACTATCTTAACAGAAGTCATTTCCTTCCAAACTGGAAATTCAGACAAAGCTGGAGGGGAGAGAATGGCAGGTAAGGCAATGAGTTTGGAGTAGTAGGGAAGCTTTGGATACTTACTGGGAAACAGGTAAAAATCTTTGCCCAGCATGGTGGTACATGCCTGTAATTCCAGTATTTAGGAGACTGAGATAGGAGGATTGCTTTTTTGTGGTCAGCCTCAGCAGCTTAATGAGACTTGGTTTCACAATTAAGAATAAAATTGGGCTGGGGGTATAGCTCAGAGGTAGAATGCCTCTGGGTCAATCCCTAGCACACAAGTGCATACGTGTACGCGCATACACGCACATACTCTCTGGCACACACATAAAGAGCTGGCATTAGTAAACTGACTACTGAATCACAGACAAAGTGCTAAAGGTCTGCCCTGAGTTATTTAATATAATTATTAGCACAACTTTACTTATTTATGTTGTTGTTGTTTGGGTACTAGGATAGAACCCAGGGACATTCTACTAACAAGATACACCCCAGATACATTTTTTTTTTCGGAAGAAGGCCTCACTAAACTGGCAAGGGTCTTGATAAATTTCTAAGGCTGACCTTTAAACTGTGATCTTCCTTTCTCAGCCTCCCAAGTACTAGGATCACAGGCTTGTGCCACCATGCCCAGCTTCTCTTAAGCATTTAATAGAACTAACGCAAAGTGTTGATTAAAAGGCCATTGAAATGGGAGTTTAATACATATCTGAAAATAGAGATAGATCTGATTCCTCTTAAGCAGCTTTCTTCTAGAAAGGCTCAGCGCCAATAAGAAGAATTTCAAGCAGACATGTGCACAGCCGAGCACATTAGTGAACACCTGTAATCCTAGTACTTGAAAGGCTGAGACTGGAGATTTCAGGTTCACAGCCAGCCTTGGCAACTTAGTGAGGTTCCCACAACTTAGTGAGATCCTTTTACTAAGTAACAAATAAAATAAGGCTGGGGGTATAACTTGGAGGTAGAATGCTCCTAGTTTCAATCCCAGTACCACAAAAAATCTGTAGGAACCACACCAAGAGGTGTGTGCATTTATAAATAGATCACTTTGAATCCCGCTATACTGTATAATTATATTGCATTAGTAAAACTAAAAAATGATACATGTAAAGGAAAATGCACCACTTTTATCACACTATCTTACAGGCAATATGAGAGAGAGGGAGGGAGGAAGAGAGAGAGAGAGAGAGAGAGAGAGAGAGAGAGAGAGAGAGAGAGAGAGAGAGAGCACACACACACAAAAAAAAACTAAAAGCCTCCCTGGGTACTGAAGGAGAAAGAAGCAAAAATAGTTTATAGTTTAGATGACCAGATGGCCACTGGGGTGTTGAAAAGGTCTAGACTTAAAATCATTAAAGGGCAAGAAAATGTCATTTTTTTCTTGACTTCAAATAAAGTAGAGCAAACATGGTCTGTGCCATTTCATTCTAAATACAGTCCTGCAATATAAAGGAGGTTTCATAGGATGCCAAAAGGCATAAAATGTCAAGGAATTGCCCTCTAAAGACACTGCAGGGTTTCTAAGAGTAAGAACTGGTAAAATCCAGATGGAGAAAATTAAAAGAAAGAAGGAGTCAGGGTGGTTTAAGACAGATTCCTGGGCCCCATTCCTGAAGTTGCTGACTCTATAAGCATATAACATGCACTCCTAAGGAATAATACTGAGTAATATCTAGTGTGTTATAAATTACAGCAAAGTACTTAATACCATAATACTTCCATATTGGGAAATATTGGAAATGCTAACACAGATGTAGTGTCATGTACATCCTAGTTATTGAGCATTTGTTTAGTAAGAGCAGGGAGCTTTGCCCCAGGGTACATTGAAAGGCAGGGTATCATCATGAAGTTGCAGTGAGTGTTTTGTTTTTTTTTTTTTGGTGGTACTGGGGTTCCTGGAAACCCTTCTACTTCCAGGATATACTCCCAGACCTATATTTATACTTTATTTTTAAATTTTGAAACAGGGTCTCTTAATCCAGCATGGCTGGCTTTGAACCTGTGCAATCCTCCTGTCTCATCCTCCCAAGCGCGGGGATTACAAGCCTGCGCCACCACACCCAGACGAGGTTTTTTTTTTTTTTAAACAAAGATTTCATGAATTTGTTTAGGGCCTCACTAAGTTACTGAGGTTGGCCTCAAACTTGTGTTACTTCTGGTTCAGCCTCCCAAGTACTGAGATTACAGGCATGTGCCACACCTGACTCAGCCCGTTTTATTTTTGAAACAGTTAATGTACACTGACCTCAAACCCAAGATCCTCTTGTCTCAGCCTCCCAAGTACTGGGATTATTGGCATAGGTCACAATGCCTGGCTCCAACTACATTTTATTTTTATCTTATTTGTTTTTTGGCGGATTTGGTACTGTGAACCTAAGGGGTTGCTCTGCTACTGAGTTACACTCCCCTGTTGCCTTTTATGTGAAATAAGTAGTCTAATTAAATTGCCCGGGCAAGGCTTGAGCTTGTAATCCTCCTGTCTTAGATTTCCAAGTATTACGCTTACAGATATGTGCCACTGCAGCCAGCTTCCAAGAACATTTTAAAACTAGTTAGTAGCCAGGAGTGGTGGTGCACACATGTAATCCCAGTACTTGGGAGGCTGAGACAGGAGGATCATGGGTCTAAATACAGCCACAGCAAATATTGAGACTATCATCAACCTAGAGAGACCTTGTTTCAAAATAAAAATAAAAGTAATTAGCAAGTCAATAGGAGAGGGGAACTAGGACTTTCTCTGTCTAAAGACAAATCTACATAATAATTAGATAATCTAGCTAGGATGGGAGGAGGGGCTCGACCTGACCTTTGATCATGACCTTTGTGAAAAGAGGCTTAGGCGGAAAGGACACCTGGGCTCCACCTTGGCAGGGAAATTAGGGGAAGAACCTTACAGGGTTTTTACTACATCAGAATTATGTGAACAAGATGGAGGTCATGTGTATAAAAAAGCCAGGTCCACATGTTATATCTTTGGTGAATTCATTCAAATTGCCCCCGTCCCGTGCCATTTCTGAATGGCATGGGGCTTTAACTAGCTTCTGTATTTCTTTCTTTTAATAAACTTCTTTAAATCTTCAAAAAAATAAAAGTAATAAAAATAAAAATAAAATAGGTCTGGTGTGTAGCTTGGAGTAGAATGCCCTTAGGTTCAATCTCTAGTACCTCAAAAACAAAAACAAACAAACAAAAAAACTAGATAATTACATGAGCCAGGGGAAAGCAACGTCATCAAATCACACACAGGAAGTGAAAGGGAGAAGACTTTTTCCTATGATTTGAGGGAGTTTTCCCAGGGAATTTGGGCCAGATTGAGAGTACACCATGTCTCCTCACCCATGATACTCAGTCTCCAATTTATCCTGCTGCAAACTCATATCCTTCCACGCGAGAAGGAATGGTGTGTGCTCTGAGTATGGATGTAGATGTTTGAAAGCTGGATGGATGGAAGGGATCTCATCCATATTATATTGCTCCTCATAAATCACCTTCAAGTCCTATTCCAAAGTTTTAGATTGTTAATACTTTGAGACTCAAGCTGAAACCATTTTCAGTGGTTACAAATCAGCCCTTATTCAGGATCCTCTGGAAAATTTCCACTTGCAAAACTCAATCGTCAATGGGCTGATAGAATTGTGTAGCTGAAAGACTGCACTGTAAACCATGTTGTTTTTTTCATGGCCAGTTTGAAAATCTATTTAGAGAATGTGTACTTTGGGAAAAATAAGGGCCCAAGAGTATAAAGTGACCTGTGTACACATTCTCTGAGGCATGTGGGTCCGTCAGTGTGTACACCCAGGCAGCCAAGAGCCAAAGAAAGTTTAGCTAATGAATTCTCATCTTCGTTGCCTACAGATGGGGCGAAAGACTCAACAAAAACAGAATAAAATGTATAAGGTTCAGGTGAGCCTGGAAGCTAGCTCTTCTAAGCCCATGCAGAGTTTTCAGGGAGACTCAGGGCAGATGGAGAGGGAGAAGAGAAAAAAAAAACCTGAAGGTGATCTCTGAGCCAATGAGTAAGCCAACTGTACTTATCTGCTCTCATGCAAGACACATGTCCTTGTACTTGGCCATTCTTTAGTTTCCTGTTGTCACAGAAAACTGTCTACTGTTGAGGGTAGGTCCCAGAATGTTTGAGCTATAAGGATGGTCAAGGATGGTCATTCTCCCTGAGGCTCTGAGGCAGGAGTTGACTCAAGTCCCCACTGCTGATACGCTATCTAGTGCTCTTTCTTCTATATACACATAAGAAAGGCTTCTGAAACAATCTTTTGGAAGAAAAAGAAAGTGACCATTGCTGGGAATCATTATGTAGTTCAGCTAGAATTTGACCTATATCCTCCCTTCAATGAAACTGAAAAAGAGATGGAAGGGATATGGAGGGGGATGCTGCAAAGTTGTGAAAGGTATGCTTCATCTAGCAGATTGAGAGGCCTGAAGAGAGAGCAGTAAAATAAATGGCCACGTCTGGGAATAGGTTGAGGGTGGATGGGAATATGGCTCAGCACTAGGCACTAGTGTATCTGGGGGGCTTCCTGGAAGAAGCAATTCTTCTGAAATTGTCAGTGGTTGCTGTCCATTGAATAATTAGGTGTGTGTGTGTGTGTGTGTGTGTGTGTGTGTGTGTGTGTTACTGGGGATTGAACCCAGGGGCATTCTACCTCTGAGCTATACCCCTACCACATTTTTTTATTTTTTGTTTGGAAACAGTCTTGCTACATTGCTGAGACTGTCCTTGAACCTGTGATCCTTCTGTCTCAGCCACCGAAGTACTACGATTGCAAGCGTGTGTCACCATGTCTGGCTGTGAGTTCTTTTTTATGAGACAGGGTCTCCTAATGCTTCCCAGGCTGATCTTGAACTCCTGGGCTCAAGTGATCCTCCTGCCTCAGCCTCTCAAATAGCTGAAACTACAGGTGTTCACCATTGCATCCCGCTGGATGACACCTTCCTTCCTTCCTTTTTGTGTGGTACTGGGGGTTGATCTCAGGAATAGTCTACCTATGAGCTATAGCCCCAGTCCTGTTTTGTTTGTTTGTTTGTTTGTTTGTTTGTTTTTTAGTACTAGGGATCAAACCCAGGGTTATTCTAACTCCGAGCTACACGCCTAGCCCTATTTTATTTTTATTTTGAAGCAGAATCTCACTAGGTTGATAAAAGTCTCACTACTTGCTGAGGCTGGCTGTGAACCTGCAATCTTCCTGTTTCAGCCTCCCAAGTACTGGGATTACAAGTGTGCACCACCACACCTGGGATTTAAATTTTTTTTTCTGTACTGGAGATGGAACCCAGAGGCATTCTACCTTTGAGCTACACCCCCAGCTCTACTTTTATTATTTATTTTGAAACAGATTCTCACTGAGTTGCAAAGGACCTCACTAATAGCTGAGGCTGTCATCAAACTGCCATCCTCCTGTCTCAGCTTCCCAAATGCTGGGATTACAAGCATATGCCAACACACCTGGCTTTGGCTTTTTTTAAAATAGGGTCTCAAATAGCTGAAGAGCTGAAGACCTTGGTAAGTAGATGAGGCTGGTTTTGAACCTGTGATTCTCCTATCTGAGCCTCCCAAGTGTTTGACAAGTTCTTGGATGTACTATACTCAGAGCTCAGCACAGTGCAATGCAGAAAAATTAGGTTCACTAAGTTTTCATTTTTTAATGGCGAGAACCTTTACTACTATGCCTGGGGAGAATTAATTCAATGGAAACAGAGCCAGAAGGAAGCATTCATTTTAGGGGGTACTAACCATTCTTTCCTCTCTTTGCTCAGTCTGGAGGGAAGGAGGAGCGTGCCTAGTTCTGTTCCCCCCACCCTGGGTGCTGAGGAGGCTCATTCAAGAAGGAAGGTGTGAGAATGAAGCATCCACTCTGTTTGGTTCTGCAGAAATATTTTGGGTAGCCTGTTTGGTGCTGTTTTCATGAGTAAAAATGACCCAGTGTGCATGCTTGACAGAAATGTGGGCCACAGCACGCCTGACATATGCTTCTTCCCATATGCATATGTTTTGTTTATATCTTAATCCACAGACTGCTGGGAAGTAGCTGAGTGAGGCAGCACTGGAGGGACCTCTGTTAGTTGATCTCCTGCTATTTTCATAGACTATGGTATTCACACATCCTCCACGAAGAGCTGGAATTTGGCCCCAGGCCTGTTGAATTGCCATAGGGCTGACTGCAGGAGGAAAGAAAATCTGAAATGTGAAATGACTTTTTCAAATGTGAGTCAGAGATGTGTTCAGTCTGTTTATAGAATGAGGAAATGACATTTGGGGGAAATTGGTTCAGGGAGAAATGTTGTCATTATATAAGCATTCAAATTTTAATAACAGACAAGTGAGGAGAGAAATTGACCAGCTAACATATATGGCCCTCAACTGTGTTCCTTATCCACTGATGGGCCCAGGGCCTAGTTCTGCCACCTAAGGACTGTGTAGTTTTGAGCCCAATTTCTTCATCTATAAAATGAGGAAAATATAAGTTTCTTTGAACTGTTTTTTTATGTTATGGTGGTATTGGGGATTGAACCCAGGGACATTCTAACTCTGAGCTATACCCCCATCCCCATTTTTTATTTGTAACAAGTTCTCATTAACTTATGGAGGGCTTCACCAAGTTGCTGAGGTTGTGAGAACCTGCATTCTTGTCTCAGCCTCACAAGTAACAAAATTACAAGCGTGTATCCCCTCTCCCTGCACCCAGCCCTATTTATGTTTTATTTTGAAACAGAGTCTCATTATGTTGTCCAGGGCCTCACTAAGTTGCTGAGACTGGCCTTGAACCTGTGATCCTTTTGTCTCAGCCTCTCAAGTACTAGGATTATAGACATCTGCCACCAAGCCCAGCTTCAATGGTTTTATTGATAGATATCAACTGATATCAAATTAGTTGATGTCAAGGATCAGGTACAGCATCCAATACACAGTAAAAGTTTGATGTAAAAGAGTTAGGAGTAATAATAATAGCTGTATGTGGCAGGTCCAGAAATAGACACTCTATTCACATCACTTCTCTTATTTTTTGTGGTACTGGTGATTGAACTCAGGGGCTTTCTACTTCCAAGCCACACCACCTTCAGCTCTATGTATGTATGTAGATATGTATTTATTTTGTGGCACTGGGGATCAAACCTGGGAACATTCTACCTCTGAGCTCCACCCTCAGCCCCATTTTATTTTGAAAGGGGGGTCTTACTAAGTTGCTGAGCATCTTGCTAGGTTGCTGAGGCTGGCCACGAGCCTGCGGTCCTCCTGTCTCAGCCTCCCAAGTACAAGGATTGCAGGCATGTGCCACCATGTCTGGCTATATCCCTTATTCTTTACAATAATGCTATAAAGTCAGTAGAATTATCCCCCAAATGCTCATAGTATCAATAATGATAATATACTGCACAACTGAGATGGAATAGGTAATTCCATACCTCCTAATCTCGTCCTAACTCAAGTTACTGAAAACTGATTTTCTTTATCTTCCCCTCCACCTTGTCCCTACATGTATTCATGTGTGGGCAGAGGGCTGGGGATGCTTCACCCAGTGATTAGAGAATAAAGACAAGAGGGCAAGAGAACAAGAAGTTGGTAACTCAAATGTTGGCATGGGGGTTTACAGTCTGAGACAAGAGATCAAGTTTTCAGGCAAAGGATAATAATTGTGTGTAACTATTTAACAAAGAGCCTTGTTTGATGTGGGGGGAGAAACAAACACTGGAGTCATTCATACACTGGAGATCTTTATAAACCCCACAATACTGGACCTTCACAGAGAGCCAGTACCATTTGTGTTCCGACTCCAGACCTTTCCTTCCTTCCCCTACTTCCCTCAGCTGTTGGAGAGGAGAAGGCCTGCTTCAGAAGGGAACAGGTAGGGTCTGTTCTCTCAAGGTGGATGGCAAAGCACACCAGGCAGTTACAGACCTACCCACCCCTCCTTCCAGCACATTCGCTTCAGCCTGAGGCAGAGCAAATAGATTCTAAACAGATAGATCAAAGCCACTAGGGCCATGAAACCCTCCCTCAGTTTTTTACAAATGGAAATAGCTTGATTGGAAGATATATCTTGAAAGAAAAGAAAGCCTCTTCGAAAAGAAGTCCAAGTAGTTGGGTGTCATGGTGGATAACTGTAATCCCAGTACTTGGAAGGCTGAGACAGGAAGATCACAAGTTTGAGGCCAGTGAGGAAAATTAGCAAGACCCTGTCTCAAATTACAAAAAGGGCTGGAGTTATAGCTTAGAGGTATAACGCTCCTAGGTCCATTCACGCCTGGGTTCTTTTTTTTTTTTTTGGTGGTCCTGGGGTTCCTAGAAACTCTTCTACCTCCGGGCTACACTCTCAGACCTATTTTATACTTTTTACTTTTGGAAACAGGGTCTCTTAAGCCAGCACAGCTGGCTTTGAACCAGAGCGATCTTCCTGTCTCCACCTCCCAAGCGTGGGGATTACAAGCGTTCGCCACCACGCCTGGCTCACGCCTGGGTTCTATTACCAGTACCACACACAAAAAATGTAGTAGTAGCGGGAATTGGACATACCTGATATCTCTGAGCTATACCCCCAGCGCCATTTTATTTATTTTTTTAATTTGAAACAGGGGCTCACTAAGTTACTGAATCTTGCTAAGTAATGGAGGCTGACTTCAAACCTGTGACTCTCCTGTCTAGCCTCCCAAGTACTGGGAATACAAGCATGTGCCACCACACTTGTCTAAAGTTGTTTTTCAAAAGAGAAAGGCTAAAGCAGAAACAGCATTGAGTAGCCTGAACCAGAAGACTGAAGTCCTATTGAGGTGGGTGGAGGAATGTGTTGCATAGGCTCTGTTTTTTCCCCTCCTTAATCTGACCTGCTTTCCAGCCCACATGTCTCCCTCTTCACCACAAACTGCCAAGGCTTTAGTCTTTGGGGATGCCACACACACAAAATTCCAACATTTTTCATGTCAACTATCTGTGCAGTTTTAAAATATTTTTGATTATGTTCTTCCCCTTCCACTCCAATCTCTGCCAGCTCTCTGGGTGTGGCAGAAAGGAAGCACTTTCAGTCTGGTCTTCAAAATTCATGGAAACATAAGTGACAGCAATAGAATATTTTAAATTGTGAATTGCTTTAAAATAGAAAGGCCAGTTGTATTTTTCTCCAGTGACATTTTGTGCCCTACTTTCCAAAACCTGTATGGTGGGTGGTCTGAGCTGTGCTTCCCAGAAGCACTAGAGAAGGAAAAACTGAAATTCTGATTCCCTTCACAGGCTGAATTCACTCAGAAGAAACATTCAGTTGGGTTCTCTCTCATATTATGAAGGAATCTATTTAGATGGAATGACTTATTCAAGTCCACATAGCTAGTAAGTGGCAGTCATCCATTTTAAACTACCATTTTCAGAATATCATTACATACAATCCAAATTATAATCTATGCAGGGGTTTCTCGTGCAGAAATTAACAAAATGTTTAATTGTCATGAGAATTAATGAGATAATATTTGAGTTAGGTGCAGTGGCACACATCTGTAGTCCCAGTGCTTGGGAGGCTGAAATAGAAAGATCTCAGGTTTGAGGTTAGACTTTGCAACTTAGCCAGACTCTCAGCAACTTAGCAAGACTCTGACTCAAAATAAAAAATAAAAATAAAAAAAGCTGGGAGGTACAGCTCATAGTTGCCCCTGGGTTCAAACCTCAGTACCCCCACAAAAAAAGAGATAATGTTTATAAAGCAGCACGCACAGTAGCTAAACCAAACAAAATTTAAATCTTCTCCCCCACTAGACATTTTCTCTCTTTCAGAGTAATATCTGGATGTATTTTAAGTTTACATAGTTATAATGTTTGTATCTATATCATGTTGTATTCTGCCATTTTCACTTACCAAAGGCATTTCAATGCCTAAATAGCATTAAAGTGTTGTATTCTGCCATTTTCACTTTCCACTTACCTTTTTTTTTTTTTTGGTGGTTCTGGGGTTCCTGGAAGCCCTTCTACCTCTGGGCTACACTCCCAGACCTATTTTTAATATTTCTTATTTGGAAACAGGGTCTCTTAAGCCAGCGCAGCTGGCTTCGAACCTGCGCGATCCTCCTGTCTCCGCCTCCCAAGCGCTGGGATTACAAGTGTGCGCCACCACACCCGGCTCCACTTACCATTTTAATGCCTAAATAGCATTCCATGGGACAATAGCATATATATGTTAGCCGTGATTATCACTGAACATTTAGATTCTTTCCAGTTCTTCACTATTATAAACATCAGAGCTTTGCATGACCTTCCACAGCCTTTCACCCCTCACCCCCTGCTCCTTTGGGGATTGTTTCTTTGGAATATGGTCTCAGGGATGGGGGAAGAGATGTAAACAGATTTCAAATCAAATTGCTTTCCAGGGAAATACCACCAGTTTGTTGCATCTGTGAATCATCAGTGAAGCTGAGATTATATTTTGGGAGGAAGAAGGGTTTAACTCTTCTCTCCTGGCATAGAAAAGTAACTTCAAGCCTCTTGGCTGAAACTTCCTTCTACACTCCTACTCACCCTAGCCCTCCAACCCTACACACTGTTAGTGCTTTCTTGACTTTTTTCTAACTCCCTCCTTCTGAACAGGATCATGAAGCAGAAATGGCCACATTGATACATAACAGGACAAACCTTTGTGCATCAGTTCTCGGCACTATCCAACATAAGCTACACTCAACACAGTTTGAACATCCAAAGTGCTTTACCCAAGCAAATGGTAGAGACTCCTTGTACATTTCCAGCCTGGATAAACCGGTCTGGGGATGAAACCCAGGGGTATTAGACCTCTGAGCTACACCCCCAGCCCTATGTTTTACTCTTTATTTTGAAACAGGGTCTTACTAATTGTGGAGGGCCTCTCTAAGTAGCTGACACTGGCCACGAATTGTGATCCTCCGGTCTCAGCCTTCAGAATGCTGGGATTACAAATGTGCACCACCACGCCTGGCTAAACAGGTGATTTTCTTTTTTGGTGGTACTGGGGTTCCTGGAGACCCTTCTTTCTCCGGGCTACACTCCCAGACCCATTTTATATTCTTATTTGGAAACAGGGTCTCTTAAGCCAGTGCAGCTGGCTTCGAACCTGCGCTATCCTCCTGTCTCCGCCTCCCAAGCATGGGGATTACAAGTGTGCACCACCATGCCTGGCTAAACAGGTGATTTTTTTTTATAATGCCTGCTCCCCCCACTTTGTGTGTGTGGTCCTGGGGACTACCCAGGGGGCGTTCTACCTCTGAGTTATACCCCAGCCCTATTTTTATTTTTTAAATTTTGAAATAGAGTCTCACTAAATTATTTCTCCTTCTTCTTTTTCTCCTCCTCCTCCTCCTCCTCTTCTTCTTCTCCTACTCCTCCCTCTCCTTCCTTCTTTCCTTCTCTCTCCTTTCTTTCTTTTCTTTCTTTCTTTCTTTCTTTCTTTCTTTCTTTCTTTCTTTCTTTCTTTCCTTTCCCTCTCTCCCTTCCTTACTCCTCCTCCTCCTCTTCCTCCTCCTCCTCTTCTTCCTTCTTTTTTTATGTGGTACTGGGGATGGAACCCAGGGGCATTCTACCTCCAAGCTTCGCCCCCAGCCCTATTTTTTCTTCTTTATTTTGAAACAGTCTCACTGAGTTGCAGAGGGCCTCGCTAAGTAGCTGACTCTGGCCACTAACCGTGATCCTCCTGTCTCAGCTTTCTGATTGCTGGGATTACAAGTGTGCGTCACCATGACCGGTTTTTTCCTTTTTCTTCTTTCCTTCCTCTTTCCTCCTTCCTCCATCCTCCTCCTCCTCCCTCCTCCTTCTCCTCTTCCTCCTTCATCTTCATCTTCGTCTTTTTCTTCATCTTCATGTTCTTCTAGTACTGGTATTGAACCCATGGGCATGCTGCTTCAAAGCTATGCACCTAGCCCTATTTTTTATTCTTTATTTGAAACATGGTCTTACTAAACTGAAAAGTGCCTCACTAAGTAGCTGAGGCTGGTTGCAAACATGCAATCCTCCTGTCTCAGCCTTTCAAATACTGGGATTACAAGTGTGCACCACCAAATCTGTCTTTCAAGTTCTTTTTCTTTGATAAATGTTGTTGTTCTTTTTTAATACTCTCTTGCCATGTTGCCCAGGCTGGCCCTGAACTACTGAGCTTAAGCAATCCTCCTGCATACACATATCTTGGGTATGTATGTCACTGTGCCCAGCTTCTCTTTGTTTTTCATCTTGTCCTGCCTCTCATGCTCTCCTCATTTTTGAGATGGTGACATATTGCCTGCCACATGAATAAATTGAGTGTTGCTTCAAGGATCAAATGAGATTTTAAAAATGAGATTAAAGAAATCAGTTGTGGTGCTATATTTTTGTAATCTCAGTACTTGGGAGGCTGAGCAGGAGCATCACAGGTTAGAGGCCAGCCTCAGAAATTTAGTGAGGGCCCTTGGCAACTTAGAGAAAGATTCAGTTTTAAAATAAAAAAGTAGCCGGGCGTGATGGCTCACACTTTTAATCTCTGCGCTTGGGAGAGTGAGACAGGAGGATCGCACAGGTTCGAAGCCAACCTCAGCCACTTAGTTAGGCTCTCAGCAACTTAGCGAGACCCCGTTTCCAAATAAAGTATAAAATAGGTCTGGGATTACAGCTGGGAGGTAGAAAGGACCTTGGGTTCTAGCCCTAGTACCACACACACACACACACACACACACACACACACATACACACACACACAAAAAAAAAGAGGTAAAAAGGGCTGGAAGTGTAGTTCGGAAATATAACACCCCTGGGTTCAACCTGCAGTACCCACTCCTCCAAATAGAGAGAGAGGGAGGCAGGCCAAAGTGCCTGGTAAAGAGTGAACTAAACTTGTGTAGGCGTTTTGCAAATGTGAAGCATTAGCATCACTTGAATTTGACACAGCTACAGGGATTCTAACAGCCTCATAACCTGGCCCAAACATTATGTGGTTGTGGAGACTCAGTTGTTTTTGTTCACAGAACAATTTATGAGAATTAGGTCCTGATGACACTTACACTGTGATATTAACAAATATGCTGTTCACCTATATAATACTCACTTTTGCAGAAATTATTCACGAGGGTCTTTTGCATTCTTCAAAAAGGTCTGATGAAGCAAATGTGGGTCTCAGAGATTGTTAGGGGAAGGTTGTCTCTTCCACCTCAGGTCTTTGCTGTAGGTGAGTGACTGATGTAATAAGCGACTGTTGCTCTCACTTCCTTTCCTAAAGGAGAAATGTGGAGTTAGACACACTGCACCTTCAGGCTAGAACCAGAGGCCATTTGTATTTGAAATTATCTCTTGGAACATCCATTCCCTTCCCATTTTGTATTTCAAGAGAGTTTGTTTTGATAAAAATTCACACACTGTCCAATATGGGGGAAAGAAGGAAAATTGTAGATAGAAAATTTGGTGGCAAAATGCTACAAGGCATCGCTGTGTGACATATGTTCTTGAGTGTGATGTACCTATCTGTCCCTTATAGGCATGATCTCATTTTATTCTTGTAAAACCCTACGAGTTAGATCCTATTATTATTCCCACATTACAGATGAGGAACTTGAGATCCAGAAAGGTTAACTAACTTACCTCAGGGTATTTAGATGGTAGCTATGTAAAATGATTGAGTCCTTTCTTTTCCTTCCTTCCTCCCTCCGTCCCTTTCTTCCTTCCTTATTTTTCTTGTGTAGTGCTGAGGATTGGACCCAGGGTACAATCTAGAGTCCAAGCTACACTCACAGACCTATTTTATTTTTTTTTATTTGTTAATAGGGTTTTGTGCTAAGTTGCTGAGGCTGGCCTTGAACCCAAGATCTTCCTGTCTCAGCTTCCCAAGTGATAGCATTACAGGCGTACACCACCATACCCTGCTTGATTGGGACTTTTCACCTTTCAAAAAAAAGGGGAGATATTGAGATAGAGAGTTAAGAGGCTTGAGCTATCTGTATGACCTTGGGACAGTGAATACAGTTTTGTTTCATGCACTATAAATTAAAGGGTCACACTCAATTACTGCTCTCATCCTTATGTACAATCATTTGCAATTGCTTGGAATTGGAATTAAGCCTGTATAGGAGTTAAGAGAAAAAAAAAAAGAAATGTATGGAAATGTTCCCAAACGGAACATATTAATAGTATAGGTCATCATAGAAATGACAACCAAAGGACACTTTCTGCTACTCAGTAATAGCTGAGTGTTGCTGCCACCTACTGATCAAAAGGAGCATGGCTTCCACTCAAGGCCAGTTCCTTCAGTGGATGGACCCCTGGAAAATATGAGAAGTCGTCCAGTTGAGTGGATAACGTGGGGTTTTGCTGGTATTAAATATAACAGTGTTTGATTCATTTTATTTAAGCAAATATACTTTTCTTCGAGCAAAATGGGGTTGGGAGAACACCTGCTGTGGGCAGTGTCAAACACACTTGATTGGTCTTTGGCATCCTCCAACATCTGCTTATGCTGAGTTCTTTTCCATAGGTCCACTTCCTCTTCGATCTAGCAACTCTAGGAAGTATAAGAAGGAAGAAGCCATTCTCACCATTCTCAGAGAATTTCTAGGGTAGCCTGAATCATACAACAGAGGAAAACAAATTTGACCAATGTTGTACAGGTTTTTAACATAGTCAAAGGGCTTTTGGCCAACCTCCAGAAACTTGAAAGCTGGTCTGATAAAATCCACCTAGAATGAATGAGATTAAATATTTGACAAATCAACTCTACAGAAGAATATAGCTCCTGGGACAAGATTAGGAGACATGTCAATGATTTGAACATACTTAAAGGAAGCCAAAGCTGGATGCGGTGGCACATGCCTATAACCCCAGTAATTGGGAGGCTGTGGCAGAAGAATCACAGGTTTAAAGCCAGCATACAGTAACTTAGTGAGACTGTTTCAAGGAAAAAAATAGAAGGGCGAGGGTATGGCGTAGTGGTAGAATGCCCCTTGGTCGATCCCCAGTATCACAAAATAATAAAGGAATAAAGGTAGGAAGCAGAGTCATTCTGAGAGGGAGAAATGGGTGAACTGTCCCAAATCCTGAAGAGAAACTGTAGCCACAGGGAGTTCCATGCACTAGAAGGTGCTTTTTGACCAGCTGGAGGAAGGCACTTGCATCAGGACTCATAATGGTCTGGGAAGTAAACAGGTAAAGGTCCTAGTCAGTGGATTTCACACTTTCTGAGATACATTCCCACCCTTAGAGAGTTCTCAGGACTCATCTTACCTTTTCTCTATTAGGAAAGAATATCAGAAATTAAAGTGGAAAGCAAAGCTTATTGCAGGATAACCTGAACCTGCTAGAATGGATTTTTATTCTTTCTTTATTTTTAGTACTGGGGATTGAGGGATTGATCCCAGGGGTGCTCTACCTCTGAGTTACTCTCCAGCCCTTTTTATTTTGAAGCAGAGTCTTGCTAAGTTGCTGAGTCTGGCCTTGAACCTGTGACCTTCCTGTGCCAGCTTCTCAAATACTAGCCTGCACCATAGCACCTGGCTAGAATACTTTTTTGGGTACTGGGGATTGAATCCAGGGACATTCTACCTCTGAGCTGTACCCTAAGTCCTGTTTTTATTTTTATTTGGAAACAGGGTCTCACTAGGTTGATGAGAATCTCACTACTTGTTGAGGCTGTCCTTGAACTTGCAATCCTCCTGTCTTAGCCTTCCAAGCATGGGATCACATGCATGTGCCATCACACCCAGGCCCTATTTGTTTTGTAAAAAAAAAAAGAAAACAGCTGGAGCTGGACATAGTGGTACATGCCTATAATGCCAGTACTTAGAAGGATTGCATGTTCAAGGTCAGTCTCAGCAATTTAGCAAGGTCCCTCAGTAATTTAGTGAGATCCTACTACAAAATAAAAATTAAAATATGGCTGGGGGAGTAGCTTAAAGGTGGAAAGCCTCTGGATTCAACTTCAGTAAAACACACACACACACACACACACACACACACACACACACACACACACAAAGCTTATTTGGGTGCAGTGGTGCATAATTATAATCCAAGTAGTTGGGAGGCTGAGACTTGAGGATTGCAAGCTTGAGGTTAGCACAGGGTAACTTAGGTCTTGTTACAAAATAAAAATAAAATAGGGCTGAGGGTATAGCTTGGAGGTAGCATGCCCCTGGATTCAACCCCCAGCACCACACACAAAAATCAAATATTTTTTGGTATTATAATACTTCACTTACAACAAACTCAAAGGCCCTAGTTGATATGATACACTTATTCTTGTAATGAGTTTCTGCACTGTCAATAAACTTAATAACTAGCAATAATAATGATGTCTGATATAATCAAGACATTCATTGTGCCTGGTGTTTTGTATTCAATGTCTCATATATTTGAAAATAGCCCAATGAGGTAATAATTACTATGATCCCAATTTTATAGATGAGTAAGTTGAGGACCAGAAAGAGGTTTACTAAAAGATACATATCTCTCCTTGATCATCTCAACTCTTTCTGAGCCTCCCCATATTTCCTAATGCCAGGAAGCATTAACCCCAACCCTAACCCTAACCTTAACCCTAATTAAACACTAACCCTAAATCTAACCCTAACTAAATCAGTGCATAGGTTAGTGGCTTAGCATTCCACCCTGTCCTCTGGGAACCGACTTATCAGCTTAGCAGGCTAGTTGCCTGTAGGGGGAGAAATTTCCTTGGGAAAACATTTTCCTAATGTACAAAAAATTATTTGCTGGCTGTGGGGGGTGGGTGGGTGGAAGGGGAGACTGGACTGTAGGAGGATAGGTGACTAATGAGCAGGAAGATTTTTTTTTGCTTATCTGTTGCCTCATATTAGAGCAACTGCTTATCTCTGTTAATGTGGATAATTAAGAATTAACAGTGTATTTAAACAATTCAAATCTTCTTCACTCACATGAAAAATTATCTTTAGTTAACAGGCATGTACTGAAAGGAATGGACTTCCTTCTGACGTTTGTTGTTAAATATGATGTTCTTTTTCTCCCATTGAATTTTCAGTTAGATGAAGATGTTCCTTAAACAAGCAAGCATCTATTATTTATATTTCTACTAACTATCTGATATGAAAAGAACACAATAATTTTACTCTTCTTCCCACTCTAACCCTACTTTGGCTTTTTTTCTCCTTAGGTTAAGAAAATATCCTAAAACAAATTCAACATTTTATATTGTTTATAGTTTTTAAAAGGCAGAGAATAATAAACAAGGGCATTTAGAACACGCGAACAAGAAATAAACACAAGCTGAGGAGAATACTATTAAAAAGAGGAAGTAAATACAAGATTAAAGGAAACTATGTTCAGAGGGTCATCAAGAGAAAAGGCCTAGTTAAAAAATATAGGCATGGGACATGACTATAATCCCAGTACTTGGGAGCCTGAGACAAGGAGGATGGTAGGCTCGAGGTCAGCCTCAGCAATTTAGTGAGATCCTCAGCAACTTAGCAACACCCTGTTTCAAAATAAAAAATGAAAAAAAGACTCAGTGGTATAAAATCCCTAGATTCAGCCGGGCGTGGTGGCGCATGCTTGTAATCCCCGCACTTGGGAGGTGGAGACAGGAGGATCGCGCAGGTTCGAGGCCAGCCGCGCTGGCGTAAAAGACCCTGTTTCCAAAAAAATGAAAATAGGTCTGGGAGTGTAGCCCGGAGAAGGGCTTCCAGAAATCCCAGTAGCACCAATAAATAAATAAATAAAATCCCTAGATTCAGTCCTCAGTATGAGAGAGAGAGGGGCAGGCAGCGCTCATCACATGCCTAGACTCCATATGCTCAGACTGATGGAAAGCAGAATTTTCAGTTTTTTCCTAAAATAAGTTGGAAGTACAAAAAAACTGCAAGTTCCCTTCAGGAGCTGAGAGAACATCTTACTTGTTATTAGATTCTTCTAAGTTGTCTTCTAGTGGTTGGCAAGTTTTAGGTACTCAATGAATACTTGGTGAGTCAAGAAGAACTTTATAATCAGGTTTCAGGCTTCAAGAATCAAGTTGTGGTTTGAAAACAACAAAGGAAACAAGAGACTGGAGACTTCATTTCAGAGTGCGAAGGGAAGCTTGGAAGGAAAGTAAATGTTCTCATCTCTTCACATGAATCAAAACTGTGATAATGCAGCATATATGGGCAGTTTCTCGGTGAATCGTTACAGCTTCTTGACAATCTAGTTGTCTATCATAACTGTACAATTTACTCTAAAACAGTCTTTAATTAAAAAGCTACATGTGTGTGTTTAGTCCAGAGATGCTAATATAAAATAATTTTACAACTAGGAAAATTCTAAGCACCAGAAGTCTGTGGTCACTTCCATGAGGCAGTATATGCTGAGTTCCAAAAGAGACCCCTTTTTCTACCCAGTTCCCTGAACATGGCACTGCTACTTGAAATGCTGGAGTCATTGCTTCCTCGGTTCTGGAGACTGAATCCCGGGGGCATTCTACCTTTGATCTATACTCCCAGATCAAATTTACTCTCTTATTTTGAAAACATGATCTTGCTAGATTGTGGAGGGACTCACTAAATTGCTAAGGTTGGCTTTGAACCTGTTATTTTCCTGTTTCAGCCTCCTAGGTTTCCATGTGGTTTCTTTTGAAATAATGTATTTGAGAAGCAGGAATAGAAAGTACCACAAATCTTGGAAAGGAGCAATTATTATGTATCAGGCATAGTGATGGCAAGTAAGCACATGAAGATGCTCAATGTTATTAGTCATCAGGGAAATGCAGATTAATATCTCAGTGGGATACCACTGTATACCTATTTAGGATGGTTAAAACCAAACAAAGACAAAACAGACTATCAAATTCTGGCAAGGAGGCAGAATACTTGCACCTCTCACATATTTCTAGTGAGATGAGAAATCTTCAAGGAAAGTGGATGAAAATGTGTGATAATTTGGTTTCTTGTCTGGAGTAAAACTTTCTTTGTCAAGGACTAAAAAAAAAATGGTATGAATTCCCACTACTTGGGAGACTAAGACAGGAAGATGTCAGGTTCGAGGCCAGTATCAGCAACTAAGCAAGACTCTGTTTCAAAACAAAAATAAATAGGGCTGGAGTATAGGTTGGAGGTAGAAGACTCCTGGGTTCAATTGCGATTACAAAAAAAAAAAAAGTATGAGCATATCTTGACAGAGACCGCAGCTAAAACAATAGTGGCCATGTGTTGTGTTGTGACTAAATCAATCGAAGTAAAGAAGAACCTGAGCTGGATGTGGTAGCACATGCCTATAATCCTAGTACTTGGGAGGATGAGATAGGAGGATCATGTGTTTGAGACCAACCTTAGCAACTTAGTAAGATTCTTAGAAAGTTAGCCAGACTCTGTTTTAAAATAAATAAAAATGGCCTGGGAGTATAGCCCAAAGGTTGAAAGTCCCCTAATTCAATGCCATTACAATCCCTACACACAAAGAGAGAGAACATGAAAGGCTTAAGTTCATGTTCTCAACCTAAAGCCTAGTGCAAAGAATTTATCTACCATTGTTGTTATTAAATTTATATACTTATGGAAAATATTTGCATCATAGACAGGATGCCTACTTCTTCCAGTTTTAGGAAATTAATTAGTCCTCTCCTAGGAAAGAGTTTAGAGAAGGAGAGAGGTGGGAGAGAGAGAGAGAGAGAGAGAGAGAGAGAGAGAGAGAGAGAGAGAGAATATCTAGAAAGAAGTCTAATTTGTCCTCTTTTGCAGGTGGACCTGGTGAGGGCCAGAGGAGAGAGAGATCATGCCTAATTAAGGTTCCACAGCCTGTAGCCAACACCAGCACCTCAGGTTCCATGGGGGCTGATCATCCTGCTGCCTTTTAGTTTGCAGTTTTATTGACAATTCCCAGGATTGTTGACTCTGGGAGAACATATGTGATAAGAGGATGCATGTTGTCACAGATTTACTGTACCTTACATAATCAATATTGATTACTTCCCCTCATTAAAGACTTCTGCTTTCATCCAGGGCAGGGCACCTCCCCAGATCTGTCATTTCCCCAACAACTATAAATTACAGTCAAATTTCCCTCTTATCTTCACCTGCCTCAATTGATATCCTGGATTGGGAGCTCTGGGCAGCTTACTATACAGACGTTGCTATGACGGTGTTTGCCTGATTACGTACCAATTTGTATAATATAGGCCAATAAACTTATGCTCTCTGCCTTTGGCTTCTGGAAGGGACCTGTCTGGAGTTAATTGAAATAGAGAGCATCAAAAAGTCTGAATAAATATACATTGTATCACTCATGGCAACTAAATCAAGCTGAAAAATCATTTAAAGTGATGACAACTATGTATAAGCAGGTGTCTGTGTTGTTATTACATGCCTTGATTGGTCTTTGGGAAAGCCAGTTTTGGGGGCTAGAAAATTACCTCTGATTATATAATAAAAGGTATTGCCATCTGGTTGATTTAATTCTACTTAGTTTGGCCAAATATCATCAACCAGAAAACAATCTGACTATAATCACTTCTAATTGTTCTAAACAGAATTGATTGAGAACATTTTTCAGACATAGAAACTGACTTCTGGTACTTTATTGAACTCAGGGACATTCTGTCTTTGAGCTACAACACTCCCAGATCAATTTTATATTTAATTTTGAAACAGGATCTCACTAAGTTTCTGAGGTTGATCTCAAACCTGTGATCTTCTTGTCTCAGTCTCTCAAGTACTGGGAATATGGATGAGCGCCACCATGCCTGTCTTGGCTCTGACTTGTTTTGTATGGTCTTCATATTTAGAAATTTGAGAGCCTTCTCTTTGATAAATAAAACACAAATCTGCATGAAAACTTTTTTTTGCAGTACTGGGGATGAAACCCAGGAGCATTCTACCTCCAAGCTACACCCCTGTTTCTATTTTTTAGTCTTTGTATGTTTTGAAACAGGGTCTCACCGAGTGGTGAAGGGCCTCGCTAAATAGCTAAGGCTGAGCCGGACATGGTGGCGCATGCTTGTAATCCCCGCGCTTGGGAAGCGGAGACAGGAGGATCACGCTGGTTCGGAGCCAGCCTCAGCTACTTAGTGAGGCTCTCAGCAACTTAGTGAGACCCTGTTTCCAAAAAAAGTATAAAATAGGTCTGGGAGTATAGCCTGGAGGTAGAAAGCCTCTGGGTAAAAAAAACATTTGTGTGTGGTACTGGGTATTGGACCCAGGGGCATTCCACCTCCAAGCTAAACCTCCAGCTCTATTTTATTTTTATTTTGAACAGGGTCTTGCTAAGTTGATGAGAATCTTGCTACTTACTAATGTCTCATGCTTTAGTGGCTACCATGAGCCCTCTAAGCCCCATGGAGTATGGGCAGTGAGTTGTGCAAAACAGCAAACAGAAAAGGAATTGAGGAGAAAAAGTGACCAGTAAATATCTTCAGAATGAACTAGTAACAATAATAAATGCCATTTCCTAAGATTCAACCCCCGTGCTTCATATTTTTTCATAAATTCTCATTTTTTCTTCATAATATCAGAAAAAATGACCTCCTTTGGTGTTGTGGAAACTATGGCTGATATTGGAACAGAACTTGGCCATGTTCCCATAGTTTCCATCAGAATCAGAAATCCCTTTTAACCACTACACTATGAGCTGGAAGAAGAGTCTAGAAACATTCAGAAGTGCTTCTAGGATGCACATTGCTCTGTTCCTAGGGAACTAGAGAGAAGATTTTTGTTTGCTTACTGGGCAGGGAAGCTTTGGGAGCTGTTCATTAGGTGTGAATGCAAGCTGGGGACTGGGCTAATCAGAAACAGATGAAGCTAGTACAGGTTCACTTCTTAGCAGGGAAACCTGGGTTTATTTACTTATGGAACTGGAAATGGAACCCAGGGCATTCTACCTCTGAGTTATATCTCAAGTACTTTTTAAGCTATTTCAAAACAGAATCTCACTAAGTTGCTGAGTGCCTCACTATGTTGATGAGGTTGGCCTTGAACTTGCTCCTGTGTTGGCCATTCAAGTACTGGAATTCCAGGTGCACATGACTATGCCCTTGCAAATCTGTACTTTATGATTCTGTGGGCCCTCTCATTCATCCAAGAAGCTCTCTCCTCCAGTCAAGGGGGTCTATTCAGCCATGTGGCTGCGTGGCATGTGCTGCTGCTGACAATCCATAAGTGTGATCCATGTGTCAAGGAGATGAGGGAGAAGGATTCTGAGTTCTAACTCTTCCCACCCCCTGGATCTAACTCTACCTTGCCCTGAATTCTGGATTAGTTGAAACAACAGTGGCAGCTCAGAAGACAAGCAACGTTCATATTGGCATTGGGTTACAGAGTACTTCATCATTAGAGATGGAATTGGCAGCATCTGTCTTTTCTGGCCTTTATTTAACTTATTTGAGTTAGGAAGTCTCTCTCTATAACTACTGTAAATGATGCAAAAGAGGAGTGAGAGACAGAGACAGAAAGAGCGATAGAGAATTAATTTACCACTAGGTGAAATGAAAATGTACCAAAGTGTAATGGAATTTCATTAACTTCGGAAATGATGATGAATGCTGTCCAAATAATTCTTACTAATGCATAATTCACGACTGAAAATAGAGCCAAATTCTCTTAAAAAGCACATCCATTTATGCCCCCAAATTAATTTGGTGTGTTATTCAGGATGGTTGACAGGATAAAAGATCTACTATGAAATGTAATCATCTATTAAGATTGGGAATCTATGAATCTTTCTAGTTTAGTAGATGAAGGTAGCGTATAACAAGTGGCACCTTGAGAGGCAGACACCCACAGTTCTCATTCTAATAATTTGAATCTCCCCAAAGACATAATTTCAGACATAACCACAAAGAAGTTTGGATGAGCTTTGAGATTTCCATAGCAACCATGGCCCAATTCATATATATCCCTAAAGCAAATTAAAAATCAGTTTCAGAAGATTTTGATCGGGTCAGAGAAAGGCCCATATGTTTTCTGACTGGCAACATCATTATTAATAAATATTATATGTTTTATAATATGTAAATTTTGGAGTTCATATATACATTTACATATAATTAGGCTTAGAGACTTTGAAATATCTTTGCCATTTTGTGTCATAAGTCTATCCTGTTCTACAGACTCTCAGTGACATTTTGCACTTAATGTCTTAAGATTATGAGCTTTTAAATAATCTCTTCATAAAAACTGGTATATGCTTTCTGTATACTCAAGAGAGTGGTAATGGGAGAGAGACCTTTTTACCTTTAGATCTGACACAAATCCCACCCATGGTTTGTGGCAGAGAGAGAATACTGTTATTAAGTAGGAGGTCAGCCATTGACTCAAATTAGATTAGTGGTAATCTGTAGATTATGAGACCACTTAGCATCATAAGAAAATTATGGATCTTCCAACCATGAGTCCCTTGACCATTGCAGAAGGCTTTAGAAAGATCTATGAATATATGCAGAAGTAATTAAGAAATGACTTCTGCAACCAAATGAACTCCTTTCCAGGGAAGGAAGCTCTATGCTGAAGTGGAAATGGTATAAAGACGTCTAAACCTTCTAGGGCTCAGTCTGTGACATGAGGTGCTGGGCTGGGAACCAAGCACAGTGTTTGGTGATGCGGAGATTGTAATTCAATAGGAAAGCAGCCACCTGTCCCAAGTTCTCATAAATAATTAGCATTGATGGAGAGGACATCGATGCCTCACAATGGCCCAGGTATCCCTCCCAACCCCAGGTGTCCCTTCAAATACTCTGAAGACTACCATGTACAGCGATGTGAAGAGTAATGTGAGTGACGACTTACACGACTTTCTGATCTGCTTCACTGAGTTGAGTGCAGCATTTGGATGTGATGGTGTCATGGGAGGAACATGAACTTTTAGGACCTGTACTCCTCCTACTGACTCAACCCTATAATTTCGGATTCGGAGATGATAATTAAACACTCTGGCTGCTCATGAAAAGGCAACCTTTATCTTTTGTTTGTGTTTTTTTTTTTTTGTGGTACTGGGGTTCCTGGAAGCCCTTCTACCTCCGGGCTACACTCCCAGACCTATTTTATACTTTATTTTTGGAAACAACGTCTCTTAAACCAGCGCATCTGGTTTTAAACCTGCGCGATTCCTCCTTTCTCCCCCTCCCAAACCCGGGGATTACAAGCTTGCGCCACCACGCCTGGCTAGAAAAGGCAACCTTTATGAAATAGGGCAGCCTTTTTTTTTTTTTAGGGTCTGGAGATGGAACCCAGGGGTATTTGACCTCCGAGCTACACCCTCTCCCTATTTTTTTTTTTAATCTTTATTTTGAAACTGGGTCTCACTAAGTTGCAGAGGGCCTCACTAAGTAGTTGAGGCTGTCTGCGAACCATGATCCTCCAGTCTCAGCCTCCTCAATGCTGGGATTACAAGCCTGCGCCACGCCCGGCTTTATGAAATAGGGCAGCCTTTTAAGACAGGGTGGAGCTGGGCGTGGTGGCCCGCACTTGTAATACCAGCATTTGGGAGGCTGAGACAGGAGGATTGTGGTTCACAGACAGCTTCAGCTACTTAGTGAGGTCCTCTGCAACTCAGTTGGACTCTGTTTCAAAATAAAGAATAAAAAATATGGCTGGGGGTGTATCTTAGAGGTTGAATGCCCCGGATTCCATTCCCAGTACCAAAAAAAAAAAAAAAAAAGACATGGTGGTGTAAGCCTTTAAATCTTGTACTTGGGAGGCTGAGGCAGAAGGCTCATTGTTTGAGGCCAGTGCAAGTTAACTTTTTAAGACCCTGTTTGAAGCCGGGTGGCACAGGCTTGTAATCTCAGCATTTGGGAGGCTGAGACAACAGGAACCAGTGTCCGCAGCCAGCCTCAGCTACTTAGGTCCTTTGCAGCTCAGTGAGATCTTGTTTCAAAATCAAGAATAAAAAATAGGGTTAGAGGTGTCGCTCAGAGGTAGAATGCCCCTGGGTTTCATCCCCAGTACAGCAAAAAAAGGCCTTTTTTGAAAATTAAATATAAGCCGGGCGTGGTGCCACACGCTTGTAACCCCAGCATTTGGGAGGCTGAGACCGGAGGATCGCAGTTCACGGATAGCCTCAGCTACTTCTTAGTGAGGCCCTTTGCAACTTAGTGAGACCCTGTTTCAAAATAAAGAATAAAAAATAGGGCAGGGGATGTAGCTTGGAGGTCAAATGCCCCTGGGTTCCACCCCAAGACCTGCCAAAAGAAAGAAAGAAAGAAAAAGAAAGAAAGAAAGAAAGAAAGAAAGAAAGAAAGACATAAATAAATAAAAAGGGCTAGAGGTGTGGCTCAGAGATAGAAAGGCCCTTGGTTCAATCCCCAGTACCACAAACAAAACAAAATTAGCTAGGTGTTGTGGTGTATGTCTGTAATCCCAGACTTGAGAGGCAGAGACAGGAGATTGTAGGTTTGAGAACAGCCTCAGTAATTCAGCGAGAATTTCAGCAACCCAGCATTTCCTCCTTGAACCACTTTTGTCATTTCCGCAGCACATCCCTATGCTTTGGCGTTCTGGAGTAAGAAAGGAGCACATTGGCTGGCTACAAAGTAGGTGGTCAGCTATTGGCTGCCTTCCGCCAATGGGAAACCTTAGCGGAGAGGCCATCAACACCTAACAAAGGAAGCGTCTTGACCAATCAGAGAGTACCTTGTGCAGAGGTGTAAGAGTAGTGTCGGGAAATAATTCTGCATCCCTCTAATTTTATCCACCTGGATAGAGTGCACGGCATGGGTGTGGTGAAACATGGAAAACATTACTCTCTAAAACCACTTCCATTTTTCTTAGTGGCTAGACTTTGGCCATATGGGGTCGTTTAACACGAACTTTAGGAGTGGTTACTTTTGATGTTAAATTTTGAAGGAGAGCAGTCATTGGCTGACATTGCACCAATGGGAAACTGTGTTTAGAGATGTTACACCTCACAATGGAGGCATCATGGCCTCTCCTTACCTGTGTCCCCTTGGCCTGAGAAGTTTGTACTGAGGGATGAATAGTAATATGTAGGTGGTCTATTAAAAATGTCATTGGTTAAGATGGGCACAGGACAAACACCTGTAGTCCCAGTACTTGAGATATGGAGACTAGAGGATCACAGGTTTGAGGCCACCACATGGTAACCTAGCTGAGACCCTCTTTCAAAATAAAAAGTAAAGCCGGGCGTGGTGGCGCACGCTTGTAATCCCCGCGCTTGGGAGGTGAAAACAGGAGGATCGTGCTGGTCTGAAGCCAGCCTCGCTGGCTTAAGAGACCCTATTTCCAAATAAAAATATAAAATCGGTCTGGGAGTGTAGCCTGGTAGTAGAAGGGTTTCCAGGAACCCCAGTACCAGTATCACCAATACACACACACACACACACACACACACACACACACACACACACACAAAGTAAAAAGGGATGGGGTGTAGCTCGAAGGTGGAATGCCCTAGATTCAATCCCCAGTGCAAACAAAACATGTTACTAGTTATGGAATTGATGACATTTGCAATAATTCTAAATTTTTTCTCCAGCGGAGGGATATATGTGTGGAGGTGCGGGTGACAAAGAACATTTCCTCTGGGACCACCCCTATCCGTTTTGTGGTGCCATCCTATACTTTGGCCTTTCAGGGTGAGGAGCAAGCACATTGGCTGGTCACAAAGTGGCTTGTTTAGGTAGGAAGATACCATCTTCCACGAATCCAATCCTCCCAGAGGAGGTGTCATGACTAGTATTGGGACCTTCGGCCAATTAAAGGTAAACTTTTCCCAAAATGTTTATAACAATGTATTAGGAATAGATAAGATGATGCCTGAAACCTTATCAGGTCATTTTTTTTTGTACTGGGGATTGAACCCAGGGACATTCTGCCTTCCAGTTACAACCCCAGCCCTTTTTATTTTGAAATGGAGTCTAAATTGCTGAAGGTCTTGCTAAGTTGCTGAGGCTGGCCTCAAACCTGCAATCCTCCTGTCTCAATCTCCCAAATACTAGGATTACAGGCATACAACATCGTGCAGTGCTCAAGTCCTTTATCTAGGCAATTGTGTGCTGTGTGATGTTGGAGGTAGTTGTCATCGGATGAATACTGGTGTGTGTTTTTAGGGATTGAATCCAATGGTGTTCTACTTCTAATCTACACTCCCAGCCCCATTTTATTTTGAAGCAGAGTCTTACTAAGTCGCCATGTGCTGACCTCAAACCTGAAATCTTCCTGTCTCAGCCTCCCAAATACTGGGATCACAGATGTGTAGCACTGTACTCCAGGTTCTGCATTTTCTTTAATAGCAAAATCCCATGATATTAGATATCATGGTGGGAATCAAGCACAGTGGCTTGATAAGTGTTATGATTTGGATTGGAATGTTCCCCCAAAAGGCTCATGGGTTGAAAGCATGCCCCCCGTGTAGCAAGGTTCAGACGTGGGGATGGATGAAGTGGCTCACTGGAAGTGTAGCCTTGGGGAATCTATATGTCCCTGGTCCCCTTCTTCCTCTTCTTTTCCTGGCCACCATGAACTGAGAGCATATTTTCGTTCTGCCATGCCCTAGAGCATTGAAGCTGACTGATTTCTGCCTTGAATTTGGCCAACTATGGACTGAAAACTTTGAAACCTCAAAGATTTCTGCCATTGACAGAAAACCTGCTGATGAGCAGTAGTGTCAGAGAACGTGTACCTCCCTCTCAACAATATCTCTTAGGGCAGAAGTGCCTCTACCAAAGCCTGTTTTAATCAGGTGAGCTGCAAAATCTCTTTTGATCCCATTTCTCTCCTTTACAAACCATCCCTGGCCAGTATCCCTGTTGATATTGTGATGTCATCGACTCAAATTACATCACAATAACTTGCCAACCCTTGCTGCCACGAAACACCCATCCTGATCCTCTTCCCAGACCTAGGCATTCATGTACATTTCCGATGAAACACAACATTTGTCCCATTTTCTTTTTTTTTTTTTTGGTACCAGAGATCGAACCCAGTGGTATTCTACCTCTGAGTTACACCCCCAGTTCTTTTATTTTGAAACAGGGTCACAGTTACTTGTTGAGGGCCTTGCTAAGTTGCTGAGGCTGGCCTAAAACCTGTGATCGTCCTGTCTCAGCCTACCAAGTTCTCCTAAGCACCCAGCTATTCAGCATATTTTTCCAAGGTTTATCTCTAATTAAATTTCACATTCTTTAGAAATGTTGAGAACTGCTGAGTGATTAAAAAGGAGCCCGGAACAGCTTGTTAGCAGGCATTCAGCTCCCTGTATCACTAGTTTTTTCTTTCTCCCCAATCTTAATCACCTCTCATGATTCTTCCCCATTACCTCTGTTTTATTACTCAGGATTCAGTGTATGAACTTGTTCTCTCCTTCTATCTGAAGTGCTTGTTACTCCATCTCTACCCAGGCAAACACACTTACCTTTCAAAGTCAAGGTCCATGAACACTTTGATCCCTTTCTCCACTCCTTGGTTTAAATGCTTCTCTTTGCTGCTAGAATAAATGGTGACCCTAGACCTGAATCTTTGTATTTTTCTGCACCTGCTTAGCACTTTTGTCTTTTTACCTTCTATTTCTTACTTACTTAAAATTACTTACTTACAATATTTTAATAATGCTGTATTCAATGAATCCTTGTAGAGTGTCTCCAATTCCCTTTGAAGGAGAAAGAATCAATATATAAATAGTAAATAAAGTCTCTCTTGGGGAGGTCCACCACTAAACTCTAGCTTGGAGATTCCACCTGCTACTTGTTCTGTGTAACCCACCCATTTCATCCCCATCATCATATACCTCTCATCAGCTGGATCTGCTTTTGTTCTTGTGCCTTGAATGATGTCAAATGTAACTTCTTTGTGGGTTTGTGAGTGGATGTTGATTCTCTGGAATGAGTCTTGCCACGAAGGTGGGTTTTGATGTCTTCGGTCAGGCTTTTCTGCAGTGTCTGAGCTATCCCAGCTGGCAAGCCTGTATTTATACCTTGGTCTCTGCCAGATTACATATACCATTGTGTTGTAATCAACTTACTATGACCTAACCAGAGCTGTGACATAGCTGCACTAGGGAGAGGTTGTGAGGCTAACTTAGAGCCCACTGTGCCAAGAGGGTGATAGGGATAGGTTATATATAAGTATATTTTCATGATTTAATACTTTTTTTTTGGTACTGGCGACTGAACCCAGGGGTATTCTAACTCTGTGCTACAACCCCTTTTATTTTTTTATTTGAAAAATGATCTTGCTAAGTTGTTGAAGGTGGCCTCCAAACTGTAATTCTCCTGTCTCAAACTCCCAAATACTGGGATCACAGGCATATACCAGTATGCCCAGCTGATTGAATATTTTAAAATATATTGTATATTGAATACTTTTTAAATATGAATACTTTTTAAGTATTCAATATAAGGAACATATACATGTATAAGCACAAAGACTGATACAATAATTACTTATCATAAATTTTTCTTCTGGGTGTGGTGGTGCACACTTGTAATCCCAGTACTTGGGAGGATGAGACAGTAGGATTGCGGGTTTGTGTTCAGCTTCAGCTACTTAGTGAAGCCCTCTGCAACTTAGTGAGACCCTGTTTCTTTTTTTTAATTTATTTTTATTGGTTCATTGTAATCATACATTACATTGGAATACAAGACTTGAGAGGATATACAAGCACACATCATCCAATTAGCCCTCATCCAGCCCCCATCCCATTCCCTCACCCTCCCTAGATCCCATGCTTGTTTGGTGATTAACTTTGATACACATGTTTATGTACCTCCTGTGTTTTAAAGAGGCTCCATCCTCCCCCATCCCATCCCCTCTGACTGGTCACCTTAATTGCTTCACTATAGGGCCCTTTCTAAACTCGACCTCTTCCTGATGCTCCTTTCCTCCTAGTTCTTGCTGATTAGGAGAAGCATCTCGTTTTTATTTTCTGCGAAATTTCTCTGTGCATGCCGCGTTGCAGGTACTGATCCCATGCTTGAGGGCCCCAGTAGTGGCCTGTCTACCCGGTGAACTGATCCAGACCTTGTTGGCTCAGGCAGCGGCCTTGCCTCATGGGAGGCCCGATTCTGGCCTCGCTGCCCCCCACACCGGCCTAACCCCTCGGCTGGCTCCAATCCCGGCCTGGCCTCGGAGGCCCCAGCACCTGCCTTGCCTCAAGGCAGGCTTCGTCCCAACCTCATTGACCCCGTCACCGGCCTACCCCTCAGCAGGCTCCGATCCCGGCCTCGGAGGCCCCAGTAGTGGCCTTGCCTTAAGGCAGGCTTCAATGCCGGCTGCTGGCCCCATCACCACCCTACTCCTCAGCAGGTGCCGATTCTGGCCTCAGAGGCCCCAGCACTGGCCTTGCCTCTAGGCAGGCTCTGGTGCCAGCCGCTGGCCCCGGCACTGGCCTACCTCTCGGCAGGCTCCGATCCCGGCCTCGGAGGCCCCAGCACCGGCCTTGCCTCACAGCAGGCTCCAATCCTGGCTTTGCTGGCCCCAGCACCGGCCTAACCCCTTGGCAGGCTCCGATCCCAGCCTCGCTGACCCCAGCACTGGCCTACCCTCTCAGCAGGCTCTGATCTCGGCCTAGGAAGCCTTAGTAGTCTCCGTGCCTCATGGTAGGCTCCAATCCCGGCCTCGCTGGCCCCGGCACCAGCCTTACCCCTAGGCAGGCTCCAATCCAGGCCTCGAGGGCCCCAGCACCGGCCTTGCCTCACAGCAGACACTGATCCCAGGCCCTGGCCTTAGCCTAACCTCTCATCAGGCTCCGATCCTGGCCTCGGAGGCCCCAGCCCAGCCTTGCCTCACGGCAGGCTCCAATCCCAACCTTGCTGACCCTGGCACCGGCCTAATCCTTTGGCAGGCTCTAATCCCACTCTCGGAGGCCCCGGCACCGGCCTTGCCTCATGGCAGGCTCTGATCCTGGCCTTGCTGGCCCCAGCACCGGCCTACTGTCTTAGCAGGCTCCAATCCCGGCCTCGGAGGCCTTAGTAGTGGCCATGCCTCTCAGTAGGCTCTGATCCCGGCCTCACTGGCCTTGGCACCGGCCTTACCCCTTGGTAGGCTCCAATCCAGGCCTCAGAGGCCTCAGTAGCGGCCTTGCCTCATGGCAGGCTCCAATCCCAGCCTCACTGGCCCCAGCACTGGCCTAGCCCCTCGGCAGGCTCTGATCCCGGCTTTGGAGCCCTCAGTAGTGGCCTTGCCTCATGGCAGGCTCCGATGCCGGCCACTGACCCCAGCACTGGCCTTACCCCTCGGCAGGCTCCAATCCAGGCCTCAGAGGCCTCAGTAGTGACCTTGCTTCATGGCAGGCTCCAATCCTGGCCTCGGAGGCCTCAGTAGCGGTCTTGCCTCACAGCAGGCTCCAATGCTGGTTGCTGGCCCCGGCACCGGCCTAACCCCTCGGCAGGCTCCAATCCTGGCCTCGGAGGCCTCAGTAGAGGCCTTGCCTCACGGAAGGCTACGATGCCGGCCGCTGGCCCCGGCACCAGCCTAACCCCTCAGCAGGCTCCAATCCCGGCCTCGGAGGCCTCAGTAGTGGTCTTGCCTCACAGCAGGCTCTGATGCCAGCCGCTGGCCCCGACACCGGCCTAACCCCTCGGCAGGCTCTGATCCTGGCCTCGGAGGCCTCAGTAGAGGCCTTGCCTCACGGAAGGCTCCGATGCCGGCTGCTGGCCCCAGCACTGGCCTAACCCCTTGGCAGGCTCCAATCATGGCCTCAGAGGCCCCAGCACCAGCCTTGCCTCATGGCAGGCTTCGATCCCGGCCTCGCTGGCCCTGGCACCTGCCTAATCCCTCGGCAGGCTCCGATCCCAGCCTCAGAGGCTCCAGGCCTCGCTGGCCCCGGCACCTGCCTAATCCCTCGGCAGGCTCTGATCCCAGCCTCAGAGGCTCCAGCACCGGTCTTGCCTCACAGCAGGCTCAAATCCCAGCTTTGCTGTCTCTGTCACCGGCCTCACCCCTCGGCAGGCTCCAATCCGAGCACCCTCTTTGCCCAGCAGGTTGTCCCACATTCCCAAGGGTGCGTGGTGGTAGCATTCTGCCTATGGGGTTATTACTTCAAGAATTCCAGGTGTAATGCATCAGATCTCTGCCTCCCCTGAGTACTGGCCACTGCCATTGCCACTGCCTCCACCATTTCAAATCTTTCCCAAGCTCTTTTCCACTCTGAATGTTGTCCAGTGTTCCTAAGCATGCGTGATGGTAGCATTCAACATTTGGTGTAGTTTCTCCAAAAAATAAGGTTGGTAGGATCAGATTTCTGCCTCTCCTGGATACAAGTCTCCACTGCCATAGCGGAGACTGCTTCCAACACCGCCTTCCTCCTTCAGAGGCATTCTACCTCTGAGCTTTACTCTGAGCCCTATGTTTACTCTGCTAAACTCTCTCCTTACAAGTGAAGTCCAGGATTCTTAACAATGTAGAGAAGAAGCAGTCATCCTTCGTGGGGAATTTTTCCAAAATTTCCAGTTCATTTGGATAAGTTTTGTCTACATCTCCAGTATCCTGGCATCTGCCACGGCCTTCTTGACCCCTCTTCGATATTTTTCTTTTTTCTTTTTCTTTTCCTTTTTTTTTTTTTAAATAAGAGTAGACAGTATGTGTGGTTTGAGAAGGTTGTGGAATCAGGCACTCAGTAGCACTGCAACCCGGGCCCAGTTTCTCTGGGGGTCCAGCGTGCTCCTCACGACACGGGCC
Organism: Muscardinus avellanarius; assembly: GCF_963383645.1. NCBI lineage: Eukaryota > Metazoa > Chordata > Mammalia > Rodentia > Gliridae > Muscardinus > Muscardinus avellanarius. Next base: position 70,866,320 of record NC_137792.1, on the reverse strand, counting down.
AGGATCTTCTGGGGGTCCAGCGTGCCCCACCTGACCCCCGCCCAGGGCCCAGGGCCTTGCTACCGGCCCCGGTTTCTCCGGGGGTCTGGCGTGCTCCGCGCTATCCCGCCTGGGACCTAGGGCCTTGCGACCTGGCCCCAATTTCTCCGGGAGTCTGGCATGCTCTGCGCGATCCCGCCCGGGGTCCAGAGTCCTGCAACCCGGACCCTGGCTCCGAGACCCTGTTTCAAAATAAAGAATAAAAAATAGGGCTGGGAGTCCCGGCGTGGTGGAGCACACTTGTAATCCCCGCGCTTGGGAGGCTGAGACAGGAGGATCACACAGGTTCGAAACCAGCCTCAGCTACTTAGTGAGGCTCTCAGCAACTGAGTGAGATCCTGTTTCCAAATAAAATATAAAATACGTCTGGGAGTATAGCTTGGAGGTAGAAAGCCTCTGGGTTCCACCTCCAGTACCACCAAAAATAAATAAATAAGTTAATAGGGCTTGGGATGTAGCTAGGAGGTAAAAAACCCCTGGGTTCAATCCCCAGCTCTGCTAAATAAATAAATAAATAAATTAATTAATTTCCAGTATTGCCGGGCGTGGTGGTGCATGCTTGTAATCCCTGTGCTAGGGAGGCGGAGACAGGAGGATCGCGCAGGTTCAAAGCCAGCTGCGCTGGCTTAGGAGACCCTGTTTCCAAATAAAAATAAAATAGGTCTGGGAGTGTAGCCTGGAGATAGACGGGCTTCCAGGAGCCCCAGTACCACAAAAAAAAAAAAAAAATTCCAGTATTCTAGATTTACAGTCCCACTGCCCTTTTTGTTCATAAGTATCTAAAGAGGTACTAGGAGTATTGATTTATTTCAGTGTTTTGTTAGACCCAGTCACCAAGACATATTCCATTATTTACGTTCCATAATATAAATAGCAAAGTATGTAAAGACTTCTGACTAAAATTTATAGTTCTTTACACTATACAAACACTTCAATTATAGAGACAGCATTTGCTGGGGGCAGAGCTCAGCTGTAGAGTGTGTGCTTAACATGAACAAGGCCCTAGGTTCAATCCCCAGCACTGAAAACAAAACATAACTAAAACAAATCATTCACTATTCTTTTTTCTTTTGTACTAGGGATTAAGTTCAGGGACATCTTACCTTTGAGCTGCACCCCAAGATCTTCATTTTTTTTTGTGTGTGTGGTACTGGGGATGGAACCCAGGGGCATTCTACCACTGAGCTTTACTCTGAGCCCTCTCATTAAGTTGTGGAGGGTTTCACTTAGTAGCTGAGGCTGTCTGCGAACCGTGATTCTGTCTCAGCCTCCCGAATGCTGGGTTTACTTCATTTTTTCATTTTGAAGCAGGGTCTCACTAAGTTGTGAAGGGCCTTGCTAAATTTCTGAGGTTGGCCTTGAACGTGCAATCCTCCTAGCTCTGCTTACTAAGTACTGAGATGACAGGCGTGTGCCACAACATCTGAGTAATACTCACTACTCGGTTTATTACCTAACCTCCTGTTAATCATTGTTGTTTTCTCTTTTTTTACACATATTGCTATAACACTATAGATTCAGGTTTTTTTCTTAACTAATAAAGGAAAAAATCCTAATTGCTTGCCTCTGTTGAACACAAAAGCACTAAGCCAGGCGTGGTGGCACATGTTTGTAATTCCAGTACTTGGGAGGCTGAGACAGAAGGATCACAGGTTCTCGGCCAGCCTCAGCTACTTAGTAAAGCCTTCTGCAACTTGGTGAGACACTGCTTCAAAAGAAAGAATAAAAAATAGGCCTGGGGGCATAGCTTGGAGGTAGAGTGTTCCTGAATTCAATTCCCAGTACCACCAAAAAAAGGACTATCCATATGCTGCCTAGGCCTTCCAGACATTCCCTTGAATAATCTTAATTTATTTCTATTTGGTAATTGTTCATACATAAAGAGTAAAAGCAAGTTGGGCAAGATGGTGGACACCTGTAATCCCAGTACTTCTTAGTTTCTTTTTTCTTTTTTCAATACTGGGGACTGAGCCCAGGGACATTCTACCTCCTAGCTATACCTCCAGACCTATTTTTATTCCTTATTTTAAACACAGTCTCACTAAATTGGAAGGAACATCACTAAGTGCTGAGGCTGGCTGCAAACCTGTGATTCTCCTGTCTCTGCATCCTAAATACTGGGATTATTAGTTTGCACCACTATGCCTGGCCGTACTTGGGAGTCTGAGACAGGAGGATTACAGGTTTGAGGACAGCTTCAGCAACATAGGAAGGCTCTCAGAAACTTGGTGAGACCCTGTTTCCAAATAAAAAAAATGGGCTGAGGTAGTTCAGAGGTATAACATCCTTGGGTTCGATCCCCAGAAACACACACACACACACACACACACACACACACACACACACACACACACTCACAGTGTAAGAGCAAAAATTGACAAATAGGATATACTACTATAGACTTAAATTAATTGTCAAAGATAACCTCACAGAAATTAAAACAGTTCAAATGGCATCACTGATGGACTTTTGTAGACTTACCCACTAAAAAAGATATAAGAATATTTATAGCTATAATAAATACGTGGTTTTAGGTTAGTCTAACCTCCAAACATTTCAAAATAAAAAGGGGTTCTGACCTCAATGAAAGGACCTATAATAATTGACAAGTTATAGAAACTTTAGATGCTTTTAGATGCTGTTAACTTGGGGAAATAACTATAATAAAGGCAGAGCATCATTCAAAGCACTGAGACCCAGAATCTCATTACCAAACCCTTAGCTGACCGCTGACTAAACAAGCAGCTTTGACTAAAATAATTGCTGCAGCTATCACTCAGGAAGCAAAAGCCTTAGAGAGATTAAATGAGATTGTTGTACTATCAGAGGATAAAGCCCTAATTGAGGAAAAAAGATATTGGGAAAAATTTAAAGACTCGTTGCATAAAAATAACATTTAACAGTGTTTGGCAGCACTAAATCCTTTCAGTGGTACTAAGGATTGAAAGGGGCATTCTACCTCAAAGCTACACCCTTAACCATATTTTTAAACGTTTTACTTTTAAACAAGGTCTCAATAGGTTGATGAGAATCTCACTAAGTTTCTGAGGTTGTTGTTGAACCTGTGATTCTTTTGTCTGAGCCTCCCAAGTCCTGAAATGACAAGCATGCACCACTATGCCCTGCAGCCATGATATTAAACCAAAATTGATGGAGTAACTTTCAAAGATATTTCCAAAATACGTCCTGCTAACAGTGTGATGCTGGTTATCCTGAAAACATTGCTCATAGATAGGAGCCCAAACTCCAAGGACCCTTTAAACAATTACAAATGGGATTCTTACAAATACTTCCTCAATAGGCTACACAAGTTTCTGGTAGTTGTGTATCTTCAAGAGAGCTTTTACTTTTTGAGAGCTACATCCCTTTATTTGTTTAGTAGAGCTGCTGTAAAATAGTATCACAAACTGGAGGTGGGTGGTAAATAGAAGTTTATTGCTAGTAATCTAAAATAAAGATGCTAATTCTCTCCTTCTTTTGGTTAGATAGGCTAAGGGGAAAAAGTCAAAGGTCTTTTTTTTGTGGTACTAAGTATTGATCCAAGGGACATTCTACCTCCAAGCTATACCTGCAGCTTTATTTTTATTTTGAAACAGGGTCTTGCTAGGTCGTGGAGAGTCTCACTGAGTTGCTGAAGCTGTCCTTGAACCTGTGATTTTCCTGTCTTAACCTTCCAAATACTGGAATCAGAGGTATGTGCCACCACTCCAGGCTATATGTTATTTTTTTCATATGTGGAATCTAGAGAGAAAATGATAAACAAAAGGGACTTAAGATAAAAGGAAAGAGCCCAGTAGAATAATGGAAAGGGATCGCAGGAAGAAGACAAGAAGAGAAAGAAGGAGGTGTGATGAAGGAAACAATTTAAATAATGCTATGGACATGTATGAAGGTATCATTACTAATCTTACCAATATAATACAGGGAGTGAGAGGGGAGCAGGTGGGTCCAGAGGCAAACACACCAAGTGCAGTGTGCATGGATGCTTGTATCACTGTGAACCTCACTATGATGTATATTTACAATGCACCAATAAAATAAATTTAAAAATGATGCCAGCAGAGTTGGTTTATTTTGATGGCTGTGGAAGGAAGACTTAGGCCTTGGCATTTATGAATCCCTTGCATTAAATAATTATATCTGCTTGTAACACAGTAGAATCTAAGAGTGGGGTAAAATTTTACAGTACGTAAGATGTCTTATTATTAATTTGTTAAGATCCATGCACACTGCACTTGGTGTGTTTGCCTCTGGACCCACCTGCTCCCCTCTCACTTCCTGTATTATATTGGTAAGATTAGTAATGATACCTTCATACATGTACTTTATCACTTATAGGTACAAAATACATTCCCAAAATTCCTATATATTCAGTTGCTGCATGATCGACAAACTGAGGATTTAGTCTTCTGGAGAGGAGCAAGAGGTTCCTGCCATTGAGTTTCAGTGGAAAGGAACTTACCAGGTATTGTTATCAGTGGGCATAGCATTAAAACTCCAAGGCCGGTGGGGATTGGGTGAGGGCTAATTGGGTGATGTGTGCATGAATGTCTCCACCATCTTTTATTCCATTAAGATGTATGACTATAATGCACCAATAAAAAATAAAAAAATAAAATAAAATGTCCCCCTCCAAAAAAAAAACCCTCCAATGTGGTGATGCTTGGATTCATGTTTCTCAAAAGATATACATGACATCATCATCATAACTCCTGCACATCCATCCACTGTACTGGAGACCTTAAACTTCAAATTCTTAGGAATCCTCCAGAAACTGCTAATTTTCGAGGTGGACATTTCTCACCAAAGTCAACAGAACAAGATTCATTTCTGATTCTATAACCCTCTTTTTAGTTCCTTTACTATTAATCTTGTCTATTCCACTTATCTAAGAATACTTCTATATGGCTAATGTGGCATTCTGTATCCCCATTCTATTATTTTTGCCTCTCTACCTATCACTTAAGGAGAAATAAGACTTTCTCTTATGTTTTCCCATAACCCGAGCTCTTAAAGTAACTGATTGCTGAACTTATCACCCCCTGCCTAACCTCTCTAACAGAAAGGTAATAGCTATTCTTTTAAACACTTCAGGGGGTTGCTTAACTTTTACAGGTTGCTTCTGGTTCTTGTTTCCTTCAGAGACTTAAACCCAACCTTTAATCTAGTCAAAATTGCATCTTGACACCAGGCGTGGTGGCACATGCTTGTAATCCCCGCATTTGGGAGACTGAGATGGGAAGATTGTGGTTTGTGGTCAGCCTCAGCTATTTAGGCCCTTTGCAACTCAGTAACTCAGTGAGACCCTGTTTCAAAATAAAGAAAAAAATAGGCCTGGGGTTGCAGCTGGGAGGTATAATGCCCCTGGGTTCCATCCCCAGTACAGCAAAAAAATAAAAAAATAAAAATAAAAATGTATCTTGACCTCATATCAACACAAATAATCCCTGCTTGAAGGCATTATAATGATGTGAGAAAGATCTAATCAGCGAGGAAGGGACACTGATGGGGGACAACCTGGACACAGTGGTTAGTTTGTTCTCTCAGCCTTCTTTTCAGGAACTAAGTGCACTGAAGGAATTTGCCCATATTATATTGGCACTAGGGATTGGACCTACAGGCATTCTACCTCTAAGCTACACCCCAGGCTTTTTTTAATTTTTATTTTGAAACAGGGTCTCACTAAGCTGCAGAGGGCCTCACTAAGTTGCTGAGATTGGCTCCGAAACTATGATCTTCCTGTCTCAGCCTCCCAAGTACTGGGATGACAGGAGTGTGCACCACACTCAGCTTCTTTTTATTTTGAAACAGCATCTCCCTAGGTTGTTAAGGCGGCCTTGATCCTGACATCCTCCTGTAGCCTCTCAAGTACTGGGATTACAGTTGTACACCACCATGCCTGACTATGGCACTACTTCTTATATATCTCCTATGTAGCTATTGCCACATACTACTATGTTCTGTATATTTGGGGTAATTGTTAGGGATTTAAAAGTACCATCCATCTAATGGTGTATATCTTCTTAAGGATACCCAGAAGGCTTCAAAATCAGGTAAGCACAGGTTATTCAAGAGCACTTTCAAAAGGGATAATGTCTTTCATGCTTATACTCCAAGCTGTAGTTCCCGTAGCAGGCATAGTACAAATAGAAATGTCGTCTGAAACTTGTCTGCAACACTAGTAGAAATTGTAAATATTTCTTGGACTTCTCTGAAGTCCAAAAACTCATCGAAGTTCATTAACTAAGATGGTCACAGATAATCACTTAACTCTTGACTTCCTCTTAGCCAACAAGTGGGATTTTTTAATGGCAAATATTGCTTGTTATACTGATGCAAATACAACATGGAAAGCATAATAGTTTTCACTAAGCTAAAAGACAAAGCTACCTAGTGGTCTAAAGGAGACCTGGTTGGATTTTAGGATATGTTTTCATTGCCTGGGTTTCATTTTCTAGGTTCTTGACTTTGAGAACATTAAGAAATATGGTTCTGATAATTACTTGTTTTAAAGTGGGTTTTTGGCCGGGTGTGGTGGCGCACGCTTGTAATCCCAGCATTTGGAAGGCTGAGACTGGAGGATCGCGGTTTGACAGCCTCAGCTACTTAGTGAGGCCCTCTGCAACTTAGTGAGACCGTGTTTCAAAATAAAGAATAAAAAATAGGGTGGGGGCTGTTGCTCGGAGGTAGAATGCCCCTGGGTTCTATCCCCAGACCCACACAAAAAATAAGTAAGTAAATAAGTGGGCTGATGCATTTCCCCCAAAGTCTTCTTGTCTTTATTATTTTAAAATTTTTATGCTGTTATTGGTGCACTGTAATTTACATCATAGTGAGATTCAAGGTGGTACAAACACACATGCACATAGCACTTGGTGTGTTTTCCTCCACATTCCACCCCATACCCCCACCTCTTTCCCCTCATACATATTAGTAACGGTGATAGTGGTACTATCACTATTTCAACTGTTTTCTTTATCAAGTCTCCTTTCCCCACTCTACCTCTCCTACCACCAATCCCTTTCCCTATTATACTGTTCTCTATCCTCATTTATCTGAAGTCCCTTTTATCTGTGGGTTTTCACATATGAGAGAAAACATATGACAATTGACTTTCATTCTTTGTTTTAACCTTTGACTTTCTGAAACTGGCTGCATAATGGAATTTTTCTCAACCAAAAAGAAGAACAAAATTATGTCTTTTACCAGAAAATGGATGGAATCAAAGTCTTTTTATATTGACCTTTCCATGTCGCGATTTTTTTTTTTGCGGGTCTGGGGATGAAACCCAGAGGCATTCGACCTCCGATCTACACCCCCTGCCCGATTTTTTATTCTTTATTTTGAGACAGGGTCTCACTGAGTTGTGGAGGGCCTCAGTTAGTAGCTGAGGCTGTGCGAGAATCGCGATCCTCTGGTCTCAGTCTCCCAAATTCTGGGATTACAAATGTGCGCCACCACGCCCGGCTTGATGTAGCAATTTTTATATCAGCAAATCTAACAGCTCATACTGTTGTAAGCAGCAGAGACTAATTGTGGTCTAAAATGCAGACTGTTGTCTCTAAACTATCTCCAGATCAGCAATGGGGAGAATATGAATATCATAGAGCAGTGTTCTCCTTTCTGGTTTCTTCTGTCCTTATGACCAAAAAAAGTATAAAAGCAATCTGTTCCATCTCAGAACTGGCCCCATACACATGGCTAGTTCTCATTGCTGGTGTAAGCTGACCTGAAAGTCTGAGCTAGAGCATGGTGTTCTGGTATAGAGTATAAGCGAACTCACAGAATTATGCCAGACAGTTACTCTAAGATCATGATAAACTAAAACAAAACAAGGCCATTTCATAATTTTGTCTGAGCACAGACAAAAACAAAAAAAGCAATGGCTAGACAACAAAATGCCAAACATAGCCCTCTGCTGGTGAATACAAATGACTGCTATTTACCAATTACAGCTTTATCTGCACACTAGTGGACTCTTCTCCATCCATAGATTTAATGAGATGCCAAGTGATAGAATCTAGAGCAAACCCTTGCTTATTTAAACCCTTCCTAAATTCCTCTAACCAAAGCCAAAATCCTGTAATAAGCCTTTTCTTACTGCCCCTGACTGAGATGCTCCATAGTTCCTCTAAGATGCTATATTTATGAGTAACAGGTAAACCAACTCGATCTACTACAATTTGTTCCTGGTATCTTGGGCTGGATGATATTGATACTAGAAAACTTGAATGGTTTCTAAGAGCTGTTAATGAGAGTCATTTCCATGGCAATGAAGTCAGTGTTTCAGAAAGCTAGACCTTTTCCAGAAAACTAACTTAAGGTATCATACACACTTTTCCAGCTGGCTTAAAGGGTGTGGCCTCCTTGAATGAGCATAGCTCTCTGTTAAGGCTCAGAACAAGGCTCTTGTTATGCTTTGATAAGAAGGGGAGGGCATTAGGGAAGAAGAATGTACTTATAGAAGTCTCAAAACTCAACTGAGTTATGTCATCTGGTCTATGAAGCTGCCTTCCTCTTTCCTTTGCACCAAGGTGCCTTTGAAGACTGGCCTACCCATACTTCTTGGGTTATCTGAGCAGGCCCTCTCTTTTGTTGGAAGTCCTGCTACCTTTATTTAGTCTTGAGGACTCCAGCACTGCATCCTTGGGACTTATCTTGGATTATGGAACCAAATCTTATAAACCTGAACTTCCTTAGGCTTCATCTTAATGGGACCAACTACTAGGTTTGATATATTGGGAAAAAAGGAACACTAAAAGGGCCTAGCAGTCCAGAAAAGTGACTGATGGAAAGGTACTATGGTCCCATGATGGAATGTGTGATGCCGTAATGATCTGGGATGAAAATGGAATTACCTGTGGAAGGCTTCACAGAGGAAAATAACTTTGGGATGTATGTGTATGTGTATGTGTGTGTGTGTGTGTGTGTGTGTGTGTGTGTGTGTGTGTGTAGTACTAGGGTACTAGGAATTGAATTCAGGGACATTCTGCCTACAAGCTATACTCTCAGCACTTTTTAATTTTTTTTTGGTACTGGGGATTGAATCCAGGGCCATTCTACTTCTGAGCTACACATCCAGCTGTTTTTACTTGCTTGGAAACAGGGTCTTACTAAGTTGCTGAGGCTGGCCTTGAACCTGCCATCCTTGTCTTAGGCTCAATTATTGGGGTTACAGGTGTGCACCACCAAACCCGGCTTGTGATTAGATGGTAAGGGCATGGGGAACAGTTTGGGAAAAGAATATTCTAAGCAAAAGGCACAGCATTTGCAAAAAAAAAAACATAAATAAAGCAGAATGGGGCATTTGGAGAATTATCTTTTTGTGTGGCACTAGGAACTGAAACCAGGAACATTCTGTCTCTGAACTACACTCCCAGCCCTATTTTATTTTTATTTTGAAACAGGATCTTGCTAGGTTGATGATAGGCTATTTGCTGAGGCTGTCCTCAAATGTGCAATCCTCCTGTCTCAGCCTCCCAAGTACTGAGATTACAAGTATGCACCACCACACCTGGCTCAGCATTTGGGAAATTCCAAGTGGTTTACTATAGGCAAAATATAAAATCTGAGAAGGGAAGTAGTAGGGAATGAAGGTGGAGAAGCCCAAGGGACTGGAGCAATCAAGAACTTTGCAATGCCACAGGTCTTTATGTTTATAAGTGATAGTTTTGGCAGAAAAGCTGCATGGGTAGATTTGCACTGCAAAGAAACCAGTCTACTTGGTTAACACAGATACATATTTCTTCTTTCTCCTCAGTCCCCTTAGAATTAATTTTAACATAGGCGCCTGAGTGATTCTTTTAAAAACATATCAGAACATGTTACTTTTCTGCTCAAACCTGTCATGACTGGGATCTTGGTTTCTAGACACCATTACTCTCTTTAGAAAAACCAGTGGTCCTCAGGGAAATGGTGGATTCTAGGTATGAGGAAGGGAAAATGTGAGATATACCTGGAACATCTTGCATAAAAAATAAGGAAGTAAGCTGAGCTTGGTGGTATGTTTGTATACCAGTACTTGGGAGGCTGAGACAGGAAGATTACAGGTTCACAACCAGCCTCATCAGGTAGTGAGGCTTTCATTAACCTAGTGAGACCCTGTTTCCAAACAAAAAATTAAACAAAAACAGGGCTAGGGATATAGCTCAGAGGTAGAATGCCCCTGAGTTCAGTCTCCAGTACCACATAAATAAACAAATAAATAAATAAATAACTCAAGGAGCCATGTGGAACATGCTAAAAGAAGATAAAAACCCATTTGAAAGAGGTCCCATCAGACATGTCTGGGACAATTAGAGCATTAATGTAATACTTTATAATAGATGGCAACCCATCAATTAAAATAGTAATCCATAGCTGGGTATGGGGTACACTCTTGTAGTGTACTTGGGAGGCTGAGAAAGGAAATGCAGGTTCATGGGCAGCCTCAGTGACTTAGAGATACTCTCAGCAACCTAGTGGACCCTGTTTCAAAATTAAAAAAATAAAATAAGGCTGGAGGGGTAGCTTGGAGGTAGAATACCTATGGATTCTATCCCCAGTACAATTCTTGCCCAAAAGAAGAAAGAAAGAAAGAAAGAAAGAAAGAAAGAAAGAAAGAAAGAAAGAAAATATATGAGAGAAGAGGAAAACATTTTTTTTTCAGTAGAAAGCTGACTGATCAATGCAGAAAAACTGATGGAAATAGAAAGTCATAATTTGGTCATCATCAGGTGAATGCTAAAATTATTTGTTGAATATTTGAGGAAGAACAGGATACCTGCACAGGCTCAAATTTTTTTTCACACAAACCACTTACAATTTACAACTAGGATAATACTAATCACAGTGGAGAAATCTGGCAGATGTCATCTCAGCCAAGCGATCAGTTTGTATCCTCAGTAATGGACCCAACTCACATCATGTGTGTCATAATGTGATGCACTGATAGAGACACCTCGCTTTTGTGCTGTCCCTGCCAAAAATGCATAGTCTGAAGCAAAAGGAAAGATTAGAGAAACTCAAATTGAGGAACATTCTATAAAATAGCTGGTGTGTACACTTCAAAAATGTCAATGTCATCAAAATCAAAGCAAGGCTGGAGAGCATTTCGAGATTAAAGGAGACTGAAAAATCATGACAACTAAAAGCAATGCGTCATCTGAGATTGGATCTTGGATCAGAGGGGGAAATGCTTTAAGGACATTAGTGAGAGAGTTGGCTAAATATGAATATGGACTGTATATGAGATAGTATTGCATAATGTAAATATTCCTTTTTGATAATTGCAGTTATGTAAGAAACTATTCTTGGTCTTAGGAAAATTCTGGCCAAAGAATTTGGACTGAAGGGACACAATGTTTTCAATTTACTCTCAAATGATGTAAAGAGAGATGAGGCAAATGTGGCAAAATATCAACAACTGAAAAATCTGGATGAAGGATGTAAGAATGTGTTATTCTTACAACTCTTCTCTAAGTTTGAGGCTATTTCAAGATAAAAAGTTTTTAGCTGGGTGCAGTGGTGCACACATGTGATCCCAGTACTTGTGAGACTGAGGCAGGAGAATCACAGGTTTGAGGTCAGCCTCATCAACTTGGTGAGACCTTGTTTCAAAAACAAAACAAAACAAAACAAAGGAATAAATAGGACAGGGGATGTAGCTTAGCAGTAGAATTTTCCTGGGTTCAATCCCTTGTATTAAAAAAAAGAAGAGGACTTCCGGGAAGATGGCGACCGAGAAAAGCGGGGTTTAAGAGCCCCGCTAAAAACCAATCTCCATTACCACAAAATCAGCGCCTTTCATAGCCAGAAAACACCATCACCATAAAAACAAAAAAAATCACCAGGCTCCAGAGAGAAAGCGAACTGAGAACAGAGCTCAGAGCCACAGAGGAGATACACCGGCCTCATGCCCAAGGACGCTGCAGCAGTGCTTTACTGCCGGAGGCAGCGGTGAGTTCACCAGATGGCTACAGCAAGCTGAGGTGAGCTGCTGTGGAACAGCCAGGCGGGATTTCTCGGTGCAGGGAGCATCTAAAGCTCCCAGTGGCTGAGCTCAGCACACGCTGCAGGGACTCAGAGTGGAACTCAAAACCAAGAAGAAATAAGCCAGCCTCACGGCTGAGGGTGTAGCAGCGGCGCCATATTGTCACCGGCGGCAGCAGCAGCGAATTCACCAAGTCCAATACAGCTACATCTGCATACTCAAGAACAGTGAGTCAAATTGTGGGCCACAGAGGAGAAATCCCAGTACTGTACTCCCTGGGACTTGACCCAGTGGGGGAGCGGCAGTGGCAGAGATATCACACCATAGGAGAACATGCAACCTGGCACCCCCCACAGTCTAAAGCATCCTCTATCGACTCTCTGGGTCAGAGACTCTGTGATACAACCCAGTAAAGGAGTAGTGGGGTCTGAGATACCACAGACTTGAGATCCAGAACACCTTAAGTGAAGTCATAGTGACCCAAGGGAAGAACCCAGAGAAGGCACAAACCTCCGAAATCATTGGAAAGAGGAATAACACTGGAGCAATGAATGCCCACAACCCCACAACATCAGAACCCGATAAAACTGAAAATCAGAGACTTCTAGAAGATCAAATCAGGAAAATAACTGTAGAAATAATAGAGGTCCTTCGAAAAGAATTCAGATAGAGCCAAAAAGAGATAAAGGATGCAATTAATGAAGTAAAGGCCTCAATTCAAAGCACAAACAACCGATTAGACCACATGGAGAACAGAATCTTGCTCTTAGAAGATGATCATTCCAAAAATGAACACATAGTTTCTAATCTAGGAAAAAATATCCGACAGCAGGAATCTGACATTGAAGAAATATGGGCCCATTTTAAGAGAGCTAACCTAAGAATAATTGGAATAGAGGAGGGAAAAGAAAGTGAAACCAAAGGGATCAACAATCTCTTCAAGGAAGTAATAGCAGAAAATTTTCCAAACATAGAGCAAGAGGTTGATACACAGGTCCAGGAAACTTATAGAACTCCCTTTAGACAGGATTGGAGAAGAGGATCCCCATGCCACATAATTGTCAAAATGACCAATGTGGAAGCCAAGCAGAGAATCTTAAAGGCAACAAAAACAAAGGGCCAAGTGACATTTAGAGGCAAGCCAATTAGAATCACTCCAGACTTCCCAAACCAAGTCATGAGAGCCAGAAGGGCTTGGAGTAACATATTCCAAACTCTGAAAGAAAACAACTTCTAGCCAAAAATTTCCTACCCAGCAAAACTTTCTATCAAATTAGATGGAGAAATAAGAAGCTTCTATGAGAAACAGAAACTGAAGGAATTTATGTCTTCAAAACCAGCGCTAGAGAAAATACTCAAAGAGATTAACTACAAAGAAGAAATAGGTAACACACACCAGAACCAGAGAAACAAGAGTTTCCATCCAACAGACAACTCAGATTGGTTATCAGTGGAGATTCATTATTTATGTTAGTCTTTTACCTATCTCTAAATGGTATTGTTTGCCTTTATTGTTGTTAATTTTTAGGATTTCTAGTTGGAATATTAATATACCTTCAGATATAGCATTTGGAAATATTTTATCCCATTCTATTAGTAACTTTTAACTCTGTTTACATTGTCTTTGGATATACAATATTTTTTTTATTTTTTAGGGAGTTTGTATACTCTTCTGTTGCCTGTGCCATTGAAATCATATCCAAGAAATCTGCCAATTTCAGTGTTGTGAGGTTTTATGACCCAGATTTTCTCCTAAAAGTTTATAGTCTTAAGATTTATATTTAGGTCTTTTATCTATTTTGAGTTAATATTTGTATATGGGATTAGGTAAGGGTCCAATTTTATTCTTTTCCATGTAATTATTATTTTTTAACAATATTTAGTTAAAAGATTAATATTTCCACCACCAAATGTTCGTGGAAACCTTGTCAAAAATAACTTGACAATATAGGTAAGAATTTAGCTCTAGGCTTTTATTTAACTCCAATGGTTTATATATCTGCCTTTAGAATAGTACTACACTGTTTCAATTATTGTAGCTTTATATGGTTTGAAATCAGAAAATATATATGTTCTAGCTTTGTTCTTTTTCAAGATCGTTTTGGGTATCTAGAGTCCATATTCCATATTAGGATAGATTTTTTTTCTGAAAAATAAATATATAAATATATGATAGTTTCACCTAAAAAAATGGAAAAAAATATTCTCTGGTAAGAAAGAAAGTAAAAAAAATATTGAAATGTTATCTTTAAGTCATCAAAATCTTGGTATCAGACAAATGAAACTGTTATGAGACATTATCATTTTTAATTTTGGATAAATTGCTATAATACTAGATGTCAACCACTAAGCCAAGCATGGGAAGGAGGGATGGGGAGAGAATGGGGTGGGGATCGGGTGGGGGCTGACTGGGCGATGTGTGCATGTATGTCTACAAAAGTTTGTATCCCACTATGATGTATGAATCCAATGCACCAATAAAAAAATAAATAAAATTAAATTAAATAAAATAAAAAAAGAAGAGGAGGAGGAGGAGGAGGAAGAAAAGGAGGAGGAAGATCAATAAAGAGTTCAGAACTAACCCTGTAATATGTCCCCATTTCTCCACCCCAAAGCCAAAGTTCGTGGTGTGTGTGTGTGTGTGTGTGTGTGTGTGTGTGTGTGTGTGTTTTACTGGGGATGGGGATTGAATCTAGGGGCATTCTAACTGAGCTACATTTTCATCCCTATTTTATTTTTTTCATTTTGAAATATGGTCTTGATAAAGTGCTGAGGGTCTTGCCAAGTTGCTGAGGCTGACCTTGAACCCATGATCCTCCTGTCTCAGCCTCTCAAGTACTGGAATTATAGATGTGAAACACCATACCCTGCTAAAGCCAAAGTTCTCAGGATGGCTCATAAGACCCTGTGTGATTTGACCCTCCATGAGCCCTCTATGTGTATAATAATTCTCTCTGATCCTAGAAATGCTCCCCAAAAGGGGTATGGGACATTCGTTCTTCAGGAATCCCCATGGGTTACTTCCCCACATTCTCCAGGTCTCTGCTTAAATGTCATTGTGTATTGAAGATGGCGACTTAGAGTGAGACGACAGGATTCAAGTGCACTGAGTTTTTTTTTTTTTTTTTGTATTGGGGATGGAAGCCTTCTACCTCTGGGCTACACTCCCAGACCACTTTTTATATATTTTTATTTGGAAACAGGGTCTCTTAAGCCAGCGAGGCTGGCTTGGAACCTGCGAGATCCTCCTGTCTCCATCTCCCAAGTGCAAGGATTACAAGTGTGCACCACCATGCCCAGCTGTGCACTGAGATTTGAAACTCAACCACCAGAAAGACTGCTTCTTGACAAAGGAAGAAAAGCAGTAAAAAACTCAACAGCAGCAAAAACAAAAAAAAAAAAAAGTTTAAAAGTGGCAAAACCAAAACCAGAATAAAGAGCAGAGACTTATAAAGCGCTCTGAGTATCTCATCTGGGGAACAAAGACCAGAGGCTGTTACAATCCCATCTGGGTTAGGCTGTGTTGGAGGAGCTGGCAGCTGCCAGCACTGTGACTTCCAGAGAACTCCACAAAGAAACTGTGGATTGTTGTAGTGCTGACAATTACAGATCATGAACAAAAGTGGTCAGCATTTATCCCTATGTTCAACAGGGACCTGGCAGAACACATGATCCAGCTGGGTACTGCGGTGGCAGCTGAAGCCATCACTTCAGGAAGTGATGCGGAGCGGCACCCCTCAAATAATATAAGTTAATAAACCATTCCCGTTTTGAAAGAAGCTGGCCATTCCCAGCCACGGGGACTTACATGGCAAGGAAATAGACTCATAGGGAACCTCAGACCTTGGGGCTTACTATTGGACACAGCAGAATTATGTGAATTAGTAAATATCTAATAGAGATAGATGGGAAGGGACTATAGCCTGTACTTCACAAAGCTGTTGTAGGGACTCTAGCTATCAGCATGGGATACTGACTAGTGATGCCAGGGAGAAATATCCCAGCCTACTGATTTGCAGGTTTTGAAAGCAGTGAACTTGTCCCTGGTTGTATTTGAGTGCCACAAAGCACAAGCACCAGAGGATAGCAAGTTCCCCTGGGAGTGTGGCCATCCAAGACAGGGGTGGTGTCCCTGGAGCTATAGAACTGAAATATCTAAGCCCCCAGCTTTGAACCATGCATTTCCTGCTAGATCTGGGGCCTTGGGTGGAGTGCGGCCATGGTGCCATATCAGCCAGACTGCACCAAGAGGCCAGGTACCACCTGATCATAGTCAAAATCTAAGAATTCAATAGTCTGCCAGCAGAGTTTGTACATGATATGTATGTAAACTAGTGACTGAAAGTATCTCACGTGACAATAACAAGCAGATTTGGAGTGCTGTCCCAGGGGCCATCAAAGCTTAGTGAGCCAGACCATAAGTTCAGGAGCATAGGAATTACTGGCTCTGTTGAACCTAAGCCCACTGTTCACAGAGGCTGGAGGTTAGCATGGTACAGTATCACAGACTTACCATCAGCAGAGCAGTGGTGATCTCTGGTCCCAACCAGCACACTGCAGGCACTGAATAAAGCATCATAGTATCTGGTCCTGCAGAATTGGGGCCAGGATATCACAATGACATACAGCTAATCAGAGACTCTGACTTACCTGCACTAAAAACTATATATAGTTAAAGAGTCTCTGGGGGACAAACTCAAAAGTTTGAAACTTTGAGTCAGATTAGTAGGTATGAATATTTACTGCTAACATAGAATTTATTATTAAGGGTTAGCAAATAGACACAGACTCACACACAAAGAGGAAGAAGATGACAAGGCAATCCAAAATACAAACCTGAGCACTCTGAAAATATGAGAATGAGGAACAGTGAGGAAATAATAAACTCCCACAATCCAACAAAGGAGATCACCAATACTGAACTATAAGAAATGCAAGAAGGAGAATTCGGAATTCTGGTCATCTAGATGATGAAAGGCGTCACAGTTAAGTGTACAGAAAATGAAAAAGAAATTGGGACTTTAAGAAATAATCAGAAAGAGGCCTTGAATGAAATGTAGGAGTCAATAAATGAATTGAAGACAGCAATAGAAAGCAATTCTGGCAGGCTAGATAAAATGGAAAACAGAATATCACTCTTAGAAAACTATGGGAAGATGGCAACTGAGAAAAGAAGCGTTTATGAGTCCCACTAACAATCAATCTCTATTGCCACAAAATCAGCACATTTCATAGCCAGAAAACACCATCAGCAGGGAAATGAAAACTGTAAATACAAGGGAGAGAGAAAAAGAAGACAAGAAGAACAACCAGAAACCAGAAAAGTAACCAGCCCACATTGCAGTGGCAGAGCCATGTCGGCACCAACTTGCCTCACAGCAAGTTGAAGTTTCCAGAGAAGAAAGGGACTCAGAACGCAGATCAAAACCAGAAAAGAAATATGCCAGCCTCATAGCCAAGGGCACGGCAGCAGCGCCATATTGCCAGCAGTGGCGGTGAGTTCAATGCGCCCACGGTAGCTCCAGATCAGCGCACTCAACAACCCACCAGGCTCCAGAGAAGAAAGGTAAACAGGGAGCTAAAGTAAGCAACTGCGAATCATTTGGGTGTGATTTAGCAGTTTTTTCAATGCAAAGAACATCTAAAACTCCCAGTGGGCAAGCTCACCACGCCTGCTAGGGACTCAGAATGGAGCTCAAAACCAGAAAAGAAATACACCAGCCTCACACCTGCTGAGGGCGTGGCAGCAGCACCATATTGCCAGAGGTGGCAGTTGGTTCACCACGCCTATGACAGCTCCAGATCAGTGCACTCAATAACTGTAAGTGAAATTGTGGCCCCTAAAGGAGAAATTCCAGTACTGCACACCCAGGGACTTGCGCTGCTTTGATAATCTCACTGGGTCTGAGATTTTGAAGTCCAACCCAGTGAAGGAGTAGCTGTGGCAGAGATGCCACACTTTAGTTGCAGCTCCCTGTGGGAAAACGCACAACCTGGCATCCCCATGGTCTCATGCAGCCTCGATTAACTCCCTGGGTCTGAGACTTTGTGATATACCCAGTAAAGTAGTAGTGGTGACTGTATTACCACAGACTCGATATCCAGAGCACCCTAATGAAGTTGTAGTGACCCAGGGAAAGCCCAGAGCAGGCACAAAATTCTAAAATCATGAAAAAGAGGAATAACAATGGAGCAATGAATCCCCACAACCCCACAACATCAGAACCTGATAACACAGAAATTCAGAGATCTCCAGAAGATCAAATCAGGAATATAATTGTAGAAATAATACTGGAACTTCAAAATGAAATTATGGAGAATTTAAAGGAAATAAAGGATGCAATCATTGAAGTAAAGGCCACAATTCAAAGTATAAACAATCAATTAGACCACATGGAGAATAGACTCTTGCTCCTAGAAGATGATCACTTCAAAAACGAACACATAGTTTATATATAATATATAATATATATATATGGTATTGGGGTTCCTGAAAGCCCTTCTACATCTGGGATATGCTCTCAGACCTATTTTTACATTTTTATTTGGAAACAGGGTCTCCTAAGCCAGCGTGCGCGGCTGGCTTCGAACCTGCACGATCCTCCTGTCTCTGCCTCCCAAGAGCGGGGATTATAAGCATGTGCCAGCACGCTCGGCATAGTTTATATTTTAGAAAAAAAATCTGGCAGCTGGAATTTGACATTGAAGAAATATAGGTCCATTTTAAGAGAGCTAACCTAAGAATAATTGGAATAGAGGAGGGAAAAGAAGGTGAAACCAAAGGGATCAATAATCTATTCAAGGAAGTAATAGCAGAAAAATTTCCAAACATAGAACAAGAGGTCAATACACAGGTCCAGGAAACTTATAGAACTCCCTTTAGACAGGATCAGAGAAGAGGTTCCCCATGCCACATAATTGTCAAAATGATCAATGTGAAAGCCAATTAGAGAATCTTAAAGGCAACAAAAACAAAAGGCCAAGTGATGTTTAGAGGCAAACCAATTAGAATCACTCCAGACTTGGCAAACCAAGTCATGAAAACCAGAAGGGCTTGGAGTAACATATTCCAAACTCTGTACAAAAACAATTTCCATCCCCAATTTTTTTTACCCAGGAAAACTATCTATCAAATTAGATGAGGAAATAAGAAGCTTCCATGACAAACAGAAACTGAAGGAGTTTATATCTTCAAAACCAGCACTAGAGAAAATACTCAAGGAGATTAACTACAAAGAAGAAATAGGCAATACATGCCAGAACCAAAGAAACAAGATTTTCCATCCAGCAGGCAACTAAGCAAAGAAGAATAAACAGTATCACAAACAGAAATAAAATCTTAACATGTTAGGAATTAAAAATAATCTCTCAATAATCACACTGAATGTAAATGGCCTCAATTCCCCAATAAAAAGACATAAAGTGGCAAAATGGTTTAAAACCCAGAACCCATCATCTGTTGCTTACAAGAAACACACCTTACCAGTAAAGATAGGAACAAACTCAACGTAAAGGGCTGGAGCAAGGTTATCCATGCTAATGAAACTCGAAGGCAAGCAGGAGTAGCAACTATGATATCAGACAAGTTAGACTTCAAACTCAAACTTATTAGAAGAGACAAAGAAGGTCATATTTTACTGGTGAAAGGAATAATCCAGCAAGGGTAAATAAAAAATAATCAACATCTATGCCCCCAATATAGGTGCACCTACTTTCGTAAATCAAAATTTTTGTGACATGAAGTCACACATAAATCCCAATACAATAATACTGGGAGACTTCAATACACCTCTCACAACATTAGATCAATCTTCCAGACAAAAGGTCAGTAAAGATGCCTCAGAACTAAAGAAAACCATTAATCAAATGGACCTGTTGGACATATATAAAATAGTTCACCCAACTACAGTGGAGTTTACATTTTTCTCAGCTGTTCATGGAACATTCTCCAAAATAGATCACATCCTGGACACAAAATGAGCATTAGCAAATTCAAAAAATGTTACATGCTTCTCTGTGTCATTTCAGACCATAATGGAATGAAAGTAGAAATCAAATATAAGAAGACCCAGAGAAACAACATAAATATATGGAAACTGAATGCCACACTTCTGAATGAAGAATGGGTCATAGAAGATGTAAGAGATGAAATCAAGAAATTTCTAGAAACAAATGAAAATTAAGATACAACATATCAAAGCCTCTGGGACACTTTGAAGGCAGTATTAAGAGAAAAATTTATAGCACTGAGTCCTCACATAAGAAAAACAGAAAAATCATCAAATAAATAACCTAATGACACACCTCAAAGCCCTTGAAAAGCAAGAACAATTGAACCCCAAATCCAGTAGAAGACAGGAAATTATTAAAATTAGAGCAGAAATTAATGAAATAGAGAATAAAAAACAATACGGAAAATCAACAAAACCAAAAGCTGGTTTCTTGAAAAAATTAACAAGATAGATAAACCACTAGCCAAACTAACAAAAAAGAAGAATCAACCCAAATCATGAAGATAAGAGATGAAAAAGGAGACATTAATACTGACAGTGTAGAAATCCAGAGGATTATCAGAAAATACTTTGAAAAACTATACTCCAACAAAATGGAAAATCTGGAGGAAATTGACAACTTCCTAGATAAATACAACCTTCCTAAACTGAGTCAAGAAGATATAGAACACTTAGACCAATCAATAAAAATCAAAGAGCTTGAAAGAGCAATAAAGAGCTTACCATCAAAGAAAATCCCAGGACCAGATGGTTTCCCAAGTGAATTCTATAAAACATTTATAGAAGAGCTACCCCAATACTCGTCAAACTATTTTGTGAAATAGAAAAAAGTGGGACTCTCCCAAATACATTCTATGAAGCCAACATCACACTAATACCCAAACCAAATAAAGACAGTTCAAGGAAGGAAAACTACAGGCCTATATCTCTGATGCACTTGGAAGCAAAACTATTAAACAAAATACTAGCAACACACATTCAAAACCACATAAAGAAAATTATACACCATGACCAGGTAGGTTTCATCCCAAGGATGCAAGGCTGGTTCAACATTGGAAAATCAATCCATGTAATTTATCATATAAACAGAATTAAAGACAAAAGTCGCATCATCATTTCAATAGACACTGAAAAAGCATTTGATAAAATCCAACATCCATTTATGATAAAAACACTGTAGAGAATTGGAATAGAAGGAACATATCTCAGTATCATAAAGGCAATCTACAATAAGCCCACTGAAAACATCATATTAAGTGGGGGAAAACTTCAAGAATTCCCCCTAAAAACAGGAATGAGACAAGGATGGCCATTATCACCACTTTTCTTCAGTATAGTATTAGAGACTCTAGCCAGAAGAATAAGGCAAGAGAAGGAAATCAAAGGAGTACAGGTAGGAAAAGAAGAACTCAAACTTTCTCTATTTGCAGATGACATGATACTATATTTAGAAAACCCAACAAACTCAACCAAAAGGCTTATAGAACTGATCATCAAATTCAGCAATGTGTCTGGATACAAAATCAATCTTAAAAAATTAGAAGATTTCCTGTACACCAACCATAAATCCACTGAAAAAGAAATTCAGAAAACACTTCCAGTGAGAATCTCCCACACACGTGCACGCACGCGCGCACACACACACAACACACACACACACACACACACACACACACACACACACACACTTAGGAATAAACTTAACCAAGGATGTAAGAGATCTCTACAAAGAAAATTATAAAACATGGAAAAAAGAAATTGAAGAAGATCTTAGAAGATGGAAAGATCTCCATGTTCATGGATTGGCAGAATAAATATAATTAAAATGGCCATCCTTCCAAAAGTGATCTACAGATTCAATGCAATGTCCATTAAACTACCAAGATTATTCCTCACAGACACAGAAAAATCAGTCCTTAAATTTATTTGGAACAATAAAAAGCCCAGAATAGCCAAAGTAGTTCTCAGCAACAAAAACCATGCAGGAGGAATCACAACACCTGACTTTAAACTATACTACAAAGCCATCGTAATAAAAACAGCATGGTACTGGCACAAAAACAGATACATAGACCGATGCAGCAGAATAGAAGACCCAGCAACAAGTCCACACACTTTCAGCCAATTGATTTTTGACAAAGAGGCCAAAAACATACACTGGAAAATGATAGCCTGTTCAACAAATGGTGTTGGCAAAACTGGTTAATCATATGCAGAAAATTGGAAATTAATTCCACTTTCTCACCCTGCACAAGAGTCAATTCAAGATGGATCAAAGATTTGGAAATCAAACCAGAGACCTCGAAGCTCCTTGAAGAGGGCTTAGGTCCAACACTGCAACACATAAGCACAGATAAACACTTTCTCAACAGTACCCGAAAGGCACAACAAATTAAAAGGTGAATCAATATGTGGGATTGCATGAAACTGAAGAGCTCCTGTTCAGCAAAGGAAACTGTCAAGAACCTCAACCAAGAGCCTACAGAATGGGAGAAGATTTTTGTCACCTACACCTCTGATAGAAGACTAATATCTAGTATATACAGAGAACTCAAGAAACTCAACACTAAAAAAACAAATCATCCAATATCAAAATGGGCAAGTGAACTAAATATACTAAATATATACTTCATGAAAGAAGAAATTCAAATAGCCAATAAATGCATGAAGAAATGCTCAACATCATTGGCAATCAGAGATGCAAATCAAAACTACCCTGAGATTTCACCTAACTCCAACTAGAATGGCCATCATTCAAAACACAAACAACAACAGATGCTGGCGAGGATGTGGAGAAGTGGGAACTCTAAGACATTGTTGGTGGGATTGCAAATTAGTGCAACCACTTTGCAAAACAGTATGGAGAATCCTCAGAAGAATGGGAACAAATCTACCATTTGATCCAGCAATACCACTTCTGGGTATCTACCCAAAAGAAAGGAAACCAAACTACCAAACTAATCCATGTGTATCTATGTTCATAGCTGCACAATTCACCATAGCCAAACTATGGAACCAGCCAAGATGTCTATCAATGGATGAATGGATTACAATATTGTGGGATATGTACACAATGGAATTTTACTCAGCCATTAAAAAACTCAATTACATCATTTTCAGGGAAATGGATGGAACTGAGGACATCATGCTAAGTGAGATTAGTCAGTCACAAAAAATAAGAAATCAGATGCTTTCCCTAATATGTGAAAGCTAAGGAAAAATGGATTATAGGAGGAACTCTAGATGAAAAAGGAAATCCTATAGAGGAGCAAACAAGACAACCTAAATGAGGGGATGTGAGGGGGTAAGAAGGAAATTCTCTAAAACACGCATGTACTTAAACATATTGAAGTCAACCACTAAGCCAAGCAAGGGAAGGAGGGATCGGGAGGGAATGGGGTAGGAATTGGATAGGGGTTAAATCGGTGATGTGTATATGTATTTTACACAAGTTTTTTACCCCAATATGATGTGTGAATATAATGCACCAATAAAACATTAAGAAAAAACATCCAGGTACATACAATAAAATGGCAATATTTAAACAAAAACAAACAAACAAACACAAAAACCCGAAATCACAGAGAACAGTATACACAAGACATTGCAACAATATAACCTAAACATACAACAATTATGAGACATACAAAATGCCCTAACTTATGGATAAAAGGTGTTGAATAAGGAATGGAAGCACATACCAAAGATCTGTATATCTTCAAAGAAATAATTTCAGAGAATTATACAAACATGGAAAAAGACTTGGACATTCCTGTGCAAGAGGCATACAGAACACCATAAGACAAATCAAAGCAGCACCTCACCATGCCACATAATAATCAAAATGACTAACAGAGAGGCCAAGGATATAATTTTAAAAGCAATGATAACAAAAAAACACCTGATATTCAGGGACAAAACAATAAAAATTACTTGAGACTTTACAATTCATGTCATGAATGCCAGGAGGGACTGGTATGAAGTATTCCAGACCCTGAAAGAACACAACTTCTAACCTAGACTGCTATATCCAGTAAAGCTATTATTCAAAATTGACAGATAAATAAAAAATATTCCAAGATAAGCAGAAATTAAAAAAAATTAATGACTACCAAGCCAGCACCAGAGAAAAGACTTAACAAAATATAAAAGAATAAAGAGAATGCTGGGCATGGTTGTGCACGCTTTGTAATCCCCGCACTTGGGAAGTGGAGACAGGAGGATCACACAGGTTCAAAGCCGGCCTTGCTGGCTTAAGAGACCCTGTTTCCAAATAAAAATATAAAATAGGATTGGGAGTGTAGCCGGGAGGTAGAAAGGTTCCATCCCCAGTACCCCCCCCCCAGAAAAAAAGTAAATTCCAGAATCAGAAAAGAGGTGTATTTCATCAGGTGGGCAACTAAGCAAAGAAGAAATAACACTATATCAAACAGAATATAGAAAACAAAATGACTGGAAACAAAAATCACATTTTAATAATAGCACTGAATATCAAAGGGCTTATCCCCAATTAAGAAACATAATCCAACTATATACTGCTTGCAAGAAACTCACCTCATAGCCAAAGACACCCATAGGTTAAAGATGAAAGGATGGATAAACATATACCAAGCAAATGGAGTCCCAAAACAAGCAGTTTTAAAAAACAGGCACCCCTTGGGCTTGGTGGCGCACACTTGTAATCCCCACACTTGGGAGGTGGAGACAGGAGGATTGCGTACTTTCGAAGCCAGCTGTGCTGGCTTAAGAGACCCTGTTTCCAAAAAATATATATAAAATAGGTCTGGAAGTAGAGCCCGGAGGTATAAGGGCTTCCAGGAACCCCAGTTCCAAAAAAAAAAAAAAAACGGGCACCCAAATTTATGAAACAAATACTTTGTGACATCAGGTCTCAAATGTACTCAAATAAAATAATATTAGGAGAGTTCAACACACCAGTCATGCCACCAGATTGATCTTCAAGTCTAAAGATGAGTAAAAACTCTTCAGACCTAAAGAAATCTATAAAACAAATGGCCCTAATAGACATATACAGAATATTTCAACCAGCAATAGCTGAATACTCATTCTTTTCCACTGCCCATAAAACCTCCTCTAAAGTAGACCACATCCTGGGCCACAAAGCAAGGACCAGCAAATTCAAAAGATGTAATATAATTCCCTGCACCTTTTCAGATCACAGTGGAATGAAAGTAAAAAATTAAGATCAGAAGTATTAAAAGAAATTACATAAATACATGGAGACTGAATGATACACTCTTGAAAGAGACATGGATCATATCAGAAATAAGGAGGGAAATAAAACATTGCTGAAATTAAACTAAAATAGAGACACAACATACCAAAATCTATGGGACACATTGAAAAGGGATGTTAAGAGGAAAATTTATAGCACTGAGTGCCCCCACAAAAAGTCACCAAATAAAGAAACTAATGATACATCTCAAGGATCTAGAAAAATAAGAAAAGTCTAATTCCAAAGCCAGCAGAAGGCAGGAAGTAATTAAAATCAGAGTAGATAGCCGGGCATGGTGGCGCACACTTGTAATCCCCGCGCTTGGGAGGCAGAGACAGGAGGATCGCGCAGGTTTGAAGCCAGCCGCGCGCTGGCTTAGGAGACCCTGTTTCCAAATATAAAATGTAAAAATAGGGCTGGGAGTGTAGCCTGGAGGTAGAAGGGCTCCCAGGAACCCCAGTACCACCACCACCAAAAAAAAAATCAGAGCAGAAATAAATAAAATATAGAATAAAAATGAAAAGAATCAACAAATCAAAAAGCTAGTTCTTTGAAAATGATAACAAGATTGACAAACCCCTAGGCAACCTAACCGAAAGAAAGAGATAATCAAACAAAATTATTAGAATCAGAAGAAAAAATAGACATCACCACGGACAGTGGAGAAATTCAGAAGATCTACAGAAACTATTTTGAAGCTTTATAGTAAAGTAGAAAAAAAAAAGCTTTAAGTAAAGTAGAAAACATGGAAAAAATTGACAGATTTTTAAATACATACAACCTGCCTAAAATGAACCAAGAATATATAGGAAAAACTAAACCAACCAATAGTAAGCAAAGAAATAGAAATAGCAATAAAACTATCTGCCATCAGAGAAAAGCCCAGGTCCAGATGAGTTTCCAGCTGAATTCTACAAAACTTTTAGAGAAGAACTCATCCTAATACTTCACAAGTTATTCTTTGATATCAAAAGAGATGGATTTCTTCCAAACTCCTTCTATGAGGCCAGTATCACATTAATACCCAAATCAAATAAAGATATTTCAAGAAAAGAAAATTACAGACTAATGTCCTTGATGAATATAGACATAAAAGTTCTAAACTAAATACTAGCCATGCACATTCAAAATCACATCAAGAGAATTGTACACCACAACCAAGTTGGTATCATCCCAGGAAAGCAAAGCTGGTTCAACATGTGCAAATTAACATATGTTCTTCACCACCTAAATAAAACTAAGAACAAAAATCACACGATCATATCAATAAATTGGACAAAATACAATACCCATTCATGTTAAAAACATTGCAGAGCCTGGCGTGGTTGCACACTTGCTATCCCCATGCTTGGGAGGCTGAGACATGAGGATTACACAGATTCGAAGCCAGCCTCAGCCACTTAGTGAGGCTCTCAGCAACTTAATGAGACCCTGTTTCCAAATAAAATATAAAATAGGTCTGGGAGGATAGCCTCGAGGTAGAAAGCCTCTGGGTTCCACCCCCAGTACCATCCCCCCAAAAAATTGCAAAAAATTGTAATAGAAGGAATATGTCTCAACATCATTGAGGCAATATGCAATAAACCCAAAGCCAACCTCATAATGAATGGGGAAAAACTTCAGGAATTTTCTCTAAAATCAGGAACAAGTTAAGGAGGCCCATTATCACCACTCCTTTTCAATATAGTCCTCAAGACTATTGCCAAATCAATAAAACATGAGAAGGATATCTATCAAAGGAATTCAAACAGTAAAAGAAGAATTAAAGTGATATTTGTTTGCAGATGACATGATCCCATATCTAGAAGACCTGAAAAGCTCAACCAAAAGACTACTAGACTTGATTAATCAATTTAGCAAAGCTGCAGGATACAAAATAAATCTAAAGAAATCAGTAGCTTAACTATTTGCCAACCATGAATCCATGGAGAAATAAATAAAGACAACAATTCCATTCACAATAACCTCAAAACCAATAAAATACCTAGGAATAAACCTAACCAAAGACATAAAAGACCTCTACAATAAAATTATAAAACACTGAAGAAAGAAATTGAAGAAGACCTTGAAGATGGAAAGATTTCCCTATTCTTGAATAGGCAGAATAAATATAATCAAAATGGCTATTCTACCAAAAGCAATTTATAGAATCAATGCAATACCTATCAAAATAACCAATTTCATTCTTCATAGACCTAGAAAGAACAGTCAGAAATTTTATATGGAGAAACAAAAGACTCAGAACAGCCAAAACAATTGTCAGCAATAAGAATTATTCAGAAGGCATCATAATTCCTGACTTCAAATTATGTTACACAGCTATATTAATTAAAACAGCATGGTATTGGCACAAATGCAGGCACACAGACCAATGTAACAGAAGTTACAGAAGTTAATTTATACACTTTCAGTCAATTGATTTTGACAAAGGAGCCAAATATATACACTGGAGAAAAGACAGCATTTTCAACAACAAATAGTGTTGGAAAAATTGGCTATCCATTTGTAGAAAAGTGGAACTGAATCCTTACCTC
This sequence comes from Muscardinus avellanarius, assembly GCF_963383645.1. Classification (NCBI taxonomy): domain Eukaryota; kingdom Metazoa; phylum Chordata; class Mammalia; order Rodentia; family Gliridae; genus Muscardinus; species Muscardinus avellanarius. The sequence goes on along the minus strand of NC_137792.1, from coordinate 70,838,528 downwards.
TCACCCTGCACAGGAATCAACTCAAGATGGATCAAAGACCTGGAAGTTAGACCAGAGACTATGAAGCTATTAAAGGAGCGCACAGGTTCAACACTCCAAAATATAGACACAGGTAGAAAGCTCAGGAAATTAAAACAAGAATTAAGTAAGTGGGATGGAATCAAACTAAAAAGTTTTGCACATCAGTGGATTTCAAGAGTCTAAAGGGAAAGCCTAGAGAATGGGAGATCTTTACCACCTATCCCTCTGACAGAGGACTAATATCTAGAATATATAAAGAACTTAAAAAAGTTTACATTAGACAAACAAATAAGCCAAACAAGAAATGGGCAACTAAACTGAATAGACACTTCACAAAAGAAGTGATACAAATGGCCAGTATGTACATGAAAAAATGTTCAACATCATTAGCAATTAGAGAGATGCAAATCAAAACTGCACTGAGATTCCATCTAATCCCAATCAGAATGGCAATTATAAAGAAGCCAAATATCAATAAATATGGGTGATGATGTGGGGAAATAGGAACTCTTCTACACATTTGGTGGTATTCTAAACTAGTTCAGTAGCTGGGTGTGGTGGCACATGCTTGTAATCCCTGCACTTGGGAGGCAGAGACAGGATGATTGTGCTGGTTTGAAGCCAGCTTTGCTGGCTTAAGAGACCCTGTTTACAAATTTAAAAATATATATAAAATAGGTCTGGGAGTGTAGCCTGAGGTTGAAGGGTTTCCAGGAACCCCAGTACCACCAATAAACAAACAAACAAACAAACAAACAAACAAACAAACTAGTTCAGCCACTATAGAGATCAGTGTTTAGATTTCTCAGAAAATTGGGAATGGATCCACCATATGATATGGCTATACCACTACTGGGTATTTTTCCAAAAGGGTTGAAACTAGAGAACTACAGTATGTATGAATACCCATGTTCACAGCAGCACAATTCACAATAGCCAAATTATGGAAAACCTAGGTATCCATCAACAGATGAATGGATTACAAAATTATGAGAAATACACACAATGGAATTCTACCTAGTAATAAAAAAGAACAAAATTATTTGCAAGATAATGGAAGGACTTAAAGAACATTATGTTAAGTGATATTAGCTAATTACAGAGAGTGAAGGGTCATATGTTTTCTCTAATATGTACAGGATAAGGACTAATTGGGATACAAAAGAGACTCCAGATAATGCACAAGAAACCTCAGTGAAGTCAGGGAAGTGATATAAGGGTAGGGGAAGAGGAAGACTGAGGTACATTATGGAAATACTACAATTGACTATGTATATACATGTGGATATATACCAATGTAAATCTGGGTTCTCTGTATTGGGAGGGAAGGAAATGGGGAGGAGGGGGACATCAAGTGCTGTGTGCATGTATTTTATTGTCAACATGATTTACGTTATGATGTGAGACTATAATGTATCAATAAAAACACAAACTTTCTAAAAACAAACCAAAAAATGTCACTATATCAGTGAAGACACCCTTGATCACTCTATTTAAAATTATATTCTCGACTTCCGGGAAGATGGCGACCGAGAAAAGCGGGGCTTAAGAGCCCCGCTAACAACAAATCTCCATTACCACAAAATCAGCGCCTTTCATAGCCAGAAAACATTATCACCAGTGAAACAAAAAATCACCAGGCTCCAGAGAGAAAGCGGACTGAGAACAGAGCCACAGAGGAGATACACCGGCCTCGTGCCCCAGGACGCAGCAGACACGGCAGCAGCGCCATACTGCTGGCGGCAGCGGCGAATTCACCAGACGGCCACAGCAAGCCGAGGTGAGCCACTGCGGAACAGCTAGGCGAGATTTCTCCGCGCAGAGAGCATCTGCAGCTCCCAGTGGCTGAGCTCAGCACACGCTGCAGGGATTCAGAGTAGAAATCAAAATCAAGAAGAAAAACGCCAGCCCCACAGCTGAGGGCGTAGCAGCGGCGCCATATTGCTACCGGCGGCAGCAGCAGCGAATTCAGCAAGGCCAGTGCAGCTACATCTGCGTACTCAAGAACAGTGAGTCAAATTGCAGGCCACAGAGGAGAAATCCCTGGGACTTGACCCAGTGGGGGAGGGGCGGTGGCCGAGATATCACACCATAGGAGAACGTGCAACCTGGCACCCCCCACAGTCTAAAGCAGCCTCTATGGGTCGGAGACTCTGTGATAAAACCCAGTAAAGGAGTAGTGGGGTCTGAGATACTACTGACTCGAGATCCAGAACACCTTAAGGGAAGTCATAGTGACCCAAGGGAAGAACCCAGAGAAGGCACAAACATCCGAAATCATGGGAAAGAGGAATAATACTGGAGCAATTAATGCCCACAACCCCACAACATCAGAACCCGATAAAACAGAAAATCAGAGATTTCTAGAAGATCAAATCAGGAAAATAACTGTAGAAATAATAGAGGTGCTTCAAAAAGAACTCAGAGAGAGCCAAAAAGAGATAAAGGATGCAATTAATGAAGTAAAGGCCTCAATTCAAAGCACAAACAACCGATTAGAACACATGGAGAACAGAATCTCGCTCTTAGAGGATGAGCAATCCAAAAATGAACTCATAGTTTCTAATCTAGAAAAAAATATCCGACAGCAGGAGTCTGATATTGAAGAAATATGGGCCCATTTTAAGAGAGCTAACCTAAGAATTATTGGAATAGAGGAGGGAAAAGAAAGTGAAACCAAAGGGATCAACAATCTCTTCAAGGAAGTAATAGCAGAAAATTTTCCAAACATAGAGCAAGAGGTTGATACAAAGGTCCAGGAAACTTATAGAACTCCCTTTAGACAGGATTGGAGAAGAGGATCCCCATGCCACATAATTGTCAAAATGACCAATGTGGAAGCCAAGCAGAGAATCTTAAAGGCAACAAAAGCAAAGGGCCAAGTGACATTCAGAGGCAAACCAATTAGAATCACTCCAGACTTCCCAAACCAAGTTATGAGAGCCAGAAGGGCTTGGAGTAACATATTCCCAATTCTGAAAGAAAACAACTTCCAGCCAAAAATTTCCTACCCAGCAAAACTTTCTATCAAATTAGATGGAGAAATAAGAAGCTTCCATGACAAACAGAAACTGAAGGAATTTATGTCTTCAAAACCAGCACTAGAGAAAATACTCAAAGAGATTAACTACAAAGAAGAAATAGGTAACACACTCCAGAACTAGAGAAACAAGATTTTCCATCCAACAGACAACTAAGATTGGTTATCTGTGGAGATTCATTATTTATGTTAGTCTTTTACCTATCTCTAAAGGGTATTGTTTGCCTTTATTGTTGTTAATTTTTAGGATTTCTAGTTGGAATATTAATATAACTTCAGATATAGCATTTGGAAATATTTTATCCCATTCTATTAGTAACTGTTAACTCTGTTTACATTGTCTTTGGATATACAATTTTTTTTTTTTTTAGGGAGTTTGTATACTCCTCTGTTGCCTGTGCCATTGAAATCATAACCAAGAAATCACTGCCAATTTCAATGTTGTGAGGTTTAATGACCCAGATTTTCTCCTAAAAGTTTATAGTCTTAAGATTTATATTTAGGTCTATTATCTATTTTGAGTTAATATTTGTATATGGGATTAGGTAAGGGTCCAATTTTATTCTTTTCCATGTAATTATTATTTTTTAACAATATTTAGTTAAAAGATTTTTATTTCCACCACCAAATGTTCGTGGAAACCTTGTCAAAAATAACTTGACAATATAGGGAAGAATTTAGCTCTAGGCTTTTATTTAATTCCAATGGTTTATATATCTGCCTTTAGAATAGTACTACACTGTTTCAATTATTGTAGCTTTATATGGTTTGAAATCAGAAAGTATATATCTTCTAGCTTTGTTCTTTTTCAAGATCGTTTTGGGTACCTAGAGTCCATATTCCATATTAGGATAGATTTTTTTCTGAAAAATAAATATATAAATATATGATAGTTTCACCTAAAAAAAAATAGAAAAAAATATTCTCTGGTAAGAAAGAAAGCAAAAAGAAATATTGAAATGTTATCTTTAAGTCATCAAAAGCTTGGTATCAGACAAATGAAACTGTTATGTGAGATTATCATTTTTAATTTTAGATAAATTGCCATAATACTAGATGTCAACTACTAAGCCAAGCATGGGAGGGAGGGATAGGGAGAGAATGGGGTGGGGATTGGGTGGGGGCTGACTGGGAAAAGTATGCATGTATGTCTACAAAAGTATGTGTCCTACTCTGATGTATGAATACAGTGCACCAATTAAAAAAAATTTAAAAAAAAATAAATAAGCAAAAAAAAAATAAAAAAAATAAAATTATATTCTCATAAGATGCAGTGGTTCACATCTGTAATCCCAGATACTTGGGAAACTGAGGCACGAAGATTACAAGTTTGAGACCAGCCTGGGTAATTTAGGGAAACCCTGTCTCAAAATACAAAATGAAAAGGGCCAAAGGTGTTTCTCAGTGGTAGAGTACTTACCTATGATTTGTGAGGCCCTGAGTTTGATCTCTAGTACTGTGAAACAAAAGAAAACAAAACAAAAAATTGTGCCCCACACCTTCCTTCTAGAAATCCTTGTATCCCTTTTTCACTTCATTTTTAGATATGGTATTTATCTCTTTCTGATACATTTTATATTTTATTTTTTATTATCTGTCTATTCCCACTAGAACATACACTTTATGATCTGAGAGAGTTATCTGGACTTTTTTTTCTTTCTTTTTGTGGGCATTTTGTCTCTGAGCTACAACCCCATCTCTATTTTTCTTTCTTTTTCTTCTTTTTTTTTTTCTTTTGCAGACATGGGGGTGGAACCCAGGGGCATTCGCCCTCTGAGCTACACACGCTGCCTTATTTTTTTATTCTTTATTTTTTTAAATTTATTTTATTGAAAGTAAATGTTATACATTTAATCTGTATTTGGTGCCTTCTCCCCCCCCCTTGTTTCCCTTCCCCCCTCCCGATACTTAATACCCAGGCTAACCTTTCTCAATTCGTACTTTTACACCTATTTGGAAATAGCCGCTCATCAGTCAAGTTCAGCCTCCTTCCTCTCTTAGTTTTCCATTCAAACTTTGCTGAAATTTCCCTTCCATTATCTGGAGTCCCTCTGGTATCCCCAATGCTCACTCGTTTGGGCATACTAGAGGAAACATATGTCCCTTCTCTTTCTGTGTTTGGCTGATCTCACTTAACATAATGCTTTCCAGCCCTTTCCATCTTCTTACAAATGACGTGATTTTGTTCTTCTTTATAGCTGAATAGAATTCCATTGTGTGTATTTCCCATAACTTTACAAACCATTCATCTGTTGATGGGGGCCTAGGTTGTTTCCAAATTTTGGCTATTACAAATTGTGATGCTATGAACGTAGGTATGCCTATGTTGCTGTAGTTCTCTGTTTTCAACCCCTTTGGAAAAATACCCAGGAGTGGTAAAGCTGGATCGAATGGTGGATCTATTCCCAGTTTTCTAAGGAATCTCCACATGGATCTCCATAGTGGCTGAACTAGTTTGCACTCCCACCAACAATGTAAAAGAGTTCCTCTTTTACCACATCCTCACCAGCATTTATTATTGTTTGATTTCTTTATGCTTGCCAATCAGACTGGGGTTAGATGGAATCTCAGTGTAGTTTTGATTTGTATCTCCCTGATGGCTAATTATGAAGAACATCTTTTCATGAATCTATTAGCCATTTGTATCTCCTCTTTTGTAAAGTATCTATTCATTTCAGTTGCCCATTTCTTGATTGGGTTGTTTGTTTTGCTAGTGCAGAGTCTTTTGAGCTTTTTGTATATTCTGGATATTAGCCCCCTATCGGAGTGCTGACTGGCAAAGATCTTCTCCCATTCTGTAGGCTTCCTCTTTAGGTTCTTGATGGTTTCCTTTGATGAGAAGAATCTTTTTAGTTTGATGCTATCCCACTTGTTGTTGTTGATTCTTGCTTTAATTTCCTGAGCTTTGGAGGTTTTGTTGAGAAAGTTACTGCCTGTGCCTATATGTTGTAGTGATGAGCCTATGTTCTCCTCTAATAACTTCACAGTCTCTGGTCTGATTCCTAAGTCTTTGATCCATATCCAGTTGATTCCTGTGCATGGTGAGATATAGGGGTTTAGTCCCATCTTTCTACAAATGGATAGCCAGTTTTCCCAGCACCATTAGTTGAAAAGGCTGTCTTTTCTCCAGCGTATATGTTTGGCCCCTTTGTCAAAGATTAATTGATTGTAGGTGTGTGGATTTGTTTCTGTATTTTCTATCTGTTCCACTGGTCAGTGTACCTGTTATTGTGCCAGTATCATGCTGTTTTTACTATTGATCTATAGTATAGTTTGAAGTCTGGGATTTTGATGCCTTCTGCGTGATTCTTGTTGCTGAGAATTGCTTTGGCTATTCTGGGTCTTTTCTTTCTCCATATAAAGTTCATGATTGCTTTTTCTAGGTCTGTGAAGAATGTAGTTGGTATTTTGATGGGAATTGCATTGAATGTATACATCATTTTTGGCAGAATGGCCATTTTGATGATATTTATTCTGCCTATCCACGAGCATGGGAGGCCTTTCCATCTTCCAAGGTCTCCTTCAATTTCTTTCTTTAGTGTATTATAGTTTTTGTTGTAGAGGTCTTTTACATCTTTGGTTAGGTTTATTTCTAGGTATTTTATTGGTTTTGAGGTTATAGTGAATGGAATTGATTGTTTTATTTCTTTCATTGTGGATTCATTGTTCATATAAAGAAAAGCCTCTGATTTCTTTAGGTTGATTTTGTATCCTGCAACTTTGCTGAATTTGTTAATTAACACCAGAAGTCTTTTGGTTGAGTTCTTAGGGTCTTCTAGGTGAAGGATTATGTCATCTGCAAATAAGGATAATTTTAATTCCTCTCTTCCTATTTGAATTCCTTTGATTTCCTTCTCTTGTCTTATTGCTGTGGCAAGAGTCTCAAGGACTATATTGAAGAGGAGTGGTGATAGTGGACATCCTTGTCTTGTTCCCGATTTTAGGGGGAATTCTTGCAATTTTCCCCCATTCAGTATAATGTTGGCTTTGGGTTTGTTGTATATTGCCTTAATGATGTTGAGGCATGTTCCTTTTATTCCAATTTTCTATAGTGTTTTCAACATGAATGGGTGTTGGATTTTGTCGAAGGCTTTTTCAGCATCTATTGTTATGATGATGTGGTTTTTATTCTTTATTCTATTTATGTGGTGGATGACATGTATTGATTTGTGTATGTTGAACCAACCTTGTTTTTCCAGGATGAAGCCAACTTGGTCATGGTGTATTATTCTCTTGATATGGTTTTGAATGCGTATGGCTAGTATTTTGTTTAGAATTTTTGCATCTGTGTTCATTAAAGATATTGGTCTGTAGTTTTCCTTGCTTGAGGTATCTTTATTTGGTTTGGGGATTAATGTGATACTGGCCTCATAGAAGGAATTTGGGAGAGTTCCATCTCTTTCAATTTCCTGGAATAAGTTATGAAGTATTGGTATTAGTTCTTTACTGAAGGCTTTGTAGAATTCAGCTGGAAACCCATCTGGGCCTGGGCTTTTCTTTGATGGAAGAATTTTTATTGCCATTTCTCTTTCATTGTTTGCTATTGGTTGGTTTAGGCTTGCTATGTCCTCTTGGTTCAGTTTAGGTAGGCTAACTGTGTTTAGGAATCTATCGATTTCTTCCATGTTTTCTTGTCTATTGGAGTATAAATTTTTAAAGTAGTTTCTGATAATCCTTTGAATTTCTTCACTATCTGTGGTGATGTCTCCTTTTTCATTTCTGATTTTAGTAATTTTCATTGATTCTCTTTTTCTTTTGGTTAGATTGGCCATGGGTTTATCAATTCTATTAACCTTTTCAAAGAACAAGCTTTTTGTTTTGTTGATTCTTTGAATTGTTTTTTGTTCTCTATTTCATTTATTTCTGCTCGGATTTAAATAATTTCCAGTCTTCTGCTGGCTTTGGGGTTGGACTGTTGCAGTCTTTCTAGATCCTTGAGTTGTGCCAATAGGGTCTGAACCTGATGATTCTGAGTCCTTCTTATGTGAGCACTCAATGCAATAAACTTTCCTCTTAATACTGCCTTCATAGTGTCCCAGAGATTTTGGTAAGTTGTGTCTCTGTTTTCCTTTATTTCCAAAAATTTCTTTACTTTTTCACTAATTTCTGCTCTTACTCATTCATCATTCAATAGTGTATCATTCAGTCTCCACGTATTTGCATAGATTCTTTTGAGTTTCCTGTTGTTGATTTCTACTTTAATTCCATTATGGTCTGAAAAGATGCAAGTAATTTTATTGCATCTTTTGAATTTGCTGGTGCTTTCTTTGTGTCCCAGGATGTGATCTATTTTGGAGAAGGTTCCATGGGCTGATTAGAAGAATGTGTATTCTGTAGTTTCTGGATGAAATCTTCTGTATATGTCTATTAGGTCCATTTGGTTTATAGCTTTCTTTAGTTCTAAAGAGTCTTTAGTCAACTTTTGCCTTGAAGATCGATCCAGTGGTGTGAGAGGCGTATTGAAGTCTCCCAGAATTATTGTATTTGGGTCTATTTGAGATCTGATGTCCTGAATGGTTTGTTTTACAAACATGGTTGCATTCACATTTGGAGCATAAATGTTTACTATCATTATATCATCTTGGTGTATTTTTCCTTTAATAAAAGAAAGTGCCCTGATTTGTCTCTTCTGATGTGTCTTAGTTTAAAGTCTGTTTTGTTGGATATCAGGATTGCTACCCCTGCCCTTTTTTGTTCTCCAGTAGCATGGTATATCTTTTTCCATCTATTCACTTTCAGTCTGTGAGTGTCTTTGGCTGTAAGGTGAGTTTTTTGCAAACAGCATATATTTGGGTTATGTTTTTTGATCCACATTGCCAATCTATGTCTTTTGATTGGTGAGTTAAGTCCTCTGACATTAAGAGTTATGATTGAAATATGATTTTTGTTTTCTGTCATTTTGTGTTCTGTCATCTGTTTGGTAGCTTTTTCTTTCTTCCTTACTTAGAAGTCCCTCTGATCACTTTCCTCTCTTCTCTGGTTCTGAAGTCTGCTTCTTTTTTCTTCTTTATGGTTTATTTCTTTAAGTATTTTCTCTAGTGTTGGCTTTGAATTCATAATTTTTTTGAGATTTTGTTTATCCTGAAATACTTTTATTTCGCTGTCGAATTTGGATAGTAGTTTTGCTGGATAAAGCAGCTTTGGTTGGAAGTTATTTTCTTCCAAGGTCTGGATCACATCATACCAGTCTTTCCTGACATTCATGACCTGGGTTGTATAGTCTGGGGTGATTCTTATTATTTTGCCTCTGTATGTCACCCGACCTTTTATTCTCACTGCTGTTAAGATCTTTTCCTTGGCCTCTATGTTAGTCATTTTGACTATTATGTTGCGTGGGGAGGTTCTTTTTGGATCTTGTCTTAATGGTGTTCTGTATGTCTCTTGAACATGAAGATCTATCTCTCGTTCCATCTTTGGGAAGTTCTCCGAAATTATTTCTGTGAAGAGATTACAAATGCCCCTGGTTTGTACCTTTATCCCTTCTTCAATGCCTTTTATCCATAAGTTAGGGCGTTTCATGTTGTCCCAAATTTGCTGTATGTTTAGGTTTTGTTGCTGTAATGACTTCTGCATACTATTGACTATGTTTTCAGTGTTGGATGAACTGTCTTCTAACAGTGATATTCTACTTTCCATTTTCTCTAATCTTCCAGAATTTCTTTCTGTTGCTGACTTCATTTCATTTATTGACTCTTTCATTTCATTCCAAGCCTCTTTCTGATTCTTTTTTAGTGTTTCTAACTCATCTTTCATCTCCTCTAAACTTGTTTTAAATCCTTTCATTATATTGTAGATAAAGATTCAGAACTCCCCTTCCTGCATTTCTTGTAGGTCAGTATTCGTGATTTCTGTCATTTCTCCATTGTTCCTAGTTCTCATATTTTCAGAGTTCTCAGGTCTGGTTTTCTGCTGTATTCCCATTGTTAGTGTGTATTATTTTTAACCCAGTCTTTGTATTAGGACTTTAGAAAAGACTTATCCCCCCAGAAAAAAAACTTGTCCCACCAGAAAACTAAAAACCAAAGCAAATCCAAAGACCCAAAAAGTAAAACAAACAATACCAAACCGCAATAGTAAAAAATAAAAAATAAAAGGATAGAAAAATAGTAAAAAAAAAAATAATAAAAGAGATAACAGTCCTACTATGTTGTTGATATATGGTGAATCTTGTATTTGCTTGGAGTGTCCCCTTGTGGCCCCGTGCAGGTATCGCACCTTAAGCACTCTTCTTTGGTCCCGGAGTTGAATTGGCCCACTTTGCGCACACTGGCACTCACATATATCATACTCGCTGAGTGCTCGCCGCGTCCGTGGCTCCTCTGAATTCACGCTGGCAGTCCAATCTGTGGCTCTGAAGCTCTGGCAGCTCTCCAGTATCCTGCTGACTTTTCGTTCCCATGGTGAGCAGGTCCACCTCCTGGTCCCTGCTGATCTCTGGGTGTGTCTGCGGGGCCGCCTTTGTTGGGTGCCTCTCAGGAGCTCCAGTTAGCTAGCAACTTCAGGTATTGGAACTCTCTGGTCACTTTCAGACTTTAGAGCTTCTCTGGGAATGTTAAAGACCCAAAAGTCCTGTTTGGGCCAGCGTCCCTGAGGCCACTTCACCTGCGCCTACACTCCACCGGCCGCCGATTCTTCAGCTCACTATCTGCTTTCTTTGTGTGTTGTGGTGAATCTTGCAGTTCAGTTGCTGGATTTTTTTCTGCCATACTCCCCAAGTGTGTTTTGGATCGTATGTTTAATTTTTTTCTTTATTAAGACACTTCTGTCTCAGTAGTTGAACTTAGTTTGCTTCAGCTAGTGAGGGATGCTGCATCTCTCTGGCGCCATCTTCAGTAACCTCTATTCTTTATTTTTGAAACAGGGTCTCACTAGTTGCAGAGGGCCTCACTAAGTAGCTGAGGCTGTCCATGAACGGCAATCCTCCAGTCTCAGCCTCCTGAATGCTGGGATTACAAGCATGGACCACCATGCCCGGCTTCTTTTTTGTTTAAAACAGCATTTTGTTAAGTTGCTGAGAGTCATGTTGGGTTGTTGAGGCTGGCCTCAAATTTGTAATCCTCCAGCCTCAGCCACTTAAATACTGGGATTCCAGGTATGCACCAATATGCCTGGGTTTGAGTTTTTTTTTTTACTTTTAAATCCCAAATATCTTAAAATTATGCCTTACACAAATCGTAGCACCCAAATATTGTCCACAAAATGTCCTTGGGAATGTATTTACTTAAAGATAAAACAATCCAGATTTACATTTAAATATCAGGTAAAAATCAATCCAGATTTACATCTAAATATCAGGTAGAAGCCATTCTTTTAATATCAGGTAGAAGCCATTCTTTTTTTTTTTTTTTTTTTTTTTTTTGGTGGTACTGGGGTTCCTGGAAACCCTTCTATCTCTGGGTTACACTCCCAGACCGATTTTTATACTTTTTTATTTGGAAACAGGATATCTTAAGCCAGCACGGCTGGCTTCGAACCTGCGCGATCCTCCTGTCTCTGCCTCTCAAGCGCGGGGATTACAAGCGTGTGCCACCACACCAGGCTGGAAGAAGCCATTCTAATTTTAAAGTTTCCTTGGATGCCATGCTTGGTGGCCCAGGGTTGTAATCCTAGAACTTGGGAGGCTGAAACAAGAGGATTACAAGTCTGAGGGCAGCCTAAACAACATAGTGAGAATCTCAGCAAACTAAAAAGACCCTGCTTCCAAACAAACAAGTAAAAAGAACCGGAGTTGGGGCAGGCAGTCTGGCCAGCTCTCAGGAAGACCCGGAGCCTGGCTGGGGGTGGGAGGCCTGGCCTGCTCCAGGGAAGGCCTGGAACTGGGCTGGGAGTGGGAGGCCCTGCCTGCTCCTGGGAAGGCCCCGTTCTGGGCTGGGGGCAGGTGGCCTGGCCCACTCCCGGGAAGGCCCGGAGCTGGGCTAGGGGTGGTGGCCCTACCCACTCCCTGGAAGGCCCGGTGCCAGGCTGGGGGCGGGTGGCCTGGCCCGCTCCTTAGAACACCTGGTGCCAGGCGGGAGGCTGAGCAGCAGGTACCGTGGAACTCAGAGCTGCTGTGCTGCGCCAGGCTGTGATGCGCTTAGAACAGCAGATCTTGCTCTGCGCGGTGAGGCTGTAGGACTCTGCTCTTGGAAGGGAGAAAAAATTCATTGCTACCGAGTGCCTGATCTCACAATCTCTTCAAACCACACATATGGTCTTCTCTTATTAAAAAAAAATAATAAAAGAAAAAACATTGGAGAGGGGTCAAGATGGCCGCGGATCCCAGGATTTTGGAGATGTAGACAAAACATATCCAACTGACCTGGAACTTTTGGAAAAATTACCCACGAAGGGGGACTGCTTCTTCCTTACATGCTTAAGAATTCTGGACATCATCTGTAAGGAGGGAACTCAGTGGAAACCTAAGAGGAAGGCAGTGTTGGCAGTGGCAGCTGCGATGGCAGTGGAGGCTTGCATTTGGGAGAAGCAGAGACCTGATCCAACACACCCTGATCTTCTGAAGAAATTGCCCCAAAGGTGGAATGCAACCATTGCGCATGCTCAGGAATACTGGACAACATGCAGTGTGGGAAAAGAGTCTGGGAAAGAATTGAGATGGTGGAAGCATCAGCATTAGCAGTGGCCAGTACCTAGGAGAGGCAGAGATTGGATGCAACACACCTGGAACTTTTGAAGAAATAACCCCAGAGGCAGAACGCTTAGAAACTTGGGACAACATGCTGTGTGAAGAGGGTCCTCGGATCGAAGCCTGCCAAGGGGTGAGGCCAGTGCTGGGGCCACCGAGGCCAAGATCGGAGCCTGCTGTGAGGCAAGGATTATGCAGGAGCCTCCAAAGCTGGAATTGGAGCCTGCCGAGGGGTTAGGCAGGTGCCGTGACCAGTGAAGTTGGGATCCAGGCCTACCATGAGGCAAGGCTGGTGCTGGGGCCTCCAAGGACAGATTGGAGCCTGCCAAGGGGTGAGGCCGGTGCTGGGATCACCGAGGCTAGGATCAGAGCCTGCCATGAGGCTAGGCCGATGCTGGGGCCTCAGAGGCTGGGATCAGATCCTGCCAAGGGGTTAGGCCAGTGCCGGAGTCAGCGAGGCCAGGATCAGAGCATGCCATGTGGCAAGGCTGGTGCTGGGGCCTCCGAAGCTGGGATTGGAGCCTACCGAGGGGTTAGGCCAGTGATGGGGCCAGCAAGGCTGGGACTGGAGCCTGCCATGAGGCAAGGCCAGTGCTGGGGCCTCTGAGGCCAGGATTGGAGCCTACAGAGGAATTAGGCCTGTGCGAGGACCAGAGAGGCCGGGATCAGAGCCTTCCATGAGGCTAGGCCAGTGCTGGGGCCTCCAAAGCCAGGATCGGAGACTGCTAAGGGTTTAGGCCGGTCCTGGAACCAGCGAGGCTGGGATCAGAGCATACCCTGAGGCACAGCTGGTGCTAGGGCCTCCGAGGCCTGAATTGGAGCCTGCCAAGGGGTTAGGCCGGTGCCGGGGCCAGCAAGGCCGAGATCACAGCTTGCCGAGGGGTTAGGCTGGTGCCAGAGCTAGCAAGGCCAGGATCGGAGCCTGCTGTGAGGCAAGACCAGGGCTGGGGCCTCTGAGGCCGGGATCAGAGCCTGCCGAGGGGTTAGGCCTGCGCCGTGACCAACGAGGCTGGGATCGGAGCCTTCCGTGAGACAAGACCGGTGCTGGGGTCTCCGAGGCCTGGATTGGAGCCTGCCGAGCGGTGAGGCCGGTGCTGGGGCCAGTGAGGCTGGCATCAGAGCCCGCCGTGAGGCAAGGCTGGGGCTGGGGCCTCTGAGGCTGGGATCAGAGCCTACCGAGAGGTTAGGCTGGTGCTGGAACCAGCGAGGCCGGGATTGGAGCTTGCTGTGAGGCAAGGCTGGTGCTGGAGCCTCCGGGGCTGGTGCCGGGGCCACCGAGGCCAGGATCAAGGCCTGCCATCAGGCAAGGCTGATGCTGGAGCCAGTGAGGCCGGCATCAGAGTCTGCCGGATGGCCAGGAGAGTGCCGGGGCCGTCTAGAGTGGGATTGGAACTTGCAAAGTGGCATATACAGAGAAATATTACAGAAAATAAAAAACCAGATGCTTTCCCTAATATGCAAAAACTAGGAAGAAATGGGTAATAGGAGGAGATCTAGTTGAAGAAAGGGCTCTATAGAGGAGCAATTAAGGTGACCAGTCAGAGGGGATGGGATGGGGGAGGATGGAATCTCTTCAAAACTCATGATGTATGTAAACAAATGTATCAAAGTTAATCACCAATCAAGCATGGGATCGAGGGAGGGGGAGGGAATGGGATGGGGTTTGGATAAAGGCTAAGTGGATGATGTGTGCTTGTATATCCTCACAAGTCTTGTATTCCATTGTGATGTATGATTACAATGATTACAATTATATGAAAAAAAAAATATATATATATATCCGGGGGTATAGCTCAGAGGTAGAATGTCCCTGGATTCAATCTCCAGTACCACATACACAAAATGTTTCCTTGAATAATTCATAAAAAGAACAATTCAAATAGAGACAGATGAGAGTGGATAGTATGTTACAGTGATAAATTTGTATCTTTAGAAAAATAAGCAAATGGCTGTTACCTATTTTTCCTATTATATTGGGTAGCTTTTGGGCATTTTATTGTTGCTAAGATCTATTTTCAGAAAAAAATATGTTATCCATTTAAAAGAACTAAAAAAAGAATATTGTTGACTTTGCATGTGTGTGTGTGTGTGTGTGTGTGTGTGTGTGAGAGAGAGAGAGAGAGAGAGAGAGAGAGAGAGAGAGAGAGAGAGAGAGAGAGACTAGAGATTGAAACCAGGGATATTCTACCTCTGAGCTACACCCCCAGTTCTTTGTATTTTTTCTTTGAAACATGATCTTACTAGGTTGCTGAGAGTCTTACTAAGTTACTGAGGCTGGTTTTGAACTTGAAATACTCTTGTCTCTGCTCTTGTCTCTGCCTTCTAAGTACTGGGATTCCAGGCATGTGCTACAATACCTGACTTATAGCAATCAAATTTAATCAAAGCTGTCTTTCAAAATCTCTTAGGAAGTTACCAACACATGTCACTGTTCATTCAGCACTGGATCCTTTTACTATTCCTGTGGTTGAGCCCAAATTCAACATATGGCTTTCAAAATCAACAGAGTATGGCTGTTGTATGTCTCCCACAATATGGAGCCATATTGTACAGAAATTACCACACTGCCATTGCCCTGATGGGATGCTTGAACCAGAAATGTAAGAGGGGATGATAGACCTTCAGCAGATTAATAGTCTTTTCTAGCATGAAATATAAAGATAGTTTCAAGATATTTAGCTCAGTCCTGTCTGTGGAAAAACAAGTAAATCAGCAGATCCATATGCCAATCTGGGCTTTTGAGTTTCCAAGGCTGGAAGGCTTATAACACCCTGTGACAGCCTTTTCTGGTGTTTATCAACTCCTATGGTCAATAATGACTTATTTGTATCTAACCATATATCCCATGGCAATTTCAGTCCATTTCCTATTACTCAGGAGATATGGATAACAGATGGTCAACATTCTCATAATCTTTCAGAGAACAGAATATGTCCTATAAAGCACTACCAGGTGCCAATTTTTCTTTCACCAAGAGTTCCAACTTCTTCATTGTTTTGTGTAAGCTTAATTTTCCACGCTATTTCATTTGAACTATACTGGGTTTTCTTCAAAAAAGGGCGCAATGGTTTTCTTCTTTTCTTTTCTTTTCTTTTCTTTTCTTTTATCTTCTCTTCTCTTCTCTTGTTTTCTTTTCTTTTCTTTTCTGTGTTGGGGATTGAACCCAGGGTATACTACCTCTGAGCAATATTTCTAGCACTTTTAAACTTTTCTTTTACTTTGAGAAAGGGTCTCACTAGATTGCTGAGGGTTTTTGAATCTGGTGTTGAATATGTAATCCTCCTGCCTTAGGATGTCACTAAGTTATCTTAGGATTTCACTAAGTTTCTGAGGGCCTAAGTTGTTGCGTCTGGTCTTGAACCTGATATCCTTCTATCTCAGTCTCCCAAGTACTGCGATTACAGGAATATGCCACCCTGCTTGGTTATAATGTTTTTCTTTTCTTTTTTTGTAATGTTTTACTTTGAAGATGAGTGTGGTGGCATATGCTTGTAATTCTAGTAATTGGGAGGCTGACACAGGAAAATCACAGGTTCGTGGCCAACCTTAGCTACTTAGTGAAGCCCTCTGAAACTTAGTGAGACCCTGTTTCAAAAATAAAAAATAAAAAATAGGGCTGGGGTGTATCTCAAAGGTGGAATGCCCTGGGTTCAATCCCCAGTACAGTAAAAAAAGTTTTACTTTGAAAAAAACATAAAAATTGACTTTCCCTCCCTTCTAAGATCCCCCAATCTTTCTATTTAGAGGCAGCTATATTCTTACCAGGCTCTTCTTCCAGAGAATTTCCTTGACATATCCAATTTTTATGGGTATAGTCTCTTCAAGTTCTCATTATCTTTGTGTTCGTTGGCTTTCTATTGCTATAACAAAATACCTGACAAAGAATATGTATGAAGTAAGCAGACTTATTTTGGTTCATGGTTCTGGTGATTCAAGTCTAAGATGGTGTGATACATTGCTTCAGGCCTCTGATAATGGGGGCAGTGTGTGTCAGAGCACTTACTTTGTGAGACCAGAAGCAGAGAGGAACTGAAAGACCAGGGCCCCACAATTCCCTCAAGGGCATACCCACAATGATCTAAAGAATTTCTTGTAGCCTCAAGGTCCCCATCACATTTCATGAGGACCAAACTTTTACACATGGACCTTTGGAGGATATTACTCATATTAAAAATACAACAACTTTCAATTCAGCAAATATTCATTAAACACTACATATGTGTCAGTCACTTTGCTAACTCCTGGGTCAGGGTACAGGGAAATAGAGTTGTATTTCTCTGTCAAAAGAGGCTTAAACTCTAGTAGGGAAGAAAGGCATAATCATTCAGTTATCAAAATATATGCTTTTCTGATATTGGGGATTGAATCCAGGGGCATTTTACCCCTAAGCTATATCCCCAGCCCTATTATACGTTTTTATTTTGAAACAGAGTCTTGCTAAGTTGTTGAGAACCACCTTAAGTTGCTGTGGCTGTTCTGGAATCTGTGATTCTCTTGTAACTTCGTGTCTTAGCCTCCCAAGTAATGGAATTACAGGTGTGCATCACCATTGATCAAATATAAATTGAGCACCCTTTCTGTGCCAGGCAATGTGTGAAACCCTGAATAACATGGAACTTCTACCCTTCCAGAGAATAGTGTTGTGTGGGCAGACAGACCAATGAGCAAGTATGGTTTGAGGTATTAATAAATGCAGGGAAATGTCAAGGTGCCCCCTTGATAATTATCCCAGTACTTCTAGTCTTCTCCTTTTCTCCTCTTCCTAAGTTGTAAGGACCTCACTAAATTCCTGAGGCTTGCTTTGAAACTGATTTTCTTGTCTTAGCTTCCCAAGTACTGGAATTATAGGCCTGTGCCACCATGCCTGGCTTTTTAAAAATTTTACTTTATTTTATTTTTGAAATAGTATTGTTAAATTGCTAAAGGCCTTCCTGAGTTGTACTGGCCACAAACCTGTGATCCTCTTGTCTCAGCTTCTCAGGTGCTGGGATTACAGGTGTTCATCATTATACCTGGCTCCCCATGACTTCTTGTAAGCTGTTTGGAGGACAGATCATAAAACCCAAATTTTGTGCTTAATGGAAATGTGAAGTTTTAGAGTCCTAGATAGGAACCGTGGCACTGGAACTCTGTTACAGGCACTGAACCAAGTAATTTATTTATTTATTTATTTATTTATTTATTTATTTATTTACTTACTTACTTATATAGGCACTGGGGATTGAATCCACAGGCATTCTTTCTACCTCTCAGCTATTATGTCCAGTCCTATTTTTTTTGAAGGAAGATTTCTCTAAGTTAGGGAGAGCCTCAATAAATTGCTGAGTCTGTTCTCAAACCTGAAATCCTCCTGTCTCAGCCTCCCAAATACCAGTATTATAGGCATCACCACACTCGGCTGCCAAGAAACTTTAACACATGGTATGTCATGTAATCTTCCCAGCGGAGTGAGTTTCCATTAATCATGTCTTACAAATGAAGGCACTGGGGGTGTTCAAGAGATGTCAAGGTCATACAGCTGAAATTCAAGTCTGGGCACTTATCTATCAAGCTAATCACTGTTTTGGGGCTTGTAGATGAAGAACAGGTGATTCTGATATACCTTCTTCCTCCTCCCCTAAAGAAACTCATGGCCTATATATTGGTTGACTCAGCCTCCTATGAGACTGAATTTTTCCACCGAGATAAGAGATGGAGAGAAAAATACACTAATCTTGGAGTCAGGAGACCTCTGTTCTTTACCTTTTTCTGCTTTCATGAGCTCTATGATCTTGAGCAACTCCTTAGGGTCCTCATTTGTGAAGTATGGGGTTGTAGGAAGTAATCTCTTAATCCATTTTTGGTAGTGTGGCTTGAACCCATGGTATTCTACCACTAAGCTATACCCCCCAGCCCTTTTTATTTTGACACAGGGTCTTACTAATTTGCTGAGGGTCTCCCTAAGTTTCTGAGGCTGTCCTTGAACCTGAGATCCTCCTGTCTCAGCCACCAAAGAACTGGGATTATAGGTGCACACTACACCACCATGCCTGGCTATCTCTGGATCCTCAGTGGGATTTGGTGATATTTTCATGGCCCCAATGGGGTTTCAATGATGCCTTCTGGGACAAAAACTACATCTGCCTCTCAAGAATGACACACAAATCCTTTTGGACAATCCAATTATTTTCTTTCTTTCTTTTTCTCCTCCTCCTCCTCCTCCTCCTCCTCCTCCTTCTCCTCCTCCTCCTCCTTCTCCTCCTCCTCCTCCTTCTCCTTTTCTTCTTTTTTGCTATATTGGGGATTGAACCCAGTGGACATTTACCTCTGCGCTACACCCCCAGCCCTATTTTTATTATTTATTTTGAAACAGGTTCTCACTAAGTTGTGAAGGGCTTCATTAAGTACTTGAAGCTGTCTGTGAACCTTCAATTCAGCCTCCCAACTACTGGGATTATAAGCATGTGCTACCACACTTGGCCAACCTACTTATTTTCAAGGCATTTTGAAGAATGGTCTCCAGTAAAGGTAAACAGCCAGCATCACCTTACTGATAGTGAAAGTCATGAATGTGTTAATGCCTTCTTGGCCTTTGCTTTTTGCTCATTGTTCTGACCTCTTGTTTTCTCAATAAAGTGAAATGAGGCTTAATTAAATGAGCAAGTACCTGTTTAATATCCCCAACTTAAAGAAATAATTAACTAGAAACTGAAGATAATCCTTAATGAAAATTGAAAAAGAACCCTTAAATTAATGGGTTATTGCAGGTATGTAATAACCTGAGAACTTTGCTCTGGCTGATTTTATGCTTGGGAGAGCAGCCCCATGACGTGCAGCCAGCCACAAAAAGAGGATCTAACCTGGTCAATAAAGCCCCATAAAGCTCAGAGCAGAGAGGCTGGTTTGATTCAGAAAAGAAGACTGAAGGATAGCCAGCAAATAATGAATCTCCTGTTTCATTATTTTTCCATTTCACATCATACATAGGTATTTAGAGACAAGATCTGGCTATTCAAAAAGCAAACTCTTCTTTTGGTTTCCACAGGTCATATAAGAGTGGCAGGATAAAGAACTATTTTCTCAGGTAAGTTCCTTTCTTCCTTCCTCCCTCTTTTACCCTCTCTCCTTACTTCTTTTCTTTTTACAATTTTAAAAATAACAATTGTTCATTATAAAAGAATCAAATTACATGTAATTGAATGAAAAATAAAATACAAGTCCTTAACCTACCTACCTGACCTCTTTCTTTCCTTCCTTCTTCCTATCCTTCCTTCCTTGTACTGGGGATTAAATCCAAGGGGCATTCTACTTCTGAGCTACACCTCCAGCTCTTTTTATTTTGAAACAGAGTTGTGCTACATTTCTGAGGGTCTAAATTGCTGAACCTGTCCTTGAATCTGTGATTTTTCTTTCTCAGCCTCCCAAGTACTGGGATTTTAAGTGTGATTTGCTGAGCCCAGGTTCGTCTTCCTCTTTCCTTTTTTCTCTTTCCATTATTTCTTTATTTTTTAACGTTTGAAAGTAATGCATGCTCACTGCAAAATAATACCAGTACAGAATAGTTAGTGGTATAAAGGAAATATATTTAATTCCCATTCTTTTTTCTTGTTCTTTCTGTTTCCCATCCATTCTTCCCTCTTTTTTTCTTTTCTCTTTAGTTTTAGAAATAAGTAACATATGACCATTGTAAACTAATCCAGAAATATAAAATTTTATGGGATATAAAGGAAATGTCCTAAAACTGCCTTCTTTCCTCAGCCCACCTTTTTATGTTGACACAGAAACACATCTTTTTTTTCCTTTTATTAGCTGCATAATATTCTGTTGGCAAATATCTATTGGTTTATTTACTGGATGCCAGGTAAGTTTCTGAAATATATCTTGAAATTATTATAAAAGTATAGCAGAAATGGAGAAAAGATATAAATTGGCTTGTTTGATGCTGAAATTCCATTTTATAGATAGTGATCATATCCATTTCTACAGTATTTTATACTTTGAAAATTGCCTTTGAAATATCATCTTATTTCATCCTCTTCCATAACAGCTCTGGGAAATTGGTAGATTATTATCTACATTTTACAGATAAGGAAACTGAGACTCAGGAAAATTAAGGACAGAAATATGTATGATCTCACAGCTAGTTACTGATTCTCAGTCCAATATTATACATTTAAGCTGCATTTTGATTTGTAAGTTGTAAAATATTTAGATGGCCCCTTGCGTCTGATAGTTTAAAAAATTCATACAAGTCATAGAATAATAATTCTCTTATTATTATAATGAGAATGTCAGTAGAACACTTGGTAAATATGAAGAGCATGATTAATGACTGGTGCTCATAGCAAGATCAAGATTCATTTGAGTTCCTAATTGGCTTCTGGTTTGTTAAATGTAAAGTGAGTGTATTCACTCCAAATTCCACTTAGAAGAAAAAGGAAATGCATTCTGATGTATTATCCTGTGGGAAAAGAAATGCTTCAGTCAGGAGTAAATCATTCAGCACTGTATTTTATTTAAAAATCAGAAAATACTAACCAGCATCTTACTGACAAATTTCTGTAATATGATTGAATAAAATTTTTGGCTTTAATGAAATTTCAGTCAGAGGAATGGGGGGTTTCTCCATATGCTTCCCAAATAAGAAGCTTCGCTTACAATTAATTAAGGAAAAGAAATAGATGAATAGAATGAGATGGTGGCCAGTTTTATTTAAATGGCTCTGCTTTAAAATAGGAATGATCTGAGGAATAACTTTTGTCAATAAGGACTTCCTGCATAGGGATCCTTCAAGCCTGATATTAAATGTAAAGTAAATGTTCACTTTAAATTTCACTTAGAAATAAAAGGAAATGCATTTTGTTGCATAACCCTATAGGAAAAGGAATGCTTAAATCAGTAGCAAATTATTCCAAAGTGTATTTTATTTAAAATCAAAAAATGCTGATCAGCATCTTACTGCCAAATTTCTGCAACCCTAATCATTACACAATGTATGCATGTATCAAAACACCACACTGTAGCCCATAAATATGTATAATTATGTGTCAATTAAGATTAAAAATAAAAACTGAAACCAACTCAAATGTTAAGGATCATTAAAATTGCAAGTAGTCAGATTGAAGTTGTGTGCATTGAGGTTTGAATGCATCATGCTTTGTAATTATGCATTTAATGTCTGTCTTCCCCACTGGGCTAATTATCCCATGAGGACAGGTATCTCTACCTTGTCTTCTCAGCACTGTATTCCCAGTGGATAACAAAGTGTCTATTACATAATAAGATTTTGATAAAAATTTATTTAGAAAATATACAGATTAATGAATCAGTGAAGTTTCATCCAGGGTAAAAAGCTTCCTCCAGTGTCTATCTTAGGGCCAGTGGACATGACTTTAAGCAATAGGGAAAATCCTTATGTGTAATGTAAAGAATTGTAGTCACATACACTTAGAAATTGTTTTTTTTTTCTCTTGGCCAGGCATGGTGGTGAAGACTCTCAACAACTTAGCAAGACCCTGTTTGAAAATATAAAAAAATAAGGTTGCGGTGTACTTCAGAGATATAACGCCCTTGGGTTCAATCCCTAGTAACATATACACACACATACACACACACAAATAAATAAATAAATACTATAGATGTAGCTCAGAAGTAGAATTCCCCTGAGTTTAACCCCCAGTATCACCGTGAAAAAATATTTTCTGATTCTGAAGTGGGCATATTTTGACTTTTTGAACACAGGTTTAGACAATGAAAGGACACATCACATATCGGAGGCTTTATGGGTTGATTCTCCTATTGAGGTTTATCCTTCTCTCAGGTAAGAAAATACATCTTATTATCTTTCCCGATGTTTCATATATAGTAGGTTCTAGAAATATAGTAGGTTCTAGAAATAAACCATATGAAAAGTACTCCCAGTGAAGATTTGCTGGGTTGCCTCTCAACATCTTCCTTTGGGTAAATATGGGTGTAGGAGAAGCTGGGGCTTCAGTAAATGTATGCATTCATTCATTCCTTTGTATGGCTGATGGAGAACTGGTCTCAAGTGGGCAGTAGCTTGGACTTCTGTCTTTGATATTCCATACTGTGACTCTGAGATGCCGTTTGGTGGCTGATGCACTCCTAACAGAAAATTTGGGTTTTCTTTTGGACTGTTTCCTCTCATGAATAATGGCTTAAAGCTCCCTGGAGCATTATAATACCTTCTTTACATCTCCATTGGATGTATATGGCAATAATCATAGAACATAGATGGGAAAACCTGAAAGCTGCTTTCTAATTCATAATGACTCAGACATGTGTCTAGAAGGGTCCAGACCTTACCCATGCTCCCTGAGCAGAGTGGAGGTAGATTTTATGCTTCTATTTTGCAGTGAATAGATAATTAAGACATTTCACTGAAGTAGCTGGTAATTTGGAGGCTTAAGAAGCAGGTTGTCTTGAAAAATGGCAGTCTCATTCCTATTAAGTAAATTCAGTTGGTAACATTGCTCATTTAGCACATCAGTCTTTAGCTAAAAGGTCATAAGAACCAGTAAGTGACAATTTCTGATGAAATTGACCTGGGATTCAATCTGAACAGTGCTCAGATTTCAGCGCCAATGTTCTGGAAAAATACCAAGTTATCATCACCATCAATAGCAAACACCAACTGGCTCCTTGCTGTGTGCGGAGCCTGACAGGAAACCATGATTCTTAAAATAAAGGGTGAAATAGGGCCTACGGGGCATTGTGACAACCTTGTCATCTGGCTCTGCCTACCTGCTAAGTTGTTGATTTAGCTTTTTCCTGCCTGTTTATTGAAAGGTAGGAAACTTTGTTCTATTTTTGTATCTAAAATATCCAACCCAAGCCTTGACACATAGGTTAGACACTCAGTGCATATGTTCTGCTTGAACAAACTAATGAAACCTGAAATTAGAAAACTTTAAATATCAGTACAGTCGTGATTTATATGATACACACCTTTATGAATTTTCCATGAAGGATCATGGGTCCCAGATAGGTGTCTAGGAGTCTAGTGTGGTTCTGGAATACAAAGTAGAAGAGTATGTGGTACTAAAATGTCTGGATGTGTTTTTGGGGAAATGTCATTGGTCAGTGAAAATGATGATAAATGTATGGATTTTAAACCTTCAAAGGTCATTTAAAGGAATCACAAGGTTTCCCAGACTGTTGTAGATTCCAAGTCATGAGTCAAGGCAATGGTTTTTTTTAGGTTATCAAACAATTAAATCTGACTGTCTTTCAATTGGTGTGAAATGCATTACTTTCTTCCTGGAATAAAAGACGACCGTCCTTGAAACAACAGTATAACTAAGGTTCAGTTCCCTTCAGGCTCCCACTAGCTGCCAGCCTCCCAACTGTGAGGGTGATTGTGGGGAAGAGATGAAGGCAAGATCCAGCAGGGACTGACTCAGAAATGCTCTAACTGGATGGAGCCAGAGGGAAGCAAACTGTTTTCATTGAAGAATACCAAGGACCCAGTGGAGCACACCTGTAATTCCAGTACGTGAGAGGCTGAGACAGGAAGATCTCAGGTTTGAGGCCAGCCTTAACAACTTAGTGAGACCCTGTTTCAAAATAAAAATTAAAATAGGGTTGGAGGACTCCGGGCATGGTGGCGCAAGCTTGTAATCCCCGCGCTTGGGAGGCGGAGACAGGAAGATCGCGCAGGTTCGAAGCCAGCCGCACTGGCTTAGGAGACCCTGTTTCCAAAAAAATAAAATAGGTCTGGGAGTGTAGCCCGGAGGTAGAAGGGCTTCCAGGAACCCCAGTACCACACACACACACACACACACACACAAAATAGGGTTGGAGGGTATAGCTTAGTGGTAGAGTAGCCCTGGGTTTAATCCCCAATAGCCTCCAACCCCCACCCCCCCCCAAAAAAAAGAAGAATACCAAGGATCGAGAAAGAGAAACCAAATCAGTCATAAAGTTCAAGGAGTGAGACCAGGGTCAGCAAGAAGGGATAAATACTAGGCTCAGGAGCTGTATAGTTTTAAGATGCAGCACAATGTAAAGGATAAAGTAGGAATGACTGGAAAGGGTTCAGGACTGAGGCTCTCAGAAAGACTTAGGTTTTCAGGTGCTCTGTCTTAGTCAACTTGGGCTGACCGCTGTCACAAGACACTAAGCACCAGGACACTTAAACAATATTTAGTTATATCACAGGTACAGAGACTGTGAAACCCAAGATCAAGGTGTAATCCGATTTGTTTCCTTGTTCCTTGTGAAGGTTCTTTTCCTGACTTTCATATGGCCAACATTTTCCAGTGTTCTCATATGGGAGAGGAAAAGAAAGGGGGAAGGAACTTCTCTTCCTCCTCCTCCTCCTCCTCTTCTTCAGCTGTATTGGGGACTGAACTCAGGGATGTCCTATTCCTGAGCTATGCTCTCAGCCCTATTTTATTTTGAAACAGGGTCTCACGAATTTCTGAGGTTGGCCTCAAACCTGCGATCCAATTTTCCTTTCTCAGCCTCCCTAGTACTGGGATTGCAAGAGTACGCCACCATACCTGGATTTCTTTTCTTCTAAGAGCATGCATCCAATCACATTGTCTCCACCTTCACAGCCTCATCTAAACCTTATTATCTCCTAAAGGTCACACCTTCTAATACCATTGCATGAGAAGTGTCAGCATGTAACTTTGCAGAGGGTGGGGAAAAGAAACATAGAGTACATAGCACACTTTTTTTTTCTGACTGGAGCTGGTTATTGGCTGCGTGATGTTTGCTTGATCCATAAGTAGGTGGGTGTATCAGGGTTAAAGTCATAGGGCAAGAGTAGTTGACCTCAAGTATCCCCTATACCATACACAATCTCTTCCATACCACATGCAAAGTCAAACAAGACAGGCTTTGTTGCATGTAAGTGTGTAATGCACTTTTTGAGCACTCTTGGCTTGTGGAAAAATGGCTGGAATTTTGTGATTCATGACCATGAAGTGCTGTAGGCAGCCTCTATGGTTAGTACATGCTATGGTTTGAGTATAAAATGTCCCCCAGAGAAGCTAATGTGTTAGGAAATACAGCCAAATTTAGAGGCAGGACATGTCTGGAGGAGGTGGGTCACCGGGGGCATGGGTTTGGGGACTGTATGTGACCCTGGGCTCCCCCTCTTACTTGCTCTGTTTACTGATCACCATGAGGTGAGAGTGGCTTTCCCTCTGCCATGTCTTAAAGCCTTGGAACGGATCAACAATGAACTGAAACCTTGGAAATTTTAAAAATCAGGAGCTGATCAATCTTTTGTCTTCTAGTTGTGCATGTCAGATATATTGGTTACAGTGAGGAAAAAGCTGATTTAAACAGTACCTGAGTACTTTTTAAACTAGGAATTTAACCCAGGGGTATTTCACCTCTGAGCCACACTTCCAGTCCTTTTTATTTTACTCTATTTTTAAATTTGGAAACAGGGTATTGCTAAGTTGTTTAGGGTCTTGCTAAATTGCTGAGGCTGGCTTTGTTGAACCTGTGATCCTTCTGTCTCAGTCTCCTATGTTTTGGAATTTTGGGCATGCACCATCATGCATGGCACCTTAGTACTTTTTGATCCTGTTTTGGGCTGGAGTAAATTTTCATGAGAAGTTATTACATATGCAAAGTCAACTTGACAAATAGTTATTTTGATGCAGGAGGTCCCCAGAGCCATGCCAAAAAATCAGTTTTTATGTTGTAGACATCTGCTTGGTCAGTGTCAGTATCTGGTATATATGTAATAAGAGTGAAGAGGAAATAGTTCCTCACCTGAAAGGTTTTTGCATAGCCAAGAAAAAACCCTATTTATCTTTTATTTTTACCTTTTTGGTACTGGAGATTGAACCCAGGGACATTCTACCTCTGAGCTACACCCCAGCCTTTACATTTTTTTTTAATTTTTGAAATAGGGTCTCATTATGTGGCCAAGACTGATCTTAAACCTGTGTTCATCCTGCTCCAGCCTCCTGAGTACTGGGATTACAGGTGTGTACTACCATGTCTGGCTGCACATTTTTTCCAGAAGAACTCATTTGGGCTGGGTGTGGTGGCATGCACCTATACTCCCAGTATTTGGGAGGCAGAAGCAGGAGGATTGCAGGTTTGAGGCCAGCCACAGCAATTTAGTGAAACCCTTAGCAACTTAATGAGACACTTTTAAAATAAAAGACAAAATGGATTGAGAGTGTAGCTCAGATGTAGAATGCCCCTGGATTCAATCTCAGTACTAAACAAACAAAACAGTCGGGTGTGGTGGCGCACGCTTGTAATCCCCGTGCTTGGGAGGCGGAGACAGGAGGATCGCGCAGGTTCGAAGCCAGCTGTGCTGGCTTAAGAGACCCTCCCTGTTTCAAAATAAAAATATAAAATAGGTCTGGGAGTGTAGTCCAGAGGTAGAAGGGCTTCTAGGAACCCCAGTACCACAAAAAAAAACCAAACAAAAACAAACAAATAACTCATTTGATGAGAAAGGAGAAATGGAGAATGAACTTTGAGTATAAATTATTTATGAATGAACTCTACAGCTCACCTGACCAATATGGTAATTACTTGCAACCTGTGAATCTTTCATGTTGAATTAAGATAAAAATTATTTAGTCCTAAGTAACCACAAGCCTCACTTTAAGTACTCAATAGGTACATGTGGCCTGTTGTAAACATATTGGTCAGTGCAGACGAAAAATTCCCATAATTGCAGAAAGGCTAATGCTGTTCTAGAAGGCTGTGGGGACTGGTCTTTTGAGAAAATACTTAAATAATGATTTAATTGTTTGAGAGGCTGAGATAGGAGGATGGTCGGGGTGAGAACAGGCTGGGCAACTTAACAAGTCCCTCATCAACTTAGCGAGATCCTGTTTCAAAGTAAAAAAATATAGACCTGGGAGTGTAGTTCAGAAATACAATGCCCCTGGGTTCAGTCACTAGTACAAAATACCAAGCTTTATTGAAATATAATTTATATAGCATAAAATTATGTATTTAAAGTGCACAGCTTAGTGATTTTAAAATAAGTACAAAATTGTGCAATCATCTCCATTACGTAATTCCAGAACAGTTTTACCACCCCAAAGAGAAACCTTAAATTCTGTATTCATCTCATCCTGGAAGCCTTTGTCAGTGACTAACATTCTTTCTGTCTCTATGATCTACCTCTTCTGGACATTTCATGTACTTAGAATCCTATGGTAAATGGCCTTTTGTTTCTGGCTTCTTTCACTTAGCATAATGTTTTCAAAGTTTGAGCCGGGCGTGGTGGCACATGCTTGTAATCCCCGCACTTGGGAGGCTGAGAGAGGAGGATCACGCAGGTTCGAAGCTAGACTTAGCTATTTAGTGAGGCTCTCAGCAACTTAGTGAGACCCTGTTTCCAAATAAAAAATAAAATAGGTCTGGGAGTATAGCCCAGAGGTAGAAAGCCCCTGGGTTCCACCCCCAGTACCACACACACACACACACACAAAAAAAAAAAAAAACCCCACAAAGTTCATCTGCATGTAGCAAGTACCATATGTTCATTCTATTTTTGTGCTAAACAGTATTCATTTGTATAGCTATGCCTCATGTTATTTCATGAGGCATAAATATTTGAGTTGTTTCTACTTTCTCAATATTATGAATACTACTGCCATGAATGTTTGTTTTGTGAGGGTATATGTTTTCATTTATTTGGGGAATATATTTAGAAAGGTGTATCATTTCATATCCCAACCAGCAAAGTAGGAAAATTGTTGCTGTATGGATTTTAAAAATTATTATTATATCCATCCTATTTGTGTGAGGTGATACTCACTGTCTGTGTGTTTTTTGATACTGGGAATTGAACCAAGAGCCTTGTATATGCTAGGCAAGTGCTCTTCCACTGAGCTACATCCCCAGCCCTCCCACTGTGATTTTGATTTGCATTTCCCTATGACTAATGATGTTGAGTATCTTTTCCTGTACAAGAATAGACTTTTTGTCTCCTAATACTCTGAGCTCTTGCTCTGTAAAATTATACCTTCCAGATTCTGAAGCATATATTTCTTTTTTTTTTTCTTTTTTTTTCAGATGTGTACTTCCTGGAGTTGGCATAGCAATAGTGTTTTTTTAGCCAGCATAGGACATATTAGAAAGGTTATATGATAGCTGATAGCATGTCTTTTGAGTGATGTAATTTAGGTGGGTGACTGACTGTTATACTGTTTTGGGCCAGTAGTTTTTTTAGAAATTTCATTTATTAACAGAGAAAATATTGATGTGGAATCACATAGGCTGAAGAGTAGTCTTGATTTTTTTCTTTCGATTGTTTACTTCTCAGAAAGGGATGAAGTTCTGAGATTCCTGGGCTTGGACTTTTATTTGCTAGGCTCTTTTGAGTTAGTCCTGCAGGCTAAGACATACAGGAGCTGTTAGCATCACAACATAGACACCTTGGTAGGGAAGTGGAGGGTCTAATAATTCTGATGCCAGGTAATAATCTGAAGTCTTTTGTTTTCTGAAAATGGTTTCTCTTTATATCCAGTTACCCAAGCCTAGGAGCCATCTAGCATCCCCCCCCCCACACTCCACATTCAATCCATTGAGTCTAGATCATGATACTGCTAAAATGTATCCCAAATCAGACACATGCATTCTCTTTCTACCATATCTGTTTCTTCAAGTGATACTTTGTACTGGGGATTGAATCCATAGGATTCTACCTTTAAGTTACACACCAGCCCTTTTTATATTTTATTTTGAAACAGGATCTCACTAAGTTGATGAGAGAATTTTTTTTTCAGTACTAAGGATTAAACCCACGGGCATTCTACCTCTGAGCTACATTTTTAGCCCTATTTTGTCCTTTATTTTGAAACAGGCTCTCACTAAGTTTCAGAAGGCCTCACTAAGTAGCCGAGGCTGGCCGCGAACCTGTGATCCTCCTGTCTCAGCCTCCCACATACTGGTATTACAAGCATGCACCACCACACTTGGCTGGGACGAGAGCTTTTGACTAACATGTTGATAAGCTTGCAAAATATTTCCCAAAGATCCCAAGTGATTAAAAAAATCACTTGGACATATTTCCCAAATATTTCCAAGTACTTTTTTTGGCAATACTAGGGATGAAACCCACGGACATTCTACTTCTGAGTTACACCCAGCACTATTTTTTACTCTTTAATTCGAAACAGGGTTTCAATGAGTTGCAAAGGGCCTGACCAAGTAGCTGAGGCTGTCTGCAAACCGTGATCCTCCTGTCTCAGCCTCCCGAATGCTGGGATTACAAGTGTGAGCCATCACATCTGGCTCCAACTGATTTTTTATATGTCAAGTCAGAGCTGGTCATAGTGCTGTACACCTGTAAAAATCCCAGTACTTGAGAGGCTGAGACAGTATGATCACAGGTTTGAGACCAGACTCAGGAACTTAGTGAGGTCCTGTTTAAAAATAAAAGATAATAAAAGGGTTGTGGTATGTCTCTGCATTAGAATGGCCCTGGATTTAATCCCCAGTACCAAAAAACGTGTATCTATATGTCATATTGTTGTACTCTTTTGCTCAGAACTTGGCAATAAGTTCCCATTGCAATTAGAATACAATCCAAACTCTTTAATAGGACCTGAAAAGCACAAGATGGTCTTGTCTCCCACTGGCTCATGTTCCACCACATGACTGCTCTCTCCCTTTGCCCCAAGACACATGAGCTTCCTGTTATTCCCTGAGAATACAAAATGCAGATCACCTAAAGGACTTTGCACATACCCATGTCCAAATCACTATACTTCATGTCTGTGTAACCCTGTCACCTTTTTCATTTTCCTAGGTCTAAGATTAAATGACTCCTCTAGAGAGTCTTTTCTTAACTCTCTTACCTAATGCAGACATTCTATTCCCCGATCCCTGACTTTCCCATTACCTAGCTCATCAGCTTGTTAATTTCCTTTACAGCACTTCTTTATAATTTGTAATTATTTTATTTACTCATTTACTGACTCCTTCTCTCTCCAGAATGCAAGCTGACCAGGCCAGGGACCTCATGTGTCATGTTCACTCTATTAATACACTCAAAACACTTATACATAGTTGGTGCCTATGGCCATCATTGTTTAGTTAATTAATTTTCCAGAAGGCTTCTGGCTTCATGAGTAAGGACATCTGTTTTTTTGGGTTAACACATGGACCTTGAATCCAAGATTTGAAGAGATGTTCATGTTACCTGTGTCATGGTAATTCCTCTGCCTCCTGTTCAAAAGAAAAACCATTGGCAGGCCATATTTTTGTCAGTGGCTGGGTCCTGGAGGAGGGGATGTGTTAGACAGCTCTGTGACTGGTGATGGGTGACATAACTGAGGCTCAGAGTTGGAGGTTTTTATATATGACAAACCTGGTTTATTTAAGGATTAGCCTGATTACTCAAAAGCCCAGTGAGATGTGTGGACAATGAGGGGCAGATAGCAACTCTAATTCTCTGTGTTGTCCATATTATGGCTATGATGATGTGGATAATGGACTTCCCCATTATCAGGCATCTATCTATTATACCTGCTCATATAGTCATGGCTTTGATAGATTGAGATTTGGTCTCCAAAATTTTTCAATGTTCCAGAACATTGATTTTCAAGGATTTGTGATACTAAGTTCCAGAAGACTTCTTTGCTTGGGCAAAGGGTTTATAAGTATCTGATCAACTGAAAATAAGTATCTGATCAACCATCTCCCCTGACCTTTGATAGATGGTGGTGACATTTCCCACTTGGCAGGTATGGAGTACCCTTAGCAGAATGGTCATGCCCAGGGTGGGTAGATTCTCGGAGTCAATGCCTCTAGTGAGCACTTTCCCCCATATCTGTTCTGCCAGGTGGGTGGCTTTGCTTTGAGTCTTTCAGAAAATTATAAATTGAATCATATCTTCCACAAATGTATATGTTCAAGTCTTAACCCTGAAAACCTCAGAAAGTGATCTTATTTGGAAATAGATTCATTGCAAATGTAATTAGTTAAGATGAGATCATTCTGGAATAGAGTGGTCCCCTAATCTAATATGAATCTTTGTAAGAAAAGATACTTTGTAAGTGTCTTTGTAAGAAAAGAAAATTTGGATCTAAAATTGTACACATGGAGAAGACCACATAAAGCTAAAGGCTCATACTGGGGTGATATGCTTGTAGGAGGAATACTAAATGTTGTTAGCATAACCCCAGAAACTAGGAGAGGACATGGGACAGATTTATCCCCATCAGTGCATGAAGAACCAACCTTGCCAACAACTTGACCTTGAATTTCTAGCCTCTAAAGTTGTAAGAAGATAAATGTATATTGTTTAAGCTATCTAGTTTGTGGTACAGTATTATGGCATCCCTGGCAAATTAATAATAAACATACAAATTCTCACTAACTGCTTCTGAAATCTTGAGTCAAGAAGATAAAACATGTCCCCTTATGGAGAAAAAAGTGACCTGCTCATGCTCACAGTGTCTGACCCTGACAGAACACCACCTGCCCCCTCTCCCTAAAGTCATGTAGGACAGTCGAATCTCAGTCCCAACTTCTAAATCACTTTAGAAATTTAAAAAGAAACCTTTCAAAATGTAGAAAAATCACTACAGAATGTGTCTGATGGTTATTGCTGTCTTCAGCTTTAAAATCACTTGGATTGTCTGTCTCTTAGAGCATTACACATTTTACTCACTGATTACATTTTTATTACTGAGGATTAAATCCAGGGACATTCTACCTCTAAGTGTCCCCCAGAAAACCATTTTTAAAAAAATTTTGAAACAAGGTCTCTCTAAGTTGCTGAGGGCTTGGTAAGTTTCTGAAGCTGGCCTGCAACCTGTGATCTTCCTGTCTCAGCCTTCCAAGTACTGGAGTTATAAGTATGTGCTACCATACCTGACTTACTTGCTGATTTCTAATAATAAATGTATTTACTACTTTGGGGGTCTGGTAGGGAAAGGGAACTCTCTGCTTATCTCTTGCCAAAAGTTCTCTCAACAGAGGGTAGGGCACAGGTCTAGGCTTTTCACTTTATACCAGATGCTTCAGCCAGATACCAAGAACTTTGCATAAGGGAAGAGCCCTCCATTGTGCCCACCCATCAGCTTCCAACTCCAGCAGACTAAAAAAGGGTATTATCATTTATACAGCAAACAGCTATGATGGAGCTAATGTGTGCCAATGAAGTTCAACTCTGTGTCCCCACCTCACACCATGTACAAAAATTGGATGAAAGGCCTCAATGTAAGAACTAAATCTATAAATATCTTATTGGACAGAATAAGGGGCAAATGTTCATGGCCTTTGTTTTGGTAATGGATCGTTAGAACTGACACCAAATGTATAATCCACAGAAAACAAAACAGATAAATTGAATTTCATAAAAAATAAAGCCGGATGTGGTGGTGCACACTTGTAATCTCAGCATTTGGGAGGCTGAGACAGGAGGATTGCAGTTCAAGGACAGCCTCAGCTACTTAGTGAGGCCCTTTGCAACTCAGTAAGACTCTGTTTCAAAATAAAGAATAAAAAATAGCCTGGGGCTGTAGCTTGGATGTAAAATACCCCTAGTTTCCATCCCCAGTACTGCAAAAATAAATAAAAATAAATAAATAAATACTGTTGTTCATTACAAGGCATTAAAAGAACAATCTGCAGAATGCAAGAAATATTTTCAGGTCATACGTCTGGTAAGGTTGTATATCCAGAAGACCTAAAGAATGCTTCCAATTCAGTAAGAAAAAGACAAACAACCAAATTAAAAGTGGGCAAAGTAGCTGAGTGTGGTGGCACAATGCCTATAATCCCAGTACTTGGGAGGCTGAGGCAGGAGGATCACAATTTTGCGGCCAGTCCCAGCAACTTGGCAAGGCTCTTAGCAGCTTATTGATATCCTTTTCCCAAACAGAATATAAAATAGGACTGGGGATGCATCTTGGAAGTAGAATGTCCCTGGGCTCAATCTCCAGCAAGACAAGAACAATCTCTAGTACAAAAAAAAAAAGAAAGAAAAAAAAAGAGGCAAGGCCAGCCATGGGGGTAAACACCTATAATCCCAGTACTTGGGAGGGTGACTAAGTCAGGAGGATAGCAGATTGAAGGTCAGTCTCAACAATTTAGTGAGATCCTCAGCAACTTATTAAGAACTTGTTTCAAAATTAAAAAGGGCTGGAATGTCTCTGGATTCAACCTCTAGTACACAAAAAATTAAAAATGGGTAAACAACTTGAAAAGATATTTCTCCAAAGAAGATATACAAATGGCCACAAAATATGAAGATGTACTCAATATTAGTAATTATTAAGGAAATACAAATAAAAACCTTAATTAGATACCATTTCACACACTATGGGGTAGCAATAATAACATAAATGGTGAAAATAGCAAGCGTTGGTGAGGCTGTGGAAAAATTGGAACCCTTATGCACTGCTGGTAGAAGTGTAAAATGGCATAGCCATTTTGGAAAGCACTTTGTCTATTATTCAATAAATTAAATATAGAATTGCTATATGATTGAGTAATTCTGGCCTTAAGTATTTCCAAAAGAAATGAAAACATGTGCTGAGGAAAATGAATGCCATGAAATAAATTGAAATAGAATGAATGACATGAAAACAAATGAAAAATATACCTGTATGGATGGGAGAGGGGAAGAGGGAAATTCTTCAGTGTTCATAATGTACATTAACAAACATATCAAAGTCAATCACTAGGACAAACATGAGAAGGAGGGAGAGGGAGGAAATGGGGCAGGAACTGGGTAAGGGCTAATTGGGTGATGTGTGCATGTATGCCTCCACCATCTTTTATTCCATTAAGATGTATGACTACAGTGAACCAATAAAAAGTTAAAAAATGTTGTTGAAATGAAGTGCTTGGAAAAGTATAGCATCATTGTTCAGAGTAGCTAAAAGTAGAAACCATGCAAATAGCTGTTAACAGATGAATCAATGAATAGACTTTGAATGCCATACAGTGAAATATTATACAGCTATAGATTGGAATGAAGAACTAATACATTATACAGCATCCATGAGCATTATGCTAAATGAAAAACGCCAGACACAAAAGCCCACATATTGTATGCTTCAACTTATATGAAATATCCTTAATAGGCTAAGTCATAGAGAGATAGAAAACAGTTGAATAGTAGCCAGCATCTGCAGGTGAGCAAATAAAAAATGACTGCTTAGTGGTTACAGAGTTTTCTTTTGGAATCATAAAGATTTTCTGGAATATACAATGATGGTGGTTGTACACCACTGTGAATATGTTAAACGCCACCAAATTGTACATTTCAAAATAGTGAACATTATGTTATGTGAATTTTCTCAGTATAAGGAAGATGGTAGTTGGTGCTTCTTAGGCTGTAACATAGCATGTTTTGTTTTGTGGTGTTGGGGACTGAACTCAGAAGCATTCTACCTCTAAGCTAAACCCTCAGCCTTATTTTATTTTTAAACAGGGTCTCAATAATTTTCTAAGAGCTTTGCTAAGTTGCTGAGGCTGTTCTTGAACCTGTGATCCTCCTGTCTCAGCTATTCAAGGACTGGAATTACAGGTGTGCACCACCATGCCTGCAACATGGGCTGTGTGTGTGTGTGTGTGTGTGTGTGTGTGTGTGTGTGTGTGTGTTACCAGGGATTGAACCCAGAGGGTCTAGCTACGTTGCTGAAGCTGGCCTTGAACCTGCGATCTCTCTGTTTCAGCCTCATAAGTATTGAGATTGCAGGTGTGTATTGCTACACCCAGAACATATGCATTTTAATGAGGCTTGTGATGAGGTTATTTAAGGATGAATATTAACTCATTTATTTCTTCATTCAGTTATCAATATCATTTACCAAATATGTATTTATCATTTGTTAAATATTTATTTAATATTCATGAATCACTGTGATAGGAGCTTTGACATATAAAAATAAATGAGGTATGGGTCTTAAAGACCCATAAACAAATATATTGTTTATTTTTTTAATTTTTATGTGGAACATATTGAAAATTCAGACTGTGCTTGGTGCCCTCTCCCCCTCCCCTGCTTCCCCTTCTCTCCCTCCCAACAATGATAATCAAGTTTAACCATGCTACATTCATACTTTTACACATATTTAGATGTAGCTCCTCTATTAATCAACCTCAGCCCTCTTCCTCTCCTATTCTTCCATTCTAGCTTTGCTGAGGTTTCCCCTCCATTATCTGGAGTCCCTCTCGTATCCCCAATACTCCTTAGTTTTTTTTCACATGGGATGCACTTATAATGCTATATGAGAGAAGCAGTGGACCTAATTTTTCATACAATATGATCTCAGCCACAGAGAAACAAACAAAATATGTGCACAGGAAAAAAAGAAAAAGAAGATGTACTAACATGACAAAGAAATTGTATCCGGGTGGTGGAACTCTCTGGCTGACTTTGTTCTCTCTCTCTTTTTTTTTTACTTTATAATACTTTGACTTAAAAAACATGTACAGTGTCACTTTTATAATGTAACAAAGCACCTGTTATTTTACGGTAGGAAAAACAATAAGTGGGATTTTAAATCCAAGGAAACAGTAGACAGAGCTGACGAGAGTAGAGGAGTGAAAAAAATCAAGAAAGAACACACTTCGGGGGAGCAATCATGCAATTTGGACTTGGAATTTGCCAAAGAACAGATGGCAGCATCCAAGCTGACATCTGCAATGGATAGTGAAATCATATGCAAAGACACAAGTAGCCTTTGAAATAGGCCCTTGAGAGGCTGGGCAGAGAAGGCTGCTTGCCTGGCCCAACAAAAGGGCCAAACCCTTCGTCACAGCCTGGCCTCTTTAGGGTCCTGTCAGAGGCCTGGAGTCTGTACAAGGGCTCAGCACAGATGTGCTTCCATGTGTGTGGGTATGAGCGAGGTAGTGGGAGAGGAAAGGTTTCTACTATGACACTGGCAAACACAGCAGCTGTCATTTACATGGCACTTTACAGTTTATAAGCATTGTCACACAGATAACCTAAGTGTTAGTTGTTATTGCATCTTTTATAATGGCCCTGCTGAGCTAGGCAATGAGAACTTCCATCTTTCCATGAAAGAGCAGGTCTCTTACAAGTGACATGAATTTATTTATTTAACATTTATATAGTGCTCACTATCTGACAGTGTCCTAAAAGCTTTATATGCATCAATTTTTGATGTCCACACAGCTAGTGACAGAACTGGGGCACAAATCTACCTTTAAAGACTCTTCTGCTCATGTCTGAGTAGAAGTGATCTCTGCCTGTGGAATCTCAAGTGAGGCCACAAGTGTTCCATTCTACCTATGTATCTGTGTATTTATAGCTATCCATCCACCTATCAGTTTATATTTAATTTTCTTTCTTTTTTGATATTAGAAATTGAACTCAGGGGCATTCTACCTCCAAGCTACAGCTCTGGGCCTATTTTTTATTTTTATTTTTTTATTTTGAAACAGGGTCTCAATAAATTTGGGAGGGCATCACTAACTGGCTGAGGTTGACTGTGCACCTGTGATCCTCCTGTCTCAGCCTCCCAAGTACTGGGATTACAAGTGTGCACCACCAGGCCCAGATCTATTTTTAATTTTGTGATTATAAATTTAATGATTATTTTTGAAAAATGCAGATATTAGAATAAGTAGCATAGAAAATTCAAAATTATTTTAAATCTTATACTTAAAGATAATCAATTTTAAATGATTGATATATATTCTTCCAGATGTTTTCTCTCTCTCTCTCTTTCTTTCTCTCTCTCTCTCTCTCTCTCTCTCTCTCTCTCTCTCTCTCTCTCTCCTCTCTCTTTCTCTCTCTCTCTCTCACATGGTACCGGGGATTAAACACAGGGACATTCTACTTATGAGCCACACCCCCAGCCCCATTTTATTTTTTGTTTAGAAAGGTCTTTCTAAAATGTGGAGGGCCTCACTAAGTTGCTGATCCTGGCCTTAAACCTGCAATCTTCCTGTTTCGGCCTTCCAAGTACTAGGATTACAGTTGTGTGCCATGATGCCCAGCTTTCCAGATGTTTTTCTATATGTATGATAAAATGCATATTTTTATTTTAAAGAGCACAATACTATACATGCTCTTAAGTAACTTCCTTTCATATAATTTTAAGCCTTGAAAATTTATCTATGATTCTATAGGTTGACCTTGTATATTTTAATAATGCACTAGATAGAGGTAGCAATTTTCCTACCTAGTAATCTATTGATAAGACATATCAATTTTTTCAGTTTTTTGTCAGATAGAAACAAGGTTATGCTGGGTGTGGCAGTATATACCTGTAATCCTAGTACTTGGGAGGGTGAGACAGGAGGATTGCAGGTTTGCTGCCAGCCTCAGCAACTTAGTGAGACTGTTTACAAATAAAAATAAAAGAGGGCTGTGCCTGAAGATAGGAGGTAGAATGCTCATGAGTTAAATCCCCAGTGCCACACATACAAAAAAAAAAAAGAAGTAAGAAAGGGAAACAATACTGCAATATCTTTGTCCTTGTATCTTTGTATATATGTATATTTTCTAGAATAAATTTGAAGAGAGTGTATTTGCTGTGTTAAAAGTATATATGCAATTACACACAATTAAAATTTTCAAAGATAATGACAAATTGCCCTTCAAAAATACTACTTGATTGACACTCCCACCAGCAGCATAGAAGAGTGACTCATTTCCCCACAGACTTGCCAGTGTTGGGTATTCTCAGTCTTTTAAAATTTTATCAGTCTTCTTGGCAAAAGTGGTATGTCATTATTGTTTCAATCTGTGCTTAAAATAGTCAGATGGCATCTTTATATATTATTGGCCTTTATATTTTTGATTTCATAAATTGGTCATTTATATCCCTTGGCAATTGGCTTTTTATTAGTATATTGCAGAGAAGAGAGGCCCTTGTAGACCACATGAAACTATGATACATTCTTTTTTAAGGTACGAGTAAGTGCTAGAAATTGATTATCACTGTAAAAACAGTTCTGATATGATGCATTTGACGTCATTTTGGAAAGCTGCACAGAAACGGAATGTCAACATACAATAATTGCGACTTAGGATTCATAGTGATTATTATCTTGTGAAATTAACTCTTGATTTATTAGCCAAAAGGAAGATGATAAGATAATATAATCACATCAACTAGGGACAGAAATAGGCATTTGCTTACTCATCATGGACAATTCAGAAATAACTCTGGCAGGTGGATAGTATGAGTTCCTGCACATGGGTACTATCTGTGAGTGGGAAAGCATATATGTGTGATTGTTTGCTTTTGGAGCCTCTTTAATAGAGGAATTGAGGGTTAGAAAGCACTGTCTGGGCAGAGAATATCTAAAGGCTCTCACTTGGGGCCATCTCCGAGAAGTAGGGCAGTGGTGACTTCCTGTCATCCTCTGTAGTGTGCTGTTTAAGCTGATACTGTAGTGGAGTAGTGGTTTCATTATAGCCCATATTTAGTGAGAGGTTGCAATTCCTTTCTGCCACAAAGCTCTTTTGAGTTTGTGTACAATGCAAATTGTACTGGGCCTGGAGCCAGGTCGACATTAAGCCATCTTCAGATATTTGGCTGGTGGCTCAGGGCTATGAGGTATGTAGTGGTGATAGAATCACCATTAATTAACTTCCTATGAGACAGAGGCACGCCTGATTTAAATTTTTATAGCGACTGCCAAACTGCCTACCAGAAAAACTGTACCAAAGGACATGCCCTTCAGTAGTACTTAAGAGGGCTTTCAATATATCATTTCACTTAATCCTCAAATAATCCCATAAGTAGCCATGGATATCTTGAGATACACTCTAATGTGAGTGGTGACCCCTTTTGTTGAGTGGACATCCAGCACTGTGGCCCTAAATTCCTATTTTACTGAAGCAAACATTGAGGCCTGCGGAGGTTCCGTTATTTACTCAAAGTTATATAACTGATAGATAGATGTCAGAGAGACGGGATTCTACCTCAGAGTGTCTGACTCCAGAGACAGTGGTTACTGGTTTCACGGTCGTCTAGAGTACATTAATATTACTGCATCCTCCTTAGTGAGGAGAGGAAAGGAGGATATCTGCGGACTAAGGGCAGTGATATATATACCATTCCTGAGTCCAAGTCTTTCAGTGAGAAACAACCTCCAGAGACAGAATAAAATAGGTAATATGGCTCAGGAAAAGGCATTGGAGAAAGAAACGCTGTTGCATCATGAATATAAGGCAGGTAGGTATAACTAATTCTCTTTAGATTATATGCATAAGGACCAGGTGTAGAAAACTTGAAGTCCAGGCTGCCTTTCCTTGGCCTTCCCTTTGCCCCCTACTAGTTGTATGCTTGCTACTGCCTCTCTAGACTATCCATCTGGTGTGTACTCTGAAAACACGAATCTGACTTTTTATATTTAGCCCAGGCTAAAATATAATTAGGATGAAACTCTTCAGCCAAAATTTATCACATTCCAATGTCAAATAGATACGGTTGTGTTACATCTACTATTTGTTTGCATCTGGTTGACTCAAAACTATACTGTATAATTTGACTATACTGCCAAAGATGATAAAAAAAATTTAACTGCAATTTGATTTGTTTTTTTTTTCAAATGCTGGCAGATACACTTTCACTAAAAGGAAGAAAGGTGGATTTTTACAGAAGAAGAGACACATATATAAGCCTGACAAACACCATTCCTGAACTCAGCCGATTCACAGCATGCACTGATCTGGTAGTTGTGGATGACAACTCAAGTTACTGGCTGGCCTTCTCTTATATTATTAAAAACACCCTGCTGGACAGAGAAGACATAGACTTTGGACTTGCAGGGGACCATCAGCAGCTAATACTATACAACTCGGGCAAGACCTTTTATATCCGTTACCACATGACTCCTTTTCAATGGCATACAATATGCTTGATATGGGATGGTGTGAAGGGCAGGTTAGAGCTCTTCCTGAATAAAGAAAGGATACTGGTAATGATGGATCAGCCACACAGCCTGAAACCCAATGGGACTCTGGTCTTGGGATACTTTCCCAAGGACAGTGATGGCCAGGTTACAAAAATGGTACCTCGCTTTACTGGCAGCTTGTACTACTTTCAACTCTGGGACCACATCCTGGAAAGTGAGGAGCTTATGAAGTGTCTAGGTGGAAATGTAGTTAGTTGGGAAGAAAATGTTTGGCTTGTCAACAAGGTCACACCAACTATTGACAGAAGCTTGCGATGCTGTAAGTAACTTATAAAGTCTTCTTAACAAGGGTAGCATTGCTACACTGCTCTTCTGCTAGCTGGTCCAAATAATTCATTCTTAAGCATAAAACTCTGTCTTCCTCCAAGGAGTCCAAGATTGCCATGTTTTTTTCATCTACTTTTTAATGTACAGCAAACACTGTTTTCCTTTACTTTTTATTTTGATATAATTTAAAGCTTATAGAAAAATTGTAATAACAGAAATTGGTTATTACTTACCCAAATTCACCAACAGTTAACATATTCCCATATACTTTGTCATTTTACTTATTTTAATGTAATTTAGTGAGGTCATGTTTAAAAAAATAGGAGTAGGGCATAGCTCAGAAGTAGAATGACCCTGGGTTCAATCTTCAGTAAATACTAAAAATAAATCCCCCAATTAAATATTGAAGCCTGGCTTGGTGGCTCATGCTTGTAATCCTGGTACTCAAGAAGCTGAGCGAGGAGGATCACAGGTGTGAGTCCAGAGGACAGTATCAGCAAGTAGTGAGACTCTCATCATCCTAGTGAGACACTGTTTCCAAAGAGGAGTAAAATAGGGCTGAGGGTGTAGTTCAGAGGTAGAATGCCCCTGGGTTCAATCCCTAGTGCCACAAAAATTAAAACTGATACAATACTAATATATAATTGATATTTTTATTTAAAATTAACCAATCTCATTCTAATAATTTTCCTTATAGTTCTGTTTTTCTTGGTGTAGTATCAAATTCAGAACTACCTCTTGCACTTAGTTATCATGTCTCTTTAGATGTTACTTTGGAACTGAATATCAATTTTTCCTTGTCTTTCATGACCTAAACATTACTAGCATATATAAGGTCCCTAAATTTGTATTTGTTAGTATATATTTTTAAAATTTTATTTATTTATTATTGGTATATTGTAGTTATACATCTTGATGGGATAAAGGACTTGTGTAGATGTACATGCACACATCACCCAGTTAGCCCTTACCCGATCTCCACCCCATTCCCTCCTCATCCCTCCTTCCCATGCTTGTCTTAGTGACTGATATTTTTAAGTATATCATGTGCTTTCGAGAGTTTCCCTCTTCCCCCTCCCATTCTCTTAGTTAGGTCACCTTATTTGCTTCTCTATAGGATCTCCTTCTTCATCTAGAGTTCCTCCTGTTACCCATTTCTCCCTACCTTTTGCATATTAGGGAAAGCATTCGATTTATTTTTTTGACAAACTAATCTCACTTAGCATAATGTCCTCCAATTCCATCCATTTTCCTGTAAATAATGTAATTGTGTTTTTCTTTATGGCTGAGTAAAATTTCATTGTGTACATATCACAGAGTTTTGTAATCCATTCACCTGTTGATGGACATCTTGTCTGGTTCCATAGTTTGGTGATGGTGAATTGTGCAGCTGTGTCTTATTTCATTTTTCTTTTTTTAAGTATACTTTTATTGGTGCATTGTAATTTTACATCATAGTGAGGTTCAACGTGATATAAAATATGTGGTTTTGAATGTGTGTTGCTAGTTATTTGTTTAGCAGTTTTGCCTCCAAGTTTATCAAATATATATAGGCCTGTAGTTTTCCTTCCTTGAACTATATTTTTGTATTAATGGGATGTTGGTTTCATAGAATGTATTTAGGAGAGTCCCTGTTTTTTCTATTTCGTGAAATAGTTTGAGGAGTATTGGGGTTAGCTCTTCGATAAAGGTTTTATAGAATTCACTTGGGAAACCATCTGGTCCTAGGCTTTTCTTTGATGGTAAGCTCTTTATTGCTTTTAATCTCTTTGATTGTTATTGGTTGGTTTAAGTGTTCTATATCTTCCTGACTCAGTTTAGGAAGGTTGTATTTATCTAGGAAGTTGTCGATTTCCTCCAGATTTTCCATTTTGTTGGAGTACAGTTTTTTAAAGTAGTTTCTGATAATCCCCTGGATTTCTACACTGTCAGTAGTGATATCTCCTTTTTTCATCTCTTATCTTCACAATTTGAATTGATTATCTCTTTTTTTTTTAGTTAGGTTGGCTAGTGGTTTATCTATCTTGTTAATTTTTTCGAGAAACCAGCTTTTGATTTTATTGATTTTCTGTATTGTTTTTTATTCTCTACTTCACTAATTTTTTTCTTTCTTTTTATTTTTTGGTGGTACTGGGGTTCCTGGAAACTCTTATACCTCCAGGCTACACTCCCAGACCTATTTTATACTTTTTATAAAATTTGGAAACAGGGTCTCTTACGCCAGTGCTGCTGTCTTTGAACTTGTGTGATCCTCCTGTCTCTGCCTCCCAAGCTCGGGCATTACAAGCGTGCGCCACCATGCCCAGCTTACTTCGCTAATTTCTGCTCTGATTCTAATACTTTCTTGTCTTCTACTGGCATTGGGGTTAGATTGTTCCTGTTTTTCAAGGGGGTTGAGGTGTGTCATTAGGTTATTTATTTGATGATTTTCTGTTTTTCTTATGTGAGCACTCAGTGCTATACATTTTCCTTTTAATACTGCCTTCAAAGTGTCCCAGAGGTTTTGATATGTTGTATCTCTATTTTCATTTGTTTCTAGAAGTTTCTTGATTTCACCTCTTACTTCTTCTATGACCCAGTCTTCATTCAGAAGTGTGGTGTTCAGTCTCTACACTTTTATGTGATTTCTCTGAGTCTTCTTATAGTTGGTTTCTAATATTATTCCATTATGGTCTTAAAAGACACAGGGAAGTATATCACGTTTTTTGAATTTACTAATGCTCACTTTGTGGCCCAGGATGTGATCTATTTTGGAGAAGTTTCTTTGAACAGCTGAGATAAATGTGAAATCCACTGTAGTTGGGTGAAATATTTTATATGTGTCCAACAGGTCCATTTGATTAATGGTGTTCTTTAGGTCTGAGACATCTTTACTGGCCTTTTGTCTAGAAGACTGATCTAATGGTGTGAAAGAGGTGTTGAAGTTTTCCAGTATTATTGTACTGGGATTTATGTGTGACTTAACATCACAAAGAGTTTGTTTTATGAAAGTAGCTGCACCTATGTTTGGGGCATAAATGTTGATTATTGTTATTTCTTCTTGCTGAATTGTTCCTTTTACCTGTAACAAATGATTTTCTTTTCTCTTCTAATAAGCTTGAACTTGAAGACTAACTTGTCTGATATCATAGTTGCTATTCCTGCTTGTCTTCGACTTCCATTGACATGGATTACCTTGCTTCATCCCTTTATCTTTAGTTTGTTACTATCTTTACTTGTGAGGTGTGTTTCCTGCAAGCAAAAGGTAGATGGGTTCTGGTTTTTAATCCATTTTGCCACTTTATTTCTTTTATTGGGGAGTTAAGCCCATTTATATTCAGTATCATTATTGAGAGATGATTTTTAATTTCTAACATGTTAAGATTTTATTTCCTTTTGAAATATTGTTTGTTCTTCTTAGTTGCTTGCTGGATGGAAATTATTGTTATTCTGGTTCTGGCATGTATTACTTATTTCTTTGTAGTTAATCTCTTTGGGTATTTTCTGTAGGGCTGGTTTTCAAGACATAATTTCCTTCAGCTTCTGTTTGTTATGGAAGCTTCTTATTTCCCCATCTAATTTGAAAGATAGTTTTACTGGGTAGGACATTTTTGGCTGGAAGTTGTTTCAGAGTTTGGAATATGTTATTCCAAGCCCTTCTGGCTTTCATGACTTGGTTTATGAAGTCTGGAGTGATTCTAATTGGTTTGTCTCTGAATGTCACTTGGCCTTTTGTTTTTGTTGCCTTTAAGATTCTTTCCTTGGCTTCTATATTGGTCATTTTGACCATTGTGTGGCATGGGGAATCTGTTCTCTGATCTCATCTAAAGGGAGTGCTATGTTTTCTGTACCTCTGTATCAACCTCTTGCTCTATGTTTGGAAATATTTCTGCTAATTACTTCTTGGAAGAGATTGTTGATCCCTTTAGTTTCACCTTCTTTTCCCTCCTCTATGCCAATTATTCTTAGGTTAGTTCTCTTAAAATGGGCCCATATTCTTCAATGTCCAATTTATGTTGTTGAATTGTTTTTCTAAGTTTGTTTGGAGTGATCATCTTATAGGAGCGAGATTCTATTCTCCATGTGGTCTAATTGTTTATAGTTTGAATTGATGCCTTTACTTCAATGATTGCATCCTTTTTTCCTTTAGACTCTC
The DNA here is from genome assembly GCF_963383645.1 of Muscardinus avellanarius. NCBI lineage: Eukaryota > Metazoa > Chordata > Mammalia > Rodentia > Gliridae > Muscardinus > Muscardinus avellanarius. The sequence continues at coordinate 70,793,588 of NC_137792.1, read as the reverse complement.
TCTAAATTCTTTTCAGAAGTCCTGCATTATTTCTACAGTTACATTCCTAATTTGATCTTCTCGAGAGCTCTGCTTTTCTGTGTTATCAGTTTCTGTTATTGTGGGGTTGTGGGAGCTCTTTGGTCCTTTGTTGTTCCTCCTTCCCATGATTTCAGAAGTTTGTGCCTGTTGGTTTTGATAGGTTTCTCTTAGTCTCTAGGTGTCAACTGGTATATGCAAGGCAAGTTGTATTGTATTCAACAGTGGAGGTTGAGTAAGGAGAGAAGTGAAGGAGTACATGAAAGACTAAGGTAAGGTCTCAGGGCCAAATAGAATTAGAGTATGAGTTTCATAAGGTAGTATATACTATAGATTAGAGATAGTAAAAATGTAGTAGTATTCTAGTAACCAATGTAGAGTTTCTGGTAGAGTGATATGAAGTGGATTTAATATAAAACAAGGGAGAGATAAAAAGAAGAAAAAAGATAGAAAAGGGATAGAGAGAAGAGAGTACATATGTACAAGGGAAGAAGCATGGGAGAGGGTTTGGGAAGAGGGTTAACAAAAAACCCAAAGAAAAAAAATACAGCCAGGCATATACTTTCACACACATACAAAAAGAACAAAACACCAAAACAACCCCCAAAACAATTTTTTGCAACTCTACAAATAAATGACTATTCAGCAGATAAATACTCTATAGTCTTTCTCTGTGTAGATACTGAGTTCCACCAGCACCTTTCCTGCTGTGATTCTGTTTCTCTGAGTCTTTCTCAGTCTATGAAGATGGTTGGTATCATTGGGACTGGATTTAATATTGAGCAAAGGTCACCCTCCATGTTTTCCATAGATTTGTAGTCTTGGTCTCTCCCTGCCTCTGTTGGTGGTATATGCCTCTGAGACCAAACTCAATGTAGGAGTCTCTGTTCTCCACAGCTAGCATTGGGCTAGTCTGATTTCTCCCTGTTCACCACAATTAGGAGGGAGGTCTGTGATGTTCTCAGAGATTCTACTCATTGGGTTTAGTATTAAGTGTAGGTATCCCCCCACACATTCCACTGATAAGAGCCTGAGTCTGTCTGAGCTTCTAATATGTCCAATAGCAGAATCAACTCCCACCTTTTCCAGGTTCTTCTTTGGTCACCATGATTTCACTTATGGTGTTATTGAGGAGCCCTCTGAATCTCTTAAGGGTGTGGTAATCTCAGCCGCCACTACTCTTTCACTGGGTTGTATTGCACAGTCTCAGACCCAGGAAGTTATCTGTGGCTGCATGAGACCCTGGGGACACAGGGTTGGGCATTTTCCCATAGGGAACTGCAACTTCACTTAAGGTATTATTGAGCACCACTCTGGGTCTCTAGAGAGTGTGGTACTCTCTGCCAACAATACTCCTTTACTGGGTTGAATTGCAAAATCTCAGAACCAGGGAGTTTATCAAAGCTGCGTGAGTCCCTGGGGGTGCAGCACTGGGATTTCTCCTGTGGGAACCACAGTTTTACTTACAATTTTGGTGCACACTTGTCTGGATCTCTGGTGAGCATGGTGAGCTTGGTTGCTGGAAGTTTTAGCTGGTCTTTGCACAGGAAGAACTGATGAATTACAACTGACTGCTCTGCAGCTGCTCACTTCTGTTCCTTGTTTTCCTTTTTGTTTCTGGAGTCTGGTACTGTGAGGCAAGATGGCACCGGTGTGGCACCCATCACCCCAAGGTGGGCGGGTTTCTTTTCTTTCCTCTGGTTGTTCTTCAAGTCTTATTTTTCTCTGTCCTTTGTATATATAGTCTTTATTCCTTTGCTGATAGTGTTTTCTGGCTATGTAAAGTGCTGGTTTTTTTTTTTTTTTTGGTGGTACTGGAAACCCTTCTATCTCCAGGCTACACTCCCAGACCTATTTTATATTTTTATTTGGAAACAGGGTCTCTTAAGGCAGCGAGGCTGGCTTTGAACCAGCACGATCCTCCTGTCTCTGCCTCCCAAGCACGGGGATTACAAGCGTGCGCCACCACGCCTGGCTTAAGTGGTGTTTTTGAAGCAATGGAGATCGAGTGTCAGCATGACTCATAAGCGCTGCTTCTCTTGGTTGCCATCTTTCTAGTATAACTTCATGGTTAAGTTCATGCTATGCATTTTTGGCAATAATACCATGAAATCAACATTGTATTCTTCTCAGTTAATCATATCATAGACACATGGTGCCAATGTGTCTTATTATTCATGATGATAACTTTGACCACTTAATTCTGATGTCTGCCAGATTTATTTCACCACTGTAAAGTTATTATTTTTCCTTTATATTATTAAGTAATTTCTGGGACAATACTTGAAAGCTATATAAATATCCTCTTCTGATCAAACTTTTTCCAATAGTTTTACATCTATTGATGATACTTATCTGAATCACTATTTACTGTGTTGGTGGCAAAATGATTTTGAAAACTCTATTACTTTTCTACATTTCTTAGTTGACATTCTATTGCAAGGAGGAATTTTCTCTTCTTCCATATTTACTTACTCATTTGTTCATGTGTTTATATAAGCATAGACTCATATGGATTCTCATTTTACTCATTGAGTTACAGTCAGTTACTATTGTATATTATTATTATTTTGTGGTATTTGGAATTGAAACCAGGAGCACTCTACATCTGTGATACATTCCCAGCCTTTTAAATTTTTTTTTAAAAAAACTTTGAAACAGAGATGGGTGTGGTGGCACATACTTGTAATCTGAGCATTTGGGAGCCTGAGGCAGAAGGATCTGTGTTGGCAGACTCATACTTAATGAGGCCCTTTGCAACTCAGTGAGAACCTGTTTCAAAGTAAAGAATAAAAATATGGCTGGGGGTGTAGCTTGGAGGTAGAATGCCCCCTGGGTTCTACCTCCAGTAATAGAAAGAAAACCACTTTGAAATAGGGTCTCATTAAATTACCATATTCTGACCTTAAACCAGGATATTCTTATCTCAGCCTCTCAATTACTGGGATTATAGGTTTGCACCATTATGCCTGGTTACTTACTGTTTATTTTGATGCTCATATTGGCCCAAATTTGGTCAGTAGGAGCCCTTTACTATGGCTCTTGTATTCTTTTGAAATGTTCACTCATTCTTTGAGAAATTTCTTACTTTTTGGCTCAATAAGATGTTCTAGGCTCATCTTGTACTTTTTCTGTTCAGCCCCAGAATCAGCCATTTTTACCAAAGACCCCTGGTTACTTTTCAGTGGGGAATAGTATTTTATAAACCAATTCACTTTTCTTGTGAGTACAATGATGATATTGTAGTACTGTTTGAAATGGAGTTCTTGTTAAAAAAAAAAGCTGTCTTCTTGGAATTATGCATGTATATTTCTCATATTGGGTTTGGAGAAGGAAGTGTAGGATTGTTTTTCTGTGCATAATCCCACTCTCTGTACAATTCCATATCCTCCCCCATCATCATTATCAGCAATAGTAATTCTGAAGTATGGGTGTTAGTGATAGTAGCATGAAAATAGGATTTTGGGGAGGCCGAGACAGGAGGATTGTGCAGGTTTGAAGCCAGCCTCAGCTACATAGTGAGGCTTTCAGCAACTTAGTGAGATCCTGTTTCCAAATAAAATATAAAATAGGTCTGGAAGTGTAGCCCAGAGGTAGAGGGACCCTGGGTTTCATTCCTAGTGACATACACAAAAAAGATTGAATTTTTCTTATTTCCTGAAATAGTCACTTATTTTTAGAGGAGTTTTATTTGGTATTCTTATGAATTTGTGGGAGAGAGTAAGTAGGGAAGAAATGGTGGCTAGATCCAAGTTGAAGAGTCGTCTCCCAGACTATGGGAATATGCACTCACCAACAGTCTGGATATAGTTTTGAGTTAAAAGCAGAGACACATTTCAGGAGATTTCTTTCTTGGAGATCAGATCAATGCAAAGGAACAACAAACCTATTCCTTTGTACTAATACCAACACCTAAAGGCACTTGAACTTTCTCCTTTCATTAAAAAAATTATTTACTTATCTAAAAAAAATTTGAGTATATGATACTGGAGATTGGTCCCAGGGGATATTCTACCTCTGAGGTATACTACCAATCCTTTTATTATTATTATTGTTATTATTATTATTATTATTATTAGTAGTAGTAGTAGTAATTATTTTGAAACTAGGTTTCGGAGAACCTTGCTAAGTTTCTGAGGCTGGCCTCAAATCTGTCTTAGCATCAAGTACTGAGATTACAGGCATGTGCTACCAGGCCCAACTGTTTTTTTTCTACTTTCTGAGGACATGAAAATGAAGAATAGTCATAGTTGGACCTCATTGCAAAACTTAGCTAGAGACTAGTAGGATAAGCCTGAACAGCTCATGCAAATCAATTTAAAATAACTTTACCTTTGATCTAAAGAACTGGAACTATGGCCTTAGTAAATCTATAGTCTGTACAGTGTTTTTTCCCCTAGTTTTCCTATAACTTTTCTTAAAGGGAGCTGGGGAGAAGCTCACCAAGTGCTGTGTGCATATATGTCACTATCACTATGAACTACATTAGGAAGTGAGACTACAATGCACCATTAAAATATATATAAAAAGAATTTTATTTGTACAACATAATTATACATAATAGTAATATTTAAAGTGATTCATTCTTATATACATACATTTCTTGCTGTGGTTTCCCCTAACAAAATCCTACCAGCCCCTTCTCCTTCCCCATATATGCTAGTCAAGAAATAAAACCAAGAATTGGTAATAGTGATGGCGTCGAATTTAAAAAAAAAAAAAACTTCTGCAAAACAAAAGATTATGGTCTTAAACAACTAATCTGAACCAGGTGTTGTGGCACATACCTATAATCCCAGCAATTGGGAGGCTGGGACAGTAGGATCACAGGTTCCAGGCCATCCTCAGAAACTTCACAAGACCTTGTTTCAAAATAAACAAGCCGGGCTGGTGGCACACGCTTGTAATTCCAGAACTTGGAAGGCTGAGAGAGGAGGATCTCACAGATTCAAAGCCTGCCTCAGCTACTTAGTGAGGCTCTCAGCAACTTAGTGAGACCCTGTTTTCAAATAAAATATAAAATAGGTCTGGGAGTATAGCTTGGAGGTAGAAAGCCTCTGGGTTCTACTTCCAGTACCACACACACACACACACACACACACACACACACGCGCGCGCGCGCGTGCGCGCGCGCACACACAAACAACCAAGCAAGTAAGCAAGCAAACAAGCAAAAAGTAAAAGGGCTGAGATGTAGCTTAGTTCAATCCCCATTGACACATACAGAAAAATAAATAAAAATGGAACTTGGCCAGCTAATGGCCATGGCTTTTTCTTCCTCTTAACTGGTAAATAACTGAATCTAACTAATGTGCAAAATTGATGTTTGAGCTCAGAGGCATTCTACCTCTGAGCTAGACCCCCAACCCTTTTTATTTTTTATTTTGAAACAGGATCTTGCTAAGATACCAAGGCTGGCCTCACACCTTTGCTCTTTTGTACACTTATTTTTATTTTGTTTTATACTTTTATTGGTATACTATAGTTCCAAATCATAATGTAGTTGATAATGATAGTGCGATACATGCACACAGCACATGGTGTCCCTCTCCACCTGGAGTCCCTCCCCACTCTCTCTACTTCCCCATACAACATATTGAGATTGGCATTGGCATTCTCACATATATACATAATATCAGTGGAAGTATTTTCTTCCTTAATTCTCCTCCTCCAGGCCACCTCTCTTGCTCCATTGGAGTATCTCCTCTATTATCTAAAGTCATGCCCAGATCCCAATTACCCACTAAACTTCCACATATAAAAGGAAACATATGACCCTTCACTTTCTTTGACTGGCTAATCTCACTTAGCATAGTGTTCCTCAGGTCCATCTATTTTCCTGAAAATGACATTATTTTGTTCTTCTTTAATGTTGAGTAGTATTCCATTGTGTTCATATCCCATAATTTTATAATCCATTCATCTATTGATGGATACCTAGGTTGATTCATAATTTGGCTATTATGAATTTATGTTGCTATAAACATGGATAAGCAGGTATTGCTCTAATTTTCAGTTCTCAGTCCTTTTGGAAAGATACCTAGGTGTGGTGGATCCATTTCCAGTTTTTTGAGGAGTCTCCACATTGATCTTCATAGCGGCTGCACTAATTTGCAGTCCCCACCAACAGTGTAGAAGAGTTCCTATTTTTGCCACATCCTTGCCAGCATTTATTGTTCTTTGACTTCTTTATTTATTTTTAATTTTTTATTGGTGCATTATGTTCATATATCATATTTGGGTAAAACACTTGTGTGGACATACACGTACACATCACTCATTTAGCCCCTACCAATTTTCACCCCATTCCCTCCCTGTCCCTCCTTCCCTTGCTTGGCTTAGTTGACTTCGATATGTTTAAATACATTGTGTGTTTTAGAGATTTTCCTCTTCCCCCTCCTTTCTCCTCCTTTAGGTTGCCTTGTTTGCTCCTCTATAGGATTTCCTTTTTCATCTAGAGTTCCTCCTATGACCCATTTCTCCCTAACTCTCACATATTAGGGAATGAATCTGATTTCTTATTTTTTGTGACTGACTAATCTCGCTTAGCATAATGTCCTCCAGTTACATCCATTTCCCTAAAAATGATGTAATTGAGTTTTTTTTAATGGCTGAGTAAAATTCCATTGTGTACATATCCCACAGTTTTGTAATCCATTCATCTATAGATGGACATCTTGGCTGGTTTCATAGTTTGGCTATGGTGAATTGTGCAGCTATGAACATAGATACACATGCATTAGTTTGGTAGTTTGGTTTCCTATCTTTTGGGTAGATACCCAGAAGTGATATTGCTGGATCAAATGGTAGATTTGTTCCCATTCTTCTGAGGATTCTCCATACTGTTTTCCAAAGTGGTTGCACTAATTTGCAATCCCACCAACAATATCTTAGAGTTCCCACTTCTCCACATCCATGCCAGCATCTGTTGTTGTTTGTATTTTGAATGATTGTCATTCTAGTTGGAGTTAGGTGAAATCTCAGGGTAGTTTTGATTTGCATCTCTCTGATTGCCAGTGATGTTAAGCATTTTTTCGTGCATTTATTGTCCATTTGAATTTCTTCTTTTGTGAAGTGTCTATTTAGTTCATTTGCCCATTTTGTTATTGGATGCTTTGTTTTCTTAGTGTTGAGTTTCTTGAATTATCTGTATATTCTAGATATTAGTCCTCTATCAGAGGGGTAGGTAGCAAAAATCTTCTCCCATTCTGCTGGCTCTCGGTTGAAGTTCTTGACAGTTTCCTTTGCTGAACAGAAGCTCTTCAGTTTCATGCAATCCCACGTATTGATTCTCCTTTTAATTTGTTGTGCCTTTGGGGTCTTGTTGAGAAATTGTTTATCTGTGCCTATGTGTTGCAGTGTTGGACCTATGCCCTCTTCAAGGAGCTTCAAGGTCTCGGGTTTAATTTCCAAGTATTTGATCCATCTTCAATTGACTCTTGTGCAGGGTGAGAAAATGAGATTAATTTCCAATTTTCTGCATATAGTTAACCAGTTTTGCCAACACCATTTGTTGAACAGGCTATCTTTTTTTCCAGTGTATATTTTTGGCCCCTTTGTAAAAAATCAATTGGCTGAAAGTGTGTGAGTTTGTTTCTGGGTCATCTATTTTGCTCCATTAGTATATGTATCTGCTTTTGTGCCAGTACCATGTTGTTTTTATTACAATGGCTATGTAGTATAGTTTAAAGTCAGGTATTGTAATTTCTCCTGCATGTTTTTTTTACTGAGAACTACTTTGGTTATTCTGGGCTTCTTGATGATTGCCATTCTAATTTGAGTTGATGGAATCTTAGGTTAGTTTTGATTTGCTTCTCCTTTATTGCTAATGATGTTGAACATTTTTTCATGTATGAATTGGGCATTTGCATTTCTTCTTTTGTGAAGTATTTATTTAGTTCCATTGCCCAGTTTTTACTGGAGTGTTTATTTTTCTAGTGTAAAGTTTTTAAAGTTCTTTGTCTATTCTAGATATTAGTCCTCTGTTAAAGTAGTAGCTGGAAAAGATCTCCCATTTTCTGTGATTTCTCTTTAGACCCTTGATGGTTTAATTTAACGAGCAGAAAATTTTTAGTTTAATGTCATCACATTCATTAATTCTTGCTTTAATTTCCTAAGCTTTGGGAGTATTGTTGAGGAAGTTACTACCTGTGCCTATATGTTGGAGTGTTGAACCTATGCCCTCCTCCAATAGCTTCACAGTGTGTGGTCTAACTGCCAAGTCTTTGATCCATCTCAATTTTATTCTTGTATAGGGTGGGAGTTAAGGATTATTTCCATTTTTTTTACAAATGGAAAGCCAGTTTCCTAGCACCATTTGTTGAAAAGCCTGTCTTTTCTCCAATGTATGTTTTTTGCATCTTTGTCGCAAATCACTTGGTTATAAACATGTGGATTTGTTTCTGTATTTTCTATTGTGTTCTGGTGACCTATGTATCTGTTTTTGTGTCAGTGCCATGCAATTTTTATTACTATAGCTCTATAATATAACTTGAATTATCAGGTAATTGCCCCTTGTACACTTTTAAATACACAGTCCATCTACTTGGTCTGATTTAGTCCTTGTGGGCATAATACACAAATAATCCAACAAACACAAACACCACCTGAAATGACAATGAAGAAAAATGTGTACAGACTGTGCTCCTTACTACTCAGGCTTCTTTAAGCACTCTTTCCAAATCTTCAAACAGAATTTTCTAATCTGAGATTCAGAATGGGCTTGGAAGAGTTGGCAAAACCCTTGAAATTTTATGAACACCCTAAAACTGCAAGGCAGATTATTTCCCCCTAAGAATAGAGTCTACAGTTTCCATCACATTCTAACAAAATAGTTGCTGACTTTTATTTAGTTCTTATATTTGATAAATGAGAAAAGAGAGGCTCAGCGTGGTTAAGAAAATTGTTTGAGGTCACCAATCAATTAAATAGTGGAAATGGGGTTTAGACAAAGATGTGTCTGGTTGCGAAGTCCATGTTCTTTTTATCCCCCACACTGTGCAGAACTATCTCAAGGGGTTCTATGGCCTTGTTTTAGAAGCTTCCTTTAGAGGGAATTTCTAGCACTGATAACCCACCTGAGGAAATTAAGCTAAGTAGACTCTAGTCACTGCAGGAACATCAACTGAAGGCACTGTAACAATGTAGAATTTATCTTACTTCTTCCTTGACCATAGGATATCTATTAAGAAGATGGCAATACATGAATAAAAATGAGTAATTACAACTTGTCAACTTTAACTATTGCCTAATAAGTTGGTAGATGTGGTCCATAAAAGGATTATGACCTTTAAATATAAATTTTAATGAGCACATTGCTAGGTTACAAATCTCAATAAATATATTTACACATAAATTATATATGTATTTATATATTCCTGAGAATAAGGCTTTGAGGGAACATTTGCTGAAAAACATGACTCCTACCATAGTTTTAATAAGCAAGTATTCCCTATAGTTAGAGATGTCTTAGGAATATTTAAATAGCACAGTGACAATAATAATAAAGTTACAAATCATTAGTAATTTATCTTGGGGAGCATTTCATTTTAATTTTTGGTGCTGGGGATTGAAACCAGGGGCATTCTGCCTCCCAGATATATCAACAGCCCTTTTTGTTTTGGAAGAGGGTCTCACTAAGTTGCTGAGGCTGGCATCAAACCTGAAATTCTCCTGTCTCAGCCTGTCCAGTACTGGAATTACAGGTATGTGTCAACATGACCAGCTTGGTGGTCATTTTAAAGGCCCCTTTTCAGCCGAGAATGGTGGCGCACGCTTGTAATCCCCGCGCTTGGGAGGCAGAGACAGGAGGATCACGTAGGTTCGAAGCCAGCCACGCGCGCTGGCTTAGGAGACCCTGTTTCCAAATAAAAATGTAAAAATAGGTCTGGGAGTGTAGCCCAGAGGTATAAGGGCTTCCAGGAACCCCAGTACCACCAAAAAAACCCAAAACAAAACAAAAAAGCCCCCTTTTCTTTTTTAAAAATAATTACAAATATAGCAAATATGGGTGTGAATAAAATAGATTTGAACAATACAATGTATAGAGTACAAAGTAAAACCTACCTTCCTATCCTCTACACAGAAATGTCTGTTGAAAATTTTTTTCCTAAGGGTTTATAATTGTGTGTATTTGTGCATGTATGTTAATGGGTGTGTTTAGCTTAAAAACAAAAGTAAAATATTCATATATAATGTTTGGCAACTTACTTTAACAATATCATTATGGAAAGTAGGTGCATGCCTATAATTCCAGTGCTTAGGAGTCTGAGATAGAAGGACCACAGGTTCAAGGGCAGGGTGCAGTAATTTACCAAGACTCAGTTTCAAAATAAAAAGTAAAAACGGCTGGAGGTGGAGTGCAGAGGTAGAATGTCCCTGGGTTCAATCCTCAATACCACACACAAACAAATATTATCTTGGACACATAAATACATTTAAATTTATTTTAGGGCATTCTATATTTAATTGTAAAGATGTACATTATTTAACCTACCACTGATGGATATTAAAATGCTTCAGTTTTTGTAGTTATGAATGAGGCTATAATAAATTTCCTCATAATATATGTATACATCTTGGTAAACTGGGATTGCAATTTCATAGGACATATTTCCAAGGATAGAATTTCTCAGAAAAAGCACATAAGATTTTTATTTATTTATTTATTTATTTTAAAAAACTTTTTATTGGGAACACTAATACATTGTTGGTGGGATTATAAATTAGTGCAACCACTTTGGAAAACAGTATGGAGGATCCTCAGAAGAATGGGAAAGAACATAACATATGATCCAGCAATACCACTTCTGGGTATATCTCCAAAAGAAAGGAAACCAAACTACCAAATTAATGCGTGAGCATCTATGTTCATAGCTGCACAATTCACCATTGCTAAACTATGGAACCAGCCAAGATGTCCATCAACAGATGAATCAATTACAAAACTGTGGGATATGTACACAATGAAATTTTACTCAGCCATAAAAAAACACAATTACATCATTTACAAGGAAATGGATGGAATTGGAGGCCATTATGCTAAGTGAGATTAGTCAGTCACAAAAAATTAGAAATTGGATGCTCTCCCTAATATGTGGAAGCTAAGGAGAAAATGGGTCATAAGAGGAACTCTAGACAAAAAAGGAGATTCTATAGATGGGCATAAAAGGTGACCTGAGAGGATGGGAGGGGGGAAGAGGGACATTCTCTAATGCACATGATGTACTTGAACAAGCATATCAATGTCAGTCACCAAGACAAATATGAGAAGGAGGGAGAGGAAGGGCATGGGGTAGGAATTGGGTAAGGGCTAATTGGTTGATGCAATAATTTTCAATCCCACCAACAATATATTAGAGTTCCCACTTCTCCACATCCTCTCCAGCATTTGTTATTTGTGTTTTGAATAATTGCCATTCTTGTTGAAGTTAGGTAAAATCTCAGGTAGTTTTGATTTGCATCTCTCTGATTGCTGATGATGTTGAGCATATTTTTCATGTATTTAGTGTCTATTTAGTTCACTTCCCCATTTTTTTTGATTGGATGATTTGTTTTCTTAGTGTTGAGTTTCTTGAGTTCTCTGTATATTTAGATATTAGTCCTCTATCAGAGGAGTAGGTGGCAAAAACCTCTTCCATTCTGTTGGCTCTCAGTTGAGGTTCTTGATAGTTTCTTTTGCTGTACAGAAGCTCTTCAGTTTAATACAATCCCATGAATTGATTCGCATTTTAGTTTCTTGTGCCTTTTTTGGTATTGTTGAGAAAGTTTTTATCTGTGCCTATGTGTTGCAGTGTTGGACCCATGCCCTCTTCAAGGAGCCTCAAGGTCTCTGGTCTAATCTCCAAATTTTTGAACCATCTTGAGTTGACTCTTGTGCAGGGTGAGAAAGTGGGATTTATTTCCTTTTTTCTGCATATGGTTAACCAGTTTTGCCAACACCATTTGTTGAACAGGCTATCTTTTTTCCAGTGTATGTTTTTGGCCACTTTGTCAGAAACCAATTGGCGGTAAGTGTGCAGATTTGTTTCTGAGCCTTCTATTCTGCTCCACTGGACTATGTGTCTGTTTGTGTGCCAATTCCATCCTTTTGTTATTACTCTGCCTTTGTAGTGTAGTTTGAAATCAAGTATTTTGATGCCTCCTGCATGGTTCTTGTTGCTGAGAACTATGTTGGCTATTCTAATTTTTGTTGTTGTTCCAAATGAATTTTTTTAGTGGTACTGAGGTTTCTGGAAACCCTTCTACCTCCGGGCTACACTCCCAGACCTATTTTATACTCTTTTAAAGTTTGGAAACATGGTCTCTTAAGCCAGCGAGGCTGGCTTCGAACCTGCACAATCCTCCTGTCTCAGCCTCCCAAGAGAAGTGATTACAAGCGTGTTCCACCACGCCCGGCCCATATGAATTTAAGGACTGGTTTTTCTGTCTGTGAGGAATTACCTTGGTAATTTAATGAATCTGCAGATCACTTTTGGAAGAATGACCATTTTGATGATAATATAGGTTTTTAAAAGTTAAATTGATTCATTATTGTTATGATTTATTAATTTAACTTTCATTAAAATAAATTTGTTTCTTAAAGTTAAATTAATGCGTACATACACAAAAAGTTAAAAGTATATAAAGACATAAATCTAACGTCTCCTCTCATTTCAATACTTTATCCCAAGTGCCCCTTCCTAAAAGCAACTATCAATGTCTTGGGTATACTTATAGAAAAATGTAAATCTCATATTTACACACAAAACTTCTTGCCTATCTTTCAAGATTGTGGTCATTATATGTATTCTTTTCTGCATTTAAAAAAATACTCATTGATGCATTTTAATTATACATTATTGTGAAGTTCAAAGTGATACAAACATACATGCACACAGTAATTGATGTATTTTTTCACATCCCACCCCACTCTCCCTCTCCTTCCTCCCCATACATGTCAGTGCGATTGTTAATGATACCTTCATATACAGACTTAAGATTATCTGAACTATTTTCTTCATCAGTCTTCCTTTTCACCTCCCACTCTCCCCTAGTCCCCTCCCACTATTCTACTGGTCTCTTTTCTCATTTATCTGAAGTCTCTTGTGTTTCCTATTTTTTCTCTGGCTTCCATATTTGAGAAAAATCATATGATCCTTGACTTTCGAAAAATGGCTGATCTCACCTCACATAATATTTTCTAGTTTCACCCATTTTCTTGCAATTGACATAATTTCGTTCTTCTTTATGGTTGAGTAAAGCTAATTTGTGTGTATATACCACCTTTTCTTCATCCATTCATCTGTTGATGGACACCTAGGTTGGCTCCATAATTTGGCTATTGTGAATTTTGCTTAAACATGAGTATGCATGTATTACTATAGTATGCTGACTTTTAATTATTTTTGAAAGATACCAAGGACTGATATTGCTGGGTAGCATGGTAGTTTTATTCCTAGTCTTTTGAGTAAACTCCATACTACTCTTCACAGTTGTTGTACTAATTTACATTCCAATCAATAGTGTATAAAGGGTTCCTATTTCCTCACATCCTTACCAGCATTTATTATTGTTTGTGTACTGATGATTCCCATTCTAACTGAAGTTAAATTAAATATCAGTGTAGTTTTGATTTTCATTTCCCTGATTGCCAATGATGCTGAAACTTTTTAGGTATTTGCTGTTCATTTTTATTTATTCTTTTGAGAATTGTCTATTCAGTTTAATTTTTATTTTTCAATTTTGTTATTTGTGTTTTAGTGCTATGTTTTTTGAGTTCTTTATATGTTCTTGATACTATTGCTCAATAGGAGGAGTAGGTTAGAAAATTTTCTTCCATTATATAGGCTCTGTCTTCAGACTCCTGATGTTTCCTTTGCTGTGCAGAAGATTTTAAATTTGATAGAATTTCATTTATTAATTATCAGTTTTAAATCCTGAGCTTTGAGTATCTTATTAAGGAAGTTTCTACCAGTGCCAATGGTCCTATGTTTTCTTCTAGTTATTGCAAAGTTTCTGGCCTAATTTCCAGGTATTTCATCCATTTTGATTTAAATTTTGTGCAGGTTAAGAGATAGGGGCCTGGTTTCATTCTTTTACATATTGATATTTAGTTTTCCCACCACCAGTTGTTAAAAGGCTCTATTTTCTCTACTCTTTTTGGCTTCTTTAAAAAATCAGCTGGTTATAAGTCCGAGAATTTGCCTTCGTATCTTCTATTTTATATCATTGGCCTACGTGTCTTTTTATGTGCCAATAACATGCTGTTCTTGTTACTATTACTCAGTAGTATAATTTTAAATCAAGTATTGTGATATCCTCAGCATGGTTCTTATTGTTCAGAAATACTTTGGCTAGTCTGGTTGTTTTGTTCTTCCACATGAATTTTACAGCCATTTTTTTCTAGTTCTGTGAAGAATGATATTGTGGTATTTTGATAGGAATTTGAATGGTCATTTTGACGATATTTATTCTGCATCTGTTTTTAAGAATGCATATCAGCTGGGCATGGTGGTACACGCTTGTAATCCCAGTATTTGGGAGGCTGAGACAGGAGGATTTCAGGTTCATGGCCAGTATCAGCTACTTAGTGAGGCCCTTCACAACTTGGTGAGACCCTGTTTCAAAATAAAGAATGAAAAATAGGACTGGGGTTGTCGCTTGGAGGTAGAATGCCCCTGGGTTCAATTCCCAGTATCACATAAAAAAAGAATACATTTCAGAGATAATTCTATATTAGAAATTATAGAGTTATCTGATTATTTTGGGACGTGGGCTTCTATAACATATTTTAAAACTCCTTTTGAAGGACTCTTGTTTCCAGTTTTTAGCTATGACAAAAGTGAAAGATTTATTAAAAGTAATGGGCAGTGGGAGAAACATTTTGAAAGAAACATTAAGAACTAAGAAGACACTAAAGACCATTAAGAACATGCTAAAGTTTCTCTTTAAGTATGGTGAGCATAGTTTCCTAATCTCAACCCAGACACATGATCCAATAGAGAATTTGTTCTGAACTGTGAATGTATGAAGATGATGAGTCTCATAAGGCCATGCAGAGTAAATTACTCTTCATTATACATTTGAAAAATACTCTCTATTGAAAAGAATAAAACAACATGAATTAAATCCATCTTTGGAAATCTACACTGTAGTAAAACAAAGTTTTCTTCTATTTGTGTGGCTATTGATTAGCTGAGATTTATTAATTAATCCAATGTTCCAGCTGTTTTGGATTACTTTATGAATTGACCATTAAAATATGTAGAGATAGATCCCATAGTTTATTTACTTTATAAAGGCCTTTGTTCAGCCCACTATTAATTCCTCTATCCAATTGACAGTGCTTATATAAAAGGTTCCATGATGATGGACTCTCTATATAAAAGGCAATTTGGTCTTGCCCTTGCACATCAGTTTTTTGTGCTATCCTCGTTTTTCATCACAAAAGCATAAGCTGTTTGTAAGTTTGTTCCTTATTTGTACTCTCGTGAACAGAGTGACATTAGTCTATAGATTCAGAAATGGAGGCACTAGCCTGTATATCTCTTTTTCTATTGCAGGATTCACTTTTCATATCCTTGCTTAAGAACTAAATGCAGACACCATTTTGAAAAAAAATCCCTATCATCTTAAAGATGCTCATTTCATATTTTTTTTACCCCATGAGCAGATCTGTTTGTGGCAATTTCTGGTCACCATTAACTCTCAGAAATCTAATCAACAGATTGAATTATATTTACAGAGGTCATGATTAATGGCAAAACCAGATGCAATATGTAGGCTAGAACAACACACAGATTTAATATGAGGTGATATACCCAAATCACAACCAGAATTTGGGACCTTAGCAAATGCTCTACTTAATATTCTGTTGGCAGGTACATCTGCCACTAAATGCCTCATAAATATTCAGTTACTCTATACCTCTGTGCTCCAGCTTCCAATGATTACAATAATACAATTTTGTCTAGAGTGAAAGAGCAAATGGCAATTAAGCCCACAGGTCCTTGTGAATTGGCATTTATAACATACTGAGACAGCAAGACTCATGTAAATAATTTGTGAAAATGATTTCTGGTTCTCAAACAGGAATAGAATGCATATGGCAAAACGTTGAATCCAGACCCTCTGGTGTCTGTCCAGTACAAATGAACATTTGGTTATTGCTCAAGTACTTGGGCAATGTGAACTTCTACATTTGCTTTTTTGTACTATGGATTGAACCCAGGGACATTCTACCTCTGAACTACATCTCCAGACCTTTTTTACCTTTTTATTTTTTACTGTTATTTTTGTCACAAATATTTTGGATATCAAATGTTTTTTATAAATGTTTTTAAAATTTAATTTAATTTATTTTTATTGAAAGTAAATGGTATGCATTTAATCTGTACTTGGGGCCCTCCACCCCCCATTTTCCCTTCCCCCCTCCTGACAATTAAAAACCAGGGTAACCTTGATATATTCATACTTTTATACATATTCGGAAGTAGCCCCTCTTCAATCAAGTTCAGCCTTCTTCCTCTCCTAGCTTTCCATTCAAACTTTGCTGTTTTTCCCTTCCATTATCTGGAGTCCCTCTGGTATCCCCAATGCTCCCTAGTTTGGGCATATTAGAGGAAACATATGTCCCCTTTCTTTCTGTGCTTGGCTGATCTCACTTAACATAATGCTCTCCAGGACTTTCCATCTTCTTACAAATGACATGATTTTGTTCTTCTTTATAGCTAAATAGAATTCCATAGTGTGTATTTCCCATAATTTTGCAAATCATTCATCTGTTGATGGGGACCTAGGTTGTTTCCATATTTTGGCTATTACAAACTGTGCTGCTATGAACATAGGCATACACATGTTGCTCTAGTTCTCAGATTTCAACCCCTTTGGAAAATACCCAGGAGTGGTAAAGCTGGATCATATGGTGGATCTAATTTTTGAAACAGGATATTGTTAAGTTGTTAAATTTGGCCTTGATTTTGTGATCCTTCTGTCTCAACCCCCAAGTACTGGGATTACTGTGACCAGTTTACATGTACTTTTATATTTTACTTTTTTTTTTTGCAGTACTGGAACCCAGGGGCATTGTACCTCTGAGCTACACCCCCAGCCCTAATTTTTAGTCTCTTTATTTTTGAAACAGGGTCTCACTGAGTTGCGAAGGACCTCGCTAAGTAGCTGAGGCTGTCCAAGAACCACGATCCTCTGGTCTCCCTCCCAAATGCTGAGATTACAAATATGCGCCATCACCCCGGCCTTACATTTGCTTTTTTAATTATTTATTTATTTAATTTATTTATTTTTAAATTTTTTTGATGGTACTGGGGGTGAGACCCAGAGGCTATCTACCTCTGGGCTACACTCCCAGACCTATTTTATATTTTATTTGGAAACAGGATCTCACTAAGTTGCTGAGAGCCTCACTAAGTAGCTGAGGCTGGCTTCAAACCTGTGTGATCCTCCTGTCTCAGCCTCCCAAGCGCAGGGATTACAAGCATGCGCCACCAAACCTGGCTTACATTTGCTTTTTTAAACTGAAGTTTTTATTGGAGTTATTGTATATTTACTTACAGTTGGAGATTCTGTACAATTTGCCTAGTTTCTGTCAGTGGTAGCACTTTAGTGTAACTGCCAGAATACTGAGACGGATACAACGGAGACTGATACAACACACTAGTCTTATTCAGATTTTACTAATTTACTTGTGCTTATTTATGTGTGTATTTATTTCCTATACAATTTTATCATTGGTGTATGTCTGTTTCTCCATCACCAGAATCAAGATGCTGAGCAATTGCTATAGTATAATGTTAATTTGTTAACATCATGTTGCACCTTTTTTTTGCTATTGGAGATGGAACCCAGGGCATTCTACCTCTAAGCTACACCACTAGCCCTATTTTTTATTCTTTATTTTGAAACGGGATTTAGCTCAATTGTGGAGGGCCTTACTAGGTAGCTGAGGCTGGCCACAAACCTGCAATCCTCCTGTCTCACACTTCCACGTCTGGAGCATGTGCAACCACGGCAGGCTCCATGTTACACTTTTAAAATCACACTTACCTCCTTCCATCCATCCCACTTCATTCCCAAATACCTAATCCCCAACAATCATGAATCCATCCTCCTTTTAAAATTTTTAAAATAATTTCAAGAATATTATATAAATGAAATCATACAGTATGTGACCTTTTAAGATTTACTTTTATTTTTTTTGCGGGTCTGGGATTGGAACCCAGGGGCTTTCGACCTCCAAGCTATACCCCCTGCCCTATTTTTTATTCTTTATTTTGAAACCAGGTCACACTGAGTTGCAGAGGGCCTCACTAAGTAGCTGAGGGTGTCCACAAACCGTGATCCTCTGGTCTCAGCCTCCCAAATGCTGGGATTACAAGCGTGAGCCACCACGCCCAACTAAGATTTACTTTTTAAACTAAGCATTATACTCTGGAAAATTATCCAGGTTGTAACGCCTATCAGTAATTTGTTACATTTTATTGCTGATTAGTATTCTATGGTATGGATGAACTATAGTTTTTTGTTGTTGTTCATTAAATTTTGCCATTCACCTGTTGAAAAATATCTGGGCTCATTCCATTTTATCTATTACAAAAACCTGTTTTGAACATAATCTGTAGTCCCTTTTATTATTTTTTTTTCGTGGCTTATTGGATTGAGTCTAAGTTCTAGTATTACATGAAAGAGAGTAGTGAGAGTAGACACTCTTGCCTTGTTCCCAATCTTAGTGGGAAAGCATTTGCTCTTTCACCATTATAGTTGATGTTTGCTGTAGGATCCTTGATGATCCTTTTTATCAAATTGTATAAATCTCTCTCGCTAAATTGCTGAGGGCTTTTATTATGAATAAATGCAGGATTTTATCAATGTCTTTTCTTTGTCAACTGATGTAAGCATAAGATTTTTCTTATTTAGCTTGTTGATTAACTGAATTTTGCTGATTGATTTTCCCATGTTTATCCAGCCTTGCATATCTACAATAAATGCCACTTGGTGATGATATACAATTCTAGTACATTGCTGCAATCAGGTAACAAATGTTTTATTGAGGATTTTGGCTTTAAGTTTAAGAGAGATATTATTCTGTGATTTTTTCTCCATAATATCTCTGCCTCATTTAAGTATCAGCATAACATTAGCTTCATTAAGCACATTTGGAAATGTTCCATCCTCTTCTCTTTCTAGAAGAGACTGTATAAAATCGGTATTTTTTGCTGTTTCTTTTTATGAAAAACTCAGAGAATTTCACTTTTAATAAAAAGTTATTGATTTGTGTAAAGAAAATTAAGTTAATGCTGCCCTTTTTTGTGGTACTGGGGGTGGAACCCAGAGGCTTTCTAACTCCAAGCTATACTCCCAGACCTATTTTATATTTTTTATTTGGAAACAGGGTCTCACTAAATTGCCAAGAGCCTCGTTAAGTAGCTGAGGCTGGCTACGAACCTGTGCAATCCTCCTGTCTCAGCCTCCCAGGTGTGGGGATTACAAGCGTGCGCCACCATGCCCGGCTAAATGCTGCATTCTTTAGCAACATTTAGTGGAGGATCTTTTATGTACATTTGTAATAGGGCAGATTACAAATCTTTTTTTAAATCTTAAATCATGTACCAATATTTTGGTTGAAATTGTGTAGGATAAGTTAAATGCATTCTATTATTCACCATCATGAGTATATTTCTGTAAACATAGTTATGTTGAAATAAAATTTTAAAAAGCAAAAAATAAAAAATAAAGTTATTGATGCATTGTAATTATATATTAAAGTGAGGTCAGAATGGTAGAAAACTTCAGTGAAATTTGCATCTGAGCCTGGAGATTTCTTTTTGTAGAGCTTTTAAATTACTAGTTATGTCGAGCATGATGGTTCTTGTAATCCCAGTACTTGGGAGACTGAGACTGAAGGATTGCAGGTTCACGGCCAACCTCAGCAACTTAGGAAGGACCTCTGAAATTTAGTGAGAACCTATTTCAAAATAAAGATTTAAAATAGGGTTGGGGGGTTGTAGTTCATAGGTAGAATGCCCCCGAGTTCAATTCCCATTACTGAAAAAAAAATACTAGTTCAGCTGGGCGTGGTGGTGCACACTTGTAATTCCAGTACATGGGAGGCTGAGACAGTAGGATCAGAGGTTCATGGACAGCCTCAGAAATTTAGTGAGACCCTCCACAACCTAGTGAGATCCTGTTTCAAAATAAAAGTATAAAATAGGAATGGGGGTATAGCTTGTGGTGGAATGCCCCTGAGATCCATCCCCAGTACCACAAAATAATATTACTCCCTTCCTTCCTTCCTTCCTTCCTTCCTTCCTTCCTTCTTTCTTTCCTTCCTTCCTTCTTTCTTTCCTTTTTTGTGGCACTGGAGATGAACCCCAGGGACATTTTACCTCAGAGCTAGGCCACAAGCCCTTTTTATTTTTTTTAAATGATCTTGCTATGTTGCTGAGACTGTCCTTGAACCTGCCATCCTCCTGTCTCAGCCTTCCAGGTACAGGGATTCCAGGCATGTGACACCATGCCAGATTCAATTTCTTCAATGATTATGGGTTATTCAGGTTATTTATTTCATCTTGGTTTAGTCTTGGTAGTTTATAATTTTTAAGGAGTCATTTATTTGACTCTTAACTAGTCAAATTTAACTAGTCATGTATTTGACTATTACCTAGTCAAATTTGTGAGCATCAACTCATTCATTGTAAGAATTGCCTTATTATTTTCATAATGGCTGTAGCAGAGTGTGGTGGTATCTGCTGTTTAATTTTTTATTGTGGTGATATGTAGCATTTATACTTTTTATCTTTATCAGTCTTGTCAGTGATTTATCAGTTTTATTGACTTTAAAATATGTTAATGGTGCATTGTAGTAATATATTGTAGTGAGATAAAGAGTTATATATTCCTATGTTCATACAACATCTCTGGGTGAATTTCCCTATGAACTTCACCCATCCTCTTTTTCTTCCCTTCCCATGCACGTTAGTGAGATTGGTAGTGATTTGTTTATGTTTATACAAACATATCATTAATTGATGTCCTTCCTCAAGCCTCATTTCCCCCTCCCACAATTATGTCATTTGCAAGAAAATGGATACTAAAGAATATCATACTAAGTGAGACTCAATCAGACTCAGAAAAACAAAGGACACATGTTTTCTCTAATATGTGGAAGCTAGAGGGAAAATAGGAAAGGGACTTTATGAAATGAGGAGACCAGTAGAATTGTATTATTTTTTAATGAATCAGCTTTATTTCATTGACTTTTCTTTACTTATTACTATATTCAGTGTAATTATGTTCTTTTTAGTTATTTTAATTTTACTATTATTTTAATATAATTTAATTGGTACATTATAACTATGTATCATAGTAATATGCAAAGTGATATATATTCATACACATCACTTTCTGTATTTCCCTCTGCATCCCACCCTCTCCATACATATATAGTGAAATTGGTATGGATACATTCATTCATGGACAGCATTATTTGAACTGTTTCCTTCATTAGTTCTCCTTTCCCTCATCTATCTCGCTCATCCAATTCCCTTCTGCTATTCTACTGCTCTTTCTTCTCATTTGATTGAAATCCCTTTTGTTTTCTATTTTCTCTCTAGCTTCCACTTGTGACAGAAAAAATGTGGCCTTTGGTTTTCTGAGTCTGGCTGATCTCACTTAGCATACTATTCTCTAGTTTCATCTATTTTCCTTCAAATGACATAACTATGTCCTTCTTTAAGGATGAGCAAAATTACATTGTGTGCATATCCCATGTTTTCTTTTTCTTTTTCTTTTCCTTTTTTTTTTTTTGCGGTACTGGGGATGGAAACCAGGGGCATTCTACCTCCAAGCTACACCTCCTGCCCTATTTTTTATTCTTTTTTGAGTTTTTTGGTACTGGGGGCAGAACCCACAGGCTTTTTATCTACCTTCAGGCTATACTCCCAGACCTATTTTATATTTTATTTGGAAACAGGGTCTCACTAAGTTGCTGAGAGCCTCACTCAGTAGCTGAGATTGGCTTTGAACCTGTGTGATCTTCCTGTGTCAGCCTCCCAAGCGTTGGGATTACAAGAGTGCACCACCACACCCTGCAGTTATTATTTATTTGGAAACAGGGTCTCACTGAGTTGCAGAGGGCCTCACTAAGTAGGTGAGGCTGTCCGCAAACCGTGATCCTCCGGTCTCAGCCTCCCCAATGCTGGGATTACAAGCGTGCACCACTATGCCCAGTTTATACCACATTTGATTCATTCATCTTCTGACTTTATTGTGTCTTTTCCTCTTCCTGCTTTGGCTCTGTCTTGCTCTCTTTGTCCTAGGTTATTGAGATGAGAGATGAGAGATGAGATTATTGTTTGGGAAGTATTTTTTAACGGTACTGGAGATGGAAACCAGGGACATTCTACCTCCAAGCTATACTTCTGGCCCTATTTTTTATTCTTTATTCTTGAAACAGGGTCTCACTGAGTTGCAAAGAGCCTCATTAAGTAGCCGAGGCTGTCCGTGAACCGTGACCTTCAGCTCTGCCTCCCAAATGCTGGGATTACAAGTGTGCACAACCACGACTGGCTGGGAGTTTTCTTCTTTTCTAATGCATGCATTTAGTGCTATAAATTTCCTCTCAGTGCTGTTTTAGTTGTGTTGTATTTTATCTTCATTTAACTCAGTTGTTTGTGTGTGTGTGATACTAGGGATTGACACCCAGGATTATTATAACTCTGAGCCACATCTTCAGCCCTTTTATGTTTTGTTTTGAAACAGGGTCTCACTAAGGTTATTGAGAGTCCTGTCATGTTGCTGATGATGTCCTCAAAACTGAGGTTCTCTTGTCTCATCCTCCCTTTATTCAATTTATTTTGCTTTCTGAAGTATTTTTTTTTTACTGAAAATAAGTGGTATACATTTAAACTGTGCTTGGTGCCTTCTGACCCCCCACCCCCGTTTTCCCTTACCCCCTCCCAACAATGAGTATCTAGGGTATCCATGCTATCATTCTTTTACACATGTTAGGACGTAGTTCCTTCATTAATAAAGTTCAGCCTTCTACCTCGCCTATCCTTCCATTCAAACTTTGCTGAGATTTCCCTTCTCTTATCTGGAGTCCCTCTAGTATCCCCAATGCTCCCTAGTTCGGGCATATTAGAGGAAACATATGTCCCTTTTCTTTCTGTCCTTGGCTGATCTCACTTAACATAATGTTCTCCAGGACTTTATATCTTCTTGCAGATGACATGGTTTTGTCCTTCTTTATAGCTGAATAGAATTCCATTGTGTGTATTTCCCATAATTTTGAAATCCATTCATCTGTTGACGGAGACCTGGGTTGGTTCCCTATTTTGGGTATTACGAATTGTGCTACTATGAACATAGGTAAGCATATTTTGCTGTAGATCTCTGCTTTCAACCCCTTTGGAAAAATACCCAGGAGTGGTAGAGCTAGATCATATGGTGGATCTATTTCCAGTTTTCTAAGGAACTCCACACTGATCTCCATAGTGGCTGGACTAGTTTGCACTACCACCAACAGTGTAAAAGTGTTCCTCTTTCCCCATATCCTCGCCAGAATTTGTTATTTTATTTTTTTATGCTTGCCAATTTGACTGGAGTTAGATGGAATCTCAGGATAGTTTGGATTTGCATCTCCCTGATGGCTAATGATGTTGAACATCTTTTCATGTATCCATTGGCCATTTGTATCTCTTCTATTGTAAAGTGCCTATTCAGTTCAGTTGCCCATTTCTTGATTGGGTTGTTTGTTTTGCTAGTGTAGATTCTTTTTACATCTTTGTATATTCTGGATATTAGCCCTCTATCAGAGTGGTGGCTGGTAAAGATCTTCTCCCATTCTGTAGGCTTCCTATTTACGTTCTTGATGGTTTCCTTTGATGAGAAGAAACTTTTTAGTTTGATGCCATTTTTGCTTTAATTTCCTACTCTTTGGAGGTCTTGTTGAGAAAGATACTGCCTGTGCCTATATGTTGTAGTGTTGAGCCTATGCCTTCCTCTAATAACTTCCCAGACTCTGGTCTAATTTCTAAGTCTCTGATATGTCTCGAGTTGATTCCTGTGCACAGTGAGAGGTAAGGATTTAGTTCCATCTTTCTACAAATGGATAGCCAGTTCTCCCAGCACCATTTGTTGAAAAGGCTGTCCTTTCTCCAGCATATGAGTTTGGCCCCTTTGTCAAAGATTAATTGACTGTAGGTGTGTGGATTTGTTTCTGTATCTTCTATTCTGTTCAACTGCTCAGTATTCCTGTTATTGTGCCAATACCATGCTGTTTTTACTACTATTACTCTATAGTATAATTTGAAGTCTGGGATTGTGATGCCTTCTGCATGGTTCTTACTGCTGAAAATTGCTTTGGATACTCTGGGTCTTTTATTTCTCCATACAAAATTCATGATTGATTTTTCTTTTTTTAATTTTTTTATTGGTGCACTGTATTCATATATCATAGTGGGATACAAAAAAAAACTTTTGTAGACATACATGCACACATTGCCCAGTCAGCCCCCACCCGATCCCCACCCCATTCCCTCCCCATCCCTCCTTCCCATGCTTGGCTTAGTGGTTGACATCTAGTATTATAGCAATTTATCCAAAATTAAAAATGATAATCTCACATGTTTCATTTGTCTGATACCAAGCTCTTGATAACTTAAAGATAACATTTCAATATTTCTTTTTGCTTTCTTTCTTACCAGAGAATATTTTTTCTTTTTTTTCTTTTTTTAATTTTTTATTTTTTAAATTGCTGCATTGTAATCATACATCACATTGGAATACAAGACTTGAGAGGATATACAAGCACACATCATCCAATTAGCCCTCCTCCAGCCCCCATCCCATTCCCTCCCCCTCCCTCGATCCCATCCTTGTTTGGTGATTAACTTTGATACATTTGTTTATGTACCTCCTGCATTTTAAAGAGGCTCCATCCTCCCCTATTCCATACCCTCTGATTGGTCACCTTATTTGCTTTGTTATAGGGCCCTTTCTATAGCTCGACCTCTTCCTGTTGCCCCTTTCCTCCTAGTTTTTGCTGATTAGGGGAAGCATCTGATTTTTATTTTCTGCGATACTCTCTGTGCATGCCGCATTGCAAGTACCGATCCCACTCTTGATGGCCCCAGTAGTGGCCTGGCTACCCAGTGGACTGATCCAGACCTTGTTGGCTCAAGCAGCGGCCTTGCCTCATGGGAGGTCCTGATTCTGGTCTCGCTGGCCCCAACACCAGCCTAACCCCTCAGCTGGCTCCGATCCCGGCCTCGGAGGCCCCAGTAGCGCCCTTGCCTCACGGCAGACTCCGATGCCGGCCATTGGCCTCGGCACCGCCCTAACCCCTTGGTAGGTTCCGATCCCGGCCTCGGAGGCCCCAGTAGTGACCTTGCCTCAAGGCAGGCTTCGATGCTGGCTGCTGGCCCTGTCACCACCCTACCCCTCAGCAGGCTCCGATCCTGGCCTCGGAGGCTCCATCACCAGCCTTGCCTCACGGCAGGCTCCAATCCCAGCTTTGCTGTGTCCATCGCCGGCCTCACCCCTCGGCAGTCTCCAATCCGAGCACCCTCTTCGCCCAACCAATTGTCCCACGTTCTCGAGGGTGCGTGGTGGTAGCATTCTGCCTCTTGGGTTACTATTTCAAAGGTTCCAGGTGTAATGCATCAGATCTCTGCCTCCCCTGAGTACTGGCCACTGCCATTGCCACTGCTTCCACCATTTCAAATATTTCCCAAGCTCTTTTCCACTCTGAATGTTGTCCAGTGTTCCTAAGCATGTGTGACGGTAGCATTCGACATTTGGTGTAATTTCTCCCAAAAAAATAAGGTTGGTAGGATCCGATTCCTGCTTCTCCTGAATACAACTCTCCACTGCCATCATGGAGACCACTTTCAATACCGCCTTCCTCCTTGGTCTCCGCTAAACTCTCTCCTTACAGGTGATGTCCAGGATTCTTAACAATATAGAGAAACAGCAGTCCTTCTTCACGGGGAATGTTTCCATAAGTTCCAGTGCATTGGATAAGTTTTGTCTGCATCTCCAGTATCCTGGCATCTGCAAAGGCCTTCTTAACCCCTCTCCGATATTTTTCTTTTTTCTTTTTCTTTTCCTTTTTTTTTCTCAATAAGAGAAGACAGTATGTGTGGTTTGAGGAGGTAGTGGGATCAGGCACTCAGTAGCACTGTGACCCTTCCCGGTTTCCCCATGGGTCCAGCATGCTCCGTACTACTTCTCGTGGGGCCCAGAGTCCCATGACCTGGGCCCCGGCTGGTGTGCCCCACGTGATCCCCGCCTGGGACCCAGGGTACTGGGCCCGTGATTGATTTTTCTAGGTCTATGAAGAATGTTGTTCGTATTTTAATGGGAATTGCATTGAATCTATAGATCACTTTTGGCAGAATGTCCATTTTGATGATATTTATTCTGCCTATCCATGAGCACAAGAGATCTTTCCATCTTCCAAGGTCTTCTTCAATTTCTTTTTTAATGTTTTATAGTTTTTTTGTAGAGGTCTTTTACATCTTTGATTAGTTTATTCCTAGATATTTTATTGGTTTTGAGATTATGGTGAATGGAACTATTTTCTTTATTTCTTTCATTGTGGATTCATTGTTGGCATAAAGAAAAGCCACTGATTTCTTTAGGTTGATATTGTATCCTGCAACTTTACTGAATTGGTTAATCAGCTCCAGAAGTCTTTTGGTTGAGTTCTTTGGGTCTTCTAGATAAAGGATCCTGTCATCTGCAAATAAGGATAATTTTAATTTCTCTCTTCCTATGTGAATTCCTTTGATTTCCTTCTCTTGTCTTATTGCTGCAGCAAGAGTCTCAAGGACTATATTGAAGAGGAGTGATAATAGTGGGCATCCTTGTCTTGTTCCTGATTTTAGAGGAAATTCTTGCAGTTTTTCCCCATTCAGTATGATGTTTGCTTTGAGTTTGTTGTATATTGCCTTAATGATGTTGAAATACATTCCTTCTATTCCAGTTTTCTGCAGTGATTTTAACATAAATGGGTGTTGGATTTTGTCGAATTCTTTTTCAGCATCTATTGCTATGATGATGTGATTTTTATTCTCAGTTCTATTTATGTGGTGAATAATATATATTGATTTGCATATTTTGAACCAGCCTTGTTTTTCTGGGATGAAACCAACTTGGTCATGGTGTACTATTCTCCTCGTATGGTTTTGAATGCGTATAGCTAGTATTTTATTTAGAATTTTTGCATCTATGTTCATTAGGGCATTGGTCAATAATTTTCCTTTCTTGAGGTATCTTTATTTGGTTTGGGGATTAATATGATACTGGCCCATAGAAGGAATTTGGGAGAATTTGATCTCTTTCAATTTTCTGGAACAAGTTGTGAAGTATTGGTATTAGATGTTCACTGAAGGTTTTGTAGAATTCAGCTGGAGACCCATCAGGGCCTGGAATTTTCTTTGATGGTAGAATTTTTATCACCATTTCTATTTCTTTGCTTGCTATTGGTTGGTTTAGGCTTGCTATTTCCTCTTGGTTCAGTTTAGGTAGGTTATATGTACTTAGAAATCTATAAATTTCTTCCATGTTTTCTAGTCTATTGGACTATAAATTTTCAAAATAGTTTCTGATAATCCTTTGAATTTCTCCACTGTCTGTGGTGATGTCTTTTTTTAGTTCTGATTTTAATAATTTGAGTTGATTCTCTTTCTCTTTTGGTTAGGTTGGCCAGGGTTTTATCAATTCTAAGAACCAGCTTTTTGTTTTGTTGAGTCTTTGAATTATTTTTTGCTCTCTATTTCATTTATTTCTGCTCTGATTTTAATAATTTCCTGCCTTCTACTGGATTTGGGATTAGACTGTTGCAGTTGCTTTAGGTCCTGAAGCTGTGTCATTAGGTTGTTTACTTGGAGATTCTCTGACCTTCTTAGGTGGGCACTCAATTCTATAAACTTTCCTCTTACTACTGCTTTCAAAGTGTCCCATAGATTTTGGTAAGTTGTGTCTCTATTTTCATGTATTTCCAGAAGTTTCTTTATTTCTCCCCTAATTTTCAATCTTACCCATTCATCATTCAATAGTGTATAATTCATTCTATATGTATTTAAATAGTTTATTTTGGGTTTCCTGTTGTTGATTTCTACTCTCATTCCAATATGGTCTCAAAAGGTGCAAGGAATTTTATTGCATCTTTTGAATTTGCTGGTGCTTTCTTTGTGTCCCAGGATGTGATCTATTTTGAAGAAGGTTCCATGGGCTGCTGAAAAGAATGTATATTCTGTACTTCCTTGTTGAAATATTCTGCATATGTCTATTAGGTTCATTTGGTTTATAGTTTTCTTTAGTTCTAAAGAGTCTTTACTCATCTTTGGCATTGAAGATCGATCCAGTGGTGTGAGAGGTGTGTTAAAGTCTCCAAGAATTATTGTATTTGGGTCTATTTGGGATTTGATGTCCAGGAGGGTTTGTGTTACAAATGGGGCATAAACATTTACTATCATATCTTCTTGGTGAATTGTTCCTTTTAATAACAGGAAGTGCCCTGATTTGTCTCTTCTGATGTGTTTTAGCTTAAAGTCTGTTTTGTTGGAGATCAGTGTTGCTACCCCTGATCTTTTTTGGTCTTCATTAGCATGGTATATCTTTTTTCATCCTTTCACTTTCAGTCTGTGAATGTCTTTGGCTGTGAAACAGCATATACTTGGGTTATGTTTTTTGATCCACATTGCCAATCTATGTCTTTTGATTGGTGAGTTATGCCCTTTGATGTTCAGAGTTATTATTGAAATATGATTTTTGTTTTCTGTCATTTTGTGTTCTGTCTTCTGTTTAGTAGCCTGTTATTTCTTCTTTACTTAGACACCCCACAGATCTCCGTCCTCTCTGGTTCTGAAGTCGGCTTCTCTTTTCTTCTTTATGGTTTATTGCTTTAAGTATTTTCTCTACTGTTGGCTTTGAATTCATGAATTTTTTGAGATTCTGTTTATCCTGAAACACTTTTGTTTCTGCATCAATTTTCAATAATAGTTTTGATAGATATAGCAGTTTTGGTTGGAAGTTGTTTTCTTCCAGGGTCTGGATCATGTCATACCAGTCTCTCCTGGCATTCATGACTTGGGTTGTATAGTCTGGGGTGATTTTTATTGTTTTTCCCCTATATGTCATCCATCCTTTTGTTCTCACTGCTTTTAAGATTCTTTCCTTGGCCTCTATGTTGGTCATTTTGACTATTGCATAGCATGGAGAGGTCCTTCTTTGATCTTGTCTTAATGGTGTTCTGTATGTCTCCTGGACATGAAAACCCAAGTCTCTTTCCCTATTTGGAACATTCTCTGAAATTATTTCTCTGAAGAGATTATTAATGCCCTTGGTCTGTACCTCTATCCCTTCTTCCATACCTTTTATCCATAATTTAGGATGCTTTATGTTGTCCCTTAGTTATTAGATGTTTAGGTTTTGTTGCTGTAATGACTTCTGTATGCTGTCAACTGTGTTTTCGGTTTTGGAAGAACTGTCTTCTAACTGTGATATTCTACTTTCCATTTCATTTAATCTTCCAGAACTTTTTTTACTGTTGCTGTCTTTATTTTACTTACTGACTCTTTCATTTCATTCCAGACCTCCTTCTGATCCTTAGTGTTTCTAATTCATCTTTCATCTCCTGTAGACTTGTTTTAAATCCTTTCATCATATTGTAGATAAAGATTCGGAACTCCTCTTCTTGCATTTCTTGTAGGTCAGTATTCATGATTTCTGTTATCTCATCACTATTCCTATTTCTCATATTTTCAAGGTTCTCAGGCCTGTTTTTCTAAAGTCTTCCCATCATTTGTGGATATTATGTTTAATCCAGTCTTAGTAGTAATGATTTAGAAGAGTCCGCAGGTAAGCAGTACTTTTTCCAGTGGTGAGGGTTGGGTTATGGTCGAGTAGGTCTGGTGATGGGTGCAAGAGTCAGGTAAGGTAGAGTATATAATCAGGTTGGGGAAGAATTTAAGTGTACTAAGGTTGTATCAGGTTGAGAATGGGAGAAGATTAGATAATAGGACTCTTGTAGTTAATAGAATATTTAAGTATGGAGATGTGATAAACTTTGAGTATTAGTCAAAGAGATACAGTTAAGGGACAAAGAGAAAGTTTTGAGGGAAGATAATAGCTAGGCTGGAGTGGAGAATTTTGTAGGAGGAATGGGGGAAGGAGCAAACAAATACGAGTAAAATAACAAAATAAGATACAAAGGGTAACTATTATACATTAAATATAAACAACAACGACTACAAAAACAAAATTAAACAACCAAAAGAGAACAAATAGGATTAAGAAAGAGAAAAACAGGATTAAAAATAAAATAAAATAAAACAAAATAGCAACTGTGAGATAATAATGTGAATCAACCCAACAAGAAACCCAAATAAAAGGAAAAAAGAAAAAAATAAATACCAAAAAACAATAAACCACAAAAACACAGAAGCTGTAAACAAATAAAAAAACCGAAAAAACCCAGTCCTACTACTTTATGAACATGGGGCGGGTCAGTATAATTTCTGAATGTCTGATCGCTGTGATAGCTTCTGGAGTATATTCCAATATCTCTCAGTTGCTTGGAGCAACTGAGATATTCCAATATCTGAGTATATTCCAATATCTCTCAGTTGCTTGGAGCATAAGGTGTTGCTTGGAGCGACACCTTATGGCCTTGTGCAGGTATCCAGCCTTAAGTGCCTTTCCTGCGTTTCCCCAGTTCCTTGGCGCACAATCATCACACACAATTTTTACCATGTCCGGTGGTACTCAGTGAGTACATGCTGGGACCTGTAGCTCATCTGAGCTCACACTGTTACTTGGCAGCCCAGTCTAGGCTTTGGTGGGCTGGCTGCACCTCTTAGTCCCCCTGATTTTCTCTGCGCACATGGTTCCAAGTCGCTGAAGATCTCCCAATGCCTCTGTGGGTGCCACCTCTGGTGGGCAAATGGTGCCGCGCAGGTGCTTGGGTGACCTCGAATCTTAAGATGTCCTATGTCCTTAAGCTCTATGTCTGCTTTCAAACTCTTGTTTTTTTTTTTTCTGAAATTGCTGGGGCTGCCATGCCGTAGCCTGTTTGGGCTGGCAGCCTGTGGTGGCACCGCCAGCTGCCTGCTTCTGCAGTAGGACCTTCTGCTTGGTCTTTTGCAGTGTTGCAGTGGATCTCACACATCAGAATTATAGGATTTCTCCCACTGTAGTCCCTGGGTCTGTTTTGGGTCATAAGCTATAGTTATTTTATTTATTAACATGCTGCCTCCTCATTAGTTGTCTTTAATTTGTTTCAGCTAGTGAGATATGCTGCATCTCTCTATCACCATTTTTCTTCTGATCTTTTACTCAATTAAAAAAAATTTTTTTGAGATGTCTTCTTTGATTCATGGATTGTAGAGAAGTATGCTATTCAGAAATATTTTTGTGGTCTTTCTGTAACTGATTTATAATTTGATTTCATAATGGTCAGATAAACTGTGTTATAATTAATTTTTTTTACATTTGATGAGATCTGTTTTATGGCTCAGTCTATGGTATGTTGGGGAATATTACATGGGTGCTTCAAAAATATGTATTCTGCCATTGTTGTGTGGAGTGCTTTATAAATGTCAGCTAAATTGTGTTGATTGTGTTTTTCAGAATGTCTGTATACCTGCTGATTTTCTGTCCTATAGCTCTATCAATTGTTGACAGTGGGTTGTTGAAGTTCACGACCAGAATAATGGATTTATCTATATCTCCTTTTGGCTTATCAGTTTTGCTTTGTTGTTTGAGTGTGTATGCATATACTATGTCTTCCTCATGGATCTATCCTTTTATCATTACGCAGTGTTTCTCCTTGACTCAAATAATTGTCTTTGCTCTTATTCTACTTTATAGAATGTTAACATAACCACTTTTGCTTTTTATATATACTTTTATTGTTGCATTGTGATTATATACTATAGTGAGATTCAAAATGATACAAACATACATGCACACTGCATTTGTCATGTTTTCCTCTAGATCTCATCCTGCTCAACCCCCACCTCATACATGTTAGTGAGATTGGTAGTGATCCCTTAATATTTGGACATAGAGTTATTCAAACTGTTTTCTTCATCAGCTCTCCTTTTTCTTCCTTCCCATCTTCCTCCCCTAACCCCCTTCCAGTAGTCCACTATTCTCTCTTCTCATTTATGTACAGTTCCTTTTGTTTATTTTCTCTCTAGCTTGTCTTAAACTTAGTGTCTGCATGATTTACTTTCCCATCCTTTTACTTTCAACCTACTATATCATTACATTTGAATTACATTTTTGTAAACAGCAACCTGTGTGTTACTTGAACATATGTTAGGATTCCATTTTGATTTATTTTGATGCTTAGAGTTTATCTTTTTGTATAGTCTTCATAGTGGTTGTTGTTGGCATTACAATATATAAATGGGATTTATCAGAGTCTACTGGTATTGATATTTTATCATTTCAAGTGAAATATGGAAATCTCACTTCAGTTTTGTTTGACTTTCATCATTTTGAAATTTCACTGACTTGAATATCAGATAGTGCTATAATATTTGTCTCAGTCCTCAAAGGTTATTTATAAAGCTAACGAGGAAAAGGATAGTGCATTGTGCATTGTGTGTACCCATATTTCTGCTCCTTCCAGTTTTCCTTTCTTTCTGATGCTCCAAGGGTTTTTTTTTTTTTTTTGGTGGTACTGAGGGTGGAACCCAGGGGCTTTTCTAAATCTGGGCTATACTCCCAGACCTATTTTATATTTTATTTGGAAAAAGGGTCTCACTAAGTTACTGAGAGCCTAAGTAGTTGAGGCTGGCTTTGAAAGTGTGTAGTCCTCCTGTCTCAGCCTCCCAAGCACTGGGATTACAAGTATACACTACCACGTCCAGCCCAAGAATTTTTAAAATTATTTTCATTCTGTTTGAAGTACTTCCTCTAGCTAACTTTTTAGAGGTAGGTCTACTAGTAATAAATTTATTTGGTTTTATTTTATCTGATAATATTATTATTTCTGTTTCATTACTGAAGGATAGCTTTACTAGATATAGAATTCACAGTTAACAATTATTTTCTGAAGGCATTTGAAAAATGTCATGATACTTCTTCTGGCCTTCTTGGTTCGGCATGAGAAATGAGCTGTCCTTTGGATGGTTTCTCTCCTATAAGTAATGTGTCATTTTTCTCTTACTACATTCAAGATTTTTCTCTTTATATTTTTAGTTTTTGAAAAATTTAATTATAGTTTGTCTTGCCATGGATTTCTTTTGGTTTTACCCTGTTGGAGGTTCATTCAGCCTCTTGAATCTGCAGGTTTGTGTCTTTTGTCAGATTTATTATGCTTTCAGCCTTTATTTCTTTTAATACACTTTCATCTCCATTGTCTCCCTTTTCCTTTATAGGACTGCAGTGATTTGAATGTGGATATTTTGTTATGGTTCCACAGGTACTCAAGAATCCATTCATTTTTTTCAATTGGGTTTCTCTCTTTTGTTTCAGTTAGGTGAATTATATTGTTGTTTTGTCAAGTTTGCTGATTTTACCATCATCTCCTTTTTGTTATTGAGCCCATCTGTTGGATTTTAAAAATATGTTATAATCTTTTTTTCTGTTATGCAGTTTCCTTGTGGTTCTTCTTCATAGCTTCCCTGAGAATATTTTGTTTCATTTCAAGAGAATGTGTATTTGCTTGAGCAATTACTTTTATGATAGATGCTTTAAAATTCTTGTCAGATATTCCAACATCTGATTCATCTTGGTGTTGCCTTGAGTTGATTGTCTTTTTTCATTCAAATTATGATTTTCTGGGTTCTCGGTATGACAGGTGATGTTTTTAAATTGTATCCTGGACATTTTGTCAATTATGTTAGAAGACTCTGGGTTTTATTTAAAATTTTCATTCCAGCATGCAGTCATCCTGTTTTGGTTTAGCACACAGGTCTTGGCCTACTTTGTAGGCTACGCTTCCAAATACAGGTTAATTTTTAGAGTCTTTATAATGTTCTTTTGTCTTGGTTGGTTTATCTGGTGTCTCTGAGGCTCTAGCTGGTCCCTGATGGTGCTGCCTGGATGGAAAACAAAAGATATCTCCTCAGGACAGGCCCTTGGGTGTCTCACAATGAAAAAGGGGTGGAGTCATATTCCCTTTTTGATATCCCTTGGTGTTGATTTCCCTGTGTTTGGGAGAAGGAAAGGAGAATCTTGGACCAGTCTATTTGCTACTATTGGATCCCCCTTTTTTGTCCCCCTGACTGCCTCAGTGTCTTTGGTCAAGGGAGAAGAATCATGATATCACAGGGACAGAGTCTGTCTAGACTGGGTCACTTGCTATTAGGGGATCTTTTTTTCTCTTCTGTTTTCCTGACTTGTGTTTCTGAGTGGGTGTGAAGATTCTTGGGGCAGAAAGTGAAAAATAGTCATCACAGACAAGGTTCTGTTTAGCCAGTTTCTTGGTGGGGACAGGAAATTCAGATTTGGCAGGGATGGAAATATTTCTCTTGGCTACTTATTGTTATCTGGGCCTCCAATTGGTCCTACTTTCTGTCAATGTCAGTCTTACCTGATATCAGAGAGACTCCTATTTGATCCAGGACAGGAATGAGCCTTGGACTGGTTTATTTTGTCAGGTTAGGGATTGGGAAACACAGGGCCTAGTTGCCTTTTTATGCTCAGTTGGAGAAGGCAAGATGCTCACCACCATATCATTCCTCCACTCCTGGGGTCCGAAATCAGTTTATTTTCTTCTTAGTATCTTTCGTAGTTCTTCTTTGGTTGTATTTCCTACCATTTCCAGGACATATAGGTGTACTTAGTGGGGAGGCATGGGGAAATGTGGATGTATGTCATCTTATTCAGTTAGGAAATCTCCAATTGCTTTTCCTTATTTCTGGTACTGGTGATTGAATCCAGGGGCAGTCTATGTCTAAGCTACATTCCTAGCACTTTTTATTTTTATTTATGAAACAGGGTCTTGCTAAATTGCTGAGGGTTTTACTAAGTTGGTGAGGATAGCCTCGAACCTGTAAGCCTCCTGTCTCAGCTTCCCAGGTACTGGATTTACAGGTGTGTGCCACCTTGCTGTGTTCCATTTGATTTTAATATCAGTTTTTGGACAATAGAAGCATACACACACACACACACACACACACACACACACACGGTGAAAAAATGGCAGAGATGATACATCTAGCTTTGTAACTATGCCAATCACTTACAACTTAACATTTTATTTTCTTAGCAGCTTGGGCATTATATTCAATTGAGATATGTATATCATTTAGGGACCAAAAAAATCCTATTACCATTAATGTAGAAAACAGAAAGACCGATGAGGCATAAGTACAGTGAATCTCAGTCATTAAAAATGATAGGTGTGCAGACAATCTGAATTATTGAATTTAAGCAATTTGAATTTAATTTAACAAAATACTTATAGATTAAGATAAAATGACACCACTAAATAATAAAAAGTTTGTTAATTAGTTAATTGTGCCGGGAATGAAACTCATGAACATTCTTTCCTGAGTTACAGCTAGTCCTTTTTATTTTATATTTTAAACAGTGTCTCATTAAGTTGCTGAGGCTGGCCTCAAACCTGTGATCTTCCTGTCTCAGCCTCCCAAGTACTGGGATTTTAGGCATGCACCACTACACCCAGGTTTAAAGAAGTTTATATTCACTATAAGTCTATAATATTCACTAATGATCTTGAATATTTGCTAACCCATTGCACTGATTTGTAGATTTAAGGTTTGAAAATACCTTTAATTCCAATGGGCCCTGGTTTTGAAAAGCTACTGATGTCTGATTGGATTGTCATTATCTGAGATATGAAGGATTCTTGAAGGCAGATACTCTTTCAGGGAATGGTCATAATTTGGGACTACCATTGAGCTTCAATGCCCAGGCTAGCCAGTGTGCCTTAATATTTTAGTTTAACAGTGTGTTGCCTTCCTCTAAAGTCTATGTCTTACAAGCTATTTTGGATGATTGTTGTTTTTGTACTCTGCATTTGCGCAACTTGGCTTTTAGTATGGAAGCTTGTTCTTTCTTGGCTATATTGGGGGAAATCCTTTAATTTCTTTGTCTTGTGTTTAGGGTGACTCCATGTAAATTGAGGGCATTTATGGGTGCTATATAATTGAGGGCATTGTCACATACTGTCTTATTTCTTCTCTAAATGTTTGATTTTTGTGTGTGTACTACCGAGAATTGAGCCCAGGGGAATTCTACCTCTTAGCTACACACCCAGCTCTATTTTATTTTTATTTTGAAACAGGGTTAGGTTCATGAGTCTATTACTTGCTGTGGCTGTCCTCGAACCTGCCATCCTCTGGTTTCAGCCTTCTGAGTACTGGGATTACAAGCATGTGCCACCACACTCAGCTCTCATTGTTTTATCTGTGAAAATCTCTTCTCAACACTGCAGTTCTTTGGGCTTCACCTTTAAATGAAAGAATTGAAAACAACGTCTAAGTCTTGGTTTTAAAATTTTGTGATTCTGATGAATAAATATTTGAATCTATTAGCAATGACCTTAGAAGAAATAGCAGTCTTTTGGGGAAAAATCTCAACATTAAGCTGTTGATACAGCAGTCCTTCTGCAAAACAAACAAACAAACAAACACCAACTTTGCATCTAAAGGATTTTTTTGGGAAGTTTTCTGAAATATATAAACTCAGGATATAGGTTGAAATGGAGCAATGTAAGATGCATTATTTCCTAAGAGATCTCTGGTACTTAAAATGCTACCTGCTTGACATTTTTATTTTATTTTATTTTCTGAAACTTCTGTTCATTTTTGAGAGGCTTACTGGAAATGTTAGTACCAATAAATAGTTACATCGATGCCTCAGCCCTTTCTGATAAAATGATTATGTCTAACATCCATCCCAGAGTTTCCCTTTACTTGTTATGGTATACTCTAATAGTGCTCTTTGAATGCTACATCAAAGGCAATAACTTAGGCTTTTGTGATATTTAGTGTTTTATTGTTTGGCTGAAAAGTGAATGCAGCTCAATTACTAATCATTTGTAAAGCAGTTGGGGTTTTAAATCCTTCTATTTACAATTCGTATATTCAAAGAGAGTAATTCAGACTTTGGGATGATACATTTCTTGCATGTGCTGAAAGTGACACTTTGACAGAGATTTATTTCCAACACCAACTGGCTGGAATCAATACACTTACAAAAAATGGAAGGCACAATCTTGACAATTATTTTACTTGTACTTATGTACAATTAAAGGCAGAAGGCTTAAAATAAATATCATGTTGCTGAAATATACTGTTTTGTTGATAAAGCTTAACAAAATGTGAGTCTTGGACAATTAAAACAATGTTGTAAAATTGAGCAAAAATCACTTTTTGTAATAACTTTCCCCTTTTCCCTTATAGATGTATGTACTTTTATCAATTCCATTTATCCAGCTCTGAACCATGTGTTTTTCTTCTCCATAAGGCTGCCTTCCCAATTTTTCTATTTCTATGAATACTACCATTATACTCTCGAGTTTCCCCAAATCAACTCATCTATACAGTCACCGCAGACTTCATTTTACTTGCTAATGACCACAAAATCCTAGAAGACATCCTACACATACCCCAGAATTTCTGGATATGAAAAGTAAAAGTGATTTTAATGCTCAACACAGTGAAATTAGTGGATTCTTTACCACCACAATTATTCCAACATAATAAGTTATATACTTCTCAGGTGGATACTTTTGAAATACTAATTTCCCTAAGGTAAATATGTGCAATTTCAGTTCAAGTGATGTAAACTGGAGAAAGATTATGACTCAGCCTTGAATTTTACAATGCATCATTTTCATTTGGATGTTCCATTATCATCCCAATTCCATTTATCCAACTATAAACTGCATGTTTTTCTTCTCAATAAGGCTGCCTTCCCAATTTTCCTATTTCTATGAATACTACCATTATACTCTGAGTTTCCCAAAAGCAAAATTTGAGTTCTCTGGGGTTTTTATGTCTTCTGTAGCTCTTAAACCTCTTTGTTACTACTCCCTGCCAATTTTTCCTTTCTAATTTGCTTTCACCACATCTCATGCCCTCATCATCTGTGCTTATTCAGTTATCCTAAAAATATGCCCTGAACATCTGCCATGTGCTAGGCACTGCACTTGAGACTGAGGATACAGTGGTGAGCAATGATGGTGAGCAATGAAAGATGAGGTCTCATCCACACTGAGGAAGACAGACATTAATCAGCACAGCCAACAGGTGTAAAACTACAGCTGTCTTGAGTACAAAGAATAAAAGGTACATTTAAATATATTAGGTATATATTCAAATAGATTAGTTTGAGCCAGTTTTGGAGGTTGGGGAAGGTAGTCTTCCCCGAGGAAGTGATGCATGAGTTGAGATTTGAAGGATGATTAGGAGTTAATCGGATGAAGAAGGAGAAAGGCATTCTAAAGAGCTGCAAGAGCATGTTCAATGTTTTTTCATAGAAGGTCAAGCATTGGAGTACTAAAAAGAAGCTGTGGGCTGAAGTTTAGAGAATATGAGAGGGTTTTATCATGGACTGAGACTGAAGAGGTAGGTAGGAATCAAAACATGCATAACATTATCAGTCCTATTAAGAA
Organism: Muscardinus avellanarius; assembly: GCF_963383645.1. Classification (NCBI taxonomy): domain Eukaryota; kingdom Metazoa; phylum Chordata; class Mammalia; order Rodentia; family Gliridae; genus Muscardinus; species Muscardinus avellanarius. The sequence goes on along the minus strand of NC_137792.1, from coordinate 70,754,968 downwards.
ATTTTTTTCTTAGCAAGGTGTGGTGGCACATGCCTGTAATCCTAGTACTTAGGAAGCTGAGATAGGAGGATTACAAGCTCAAGGTCAGCCTCAGCAAATTAGTGAGACCCTCAGAAACTTAGTGATATCCTGTTTCAAAATAAAAAATAAAATAGGGCTGGAGGTGTTTCTCATTGGTCAAGTATCAAGTATTCCGGGGTTGATTCCCCAGTACCAAAACATTTCTTTATCCTATGAACCATGAAAAGCCACTAAGAGAGAGAGAGAGAAAGAGAGAGAGAGAGAGAGAGAGAGAGAGAGAGAGAGAGAGAGAGGAGTGATTTGATCATATTTACACTTCAAAATTATAATTCTGATTGCTCTATGAAACAGATCGGAGGAGACCCAAGAGTAGTGGCAGAGAGTTCAGTTGGAAGTGTATCACAGTAACCCAGGTAAAAGCTGATGGTAGCTTGGGTAGGGTGGTAAGTGATAAAGATGGAGAGACACTGGTGGAATCAAGATATATTTAGAAGATAAGATATATAGGACTCAATTATGGGTTGGTTATGATAGGCGAGTGAGAGAATGGAGGAGACAGATGGAAGAAGTTTGGGCTTGCATAATTGTTTGTATGCTGGTGCCATTTGGTAAACGAATACCAGAGAAGACCCAGTCTGGAAAAAAGGTAATGAGTTCAAGTTGATGGTATTTTGAGTTTAACATATTAATGAGTTCTTCAAGAGAGGATGTCAAGCAAGCAATTGGTTATAAAATGTGGAGCTCAGAATAGAGATGTTATCTAGAGATAGAGCATTGAAATTTGCTGGGCGTGGTGGAGCACACTTGTAATCCCCGCGCTTGGGAGGCTGAGACAGGAGGATCGCACAGGTTTGAAGCCAGCCTCAGCTACTTAGTGAGGTTCTCAGCAACTTAGTGAGACCCTGTTGCCAAATAAAATATAAAATAGGTCTGGGAGTATAGCCCGGAGGTAGAAAGCCTCTGGGTTCCACCCCAAGTACTACCAAAAACAAAACACATTAAAATTCATCTGTGTAGAAGTGCAAACTGAAACCCTAGGCATGAAGAAAAGATGCTGGAACAAATCCTTGGAGAGGTCAAATAGAACAATTCTGCAAAGAGTAGAGAGAAAAAATTCCCAAGGAAATGGAGACAGCCAGTATAGATAAACTTTATTTAAAGTATTTTGAGTGAAATGGGAAGAATAGAGATAGGGTAGCACCTGCAGGGGGATGAAATATTTTATTTTTTTACTTCACAAGACTAGAACATATATTATATCAGGAGGTAAACGCTCATTAGAGATGGAGGTACTAATTGACAATGTGAGGTTTCTGAAATGATAAGAGGTGACTGGACTGAAAGTACAGTTGAGTTTCTGGCTAATGATTTCAATTATTTCTTCCTTTGAAGTAGGAGGTATGATTTTCTGATGAACATGTTGGGGTGAAAATTACAAATAGGGAAGGTTTGAAAGAGTTCTTGTGGTGTAGGAGCATAAATTGATCAGAGAAAAGTGATAGGCTAGTTGGTCAGTGTGAAAGGTTCATTTGAGGTTGGTGATCATGAACTTAAGGAAATGGTAATTTATCCTCTTTTCTGATTGTACCCAGCAGGCTTGATTGCCCAAGTGCAGGTAGGGAAGAGGCAGATAGTAGAGCTGGCACAGAGCTGGTGGGAGGGAATGGGGCAATGCCTTTATCAGCCTCCAAAAACCTCTCTTCCTTAAGTTTCTTCCCATTCCTACTACTCCTGTACACCACCATGAAATTCATCTTTCTTAATCATTGCTTTAAATAAACTCATTTCTCTTACTTAAGTATATGCATCCTTTAGCTGGGCCTGGTGGTGCATGCTTGTAATCCTAGTACTTAGGAGGTGGAAACAGGAGGGTTGCAGGTTGGAGGCCAGCCTCAGTAACCTAGCTAAACTCCCAGCAACTTAGCGAGACCCTGTTTCAAAATAAAAATAAAAAAGGGTGGGGGTATAGCTCAGAGGTAGAATGTCTTGGAGTTCAACCCTCAGTATCAAAAGAAAAAAATGCATTCTTCCACACTGAATTTGTTAGAGTACAGATAATAACCTTGGTTTGAATTTCAAGTGTGAATCTGAGCAATTCTTGTGATCAGACTTCCTTCTTTCCTTCCTTCCTTCCTTCCTTCCTTCCTTCCTTCCTTCCTTCCTTCCTTGCTTTCTTTCTTTTTTCCTTTCATGCTGGGTATTGAACCTAGGAACATTCTATCTATGATGTACACCCTCACCCTTTTTACTTTATTTTTAAAAAGGGTCTGAAAACTGAGATCCTCCTAGATAGTGGGATTGTAGGTATGCACCACCACATCTAGCTTCATTTCTTCAATTCTAAAATGGGTATAATTGTAATATTTGACCTATGAGGTGTTTAGGTAGATTAAATGAGATAGTATGCAGCACTGTACTTGACATGTAGTAAGTATTCAATATATGAAAGAAGCTATATTACCTTCTGTCTCCTGTCTCTCCACTCTCCAATTCAGGTCCCATTCTAATCTGTCAAACTTTCTCACCATTATACAACATCATTTCTCAGAGGTATATGTCTTCTAAGAGAAAAACCTCATCATCATCTTGAAGCCAATTTTCCCCTTCCACTGCACTGATCTACTCTTTGCACTTGAGATATTTAGAACATGATTATATTTCATTACATGCTTTATGATAAACTTTATTATTTCATTGTGTTGCTTTAAAATGTTATTTTATCATTTTACAATGGTGTGCCACCAGGCCCGGCTTATCATTTTACAACGGTGTGCCACCAGGCCCGGCTTAGGCTAATGTTCTTAATCAGTGTACTACTCTAGTATGTGTCTCTTTTTAATAGTTCCTACATCTTTTTATCTCATACTATAGTATGGATGTCCTCCACAGTAACTGGGAAGTTACCTAATCAGGGTACTGTGAAAATTATATAAACATTTTAAATAATAGAAAATCATCTTTAAAATGAAATAATCAAGCAACTTGATTATGTCTGTGATACTTATCTCTCTTAAAAATGAAAAGAAATCATAGAACTTTTTCTTAAAGAATTGTTTCTGATTTCTTAAGCTTAATTCAAAATAACACATGCTTTCTGATTTTTTCAGTTGTTTCTGAAAATATGACAATTCAAGAAACAAGTACAACTCTTTCACAACAAATAGACTTGACAACCCCTTCCCAAATTACTGGAATAAATCCACAAAAGACTGTAAACTTCTCTACAGTGATGTCTAAAAGCATGGCTGTATTTGAGATAGATTATTCAACCATATCATATTCTGATACATCTCCAACTCTAAAAACAATGACTTCATCAAAAATTTTAAAGACATCTCTAGCTGAGACAGCTACATTTGTACTCAATGGTTCTTCTACTTCTGCAGTTATCTCTCTGCCTACCCAGAGTGCAGCCACACACACTACCACTGACTCCATGAACATAACCAAATCTCCATCTTCAGAAAGCACAAGGACAACAAAAATGACAGAAGCCATGGCTACTGAGACCTTCCATCCAACTATAGGTACTAATTTACTTTCTACATCTGGATTTACAAATAATTCCAAATTCCAAACTCCAGCAATTGAATCTCAGTCAACTGTTATGAATACAACATCTTTATTTTCAACTACTGAGACAACATCTTTGGTTACAACATTTTTGCCTAAACACAGACCCACAGATATTGCAGCATTTCCTAACTCCACATCTGGGCAAGAGTTTCTTATATCCACAGCTACCAGAACTGTACCTTGGTCCACAGTAGAAGAGACTTCAGTTATAAGTACGGACATTGGGACTGCATCAGCATTCCCACCCGAATCTCTGTTCATGTCCACAGATGCTCCAGTACAGTCTGTATCTCCTAAGAATGAGACAGCATCTGCATTTATAATGACTGATAGGGAAATAGCATTTACAGTTCATTCAATGATGCCTACTGAGACCACACCTACCTGGATAACAGTAGACAAAGAATCAACATTTACAAATTCCCAGGATGTATCTTTGCCCAGCATGGAGGATGCCATAACTACCTTTATGAAAAAAGAGACCTCTTCTATGGCATTTTCATCCTCTCTGATCACTGAAACTCAGAGTGTGCAGAGAATTACTGATGTCAAGAATACACATATGGCATTAAATCCTGGAATCACACTTGTACCTGTAGTGGCTGAAACTATGCTCTCCCCCATAGTCACGGGGCCTATATATAGTCAGAATATAACCACAACTGGTGAACACATGCTTACTTTTATTTCTACTAAATCAGCTTCTACATCCAAGGCATCTGAGTCAGGTTCCACATCTTTAACTGGAGAAACTGCCCATCGATTTTCCACCACTAGTACCACTTGGACTTCTAGACCAGGGCAAACTCTGCTGACTTCTCTGCAAACAACCAGCACACGTACTCTTGTGCCTAATGAAAATGTCACATTGGCATTACATGGGAAGAGTACTAGTGCAGACTACTCATCCACAAGTACTAATGTTTTCACCCCACCGGAAGCATCTGCTGAGAATAAGCCTACTATTAGCACGGAGACTGCTACGACCAGATATACAACAGCTGTATCCAAATTGACACCCATAAGGTTCTCTAACTTCTCCACTGTTTCTGGAACTACATCTTTAACCAAACTACCTGAGTTTAAATTCACCACCTTATTACCAAAAACCACCCCTATGTCCATGGTAGCTACAAATGAACTTTCTTCAACATCAACGGAGACTGTTGTTCTACCAGAAAATATAACATCTACCCTTGCTGGCATTAAACTGAAGTTTTCCACAGAAGAAATCACTCCCAAGTCCTCACAAATGGAAACAAATGGTACAAGCACATTTGGTGATATGATGGCCCCTGTACCAGAGTCTGCCACCACACAATTCTATGCTACTGTGACAAGAAAAGAAACAAATTCCCATCATCTTAAGAGAAAATCAACTGTAGCAGCAGTAGCTGATGTTTCTCAATTTTCAACAATGCTGGAATTGACAGATGAATCAGCACAAATGGTGACAGCTTCTGTCACTGTTTCTCCTTTTCCTGATACAGAAAAATTGACTAACCCAATAGATAATATAACTGCAAATACCGAGGTGGGAGAGAGTTGGCTTTCAATAAAACTGATGACAACCACACCTCAGAGTTCATATAATGGAACTTCAGAAATCCTTAATTCAACCTACAACTATACAGCAATTTGGACTTCAGAGATATCTGAAGGGAACTCAGCTCCATCTCCTACTTTTGGGAGAATGAAGACATTCCCTGAGCCCCTGAGTACTTCCACCACAATGTTAGGAGTGAATTTCACCACTACTCCTACAGACAGGACAGATGTGTCTTTGTCTGCTGGAATCTCCCCTCCCCTGACTGCTGCAACTCATTTCTCAACAACCCCTACACCTGTTACCCACGTGTCTTTACTGCCAGCCAATGTCACTGCTGTCACCTCTGCTGTCATCTCTATGGTAGGGTCTGACGAGACTAAGGTGACTATGTCTCAGCCTGTTACACTAGGCAGGAATTTCTCCACATCTCTTTTCTCAAATACACCCACTCTGTCATCAGCTACAATGACTACAGCCTTGGTGCCATCACTGATTCAAATGACCTCCACAACCAGGGATGCTATGCCTACCCACAGACACTCAAATTATACTTCAAAAGTCACAGTGATATCTACCATAATTACACCCACAGCAGTTCCAAATCCTACAGAAACTCTAGTCCCCTCTCTGAAACCTCTCACTCTTGTATCAACTAGAGATAAGACTAGCCTTCCCTTCACCTCAGCTAACACAGTAACTCCATCTAAACGCACTATCATCTGCTTCAAACCTTCCTCTGACAGCATTCCTGTCACATCCTCTACACATGGGATCTCAACACCATCGGCACCAGTAACAACTCCACCCATATCTCAAATGGAGGGAACTTCTACCCTTGTGTTTAGCTTTCCATATACTTTCAGCAATGGTGGAGACACTGTTAGCTCGGCTCTTGGCACCAGGGAGAACTCTGTTGTTGATGAGAACATGCCTTTGCACACCCCTGCCAACAAGCTACCTATCTCCACAAACACTGCCATTTCTCAGTCTTCCACTCATCTTGTCAACACCTCAGTCTTTACTCAGTTAGTGTCCAGTACCTCTACCTTATCTTCTGATAAAAAAGAGATGACCATCTCCTTGGGGGAAAGCCATAGAACCATAGAGGTGACAGAACTGTCCCAATCAGAGAATTTCTCTATTTCCTACTCCCCAAACACTTCATCTTTGGGAATGACAGATATGGGATTTTCTGAGATCATGGAAACTTCCAACCATCAAACATACTCACCTTCAGCAATTCCACCTTCAACTATACCTGATGGGATCTCAGCTTCATCTCCCACTTCTGAGGGTGCTCAGGCTATACCTACCACGACATTTAGTAATACAGTGGATATTTACAGTTCAGAAATGTCTACTAGTCTTGGGAAAACAGCTCTTCCTTCACAAGCTGTGACAATGACCACTTCTTTGTTTCCTGAAAGAGATAGCACAAGTGCCCTTTCAGTATATCCTCTCAGGACTGTAGGAATGGTCACAAGTCCCTTCTTTATGACTCGCCCTATCTCACAGCACCAGAATACTTCATTTGAAGATAATACAACTTCCAGGACAACCAGAATACCAAATCCTGTGCTCATCAGCACAGCTCTTTCACACTTGGCTTCACTTATGTCTCAACCTGAGATGACTTCAGTTGCTTCTTCTAGTTCTGAAAGCTCAGGGACTTTCTCTAAGTCCTTGTCTCCTTCCACAGCTGGACTGTCTGATGCCAATTTTACAGTGATTTCTATGGATATGATCACCACAACCCTTTTCACTCCAAATGTACCTACAATACTTCCTAGGGAAACCTCCGTAAGAACATCAATTCCTGATTACCAGATGTCCTCATTGCCAGTTAACATCACTCCTTTCATCTCCAAAAAAGTTGCAGATACTCCTGTGACACTAATTTCTATGTCTTCTGAAACCACACACCCAGAATGTTTGAAAAGCCCCTCTGCAGCCAATTCTGAGATATCCTCAGTGACAGTTAAAGAGTCCACTTCCTCCTCTGCTGCAGTTTCTTCTGACACTTCCACATCAATGGGTGCATTCTCTACTTTGTCTTCAACTACTCCTAGGACTACTATGACCATAGAAACATCTACATTAGATGTTGCACCCCAAACAAAGTCCGAGCCTGCTTCCAAAAGTCGAATGGTTTCATTTGCTCTCACTACTTCAGAAATGAAAGAAGTGTCCTCCATGATTACACCTATACCCACTTCCTCTTCAGAAGAGCTGGCTTCTCTTCCTATGAAAATCATTCCTGCCACTGTTATGTCTGGGCTAGTGTCTTCAGATGTAGGTACCACAGCCTCCTTTCTACTCAGTTCTAAAGACACAAAAGCTATTTCCTCCATGCCCAAGACTACGCTTTCATCCTTGCTATTGAGAACCCCACAGTTATCAGGAGATGAAACTACAACTCTGAGCATGTCACCTGGAATAACTAACAGCTTCCTACCTACTGGGAACAGTGCTAGAGTGTCAGATCTCCCCAATATTTTTTCCAGAACTCCTGTCCCTGCATATGTGCTTTCATCTATTCCTTCAGATCATCTTCAAACTTCCTTGAATATTCAGGTGGCCCCATCTTTGACTAATGTGAAGGGCAGTCTTGAACCCACCACCACTCACTTTTCATCTGACACAGGAAAGATAATTTCCTGGTCAGAAAACAGTTCCTTAACAGCCGCATTGACAAAAAGTGATACATTCTTGAATACTTCTGCTTTGTATCCTTTATGGACCACATCCAGTGCAACTACACCCTCTTTGATATCACTTCTGTATTCACCTCATGCTACTAAGGAGAATACTGAATTCTCTACCCCAAAAGTATCTCCTATTTCCCGAATGGTTGAATTTCCAGTTCTGGGAAAAAGAACCCCATCTAGTAACACCCAGTCTCTGATTACAACTTCCTGGAAAAGACTTGGAACTAAAGAGTCTCCATTTCCAATTTCCACCACCAGTCATGTGCCTACATCCAAAGTGATGCAGACTGAGACTCTACACTTTGTCCCTGGGTCTTTGTCAACATCCAAAGCTTCTCAGGCTGGACTGGTCTCTAGTGATGTCATAACAGTGTCATCAGCTTCCACATCAGGGATTCTTCCTACCTTTGGAATTTCTGAGAACCCTTTATTATCAACATCAGTGAGAACTATCACTACCACTTTGCCTGGCATTAAACACACAATAGAGGAAAGAACCACATCTGCAACTCATGAAGCCACACACCTATCAAATCCTTCTATAATCTCCAAAGCTACTATTTCACCCATGCTGACTTGGATCTTATCTAGTCTCCCTTCAAGTTCCACCCCGGCCACTGCATTGAATGTTCCTCATGCTATGACTTCCTTTACAACAGAGGTGTCAAAAGCCATAGATTCAACATCTGACATGATATCAATGAACCCAGTCACTAAGTTTACAACACTGCCCTTTACTACCAGAACTACCACACCCACCCAAACTACTCCTACCCCTATGCCAAGAAGCGTCATTACTGGCTCTCCAACTTCTAGCCCTGTGTCTGCAAAAATCACAGATGACAGTGTATACATTCCCAAATCTTCTGAGGCATCCTCCAGAGCCACTCTGACTGCCAACTCCAGGACTGCAACTCAACCTCCATATTTTAATGGGATGAGTATGTCACCTTCTACCACTTTTACTCTAGCTATTGGTTCCACATCTTTGCCTAACCCTACTAAAACATCTGCATGGAACAGAATCCCAGCTGCATCCACATGGTCTACTTTAGTTACGCCTAAGCCCACACAGGATTCCCTTGTAAATATAGTCACTACTACATCTGCTGCTACAGGAACTTCATTTCCACTCATATCTACTGGAATGAAGACTCCTTCTACAGCAAGTGTGTCTTCGCTAATCTCTGCTTCCTTTGAGAAAATTTGGTGGGACTCCACATCTCTTCTATCTACAGAAACACTGACTTCACCAATTGGAGATGAGTCCACAGGTACTATTTCTTTATCTGTATTTCCCTAACAGAATGTGTAAATGATGGGCTATGTGTTGTCTAAGGTGGTCAGTTCTCTGAGAACAGAAAAGAATGAAGAAGGGTACAGGTATTTATCATCTGCAGAGATACAGTGGGTACAATAACAACTTGTCAGAACAGGGGATTTTCTAGCCATGTTTCTTATCCTTATTGAAATATAATTCAAATGTATCTTTTCACTAAGTATGATATATATGTATGTATATACATACATATTTATTTATATATGGTACTGGGGGATGATCCCAGGGGCATTCTACTTCTGAGCTATACTCCAGCCCTTTTATTGAAGCAGGGTCTCATCAAGTTGCTGAGGCTGGCCTTGAAGCTGCATTCCTCCTGTCTTAGCCACCCAAGTATTGGGATTACAGGCATGTTCCACCATACCTGGTGATATTTCTTTTTCTAATGCTTATATTTTTATTGGTGCATTGTAGTCATACAGCATAGTGAAATTCAAAGTGATACATTCACATATGCACATCTTTTGGTGAGTTTCCCTCCACTCCCACCCTCTTCTCCCCTCTTCCCTTCACTCTACATGCTAATATAACTGATAGTGATATATTTATATAAGAACATAACATTATTTAGTCTGTTCCCTTCTTCACGTCTCATTTACCCCCTTATATTCCCTTCCCCTAACCCTTCCCTTTATTTTACTAGTCTCTCTCTTCATTTTCATGAATTGTCTTTTCCTATAGTTCATAGGGTTTTCCCTATAGTGAGCATTTATTCAACTTTTACCATTACAAAATAAAAATTTGATAGAATCCATTTAAGTAAGGAGGGCATAAGGAGAGAAAATCCTGAAGCAGAAAGCAAGGCATAGGGAGGAAAAATTTTTCTCCCAATGCAAATGATTTTGTGAGATAATGTTCAGCTTGACCATAGACTAGACTGGATGTCTATTTGCTAATGAAAGCAGAGAAATTGGGAGATTTGTTGCAAGTCTATCAACTATGTAGAACTCAGGGAGATGTCTAAATAGGCAAAGCAAAATAGGATGGTAATATTCTGTTTTGTTTTTGGATATGGAGCCAAATTTTTAGTTCCTGACCTTGGAGTTTAAAAAGCCAAATTTTAGGGATGAGAAATCATTTTTTGTTTGTTTTAAAATAGAGACCAGTTTTGATCAAATTTATGAAAGTCAAATAATTTTTAAATGAATATAATTAACCTCCTTAATTTTAATTACAGTTTCTTTCTACAATATTGAAATGAGCTTCTCTGTCTTTGATGAAGAGCCAAGGGCCTCTATTACTGGCATTATAAATGAATTTGTGAAAAATTGGGTAAGATACTCTTTTGAATATTTATGGTATGTGCAAATTTATGTGACAGAGTAGATAAAAACTAGACTTTACTTTTTCTATTGATAATCCATTTCACAGATAATTTATTTTGATTTTTCATTGCTAATCTATCTGCTCTGTAAGAAACACTGTGAGAATCTGTGCAATCTCTCTTTCCTAGTGCCAATGATGAAACATTTTATGTAAAGTAATTATTGTCATTTGTTTAGATCTGGGCATTTTTGCCCACTGACACAAATTCAGATTCTTTGCCAAAATTTCCTATTTGGGGAAAATAGGATAACAGTGATAACAAAGTCTATGCCATTGTATTTAAGCATCTTTGTTTTCAGCATTGTCACTTTTCTTTTTCTCACTATCAAAAGGAATGTTTTATTTGCCATTACATTTCCTGATAACAATACTAATGCATACTCTTTGTAAAAAATTCAGACATTGACATCTAAAACAGAAAGTAAATGTCCTCTTCTGTTGCTCCTTGCATTAAATTCTCCTAATAATCTAAGCTATATTATTTTAGATACTTTCTATACATATAACATTCTATACATATAACATTGATACATGTGTATTATTTTGCATAAATAATTGGAATCATACTAAGTATGCTACTCTTGAAATTGCTTTCTCCCTCCACTTAACCTTGTATCTTTTAAAATTTATTTATATGCTTCTGGGAAATCAACCCAAGGCCTGTTATATACTAGGCAAATGCTCTACCACTAAGCTGCATTCTCAACCTTTAATGATGCATTTTTTTAGGTTATTCATGGTGGTAAATATAGGTTTAGCTCATGCACTTTAACAGATACATAAAATTTTACTACATGGTTATAGGGTGTGCGTGTGTCTGTGTGTGCGTGTGTGTTTGTGTGTTGTTGTTGTTGTTGTTGTTGTTGTTGTTGTTGTTGTTGCTTTAGTTTTGGTCCTGGGGATTGAACCCAGGGACATTCTACCTCTGAACTATACCGGCAGCACTTTTAATTTTGAAACAGGGTCTTGCTAAATTGTTGAGAATAGCTTTGAAACTACCTTCCTCCTGTCTTAGCCTACCAAGAATTGGGATTATAGGCATGTACCACTGTGCCTGGCATAATGTAGTTATTTTTTTCTTCAAATACAGACTTCCATTGGTACAGATTCAGGTTGTTTTCATAGTCTCTATTTTTTAACAATTCTTTTGCGATAAATTATGGGGCAATTAGGTATTTCTATTTTTTTTTTTTTTTGGTGGTACTGGTGTTCCTGGAAACCCTTCTACCTCTGGGCTACACTCCCAGACCTATTTTATATTTTTATTTGGAATCAGGGTCTCTTAAGCCAACGAGGCTGGCTTGGAACCTGCGGGATCCTACTGTCTCCACCTACCAAGCACAGGGATTACAAGTGTGCACCACCACGCCCAGCACAATTGGATATTTCTATAATTAAATCCCTAGAACTTGAATTGCGAGGGATTAAGAGTCATAAATATTTTACATTTTAAGAGTTATCATTACATGGCCTCTCATATAGAGGATTCTGACATGCATCTTATTTTCAAGTGTGTAAGACATGATTATAAGTGCTTGAAAATGGGCAAATGAAGCTGGGTGTGGTGATGCACACTTGTGATCCCAACATTTTGGAGGCTGAGACAGGAGGATCATGGTTCAAGGACAGCCTCAGCTACTACTTAGTGAGGCCCTTTACAACTCAGTGAAACCCTGTGTCAAAATAAAAAGAATAAAAAATATGTCTTGGGGTGTAGCTCAGAGGTAGAATGTCCCTGGGTTCCATCCCCAGTACTGCAAAGAAAGGAAGGAAGGAAGGAAGGAAGGAAGGAAGGAAGGAAGGAAGAAAAGAAAAAGGAAATGGGCAAATGCATCAGTCTACTCAGCCTGCCTTGTGAAAATATCACAGATTGGGTTATGGGATTATCATAGTTATGGAGGCTAGAAATTCTAGAAGAGGCTAGTATTCTACCTCTGAGTTACATCCCAGCCCTTTTTATTTTATTTTATTTTGAAATAGGATCTTGCTAAATTTCTGAGGGTCTTACCAAGTTGCTGAGGCTGAGTTTGAATCTGTGGTCCTTCTGTTTCATCCTCACAAGTACTGGGATCACAGGCATGCAGCATAATGCTTGGCTTCTCTCTTCTTGTAAATATATCCGTTATACTGGGTCAGGGCCCCATCCTTTTGGCCTTATTTAACTTTAATTACCTCTTGAATGTTTCTATCTCATAATCTAATCAAGTTGAGGGGGTAGGGTTTCAATATTTGGATTTTGGAGGAGAACGGTTCATCCTGTAGCAGTGGGTAACATGTAAATTGGAAAACTGTGTGCAGGAGATGGAAATGTTGAACCAGGTTAATGATTCCATTGTCCCAGGTGATTTTTCTGGGTTAAAATAGAAGAGTGAGAAATGTGAACACTGCTTTTTTTTCTTTTACAGTTGATTTCTATATTTAAGGACAGTGAATTCTCTCTTGCTAATATGGCTATCCAGATTAAAAGCAGGTATGTGAATGACATTTTTGTGGATTGAAAAGCAATGTGAGAGCATCTTGAGTCTGCTCCTAACCAGCAAGGTTTTCTTTTTTATACGTGGAATTTAGGGGCTGCTATATTTTTAGTCATGTCTTCCTTTCTGAATATAAATTTTCTTTGTAATGAAGAGGAAATCTGTCTTATTACTGTAGGGCATAAAGCCAACAAGAGAACAAAACAGAAAATATAAGAAGAGGAAGCAGTGAGATTAAACTGAATTACCTATACCGATCCTATAATTTCTAAAATTCCATGGTTTTGTAACTGAATTTATTCATTACAGACATAAAAAGCTTTAGACAGTCAAGGCATGAGGACCTTTATAAGACCTTTTATTTTTAGGTGACGCATTTTGGGGAACTGGATTTTTTTTTTTTTTTGCGGGTCTGGGGATGGAACCCAGGGGCAATTGACCTCCGAGCTACACCCCCTACCCTATTTTTTATTTTTTATTTTGAAACCGGGTCTCACTGAGTTGCAGAGGGCCTCACTAAGTAGCTGAGGCTGTCCGCAAACAAAGATCCTCCGGTCTCAGCCTCCTGAATGCTGGGATTACAAGCGTGTGCCACCACACCTGGTGGGAATTGGAAATTTAAAGAAAATATAGAATGTTTAAAGTGGGGAATGTTGACTAATCTAAGACTTGCTTGAGGCACAGTCTTCAAGAGGTAATTGCAGTGAAATGGGCAGAAACTGATAGAATTAAGGAAATTATGGCAAAGGCAATTGGTCACCTGATAAGTACTTCCTTTGCTCTTCTGCTACACATACCCTAGTTCTGTTAAAGGGACACACCCCAAAAAGGTGTGGCTGTCAAACTATGGTCTGCTGATTTTTTTTGTGTGTGAGTGTATGTGTGGTATTGGGGATTGAACCTAGGGGCATTCTGTCTTTGAGCTATACCCCCTTTTTATTTTATTTTAATTTTTTAATTAATTAATTAATTTTTAAACAATTTTTATTGAACATAAATAGTATACATTTAAACTATATTTGGTGCCCTCTCCCCCCGCCCCCGTTTTCCCTTCCCCCCTTCCAACAATGGTTGGCCAGGTTAACCATGTCATATTCATAATTTTACACATGTTCAGATGTAGACCCTCATTAATCAAGATCAGCCTTCCTCCTCTCCTATCTTTCCATTCAAACTTTGCTGATATTTCCCCTCCATTATCTGGAGTTGCACTGGTATCCTTTGTGTTTCCTAGTTTGGGCATATTAGAGGAAACATATGTACCTTCTCCTTCTGTGCTTGGCTGATCTCACTTAACATAATGTTCTCCAGGGCTTTCTATCTTCTTGCAAATGATATAATTTTGTTCTTCTTTATGGCTGAATAGAATTACAACGTGTGTATTTCCCAAAGTTTTGCTATCCATTTATCTGTTGATGGAGATCTGGGTTGGTTCCATATTATCTGTTGATGGAGATCTGGGTTGGTATGTGTGGTATTGGGGATTGAACCTAGGGGCATTCTGTCTTTGAGCTACACCCCCTTATTTTATTTTATTTTAATTTTTAATTTATTTTTTGTTTTTTTTTTAATTTTATGAATTTATATTCATACATCATATTGGGGTAAAAGACTTATGTGTACATACATGTACACATCACTGATTTAACCCGTATCCAATTCCCACCCCATTCCCTCCCCATCCCTCCTTCCCTTGAAACAGAATTTCACTATGTTGCTGAGATCCTCACTGCTTGATGAGGCTGTCCTTGAACCTGTTATCCTACTGTCTCAGCCTCCAAAGTATTGGGATTACAGGTGTATGCTACTACCCCCAGATGATCTGCTGATTTTTAAGAGATGAAATGTCCTATTCTGTTTTCTGTTGCTATAACAGAATAATTCACACTGGGAAATTTATTTTTAAAAAAGGAGTTTATTTTGACTCATGGTTTTGGGAGATGGGAAGTCCAAGATTGGACAGCTGTATTTGGTGAAGATCTAATAAACTTTAAAATCAACTCATGTTGGAGAAGGGAAGGACTAACAGATGTGTGCAAAGGAGGTAACACATTAGGGGAGGCATTGTTTTATAACAATCTACACTCAGAGTAACTAATCCAGTCCCATGAGAATGAGAACTCACAAGAGAAAGGCAATACTTCATTTATTTGACCTTTGCCCCTATGACCCAAACACCTCTCCCTAGGCTCCACCTCCCAACAGTGCCACATAAGGGACAAGCCTCAACCTGATTTTTAGTAGAAATGAATTATATTCAAACCAGAGCTCTAAAAATGACTGGCTATCTTCTATAAACTTGGACTTTGGATTTTCTTACATGTTCAAATATAAATAGGTTTCAAAAGGTTCATATCAATAAAAGTAGTAAATCCATCATAACTTACTGACTTAGGCAGTTTGGGCTACTAAAACAAAAATACTATGTACTGAGTGTCTTAAACCTTAGAAATTTATTTCTCACAGTTCTGGAAGCTGGAGAGTCAGTGAAGGCCTTCTTATTTTGTCTTCGTAAACAGAGAGGAGGCTCTAATATCTTTACTTATCAATCCCATTCATGAGAGTTCTACCATCATGACCTACTTACCACATCTTTTTGTGTGTGTGGTACTGGGGTTCCTGGAAACTCTTCTACCTCTGGGCTACACTCCCAGATACCTACTTTTTATATATTTTTTGGAAACAGGGTCTCTTAAGCTAGCGAGGTTGGCTTCAAACCTGCACGATCCTCCTGTCTCCGCCTCCCAAGCGCAGGGATTACAAGTGTGCGCCACCATGCCTGGCCTAGGCCATATCTTTAACATGTCCTAAGGGATTAGACTTCAACATATAAATTTTGGATGGACATATTCAGTCCTAAAAATTATAAATAGAAAATTAGAGATATTTGGAGTGTACAATATTATTTTTAAAAATGTCTGCTGTTGTTCCTTATGGCAAAAGCAATATGTGGCCATTGTAAAATCTTAGAGCTTTACGGAAATATATGACATGGACAGTATTACTCTCTCAGAACTACCTTTCCCCACTCTTAAAAATTCCTGTGATGGTTGGTAGTGCACCTGCCTAGCATGCATGATACCCTGAGTTCCACTCCCAGCACTACAAAATATATGGAAAGAAAGAAAGAATTCATTCCTGTGATTAGATTATCTTACATATTCTTCTAGATTTTTTCCATGCATCACCAAGAGAACAGGATACCACTCTATATAACATTTAACACCTTTCTTTTCTTACTTTATAGTACATTATGTACATCTTTTTTTTTTGGTGGTACTGGGGATGGAACCCTCTTGCCTCCAGGCTACACTCCCAGACCTATTTTATATTTTTATTTGGAAACAGGGTCTCTTAAGCCAGCATGGCTGGCTTCGAAACTGTGCAATCCTCCTGTTTCTGCCTCCCAAGCGCGGGGATTACCAGCATGCGCCACCATGCCTGGCCATCATGTACATCTTTTTAGGCCAATACATAAAAAATCTATCTTACGTGAACATAACATATTTATTTAATTATCTAATGATGAACTTTTGAATAATATCTACTCTTGCATATGTATTTTTATGCACCTTTGCTGGTACCATTATGATACAGATTCCTGGGAGCAAGCCTGTCAAGTCAAAAAATTGCCACTATTTTGGTATTCATTTTATGACTAAGCTCATTTCAGATGTCCTTTTGGTTCCTTGCACTATATGTATTCCAATCCTGAGGAGATTCTACTCTTCTGTTTCAGAGTTTTCTTTCTCCTGATCTTATGTCCTATATATTTGTCATTATGTTTCAATTTTTCTGTAATTTTGTGATGCTTTTGATACAGGAAAACTTCTAAGGAAGAAATGGCCATGTACCAAGCTATTGTAAGTACTTTTTTGCAAAATAAATATAATTGTATCCCATCCTATACCTGATTAGTTGTAAATAAGTTGATTTTTTACCCAAAGTTATAATGTCAGGCAAGATCCATTGGTGAAAATTTAGGGTCAAATTACATGAACTTCTTTGAGATTGGCACAATAATCCATCAAGAAAACCATTCCCTGCTTTTCTGAGCTATCCATGTGCATTTTTGAGGCACTTTTGTGGGCTATGAGAGTATAGAATGATTTGGGGAGTTTAAATGGCAAGTGAAATTTCTTGATTTTAGACATTTCACAAAAAGCCCAGTTTTTTCCAAGAGTGAAACAATTGTTTGTGAGATTGGCATTCGCATCACAAATCTAAATACACCCTCTGTATATATTTGAAGTCAGAGTGTGACAAAACTATCTCTTATCTTCCTTGCCCCTAGACTTAGTACTTATTCCAGTGCCTCAAAGCTTTACAATGTGCATTCTAAAATGATTAGAAAGCACACAGCTTTCAAGGTACTTAAATATGAGATAAATATTCTGACTATTCAAAATACAATAAAGTGTTTTCCAAATCATCTGCCATCATTTAAAATATCTTCTGTAAATAGCTGTTAAAATTTAAAATTTAACACATTATAGATAACATGATATAACTAAATTTTTTCTCAAGTTACAGGTTTAAGTTTTTGGTGATGACCCAGGCAAACTGTCTCTGTTGGAATCCCTGCTTCTCCACTTTCTGACCATGAGACCTGGGGCCACTAATTCAACTTCTCCAAGCCTCAGTTTCCTTAGCTCAAAAATTTGGACTGTTAGAAGGATAGAATATTTTATGTTCAGTGATTAAGAAAGTGCTTGACATGCATTAAATGTTTCATGTTTACTATTTTGACCACCATGATAATATCCGGACCCAGAAGGCTTGTCAGTTATAGGATCCTGGGAAGTACATTATGTTTCCTGAGACTCAGCTTTCTCACATGTAGAAATGGGGTAACAGTTCCTGCATTGCCCACCCTATAGTCTTGGTGAGAGTACTAAATGCATTGATGTTTTCCAGGGTGGTTTGCAGATAGAATGAGTTGCATAAATGTAAAGCATAATTATGGTTGTTGTTAACAATAAGCTTTGTTCTCAATTTTGACATTTGTTTAAGGATTTAAGTGACTATGTACTTTTCTTTTGCATCAGTTGGAACAGAGAGAAGGGCAAGGAATGGCTATAATTTCCCATGTACCATACAGGTAGGAGCTGAGCTTATTCATAGCTGGTACATTTAGTTCTGATTTTCCTTCCATTTAATTCTCTATGTGCAGCCTGTTGGTCAGAGTTGTCAGAAGGAGATCAAAGTACCCAGTGGTTATTTTACAGATGCCATAATTGGGCTCCTGCCTTCATGAAATATGTTGTTTCAGTTGGTCACGGCACAGCCTAGCAGCCTGTCTGCTGCCTCTTTGTAGTGAAGAGAAAATGGGGTGCAAAATGGTTATAATTTGAGGATGGGGGAATAAAATGTTTGGTGAGGTCAATAATGTCCATGAAATACTGAGCAGGGAAATTGAAAACAGCGACAGTAACATGGAAAGTATCCCTGAGCCTTTTTAGACAGACTCGTGGTCCAGCTCCTCCTGGAACACTAGCTATTGTTGATCTGCTTGATGCATATCCTGAAAGGCAAGGAACCAAAGGAGGCTCATGAAGAGATCATTGGAACTGTTCAAGGTGCTGGAGGAGAGGGTCTGCTGCAAGCATTAATAGAGGTTTTAAAAAGAGGAATCCTCTTCAGACTAAAAACCTAAAAGCTGAGAAGAGATAGTCTCTAAAGGAAATGGGTAAGATGAGCAGTGACTTCATCTCAAATGAATCAAGGGATGGGGAGGCATTGGACATACAGAGAAGTTTTGAATAAGAACACTTGACTATCAATAGATGGTAGGAAACTTAGCAAATGTGATCTTAAACAAACAAACAAACCTATGTACAAGTAGAAATTAAAAAAAAAAAAACTGAGTGTGTTGGAACATGCCTATAATACCAGTACCTGGGACTGAGACAAACTTGCCCATCTGAGGGCAGCCTGTGCAAGTAGTGAGATTCCCATCAACTTAGGATGATCCTGTTTCAAAATAAAAATTAAAATGTGGCTGAAGATGTAGCTCTGATATAGATCGCCCCTGGGTTCAATCACCAGTCTACTCACCACACACAAAATGTAGGTAAGTTTGTGAATCTGAATTATTCTCTCTAAATGAATATTTGGAGAATGGAGAATGTTTAAGGATCTCAATATAGCCAGGTGCGGTGGCACATGCTTGTAATTCCAGTACTTGTGAGGCTGAGACAGGAGGATCAGGGTCCGTGACCAGCCTCACCTACCTAAATACTTAGTGAGGCCCTCTGCAGCTTAGTGAGACCCTGTTTCAAAATAAAGCTGGGGATATAGCTCAGAGGTAATACGCCCCTGCGTTCAATATTCAGCACTGCAAAACTAAAAAAAAAAAAAAAAAAAAAAAATGAAAACGGATCTCAATATGGAGGCTGAGGTCAGAGATAGTCCTATTCTTTCACAGTATCTTTTAGCGGACAGATATACTGGGTGGTCTCTGTGACTGAGGGAAAACTCATTTCCCTGAAGTTTAGTTACCTCTTCTGTAGAATGAGGATAATAATAATGTCACTTCAGAAGGTTGTTGTGAAGATAATATGAGTCAAAGCATGTGGAGCAAGAGCTCCATGAATGTTACCTATCATTATAATTATTATTCTATTATAGCAAGAAGCCTCCGTAGCACACATCTTTAGAGACTAGTTGGGCATGTGCCTATTTGTCTTAGTGCAGTAATGATGAATAAATTGGAGATCAGTAGGATAAAAGGGTTTCTCTGAAATAATAAATCATGAGTACTTCATCTTCTCTATTAATATTATAAACTCCTAGAGAAATCTCACGGTTGGTCAGTTTCATCATAATACAAATATTGCTGATGATTCTTTGAAAAAATAGATATTGAGTTGTCCATTTTGCGGTATGAGAAATTTATCTGAAAATTTCAGCATGCTGTCTCCAATCATTTCTTCAGATTTACCACTTAATACCAGCAAAATATTTGACATTTATGGATTACCAATGAAGGCAACTATCTGTACACAATTTCAGCACTACAGGCCAAGTTGTACTTTGATGACGTAACTGCAACATTTTATTTTTTGCCCTTGTTTTTTCAGCTATGATTGTCAGGTCATCTTAAAGGCCACCTCTTCTTTAGCATCTGAGGAATTGATCAGCAGGATCAGAAGTAAAATAATTGGCAACTTCACGCATGGAAACTTCACACAAGATCAGTTGACGTTATTTGTAAAGTCTGAACATGTTGTAGTGAAAAAGCTAGGTAGTTATTCTGGTGGGGGTATTTCAGTATGAGTCTATTCCCCTTATTATAAAATTCACAATGCATTCATAGTAAAGGATCAAAAGTTCAAAGGGAAGAGAATTTACCTACTCGATTCTTTTCACATCCTCTGATGACCTGGAACACCTTTAAGAGTTTAGAAAAGAACTGAGTGAGCCAGGTGTGGTGGCACACACCTCTAATCCCACTGATTGGGAGGCTGAGATAGGAGGATTACAGGTTCAAGGCCAGCCTGAGCAATTTAGAAAGGTTTTCAGAAACAGTATTAGTGAGACCCTGCTTCAAAAAATAATAAAACAAGCTGGGCATGGTGGTGCAAACCTGTAATCTCAGTGCTTAGGAGGCTGGGATGAGAGAATTTCAGGTTTGTAGCCATCCTTGGCAATGTAGCAAGGCCCTCTGCAACTTAGTGAAATCCTTTTTCAAAACAACAACAACAAAAAAAAATTAGGGCTGGGGGTTTAGCTCAGAGTTAGAAGTCCCTTGGGTACATTCCCATGCCACAAACATAAGAAAAAATAATAGGGTTGGGGGTGTAACTTGGAGGTAGAATGTCCCTGGGTGCAATCCCTAGTAAAGCCCCTCACACCAAAGAATAGAGTGCCTGAGAATTTACAGGAGACCATTGGCCAGTCCATACACAGAGTAGGAGAATTATCTCTGTGGCATAAAGGCCTTAGACCTGGAGAGCTTCCTTATTACCCACTATAGATGTTCAATAGATACTTGCTCTTTTATTGATTGATTCAGCTATCCTAATTCATTTTGAGAAGTGATCTGGGAACTGGCCCAGATTTCTCTCATGGGCCTTTTCTGTTTAGAAAGTCTTTAGTGAAAAGGAAAAGACTACCAGGCCACTTTGTCTCCTCATGGCTGTCAGCTTTGTTCCTTCTCCCAACATGCTGCTGGAAACACTTGAGTTAACCCAGATGACACATGTAGGCAATAGAATACCTAATACTTGGCACAAGCTAATAAAGCAGCCGAGGGCATCCTGTCAGTCAGTGTACAAGTGTGATTGTGGAGTGAAAGGCAGAGAAGTGCAGAAACCACAGGCAGAATCCACCATGCAAATGACTCCAGATATGTATCCTAAAAGAAAAAGGAAGGCACCTTTCAGCCTCACTTTCAGAGGAGACAGGGATAGGTGCTTTGGAATAAGAACAACTTACACGTGGGGACTTTTTTTTTTTGGTTCTGGGGATAGAGCCCAGGAGCATTCTACCTTTGGGCTACACCTCCATTCCAACCTTTTAAAAAAATAAGTACTGAGGATTGAACCCAGGGGAATTCTACCTTCGAGCTTTACTTTTATTTTTCATTTGAATTAGGATCTCACTAGGTTGTTGAGAGCCTTGCTAACTTGCTGAGGTTGTCCTTGAACCAGAAATCTTCTTGTGTCAGCCTCCCAAGGACTAGTAATATACACCTCACTCAGCCCAGCTCTTTTTATTTTTTATTTTGAAAAAGGGCCTTGCTAAGTTGCTTAGGGTCTCTCTAAGTTGCTGATGACTTAATAAGACCCTGTTTCAAACTAAAAAATAAAAAGATTTGGGGGTGTATGTAGCTGAATGGCAGAATGTCTCTAGGCTCAATCCTCAGTACATCCCCCTCCAAAAATCAGGACTGGTAGATAGAGTTTCCTCTTTTATTTTCTGTTTTTTTTTATGTGGAGGGTGATAATGATGGGTCTTAACAAATGTTCATGATACCTTTATGTGCTTTTTGCCCTTGAAACTGTACATACATTTTTTTTTTAGATCCGGGAATGTGCGATACCCAAGAAACACCTTCGAAATACAAAGGGAAATATAAATGGTTAGCAACCTACCCCACAGAGACAGCCCAAACTAGATGCATAAAAAATGCGGGTGGAAATGCCACTAGAATCTGGTATGTACTGGAGAAGTTCTAAATGCTGGTTTATATACACAAAGACCTGCTTAGTTGGGGGTGTATTTCTATGTTATCTATCTGGGCATGCTCCCTCCATCTCCGCTTCTACTTCCAGGCTGTCTTTTTTTCATCTTTGGATTCAAACATACATATGCAATATAATAAGAAAAACCTTCCAGAAGACAAAAACGAAAAGTCAGTAACAATCCCATCACCTGAACACAGCTGTTTTTCTTTTGAATCTGGTCTTTTTCTGTATGTCCAAAGTTTTCTGTAATGGTAATCACTATTCAGTTTTTATATCCATAATGTAATTTGCCCTTTCACTCAATGGTTTATCAAACATTTTCCATGTTTTACATTCATGTTCTTAATGACCATTTTAAAAATCAGCCTGAGATGCTATCTCACTGATGGGCTATAATAATTTGCTAAATCACTCTTCTATTGTTGACTTTATCATTTCCCTTTTTAAAATCATCAGCTCTTTTCTTACACTGGGCCGTTAATGGTTTATGCCATTAACTTAAGTGGGCAAGACCAGAGGGGCTGCAGGTTTTGACAGAAGCTTAAAAGCATTCTTTTAGAAAGCCACATCTCAGACTGTGTCCTACCTTTCCCTGCCAGCATCTAATTAATCCTGAAGGCCATCAGCTTGACAGACACAGTAGGAGGGCACATAGAGCCTCTCCTTTCCATGTCTAGTGTTTGGTAGGAGCCTTAAACCAATTCCTGCCCACTGTTAGAACAGTCCTTTCTCCTAACCAGCCGTGATCCCCCAGTTCTATCCCATACTGTGGCCAGGATGGTTTCTGAAAGTCTTAATGCAACATGTCATGCTTCTGCTCACAAATGAGGTCCAAACCCCTAACTGCATTCCTTGAGACTTGAGATTTCTTCTCCCACCATCTGGCTTGACTTTCTCCCTCCCTTTCTCTTGCACTCCTGCCCAAAAGACCATTTGTTATTCTGGACTCAGTGGGCACTTCCTCGAGTCCCTTCCTCTGCTTGTGCTGAGTGCTCTGCTTGGAGTGGGCTGGAGAATGGGGGGGGGCATGCGTGTTTCTTCCTTTCTGTCCTTTCAGCATTGAACCCAGCTCCAATAATGAAAATACTTTCTACCTTCTGGATGGTTTGTTAGACTTTATTTTGTTTATAAGATTTTCTCATATTTGAGCCCATTTTGTTTTTTATATTTTTATTTTTATGTGGATTACATTTAAAAATGGGATACATTCAGACTATGCTTGGTGCCCTCTCCCCCCACACTTCCCATTCCCCTTTCCCAACAATAAACATCCAGGTTAATCATGCTATATTCATACTTTTACACATATTTGGATATTGCTCCTCCATTAATCAACCTCAGCCTTCTTCCTCTCCTATCCTTCCATTCTAGCTTTGCTGAGGTTTTCCCTCCATTATCTGGAGTCCTTCTGGTATCCCCAGTACTCCATAGTTGGGCATATTAGAGAAAACATATGTCCTTTTTTTCTGTGCTTGGATGATCTCACTTAACATAATGTTCTCCAGGTCTTTTCATATTCTTGCAAATGCCATTATTTTATTCTTCTTTATTGCTGAGTACAATTCCAATGTGTGTATTTCCTTTAATTTTGCAATTCATCCATCTGTTGATGGAGACCTAGGTTAGGTCCATATTTTGGTTATTATGAATTGTGATGCTATAAACATGGGCATGCATATGTTACTGTAGTTCTCTAGTTTCCACTTCTTTGGAAAAATAGCCAGAAATGGTATAGCCAGATCATATGGTAGATCCATTCCCGGTTTTCTAAGGAATCTCCACACTGATCTCCATAGTAGCTGAACTAGTTTGCACTCGCACCAACAGTGTAAGAGTTCCTCTGTCTCCAAATCCTTCCCAGCATTTGTTATTTGATTTCTTTATGCTTGCCACTCTGACTGGGGTTAAATGGAATCTCAGTGTAGTTTTGATTTGCATCTCCCTGATGGCAACTTTTCATGAATCTATTGGCCATTTGTATCTCTTCTTTTGTGAAGTGTCTATTCAGTTCATTTGCCCATTTCTTGATTGGGTTGTTTTGCTAGTGTAGAGTCTTTTGAGCTCTTTGTATATTCTGGATATTAGCCCTCTATCAGAGTGGTGGCTGGTAAAGATCTTTTCCCATTCTGTAGGCTTTCTCTTTATGTTTTTGATGGTTTCCTTTGATGAGAAGAAACATTTTAGTTTGAAGAGATCCCACTTATTAATTCTTGCTTTAATTTCTTGCTCTTTGGAGGTCTTGTTGAGAAAGTTACTGCCTGTGCCTATATGTTGTAGTGTTGAGCTGATGCCCTCCTATAATAACTTCACAGTCTCTGGTCTAATTTCCAAGTCTTTGATCCATCATGAGTTGATTCCTGTGCTTGGTGAGAGGTAAGGATTTAGTTCCATCTTCCTACAAATGGATAGCCAGTTCTCCCAGCACCATTTGTTAAAAAGGCTGTCTTTTCTCCAGCTTATGTGTTTGGCATTTGGGCCCATTTTACAGAAGTTACATTTAGAGTATGAAGCCACTGAACTACCCACTCTGTGGGAAGGGTCAAGCCCCTGCCCTGTGAGTCTATACTCCAGTCATTCTCCCTAGAGATAGTGGGTGCTTTGGCTGACTCCAACTGGGTTGAACTGGATGATGGCATGCGAGGGTGAATGAAGAGTGCCAGGGAGAAACAGAGGATTTTTTAAGAATCACCTGGAGTGATTAATCTCCTGAGATAGAGATCACATTCCAACAGAAACACCCCCTTCAAAATGGGGGTAAAATGGGGAAATGCTAGTCAGGAATCATTTCTGCCTTGACTCTTTTTCAGCTGAACATTGTCCCCCCTAATCCTCAGCACTCTTGCCTATTCATCCCACATGCTGACCTTAGATTCACTTGTCCAAGAGCAAAGTTAGCTTCACTTTAAAAAGGAGCACTACCCTCCCTTTGTGCTATCTTGGCTAAGAGACTGGGGGCGGATGAGGGGGAGGCATGCCAAAGGGAGACCCTTCCTTTGTCATTTGCCTTAACACACCCTGTCATGTCTTCCAGTAAGAAAGCTGGATGATACCTTTTGCTCCCCCCTCTTCTCTTTTTCAGCTCAATCAGCATCCAGATGGGTAAAGCTCAGTGGGAAAAACCAAGGTTTAAGGAATGCAAATTGCTTCAAGAACTTCCTGAGAAGATAGTGGATCTTGCTAATATTACCATAAGTGATGGTAAGATTACAGTTTTGTACACATCAAAGAAATAAAAGAACCTCAATGTATTTGCCAGTTGACCTGAGATCAGAGAGAGTGAAGGCAGATATCATTTAATGAAAATCTACCCTACAATTATCTTGTTTGCTCACTAGGCAGTTAATATTGGTGGAGGTGGGGGGGGAGAGAAGTTAGGACTATCAGGTTTTTTTTTCTTGTTTGTTTCTCTTCACAATTTTTAAAATTTCTACTATTTTCCATTTATTTTAGTTTTTAAAAAATCTTTAATAGGTGAATTCAATAACCAAAAAGCAAAAAAAGACATAGAGTAAAACATCTCCTTCCAGTGATTGTCCCAGGCATTCATTTATTATCCAAAGAGATGGTGTATAAATATATAAGGAGATATATATGTATTGTTATTACCTATTATTAACAATCTCTGAATATATACATACACACACAGACACACACAGACACACACATATATATAATACTTTCTCCCTAGCTTTTGGTATACAGCATGCTGTACATACCATTCTATACTTTTCTTTTTTCTTTTAACTATGTTGAAGAAATTATTTTATTATATAAATATCTTCATTTTTCTCACTGATTGCATTATGCTACATAAATGTACCACAATTATTTATTTACATACTGGTAATTTAATTATTTATTCATTGTTAATTGATGCACAAAGAAATAGAGTCATAAATTAATGGTGTATCATGTACTGTTAGATAAATGTATGCAGTGCATAATGTTTAAATTAGGCTACTTACATATATATTTTCTCAAATTCTTATCATTTATGTATGGTGAAAACTTCCAAAATCCCCCTTCTCTCTCTCTCTCTCTCTCCTCTCCTGTACTGGAGATTGAATATAGAGGCATTCTAACTCTGAGCTATATCTCCAGCCCTGTTTTATGTTTTAATTTTGAGACAGGGTCTTTCTAAGTTGCCGAGGCTGTCCTCGAGTCTGCCATCCTCTTTGTCTTAGCCTCCCAAGTGCTAAAATTAATTACATGTGTACCCCACAACCTGTTAAAATCCTTCTTTTAAAAATATTTTGTAGTATTGGAGATTTAATTAAAAGGTATTCAACCTTAAGCTATGTCTCCAGCCCCTTTTTAACATTCTTGAAACAATTATCTCGCTGAAGACTGACTTCATCGTGTCCCAGCCTCCAAAGTACTAGAATCATAGGAATGTACCACTATGCCTGGATCAAAAGCCTTTCTTCTGGCTTTTTGAAATGTGCAGTACATTGTTGTTATCAGTATTCACCCTGTTTATTGTGCAGGAGCACACGAGAACATCTAGCTTCTATCTAAATGTAATGTAGTAGTCACTGATCAATCTTTCCCCATACCTCTCCTCAATTCCAGTTTGTTTAACTGTTTACATTAGTATTGAGGCTTTTAGTAGCATTTTGCTTAAAAACACTCTTGTAAAACTACTTTTACTTATTTGTGATCTTTATTATAAGAAAAATAGCATAGCATATTAAAGACATACTTTTGTTGGTATTTAAAATGTTCCAGAGCTGCCATTCTCAAAGCAGGTGGTACAGAAGGTTCCATTTTATTTATTTACTTTTGGTACTGGAGATTGAACCAAGGGATGTTCTACCTCCAAGATATACCATGAACAGTTTTTGTTATTTATTTTGAAAGATAGCTTCATTAAGTGGCTGATATTCTCACTAAGTTGCAGAAGCTGGCTTTGGACCTGTGATCTCCTGTTTTAGCCTCCCAAGTACAGGAATTACAGGTGTGTGCCATAGTGTCCAGCTTTTCATTTCCTTTAAAAATGCATTTACAGTTAACTTTCATTTTGACTCGAGACACTTTGTTACCACATTCTACATTATTATGTAAAACACATTCAAAACAAAGTGTATCTCTTTCAGCTATACTGAGATATTAATTTTGGGTGATCAAATCAGCAGAGCCAAAAGTCTTATAATAGGCTGTGTGAATGAAGCTCTTCTGAAATAGGTACTTTCTTTTGTACATTGCAAATGGGGTACAAAATAAAAAGTATTACTGTAATAGATATCACACATATGTCACGATTGGTGCTGGTAGGGTAAACCTGAGGCATAACTTTCTGAAAATGGAATTGCTAGGCCAATCATATTTGTGATAGGGTCAGAATGCCATTTGTTGTTGCAACAATTTATACTCTAATTTGCAAGGTACAAAAATGCTGTTACATACACATATGTACTCTTATACCCAGTAATGATCATTTCATTCCTCCTTCCCCTCAGCACCTAGCAACCATGAACTCACTTTCTAGCTCTATTAATTATGCTTATTCTAGGCATTTTATAATGTTTTGAGGCTCATTCATATGGCAGAATGTGTAAATACTTCATTCAATTTTACAGCTAATATTCTATTGTACAGGTATACCATGTTTTTTGCTTATTCACTCCTTTCTATCTTTTAGCTTTTATTAAAAATCTGGCTATGAACTTTTGTGTACTATTTTTTTGTGTAGACATGTTTTCTTTTGTTAGGTATAATTATTAGGTTGTATGGTAACTCTACAATCAGCCTGCCAACACTTTGTGGATAGTCCTTACATCTTTGTAAACACTTTTTATTGGCCATATTTTTTGTGGTGCTGGGAATAGAACCCAGGGTCAGTCTACCTCCGAGATACACTCCCAGCCTGATCTTTTATCTTTCATCTTTTTTATTTTGAAACGGGGTCACATTAAATTGTGGAGGGCCTCACTAAGTAACTGAAGCTGGCCAGGAATCTGGATCCTCCTGTCTCAGCTTCCCAAATACTGGGATTACAAGCATGTGCCATCATGCTCAGTTTTGACCATTTTTTGTAGTGCTGGGAACTGAACTCAGGGGTGTTATATCTCTGACCTTTACTCTCATCCCTATTTTATGTTTTGTTTTGAAACAGAGTCTCACTAATTTTCTGAGGATGTCATTAAGTTGCTGAGCCTGGCCTCAAACCCATTATCCTCCTGTCTCAACCACTATCAATCATCTTTAAATTTTTTTGTATGAGAGGTTGAATTCCAGGATATTCTTACCTCTGAGTTATATCCCTGGCCCTTTTTATTTTTAATTTTGAAACAGAATTTTGCTAGATTGCTGAGGGTGGCCTGGAACCTGCGAGCCTTCTGTTTCAGCGTCCCAAGTACTAGATTTATAGGTATGTACCACCAGGCCTAGCTTGGCCATCTTTTAGTTTGTGGTTGGTGGTAATGCCAACTCCCAAGACATACACCTTCATGCTTAGGTTTAGTAACTGTGCCTTCTCTTTTTGTCTTTGTAGGTTGAATATAAAAGTTTTGGATTTTGTTGTTTTTCTAAAAGCAAAGTTTGTTTGAAAGAGTTTAGATTCATAGGAAAATTGAGTCACTCTCCCTCACTTACCAAAATCAGTGCCAAAGTGGCACATTTGTTAAAATTGATGGACCTACCCTGACATATCATTATCACCCCAAGTTTATAGTTTACATTAAGGTACACTCTTGGTATTGTGCATTTGATAGGCTTGGCAGATATAGAGTGACATGTATCGATAGTTATAATATACTGAATCATTTTACTGCTCTAGAAATCCTTTATGCTCTACTTATTCATTCCACACTCTCCACTATCCCCTGGCAACCACTGATCTGTGTACTGTCTCCGTGTTTTTGTCTTTTGCAGAACATTTAGTAATATACATTTAAGGCTCTTCCATATCATGTCATGGCTTGATAGCTCTTTTTTTTTGGTACTGGGGATTGAACCCAGGGACATTTAACTTCTAAGCTACATCTCAGCATAATTTTATTTTATTTAATACTGGATCTCACTAAGTTGCTGAGACTGTCAGGTAGTGTTTGGATTTGGGCTATTCTAATAAGGTACATAGTGATATTTCATTAGTGTCTTAATGAACAATTCCCTAATGGCATATGGTGCATAACGTATTTTCTGATTCTTGCTTTTCATCTGTATATCATTTTGATGAGGTATATGCTATGAAGTAAACACTAATTTCCCCCTCTCTCCCTTACATATGTTGAAATCCAGATTGTAATGTGATGGTATTGGAGATGAGGATTAGGAAGTGATAAGGTCATGAGGGGGAACCCTCATAAGTGAGATTAGTGCCCTTATAAAAGAGGCCTGAAAGGGCTTGTTTGCCTTTTCCACTGTGAGGTTATAGTGGAAAGACAGCTGTCTATGATCCAGAAATTTGGGCCTCAGCAAACATTGAATCAATTTTTTTCATAGAAGTTCAGTTTCTGCATGAGTTGTCAGGCATAATCTACTGCACAAATTGGGTCTTGGAATTGTGAGAAACTGAGGTGGAAGTATTCCAATGCCTTGCAGAAGAGCCTGGGAGTTTGTCTAGAAGCAATGAATTTCTCAGACTTGCTAACATCTTAATATTTTCTTGCAGAAGATGCAAAACTGAGATATTTGCCAAGAAACATCTAGAATAATTAGAAAGGCAAGCAGAGCTCTGATAGTTCCTGGATCAGAAAACCTGAGTCAGGGTTGGTAGAAGTATTGCAACTTTCAGTGAGTGGGTGGAAAGATACAGAAGTCTGAGTTTCACACTGACTTCCCTCCCTCTGAGTGTTGCATTTTCTGTAGACATGCTAATAGAATTTTCTCTTGTGGCAGAAAAAGGTAACAAATGGCCATAGCAACAACAAAATCACAGAGCTGGGTTCAGAATTTTAAAAAATGGACTGTGAGAATGTGTGTGTATATACATCTATACATGTACATACACACACTACTGTGGGATAAGAAAATAGTTGTAATTGTAATGTGTATAACTGAGAAGTAAACTATCAAATTTATTAGCTTTGGAAGAATCTTTTTATAAGTGAGGAGCTCAATGAGCAATTAATACAATATAAGGAAAAGAAAAATGTATTCATGTTGAAATGATTTATTTTCTTTGGTTTTCAGGTTTGCTGACAAGCATTAGATATCTTTTTTGGACTAAACTCTTCAGTTCTTCCACTTAAATGGTTGTGTTTCTTAACTTCTCATCATCACAGTTTTAGAAAAGGGCCCTTATTTCAAAGTCCTTTGAGTTCTTTCTGTTGTCAAATTGTACCAGATTCTAATGAAGTTGGCTAAGACTTTTCACAAAATGCTCTCCTGTTTGTGTCTGTCTACCATCAGGGCAGGATATTGTGTGATTAACAAAGAACAGTAAGGGAACCAGGCATGATGGTGGATGCTTATAATATCAGTACATGGGAGGCTGAGATTGGAGAATCACAGGTTCCAAATCATCCTCAGCATCTTAGTGAGAGCCTGTTTCAAAATAAAATATAGGGCTGGGGATCCAGCTTAGAGGCAGAACACCCCTGGGTTTAATCCCCAATACAAAGGAAGGAAAGAAGACAGGCAGGCAGGCTGGAAGTGTAGTTTAACAGTACTTAATGAGCCCCACATCTGTGAGGCCCTGTGTTAAGTTCCCAGGAGGTCAAGTAGAATGTCTGCAAAGCACTGTTTTACCAACCTTCAACAGTATGGAAAAAAGAAATAAAGGAACAGATGCTGTAGGAAAAGATATTATCAAAGAACTCAAGCTTTGGATGCAGAATGGATGTGAATTTCTCATTCTGTATAAAGAAGATAATATGAGAAATCATCACATAGAGCTATTGTGATGATTAAATGAGAAAATGCATGTAAAATGCTTTCCTGTTGTATCTTGTCTACAAGATGTCAAGCATCAACTCTTTTTTTCTTTTTCAAGTAGGGCTGTCTTATGGCTGCTAAGTTTGATAGAATCTGGCAATACTGATGCTTGAAATTATGGATCAACTTTTTTTGTGGCACTAGGGATTGAACCCAGGAGTATTCTACCTCCAAATGATACCCCAACCCTTTCTGTTTTATTATGAAACAAAGTCTTGCAAAGTTGCTGGCCTCGAACCTGCACTTTTTCTTTCTCAGCTTCCCAAGTACTGGGATTATAAAGTGTGCACCACCATGTCCAACTATGGGGTCAACTTTCAAAAGAACTAAACGTCTCTTCATCTATTCTCTTGGTACACTTTTACTTGCTATACTTCCTCTCAGAATCCAGACACAATACTGGAAGAAGCCTAGTGGTATTATGGGAAGCATTTAGCAATAATCTCTACCCAAATAAGACATTGACTTGTAGCATTTGCCAACTTTCAAGATGTGCTACTCCTCCTGATGCCAGATCCAAACTAGGATGTATAGTCCTTGAACTATTAAGTTAGTAAAAGATGTAAATACAGAAACAATGAATTTAACTAATCACATGTTAGAACAACATATCAAAAATAATTAGGAAGTTATGAGATGTTAGTATTGCCATTGTTTTTATTATGACTCAATATACATTTATATGACCGAATGTTTAGTGATGTCTGTGCTTAACAATCAGCGCTCACAAAATTTCCCCAAGTTTGTAATTGGTTCTCCTAAGCTGTTCTCTGCTGGCTCTAGTATATCACATGCTGGATCCAGTATGCCCTGCCTAAGCCATGGGGTGAGGTCATGTGTAGGGTGTGCTGGCCACAGTCCCAAGTGACCAGCACATGATCAGCATCAACTACCAACCAACCAACCAACCATGTGATTCCTCCATTCCTCCATTCCCAGTCCAATCTGACCTTCAGATGGGTGCAGCCTCAGCTACATATGATCGCTACTGCATGACAGATCCCAAGTGAGACCTACTAAACACAAAGACTCTTGAGAGATAAAAATGAATTGTTAATTAAGCCACCAAGTTTTGGGGTGATTTGTTATGCAGCTATGATAAGTTGAACATTGATTCTCTGGAATGGCTCAGGAAATAATGGCTATTTTATTTTATTGATATAAAATAACTTATAACAGCTAATATGTTATTTATTATTATTATTATTATTATTATTATTATTATTATTATTATTTTGCGGTACTGGGAATGGAACCCAGAAGCATTTGACCTCCGACCTACACTCCCAGCCCCATTTTTTATTCTTTTTATTTTGAAGCAGGGTCTCGCTGAGTTGCAGAGGGTTTCACTAAGTAACTGAGGTTGGCCAAGAACCTTGATCCTCCTGTCTCAGCCTCCCAAATGCTGGATTACAAGCATGTACCACCACACCCGGCTTGTTGTTATAATTATTTATAATAACAATTGATATTTTGAGTGTTGCAGTTATTGGGAGATTAATTGTAACAGTATTTCAAGCAAAAGAAATCTACTCATTCTACAATTAATGAAAAAGGGGTTCTGTTTATTGCTTTTGTTCAAGGATCTAGAACTTTTGCACGATGAGTACAATTTATCCTGATTTTTCTTAAAAGCTGTATAACTCCTGATGAAAAGTCTATACTCACTTTCTACAGAAAGATTAGTCTCCCTTGGGCCTGTTGTTTTCTTTCATTGCACCACAGCAGGGACTGTGTGAAGTGAAGTCACACCACTGAAGCATGACTAGGCAGCTCAGGACGGTCCATTTTCAACAGAGCTTAGACAATTTAATCAGGGCAGTAGAAAGATACAAAAATGAGCTCCCTATCTTTTTCTTCCACCTCTAGTGTTATTGTTTCTTCTGTCACTTTGACCCAAAGGTAGATATTAACAGGGACAAAACAGTAATTCAGAAACAATTACAAGCTTAATCAATGGGCCCCTTCTTTCCATCTCCTTAGAGAGAACTCCTTCTTTGTCACCTCAGGTTCTATAAGCCATTGTTGAGTACTGGAAGTTGAGGGGATCTTAATGAAGTTAGCTTAATTGATATTGATGAGAACAGGTTGTAGAGCAAGAAGAACAAAGCAAGAAAATGAGAAGCATCTCCTCTCCCTCCTCACTTTTTTATACAAATACAGCACAGGCTTTGTTGGAGGGGGATAAAGTTGTGGATAGCTTGAGGTAGAAAGAGATTTAGAGAGGAGCTGATAGCCCTGGAGGACATTGGGAGAGAGGGAGAAACAGAGAAAGATAAAGAACTTTGTGTTAAATTGTTTTGTTTTTCCAAACACAGGCGGTTATTCATAATAAAACCTGAGTTATATGTGTCAAGTGTAATCTCTCTCTGGAATTTTTCTAAACAGACTGCATTTTTCTGCTTTCCTTTATATTTTAGTTATCGGACTTGAAAATGGTACCTTATGTTAGGAAGACAAAAGGAAGCTCAGATTTATATGGGTTATAATGAACTAAAATCTTGTTTGCATTGTGTTTTAACAAAGCTCTTAATTTTCAAAGTGGGTACCAATTTGAACAAAAGAGTTATTTAAAAAGCATTTATGCTGGGCAGAGTAGTGTATACCTGTAGTAATACCAGTACTTGGGAGGCTGAGACAGGAGGATCACAGGTTTGAAGCCAGCCTCAGCAATGTAGCAAGACCCTCAGCAACTTGGTGAGATACTGTGTCCAAATTAAAAAAAAATCAAAAAGGGCTTTGAGAACATAGTTCAGAATTAGCACACCCCTAGGTTAAATCCCCAGTCCATAAAAACTTATTTAGGAGCCAGGCTGGTGGTTTGTGCTTGTAATCTCAGTACTTGTGAGGCTGAGATAGGAGGTGTAGGTTTCAGGCCAGCCTCAGCAATTTAACAAGACCTTGTTTCAAAATTAAAAAAAAATAGTAAAAAGGCTGAGGTGTAGCTCGGAGGTAGAATGTCTCTGAGTTCAATCTCAGCACACAAAATAGCATTTATGAGACAATTAAGGTCATTTAATGTCTGACTGAAATTTTTTTGTTTGTGAACATTATTGCTAATTTTGTATTAATTTTAATTTAACTAGGATTGTGTTTTAATACTAATGAAATTCCTTTATTTAAAAATACATACCAAGCTGGGCGTGGTGGCACATACTTGTAATCGCAGCATTTGGGAAGCTGAGACAGGAGGATCACAGCTCATGGACAGCCTCAGCTACTTAGTGAGGCCCTTTGCAACTCAATGAGACCCTGTTTCAAAAATAAAGAATAAAAAATAGGGTTTGGGGTGTAGCTCAGAGATAGAATGCCCCTGGGTTCCATCCTTGGTATCGCAAAAATATATATACCAAAGTGCATATGAATAATGATATTATGTCTGGGATTTGCTTTAAAATAGTCTGGAGTTGGGGCAAATGTAGTTGAGAGAACAAATAAAATAATATTAGCCTTTCATTGACACTTTTTGAAGTTGCGTGATTCATGAGGTACATGGAGATTCGTTATATTATTCTTTCTATTTTGGTGTATGCTCAGAAATTTCCATAATAAAATGTGAAGAAAATAGTGGGCGAGTTAATATCTATTGTTCTTACTAGCTAGAACATCCAAATTAATTGCTTTTTATTATGTGGTCCATATTTGCCTTTTCCTTTCTATGTGGGTTGGTGGTTTTTGACAGGAAATTGTAATCACCACCTTTGGATGTGAAAACTTAAGCTGAGTGTTTGCTGATATTTGAATACAGGTGGAATCTACTTAACTCAATCCAGTACTCAAAAATCTTAACTTAATTAGCATCAAATTTCAAGATGATTCTTCAGTGACAAAAAGATTTCCCTAGTGCATTTTAAAAGGGTTTAATGAATAAAAACTTGGTTTTTGTGCTAGTTCCTGGGACTATATCTGTTGTAGAAATTGAAGTCTAATGTTTTCCTTCTGTCAATTTGGTTAACTTGGGATGTATTTTCTTTCTTTCTTTTCCTTTTTCTTTTTTTGGTACTGGGAGTTGAACCCAGAAGCATTCTACATTCGAGCTACACCACCAGTCAGATTTTATTTCTTATTTGGAAACAGGGTCTCACTAGCTTAATGAGAGTCTCACTATTTGCTGAGGTTGCCCTCGAAATTCTGATCTTCCTGTCTCAGCCTCCCAAGTACAGGGACTACAGGCATGCACCACCACACTTGGCTGATATGTATTTCCGTTGATTAAATTTACTTTTTCATGGGGTAGGGTGCTGGAAATTGAAGCCTGGGACATTTTATCTCTGAGATACATCCCCAGCCCTTTTTATTTTTTATTTTGCTAAGTTGATGAGAGTCTTGATGAATTCATTACTGAAGCTGCCTTAGAACCTTCAATATTTCTGTTTCAGCCTCCCAAGAACTTCCTAGTTCACCATCATGCCTGTCTTCTGACTTTACTTTTTCAGGGGAAGAAAGCAGACCAGCATGGCCCAAAAACTAAGTGTAGTAATGCAGGTTGTACATTTCTGTTTTGTTCTCTAGAAAATGTGGATGATGTTGCAGAGCACATTTTAAATTTGGTAAATAACTATCCACCTCTGGATGAGGAAGAGACAAAGATTATTGTTTCCAAAGTAGCCGAGATTTCAAAATGTGACGAGATAAGTATGAACCTAACCCAGATTATATTGCAAATAGTCAACGCTGTTTCAGAAAAGCAAAAAGATTCTGTCTCCACTCTGTATCAAGTAAGCAATGAGTAAGTACTAATGCTTTCATAAAATAAATTATTTCATGAAATTTAAGAGATATATTATTATTGATTTGGCATATAGTCATTACCAGTTTTAAAGGGCAGATAGTTATGCATCGAAAGATTAGTTCAGTGCAATGAGATCATTTCGTTCCATTCCTAGTTGTGAAATAATGCTTTAATTGGGCATGGTGGTACATGCCCTTAATCCCAGTACTTGGGAGGCTGAGACAGGAGGATTTCAGGGTTGAGGACAGCTTTGGCAAGTAGCAAGACCCTATTTCAAAAAGAAAAAAAAATAAGTAAATAAAACTGGCCTGGGGGTGTAGCTCAGAGGTAGAATTACCTTGGGTTCAATTACCAGTAAAACACACACACACACACACACACACACACACACACACACACACACACAAATGAATAAAGTTAGAATTTTATTTTGGTGATGACTTTTTAAATAAATGTTACTCCAAACTTCCAATCCATTTTTCAAATAGGTTCATCCATTTCCTCAAACTGCTTCTTCCCTATAGTCCACATTTCTATAAAATATACCCAACCAGTGCTAACACACACACACACACCAAAAAAAAAAAAACAAAAAAACTTTGGGACTTGTACTGGTTACCCACCTTGAACTCAGAGCCAATCAATAATTAACTCTGATATGAATGCACATACATTTGAAAATCTCTTAAATATGCTAGTAGAAATGCATCTATTTATCTCCATCACCTGCACCAGACTCACTTATCTTCTCTGTTCATCCTTAATAACCTCCAAACTGGTCTCTCTTCCTGTGATCTTCCCTCTATGATATATATTACACATAGCAGCCAGTAGTATTTTAATGGATTTATCAGATAATGCCATGCTTTTGCTTTTAAAACCACTTAGCGACATTCTTTAATGTGTCAAATATTATCCAAATTTCTTATAAGGCCTACAAGGCCCTAAAGTTCTGCCTTTATAATTTATTTTTCAAAATCATCTTTTGAGTTGGGCATGGTAGCACATGCCTGTAATCCAGTTACTTGGAAGGCTGAGACAGGAGGCTCGCAGATATTTTTTGAAAAGAGGGCTGGGTATGGCACAGAGGTAGAATGCCCCTAAGTTCAATCCCTAGTACAAAAGAAGTAAACAAAATCATTTGAGATAACTTTGCAGATGAGAAAACCAAGGCTCAGTGAGTTCATTTCATTTGCCTACACATTTAGAAATTAGAGAGGCTAGCCAGGCGTGGTGGCACACGTTTGTAATCCCAGCATTCAGAAGTCTGAGACCAGAGGATCGCGGTTAGCTGACAGCCTCAGCTACTTAGGCCCTCTGCAACTCAGTGATACCCGGTTTTAAAATAAAGAATAAAATATAGGGCAGGGGGTATAGCTCGTAGGTCAAATGTCCCTGGGTTCCATTTCCAGACCCTCAAAAAAAAAAAAAGAAAAAGAAAAAAGAAAATAAATTAGAGAGGCTGAGAGATAGACCTTAGCCTCTCTGGTTCCAAGGCCAGGGATCTTATCTAATAATTCCCAAACAATATAAAGAGGCTGATTAAAATGCAAAATCTTTCAGTAAAGAAATCTTGAAAGGAGGATGGGTATTTTATTTAAAAACTAGGAAGACACTTTTTTACCTGTGGTCCTTGGCAGAATTCTGAGGATAATTGAACGTGTTGGTCATAAGATGGAGTTTTCTGGGAGCACAGCTAATCTAACAGTGACCAAGCTGGCTTTAGCTGTGCTGCAGGTGGACCACAGTTTTAAAGGGATGGCCTTCAGCGTTCACTCCTATGAAGAAGGAAGAGAGCTGGAGGTGAGTTCAGCTCAGGAAACTGTAAGTCGATTGTTCAAGTCTTCATTCACTTACTTCTTCAGAGGGAGAAAGGGCATGCTTTTATGTTTCAAATTGTCAGAGAACTTTAAAAATACAAATGTCTCTGGAAGGATTCATATATAATCTTAGCAGGCAAATATCTTGATTGGAATATTGTCTATGAAATGTTCCAGGATGCCACATTTGGCCCTGTGACCTGAAATCATCACCAATGTCAGTTTCTTATTGTTGAGGAGCTATTATATGTTGGGTACTATCATATTATCTCCTTAGACAGATAAGGCAAAGGAGAAGTTAAGTGATTTATTCAAGGATATCAAATCTCATGGCTAAGCCCAAATTCAAACTTCTATCTGGCTGGCTTCAAAGTTTGGACCCAGAAGGTTTCATACAAAGAAATAATACATATTTGAAGTGATAGATATTCTAATTACCTCAATTTGGTCATTGTACATGTATTGAAATGTCATACTGTACCTCTAAACATGTACAATTATTGTGTGTCAATTATAAAACAGTGAGTCCCATTTCATCATAACATACTACTTCAGCCTTTGGCAGATCATAGGCCACCAACAATACATAAAACTATTTGTGAGACCAGATGATTTTACACTTATAGAAAAATGCACAAATCATAAGTACATATTATGCATCTGTACAACCCCAAACCCTATTAATATAAAAATATTTCTATCACTACTGAAAGACCCTCATACTTCTCCCTAGTAAATTCCTGAAAATACTACCTCCAAAGAACACCACTGTTCTAATATTTTCCCACCATAATTTATTTCTATTTAAGAACTTTATACAAATGGAATCTTATAATATTTACTCTCTTGTATAAGTCTTCTTCATGTAGCGTTTTTTAAAGATTCATCCTTTTAAGCCAGGTGTGGTGGCACATGCTTGTAATCCCAGTACTTGGGGAGGCTGAGACAGGAGGATCACACTCTGCGGCCAGCCTCAGCTACTTAGTACGGCTTTCTGCCACTTAGTGAGACCTTGTTTCAAAATAAAAACAAAAAATAGAGCTGGGGGTGTAGCTCGGAGATAGAATGCCCCTGTACTGCAAAAAAAAATAAATAAATAAAAAAGAGATTCATTCTTTTCTTTCCATATATTTTTCTTTTATTATTGAGTAAATATTGCATTGAATAAATATGCCCCTTACCATTTGTCCATTCTTGTACCAATGAACATTTGGATTATTTATAGTTTGGGGCTATTATGAATAATGCTGTTATGCATATTTGCTTAAGTATTTGTGAGGACATATGTTCTTATGTCTTGGATAAATATCTAGGAATGGAATATCTGGCTCATAGGATATATGTTTAAATTTATAAGAACTGTCATATTGTTTTTTCAAGTGGCTAATGATGTGAGGAAATGATTAGCTCTTGTACTAGCCATTCATACATCTTGTTTGATGAAACATTTGTCAAAATCTTTTGCCATTTTAAAATTGGCTTCATTTTCTTTTTACTTATGTAAATGTATTCTCTGTACATTATGGCTTCAAGTCAATTATCAGATATGTGTCTTGAAAATATTTTCTCTGTAGCTTGCCTATTCGTTTTTCAGTGTTTCTTCTTCTTGAACCTAGGGACACTCTATAACTGAGCTACATTCCTACTCCTTTTCATTTTATTTGTTTATTTTATTTTATTTTTATTTTTTGCGGTACTGGGGATGGAACCCAGGGGCATTCTATCCCCACGCGACACTCCCAACCTTATTTTTTTTTAATTCTTTTTAGTTTTGATACAGGGTCTCACTGAGTTGTGAAGGGCCTCGTTAAGTAGCTGAGGCTGTCTGCAAACCGAAATCCTCTGGCCTTAGACTCCCAAATGCTGGGATTACAAGCATGCACCACCACGACTGGCTATTTTTGTTTATTTTGAAGGGTTTTTTGTGGTACTGTGGATGGAACCCAGGGTATCATACATGCTAGGTGAGTGCTCTACCACTGAGTTACATCAACTAGTCCTTATTTTAACATATGGTCTCACTAAGTTGCCAAGGCTGACTGTAAACCTGAAATCTTCCTGCCTCGGCCTCCCGAGTTGCTGGATTACAAGTGTGTGGCATGGCACATGGCATTAATGATATCTTTTAATAACCAGAAATCTTTAATATCATAAGATCAAATTAATAGTTTTTTCTCTTATAAATTACCATATATGGCTTGCCTGAAAAAAAAAATCTTTGTCTACCAGCAAGTCACACAGATGGCCTCCTATACTTTTCCTTGAAAGCTCTTTTGTTTTTAGCTTTTATGTTGAGGAGGATAACCCTAATTGATTGAATTCATTTCTGTATAACATGTTAGGTATGGGTTGGGCATCATTGTGTTTCATGTTGATACCTTGTTTTTCCAGCACAATTTATTAATGACTATCCCTTTCCCATTGGCTTGCTTTGGCACTATGGACAAAAAATTTAAATAATATTAACAATTTAAATGTAAAATTTTAATTTTACAATTTAAATGTCGCCAGGCATGGTGGAGCACGCTTGTAATCCCCGTGCTTGGGAGGCTGAGACAGGAGGATTGCGCAGGTTCGAAGCCAGCCTCAGCTACTTGTGAGGCTCTCTGCAACTTAGTGAGACCCTGTTTTCAAATAAAAAAATATAAAATAGGTCTGGGAGTATAGCCCAAAGGTAGAAAACCTCTAGGTTCCACCCACAGTACCACCAAAAAAAAAAACAAAAAAAAAACAAACAAAAAATTTAAATGTAAAAGTACAATTCAGGTTTATTTCTGGACTTTCTAGTCTTTATTTATTTATTTATTTATTTAGTGTGTGTGTGCACGCGCGCGGCGCGTGTGTGTGTGTGTGTGTGTTGTGTATTCTGGAGTTTGAACCTAGAAACATTCTACTTCTCAGCTACATTCCCAGCCTTTCATATTTTTGTTTTGAAACAGTCTCACTCCGTTGCTGAGGCTGGTATTGAAGCTGCAATTCTCCTGTTTTAGTACTGGGATTACAGGCATGAACGATCATGCCTGGCTATTTTTTGTATATCCTTTTTTAAAGTGGTATATTTAGAATTTTTTTCATTTTTTTCATTTTTATTGCTGCACTGTATTCATCATCATAATGGGATAGAAAACTTGTGTAGACATACATGCACATTTCGCCCAGTTAGCCCCTACCCAACCCCCACCCCATTCCCTCCCAATCCTTCCTTCCCATGCTTGGCTTAGTGGTTGACATCTAATATTATAGCAATTTATCCAAAATTAACATAGACAATCTCACATAACAGATTCATTTGTCTGATATCAAGCTTTTGATCACTTAGAGATAACATTTCAATATTTCTTTTTACTTTCTTTCTTACCAGAGGATATTTTTTTTCTTTTTTTAAGATGAAACTATCATACATTTATTTATTTATTTTTCAGAAAAAAATCTATCCTAACATGAAATATGAACTCTAAATACCCAAGATAATCTCGAAAAAGAACAAAGCTAGAAGATGTACATTTTCTTATTTCAAACCTTATAAAGCTACGTTAATTAAAACAGTGTAGTACTACTATAAAGGCAGATATATAAACCATTGGAGTAAAATAAAAAGCCTAGAAATAAATTCTTCCCTATATCGTCAAGTTATTTTTGACAAGGTTTCCAAGAACATTTGGTGAAGGAAATAATAATCTTTTCACTAAATATTGTTGAAAAATAATAATTATATGAAAAGTTATAAAATTGGACCCTTACCTAACACCATATACAAATATTAACTCAAAATAGATAAAATACCTAAATGTAAATCTTAAGAATATAAACTTTTAGAAGAAAATCTGGGTCATAAAACTTCACAACATTGAAATTGGCAGTGATATTTTGGATATGATTTCAAAGGCACAGATAACAAAAGAATAAACAAACAAATTTCCTAAAAAATATTGTACATCCAAAGACAGTGCAAACAGAGTTAAAAGTTACTGATAGAATGAGATAAAATATTTCCAAATGCTATATCTGAAGGTATATTTATATTCCAAATAGAAATTCTAAAAATTAGCAACAATAAAAGCAAACAATACAATTTAGAAATAGGTAAAAGACTAAAATAAATAATGAATCTCCAAAGATTTTTATATAACCAATAAACACATGAATATCACTCATCATTATCATAATATAACTAATCATTAAGGAAATACAAATAAAAACTATATTGAAATACTACTTCACATTTGTTAGGATGGCTGCTTAACATGAATTAAGTTGCTCCAGCCCTTTACCTTGAGTTTGTTACTATCTTTCCTTGTAAAGTGCGTTTTTTGTAAGCAGCAGGTGGTTGGATTCTGGGTTTTAATCCATTTTGCCACTTCATATCTTTTTTATTGGGGAATTGAGGCCATTTATATTCAGTCTAATTACTAAGAGATAACTTTTAATTCCTAACAAGTTAATATTTTATTTCTATTTGAAATATTGTTTATTCTTCTTTGCTTAGTTGTCTATTGGATGAAAAATCTTGTTTCTCTGGTTCTGGTGTGTATTACCTATTTCTTCTTTGTAGTTAATCTCTTTGAGTATTTTTTCTAGTGCTGGTTTTTAAGACATAAATTCCTTCAGTTTCTGTTTGTCATGGAAGCTTCTTATTTCCCCATCTAATTTGATAGATAGTTTTGCTGGGTAGGAAATTTTTGGCTGGAAGTTGTTTTCTTTCAGAGTTTGGAATATGTTACTCCAAGCCCTTCTGGCTCTCATGACTTGGTTTGGGAAGTCTGGAGTGATTCTAATTGGTTTGCCCCTGAATGTCACTTGGCCTTTTGTTTTTGTTGCCTTTAAGATTATTTGCTTGGCTTCCACATTGGTCATTTTGACAATTATGTGGCATGGGGAACCTCTTCTCTGATCCTCTCTAAAGGGAGTTCTATAAGTTTCCTGGACCTGTGTATCGACCTCTTGCTCTATGTTTGGAAAATTTTCTGCTATTATTCCTTTGAAGAGATTGTTGATCCCTTTGGTTTCACCTTCTTTTCCCTCCTCTATTCCTATTATTATTAGGTTAGCTCTCTTAAAATGGGCCCATATTTCTTCAATGTCAGATTCCTGCTGTCTTATTTTTTTCTAAGTTATAAATTATGCATTTATTTTTGGAGTGATCATCTTCTCGGAGCGAGATTCTATTCTCCATGTGGTCTAATCAATTGTTTATAGTTTGAATTGAGGCCTTTACCTAAATGATTGCTTCCTTTATTTCTTTTAGACTCTCTCTAAATTCTTTTTGAAGTCCTGTATTATATCTACAGTTATATTCCTGATTTGATCTTCTGGAGATCTCTGAATTTCTGTGTTATCAGGTTCTGATAATATGGGGTTGTGGGCTTTCATTGCTCTATTGTTGTTCCTCTTTCCCATGATTTCAGAATTTTGTGCCTTCCCTGGGTCACTATGACTTCACTTAGGGTGCTCTGTATCTTGAGTCTGTGGTAATCTCAGTCACCACTACTCCTTTATTGGGTTGTACCGCAAAGTCTCAGACCCAGGGACTTAAACGAGGCTGCATGAAACCATGGGGGTGCTGGACTGTGCGTTTTCCCATAGGGACCTGTGACTAGGGTGTGGTATCTCTGCCACCGCTACTCCTTCACTGTGTTGGACTACAAAATCTCAGACCCAAGGAGATTATCAAAGCTGGGCAAGTTCCTGTGAGTACAGTACAGGGATTTCCCCTTTAGGGGTCACATTTTGCACTTATGGTTATTGTGCACTCTGATCAAGAGCTGTCGCAGCTGGGCGTGGTGGCGCACGCTTGTAATCCCAGCATTCGGGAGGCTGAGTCCCGGAGGATCGCGGTTCGCGGACAGCCTCAGCTACTTAGTGAGGCCCTCTGCAACTCAGTGAGACCCAGTTTCAAAAAATAAATAATAAAAATTAGGGCAGGGGCTGTAGCTCGGAGGTTAAATGCCCCTGGGTTCCATCCCCAGACCCGCAAAAAAAAAAAAAAAAAAAAAAAAAAAAAGAGCTGTCGCAAGGCGTGGTGAACTCGCTGTTGCTGCTGGCAATATGGTGCTGCTGCTATGTCCTTGGCCATGAGGCTGATGTATTTCTTTTCTGGTTTTGTGTGTGTGTGTGTGTGTGTGTGTGTGTGTGTGTGTGTGTGTGGTGGTGGTGGTGGTACTGAGGTTCCTGGAAGTCCTTCTACCTCCGGGCTACACTCCCAGAACTATTTTATATTT
This sequence comes from Muscardinus avellanarius, assembly GCF_963383645.1. Taxonomy (NCBI): domain Eukaryota; kingdom Metazoa; phylum Chordata; class Mammalia; order Rodentia; family Gliridae; genus Muscardinus; species Muscardinus avellanarius. The sequence continues at coordinate 70,711,134 of NC_137792.1, read as the reverse complement.
TTATTTAGAAACAGTGTCTCTTAAGCTAGTGTGACTGGCTTCGAACCAGCGCGATCCTCCTGTCTCCACCTCCCACACGTGGGGATTACAAGCGTGTGCCACCACGCCCGGCCTTCTTTTCTGGTTTTGAGCTCTGTTCTGTGTTCCTGGAAGGTGTGATAAGCTTGACCACTGGGAGTTTTAGGCGTTCTTTGCACTGAAAGAACTGCTGAATTACACCCGAATGATCTGCAGCTGCTCACTTAAGCTCCTTGTTTACCTTTCCTCTCTGGAGTCTGGTGCTGTGAGGGAAGATGGTGCTGGCACGGCTTCGCCCCCACATTGCGGGCTTGATTTCTTTTCTGATCTCTGGTTGTTCTTCTAGTCTTTTTTTCTCTGTCCTTTGTGTTTACATTTTTTATTTCTCTGTTGCTAGTATTTTCTAGCTATGAAAAGTGCTGATTTTGTGGCAATAGTGATAGAGTTTTAGCAGGACTTGTAAACGCTGCTTTTCTAGGTCACCATCTTCCCGGAATTCTTGGTATACCCTTAATTCATTGATGAACTGTCTTCTTGGTACTTTCAATCTTGAAGTTAAGTAGTGTTAGGTATTCATCTTTCTGCTTTTTAACCATTGCTGTAGCTATTCTAAGCCTTTTTCATGTCCATATGAGTTTTTACAGTTGCTTATCAGTTTGTGCAGAAAACTTGCTAAGATAATGATTGGGATTGAAGAAATTGATCAATTTTTGGAGAGTTGATTTCTTAGCAACATTGAGTCTCCTAATCCAGAAATAATAATATAGGTCGATTTAAATTTCCCTCAGCACTGTTTTATAGCTTTATGTGGAAAGAGGCACTGTATGATTTTTGGCAAATTATTCCTAAGAAGTATTCATGCTTTTGATATTTTTACAATTGGAACTGTTTTTGAATTTGATTTTCTAATTATTTTCTGCTAATATACAAATTATAATTGTTTATATATAAATATATAACACTAAATATATATTTTATATATAGCATATGTAATACTTCTTGAGTGAGCATACTTTTATTTTCAGATTTTGGAGCATTTATGATTCAAGACATTTGGATTAAGAATGCTCAATTGGTAAAGCCTTCATAAATATTCCAACATCTGAAAAACAGACATTTGAAATATTTCTGGTCCCAAGCATTTCAGATAAAGGATACACAAGCTGTGTACCTAATTTATGTAGATTATGCATTTGCAAGATTAACTTACTGGTTCTAGTAGTTGTTGTGTAGATTCCTTAGGACTTTATATAACTGAATAAAATAAAAGAAATTTTATGTCTTTCTTATTGAGCATTATTTTTAAATTTCTTTTATTTTTGGCCTCATTTTGATGCCTAATACTTCCAGTAAGACATTGAGCATAAGTGGTAAAGTATACAACATTGTCTTGTTTTATTCAAAAAGAATTGAAACCAAGGGCATTATATCTCCAAGGCACACCACAGCACTTTTTTTGTTGTTGTTCTGAAACAGGGTACAGAGAAACTTACTACTTGCTGAGGCTGTCCTTGAACATGTGATAATGTCTCAGCCTTCCAAGTATGTGCCACCTTTACTGGCTCATTATTTTTCTTGATATTAGATGAAAAGCATACACGGTTTTACCATTACCATTATATTAGCCATATTTTTGCTTTTTATATACCCTCTGGTTGGTTATCTTCTTTTTTAAAATCTGGATTGTGCTACATTGCCCAAGCTAGTCTTGAACTCCTGGTTTCAAGTGACCACTTCAGTTCAGTTATCTGGATGTGCTATCATGCCTTGATGGATGTTATCTTCTATTCTTAGTTTGCTGAAAAATTTTGTCATGATGGATGTTGAATTTTGTCAAATATTTTTCATGTCTTGAAATATAGCAAATAGGATAAAGGATAAGGGAGAAATCAGAATAAAGGAGAAAGCCAAATACTATAATTTATTCATTTAATAAGAATTATACTGAGTTTAAAATATTAAACCAATCTTACATTCTTAGAAGAAACTCTATTGGCCATGGTGTATTATTATCATTTTTATATTGCTAATTTCAATCTGATTAATAAATTTTAAGTATTTTTGCACTTCTGTCCATGAAGAATATTGGTCTTCAATTTTCTTAATTTTTTTGAATTTATTTGACAGACTTTTGATTATGATATTGCCCATTTGTAAAAGTGAGTTTGGAAATGATCCCTTGTCTACTTTCAAAAATAGTTTGTGTAACATTGGTGTATGTCTCCATTGAATGCTTAATAGAGTCCATTAACAAACCCTCTGAGTCTTTAATTTCTTTATGGGAAATTAAAAAATATATTGGCATGTGTTAATGATACAGAATGGTGTGTCTCATTGTGCCATACCCATTCATACATAAAACATAATGTGATCAATTTCCCTCTCCAATAGCTCCCCATCTTCTTCTGCCTTTGATCGTCTACTCGCATGATCTTCTACTTTCATTGAATCCTTTTTCTAATTTTTTCCCTAGCTTTATAGGCAATTTTGGATAGCCTTTCCAATTTATTTAATGCATATATTGTCATTCATATTTTCTAATTCATCTTGATTCTGTTTTGGTTAGTTGTATTTTTCTAAGAATTAATTCATCTGTTGTGTCAAGCTTATTTTCTATAGTTCATATTTTCTTATTTTTAACATTGGTAAGATTTATGGTACAGGTAAAAAATATACTCTCTAAATGATTGAAAATAAATATTTAATCTTTGTACATCTTAGGTAGTCTCTGTACAATGCAAGTTCTTATGTTTTTGTCTTCCTCCTTCAGTACTTCTCTCTTGTTTGCACAACCTTTTAAAAATTAACTGTAAAATCCGTTCTTACCTTGGGGCAATACAAAACAAGCCTTTAGTATGACTTAGTCTGGTAACTAGTTTATCAACCTCTGAGCTAGAGTGATAATGCCTCTTTCACTCAAAATTTTGGAGGTTATCTCAGTCAACATTCTCACTGATATAATACAAAACAATTTACTACACAACTTAGAGGAAGATTTATTTGTTTACAGGTTATAAGCTACTTAGCCACACCGGAAGCAGGTGTTCACTTCCTATTGCATTTTGTTTGCATATGTAGTTGTCTATTATTGTTGGATAAACCAACCAACCTCAGTCACAGTCTTTGTACCATGCTGCCTACATGTTGAATCAATATCATGGCTTCTTCATGATATTGTATTGCCTGAGCAGAGTTCATTTGTACTAGTAGAAGAATCATTTATGGCTTTGGGGTTCACAAGTTATTTTTAAAAATAGTATAATATTATGAACTTTCATCCTCCATTATACACTCAATTAGGTAATATCTCCTTGAGAGAAAAAATGAGTTGATAATAGATAGATAGATAGATAGATAGATAGAGAATAGATAATAAAGACAATATAGGCCAAGATCGTATATATCTTTTTTCAGCCATGTCCTTATTGTATTACCTTGGATGAGTCACTTAACTTCTCTAAGCCTCTTTCCTGATATTATAAACAAAAACATTTCTCTGGGTTGATAAAGAAATTAAATAGGAGAATGCAAGTAAAGGTCTCCATATACCCCGTTTTTTCCTGCAAGAGTACAGGCTTATGAGTATGATTCCAGTGTAATTATTCATAGGACTACTTTTCTTTCTCAAAAATATTCCAGTATGTACTGGGCATGGCAGCATGCCTCTGTAATTCCAGTACTTGGGAGGCTGAAGCAGGAGGACTGCAGGTTCTAAGATAGCCTCAGGAATGTAGCAAGACTTTCAGCAACCTAGAAGACCCTGTTTCTTTTTTAAAAAGGACTGTGGATGTAGCTTGGAGGCAAAACAACAAGAACAAAAATTTTTAAAGGGCTGGGAATATAGCTCACAGGAAGAACTTCTCTGGGTTTAATCCCCAGAACCACATACACACACACACAAATACTCTAGTATGTATAAAACACTATTACGAATCAAATCTGTAAATCCTTTTGACCACGAGTCTCTATCAGAATTACTAAAAGCTAATGCTTCATTTTCCTGCTTCACTTATTTTCAAGAGTAGAAGCCAGAGACTTCTCTGATTGTTTTCTTACCCCAATTTGAATGAAAGCATTGCTCAAGAAACTATGAGGCCTAATGCCTAATGCCATTGAATGTTTTTTATTGTTTTATTTTTCCATTTCATAGCAATATGGGTTGGGGGAAGTGGCCTAATTTCCTGGCTCTTATTTCTAAGAATTAGGGAAAAAATGCCCAATATATCATTTCAAAACCCTTCCCACCTCTATTATTGCCCAGGTAGAAGCAGGTTAGAGGGAGAAAACCTCAGAGATAGGCTTGAAAATGAAAAGGTGGTGGTTGTGTGTGTGTGTGTGTGTGTGTGTGTGTGTGTGTGTGTTTATGTGTATGTGTGTGTTTATGTGTGTGTGTGTGTTTATGTGTGTGTGTGTGTGTGTGTGTGTGTGTGTGTGTGTATGTCTACCAGAATCACACTTTGGTTTGTGATTCTGAGTGTGTGTGTATGCAGGAGGAGTATGATAGCTTATGAAACTAGTTCTTATCCTGCAGCCGTCTGTGCAATACTCTGGGATAAAGGCTAGGGTAGGGTGTGGGAAGGATTTCACTGTAATAAGTGAAGAATTCAGTTTGCATTTTCTGGTTCTTTCTGGCAGATTTACCTAGGCAACGTCCCTCTGGGGAGGGCTTTGGCTTCTATATATTTGCCTAAATCACTGCAGGAGAGGATTCCTCTTAACAACTTACAAACCATCTTGTTTAATTTTTTTGGCCAAACTTCACTCTTTAAGGTAAGTTCTTGCCTCCGGTAACTGTCATGAACTGATATGTGGTGACTCATTGTAATTATGAACTCCTGCTATTTTCACAATGTTCTGTTTATCTTCGAATATACTCTGATTGATTCCATGAGTCTTCCAGCACAACCCCTGGCCCTCCACATGAATCAACATGTACTTTAATGATGTTCCACAGTTTTTAATTTTCACAGCTTCTCAGCTTTGGAAGTGACCTTAAGGATTATCTGGTGACCAAACAGAGGCCTCAAGATGTTTCAGATCCAGAAAAGAACAGCACGTTCTCCTCATGAAATGCCCTTTCAGCTCACTAGTGCTTTCTCCCCAAATATCACCTGACTCCTCAGAACTAACATGCCCACTCTTTGGTGCCAATATATTTACAACAGATTGGCGTCCAACAGAACATTTGCCTATGGGCATATGTTGCTCTTTCTCGCTGATGTGACAGAACCTTCTCAGAGGGCTTCAGGCCTCACTCACTCTAAAACAGAGGAAACATGTTTTGGTGGTGAAGAGGGTGGGTTGAGGGGCCAGGATGATGGGATTTGAAGCTGGCTGTCCTGTGTTCTGTGTGGCCTCAGGCAAGCTACTTAAACTTGTTCAATATTGAATGGGGGAAAATATAGTACCTCATAAAGCTGCCAAAGGGCTAGAAGAGTTATTATGTATGAAGTGCTTACAGCATTGCCTGGTACATAATAAGCACCATTTGAAGGTTTGCATTGCTGTTGTAATTATCCTACCTTGAGTCTATGGCTAACCAAGAGCCTATTGCTCCAAGCCACTCTGTCTCATCTAGCTGTAGGGAAGACAGCAGCCAGTTTGCATGACACTGACAATGATGAACACTTTTAATTGTTCATATTTACACTTATTATCTCCCCTGCTTCTCAAGAGAAATTGAGACGCAAAGTCACTAAGTAATTTTCTCAGATTCATACAGCTAAGAAGTGGCATAGCTAGGAATCTAACTCAGTTTCTCTGGCTCCAATGCTCATATATTTAGAGGTTAATACATGGCTGAGAATGTAGATCAGTGGTAGAACACTTGCTCAGCATGTCTGAGATACTGAGTTCAATCCCCAGCACTGTTAAAAAAAGGTCACTACTACATTAATTTATCCAAGTGTGTTTGTAGTTTTTAAAGTATACTTTTATTGGCGTATTGCATTTATACATTATCATGAGATTCAGAGTGATAGGAACATACATGTACACAGAACATTTGTTTGCATTTCAATCAAATATTCACTAAATTATCTTGGATATCATATTGGGTCAATTCAAAACATGTCACATACATATTCCACCTATGAACTAAAATATACTACATCACCTCCAAATATGTCTGTAAGACATTCTGTTTTCTTGGAATTCTATAGCTGCTCTTCTCTTTATCTAAATTCTCTTTGTCCCTATGGGATTAGCATAAACCATACCCAGGATGCCTGTCTAGAGTTAGCAAGTCCCTGATCTCTTGCTTGTCCCCTGGACAAAAACTTTGAGTGAAAAAAAAACAAATTAAAAATGTGGCCCATAGTATCTAACACTTTTGATAGGCTTGTTGCTTCTCTGTACCATCTGAGATGCCATTATTTTGATCTTAATTTCTCTCCTTTCTTCAGTAGTCTGTGCTTGTCTCTCATAAGAAATAAACTTGCCTTGCATAGATTTCATACTTAATAAGTAATTTTTATTCACTAACACCTTCCACAGAAAGGGATTAAAGATGTTTGCCAAAATTAGCTTGCAGACGTCATAGCTCCAGATGAAGAAGGATTAGAACTGGACTTCCATCTGATTCAGACCTGGAAATGCTCAGATCTCACAGGGTCCTATCTCCTCAGTGTACAAAATGAGAACACCAAGACCTATGGAGAAGGCACTTGCTGAATGTGGCACAGTTTGTTTATATTTGTCCAGTGAAAATGTACTAAATCCGTACTCTGTGTCAACGCAGTGCTGGATGCCGGAAACATGAAATGGAGCAAGAGATGGGGCCCACCCTCACAGAGTATACAGTGGGATGGGGGTGGGGTGACAGATGCTCAAAGTTTCTAGCACCAAAGGGGTACCCAAGGCTGGGATCTGTACCACTGGTTGTCAAGGATTGAATGCTTACAAGAAATGCCACCTTTTTAGCATTTGTATGGCACTGGGGATTGAACCCAGGGGCATTCTACTTCTGTGCCACACCCCAGTCCCATTTTATTTATTTTTACTTTGAAACAGGGTCTCATTATGTTGCTGAGGGCCTTGCTAAATTGCTGGGGCTGTCATCAAACCTGAGTTCTTCCCATCTCAGCCTCCCAAGTACTGGGATTACAGGCATGCATCACCCCACCTTGTGAAATGCCACCCTTTAGAATCTTTCTCTTAAGACTCTGAGTCTCATACCCTTGCTTTCACACTACTTCCTCTCACATCTTTTGATCAGAATTTTAACTTTTATTGCTACATATTACCTTAGAAAATGTTGATAAGACACCACTCTTAGCATCATGTACCTCCTCCTTCCATCGCTGCACTAGCTGCAGGTCTCAGGGAGGGAAAAAAGCACTAAGCAAGTGCAATGTGATTTAGGGGCTCTGGGACTGGAGGAGAGATTCTCTGCTCCCATCTGGGAGAGAGCAGTAGTCTTCTGTAAGAGAGCTCTCAGCTGACACCTGCACCTGTGGCTGCATAGGCGCTAGCAGATGAAAAGAGGGGGAGGAGGTAGGAGGGCTCCAGGCAGAGGGAACAAATTGTGTAAAGGTTAAATGTAAAAGGTAAAACTGGAGCCCACAGAACAAAGAATGGAGAAGTAAGGGACGATTTTTGTTCCATCCCTAGCATGATCAGTATTTTGTAGATAAGAGAAATGAGGCCAGAGGAGAGGTTAATTAAGCCTGGGGTCATCGTGGCTGTCTCCTTTTTTCACCTTTTCATCACAGAAAACTATCTCCTAGACCAAGTTGGGAGAGTAGTGAGAGATCGAGGCCACCCTCCTTCCTTGTATCACCAGTGGCCCAGAAGGGGGAGAGTCTTTGAAAGGACAAGATTCTTTAGGCTAGAACTTGTTCTTTCTGGTGCCAGCTGGGGTCCTTTACAACACAGCCAGCTTAGGATGGACTGAGCTGGTTGGGAACAGGAAGCCAGTAGCTCCTTAGTGGACCCCAGGCTGCACTCACAATTCCCCAGATATCAGAGGCTGTGGGACCCAGGTTAGATAGGGAGTTAGTGCTTAACAGTGTTTTTTGTTTTTAATATGAAGATAAATCGGGCATTGTGATGCATGCCTGTAATCCCAGTACCTTAAAGGCTGAGACAGGAGGACTGCAGGTTTGAAGAAAACCTTAGTGATTCAGTAAGACCCTATTTCAAAATGAAAAATAAAACAAAATAGGGCTGGGGATGCAGCTCGATGATAGGACACCCCTGGGTTCAATTCCCAGTACTACTTATATATACAGGCATGTCAGGCTCCTCATGGGACATCTTTTGGGCTGACCTTCTCCAGTCTTTGTTTACATGTTCTTAGAGAATTTGCTTCCCCCCATTTGTGCCTTGTACCAGCCCTACCTCTGGTCTCTTCATGTGTACCTCAGAAAATGTACTCTCTTAGTTTGCCTTCTGGAGATTTGGCTATGGGTACTTTGGTCCTGTTAAATAGAAAGCCCCATATTTAAAAATATATGTTCTGCCAGGCATGGTGGTGCACACTTGTAATCCCAGTACATGGGAGGCTGATCCTTTAGGAGGGTTGCAGTTGAAGGCCAGCCTCAGTAACCTAGCAAGACTCTCAGCAACATAGTGAAACCCTGTTTTAAAACAAAACCAACTAAAAAGGGATGGGGTTTTATATCAGAGATAGGATGCCCATGGGTTCACTTCCCAGTAAAACACACACACACACACACACACACACACACACACACACACACAATGTTATAATTTGTTGCCTTTAAACCAGTATTTATTAAGCATTTCTGTTCTGCCATTTACTAGCCATATGACCTTTGAGCCTGTATAAGCCTCAGTTTATCTGAAAATTATCTGTATGGTGTCAGTGAAGGTCAAAGGGAGCATCAGAGTGGACAACATTCAGCAAAGTAACACCAGGGAAGTGGCCCCAGAATTCCTGGTCCTTTAGGAAGAAGATGACTATCCTCAGAGATGTGTTCCAAGTTGGATATTGGTCTACCTGCTTGCATCTCCAGTGAGGATAAAATAGGAAGTGGTCTATTACTAACCTATGTTGAGTTTAGATTTCTTACAAGGAAGGTGCTCTTATAAGGATGGTTGAGGCTAGAACTGGGGTGAGTTGTGAAATGTCAGAATTTGAGAGTTATCACAGTAGGAAATCACTCTGTTTTGTTGCTACTGCACTGTGTAGCAGGTACAAAATAATTCTTCTTGGATAGATATTTGGATGGATGGGTAGATGCATGGCTGGCTGGCTGGCTGGATGGATGGATGAATGGATGAATAGTACTGGTTTGGCATAATTAAGACCTTTATATGAAGTCATATAACCTGAATAGTGTCTGAAAATTCATTCTTAGGTTGAAATTTTACTTTCCACATTTCTACCTAATACTGTGTGTAGTGCTTCATAAATTCTAAACTGATAGCAGACATGTAAAAACTTAGTAATTTAGGACCTGACCTCCTCTTTTTTCTGTTTCATCTACAGACCCCAAATGCCACTAATACATTAACCACATGTGTCATGAGTGCCAGCATTTCAAATATGTCCATTCAAAACTTGGCTGATCCAGTGGTTATTACTCTGCAGCATATTGAAGTAAAACGGGTAACATATCCATTTTCATCTGAGTCAGAAGACTTCAGAACTCCATCTTGATTTTTCTGTTAAAATTAATTTTCTAATTAACAGATGTGACTCAAAGACTTAGTGAGGCTTATCCTTATCCAGGTAGCAGAGGTGTGTTATCATTGGGGACTTCTAGAAATAATGCCTTTTCCCAAAGGGATAGTGAATGGTGGGCATTCTAGCACTGTGACAGATTGCCAAGGCAGTGAGGATAGGTGGGTCATTTGGTTGTCCCATTGCACTAAATGGCATTTAATTCCACTTATTTCTAAGTGAGGCAAACGACTTCTTTCAAAATAATGGAACATTTGTATTCTTTGAATTTCCATGAAGAGCATTAAAATGTTTATTATCACCAAATGACTAAAACCATAGTCATATGGCATAACATAAGGCATATATTACTAAATGATCAAATTTAGCCTTAGTAGAAGAATGAATTACTATTCCATTCTTTGATATTTAATGTGTGTCCAGTGCGAATTCTTAATAGCTTCCTTCATTGCCAATCTGTAGGACCATATGGTACAACATATTTTTGGTAGTCTTGATTCTAGAATAGGAGAGGAGAAAGAAGAATGGGAGATAAAATTTTTAAACAGATACCAAATTAAACCTGTTTAGACGGGTAAGATCTCTAAATTAGGCCTGTAACTACAGCTCTCAAGTTATTCCCAGTAATTAATTGTTCCTTGCCCCAAGTTTGCCAAAGACTGGAATCTAGTGAGGTCTCAGAAATTTTCAGTAGGTCACATAGGGTGGCAATTCAAACTTGTTTCCATAAAGCTTGATCTCAGCTGTGACTTGGAGTCTCAAAGCTCCATAAAGAACTTCTACTACGCATCAGTCCTTCATTGAGTAACCACAGCTTCCTCTTGGGCCTTGAGTAGCAAATTCCAGTGCTACCCAATATTTTAAAGGACATGTACAGAATCACTATGCAGTGGTATGCTATTTTATCACTTGTGAATCCATAGTTAGATGGGATTAGTCTTGAAGTCAACTCACAAATGGCCCAAGTGTGTGTGTGTGTGTGTGTGTGTGTGTGTGTGTGTGTGCATGTATATGTGTTTACTGTCTGAAAACAATTGAAAACATGCATGTTTATTTGTTGTGGTGTGGTAGCCCTCCAAGGGAAGATGTTTATCTCAGATATTTTTTTCCCTAGAAGTATGATCAGGTTCACTGCGCCTTTTGGGATTTTGAGACAAACAGTAAGTAATTTTATAAGCAAGCTTTCTCTTTTCCCCAGTTCATTTTCATATTTGACAGTGGAAGAGGAGAGTGTTGCTCTGAAACTGCTGTCTTATCAGACCCTACTGAGAAATCTGAAATACCAAGATACATAATATCATTTTTACATCAAACTAAGGCATGGAAATTAGGAAAACAATCTCTTTTGATAAGATGCTTATTTGGAAAGCAGAAACATTGCACAACTCAGGAGTAAGCAAAGTTGGAAGAAACAAATTTGGAAGGTCTGCTGCAGAATAGCTTGGGGCTTTTTGAAGAAAGTTGAATGCTCACCTGGCTTTTATCTGAATTCTCACAGGAATTTGCAAAATCTACTATACCCTTCCTCTTTTTATCTCCTCACCTCTTCTAAACTATGAGACTTGAGTAGGCCATTTCACTTCCCAAGGCTCTGGTACTTTTCATCTTTTCACTGAGGACATGAGATTTCTTGGATAGTCCCTAAAGGGCCCTTCCTACTTAGATGAGTATGAATCTTTGGTGAGAGCAAAAGATACTGGGGATAGTTATAGCCAAATAGGTTTATCTGAGCCTTGACATCTCCACTGAAATCTCTAGGTATAACATCAAATCTCAGAGAATTTCTACATAGAAGCAGTTTTTGCTGGAATGCCAGGGTTGGCTATGAGAGGAGTCCTACTATGGAAGCTCTGCCTAGGAACTTTTACTTTTTCAGTATTCTTAGGATTCTAGGAGAACAGGGAAGTCTATTCTCTCAACTCTCTGGGTTTCAGAAACACTACTTTTTTTCTTTTTTTTATCGGTGCATTGTAGTCGTACATCTTAAAGGAGTATAATGTGGTAGAGGCATATATGCACACATCACCCAATTAGCTCTTAAACAATTTCCACTCCATTGCCTCCCCCTCCCTCCTTCTCATGTTTGGCTTAGTGATTAAATTTGACATGTTTGTTAATGTACATCATGTACATTAGGGAATTTCTCTCTTCTCCTTCACATCCCCCTTGGTCAGGTCAACTTATTTTCTCATCTATAGTTTCTCCTTCTTCGTCTATAGTTCCTCCTATGACCCATTTTCTCCCTAGCTTCCACATATTAGGAAGAGCATCTGATTTCTTATTTTTTGTGACTGACTAATTTCACCTAGCATAATGTTCTCCATTCCCATCCATTTCTCTGTAAATGATGTAATTGTGTTCTTTGTTATGGCTGAGTAAAATTCCATTGTGTATATATCCCATAATTCTATAATTCACTCATCTGATGGTGGACATCTTGGCTGGTTCCATAGTATCGCAGTTCTGAATTGTGTAGCTATGAACATACATACACACGCATTAGTTTGGTAGTTTTGTCTCTGTTCTTTTGAGTAGATACTCAGAAGTAGTATTGCTGGATCACATTCTTCTGAGGATCCTCCATACTGTTTTCCAAAGTGGTTGCACTAATTTGAAATTCCACTAACAATGGGTTAGAGTTCCTACTTCCCCACATACTTGCCAGCATTTGTTGATGTTTGTGTTTTGAATAATTGCCATACTTGGAGTTAGGTGAAATCTTAGGGTAATTTTGATTTGCATCTCTCTGATTGCTAATGATGTTGAGCATTTTTTCATACATTTATTGGCCATTTGTATTTCTTCTTTTGCAAAGTGTCCATTTAGTTTACTTGCCCATGTTTTGATTGGGTCATTTGTTTTCTTAGTGCTGAGTTTCTTGAGTTCTCTGTAAATTTTAGTCCTCTATCAGGTTTCTTTCTAAAAAGCAGAAATAACATTCTCCTTTCCTGGTCCCTTCTAAGTCTTTCAGGAAAAAGAATTCTGTAATGAGATAAGCTTTGTCCCCCACAGCCTCACTAGGTTGATCTCTGTGTTTATTAATGCCAATTTCTGGGATACTCCCAGAATACCTTTCACTCCTGCCAATCTCCCTCATGGATCCAGATATTCTGGAATCTATGGGATTGCTATGGATGGATAAATTTGGGCTACACTTGGCTACCTACCCTTGGCAAGTTCTTCTGATTTAATGATATTCTGTAAGTTCTTTCCTAAAACTCCTCTAGGACTCAATATCTTCTTGTTATTGTAGAAGAGAGTTGGTTCTAGAAGGGTGCATGTGTTCAGGAGAAACTAGGCAGTTGTTGAGTCAATCAGAGGTTCTAAATAGCGATAAGTCAGGGAAATGAATGGAACTGGAGGACATTATGCTAAGTGAGATTAGTCAGTCACAAAAAAATATGAAATCAGATGCTTTCCCTAATATGTGAGAGTTAGGGAGAAATGGGTTATAGGAGGAATTCTTGAAAGAGGAAATCCTATAGAGAAGCAAACAAGACAGCCTAAAGGAGGAGAAAGGAGGGGGGAAGAGGAAAATCTCTAAAACACACAATGTACTTAAACATATCGAAGTCAATCACTAAGCCAAGCAAGGGAGGGAGGGACGGGGAGGGAATGGGGTGGGAATTGGGTAGGGGTTAAATCAGCGATGAGTACATGTTTGTACACACAAGTTTTTTATCCCAATAAGTTGTATGAATATAATGCACCTATAAAAAATAAAAAATAAGCCAAAAGACAAGAAAAAACTAAAATAATTCATGACTACCAAGCTAACACTAGAGAAAATACTTAAAAAATAAAAAAGGATAAAGAAGAAGCACCAGATTGACAACTAACATAGGAGAAATAAAGCTACATCAAACAGAAAATATAACTCAAAATGACAGGAAACAAAAATCATCTCAGTAAAAATGCTTACTATTAAAGATCTTTACTTTTCAATTAAAGACATAGAATGACAATGTAGATTAAAGGACATAATCCAGGTATTTGTTTCTTGCAAGAAACTCACCTTAGAGTCAAAGATATTCATATACCAAAATTGAAAGGCTAAAAAAGATACACCTTGAAAATGAACACTGAAGGGCCAAATGAGTGAAGTGTGCATGCATGTCTCTAACTTCTTGTATTCAATTAAGATGTATGACTACAATGCACCAATAAAAAATTGATAGAGAAATAAAATACTAAAGACAATAAGAAAAAAAAACATGATCTGACTTGGGCAAGGAGTGCTTGAGACCATTTTAATTCTGGATTGAACTGGTTATTTAGGATTCCCCTTTCAGTCCCACCAAATAGGTACAATGTCTGTATAGTCCCCAGGTCCTTCAAATTTTTCTAGATATGCTTATCTCTTTTATTAGGTACTTTAAAAATTGTCACTCTAGAACATGAGCATGACTTTAAAGTCCTTCCTAATCTGTAGAAATATGGGATAAGAACAGGAAAAGAGAGAGCTGAGGAAGTTATGCCATTCATGAAGTCTCTCAAAAGTCAATTTGTCCTATTAGATGTAATTTGATCTGAGTGTTGAATTAAACCTCTATTTTGCTGTCTTAACAGACAATGATAATTATAATGCACATTTGGATGGTGCATACAATGAAAAGTTAAACATTTCTAAGAAAATCAAAACAGTTTTAAAATTCCCTTCTGTCTCTTGCAGATGGGCTAGGTGGATGGAACTCATCAGGCTGTAAAGTAAAGGAAACAAATATAAATTACACAGTCTGTCAGTGTGACCACCTCACCCACTTTGGAGTTTTAATGGTGAGTTGTCTTTTCATCTTTCCTCTGTAGAATTCTGACAGCTTTAAATAGATTTAGACCTGTAATAGATGTGTGAACTAAGTTATGGAAAGACAATATGAAAATAGAAAAAGGCCCCTCTTCCCATTTTGTTCATCCAAAGTATAGCAGATTGAAACAAATTTGTATTTGTCTCATAATATTAATGCCTGCTCCTCAAATTTGAAAGAATTATTCCCTGTATTCTCCTTCTCAAGAGACTACTACCTTTAATATTCTGGTATTTATATTCAGTTAGAATATTTGCCTATGTGTATATTAATGCATTTTATATAAATTGGAGTTAAATTTTTTATATTTTTATTTTAGTACTGGGGATTGAACTCAGGGGCATTCTACTCATGAGTTATACCTCTAGACCTTGATAGGTTTTGAGTTTTAAAACAAGGTCTCACCAGATTTCAGAGATCCTCACTAAGTTGCTAAGGCTGGCTTCAAACCTGCAGTCCTCCTGTCTCAGTCTCCCACACATTGGGATGAAAAATGTGTGCCACAACACCTAACTCTTCTTACCACTTGTTTAAAAAAAGTGTATATATATATAAACTTTCATCCTAACAACATATATTGGATCACTTCAGACAAATATGTATCCATCTATTTAAAATTTTAAAATACCACTATGGGCAAGAAGTGGTAGTGCACTCCTGTAATTCCATTACTTGGGAGGCTGAGACAGGAGGATTGTAGGTTTGAGGACAGAGGTTCAGCAAGTAGTGAAACTGTCATTAAATTAGCCAGACCTTGTTTCAAAATTTTGCACTAGCAAAACAAACAACCTAATCAAGAAATGGGCAACTGAAATGAATAGACACTTTACAAAAGAGGAGATACAAATGGCCACTAGATTCATGAAAAGATGTTCTTCATCATTAGCCATCAGGGAGATGCAAATCAAAACTACACTGAGATTCCATCTAACCCCAGTCAGATTGGCAAGCATAAAGAAATCAAACAATAATAAATGCTGGCAAGGATGTGGTAAAAGAGGAACTCTTTTACATTGTTGGTGGGAGTGCAAACTAGTTCAGCCACTATGGAGACTGGTGTGGAGATTCCTTAGAAAACTGGGAATAGATCCACCATTCGATCTAGCTTTACCACTCCTGGGTATTTTTCCAAAGGGGTTGAAAACAGAAACTACAGCAACATAGGCATACCTATGTTCATAGCAGCACAATTTGTAATAGCCAAAATTTGGAAACAACCTAGGCCCCCATTAACAGATGAATGGTTTGCAATGTTATGGGAAATATACACAATGGAATTCTATTCAGCTATAAAGAAGAACAAAATCACGTCATTTGTAAGAAGATGGAAAGTGCTGGAAAGCATTATGTTAAGTGAGATCAGCCAAACACAGAAAGGGAAGGGACATATGTTTCCTCTAGTATGCCCAAACGAGTGAGCATTAAGGATACCAGAGGGACTCCAGATAATGGAAGGGAAATCTCAGCAAAGTTTGAATGGAAAACTGAGAGGAAGGAGGCTGAACTTGACTGATGAGCGGCTATTTCCAAATAGGTGTAAAAGTACGAATAGAGAAAGGTTAGCCTGGGTATTAAGTATCGGGAGGGGGGAAGGGAAATGAGGGGGGGAGAGGGCACCAAATACAGATTAAATGTATAACATTTACTTTCAATAAAATACATTAAAAATAAATAAATAATTTTTTTAAAAAAAAGACTAAAATAGGGTTGGGAATGTAGCTCAGAGGTAAAATGCCTCTGAGTTTAATCCCTAGTACAAAAACAAACATTTGGGTTCTGGGAAGATGACGATGGAGAAGAGCAGTGCTTACAAGCCCTGCTAACAACCAATCTCTATTACCACAAAATCAGCACCTTTCATAGCCAGAAAACACCATCAGCAGAGAAACAAAAAATGTAAATACAAGGGACAGAGAAAAAGAGGGCTGAAAAAATGAGACACCAGAAAGAAACCAGACCGCAGTGCTGCGGCTGGAGCTGCGGCATGGAGCAGCGTGGGCGCCATCTTCCCTTGCAGCACCAGGTCCCAGAAAGGAGGGGGACTCAGAACTGAGCTCAGAGCCAGAGAGGAGATATGCCGACCTCACAGCCGAGGACGCAGCAGCAGTGCCATACTGCTGATGGCAACAGCAAGCTCACCGGACAGCACCAGACCAATTCACTCAACAAGCCACCAGGCTCCAGAAAGGAGGGCCGGACAGAGAGCTGAGGTGATTGGCTGCAGATCAGCCAGGTAGAATTCAGCAGATTTTTTTGGCGCAGGGAGTGTCTAAAGCTCCCAGAGGCTGGGCTCACCACACCCTGCAGGGACTTAGAGCAGAGCTGAAAAATAAAGAAGAAATACGCCAATCTCACAGCCAAGGGCGTGGCAGTAGTGCCATATTGCCACCTGCGGCAGCAGCGGCGAATTCACAGAGTCCACTACAGCTCCATCAGCGCACTCAACAACAGTGAGTCAAATTGCAGCCCCTAGAGAAGAAATCTCATTACTGCACTCCCGGGGACTTGACCCAGTGAGGAAGTGGTGGTGGCAGAGATATCACACCATAGTCACAATTCCCCGCAGAAGAATGCCCAACCTGACACCCCCAATGGTCTAAAGCAGCCTCGATTGACTCCATGGGTATGAGAATTTGTGATACAACCCAATAAAGGAGTAGTGGTGACTGAGATACCACAGACTCAAGATCCAGAGCACCTTAAGTGAAGTCGTAGTGACCCAGCAAAGAACCCAGAGAAGGCACAAACTTCCGAAATCATGGGAAAGAGGAATAACAATGGAGCAATGAATGCCCACAACCCCACAACATCAGAACCTGATAAAACAGAGATTTCTGGAAGATCAAATCAGGAAAATAACTTTAGAAATAATAGAGGTGTTTCAAAAAGAATTCAGAGAGAGCCAAAAAGAGATGAAGGATGCAATCAATGAAGTAAAGGCCTCAATTCAAAGTATAAACAACTGATTAGACCACATGGAGAATAGAATCTCGCTCCTAGAAGATGATCACTCCAAAAATGAACGCATAGTTTCTAATTTAGAAAAAAAATCCGACAACAGGAATCTGACATTTAAGAAATATGGGCCCATTTTAAGAGAGCCAACCTAAGAATAATTGGAATACAGGAGGGAAAAAAAGGTAAAACCAAAGGGATCAACAATCTCTTCAAGGAAGTAATAGCAGAAATTTTTCCAAACATAGAGCAAGAGGTCGATACACAGGTCCAGCAAACTTATAGAACTCCCTTTAGACAGGATTGGAGAAGAGGATCCTCATGCCACATACTTGTCAAAATGACCAATGTGGAAGCCAAGCAGAGAATCATAAAGGCAACAAAAACAAAGTGCCAAGTGACATTCAGAGGTAAACCGATTAGAATCACTCCAGTCTTCCCAAACAAAATCATGAGAGCCAGAAGGACTTGGAGTAACATATTCCAAACTCTGAAAGAAAACAACTTCCAGCCAAAAATTTCCTACCCAGCAAAACTTTCTATCAAATTAGATGGGGAAATAAGAAGCTTCCATGACAAACAGAAGCTAAAGTAATTTATGTCTTCAAAACCAGCACTAGAGAAAATACTCAGAGATTAACTACAAAGAAGAAATAGGTAAATCACACCAGAACCAGAGAAACAAGATTTTTCATCCAACAGACAACTAAGATTGGTTATCTTTGGAGATTCATTATTTATGTTAGTCTTTTACCTATTTCTAAGTTGTATTGTTTGCTTTTATTGTTGCTAATTTTTAGGATTTCTAGTTGGAATATTAATATACCTGCAGATATAGCATTTAGAAATATTTTATCCCATTCTATCAGTAACTTTTAACTCTGTTTACATTGTCTTTGGATATACAATTTTTTAGGGAGTTTGTTTACCCTTCTGTTTTCTGTACCACTGAAATCATATCCAAGAAATCACAGCCAATCTCAGTGTTGTGAGGTTTTATGACCCAGATTTTCTTCTAAAAGTTTATAGTCTTAAGATTTATATTTAGGTCTTTTATCTATTTTGAGTTAATATTTGTATATGGTGTTAGGTAAGGGTCCAATTTTATTATATTTCATATAATTATTATTTTTCAGCAATATTTAGTTAAAAGATTAGTATTTCTTCCACCAAATGTTCATGGAAACCTTGTCAAAAATAACTTGACAATATATGGAAGAATTTATCTCTAGGCTTTTATTTAACTCCAATAATTTATATATATATATGCCTTTTAACAGTACTACACTGTTTCAATTATTGTAGCTTTATAGGGTTTGAAACCAGAAAATATACATCTTCTTGCTTTGTTCTTTTTCGAGATCATTTGGGTATCTAGAGTCCATATTCCATATTAGGATAGGTTTTTTTCTGAAAAATAAATAAATAAATGTATGATAGTTTCACCTAAAAAAAGAAAAAAATATTCTGTGGTAAGAAAGAAAGCAAAAAGAAATATTGAAATGTTATCTTTAAGTCATCAAAAGCTTGGTATCAGACAAATGTAACTTTTATGTGAGATTATCATTGTTAATTTTGGATAAATTGCTATAATACTAGATGTCAACCACTAAGCCAAGCATGGGAAGGAGGGATGGGGAGGGAACGGGGTGGGGATCAGGTCGGGGCTAACTGGGCAATGTGTGCATGTATGTCTACAAAACTTTTTTTTTATCATTATGATGTATGAATAGAGTGCACCAATAAAAGAATTTAAAAAAAGAAAAAGGGAGGGGGAAGGGGTGGGGGTGGGAATTGGGGAAGAGCTAAATGAGTGATGTGTTCATGTATGCCTCCATCATCTTGTATTCCATTAAAATGTATGATTATAATACTTCAATAAAAAATCTTTAAAAAAAGAAACAAACATTTATGGGATGCCATTATGTGGACTTAACACAATAAATATAACCAATCCCTGATAGGTGGATATTTTAGCTGTTTTTCTCCATTCTGAACTTTGCTTTAATATACATTCATATTTATATATTTACTTCCACTGGTGAACAAAATCTATAGGATGCATTGACAGAAGTAGAACTGCTCAATCAAAGGGTATGATCATTAAAGTTTATATTTTTTCTTTTTGCAGTATTGGGGATGGAACCCAGGGATATTCTATGAGCCAAGCCCTACTTTTTATTTTTAAAATTTTGATAGTTCCTGCCAAATTGCAACATATGAAAGGTATATTTTTAAATACTTGATAAATTTTATGCCCAGCCCTAAACCCTTAATACCATCTCTAAGCTCCTTCACTCCTAAACTCAGAATTTGTTGAATTTTACCTCCAAATAGTTCTCAACCAAATATTTTCTCTACCCACCTATGAATAGTTTCTTAGTTCTCTTGTTACTTTATTATATAAAATTATCCGAATGTGCTGTGTTTGAATTGTTTCTCCAACTAATTAATGTAAGTTCTTTGAAAGCTAAGATTCCTTTCTTTCTTACCTCCCCCTCTTTCCCATTTTTTCTTTCTTTACAGTGCTGGGTATAAGACTCGGGGTCTTATATATGCTAAGCACTCAGTCTACCTTCAATCAACAGCACCAGACTTATTTATTTTTTATTGGTACATAGTATTCATATATCTTGATGCAGTTCAGGGCGATAGAGGCATACATGCACATGGCACTCATTGAGCTCTCCCTCAGTTACCACCCCTCCCTTCCTCCCCGTGCTTAGCACAGTGATTGATAAATTTGTGTAAGTACATCATGTCCATTGATGTGTTTTCCTCTTCCCCATCTCATCTGTCTCAGTGAGGTTGCCTTATTTGCTCAGCTATGGTTTCTCCTTCTTTGTCTAAAGTTCCTCCTATGACCCTTTTTCTCCCTAGCTTCTGGATATAGGGAGAGCATCCAGGTTTTTACTTTTGTGACTGACTAATCTTACTCAGCATAATGTTCTCCATTTTCATCAATTTCCCTGAAAATGATGTAATTTTGTTCTGCACACCTACCACCAATTGATTTTTTACAAAGGGGCCAAAAATATACACTGAAAAAAAGATAGCCTTTTCAACAGTTGGGCTTGGCAAAACTAGTTAACCATATGTAGAAAATGGAAACAAACTCTACTTTCTCACCCTGCAAAAGAGTCAATTTAACATAGATCAAAGACTTGGAAGTCAGACCAGAGACCTTGCAGCTCCTTGAAGAGGGCATAAATCTAACACTTAAACAGATATAATCACAGGTATAAACTTTCCTAATAAGACCTCAAGTCACAAGAAATTAAAAGGAAGATCAATACGTGGGATTGCATTAAACTGAAGAACTTCTGTACAGAAAAGGAAACTATCAAGAACCTCAACAGAGAGGTGACAGAAGGAGAGATTTTTGCCAGCTACTCCTCTGATAGAAAACCAATATGTATAATATGTAGAGAACACAAGAAAATAACCACAAAAAATCAAATAACCCAATCAAAAAATGGACAAGTAAACTAAATAGACATATCACAAAAGAAGAAATATTTACTTCTTTTTGAAAAACAACCATATCTATACAATAAATGAGTTACTCAATTGAAGTCTCATTATGAGACTTTTGTTCATCTTCCCCTTAATTGGCTAGAGTATTAGAGTAGGAGTCAAAAGACCAGGGCTCCTGCTTCAGTTCTGTCAGTGCCTAGGTTTGTGACCTTGTTTGCGATATTTTACTTGTTTAGAACTTAGATTTTCCTTCTGAAGTGCGAGTTATTGAGGGAAATAAATGTTCCTCGATCTTGGAATTGTTGATATTTTAGTTGAACAATTCTTTGTTGTGGGAGATAGTTCTGTGCACTGCAAGATGTTCAGCAGCCCCCTGCACATCTATACACAATATATTCGTAGAATTCTCCCCAGTTGTGACAACTCAAAATAAAGAGTCAAATGTCCCAGAGGGGTGGAAACAATTTCTTTAAGTTGAGAAATACCAGAGTACACATCCTAAATCTTCATAACCAACTGATGAATGCCATGGACCTTCTTCCCAGACCAATGCACTGATAGATTCAAATAATTCCACATGTCTTTTCAGGTCTTTTATGATCCTCAGATTAAGAAATTATGGGACTTTGCAATCTCTATTCTTCATTTTGTCTCCTCTTTTTGTGAAAGTTAAGGTCTCATGGAAAGAAACATTTTCTGATGTTTTGTGTAATGTTTTGGGATGCTCAGTTCAGACAATGATTCACTTTGCATCCGAAATTCACATCTATTAGCTTGGTTATATTTTAAGTGTAGAACATGTTAATGATAATAAAACCAAGGACTAAATGTTTTTTCAATGCTTTTGATGACTCTTCATGCCCTGTACACAGTGTTGTATTAGGCATAGTCAACAAACAATATATGGGCCCATATATCTACCTACATAATCTGGTTGTATAAGAGCCATAGCAGAGACATTGTGTTAATGAGTCCTGGAAGCATTTGACCACAAAATTGCTCTGATAAATGTGTAAAATACAGCAAATACCTTTCCTAGGACTTGTCCAGGTCTACAGTGGATTCAGTGAATGAACGAGTATTAGTGCTTATAACGTACACCGGATGTGGAATCTCCTCCATTTTCCTGGGAATTGCAATGGTGACATACATAGCTTTCCAGTAAGTTGATATGGCCTCACTCTGAGTAAGTTTAATTTGGTTTTATGGATGCTATTGCCATTGTAACCTTTTTTATTTTTGTGAACAAATCGCAATAGAAAAAGGTCAGGCTCATTAGATTATGAAGTGGAAAGGTTAAAAATATAATATTAGTCACCTCTAATGAAATGTAGTAACTAGTTTTTTAAAAAGCAAGAAATTTGTAATAGGAAAAGGTTTCTCTATCAGGATATAAGAAAACTAACTGTGAAAGAATGCGTTGACAAAGTTGATTTCATTAAGAATAAGGACTCCTTTCATCTGGATACACAGTTATGAATAGTGAAGAGCTGAGTGTGGTAGCACATGCTTGTAATCCCAGTACTTGGGAGGCTGAGACAGGAGAATCAGAGGTATATGGCCAGCCTCAGCTACTTAGTGAGACCCTCTGCAACTTAGTGAGGCCCTGTTTCAAAACAAAGAATAAAAAATAGGGCTGAGAGTGTAGCTTGAAGGTAGAATGCCCCTGGGTTCAATCCTCAGTACCTAAAAAAAAAAAAAAAAAAGAATAGTAACAAACTGCAGATAGGGAGAAAATATTTGCATGTGTATACTCAAAAAAACTTTAATGTAGAATATTTTAAAAACTGCTACAAATGAAAAAGCAAGACAGATTTCAATATAATTGACAAATGGGCAACAAAGTTTAACTGGGATGGGTGCAGTGATGTATACCTGTATTCCTAGTACTTGGAAGGCTGAAACAGGAGGATTGCAGGTTCGTGGTCAATTTCAGCAACTTAGTGAGACCCTGTTTCAAAATAAAAAATAAAATAGGGGTGTGGTATAGCTCAGAATTAGAATGCCCTTGGTTCAATACCCAGTACTACACACAAAAATTTAACAGGCACTTCTCACAAAATAGGCCCTCATGCCCAACCTTAACCATACTCAAATGGCCAGTAGCATATGAAAAGGTTCACAACATCACTACTCACAAGAGAGATATGAATGAAATTCAATATTGTGTACATTTTGGACCAATTAGAATAACTAATATAAAATACTGACAAAGTAAGTGTTAATAAGGTTGTGGAACAACTGGAGTAGTTATACTTTGTTGCTGGGAATGTAAAATGGCTAAGATACTTTAGAAAATTCTTTGGTAATACTCCATGAATATGAATACATATTTAGCCATTGATCCAAAATTTTCACTCTTATGAGATGATTGTATATGTCTGCCAAAAGATAGGTACAAGAATATTCACAGCTTTAGTCATAGTAGGCCCAAATTAGAAACACCTCAATGTGCATTAACAATTAAATGGATGAAGAAGCTGTGGTATTTTTGTAAAATGAAATGCTATATAGCAGTAAAAAATGAACTAATTTTATATAATACAGTATCTAGATTCCATAGACATAAAATAGGGGAGAATGTAGAAAATGAAAATGAAAAAGATTTATGCAGTTTCAACTAGGTTAGAATATTGGTTGCCTCTGGTGGAGATTATTGAATGTAAGAAGCATTAAGGGACCTTCTGAGGTGTCGAAAATATTCTATCTCTTGATCTGCATGGAAGTTCCATAGGAGTATACAAATATGAAGATTCAAAGTGCATTCCTAAGGTTTAGCCCAGTAAAGCGCGCGCGCACACACACACACACACACACACACACACACACACACACATCTCCACATTCAGCTGAGAACAGTGGCACATGCCTGTAATCCTAGTAATTGGAAAGCTGAGAAAAGAGGACCACAGGTTTGAGGCAAGCCTCAATAACTTAGTGTGATTGTCAGCAACTTAAGTGAGATGCTGTTTCAAAACAAAAAATAAAAGGGCTGGGAGTGTAATTCAGAAATAAAATGTCCCTGGGCTCGACCTCCCCCCAGTCCCAAACAACAACAACAACAACAACAACAACAACAACAACAACAACAACACATTCATAAAAAATGGAAATTGTGAAATTTAAATTAATAAAAATTGAATAGAAATTATAAGAGGAGCCGGGCGTGGTGGTGCACACTTGTAATCCCAGCATTCAGGATGCTGAGACCTGGAGGATCGCAGTTCGTGGACAGCCTCAGCTACGTAGCGAGGCCCTCTGCAACTCAGTGAGACCCGGTTTCAAAATAAAGAATAAAAAATAGAGCAGGGGGTGTATCTCGGAGGTCATATGTCCCTGGGTTCCATCTCCAGACCTCCCCAAAAAAAGAAATTATTATAAGAGAATCAAAGTAGAAAATATTTTTTTAAACTTGGAAAATATTAGGTCTGTTTTTACAAATAAAACTGTAATCACTTAGTGAAATTTAAAGCCATATTTCCATAATCCCAACCCTGGGATCACTGAAAATAACCAAGTAAATCTACTTTGAATGGTTTCCATAGTCACCCTACTATTCAGTAATATGTAGATCCAGCCTCCTGAATTGGTGATGATAGAATTGTAGTATCCAGAGTACTCCTGCTTTCCTTCTTTCTAAAAGACAAAAAAGAGGACTGCTTGGTTGAGAGAGGCTGCTATTAATACTGATAGTGATGTTCACTATTTTGGGGATACTTTGATTCTACTTGGAAAAATATTGGGGACACTAAAACTTAGCTATGTATGTGCATGTATATATGCATATATAGCTGTATGTATATGAAAACTGTATGTATATATATTTAGTATATATTTATGATAAATACATATATACATATGTATGTGATGAATATATACATACATATGAATGTTTGGGCAGTACTGGGGATTGAAACCCAGAGGCATTCTACCTCTGAGCTACACTCCCCCTCCCCCTCAGCTCTTTTTTTGGTGATACTGGGGTTCCTGGAAACTCTTCTACCTCCGGGCTACACTCCCAGACACCTATTTTTTATATTTTTATTTGAAAACAGGGTCTTTTAAGCCAACAAGTTTGGCTTCAAACCTGCGTGATCCTCCTGTCTCCACCTCCCAAGAGCAGGGATTACAAGTATGCACCACCAGGCCTGGCTCCCGCAGCCCTTTTTATTTTGAAACAGTGTCTTGCTAATATTCTGAGGGTAATTTATTTTTTATATTTCTTTCATTCTTTTACTACACACATAAGATGTGGCAATGCTAAGAGACACTGCCTAACTTAATATTTTTCTTTTTCTTTTAGTAAACTTCGAAAAGACTATCCTTCCAAAATTCTGATCAACCTATGCACATCACTACTGATGCTAAACCTGGCATTTCTGGTCAATTCCTGGTTGTCATCTTTTCAGAAAGTGGGACTTTGTATCACAGCTGCCGTGGCACTTCACTATTTCCTGCTTGTTTCTTTAACTTGGATGGGCCTGGAGGCAGTCCACATGTATTTTGCTCTAGTCAAAGTCTTCAATATATACATTCCAAATTATATCCTTAAATTTTGTCTAGTTGGTTGGGGTAAGTGTATCTTCCATTGTCTTTTTTTTGTTGATGCATTATATTCAAACATCATATTGGGGTAAAAGCTTGTGTGTACAAACATGTACACATTGCTGATTTAACCCCTACCCAATTCCCACCCCATTCCCTCCCTGTCCCTCCTTTCCTTGCTTGGCTTAGTGATTGACTTCTATATGTTTAAGTACGTTGTGTGTTTTAGAGATTTTCCTCTTCCCCCCTCCTTTCTCCTCCTTTAGGTTGTCTTGTTTGCTCCTCTATAGGATTTTCTTTTTCGAGAGTTCCTACTATGACCCATTTCTCCCTAACTCTCACATATTAAGGAAAGCATCTGATTTCTTATTTTAGTGACTGACTAATCTCGCTTAGCATAATGTCCTCCAGTTCCAATCCATTTCCCTGAAAATGATGTAATTGAGGTTTTTTTGATGGCTGAGTAAACTTCCATTGTGTACATATCCCACAATTTTGTAATCCATTCATCCATTGATAGACATCTTGGCTGGTTCCATAGTTTGGCTATGGTGAATTGTGCAGCTATGAACATAGATACACATGGATTAGTTTGGTAGTTTGGTTTCCTTTCTTTTGGGTAGATACCCAGAAGTGGTATTGCTGGATCAAATGGTAGATTTGTTCCCATTCTTCTGAGGATTCTCCATACCGTTTTGCAAAGTGGTTGCACTAATTTGCAATCCCACCAACAATGTCTTAGAGTTCCCACTTCTCCACATCCTTGCAGCATTTTTTGTTGTTTGTGTTTTGAATGATTGCCATTTGAATTGGAGTTAGGTAAAATCTCAGGGTAGTTTTGATTTGCATCTCTGATTGCCAATGATGTTGAGCATTTCTTCATGCATTTATTGGCTATTTGAATTTCTTCTTTCATGAAGTATATATTTAGTTCACTTGCCCATTTTGATATTGGATGATTTGTTTTTTGAGTGTTGAGTTTCTTGAGTTCTCTGTATATTCTAGATATTAGTCTTCTATCAGAGGTGTAGGTGACAAAAATCTTCTCCCATTCTGTAGGCTCTTGGATGAGGTTCTTGACAGTTTTTTTTGCTGAACAGAAGCTCTTCAGTTTCCTGCAATCTCATGTATTGATTCTCCTTTTAATTTGTTGTGCCTTTGGGGTCTTGTTGAGGAAATGTTTGTCTGTACCTATGTGTTGTAGTGTTGGACCTATGTATGCCCTCTTCAAGGAGCTTCAAGGTCTCTGGTTTAATTTCCAAGTCTTTGATCCATCTTGAGTTGACTTTTGTACAGGGTGAAAAAGTGGGATTAATTTCCAATTTTCTGCATATGGTTAACCAGTTTTGCCAACACCATTTGTTGAAGAGGCTATCTTTTTTCCAGTGTATGTTTTTGGCCCCTTTGTCAAAAATCAATTGGCTGAAAGTGTGTGGACTTGTTTCTGGGTCTTCTATTCTGCTCCATTGGTCTATATATCTATTCTTTTGCCAGTACCATGCTGTTTTTATTACAATGGATTTGTAGTATAGTTTAAAATCAGGTATTGTGATTCCTCCTGCATGGTTTTTGTTGCTGAGAACTACCCTGGCTATTCTGGGCTTTTTGTTATTCCAGATAAATTAAAGAACTGATTTTTCTATGTCTGTGAGGAATGATCTTGGTATTTTAATGGGCATTGCGTTAAATCTGCCGATCACTTTTGGAAGGATGGCCATTTTAATGATATTTATTCTGCCAATCCATGAACATGGAAGATCCTTCCATCTTCTAAGATCTTCGATTTCTTTTTTCAGTGTTTTATAATTTTCTTTGTAGAGATCTTTTACCTCCTTGGTCAAATTTATTCCTAGGTATTTTATTTTTTTGTGGGAGATCCTGATTGGAAGTGTTTTCTGAATTTCTTTTTCAGTGGATTTATGGTTGGTGTACAGGAAATCTGATTTTTTAAGATTGATTTTGTATCCAGATACTTTGCTGAATGTGTTGATCAGTTCTATAAGCCTTTTGGTTGAGTTTGTTGGGTTTTCTAAATATAGTATCATGTCATCTGCAAATAGTGAAAGCTTGAGTTCTTTTCCTATTTGTACTCCTTTGATTTCCTTTTCTTGCCTTATTGATCTGGCTAGAGTCTCTAGTACTATATTGAAGAGAAGTGGTGATAATGACCATCCTTGTCTCGTTCCAGCTTTTAGGGGGAATTCTTGAGGTTTTTCCCCATTTAATATGATGTTGGCAGTGGGATTATTGTAGATTGCCTTAATAATGTTGAGATATGTTCCTTCTATTCCAATCCTCTGCAGTGTTTTTATCATAATTGGATGTTGGGTTTTATCAAATGCTTTTTCAGTGTCTATTGAAATGATCATGTGATTTTTGTCTTTGATTCTGTTTATATGATGAATTACATGGATTGATTTTTGTATATTGAAGCAGCCTGGCATCCCTGGTATGAACACTACCTGGTCATGGTGTATGATTTTCTTTATGTGGTTTTGAATGCGTGTTGCTAGTATTTTGTTTAATAGTTTGGCATCCAAGTTCATCAGAGATATAGGCCTGTAGTTTTCCTTTGTTGAACTGCCTTTATTCGGTTTGGATATTAGTGTGATATTGGCTTCATAGAATGTATTTGGGAGAGTCCCAGTTTTTTCTATTTTGTGAAATATTTTGAGTAGTATTGGGGTTAGCTCTTCGATAAAGGTTTTATAGAATTCACTTGGGAAACCACCTGGTCCTGGGCTTTTCTTTGATGGTAAGCTCTTTATTGCTGTTTCAATCTCTTTGATTGTTATTGGTTGGTTTAAGTGTTCTATATCTTCTTGACTCAGTTTAGGAAGGTTGTATTTATCTAGGAAGTTGTCTATTTCCTCCAGATTTTCCATTTTTTTGGAGTATAGTTTTTCAAAGTAGTTTCTAATAACCCTCTGGATTTCTACACTGTCAGTATTAATGTCTCCTTTTTCATCTCTTATCTTCATAATTTGGGTTGATTCTGTCTTTTTTTAAGTAAGGTTGGCTAGTGGTTTATCAATCTTAATTTTTTCAAGAAACCAGCTTTTGGTTTTGTTGATTTTCCGTATTGTTGTTTTATTTTCTATTTCGTTAATTTCTGCTCTAATTTTAATAATTTTCCATCTTCTGCTGGCTTTGAGGTTCAATTGTTCCTGCTTTTTAAGGGCTTTGAGGTGTGTCGTAAGGCTATTTATTTGAAGATTTTCTGTTTTTCATATGTGAGCACTCAGTGTTATAAATTTTCCTCTTAATACTGCCTTCAAAGTGTCCCAGAGGTTTTGATATGTTGTATCTTTATTTTCATTTGTTTCTAGAAATTTCTTGATTTCACCTCTTACATCTTCTATGACCCATTCTTTATTCAGAAGTGTGGTGTTCAGTCTCCACATATTTATGTTGTTTCTCTGGGTCTTCTTATAGTTGATTTCTAGTTTCATTCCATTAGGATCTGAAATGACACAGGGAAGTATGTAACATTTTTTAAATTTGCTAGTGCTCATTTTGTGTCCCAGGATGTGATCTATTTTGGAGAAGATTCCATGAGCAGCTGAGAAAAAATGTAAACTCTGCTGTAGTTGGGTGAAATATTCTATATGTGTCCAACAGGTCCATTTAGTTAATTGTGTTCTTTAGTTCTGTGGCATCTTTACTGATCCTTTGTCTGGAAGATCGGTCTAGTGTTGTGAGAGGTGTGTTGAAGTCTCCCAGTATTATCGTGTTGGGATTTATGTGCGACTTCATGTCACAAAGAGTTTGATTTATGAAAGTAGCTGCACCTATGTTTGGGGCATAGATGTTGGTTATTGTTATTTCCTCTTGCTGGATTATTTCTTTTACCAGTAAAATATGACCTTCTTTGTCTCTTCTAATAAATTTGAGTTTGAAGTCTAACTTGTCTGATATCATAGTTGCTACTCCTGCTTGCCTTTGAGTACCATTAGCATGGATTACCTTTCTCCAGCCATTTACCTTGAGTTTGTTCCTATCTTTATTTGTAAGCTGTGTTTCTTGTAAGCAGCAGATGCATGGATTCTGGTTTTTAATCCATTTTGCCACTTCATGTCTTTTTATTGGGGAGTTGAGGCCGTTTACATTCAGTGTGATTATAGAGAGGTAATTTTTAATTCCTAACATGTTAAGATCTTATTTCTGTTTGAGATACTGTTTATTCTTCTTTGCTTAGTTTTATGCTGGATGGGAATTCTTGTTTCTTTGGTTCTGGCTTGTATTACCTATTTCTTCTTTGCAGTCAATCTCTTGAGTATTTTCTCTAGCGCTGTTTTGAAGACATAGATTCCTTCAGTTTCTGTTTGTCATGGAAGCTTCTTATTTCCCCATCTAATTTGATAGATAGTTTTGCTGGGTTGGAAATTTGGGGCTGGAAGTTGTTTTCTTTCATAGTTTGGAATATGTTACTTTATGCCTTTCTGGCTTTTATGACTTGGTTTGGGAAGTCTGGAGTGATTCTAATCGGTTTGCCTCTGAATGTCATGTGGCCTTTTGTTTTTGTTGCCTTTAAGATTCTCTGCTTGGCTTCCACATTGGTCATTTTGTCAATTATGTGGTGTGGGGATCCTCTCCTCTGATCCTGTCTAAAGGGAGTTCTATAAGTTTCCTGGACCTGTGTATCGACCTCTTGCTCTATGTTTGGAAAATTTTCTGCTTTTACTTCCTTGAAGAGATTATTGATCCCTTTGGTTTCACCTTCTTTTACCTCCTGTATTCCAATTATTCTTAGGTTAGCTCTCTTTAAATGGGCCCATATTTCTTCAATGTCAGATTCCTGCTGTTGGATTTTTTCCTAAATTCAAAACTATGTGTTCATTTTTGGAGTGATCATCTTCTAGAAGTGAGATTCTATTATCCATGTGGTCTAATCTATTGTTTATACTTTGAATTGAGGTCTTTATTTCAATCATTGCATCCTTTATCTCTTTTTGACTCTCTGTGAATTCTTTTTGAAATTCCTCTATTATTTCTAAAGTTATTTTCCTGATTTGATCTCGAGTTCTCTGGATTTCTGTGTTATCAGGTTCTGATATTGTGGGGTTGTGGGCATTCATTGCTCCATTGTTATTTCTCTTTCCCATGATATTGGAAATTTGTGCCTTCTCTGGGTTCTTCCCTGGGTCACTACGATTTCACTTAAGGTGCTATGGATCTCGAGTTTGTGGTATCTAAGTCACCACTATTCCATTACTGGGTTGTATCACAAAGTCTCAGACCCAGGGAGTCAATCGAGGC
The DNA here is from genome assembly GCF_963383645.1 of Muscardinus avellanarius. Taxonomy (NCBI): domain Eukaryota; kingdom Metazoa; phylum Chordata; class Mammalia; order Rodentia; family Gliridae; genus Muscardinus; species Muscardinus avellanarius. The sequence continues at coordinate 70,680,426 of NC_137792.1, read as the reverse complement.
TGCTTTCGATCATGAGGGGTGCCAGGTTGGGTGTTCTCCCATGAGGAGTTGGGACTATGGTGTGATATCTCTGCCACTGCCACTCCCCCACTGGTTTGGACTGCAAAAATCTCCGACCCAGGGAGACTATCTGCGCAAGTCCTGGGAGTGCAGTACTGGGACTTCTCCTCCAGGGGCCGAGTCCACTATAGCTCCATCAGCACACTCAACAACCATGAGTAAATTGCGGCCCCTGGCAATATGACACTGCTGCTACACCTCAGCCGTGAGGCTGGCGTATTTCTTCTCTAATTTTGAGCTCCACTCTGAGTCCCTGCAGGATGTGCTGAGCCTGGCCCTTGGGAGCTTTAGACGCTCCTTGCGCTGAAAAAACTGCTGACTGCCACCCGGCTGTTCAGCAGCTACTTACCTCGTTGTCCACCCCTCCTCTCTAGAGCCTGGTGGCTGGTTGAGTGTGTTGGGCTGGAGTTGTCCAGTGAACGCGCCACTGCCACCGGCAGTAAGGCACTGCTGCAGCATCCTCGGCCGTGAGGGTGGCGTATTTCTTCTCTGGTTTTGAGCTCCACTCTGAGTCCCTGCAGGGTGTGTTGAGCCTGTCCCTTGGGAGCTTTAGACACTCCTTGCGCTGAAAAAACTGCTGACTGCCACCGAGCTGTTCAGCAACTGCTCACTTCGGCTCGCTGTCCACCCCTTCTCACTGGAGCCTGGTGGCTGGTTGAGTGCGTTGGTCTGGAGCCATCCGGTGAACTCACAGCTGCCGCCAGCAGTAAGGTGCTGCTGCTGCATCCTCGGCCGCAAGGCCAGCGTATCTCCTCTCTGGACTTGAGCTCCATTCTTAGTCTCCCTCCCCTCTGGAGCCTGGTGCTGGGAGGGGAGATGGATACCGCGCCGCTCCGTGCCGCACTGTGGGCTGGTTTCTTTCTGGTGTCTCGTTTTTCCAGCCATCTTTTTCTCTGTCCCTTGTATTTACAGTTTTTATTTCTTTGCTGATGGTGTTTTCTGGCTCTGAAAGGCGCTGGTTTTGTGGTAATATAGAACTATTATTAGTGGGACTCGTAAGCGCTGCTTTTCTCCATCACCATCTTCCTGGAAGTCCCCTTCCATTGTCTTTGATGCATTTGTTTTAAGTATGTATGTCTTTATATTTTTAGCTTATTCTATTTTTTGCTGCTATAACAAACTTTCTGAAACTGTGTAATTTACAAAGAAAGATTTGTTTCTTAACTTATGGAGAAGTCAAAGACCAAGGGAGTTCATGAGGTGAGGGCCTCTTTACTGTGTCATTATATGGTAGAAGTCATACGGTAGACAATAGAGGGTGAGCAAGAATGGGTAGAATATAAGCTTTTATAAGGAACCCAGTTCTTCAAAATGAACCTACTCCTGTGACACCAGCATTCATCTATTCATGGGTGGAAGAATTGAGTGACCCAATCTACTTTTAAACATTCCACCTCTCTAACTGGGCAAGTTGGCAGATGCCCGGAATCCCAATATGTGGGAGACTGAGATAGGAGGAACTCAGTTTCGAGGCCAGCCTCAGCAACTTAATGAGAATATATTTCAAAATAAAAATAAAATAGTTCCGGGGGTATTGTTCAGAGGTAGAATAACCCTGAGTTCAATACCTGGTACTACACACACACAAAATGAATCCATCTCTCAATATCATTGTACTGAAGATTAAGTTCCCATTATGTAAACGTTGGGGAATATAGTCAAACTAGACCAACCTCTGGTAATATCATAGTTAAGACATTGAGGGTTGTCTCACTGGTGTTCAGGTGTACATCTCTTTTTCTGCCTGTATTGCTCTATAAATTCAACTTTTTATCTTTACAGTGAGGATTTGGTACATGAATGTTTATTGAGCACTTGCTTGTGTGCTGTGCTTCATGTTGGATCTACAATAGTGAACCTGTCAGACTTCAGCCTTTCCTTTACAGAAATTACAATCACAGCAAATACTTCCTGATATAACAGTCAATACGTATTTGCCAGAAGCATATTTGAAGAGCTTTACATGCTCATTTATCCTTCAAAGTATATTTCTTGTTTGGGTTCCATGATTATTTCCACTGTGGATACTGAGGCACAGAGACATTAGTAAGTAGTCAATACTCACACAGCTGGTAAGTGGCAGAACTGGGTTTGAACCAGGAAGTCTGTCTCCATAGTGTGGACTTTGAACCCCTGTGATCTTGTCATATTGTTTAAGGAGCAGGGAAAGGACTTGAAATGGGTGAAAGGGTATCTGGCCAGTCATGATGTAACTCTTGATACTGTATGACTATGACTATCACCATTGCCCTTGGAAGACGCCAGGAATGGAACTCACTATGGATACTTTGTGTGTGTGTGTGTGTGTGTGTGTGTGTGTGTGTGTGTATGTGTGTTTGTGGTACTAGGGATGAAGCCTAGGGGCCTTCTAGCTTCAGGCTACACTCCAGGACCTATTTTATATTTTATTTGGAAAAAGGGTCTCATTAGGTTGCTGAGAGCCTCACTAAGTAGCTGAGGCTGGCTTCAAACCTGTGCAATCCTGTCTCAGCCTCTCAAGTACTGGGATTACAAGCGTGAGCCATTTTATTAGTTTGCTTTACTATATTTCTAATGGGTGTGCTCACCTCAGCTCCTTCCCCTTCTTCCCTTGTCTATTAAAAACAGATTTGACATTCATAAAATGTGTTGTATGGCCAAGATATGTATATACAACATAATATATATGGTACATAGGAAGATAGATTTTATCTTGCACTGCCGTAGTGAAGGCAATAGTTTCTTAATTAGCTACTCATCCTTTTAGTGAGTTCATTAACATAGTACATGCTTTCATTGGATCTATAGTCAGTGCTATTATCAGTGCTAATGTGGGAAAGACAGGCTAATAATAAAAAAAGCATAATCTAAGAAATTGTTTAAGTACACCTTAGAATCCTTCGGAAATATAGAGTCAAGAGCAGTCAATACACTTTCCTTTATGCCAACCATCCCTCATTTTTATTCACTCAGAGGACTGAAGAGGGTTCAAGAACCAATCAGATACGGAAAGTATTGTAAATGTCACTGGATCCTTCTTCCCCATTACCACCATGCTTGGTTCCCTTTGCAGACTCTTCCTCCTTCACTCGCTGCTCATGTGTTGGTCTTCTCTATGGCTTATTTGTTGTCTCTCTGATCTCCTTGTTCCACATTTACTTTCTGAGATAGATAGACAGACATAGAGAAGGCTAAGGTTTGGTATTTGGAAGCACAAAATTATTTTTTAAATATATTTTGTGGTACTGGGGCTAGTACCCTGGAGTATTTTACCTCTGAGCTATACCCTCAGCCCTATTTTTATTTTTTTATTTTGAAACAGGGCCTCAAAATAAAGTGAGGCTCTTGCTTACTTGCTGAGGCTGGCCTTTAACCTACAATCCTTCTGTTTCAAGCTCCCTATGACTGAAATCACAAGCATGTGTCACCATATCTGGATTTTTTAAACATACTTTTATTGGTGAATTGTAATTAAACATCATAATGAGGTTCAGAGTGATGGGAATATATATGCCCACAGTACTTGGTGTGTTTCCCTCTGGATTTAATCCTGCTTTTTTCTCTTCCGCATACGTGTTATTTAGATTTATAATAATAATATTATATTATTACTCAGCCATAATGGAGGCAGGGAATATTTGAAGAATGTCAAGAGCACATAACAAGTCAAGGCCAAACCGAAGCCAAGCCCTGATTGGCTCCACCAGTTGAGAAAAATAAAATGAGCCACTCTTAGTCTCTGTTTATCATTTACAAAGAGCACAAAGAAGCGTAGCTCCAAGTGCCAGTTCTCAAATTCTTGTTCCATGCTTGAATAGAATGACAACACAACAAAAGGGAACAGATTACTGCCATGGGTCATGGAATTTTCTATTGCTGAGGAGCCAGTTTTAAGAAGAATCTATGCAATTTCTTATTCTAAAGCTCAATTCTGAGAGCGCAAGGTACAAAGCCCCACACTTTCACAGCACCTGGGGCGGTAATGAGAAATTGTCTCTGGTTTGCCTCCCAGGGGAGAAAGGGAGGTGAATAACAAATGCCATTGGATTATTTCCTCTTGGGACCCCTGTTTTCTCCTGTTCCTGAAGGACCACGAGGCACCCTGCAAAATTCAGAGAAGCTGAGATCTAAGCCTTTCCCTGAACAGCCTATGTGGACACATACAAGGTCACCAGGGAGCTGCTGCTGAGCCTCTGCAGGAAGTTTGGTAGCATTTATATATCAGACAAATACAATCAACAGTAAAGAAAATAAATAGTAATGTTAAGGTTTGAAGTTCTAACTTCCTGATGCCAAAGCTACCTGTTGTAAAGGGTTGTTCCTTTATGGAAATTTCCAATGAAGTAAATTTATCTACATTAAAAAATAGCAAACAACGAATAGAGATGATTTTTAAAAATTACGAACATATGTATTTGTGAACTAGTGCATGATCCCATCCTAAACATGAGAGCTTCCTCCATCTCTCCCTTCTAGCTTCGAGGGGATATCTTTGAAAAAAATCTGCATCATGCCTGGCACTGTGTTCAGTGTGGGCTATACAGATAAGAAGAGATCATCCTGTTTTTCATGGAATAGGATAGAGGAGGAGTGTTTCAAGATACTTGGCACTCTGAGGTTTGGAATAGCTTTGGAAAATATCTTCCAAAATCCCTAAAATGTATGTGGGTGTGTGCTATTAATTTAGGAGAAATACAGTTTTAGAAATAAAGAAATCATTAAAGTTTTGCAAATGTACATGGACTTGAATTTTGAAATCTTGTGTCTATACTCACATCACGTTTGACCATTTTAACTGAACTGATTGCTTTATTATAGTCTGGCTGAATTGACTGGTCGTTAACTGGTTGATCTAGTCAAAATGTCAAACTAGTAATGAGCGTGGAAACAGTTTCCCTGTCAAAAAAGCACTGAAGGCTGAAGTTGATTGCCTATGCCCTTCCTCCAAGGTGACTTAGACAAAGAGAGAGTGGAAACTAAGGGGAAATATCGAAAGGAAGAAAAAAAATCAGAGGCCCCTCATTTGAGAAGAAATGCTTACTGAGATCTTGTATTTCGATTAACTAGATGCTTTTATTGCCAAGTTGATTTTTTGGCACTTAAGCTATTTTTAATAACCAGCGGGTGATATATTGGAACCATTGGCATGCCATTTAGTTTAGCAGATTGGATAGCTCCTAGAAATGTTTAACTTGGAAGAATTCACAAACATTTTGCAAACAATAGTATTTTGATGCCGGCACATCTGTGACTCATTTAAACAATGACTTAATGTATCGGTGTCCACAGTCACTGAACAGGATCCCTCTCCCACCATCTAATGGGATCCACTCTCTTGCTTTCTCAAAAACTCTAGGAATTCCAGCAATCACAGTGGCAGTCATACTCAGTGTGAGAAAAGATCTGTATGGAACCCTGACCCCAACAACTAATTTGTAAGTACTGGCAGCTCTGCTTCTCAGGTGGTAGAGCTTTAGCCTGGCTGGGTAGGGTGGGGTTTTTCAATGTGGAGCTTGGTCTTGACACTAGCTTCAGGGGAAAATCAGCCTCAGCTTTTCTATCCTAAACACTGTCACAGCCAGACTGATGAAATGGTTATGTGCCTGGGCCCTGTATGACCTTGGGCTAGTTACTTTACCTCTTAGTTTTCATTTCCTTTTCTGAAAAGCAGGGATGATAATTTTGGTTTCAATGTCATGCACAGATTAAAATGACCTCATATATATGTCATGTGCTCAGTCAGTTGCACTATACATAGTAAGTGCCATGTAACGGGAAGCTGTTATGATTACAAAAATCACAGAACCTAGCCAGGTGTGAGGGTGCATGCCTGTAATCCCAGTACTTGGGAGGTTGGGACAGGAGGATTGCAGGTTCAAGGCCAGCCTCAGAAACTTAGTGAGATTCTATTTCAAAATAAAAAATAAAAAGGGCTGAGGGTATAGCTTGGCAGTAGAAAAGCCCTGGGTTCAGTCCCTAGCAGAAAGAAAGAAGAAAGAAGAAAGAGAAAGAAAGAGGGAGGGAGAGAGAGAGAGAGAGAAAAATCACAAACCCTTGGAAAGAGTTAATAGCCAATATAAGGAGATATTGAAATAAATTGGAAAACATTTTCTTTCAACAGGGTCATCCCTGAAGAAGACTACAAAGCTTTTCTTTGTAAAGTAGCTCAGCTTGGTTGTCCTCTTTTTTCTTTTCTTTTTTTTTCTTTTTTCATTTGATGTATAAACCCATCTCTTTGGTTCTCTTAACTACAGCCATGAGAGAGTAGCCATTCACGTTAGTCACCTTTCTCTTCTGAACCTGCTTTTATAGACATATAGATAGCTATCCCGTGGTCCTTTAAGCTGCACAATCTCATTACACACTTCTGGCAGTTCCATTCTTATTATATCCATTTCCTTTATCGTTGCCTCTCAAGATCACATATACTATAGATTTCTTCTCCCACTGGTCTGGAATAAATATAGAGGGTCCTGTTCCCAAGACAATTCTGTCTTTCATATTGAGATGACAGTTTCCAGAGAGTCAAAATTATATTGCCCTTTGTAGCAGATGCTTTATAATTACAGGCCATGCTACCTAATTGCATAACAAGTTCCTTGTTAAGCTTTCTTCTCCCTTTTCCTTTATTTCTTTCTTATTAATTTATTTTTATTTATTTATTTTTGCTTTGAACCAATTTACATTTTTATTATTTACAGGTAGATGAACAGAAGGAAAGACAGTAAAGACATCTTTTATAATACTTCTTAAAATACACTTTTAATTTCCTTTAATGTGAATTTTGTGTTGTGAATTTCCATCAAATAGAACCATTTCCGATTGTTTCTACTGTCACTGATCACTTTGACTAGTATAGACACATTTACAGACATTGTTTTATATGTCCCGTGACTAATTATCATAGTTTTAATAGGTTGTATGTTGTCCCTGTTGATATTTAGGAATATTCAGGATAACTTGTGCAACAAGATTCTGACCCACAAGTCTTACCCTGAGCCCTGTCCCACTCACTAGAAGATGGCTTGGGGCGAGCCTGTGTCAGGACCTCAGCACCTTGGTTCATATCCGTAAAGCCAAGACATCACAACCTGCCCGCCTACCCCACCAGATCCCGTACAAACTGATTAGCTCAATATAGATAAAGCTCTTTGGCAATTATAAAGTACTATAAAGTGACAATTACAGACAAGTCAGTGAAGTTATTTACCAAAATAACATTTATGCCTTTAACCAAGAGCTTTTAAATGAAAAAGCTTAGTATAAAGTGGTCAGCTAAGCAATTAAAGATTATATTATATACACTATGTTTCTAGCCGGTTCTATTGAGTCTAATCTTTGGAAAGACTTAATTCATTTTAAAGGAAAAAGTATATGAATTAATATATTTGTTAGTGTTTATACAAACAGGATGCAACCACTAATTCAAAAATAGGAGGGTTTTCCCCTCAAGAAGAGTACATTCTTTAATATATGTATTTTTATAAGAATTCCATACAAATAGAATATATACCATAACACAAGAAGCAAGGATGGAATATTTTACATTATATATAAAATACAGGTGATTCAGTCAAGTCATCCCTCCAACCAAATACTTATTTTTTTACATTTATTATGAGCTTTGAAGTGAGTTCTCTATATGCCTACGATAACATTGTTTTAACATTTGTGATGTGAAGCACACTTGCCACAGAGGAGCTGAAGTGATTCAATTACTATCTGCTTTTTAATGTTTCAACTAACCATTCCATTGCTTCATCAAGTACAGGGCCTTTGGTCGCTGATGTTTTGAATATCAGCCATTTTAGGTCCTTCAAGGCAGGCAATCCAAGTGAATTTGCCATCTCTGAGGGAGTCATGGCCTGCTCCATGTCCTGCTTATTTGCAACCACTAAAATGGCTTTTCTCAGCTCTTCTTCCTCCAACATGGCAACTAACTCTGACTTGGAAATGCCAATTCAGTCACGGTCACAACTGTCTACTACATAAATGACTGTATCTGTGTTTGAATAATAACATCTCCAATATGTTCTGATACTTGTCTGTCCTCCTATTAAGGGTTTTGTATGTCACAGTCTCTACATTAAATTCAATAGTAAGATTTGTAGTAACTACTTTTCCAATCTGTAATCTGTACAGAACTGTGGTTTTTCCAGTACCATCTAATCCCAAAATTAAAATCCTCATTTCCACCAGGCGTGGTGGTGCACGCTTGTAATACCCACGCTTGGGAGGCGGAGACAGGAGGATCGCGCAGGTTCGAAGCCAGCCGCGCTGGCTTAAGAGACCCTGTTTTCAAATAAAAAAGTAAAAAAATAGGTCTGGGAGTGTAGCCCGGAGGTAAAGGGGCTTCCAGGAATCCCAGTACCATAAAAAATATCCTCATTTCCCAGGTTCCAAGAGATGGGAAAAAATACTTGAGAAAAATCCACCCATGGTGAACCGCCTGTCTGCCCTCACCGGCCTCAGAAACAGGCTTGTCCTCCGTGGCGACTCCTGTCCAGCCTGGCGCCGCCACCTCCACTCGCCTGGGCCTCTGGCTGCAGCTCCAAAGTGGTCTACTTTTCCTTTCTTTCTTGTCTTCCCCTCCATCATTTCTTTTTCCCCTGTTTTATAAATTAAAAGTTCTTCAGTTGTTGAGTCTTCTTCAAAAGCAAAAGTAAAGTCAAAACAAAATGAACTTGATTTCCCTCCAAAGAGCTATTTTATGTGTGAGTTTGTTAAAGGTAGATGGCTCTAAGCATTTTATTTTTTAAATTATTGCATTTGAGCCAAGCATTGTGATGCATGTATTATAATCTCAGTATTTGGGAGACTGAGATAGGAGGATCCCAGTTTTGAGGCAAGCCAGCCTCAGCAACTTAGCAAGCCCATCAGCAACTTAGTGAGTCCATGTTTCAAAATAAAAGAAAATTTTCAAAAAGGGCTGGGTGTGTACCTTAGTGTTAGAATTCCCCTGGGTTTGATCTCCAAAACAGAAAACATACTTTCCTGTAGATAATTTGAAATATATGATATAATATTGTTGAGTATAGTCACCTTACTGTACAATAGAACAACAGAACTTATTTCTTCTATCTGTAACTTTTTACCCATAAGCCAACATTTCTTCATCCCCTCCCTCCCCTCTACAGTCCCCAGCCTCTAAAAGCTACTCTTCTGTTCCCAATTTCTATGAGATCAACTTTTTAGATTCCACATGTGAATGATCTTTTGCACACCTTTATACCCAAACATTAGAAATATGAACATTACTCTTTTTTACTTAATACATATCTTCGAGATTATTCTCTATCCAAGAATATAGTGCTGCCTCTTTTTAAGAGTTTTCTATAACTTCCTTCATGGCTGAAGTTGATATTCAGAGAACCCTAAGTATTAGACTCAATTAGGGAAATGTTGTTTTCCATAACCTCCCAGCTCATATACACACAAAGCCTTGACTTTCATATGCACACAAAGGCTTGACTTTCTTGGTTTTAGAATCAAGGTCCGCCGGGCGTGGTGGCACACACTTGTAATCCTCGCTCTTGGGAGGCAGAGACAGGAGGATCACGCAGGAGGCCCTGTTTCCAAATAAAAATGTAAAAATAGGTCTGGGAGTGTAGCCTGGAGGTAGAAGGGCTTCCAGGAACCCCAGTACCACCAAAAAAAAATAATAATAATAATCAAGGTCCAAGCTTTGTTGACACAATACTGAATTTGCCAAGTTTGTGTGTGTTCAAAAATCAGAGGCAATGCCTCCAGTAATTGGAAATAATATTAAATTAAGTATCTGTCCATATGAGCCACTGAATATTTTTTTGTAATAGAAACGGTGGAACCATTAATCAATCCAGTGGCTAGAGTTGCTTTTTGTAGTCTGAACACATTATATTTTAAAGCAGTACAACTCGAGCTGTCCTCTTTTGTTGCATTTTCATTAACTCTGATTATGTCATCATTGTTTGGTATAGATTTCAGAAAAGCTCTTCATTGCTCATATCCTTTTACTGTGATATTTATTATGCAAAGTAGAGTTCATACTGCAAATAAAGCTTAGGTGTAAGGTTGGGAGAGAGCAGAGCCATTTTGGGGGAAATACATAATTTGTTTTTCTGCAGTTGAAGAAAATAATAGTGTCCTAGGGAATTAGACCAAGAGCTTTCTGCATATGTAGGAGAGAAATATCCTCTGAAATTACTTAATATTTTTTGTGGTACTGGGAGTGGAACCCAGGGGCTTTTATACCTCCAGGCTATACTCCCAGACCTACTTTTTATATTTTATTTGGAAACAGGGTCTCACTAAGTTGCTGAGAGCCTCACTAAGTAGCTGAGGCTGACATCGAACCTGTGAGATCTCCTGTCTCAGCCTGGGATTACAAGCATGTGCCACCACGCTTGGCAACTATCCTCTGAGATTTCTAAGTCAGCATTGGAAAATACCCTACACAGGGGCTCAGGAGATTGGGGTTCTAGCCTTGATTTCATCCAGTGAGTGTTAGTGGTTTCTGTCAATCTGGTCTATTTCTCTAGGTCTCATGTCCTTAGAGCCAATGAAACTGACTAGGTGACATGCAGCATCTCTGTAAGGTGGAGATTGATGTTTCTCTCCTTCACAATAATCTTCTTTGTTTCTTACAGTTGTTGGATTCAAGATGATTCCATCTTTTACATCTCAGTGGTGGCATATTTTTGCCTCATATTTCTCATTAATCTCTCCATGTTCTGCACCGTTATTGCTCAGTTGAATTCCATGAAATTCCAAAGTCAGAAGACTCGGCAGAAGATGATTCTACATGACCTCAAAGGAACAATAAGCCTGACATTCTTACTTGGCCTCACATGGGGATTTGCCTTTTTTGCTTGGGGACCTGTGAGGATTTTCTTCTTGTATCTTTTTGCCATTTGTAATACTTTGCAAGGTAACTACAGTTCCTTTCTCCTTTTTGTGGTTAGCTAGACTTTCATCAAAGTGTTGGCTGCTCTGGAATATAACTATCAGAGACTTAATAAGAGGAGCAAATACTCCAGAAGGAAATGTGTGGTAAATATTAGCCCGTGTTAAATAAATACATAACCCACTACTTCTTACTCAGTGATCTAGGGAGGAGCCCAGATAAGCAAAACCAACTCTAGTTGGCAATGTGGGTATCAAACACTGATAGGCAATACTTCTTCAGTATTCATTAAATCAACACATCGTGATTGTCTTATACTGACACTTTTGTTGACATTTTGAAGTGCACAGTTCAGTTGAGCATAGCAATTTCTGGACAGTGGAAACTTTAAACTTGTAGCCTAGTAGACTTTGCATCATATGTTTTAGTATTTCAGGAAAGATCCAGGGTGGTCATACAGGAATAAAGACGCTTAGGAACAAGGGGCTGTAGACTAAGGCAATAGGCCAAGATTCTAGTTTTGGCTTTGCTACAAATACTCCTTAAGAATGTTACCACAACTGATTGAATTAGATGATTCAAAAGGAAGGACAATGTAGCTCTTTGGTCTTCTTCCTATATTCTGGTGAAAGGAAAAAATGATCAGTAAAGTGATTAAATGGCAGACAACAGATGGCAAGATAAGTAAAAACTAGGGGACTGGTTAATATATTTTGGGGGAATTATTGGTCTTTATTTTAACCTGATATTGCCTTTTAAAACATCTTAGGGATGAGAGAGGCATGAATAATGATTTTATGGGTGTCTGAAGCTCCAGATTCTTATCCTGAAGTTTGGCCCAGTCTATTTGGGCTTCTGGGGTAGGGGAGAGTCAATTTGACATTCCATTGAGTTAAGGTCTCCTTTACTGCTTTCCATTATTTTTCATTGAATAGCCCATCTTTCCAAAATGTAGTCCACTGATGTTCCAATAGGATGCTCTATCAAGAGATCTCTGTGGTCAAAGATGTTTGGGAAATGTGACAAATTACATTCTCTTATTCTCAGGGAAATAAGTTAGCACAGTTAAAGCATTCAGAACCTATTTGGAAAAAACTTAAAATTTTGTTTTAACCTAGAATTTAAAAAATCCTTAAAATCCTTTATTATTGTGGTTGTTACTCCGTTAAGAAACATTGGGAAATGTGAATTGGTACACAGTTATTAAATGCCAGGCACTTTCAAAGTGTGGTGCAAGGTATATGGCAGAATAGTCTAGTATAAGGCACAGTTTTTGCCTGCATGTCTTATGACTTAAATAACCCATCTTATTTCATATCACTAAGATCAATCACCTGAAATTTTGTGCCCCATCAGACTCTGTTGGCCTTCTATAATAGTCGTCTTTTATCTGAGTTTCAATTACAAGAGTCAACCACAGTCTGAAAATATTAAATGACAAATTCTAGAAGTATGGAATTTATAACTTTTCAGTAAGGTGATTACAGCATATTGTTATAACCGTTCTATTTAGTTATTGCCATTAATTACTTACTGTGCCTAATTTAAAAAAAAACTTTATCATAGGCATGTATGAATAGGAACATTATACACACAGGGTTAATTCTCTTGGTAGTTTCAGGTATACACTAGGGGTCTTGGAATGCATCACCCTTGTTAGGAAGGACTACTGTATGGTAGAATTAAAAGGGAACAAAATATGATAATTTTCCTCCATGTACCACTGGGCATTTTAGGAACTGTGCATACTGGTCCCACTTGGTGCCCATTGATGTTACTGCTGCATGTTTTTACTAGATTGATGACTGAGGCCCTGGTGCTGTTTCTATACTTTTCTGCTCGATAAACCACCCGGCCTACACTGAGGTTATCTAACTTACTACTCTAAAATGATGCAGTAACTTAAGGACTAACCAGCCTTGGTGCAGAATGTCCTCAGAAACAGACTAGGTGCCTGTGGAGACTTTTTTCTTGGTGGAACTCCAGGTATTTTTTGGTTTACTAATCCAAGGGAATGTGCTCTATCAAAAGAGGGGGTAAAGGAAAGCTGACATGAGAACAAGAAAGCTGAGGAGTTTTGAGCTTGAAAAGAGAGGGGGTGTTTTTTTTGTTGTTGTTGTTTTGTTTTTGTTTTGTTTTTTTTTTACAACAGCCAGTGCATCATTCCCATGGTGGAGGGAAAAATAGTATCGAAGCATGTAACCTGCATGAGTAGAAGTGGAATTTATATTTTTCTTGAAGGATAAAACCAAAGCCCCAAAGCTAGGCATTGACAGAGCTATGCCGTCTATCAGATCTGCCTTATGTCACTAAGCACCAGGCTTTCCTAGTCCTGCCTACAGGATAGATATGTCATCTTGTAGCTAGGGTGTTTTCAGATCCCTGAGTTTCGAGTTCAAGTTACACACACACACACACATACACACACACACACACACACACACACACACACACACACTCAGAATAAGGATGCACTGAAACAAGTGAACAAACTAGCTATTAAACAACAAATGGCAATTTTGCAATTCTGGCTGGAGATGGTTGCCCTGTGAGGGGAAAATATGCTCCTTAAGAGCAATTTGTGAAGAAAGGGTGTGCAAAAAACATGCAGTTGACAAAAACCTGACATCTTCTTGCATGCCTGTGTTCTAGTGAGTAAGCAGATCAATCTGTTATTGGAGAGTAAAAGGAAGGCTGTCAGGTGAAGAGGAAAAGCTGGGAGGCTGCTCATTGGAATTCACAGAATAACCTTTAAATCTGAGAACAAACTAAACTTCATGCAGGAAATCAGAGCAGTAATAGGTGCTCGATGTCATTTTGCCCCTTGTTCGTGCTGAAGCTGGAGGAGCTTTACCTATTCTGAGGCTGAGATTTGCTCTCATCTGATTACTGTGCCACTTTCCAGGTGGCTGCTGCTCAGAAAAAGAGTTAAGGCTGCTGAATTTATCATCACAGTTGTTTGGTTACACATGGAGCTACAGCACTTGGGAGAGTTAGTGAGACATGTCATTCCATTTAGCCTCCAGATTGCTGCCTCCCACCTGGAAGCATAGAGTCTCAGGGATGGGGCCAGGGGACCAAGATCTTCCAAGTCTAACTCCCTATCAAATGACAAACGGCCACTTGCCTCTGCTTGAAATTTTCAAGGGACAGGAAGCACAATACTCCATGAAGCAGAACTTTTAACTTCTATTCGGCTAGGATTCCTATACCAGTTATCTTCAACTAAGGGCAGAATAGTACAGTGCTTAAGACTTTGGGCTCTACAATGAGACTAACTGTGTCTAATCCTGATTCTGCCAACTTAATATTATCTTTGTGATCTGGATCAAGCTTATTAAACTTGTTGGACTCCAAGGCAACACATGGCCATCATGGAGTTATTGCTTAGTAAACACTAGCTGTGATTTGTTGTTACCAGGTTGTTCTGTACCTTCCTCTAGTTGCTTCTGGTTATAGCCTGACAACCACACAGAACAAGCATAATTTGTCTTTTTTTTTTTTTTTGCTATTGGGGATTAAACCCAGGGGCATTCCACCTCTGAACAATACCTGCCCTTTTTTTTATTTTGAAACTGGGTTTCACCAAGTTGCTGAGGCTGCCCTCACTCCTGCCATCCTCCTGTCTCAGCCTTCCAAGTACTGGGATTGCAGGGGTGAACCACCATGACCAGCATAGTTTATCTTTTTCATGACAGCCCTTTCAGAGCTGTGACTAATGCCACTACCTCTCCTTACCCATAGTTCTTGCTCCAAGTTTTTTCTCACCCAGATACAACATTCAGCTTTTCTTCAAGTTCATTGCTATCTTTGAGTACTTCTGGTTGCCCTCATTCTCTCAGAACAAAGCCTCCTGAACTGAATTGGTTGAAAGCATGGCCAGATCAGGGCAGATGGAAAGGGAATTCTTACCTGCCTCAATAAAAATTCTTTACTTCTACCAAGGCTATAGCTTTGAAGGCCCTCCCAGGACTTTGTAGTCAGGATCAACTTATATCCTGTTTTTATCTCCTATGGAGGAGTATGGGGATGAAAAATGGCTCATATTGCTGATGGATGCCTTCAGCGCCTTCTTCCCATTTATGGAACAAAATCAAGGCTAGCAGTGAGGACATCAGATACATGGTTTCCACCTTGTGTGTTCATGTCACAGATCCTGTGTATTTGTTATTCATGAGTATATATCAAATCACCCCCTTGAATTTTAGTAGCTTAAAAAACATTTATTATCTTGCACAATATCAGAGGGCCAGGAATTTGGGAGCAAATTAGGTGGGTGTTTCTGGCTCAGAGACTCTCATGATGTTGCAGTTAAGCTGTCAGCTGGGGCTAGAGTCATCTGAAGACTTGACTGAGGCTGGAGCATCTGCTTCCATAAAGGCTCACTCACATGACTGTGGACTAAAAGCCTCTCTACAGGGATGCCAGGATATCCTCATGACAAAATATTTGGCTTCCTTCAGAGTGAGTGGTGAGAGAGAGGGAGAGGGAAAGGGAGAGTCTTCAATGTCTTTTATAACAATATTGGAAGTGGCATGCTATTACTTCTACTACATTTTATTAATACAATGTGAAAGGAGACTTCACAGCAAGTGAATGTGGGGATCATGGAGAGCCACCTCAAAGGCTAGCTACCATGGTAGCCTGTATCTCTAATGCTCTAGGATATACTACAGCCAAGGGCAGGAAGAGGGGACTATGATGGGCATGAACTCTTGACACAAAACATTGGATATCCATGGCTTTCTGGGTGCTATCAAGATGAGATCAGAAATCAAATAATGAGCCAGGCATGGTGGTGCACGCTTGTAATCCCCGTGCTTGGGAGGTGGAGACAGAAGGTTCACGCAGGTTCGAAGCCAGCCACACTGACTTAAGAGACCCTGTTTCCAAATTTAAAAAAATATAAAAATAGGTCTGGGAGTGTAGCCCAGAGGTAGAAGGGTCTCCAGGAACCATCAAAAAAAAAAAAGAAATCAAATAATGGCCCTGGGGTTCTTTGGAAGTAGTATTTATGGTGGTAAGAATGGGTTTGAGTCTGGGCATTGGTGACACCTGGTGAAAGAAGCTGAAAAAGACTGACCTCTTTATCTTGGCTTAGGATTCCTCATTTTTTTGTTTTACTGTGTGATGAAGGATAATGTGAGGGAGCAGTGGCAGACACACCTCTGCTGTGGGTGGCTGCGAATGAATAACTCTTCAGGTAAGATGCCAGTTTGGGTAAGGTTTTGCATTTTACAAAACTGATCAGATGAACTTATCTCCTTACTTGAGTTCCTCAAAATAGAAGTTGTTTCTATGTTATGAAAATGATTTGTGTGTTTGTGCCAAGATGAATGAAGTCAAGTGAAGAATGTGACTTGGGCCATGTTTTAACTGAGCAGAGCTTGTTTTTGGCCCAGATTCCTTGTGTTGCTTGTCTCCTATGCCACCTCACTGTTAATTCATCAAGAGAACATTGATTGAGTGCTGGCTGTGTTCCAGGCACTAGGTCTTAGGGACTTCTGGCCAGTAGCCAATAGTGGACTGATGAGAATGGTGGTAGAGAGTACTTACCGACATGCCCAAGTTGTCTGGCCAGTGGGTGCCTGGGTGGTTCTTGTGATAGCCCTTTCTGCAAAGTGAGAGATATATTGGACTCTAATATTGCCTCTTACTAATGGTTCTTCCCTTGAGGATGTCTTCAATGCAGTTCTGTGTATCAAAAGGATTTAAAGGATTTTCTATACAACCCCAGAATCTTCTCTTAGTCTCAGTACAAACCTCAATCTATTTCTTATAGGGAAGGCAGCATTTTTGGTACTGGAGATTGAACCCAGGGATATTCTACCTCAGAGCTATACCCCGAGACATTTTTTATTTTTTATTAGGAAACAGGGTCCTTCTAGGTTTCTTAGTCTCATTAAATTTTCTGAGGCTGGTTTCAAACCTGCAATTCTCCTGTATCAGCCTCCCAAGTACTGGAGTTACAGGTGTGTGTCACTGCGCCCAATGGGGAAGGCAGTATTTGAAATCTAAGATTCCATAAATAGCACCAAGGTTCTCTTCTTCACGCTGGGCATATCAGTAACCTTCTGTTCCCTATGCTCTAGGGAAAGCAGGCATCCTTGGTAAGTGTGTTGATTATTCTTGTGTCATACATGACAGCACATATTTTCTTCTCATGGCTTCATAGAAAAACTGACTTCCTGGATGAACAAACAGTGTGAACTAGGCTTTATGTTTTAACAGGATATAAAGGTATAATTTACATACCATGAAGTTGACCCATTTTAAATGTAGAATTTCATGCATTTTACATTTTCAACTGTTTTGGTGTTATTTCAGATGGGAACATAAGGTGCCGGGTAAATGTTGGGCATAAAAAGGAAAGACTGAAGAAAGCCATTGAGCGCAAATTGTTGACACCATCCCTCAAGTCAATTGCCACCAGTTCCTCTTTCAAATATTTAGGGTCTGCACAAGGAACTCCTTCAGAAATAAGCTTTTCAAATGGTGAGGAGAAAGACTGGCTTGATTACACTTATATTCCATAAAGAATTCATGTAATACCATGTGACCATGCACTGGGTTACTGGCCCTTTTATAATACATTCTCCTCGAAATGATGTGTGTGTGTGTGTATGTGTGTGTGTGTGTGTGTGTGTGTGTGTGTGTGTGTGTGTATGTAGGCTCATTCTTAGCTGAAAATGAGTGTAGAGAAGCACTTTGTAAATTTATTATGTATCGAGAATACTCTTTGAATGACAGATAACTCTGAGATGCTTGCCTTGTTCCAAAGGAAGCCAAATTTATAGGTAGAGACAGATGTTGAGACGGGAATGAAGAGTTGGGAGGGAAAGTATGAGAAAAGGATAGGTATACAAGATAAAAATGAGGAGGGCAAAATGAGTGAGAACTTAAATACCTTAAGTAGACAGTATGATGTCTCTTCATTCTGTGAACCTAGTTGGACCATAATGCACTGGTCTTTGGTTATCTTTCTTAAAGACGAAAGCAGCTGGATGTAGTGGTGCACACCTATGATCCCAGTATTTGGGAAACAAAAACAGGAGGGTAACAGGTTCAAGGACAGCCTCAGCAACTTAGGAAGACCCTGTTTCTAAAAAAAAAAAAAAACAGGGCTGAGGGTGGGGCTCAGAGGTAGAATGCCCCTAGGTAAATTCCCTAGTAAATACATACACACACACACACACACACACACACACACACACACACAGAGAGAGAGACTACCTTTGGTGGCCTTACTGCAGTCATTCTCTCACTTCTGTAATGGTAAGACTGCCTCATCCATTTCTGTTTTCTATTATGCTGGCTCCAAAAACCAGGTCTATTTTCCTGGGATGAAGCCAATCTGGAAGCTGCACTGTGGATTTAATAAGGTAACCAAATGTGGATTTGGAAGGCTTTGGCTCAGATCCCAGCTCTGTCACTAATTTTGGCCACGTCACTACCATGGTTGGAGCTACATTATCTCTATAATAGGAGGGTGTAGATAATTTCCAAAGTACCTAACAGCTTCAGCTCTGTGGGAGTCTACACAATTTTTCAGTTTAGGTAGGTTGACTAGGGTGAGGAATCTCGGTCTTCATCTTTGTATGGAAAAGCCAGAGACAAATGTGAAAAAAACTTTCCCTGGCCAGAAGCATCCATCAGACTCTGGCTAACCTGCAGATATAGGCATGTAGGAGTTGAGGCATAGAAAAGGCCTGGAAACTCCTTAGTCGATAATAATTGGAGCTAATTGGGAAAGAGCATTTTTGCAAAAGGGCTCATTAGTATTAGTTCCCCTGCTGCTCCTGGAGTTTATCATTTCATTAGCAAATAAACAGCCCAAATGTGCGTATATTTTTCTCCGGAGTAACAGTAGCAAATGCATATCAAGGATTATTATACTGTACAAAGCAATAGACCTGGAGAGCCAAGGGGCCTGGGGCTTGCCTCAAAATGCTCATTGGTTGTGATTGTAACGCAGCAAGTGGAGGAAGTAGGCTGCCACAGTTTTAAAACTGAAAATTTTTAAATGGAATTCTACTCAGCAATAAAGAAGAACAAAATTATGTCATTTGCAAGAAAATGGAGGGACTTGGAGGACATTATATTAAGTGAGATTAACCAATCACAGAAAGTGAAGTGTCATATGTTTTCTCTAATATGCCTAAGCAAGAGAATATTGGAATACCAGAGGGACTCCAGATAATGAAGGAGAAACCTCAGTGGAGCCAGGGAGGTGGTATACAGGAAGGGGAGGAGGAAGAGTGAGGTTCATTAATGGAATTACTACCATCGACTATATGTGCATATGTGAAAATACCAATGTCAGTCTCAGTACTCTACGGGGAAGGAGGGAGATAGGAAGACAGCCAGAGTGGGGGCACCAAGTGCTGTGTGCATATATGTCACTTTCAACATGGTTTACATTATGATGTTAGATTATAACGTGCCAATAAAATCATATTAAAAACGGAAAGTTTTATTTTCTCTAATAGACTTGAACTTTATATTTTCCTTTTCTGTGCTTTTACTGGTGCATTATAGTCTCACATAATGTAAATGTATTGACAAATACATGATGATTTAAAATATGCTTTTATTGCTGCATTGTAACTATTCATCATATTGAGATTGAGTGTAATAGAAACATACATGTGCATAGCACCTGATATGTTTTTCTCTAGATATCACCCTGCTCCCTCCCGTCCCAGTTCATAATATTAAAATTGGTATTGATAGCTTCATATATGTACATAGTATTGTAAAATCAAAAATTGAATGCTGCCATCCAACCCATGGCAGCCAGAAGTTTGATTTTAATGGCACAGAATCAAAAATTTTACCCTCTTTACCACAATAATATCAAGTTCATAGGGGATAGTAGATGTGGTCCTTGTTACTTCTGAGGACCTCCATGGTTTGGCCATGAATATGCTCCTCTAGGTTAAGGTTAAGGTTAAGGTTAAGGTTAAGGTTAAGGTTAAGGTCAAGGTAAGTAACACTCCCTGTTGTTCACAATGCAAGAATAACATAGAACATATACACTTGTTGCCTAAATAGTGTCCAAGCAAATTAAGCTACCCCAGATTCCTATTAAACCATTCAGAGAAAGCAACAAAACCCTTTCTTCCTTTCAGATTATTCCATACCATCCTTCAATAAAATTTTCTTCTGCTTCTACTATGTGCAAATTCCTTCCCCAGGTGAAATTGCTCTTTTTTTTAATGCAGATGACTTTGATGAAGATCCCTACTGTTTCTCTTCCTCCAGTTGTGACATGATGCCTAATTATGTAACGAGAATATTACCTGTGGAAATCAAAATGAATTCCAGTCACAAACAAAGGCTTTTCTCAAATAAGTCTCAGCTGAGATGCTCACTTCACCCTGCCTCCGGACTGGGGAAAATGTTGAATTGTGAAGCAGCCTGCTCCAACCATGCATTCTAAATATTGTTTTAGAAGAGATAGCATTAGATAACATTTAATAAATATTAAAGTCATAGTAATTCTATTTATTGTTATAGCTCTTTCTTTTTAGATAAGATTGGGCCCTATAGTTATGATATATTAGGGGAAAATGCTTATAGTATTAGAGATTTTTGTTTCAGAAAATTTAAGTGTACACATCTGAAAAGAAAAATATTGAGACCTGGGACCTTACTGTCCTGCCCTGGGAGACAAATGATTTCAGGTGGCCAAAGCACTAGATCCCCAGCTGTTCTGACACTGACAAGAGAAGTAGGTAAGAAGAACTACAAGGTCGTATATTTTTGGAAGAAAAAACCTGCCCTGTTTGCCTGTCATGACAAAGCACCTAGAATCCTCATTATTCAAGTCATACTTTTGATTGAAGCCCCTTATTAAAATGTAAACATGTTTTGTGAAAGTAGTGGCTCATCAATCCACAGACATGCATGAATTCCTTAGTAGAGACTAATTTCTCACCCAGGACAGCCCCTCTGGGAGCAGCATACAAGGTCCTGAGGCATGTATCAGAACAGGAAGTGTCTGAAGCTGGTAGCTCCCCTGTGAAGGACAGGATGGGTCAGGGTATGCAGGACAAAAGAGAAATGGAGACAAGTAGGATCGTTCAAAGGCAACAAAGTGGGGCTGAGGCTACGACTGACGTTTCCTTGCTAAGCATGATGCTCGCATTTGGTCTCAGGTACACATGAGTAATGAACATTCTGGGAGGATATACAAGCAACTAATATCAATGATTGCCTTCAAAAAGCGGGGGCTGGGTATCTGGTTGCAAGGTAAGAAGAGAGATTTACTTTTCACTCTGTTTCTTTGTATCTTTTGGCTTTTGGGCTCAGAGAATATATTACCTTTTGAAGCAATAAATAAATAAATAGGTGAGTTAAACAGACCCTTCCAATGAGAAAGAAAGATGCGCCTTTGGGTTTCAATACCAAAAAATCAATTTTCCCATTACCCTTGTGAATGTTTATAATGCAGTCAACTGTGGAGACAGCAGAGTTGGGTTCAAATCCAGTTCTGTTACTTTTTACATTTGTGCCCTCATGAAGTAACAATAATCATGCATTCATCATATAATTGAAGTGAAGCTTAAATGAGACGAGGTTTGAACATTATCTAGCACAGGAAAATACAGTACATCTTAACTTCTTCCTGTTTCTTCTACTCCCTACCTGCTTATTACTCACCCCCTTGTGGCCCTACCCACCATATCTACTTCATTAAAGGTAACATACTGGATCCTCTAGGAAAACTTTTATGCTAACTGCTAAACACACTGGAGCTGGTCCCACTTCCTGGTATAAAGCAAACTCCCCTTTGCCCCCTCTTTCAGGTCACATAAAATACAAAAAGTAAGTTTACACTTAATGTTCCAAAATATCTGTCATCAGAATCCATTTTCTTTCCCATGAAATTATGTGCCAAGGAAATTCTACATCTGTTGTTCCCTACACACACACACACACACACACACACACACACACACACACACACATGTACTGGGTATTGAACACAAGAGCATTCTAACTTGAACTATGTACCCTGCCCCCAGACCCCTTCTTTATTTTCTTTGAAACAGGTTCTTATTAGGTTGCTGAGAGTCTCACTAAGTTGCTGAGGCTGTCCTTGAACCTGTGTTCCTCTTGTCTCAGCCTTCCAAATACTGGGAATATGAGCATTCACCACCATGCTCAACCCCCATATGTTTTCATGTGTGCTTTTTTTTTGTAGGGAAAGGTGTGTGTGTATGTGTGTTCACTAATCTCAATGATGGCTGAAGTGTCTAGAATGCTATATGTTTTTGAAGTTAAAATATTAAGTCACCATTGCTCAAAAATGGACTTAAAAGCAAGGCTTGATTGTAACTAGCAAATCTATACACATGTGCATTGTGCAAACGGTTCAATTTGGAGGCTAATTTGGCCGTTAAAATGTCCATGATTATATTTATTTTCCACAAGTTATGGGATCCTGATTGTTCCTCTGCTGCTGGAGTGATGAATACACACCCTGTCTCTAATGACCTGACATGCTGTCAAGAGCTGAAACATTATTTTATAGAAAAGTTCATGATTCCTGTCATGACTCCTCCTGTTAATTAGTAAAACACAGGATTTATGCAAATTAGATGGCAGTGTGAAATTGCAGGAAGAACTCAGATGAAATATCTTTAGGGTATCCTTTCTATTGTTCTTCTTGGGTCCACAAAATGGTTGACACTTTTATGAAGACAGATCCAAGTAATTACAGCAAAGAAGCCCTAGAACCTCTGGAGAGCTATCAATCAACACTCAGATCCCAAGTATTCATTGAGCCTTGACATAGAGGGAAAGACCCAGACACATTGCACTTAGTCTACTTCTAACAGCTTACTGTTTACCTGGGGAGATCAGGTACACACACTAAAAGAATGATTGACTAAAGCAAGGAGATGGTAGATGATACGTGTTTTTCATGGGCAGAAAATGATGCATGACCTAGTCAGGATGGGAGTGAGATATTCCTGATGGAGCTTGGGTAGGAAAAGACTCCATTTCTCAATACTACAGGCAAATGCTCTTTTTTATGTATGTGTGTCATACTGGGGATTGAATTTAGGGGCATTCTACATCATATCTACATCCCCAGCCCCATTTTATTTTTTGTTCTGAAACAGGGTCACTCTATGTTGCTGAGAATCTTGCTAAGTTGATGAGGATGGCCTTGAATCTGCAATCGTCCTATCTCAGCCTCCCAAGTTTTAGAATTACAGGTGTGTGCTACCATACCTGGCTAGGCAAATCTCTTTATTAAGCACTGGTCAACAAATTTTAAAAGTTCTTGGCTTAGCAGGGCATGGTGGTACACACTTTTAATCCCAGCACTTGGGAGTCTGAGACAGGAGGATGTGGGTTCGTGGCCAGCCTCAGCTACTTAGTGAGGCCCTCTATAACCTAGTGAGACCTTATTTCAAAATAAGGAATAAAAAATCAAGCTGGGGGTGTAGCTTGGAGGTAGAATGACCCTGGCTTCAATCCCCAGCACCACACACACACACACACACACACACACGCACACACACACTCACACATGCACATACACAAAAGGCACTTGGTTCTTCAAGGCATAATCTCTGGCTTTTCCTTCTCTGCGGTGCCTGTGGACAATCTAGCAGAAATTGAACAGTACTAAACTCTCTTTGAGGCAAGTCTGAGGAAGTTCCTGCCATTACCCTAATCTTGACTCTTAAGTCAGAAGTTCCAAAGATGACAGTGATCATCTGTTATGACTGTATGGGAAGATTGGGGAGGGTGAAAGGACCAGAGAAGGTGAGGCTTACATGTTTAGTTATTCAGGCCTATAGTTAATTGTGGATTCTTGGTCCTAAATTTCAAGCATTTAGGAGACTTAAGGAGTTTGGATCAATGGGTCAAGTTCTATTTCATTGGGCATGGGATAGATTTAATTCATACTTGTATTGTCTGGCACTCCATAGGCACTCCATAAATATTTGCCACATGCATATAAGAAATATATACAAGTGAATGAATAATCTAAAATTGTGATGTGAGAAAGTAGGTTGGCGTGGCAATGTCCTCCCTCTCTCCAGAAGCAGTATTTCTTTTTTTTTCTTTTTTCTTTTTTTTGCAAAAGAAGCAGTATTTCTCTAAGAAAAATATTGTTGGAATTTGTTCTACATACTCTGGGTTTGGGGGCCTGTGAGGGTTGGTGTGGTAGAGAGACATGCCATTTTATTCTCCCTTAGCTGTTGTGTTTCAATGAGGGGTCACAAGGTGAGAAACTAATTGTCACCAATTCCTGTCAGTTTTGATCAATGGGTAGATTTTTTTTCTCTCTACTTAGCTGGAATTATGGGCAGTTTTCATCCTTGTAGTGTCTTCTTAGGAATTTTCATGAGCAAGCTGAAGAGGTTTTATTAAGAAACTACTTGGCAAATTCTCTTCTTAACCCAATATCATAAACTCAAATCTTTTTTAAAGAGACAATGTCTGCTTAAATCAACAAATTAATGGACAATTTAAGTACCCAGCAGAACTTGAATATAGATTAAAACAATCTATAATTAAACAGGAGTGTTAAGGCAGTCTTAAAATCAAATAGCCTGTGCCCATAATATTTCTATGAAATTAAGTTTCAGCAAACATGATTCGATGTCCAACGAATAATTCTAACACATGAATTAATGCATATGAAAAATCTTCATCATCTGGTAGGTTTGATCAAAGATAACTGACCTAGATGGCCTTGAAATTCTCCTTAGTTTGATGAAATTTTAGACAGGCTTTTTCCTGATAATAGGCCCCTGACCTCCTTTTTTCAGAGTATTTAATTTAAAACACTTGAAACTGTTAATCCTTTCTCTGCCTCTTTAAGATGTAAATCCTCTCCCAGTCTCCAGCCAGTATTACAACTCAGGAATGTCTTTCTGAAGTACTTCAGAGCCATTCCTTTGAAATGTAAGCATAAAATAAGATAGGGTTCCTATTTTCCAGTCTCTGTAGAGGGTCAGAGCCTAACTTTTTCAAGTGCATATTAGCAAACACAGATGTCTTAATCACATTGACAGCCTCTTCTCTAAGTTTCTCCAATGATTTTCCTCTAGCTCACTTAACAATCAAAAACTCTCCCATCTTTTATTTTGACAGTAGTGTTCACACTTTTCCCCCTACTGCAATAACAATGCCTCGAATGCTGTGGTCCTTTAAAAATTTTCCTGTCCATTAAAAAACAATAAAACAAAATGCCCAAGTATATGAAGGCAATGATTGAATTTTCTCAGTCTAGGGTTTCTTATTTTAGTGCTGCATGACCTTCTGTTTTACATTTTGTAATCTTCCTGAGAGAAAGCTTTGTCTGCCTTGTTTGCTGGTACATTCACAGTGGCCACCACAAAATTTCAGTCGATGTTTTTGTTTGCCAGCGAGAGAAACCACTGTCTTTGTGTGGACCATATTGTCAGTTCTAATGAACTAGGAAGAGGGATCTGGTTGAAAGGGTATTAGGAACTAAAATAATTTATGGGAAGGTTAAAGAACAAGGCTTGAAAAAGGATGGAGATCTACAAAGCAGGAACCATGGGGTCACTCTCCTTTCATGAGGGCACCACTCTTGGGAGGAATAAACAGTAATCTTTTCTGTCCTCTCAATACTAGCCTAAGAATCAGAGACCTGTGAAACTGCTTCTGATTAGCTGAACTCAAATTTTACCCTGTGCTAAGCAGCAAGAGAAGGGGAAAAAGAAACTTCAGAGAGCCTTTTGGCTTTGAGAGTGGTAGGGCAGAAGTTTGGATTTACTATTCCACCACAAATACCCACACTCAAGATATTTGCATTCTACAGCAAGAAAGTAGGGTGTTGTTGAGAATTAATGAAAAGGTGGGATTTTAAAAGCTGACTTTATATCTACTACACACAATATAGGATGCAATATACTTTGGTTGAATGAATGGCATGTTTAGTAACATACTTCTTCAGTGAGGGTGCAATAGTACCTAGAAGAGAAGATTTTTCCCTACCCCCAGGTCTCAGGAATACAATCACTTGTTTTTCTAAGGCTCAGGTGAATCAAGAAGTGTTGAAAGAGCTGAAGATTTAAGATAAATATCCTGGGATAATAGAGAAGAGTATTGTTAGAAAAGGCAGTCGTTAAAGATCTTGGGTACTGTAAAGACTTGCCTCACTCTGGGAAAAAACAATATAGAAAAATGTACTTAATGATCTTTCGAGACATTGGGTACACAGACTGATCTCATTCTAGGGATAACCAATATGTTAAAATGTACTTATTTGTGTATGTTTCTCCAGATGACTTCAGAGCTAGTTACATTTTTCAAAGATGCTTCACCAGACATCTAAGTTTCCCCCAAATAACTGGCAATATATGTTTAATCTCAACTTCTAGAACTGTTCAGCTTCGATTATAAAGGAATCAATTGTCAGCGAAAAAAATCTTGGAGGAGTCCTACTTACATTTTCTATCTTACCATGCAAATTACAAGATATTTAAAAAGTGAGATTTATATAATTAGGCAGGTGGCATTCGGCGCCCCATATTGGAGGACTGTGGTGGGGGTAAATTTTTTAAAAGTCCCCAAAGAAATCAATAACAAGAAGTAACTTCAAATATTGAAAAATCATTTAATCTAAATGCATAGAAAAGTACAGATGTTTTCTTAACATATGCAGTCTTATGCAAATCATTATGCAAATTAAACAAAAAGTTGAGACTGGCAAATTCCCAAGTTTCTAAGATTTACTTATGTCAACCTAGTGTTCATCATAGAAACAAAGTTAAGGGTTTTTGTTTACATCGCTTATTATTTGGATATGAGGGGAGGCAGGACTGAAGGATGTGCTACATTAACAGGATGAAGGCACTCAAATCAGGGACAAGCTAGATAGATGTTAGATGAATAGATAGATAGTTTTCACCTTCAAAATGTTAGCCAGCTCATCCATCATGCTCGATTGGTTGTGAGCAGCAATGGGACTAGAAATGGAAATGAATCTGAGATGCATTGAATTTTGATGAGGGCCTAGTTCATGCAAGAAAGATTTTTTTTGAATCTTCAGCCCACAAATTCCTAGAGGAATAGAAAACTTTAGAGGCAGCTCAGGGGAAGAACAAAGACTTAGTGTAATAGGCTACAATGTATCTTTATACACTGGCCCTTTCAGGAGTAGAGACGTAAGGATATATAGATTAGTGGACCACCTTTCCCTAACCTATGGAACTTGGACTTAAGTTTGGAGGGATATTTCCTAGTGTTGGGGCTGGTGACTGTGAAGTAAGTGAGGGATACAAGAGGAGACCTGTCTTCTTTCTGCTTCCTCTGCCTCCTTTGTATCTAAGTCCAAAAATGTGAACAGGTAAAGGTTTCAGTGAGGTTTGGCATTCTTTCCATGTTAAACACCAGAGAGAAGGATACAAAGATGTAAAAGCTGCAGTTCTACACATAAAATATTGGGAACAAGCCAAGTGTAATGGATATGCCTGTAATCCCAGTACTTGGGAGGCAGAGACAGGAGGATCATGGGTTCAAAGTCAACCTCAGCAATTTAGCAAATCCTTCAGCAACTTAGACACTGTTACCAAATAAAAAACAAAATAGGATGGGAATATAACTCAGAGGTAAAACACCCCTGGATTCAACCTCCAGTACCCTCTCCCCTCCCCCCAAAAATCTGGGAACATTCCTAGGATAATAAAATATATACAACAATGTGTCCAAGTAGCACATCTTAACTCTTCAAATTGTGCACTAGAGACCTTAAGGCATAGCAAACCGTAGCAACTCAATTATTAATCCAATTCTGCAATATTTATTGAGCATCCCCTATGTTTGAAATACTGAAAAAGATAAGACACAGTTTCTACAATTGTCTGGGAAGATGAACAATTAAATGTTAACAATATAATGAGTTATACTTTCATATACTATTATTGGAGGTTTCAATTAATACAACTCGTGGAAGATCAGCATGTATTAACTATTTGAAAAACTGTTCTATAGTTTCTAGTACAATTAAACATACCCTATGGTCCAACAATTCCACCCCCATATGTATATACTTTAAAGCAATACAAACGTGTCCACAAAAATTTGTACACAAATGTTTATAGCTGCTTTATTTGTAACAAGCAAAGAGAGAAAAAATAAAAATGCCGATTAACAAGTGAAGAGATAAATAAATCATGGGGTCCCAGCATGGTGGCACACGCTTGTAATCCCAGCATTCGGGAGGCTGAGACTGGATGATCCTGGTTTGAAAACAGCCTCAGCTACTTAGTGAGGCCCTCTGCAATTTAGTGAGACCCTGCTTCAAAATAAAGAAGAGTTGGGCATGGTGGTGCATGCTTGTAACCCCAGCATTTGTGAGGCTGAGACAGGAGGATTGTTTTTCGTAGACAGCCTCAGCTACTTAGTGAGGCCCTTTGAAACTCAGTGAGACCGTTTCAAAACAAAGAATTAAAAAATAGGGCTGGGGGTGTAACTTGGATGTAGAATGCCATGGATTCCTTCCCAAGTACTGCAAAAATAAAATAAAATAAAGAATAAAAATAGGGCAAAGGGGGGAGCTTGGAGGTCGAATGCCCCTGGGTTCCATCTGCAGACCCACAAAAAAATATCATTGGACATTCATACAATGGAATACTATATAACAGTAAAAAAATAATGAACTATGGACACACACAATAACATGAATAAATATAAAAATATGTTAAGTCAAAAATCCAGACACAATAGTGTACATTATATATAATTATATTTAGATTATCAGGCAAAATAATTGATGATTATATAAATTAGAATAGAGGTGATCTCAGCAGAAGAGGCACATACTGGAAAAGTGCAAAAGGAAGTCTTCTGGGGTGATGTAAATGGCTTACATCTTGGTGTAGGTGGTGGTTGCAGAAATATATGGACATATAAAAGTTTACCTAGTTTTACCATTAAAATAGCATGTTTTATAGGCTTTATTGTATGCATATTGTCTCTGAATTGAGACGTATAGGGAAAAACTCATTTTTTACCACAGTAGAAATTGACCCCAGGGATGTTCTACTACTGAGCTATATCCTTAGTCTTTCGTATTTTTTTTTTATTTTGAGACAGGGTCTCACTAAGTTGCCTAGGCTGGGCTTGGACTTAACCACTCTCCTGTATAGCTAAATAACAGGTGTGTGCCACACTCCATATAACTTTCTGAGAGCACTTTAAGCAGTTTCTATCTGAACTTAAACATATATTTAATTAGTTCAGAAATCCCACTTCTAGTGTTCTATCCTGCCATTGGTTATTCACTAAAACCCTGAAATAGTGAAAATTAAAATTAAGCTAAAGAGACTTCAATATAAAGAATGGTTAAGTTAAAATGGAATATACATGGTGTGGAATAATATACAGCTAATAAAAAGAATGATCCATAACAATATAATTGATAATTCATAGATATTCACAACATATTTTTTGCTAAAAGGCCATATGCATGACAGTACACAGAATGACAATGTAAGAAAACTGTGTATGTATGCATATCCATATGTGTGTGTGTACATGCACTAGAAAATCTGAAAGGATACCTCATTTTTAATATTGATTTACCTCCAGCTAAAGGGATTGATGAGGCTGTCATTTTTGTTTTATCTTTGTATTGTTTTAATTTTATAAGAATTCACAACTTTATAATTTACAAGCTTAATAATAAGAATATATACAGTAGGATGAGTTCCCTGAGATAGTGACAGTGGAAATGATCAAAAACAGCTTGCAGAGGACGATGATAAGTTGAGTCTTGGATGTCTGATTTTGAGGTGCCTCTGGGACACTTGGGTGGAGATATCTAGAAGGCAGCTATGTAAGTCTGAAGTGGAGGGGAGCAGTCAATGATGAAGTCAGATCTGGAGACTACAGATGGCAATTGAAGCCTCCATGGAAGTGAAGGAGATTGCAAAAGGGGAGTATGAGGAGTAAGTGTGGAAGTGGGCCAGAAATGAGGAACACTGAGGAGCAGGTAGATCAGTCTGCAAAGGACACCTTGAAAGAAAGGCTAGAGTGGCAGGAAGAAAACAAGGAATAGGAGGTGCTATGTAAGCCAAAGGAAAAGAGTTATAAAATAGTTAAAGTACTCAATAGTGCTGAAAGATACTGACCATTTTAGTGCCCTAGGGAAAGAAATGTGTCTTCTGGAGCTAGGGACAAGAAACCTATGGTGAGGTCCATGAGGTTGTGTCATAAGAAAGGAGGATAGGGCAAATGCAACTCTGTCAAATAAATTTAACCACTAAATTGCAAGAACTGTTGAAGAGGAGGTCACTGAGTGGGACTGAGTTTGAGAGAGATTTTTAAAATATAGTATGAAAGCCATGTGTGTGGGCATATGCCTATATCAGCACTTAAGAGGCTGAGACAGGGGGATCAGGTTCAAGGACAGCCTTGGCAACCTAGGAAGGCTGAGGGTATAACTCAAAGATAGAATACCTATGGTCTCAATCTTCAGTACAGCACACACACACACACACACACACACACACACACACACTTAAACAATTTGACATGGTTATGAGAAGTAGTTAGTAGAGATATCAAGGTTGGAATATTGAGGGGGATAGAAATTAGCCCAAAGAGCAAAGAAGGTGGGGTTGGAAGCCACAGCACAGATGGAAGGGTTTCTCTTAGACAGAAGGTGGGCACCCTGTTGTAACATGAAGGAAGGAGGCAAGGGTGGGCGTAAAGGCAGGCCAATGTATAGATTTGGTTGTGGGGGTCTAAGAGCGCTTTCTCATTGCATAGCTTCTATTTTCTCCATGAAGTAGGAGGTGAAGTAAACTGCTGAGAGTGAGGAGAGAAATGAGAATGCTTTAAAAATAGCTGCCATGAACGGCAGGAGGAAGACCTAAGTGGAGAAACAATTTGTAGGCCTCCTTAAAGATCCAATTGAGACGAGGACGTTTGGGGATATTGTGTGGGGTGATCTTCTGGAACTGGGGGGCAAAAATGGGGCATGTGCACACTCTCAAAATACCTGAGTAACTGAGTTAATTGATTCCAGTGATTAGTCACTTCAGTGAAGAAAACATGCTAACATAATTCCTTGACAGCATTCAAGCCCAAATCTTGATAACTGCCCCAGAGAAAGCATTTGGATCCAGTTCTACCACCTTCCACAAGGCCCTCCAGCAAGTTGGAGTAAAGGAGACCCTAATGGTAGCGCTTCGTCTTTCTAGTCACTCTTTAGTCACTGATTCGTGCTCTCACCTACAATTCTTTTCTAAATTGGAATGCTTCTCGTTACAACATTATTTATGGTGACAGAGAGCTGCAGGCAATTTGGCATCCATCATGGAGAAAGTGGAGAGGCAAAGTGTGTTGGATGCACAGCCTGGAGTAATTTGCAGCAATTGGAAGCAGAGGCTTAGTTGTATATAGAGCTGCATGTATGGGTTTATTAAAAAGCAATGGATAGAAAATATCAACAGCATGAAATAGAAAATAAATATGCATATGTGAACACAATGCATCATTTGCAGAAACTAAAAAGACATTCAGACAAATGATAATACACATTTTGTAAGAACATATACAAACAAAAAATTTGCAATTAATCAGAAGAGAATAGTTACTAAAAGAAAGAGGAGGAGAATTCGAGTGCGATATGGGGCTGTCAAGAATAAATAAGTTAAACAAGATACCAATGATGATAAATGTGCCAGAAACTGAGTTTGATTAATTCAACCCTCTGCACCTAAGGAACTAACTAAATGTAGAAAAAAATGCATCGAAATACTTTTCTAACCTCTCGTAAACTTTGTTGCAAGTAACATCTTTATCTTTAACCCAGAATGATGGATTTGTGTTGGTAGACAACATGCAGGTCACAAGGCTGTCCCTCACTTTACTATTTTTATTTTCCCAGACCTATTAAAGTATAAGTGACACTTAAAAGTTGTGTATGCTTAAGGTGTCTAACATGATGTTTGGAAAGAATGTATAAATTGTGAGCTGATCACCATATTCAATCTAACTAACAAACCTGTCACCTCATTTCATTACTTTTTTTGTTTTGATAATACTTAAGACTTATTCTTAAGAATGCTTGTAAAATTTCAAGTACATAACACAATACTATTACATGTACTCACTACACCGTACAGTAGATCCTCAGGACTGATTCAACTTATGGTTGAAAGTTTGTACTTTTTGACTGACATCTCCTCCATTTACTCCATCCTCTCAGGTTCTGGTATCGCCCCTTGTACTCAGTTTTTATGGGTTCTACCTTTTAGATGCTACATATAAGTGATATCATACAGTATTTGTCTTTCTGTGCCTAGTTTATTTCACTTAACGTAATATTCTTCAGAGTCAGACATAATCATATCATTTCATATATATATATATATATATATATATATATATATATATATATCCAAGAATGTAATATCTATTTCTAATTGTTACCTCACCACTTACTCTGGAAATGAGGAAACTGAGGCCTGACAAGGGAGGTGACTTGGTCAAAGTCACATATTTAATTGCAAAGCTTGGACTAGAGCCACATCTTCTGGAAGTCTTTAAAATACCTTTCACTGGTTTTGTAGTCATTGTTTTGTTGTTTGCTTCTTCAGTGAACTTAACTATATTCTATGATTTCCTCTTGTTTCATTTTTTATAAATTTAGAAATAAAATAAGAAGAGCTAGGTGTGTTGGCACACACTTGTAATCTCAATACTTGGGAGGCTGAGACAGGAGGATTGCAGGTTTGCACTCAACCTCAGCTACTTAGTGAGGTCCTCTACAACTTAGTGAGACACTGTTTTAAAATAAAGAATAAAAATAGGGCTGACGGTATAGCACAGA
Organism: Muscardinus avellanarius; assembly: GCF_963383645.1. Taxonomy (NCBI): domain Eukaryota; kingdom Metazoa; phylum Chordata; class Mammalia; order Rodentia; family Gliridae; genus Muscardinus; species Muscardinus avellanarius. Next base: position 70,647,661 of record NC_137792.1, on the reverse strand, counting down.
GGTAGAATGCCCCTGGGTTAAATCACTAGTACTGTAAAAAAAAAAAAAAGAAAAAAGAAAAGAAAAAGAAAGGAAGAAATTAAAAAATCAAATTAGACCAAAGACTTTTCAATTACTAGAGAAGGGCATAAGACTAATGCTCCAATATATAGACACTGGTAGAAACTTCCTCAATAAGAACCCCAAAGTTCAAGAAATTAAAATGAGAATTAATAAAAGGGATAGCATTAAATTAAAAAGCTTCTATGTAGAAAAGGAAACTATCAATAGTCTAAAGAGAGAGCCTACAGAAGAGAAGCTGGGCATGGTGGTGCATGCTTGTAATCCCAGCATTCAGGAGGCTGAGACCAGAGGATTGCGGTTCGAAGACAGCTTCAGCTTCATAGTGAGGGCCTCGGCAACTCAGTGAGAACCTGTTTCAAAATAAAGAATAAAAAAAATTGGGCAGGAGGTGTAGCTCAGAGGTCAAATGCCTCTGGGTTCCATCCCCAGACCCAAATAAATAAATAAATAAATAAATAAATAAATAAATAAATGGAAGATTTTTTTCATTCTATTTCTCTGATAGAGGACTAATATCTAAAGTATACAAAGTACCTAAAGACATAACATTAAAAAACAATAAAAATGGACAATTGAACTAAATAGACAAATGCATATGGTAAAAAATATAAATATATGAAAACATGTTCAACATCATTAGCAATTAAGGAAATGCAAATCAAAGTTCCACTAAGATTTCCATCTAGCCCCAATCATAATGGCAATTATCAAGAAATAATAAAACAATAAATGTGAGAATGTAAGAAAACAGGAACTCTTTATACTGTTGGTGGGATTGCAAATTAGTTCAGCCACTATGGAGATCAGTGTGAAGATTCCTCAGAAAACTGAAAATGAATCCACTCTATGATCCAGCTATACCACTCTTGGGTATCTTTTTAAGGGGGCCAGAACCAGAGATCTACAATAATATATGCACACCCATGTTCATAGCAGCACAATTCACAATAGCCAAATTATAGAACCAAGCCAGGTGTCCCTAACAGATGAATGGATTACAAAATTATGGAACATCCATACAACAAAATCCTACTCAGCAACAAAGAAGAAAAAAATTATGTCATTTGCAAGAAAATGGAAGGACCTGGAAAACATGTTAAATGATATTAGCCAGTCACAGATAATGAAAGGTCATACATTCTCTCTCATATGTGGAAGCTGGGGAGTAATGGGGATACAAGAGGGACTCTAGATAAAAGAGGAGAAACCCCAATGGAGTAATGGAAGGGGAATAGAGGAGGGTAGTGGTGGGAGGAGGAAGAATCAATGAAATAAATACTTCCATTGACATTATCTACATATGGGAAATTGTCAGTGTCAAGCTCAATATTATGTACAGGGAAGGGGAAGGAGTGGGGTGAGATGGAGAGAGGGGAAGCTCACCAAATGCTGTGTGCATGCATGTCCCTATCACTCTGAACTTCATTATGATGTGAGATCACAATGCACCAATAAAAATACATTTTAAAAAAGAAATAAAATAAGAACAAGTATGTACTTCCCTGCACTGCCAACATTGGGAAAGAGTAATTAAGCCAGGAAAGCTTATGTGGTGCCAAGAAATATTTTTTCTGATGATTTTTATATTTTATTTTAAAATTATTATTTTAATTATATAAATTTTTGGGGTACAGTAAATATATATATATATATATATACATTGTATAATGATGAAATCAGGTTAGTTAATATTACATTCTTCTTAAATATTAAAAAATATTAATATATAATAATTGTACCATTTTATTGGACACAGGAGGCCAAGGTTTTTTAAGAATTAAAAAAATATATGACATGCCGGGCGTGGTGGCGCATGCTCGTAATCCCCGCGCTTGGGAGGCAGAGACAGGAGGATCGCGCAGGTTCGAAGCCAGCCGCGCTGGCGTAAGAGACCCTGTTTCAAAAATATAAAATAGGTCTGGGAGTATAGCCCGGAGGTAGAAGGGCTTCCAGGAACCCCAGTACCACTAATTAATATATATATATATATATATATATATATATATATATATAAAACACAATTTTGAATAGTGGAACTTTTGGCAGCTCACTGGAAGTGATTTTAAAAGGTTCCAGCCAGGCACAATGGCACATACCTGTGATCTCAGTATTTGGGAGGCTTAGACAGGAGGAGCACAGGTTCAAGGCCAGCCTTAGCAACTTAGCAAGACCCTGTCTCAAAATAAAGAAATGATAAGGACTGGGATATAGCTAGGAGGTAAAATGCCAGTTCAATTTCACGTACCAAAACAAGTACATAAATAAATAAAATTCCTTAAACAAGTTAGTCGTGATAATAATGTTATCCTTGCTATACACTAATAGCACTTCACGGGGCTTGGGGATAGCATTGCTATTTTTAATGTTCCTCAACTTTGTGTCACAGTTTCCTGCTCTAACCACACTCATTTAAATACCCACAGGACGCATGAAAAGCTAGTCATTCTCTACAACTGTGTGACATTGTTTAGTAACATTAGTTTGATGCTTTTAAAATTAAAAAAAACTTAAAATACTTTTATTAGTGCACTGTAGTCTCACATCATAATGTAGTTGATAGTGATAGTGACATCCATGTACACAGCACTTGGTGGGCTTTTCCTCTGCCTCCTACCCACTCCCCACCTACCTCATACAAGATGTTGAGATTTTTTAAAGTTTTATTGAGTTGTAATTGGTATACAAAAAGCGGCACATATTTAACATGTAAAATAACATCTATGATACCACCATGCCAACTAAGACATGTGCAATACCTCCCAGGTTTCCTTGAATGCTCCTTTTTTGTGCTAAGAACAGATAACATGAGATCTACCCTCTTAACAAATTTTTGGAATGCATAATACATCAGTTAACTGTTAATACTGTGTAATGCAGCAGATATCTAGAACTTGACCATCTGGCATAACTGACACTTTATACCCATTGAACAACAACTGCCCTGTCCCAGCAACTTGTTTGATGTTGCCTTATATTTCTTCTCTATTACAACAACTTCAGGTTGTTAGGATTGTGGAGGGGAAGTTTTAATAAATTTTGAATGCTGTGATAATGTAAGTAATGTGTGAACCACATAGCAGGCACTCAATAAATGGTAGTTATTATTTTCATAATGTTTATACTACAATTAAAATGTTTCTCAATACCTTCCAAAATTATATAGACTTTTAGGGCCGAGGATGTAGCTCAGTGGTAGAGTGTTCACCTAGTATGCACTGAGCCCTGCTTTCCATCTCCAGCAGCACACACACACAAAATTATACAGGTTTTAATGTCTCCGACTAACAGATGAGTCATAGTGTATGGGGAGCAAAAGAAAAAAAAAATTCTCAGAATAAGTTTTGCTGTAGTGCACATCAAACCACATCTCACACGATGACCTCCACCAAACACATCTGCTGAGTTTTCATCTCATTTGTGTTCCCTGGGATGTGGTAATTATCTGTAACTACCAGAGGCCTAGGAAAAAGCTTCTTTCAAAAACACAATCTTCTCAAAATGGGACGAACATCTCCATTAGCAAGCGTATCTTCTGAGTGTGACAAGGCCGCAAAGTTGCCCTCCTTATTTTTTCCAACATATACATTATTTTGTCTCTCTCTCATCTCCTAATTGCCACGTTAAATGTCACAGAAGTAAAATAACATCTAAGAGTTTTCTCCTTCTAAAATCTTTTCAAGAAGCTAAACAAATAATATTATATAAGGCACAAGTTGGAAAGACTGAAGATCTAAAGAGAGTTGAGTTTTGAAGTAAAATTTCAAATGAAATGAATATGACAGACAGGTATTGGCATGCATAATTGTTAAGGTGTTGCATGTTAATTAGACATAAGCTGACATGAGTGATCCACATTAGTTACTCTTTTACACAGCTGACACTGAGTGCTTCTTTCTGCTTTGTTAATTCTCTAGGCATTGATATTTCTATTCATGAGTAACAAACACCCACTTTATACTCTACTAATGAAGTAACAAAACATCACATTATATTTGTTACTTCTGGTTTCAAAGAAAGAGATGTTCTTCCTTTTTAATAGGCATGCTCTGTCACCTTCTCCGGACATACCCCCACTAATTCCTTTTCTTCCTTCACTCAGATTTGTCCCTCTCTGTTCAACATGCCCAAAGCTCTGACATACTGAAACCCCTTTCTATAACTCATCTCCTCCCCTCTAAATCTCTCATTGTCTCCAATTTCTCATTTTGAGGCAGTGCTTCCTCCCTCTGCAAACTTGCTCTTCCCTTCCCTGTACCCTTGAAACTTCTCTGGCAATTATAATCAATGACTTCTTGGTGTGATGAATTCCTCTCAGCCCATATCCTCTGTCACCTCTCCTAGTTCACAGACTGTGTGTGTGTGTGTGTGTGTGTGTGTGTGTGTGTGTGTGTGTGGTTACTGGGGATTGAACTTAGAGGCATTTCTACCTCCAAGATATACCCAAAGCTCTTTTTTAAATTATTTATTTTGAAAAGAGTCTCATTAGTTTGCTGAGAGCCTCACTAAGTTACTGTTCTTGACCCTGTGATTTTCCTGTCTCAAAACTCACAAATACCGGGATTATAGGCATGTGCCACCACACCCCACACATATTGTTGATAGTCTCATCCATCCTTCTCTTTCTTGATAGCATTCCCTGCTGGCTCTTGCTGGCCTTCCCCAGGGTTGTCTCCTCATTTTTCTCCTCTTCTTTACTCGGCACATTCTCCCTGGGAGAGACAACTCACTTCCATGGTTTTCACCAAAAACATACAAATAATGTCCATGTTCTCATCTTCTCCTTGATCTCTCCCCTGAAATCCAGCCTTATGTTTTCAACTCTTATTGAATATCTGGAGGTGAGTTACTCATAGGTGCCTCCAACTCACCTTGTTCCTGCTCACACTTATTATCTTTTTCTCCTTGGTCCCAGCCAATAGAATTGCCTAACTAGAATTCTGGCAGTCATTCTCAGTTCTCCCTAATCTCTGGCCACCCATATTTAATTCCTTCCTAAGTTCTGAAGAGTCTGCAATTCTTACTCTCCTCTTCTTCTCACATAACTTGCGGACTTGGTTCAGGATTTCTGTATGTTTTACATGTAGTCCCTTCTCCTCTTGTCCCTACCAGCTCAGTCACAGTTAATTTCTTAGCCTTCATTGAATGCCCAATAATCTTTTTACACTAAGGAGAAGAGTCTAACTTACAGTTCTGAAATGTATTTCATATATTGGAGAAAATGCCATCTGCATTCAATTTACAGCATATGTAGGCTCTAAGCCAATTATGCTACTTAACTGAATATTCAGTGCCTGGAGGTCCCAGAACTGATGACTTGCAAGGTGTTTTGTTGCACTAACAGGGCCCAGATAAGCCCCTTTGAGTCCCTCTCTTAGTGGTCTGTGACCTGCTCCTCTGTCCCTCTCTAGAAGTATTATGCAGATTCTAAAAGATAGACTAATGACTAGATTTCATTCGGGGAAGTCTTGACTTGTTCTGTGCAATGGGGATTTGTAAAAGGAAAATGTCCATTTTCTCACCCAAAGCAAAATGGAACCCCATAGTGAGCTGGAAAAAGCAAACCTAATTCCTGGCAGCAGCCTTTCCCAATGCCCTCCACTCAGCCCATTTGGAGAGAATAGATCTGATTGCAAGTTCTCTCAGCTCATTGTTAAAGATTATTCAGATTTAACAAAGGTGTATTTTAAAAATGTTTCTGTCTCATTGTTAAAATTTTCTTTGAGACAAGAAATGCTAGCATCATACAGCATTTCTTGTATCTTTCCCTCATTTCGCTGGACATAGTCCAAATGGAGATCTTAACTATATCATTTCCTGGGAGATTAGAAGCTGTCTCCACTTCCCATGTTAGTCTGCATGTTTGCTCTTTCCAAAGCCATCACTCATTTTTGTTTTTGATTTTGTTTTTTGGGTAGCTTGTTGGTTCATCAGTCAGTGAACCAGCCTTCATTGACTAGCAGCTATGCATTGGCCACTGTGATAGGCCCCAGAGATGGGAAGGAAAGGATGATACAAATTGAACCAGATCTCCCCAAAAGGTCTACAATTGAGGGGGAATGGACACCTTTGCCTGGAGAATCCTTTTACTCTTTGTGTGGGCAATTTCTTGTCTTTCAACGCCTAACTCAAATATCACAGCACAGTGGTTTGCCGCTAATCTGTGCCCCTTCAGCACATTGTATGCATCATTGGGGGTGCTTACTGCATTGGATTGAATATTCTCTATTATCTCTAAGTGGAAACCTCTTTGAGAACAGGGACTGTGATATACTCAGCTTTCAATGTACAGGGCTTAGTGGTTCAGAAATGGCTCAAAGAAAATCTGTCAAATCCAGTAAGCCAAGAAGAGAAAACATTGATGCTAAACTGAGTTCCAGGTGGAGTGCTGTTGGAGAGTAAGACTCTCCTTTGCTCTGAGTGCCTCTTCTCTAGCCAGACAAATGTGTTTTCTATGCCATTCATAATCATTGATTTACTTATTTCCAATACCTATAAATCCTGTCCTTGGCTAATCACCAGTTGGCATCCCAGGGCTTCTAGAATCACTTGGGAATTTTATTTAAAAAATCAGCAGGTTCTCAAGTGGGGCCTGGGAGTCTGCATATCCAACAAGGTATTGGGTGAAGTCCAATGCTGCTAGTCTAAGAACTACATGTTGAGAAGCAAATATTTAGCAAATGTTCCCCTATTGGTCTTCTGGTCACATAGGTGAGGACCACCACCTACAATTGTGTAGAATTTCTGAGTTTACTGAGAAACCTGCCCCATGAGAACAGTGATAATTGAAATATAAGCTCTCTTCACCAATCCCTGACCCCTGGTACTTGCCACATCTGATAAAAGGAAGTGGCATATTCCACCCTTTTTATTCACTTCCCCCAAAGGTTCTGTGAGCTATGTGCACCCTCAGGCCTGCACTCATTGGATACCAGCACCTGTTTCCTCATTCATATGCAGATACCATATATTCTAGTAGCTTTGGACATGAAAGACACTACAGTCCTCCTCACCATTTATCTTTTGATTCTTCCTGACTGATCATTCATGTTGATGGTTCTATATATGATTTAATTCTGCTCTGTCTCTTTTCTGCATGCCTGGAATTTGCTGCTATGTGAGAAGCAACAAGATGGAACAGAGCACAACACTCTAACTCTGGTGGCCACTGCTGCTTTAAAAAAATTAATTCCAGGACTTCAGGCAGTGGGGCTTAAACCCTCTAAGCCTTAGTTTTCTCATTTATCAAATGAGGACTGGTAAGATCTATTTCACTGACTTCTGTGGGTTAGTGTATGAATCAAAGTGATAAGTAAGGAGAAAGCCCTTTGTAAATTGCAAGCTTTTGTACAAATGTTAAGGCTTATTATGGAGGCGTTAGGAGGCATACTTTTTAAATCCCTTTCTAATTCTCCCCAGCTCAGGGACAGTATGACCTGTATGTGGTAATTTCAGAACCTACTACTGGATGACGTCCTGCAGGAGAGACCCCTCTGGATTATTTCTAACAAAGCCCATCTTATCATGATGAATAGCACTGTGTGCCAACTTTTGTAGAAACTCCAACCCAACTCCATCAGCTTCCATAGTTGGCAAGAAGATGGCATCTGTAATGTAATCACAATGGTTTAACAGAAATTAGACATGATAGAAACATAAAGCTAAGACAATAACTTCTGTATGCATGGTTTCAAAAAAACTTTGATTTTTTTTCAGATTCAAAGAGTTGACTCACCTGTTTATATGCTAAAAAGATCCCCCTTATTTTGATTTCTGAATACTTTCTCTCTTAGTAGTCAAACTTATTATGGAATAAAACATTTTGATAATTGCTTTTTAATATGATGAAAGGTTGGAACCTTTCCCAATGACAAGGAAATGAGGGAATATAATGGAATGATGTCTTGTAATTTTTATAACTTCCAAATAGCAATTGAGAGAGTCGTTCATTTATTCACTGAAGTTTCCTTCCAGAATCACAGAATTACTCCTACACAGCAATTAGAAGGGGAAGATGAATGTTTAAGCATTATCTGTAACTTGTCTTTCTGGGGAGGAGGGGACTAGATTTAAGCTATTGGCAATGAGAAAAGTTCATTAATAAATAAAAATTTTAGATATTACTTCTATATATTCTGAAAAGCTTTTCTAAATTGAGAACTTAAATAAAGTATTACAGTAATTTATAAAGATTTTCTTTTAAAAAGAAGCCAAGTTAAATAGTCTAAATGTTTGTATTTTAAGTGTTAATTTTTGCTTAAAAAATAAGGTTTTGGGGAGAGATTTTGCATTAATCGCATTTCAAACTACAGGCTGGGAATTCAGTGGATAGGAACAGAGAGCTAACAATACCACAGTCAGTCCATTTAGAGCCAATCACTGGCCGAGAGAGTAACTGTGTGTATATGTGTGTGTGTGTTTGTGTGTATGTGTGTTTGTGTATGTGTGCACGTGCGTACATGCACACATGACACTGGAAATTGAACCCAGGGGCATTCTATTTCTGAGCTACACTCCCAGCTATTTTTATTTCTTATTTTTTAAACAGGGTCTCTCTAAGTTGCTGAGGGTCTAGTTAAATTGTTGAGGCTGATCTCTAACCTGTGATCCTCCTATCTCATCCTCCCAAGTGCTGGGATTAGAGGTGTGGACCAGCATGTCTACTGACAATAACCTCTTTATCTTCCATTCCTGGTCCATTCAGGCTCCTTCTTTTCTAATTGGATTCCTGATTTTTCTTATCTTTCTTTTGATGTATTTGGGTATATTTTATTCTTCTTGTCTCTTTCTCTTGTTTCTATCTCTATAAATCTATCTCTCTGTTTTTTTTTTTTTTTTTACAGCAAACCTCTTCAAATCCTTCTCAGGAGTTGGTGGCTGTTAGATTTAAGGACAGCTGACTCACTTAATAGCATATCTCAGTGGGCAAAGGTTACTTCCTTTTTCACCTTGAAACTTTATTTCTTTTTGACACTTTTCTTCCTCTCTACTTGATATTTTTTCCTCACCTATGTCCTTTACGGGTTAGCTCTTAGAAAGAAATAACAAAAATTAATGAAAAAGGGCACCACGTCTGTTAGTATCCTGTGTTTTTCAGCTTTTTCTGAGAGCGTCGTTGTTTTGTTGAGGGTTATATGCTTCTGGCAAGAGTGAAAAAGCAGAAAATGGGCTTTTGAAGGTATACTTTATTTCTTAATGCTCAAAACCAAGATATTAGTTGTTATAACAAAATGATTCACTTGTTATTTTTTCTAATCCAAATATATATGATTTTTAAGCCATATCAATCCTTTTTGGAAAAGAAGATTCATGTAAAAATATTTATTTTGCATTGTCTGCTGTTTAAATGTTATACAGGTTGTGGTTGCTCTCCATCATTCACTTATGAACTTATCATTCCATAATCATTGATTAATTCAATAAATATTTATCAAGTGAGCCATACCTTGTACTGGGCTTTTTGGCAGGCTGTGAGGACAGAACAATATATAGGATAAAGATGAAAAGTCCCTGTCCTAGATGTAAGAGAAATCATAACTACTCTCATAGACTTTACACATTATTAAGAGACAGAAATAGTAAATGGACAAGCACAATGTCACATATCATTTAAGTGCTATGAAGGATATAAGTAAAGTTTATGAGAACACAGAGGATGCAGTGATTAATTTTAAGTCTGGGAGGATAAAGAAGGTTTGGCCGAGAAGGTAATTTTTTAAGCTGATCTTGAAAAATGGGTCGATTGATCTGTGTGCTAAGGTATAAGGGAAAAGCTCTTCAGACAAATGAAACAGGATAAGGAGAGCCTTAGAGATGGACACTGTTGACTGTGTACATGTGGTTAGATGAGTAGAAGATGGTGAGAGGAGGCTGGAGAGGAAATTGGAACACTGAGAAGGCCAAACTAAGGTTTTTAAGGATGCCTCAGTACTCCAGGACCTCCTCAGTTGGCTTCTAACTCTCTTTACAGCTTTTCTCATTGTGTATACCATTTTCTGACCTACTTCTGTGGGCAGGGTATAGGGACTGGGCTGTTTTCCATAAATTGTTCCTCAGAACTCAGTAAGGCCTTGGACTTCAGTTTATTTTTGCATCTGGCTGCATTGGATCACTCCTATCTTAGACTCCATTCCTTAGGATTTAAAGTCAACAACCGTTAGAGTATGTCCTGGTTAAATTTCTGCTCCCATCTCTAACTTTCCTGCATTCTCAAAGAGGGAAAGGGAGGAATGTGTCCAGACAAGGTCTCTGCTTGTCACATCATGCTTTAGGACTCTGACTAGAGCAGCCTATCTTGTACCTAGAGAATGTGTGGGTTCTTGTAACAAAAGATCAGCCCAAGAGGCAGAATAAGAATGGAACTAGATGGGTGAGTGTGCTGGTGCGCATCTATAATCCCAGTAGTTGGAAGGCTAAGACAGGAGAATTGCAGGTTTCAGGTCAGCCTCAGCAATGTAGTGAAGGCCTGTTTCAAAAAGGGGTGAGGGCTGGGGTTTAGCTTTGAGGAAGGAAGCCCTTGGGTTCAATCCCTAGTACAAAAAACCCTCAAAAAACAATAGAACCAATTTGATATTTTAAAAAATTGAGTTTTGAAGCCTCAATATTTGTCATTTAGCCAGAGAGCAGATCTAAGGGTAGGGGACGAGGAAGATTGGGGTTCATTAATGGAAGTACTACCATCGAATATATGTATACATGTGAATATACCAATGTCAATCTAGGTACTCTGTATTGGGATGGAGGGAAATGGGATAGTGGGGGGGGCACCAAGTATTGTGTGCAGGTATGTCATTGTCAACAAGATTTACATTATAATGTGAGTCTATAATGCACGAATAAAGCACACAAAAACGATTTGTCATAAGGACAAATATCACCATAGTATGGCACCGATTGCTTCTGGGAAAAGTAAATCAGAAAATGTAATGAATGAGAGGCATAAAAGATGGGTTGATTTTTATCTAAAATATATTTTATTTTACTGAACTTCTTAGTTATATCAGATATGAATAAAAAATTAAAGATATATGATTGATATTTTAGGCATTTTAGTGTAATAGTTTGTACTTTTCCATTTTAAGAAATTTGTTTTCCTTTTTTCCATAAATGACACATAGGTTGGGTTTGATTAAGACATATATGGATTTGGATTCAGACTTGGCCACATATTAGTCATGTGACCTCAAGAAATTCATTTAATTTCTTAGGGCCCTAATTTTTCTTATGTAATATGGAGATAATAAATATTATCAACAGTATAAAGGTGTTGTAAAGTAAGATAATGCATAGGAGGCCTCATTCAGTACAGTGACTGGCACATAATACAAATCAAGTATTTTGCTGTTTTTATTGTCATCATTACTTTATGATATATGTTCTGATATCTTAATTCACAGTTCTTTTATTTTTCTTTCTTTTTTGGCAATAGGGATTGAGCATAGGGACATTTTACCACTAAATTACACCACAGCATTTTTTATTTTGAAACAGGGTCTCATGAAGTTGCTGAAACTGGCCTCAAACTTGGGATCCACCTGTCTCTGCTTCCCAAGTACTGGGATTACAGGTGTGTGCCACCATGGACAGATGCCTAAATTATTTTTTTAAATGATGTCTTTTCAGTATCTTAAAGGTGATTAATAATAGAATGGCTGAGAAGTTCAGAAACTTTCCAGATTAAAATAAATATAAAGACCATTGGTTATATCTACGTAAAAGTCCAGTACTGTAACTGACACCATTTAGAGAACAACCACTGATTATTAAATTACCACTCATTTCTCTGATTTTATCTCCAAGAGATAGTCCAGGAGTGAAAGATACTCAGAGGTACTAATGACATGTGCTCAGATTTTCCTTTATTCCATATATACCTCAAAATTCCAGGAAAAGGGTATTCCAAACTAAACAGAAAATACAAATTTCATTGACCAGAGTTATATAACTAGCTTTATAAGCTCTGTAGTTTCAAGAGGGCTGTTAATGCACTCTATGATTACTGCTCAAAGGGTTGGTATCTATCATGGTTTGGCTATAGAATTTCCCATGAAAAACTCATGAAGTAATGTTCAGAGTTGATATAATTAAGTCATGAGAGTTGTAATGTCATCAATGAATAAATTCATTACAGTGGATTTTCTGGTTAGTAACCTAGGTAGATGAGGTGTTATTGGAGAAGGTGGGCTACTGGGACTGTGACCTTGGGGACTGTGCCTGTGTTTCTGAATCTCCATTCTTGCCTCTGGTCTTCTTCATATGAGAGCAGAGTTGTTGTTCTCTCCCTTTATTTGCTTCTCACTGCCATGCCCTGAGCACCACAGATGTAACCCTTTCTGACATGGATTAAACCTCTGAAATCTCCAGAACTGTAAGCAAATAAATCTTTCTTCCTCTAAGTTGTGTGGTCAGTTGTTTTGGATTACAGCAGTGAGAATGGTGACCAAAACATTGCCCTAACTGTTGCACTCTTATGTAAGAGTGCTGGAACTGACTCATATCAGGCAGGATTGCTGTTCTGTACCAGGGAAGAAAATTTGTCTGGTCCAAGTAGCTGGCATTTTGATAAAAGTATAGAACCTCACCATCCTTTAAAATGTCTCTTTTAAAATCCCAAGCCATTGCTAATGGAGCAATATAGCAGGCCACACTTATTTAGTGTGATTATTGTATCTGGGCTGTTTAGAAAGCTTTGGTGGACTAAGGTAAAGATGTAATGACCAATAACATTTGTTTAACCATCTGACCATCCTCCTTAAAGTTCCATGTAAAGAATTATTGTACAGCATTTGGTATTCTCTTCTATTTTTAATGGTGTTGGGCAAATAGAGAGAGGTGCTTTTGCAAGATAGTTTGACACAGATTTCCTCTCCACCACTCATTCTAATATCTTCAAAAGCATGATATATAAAACCTGATGATTTGAAACATGTTTTTGCTTCTCCAGCCTTGCCAGTATGAATGCACTTGCATTGCCAGTAATAAAGTACATGTGTTGAGCTCCCACATGACCTTGAAATTATTTAAGGGATGGCTAACATATACCCACAATTAATTCTATTTCCTTGTAGGCATCTGATGGGTGTCTCTGTATATAATGGGCACCTAAATAGTCATAGCTCTTTCCAACTGGAAATACCAATGACATACATTCTTTCCATTGCCATTAGAACAAGAGGTCTTTCTATCTTTCTTACTGCTTTTGGTTTTATGACATATCAGAAGGGAACTTGAGCAAGGCTGTTGGGTCCAGTACCTTCTAGAAGTTTTCACTGACAGATGGATGTTTCTTAAAAATTAGGAGGCCAGGCAATATTACCTAGTAAGAGTTCTACAACATTGGCCATCAGGGAGATGCAAATCAAAACTACACTGAGATTCCATCTAACCCCAGTCAGAGTGGCAAGCATAAAGAAATCAAATAACAACACATGCTGGTGAGGATGTGGGAAAAGAGGAACTCTTTTACACTGTTGGTGGGAGTGCAAACTGGTTAAGCCACTATGGAGATCTGTATGGAGATTCCTAAGACAGCTGGGAATAGATCCACCATACGATCCAGCTCTACCACTCCTGGGTATTTTTCCAAAAGGGTTGAATTCAGAGAACTATAGCAACATATGCATACCTATGTTCATAGCAGCACAATTTGTAATAGCCAAAATATGGAACCAACCCAGGTCTCCATCAACAGATGAATGGATTGCAAAACTTTGGGAAATACACACAATGGAATTCTATTCAGCCATAAAGAAGAAGAAAATCATATCATTTGCAAGAAGATGGAAAGTCCTGGAGAGCATTATGTTAAGTGAGATCAGCCAAGCACAGAAGGAGAAGGTACATATGTTTCCTCTAATATGCCCAAACTAGGGAACATAGAGAATACCAGTGGTGCTCCAGATAATGGAGGGGAAATACCAGCAAAGCTTGAATGGAAAGATAGGAGAGGAGGAAGGCTGAACTTGATTAATGAGGGTCTACACCCGAATATGTGTAAAACTATGAATATGGCATGGTTACCCTGGACAATCACTGGTGGGAGGGAAGAAGGGAAAATGGGGGCAGGGGGCAGAGGGCACCAAGTATAATTTAAATGTATACCATTTATGTTCAATAAAAAATTTTAAAAAGTCAGGATGCCAGGCAATATTACCTAGTAAGAGTGTGTACATGAAAAAAGAATGCATAGGTTCAAACCCTAAGGAATCACAATATTTGTTTATTTTTTTAATTTTAATGACTTTTTATTATTCTAATAATTTTTAGCAAACCAATCATTTACTATTGGACATTTCTGTGGATTTCAATTACAATTACTCTCCCATCTCTACTTCCAGAGCTGATAGTCTCTTTTATAATTATTATTTTAATTTTGCAAATTTATTTTGTATAGCATAGTGATTTGATACGTGTATATATTTTTCTTCCCTGAACATTTTTTACCCCTACCCAATTCCCTCCCCATTCCCTCCCCATCCCTCCTTCCCTTGCTTGGCTTAGTGGTTGACTTTGATATGTTTAAGTACATTGTGTGTTTTAGAGATTTTCCTCTTCCCCCCTCCTTTCTCCTCCTTTAGGTTGTCTTGTTTGCTCCTCTATAGGATTTCCTTTTTCATCTAGAATTCCTCCTATGACCCATTTCTCACAATATTTAGAGGTCAGGTAGAATAGGAAGAACCCACAAAGAATACTGGGAAGGAGTGACTGGAAGTTATAAGGAAAACCAGAAAATAAGATGGCATAGATAAGCTGGCTATGGTGTTACACCCCTGTAATCCCAGTATTTGGGACACTGAGACAGAGGATAGAAGGTTTGAGGCCAGCCTCAGTAACTTAGTGAAACTCTGTTTCAAAATAAAAAAATAAAATAGGGCTGGGAGTGGGCTCAGAGGCAGAACACTGCTGGGTTCAATCTCCATTATAAAAAAAAAAAGGCATAATGCCAAGAGTGGGTACTACCGGTTGGTCAAGTAATCTGAAGACCCTTAAATGTCTGTTTGATTTGGCAAAACAAAGCTGATTGGTGAGATTATTCCAGAACTATCTCAGTGGGGTGATGCATAAAGAAGTCAGATCTGAGGGAGCTGAGGAAGGAATGACAGGGACGAAAGTGGAAACAGCACAGCACATAGAAATGGCTATAGAGTTGCTGTCGAGGGAAGCAGTGAATTCTTGGTGAGATGTGGAGCTACGGGGTTTCTGAAGATGGGAGATAATAGATTATGGCCAAATGTTGATGAGGATGTTCTAGTAGAAATGATACAGTTGAAGATGTAGGAAAGAGGGCATAAGTACAAGAGTCAGCACCTTGAGTGGGTGGGAAGGGATGGACTACAGATAACAAGTGGTTAGTTTGGTCTTTGTTAGGATGTGGAAGAGGTCCATTATTGTTTCAAGAAGGAGGAGAGGGCGGGTGAACATAAAGATGAAATCATAACTTCAGTAATTTGATGGGAAGGTTTTTTTTTCATTTACTCATCATAGATCAGGCACTGTTCTATACTATATATGAGGATGCTGGGAGACAGATCATCCTTTCTCTCACAGCATAAAGTTCTCATTCTAAAGGAGGAGACATATAATGAAAATTTGAAAACACATTATATGTAATGGAATTTCCAAGAGAGAGAGAGAGAGAGATAAGTGTCATGAAGAAGCAAAAAGTGGGCTGAGTGGTCAGTGAGAGATTGTGTATATGGACAACTGAAATGGCCATTTAAAAATGGGTAGTCAAAAATAATTTTAAGTGGCACCACCCTATAATCACAGTCATTTTGGGTAAGCATAATTTAGTGTAGAGAAAATAACTATTTTATGTATAGCATAGAGAACATAATTATTTTCCTATGGAAGCAGTGAGTGATACAGGTAGTGCTACAAACAATAGCATCTGAAGAGTTAGGGAAGTCTCAAAGCAAATAAAAATTGAAGGAAACAATTAAAGCCTCCCCAAAGCATTTTTGGTATGATCTCTTAGGATAAATTATAGATGGATATGTTTCTGAATAACACTTAATCTTTAACTATATATAAAACCATATCTTAGGAAAATATACTGATATTGTACCTATATATGAATTGAGTTTTATTGGTGTTTATCTCCAAAGGCCAACTTTATTCATCTAACTTTTCACCTATGGCTCTGAACAAAAAAACTTCCTATATAATTTAACTCTAAAAGATCTTTTGCATTTTATCAGGGTAAAGTCAAATGATACAGCATGGTTTCTTGTATCTAGTAGAATATTGAGTTGGCTCTCTAAAGAAGCAGATTTGAATTTTATTTGTATAATGTCAATTATATAGTTGGCCTAAGACAGTTATTATCTGTGACCTATTTTCTTTTCCCATACTAAAGAATTTAAGCAAACTAGAGCTCTAATGTTTCTTTTCATCTTTATGTATTATTATTAGCATTTTTAAAGCCACAAATAGTAGAGAAATGTATGTAATAGGAGATTAAACTCATTTTGCCCATTAAAAATAATAAAGAAAAATAAAAATGGGTAGTCAAAGAGGGCCTCTTTACAGAGTGGACACCTAAAAGAGCATAAAGGAAGGATATAGTAGAAGGAACCTAAAAGCCATGGGGTGAGCACAAGACCCCTGTGAGGGTAGACAAATGTGAATGGACCATTGTAAAGAATAGTAGGAATCAGAATTGGAGGATAAGCAGTAGAAGTTAATGAACTTTCTTGTAGGCCATGACAGTGACTTTAGATGGCATTTCAGGAGTAATAGGAAGAATTGGAGAAATTTTAGTAGAGGGGCCACATGACCCAATTTACTCTTCAAAGTGATCACTCTGTCTACAGAGAAAGGGTTGTAGAAAAATAAGTGAAGAAACGGGGATACTTGGGCTTGTGGAGGGTTAAGTTTCTTAAGAGATGGTATAGAGTAGGACAAAAGCTGAATTTAACAATAATGGAGGTCTTTCCAGGTAATTCTAATGCAGGAAGAGAGAGACCAGCCATTTGAAGATATATGCAGGGGAATTATTTTAGTATTGGATTACAGAATATAAGTTGAGTAAGGAAGAAAGTAAAGACATGAGTATTTCAACTGGTCAGTAAAAAAAGTCATTAATGGTTTGGTGGTACAAATAAGAATCAAAGAATGGTTAGAGTGGGGGATGTTGGGAATGTGAGCAAAAAGGATTGAAGGTAGTATAAAGTGTTAGGCTCAAAGTCGAAATATTGTAGCTGATGCATATATTTTTATAACAACAAGGTTTAAATTATGACCATGGTAACAAATGTTTAAAGTGAAAAAAGGGGGTGGAGAAAAAGAGAGGAAGATCAGATCTGAGTGCCTAGGGAGTTGGATGGATTCTCTACTTAGGTATTGAAGTTACTAAGAATATGAAGTGTTTGTTATGAGAATGTAGTAAGCCAGGCACTGTAATCTTCTATTAATGACTGGAAAGAGATAACTGCAATAAAGCAAGGGTCCGTGTTATATAGCTTCTGTTATTTCAATTAAATATGAAATAAGGGCCTCAGTGGAGAATTAGAAGTGTAGGAAATTGGAGGAGAGAGAATGTATAAAATAATTATGTTGGGGTCATGAGAAAATGAATTTACCAGGGCTTTCTCTTGGTATTAAGATACATTTAATACTTCTGATCATGTATTTTTATTTTTTGGTACTAGGGATTGAACCCAGGGTATTCTAACTCTAAGCTAAATCTCCATCCCTTTTTATTTTTTATTTGGAAACAGGGTCTTACTAGGTTGAAGACAGCCTTGCTAAGTTGCTAAGGTTGACTTGAATTCATAATCCCCCTGTCTCAGCCTCCCAAGTACTGGGTTTAGAGGTGTGCAGCACCACTCCAGGCTTCTTTTCATATTTTTAAAGTGAAGGCAGCCATCCCAGTCCTGTGATAATCTCCAGAAACATTGACTGCTCAAGGGTTGAGTTTAATCTGAGTTTTTTTTTTTTTTTTTTGCTTGGAGAATACTATTTAGAGGAAGGAAGGAAGAGAGGGAGGAAGAAGAGAGGGGCTTAAAGAATGCAAAGGGAGTTGCAATCAAGTGATTATAATAATTGTTTATGGAGTCTACACCAGACAATGAAGGGAAGATGGGATAAGGCTGAAGAGCTGAGAAAAGGTAATGAGTCAGTGTATAAGAGGTTTCATTGAAACCAAAGAATTCAGACATGACTGAATCCTAGTTTAGATTCAAACTTAAATTACTCAAGAAATTGGATCAATTGTATAGAAACAGATTATTCAAACATACCTATGATGGTTGATATAATGAAATATTCTAAATTACTGAGTAGTTATATAGACTTTGGCTTTACTTTAGGTACATAAATGCAAGTTCAAGACTTAAAGTCCTCCTAAAGCCGATTGAGAATGCACTTTGGGATGGTCAAGTCCATTCAGGTTTTTTTTTTTTTTTAGTGCTGGGGATGGAACCCAGGGCCATTCTACCTTCAAGCTACAGCCCTAGCCCTATTTTTTATTATTTCTTCTGGAACAGGGTCTCATTGAGTTGCAAAGGGCCTCACTAAGTAGTAGCTGAGGCTCTCTTTAAACCACAATCCTCCTGTCTCAGCCTCCCAAATGCTGGGTTTACAAGCATGCTCCACCACACCCAGCTGTTAAGTCAGGTTTTGGAGACCTTGTTTAATAAGGTCCCAGAAACCTTTAGTTAATTGACACATCTGAGTGGTACAAAGGAGATTGACTGAATTCATGCAGTTTTGCTACTGAAATTACAATATTATCTGTCCCCTGATTCACAGCACACTCTGTAGAGAAACATGTTTTCCCAGCATCTAGGTGAGAGAATTCAGGCCACTCAGGACAACAAATGAATTTTTTGATGTCTTTGAACTCAAGACTCAAAACACAAATATGTTTTCTTGGTTGCTTTCTTCCCTAGAGTGAGCCCTGAATCATCCTGAGGAATGCCCCCCCACCTCCCCACAAGTGGTTAGGAATGACTTTGGGATGATTCTTTACACCACAATTTATATCCTAGTACTTGGAAACTATTAATCTTAAAATCCCTTTTGTGTTCCTTTCAAGAGGCCAGTGGGCCCTCATTTATGTAAGGATCCAGGTGTTCTGGCCAGTCAGTGACTGGCAGATGAAGTCTCTACCATTAAAATTGTTCCCCTTAAAAAAATTCTCAAGGTATCAAAAGATTCTCTTTTTTTGAGTGCCTTGTGTATATATCTTTTTTGTTTTTTATTGGTTCATTGTAGTCATACATCTTAATGGAGTACAAGATGGTGGAGGCATACATGCATACATCACCCAATTACCCTTACCGAATTCCTCTCCCTCTTTCTCCTGTTTGGTTTAGTGATTGACATTGATATGTTTCTTAATGTATATCATGTGCATTAAGAATTTTCCTCTTCCCCATCCCCTTAGTTAGGTCACCTTATTTGCTCATCTTTAGTATCTCCTTCTTTGTGTAGTTTCTAATAGGGCCCATTTTCTCCCTAGCTTTCACATATTAGGGGAGAGCATCAGATTTCTTATTTTTTGTGTACATATCCCATAGTTTTGTAATCCATTCATCTGTTGATGGACAACTTGGTTGGTTCCATAGTTGGGCAATTGTGAATTGTGCAGCTAGGTACATAGATACATAAGCATTAGTTTTGTGGTTTGGCTTCCATTCTTTTGGGTAGATACCCAGAAGTTGTATTTCTGGATCACATAATAAGTTAATTCCCATTCTTCTTAGGATACTCCATAAAGTTTTTCAAAGTGGTTGAACTAATTTTCAGTCCCACTAAAATATATATTAGAGTTCCCACTTCTCCACATCCTCACTAGCATTTGTCATTGTTTGTGTTTTGAATGATTCCCATTCTAGTTGGAGTTAGGTGAAATCTCAGGGTAGTTCTGATTTTCATCTCTCTGATTGCTAATGATGTTGAGCATTTCTTCATGCATTTATTGGCCATTTGAATTCCTTCATTAAGTGTCTATTCCTTCATGAAGTTTCCTTGCCCATTTTTGATCGTATTATTTGTTTTCTTAGTATTGAGTTTCTTGAGTTATCTAGATAGTCGAGATCTAAGTCCTCTATTGGGGGATTATTTGGCAAAAATCTTCTCCCATTCTGTTTGCTTTTGGTTGCAGTTCTTTATAGTTTCCTTTGCTGTACAGAAACTCTTCAGTTTCATACAATCCTGTGTATTGATCTGCCTTTTAGTTTCTTGTACCTTTGGGTTCTTTTTGAGAAAGTTTTCACCTGTGCCTATATGTTGCAGTGCTGGACCTATGCCCACTTCAAGGAGCCTCAAGGTTTATGGTCTGATTTCCAAGACTTTGATCCATCTTGAATTGATTCTTGTGCAGGGTGAGAAAGTGGGGTTTATTTCCATTTTTATGTATATGGTTAACCAGTTCTGCCAACACCATTTGTTGAAGAAGCTATCTTTTTTCCAATGTATATTTTTGGCCACTTTGTCAAAAATCAATTGGCTATAAGCGTGTGGATTTATTTCTGAGTCCACTGGATTTATATTCTGCTCCACTGGTCATATGTATTTGTTTATGTGCCAGTGGTCATATGCATTGTTTTTGTGCCATATTACTATGACTTTGTAGTATACATTAAAGTCATGTATTGTAATTCTTCCTGCATGGTTTCTGTTGCTGATAACTACTTTGGCTATTCTGTTTTTTTTTTTTCCAAATGAATTTAAAGACTATTTTTTTCTATGTCTGTAAGAAGTGACCTTGTTAATTTAATGGGTATTACATTGAATCTGTAGATTACTTTTAGAAGTATGGCTATTTTCATGCCATTTATTCTGTCTTTCCATGAACATGGAAGATATTTCCATATTCTAATGTCTTCTTTGATTTCATTTTTTACTGTTTTATAATTTTCTTTATATAGGTTTTTACCTTCTTGGTTAAGTTTATTCCTAAGTATTTTTTTATGGGATATTGTAAGTGAAAGTATTTTATGGATTTTTTTCAGTGGATTTATGGTTGGATACAGAAAAGCTTCTGATTTTTAAAGATTGATTTTGTATCCTGACACCATGCTGAATTAGTAAATTAGTTCTATAAGCTTTTGGTTGAGTTTGTTGGGTCTTCTTATATCATGTCAACTGCAAATAGTGAAAATTTTTTGTACTCCTTCAATTTCAAACTATAAACAATCGATTAGACCACATGGAGAATAGAATCTCACTCCTAGAAGATGATCACTCTGAAAACTAATGCATAATTTATAACTTAAAAACAAATAAGACAGCAGGAATCTGACATTGAAGAAATATGGGCCCATTTTAAGAGAGCCAACCTAAGAATAATCGGAATAGAGGAGGGAAAAGAAGGTAAAACCAAAGGGATCAATAATATCTTCAAAGAAATAATAGTAGAAAAATTTCCAAACATAGAGCAAGAGGTTAATACATAGGTCCAGGAAACTTATAGGAAACTTATAGAACTCCCTTTAGACAGGATTAGAGTAAAGGTTCCCCATGCCACATAATTGTCAAAATGACCAATGTAGAAGCCAAGCAGAGTATCTTAAAGGCAACAAAAACAAAAGGCCAAGTGGCATTCAGAGGCAAACAAATTAGAATCACTCCAGACTTCCCAAACCAAGTCATGAAAGCCAGAAGGGCTTGGAGTAACATATTCCAAACTCTGAAAGAAAACAGCCCAAAATTTCCTACCCAGCAAAACTATCTATCCAATTAGATGGGGAAATAAGAAGCTTCCATGACAAACAGAAACTGAAGGAATTTATGTCTTCAAAACCAGCGCTACAGTTTTTTTTTTCTCAAAATGGCGACTGAGGGACACAGCACCTCTCAGTAGCTGAAGTAAATAAAGTTTAAATACTGAGAAAGCAGTGTCTAAATCAACAAAATAAATACATACCAGGAACCAAAACACATCCTGGTACCTCGGCGGAACCCTGAACTTGAAGAAGAAGAACAAAGATCGGACACGGGACCTGCTGCAGATACAATCTGACCGCGGATCGGAACGCTGAGCCGCGGGCTGCTTTAGCAGCTGTCCAAGGAGCTGCCTGCCCGATATTACCACGGCAAGATAATCCGGGACTAAAAACGGACTTAGGACCGCATCCTAAGCAGTGAGCAGCACCCACCAGAATTCTGTCTGCCCACCAGCGACCGGAGCACATCGGCATAGAGACTCACACGGATTCCTGCACCAAGACAGGTACCTGAGGGCGCCCTGGTAAACTGGGGTCCTAGCGTGTGCGCAGTCTCAACCCCCCACCATGGGCTCAAGCCTCAGAGCACTCTCCTCGCGCATCCTGCCTGTCCCCTACTAGTAATCAGTGCCTGTACACTGCCCCCCTAAATTGGAGCCTGCTTCTGTGGCTAACCCTTGCCACCTTGCCAGAGCCTACCCTCCAGGCTGCAAAAGCCCTGGGTGACCCGGAAATCTCCTTGGGGCACCCCCAGCCTCTACGTCCCGCGGGAGGCAGAGATCATTGCTGGACACCGCACACTGGACCCTTGAGCACCTACCCTGCACCCCTGGCCCACCGCTGGGTATTCCCAACCTCCTGGTAGCCAGATGCTTAGTTCTAAGTGAGAACACAGCTCAATACACCTTGGAAGAACATACCAGCAGCAATAGACAGCTGCACCCACTCTCACTTGGGTCCAGTATTAACAGTGCATCCAGCCTGCACTCTTGGAATAGGCAGAGCTCTGGCAGTAAGTGTGGGCACCCAGGAACCAGCATTCATTTGCCCAGGGTACATCTTGGGACCACACCGGCTACCCCAGCTGGAATTTCCAGAGACACAAGAAAATCCATCTGGCCACAAAATCTGCTCAGGACCTCAGGGGGAAGTTCCAATTACACTTTGGTCACTCTCCACCCCTGCTGTAGGGA
The DNA here is from genome assembly GCF_963383645.1 of Muscardinus avellanarius. NCBI lineage: Eukaryota > Metazoa > Chordata > Mammalia > Rodentia > Gliridae > Muscardinus > Muscardinus avellanarius. The sequence goes on along the minus strand of NC_137792.1, from coordinate 70,624,734 downwards.
AGCACAGGCTGGAGGCGAGGGTGGTGAGTGCAGATGTGCTGACCACAGGTTAGAATTTCGCAGAATCTGTGAACTGTACAGAATCAAATAACAGTGAAACCAGACACCCGGACACATAAACCTAAAGCAGCTAAAGGAGAAAAAGGTGTCCAAACACCCAGAGTGACTTAAGAAGATAAAAATAGAGTACAAAGAAAACTAAGAGACATTGGATGGTATTCTGAAAGCTACCAAGCAATCAGATACGCACATATTATATGGACCTGACCCCATATGCGTAAATAAGGAGGACTGTTTGTTTTACTTTTAATGTGGATGTTATGTTTTATTTTACTTTTATAGTGCTTTTGTTTTAGTATGGTTATTGCTGTTTTTTTTAATTTTTTTTCTTCTTTTAATCCAAACTTCTTTTACTTTAACTTGTTGTCATATATATATATATATATATATATATATATATATATATATATATACACACACACACACATTGGATAGTTTGCCTTATTTTTTTATTTCACACGGCTGCTAGTTCCTTTTATTTTATTCCTCTTCCTTTTTCCTCTTTCTTCCTCTTTCCTTCCTTTTCTTTCATTCTCCTCCTTTGATTGGTTTACCTTCCTTTTTCTTGGATTACCTAATAGTCTTGGTATCTTGTGGGGATTCTTTTTTTTTTTATGTCTGTCTGCTCCTACCAGCATCCCTATTTACAAACCTTCCCACACTAACCTACATACTTTTCTCCCCCAAAACTTTTCCCCATAATATACCTCATGGTTTAAAACTCAAAGTATTTCTTATATCCATAACTACTCTACTAACAACAAGAGTCCTAGTAGTTAACTCTCTCTCATTCCTAGCAAGTTATTACCTTATCATACTTAAAGTCTTTCTCAACCTAACATATCCTCTACCTAATCTGACCCTTTTACCAATCACCCCAGCTCCTTACACATCACCCGCCCTCAACGCTGGAAAGGTTCTGCTGACTTGCCGATACCCCTAAACTCCTAATATTAAGATTTGACTAAACACATTACTCACGAACGATGGGTAGAAATCAGAAAAACAGGACAGAGAATACTATAAATATGAGAACCAGGAGTTATGAAGAGACAGCAGAAATCACGAATACTGACCTACTAGAAATGCAAGAAGGGGAGTTCAGAATCTTGTTGTTCAATATGATGAAAGGTTTTAAAACAAGTATAGAGGAGGTTAAAGGTGAAATAGAAACACTAAAAAAGAATCAGAAAGAGGTCTGGAATGAAATGAAAGAGGCAATAAGTGAAATGAAGACAGCAATAGAAAGAAACTCTGGAAGATTAGATGAAATGGAAAACAGAATATCAATATTAGAAGACAGTACATCCCAAACCGAAAACACAGTCAGCGATATACAAAAATCTTTACAGCAACAAAACCTAAACATCCAGCAATTATGGGATAATATGAAGCGCCCTAATTTATGGATAATAGGCATTGAGGAAGGGATAGAGGTACAGACCAAGGGCATATGTAATATCTTCAAGGAAATAATCTCAGAGAATTTTCCAAATATGGAAAGAGACTTGAATCTTCAAGTACAGGAGGCATACAGAACCCCACTGAGACAGGACCAAAGAAAAACCACTCCACGCCACATAATAACCAAATTGACCAGCATAGAGGCCAAGGAAGGAATCTTAAAAGCAGTGAGAACAAAAGGATGGGTGACATATAGAGGCAAAACAATAAGAATCACCCCAGACTATACAACCCAGGTCAGGAATGCTAGGAGAGACTGGTACGACGTGATTCAGACCCTGGAAGAAAATAACTTCCAGCCCAAACTAATCTATCCAGCAAAACTACTATTCAAGATCAATGGGGAAGTCAAAGTCTTTCAGGATAAACAGAATCTCAAAAAATTCATGAATTCAAAGCCAACACTAGAGAAAATTCTTAAAGAAATAAATCATAAGGAAGAAAAAAGAAGCAGACTCCAGAATCAGAGAAGAGAGGAAGTTAATAAGTGGGCCATTTAAGTAAAGAAGAAAGATCACACCACCCAAGAGTAGACAGAACACAAAATGGCAGAAAACAAAAAGCATATTTCAATAATATCACTTAATGTCAAAGGACTTAACTCACCAATCAAAAGACATAGACTGGCAATGTGGATTAGGAAACATAATCCAAACATATGCTGTCTGCAAGAAACTCACCTCACAGCCAAAGACATTCACAGGCTGAAGGTGAAAGGATGGAAAAAGATATACCATGCCACCAGTGACCGAAAAAGAGCAGGGGTAGCAACCCTGATATCCAACAAAACAGACTTTAAAAGAAAACACATCAAAAGAGACAAATCAGGGCACTTCCTTTTATTAAAAGGAACAATACACCAAGAAGATATAATGATAGTAAATATTTATGCCCCAAATGTGGGTGCAACCACATTTGTAAAACAAACCCTTCTGGACATAAGATCCCAAGTAGACCCAAATACAATAATTCTGGGAGACTTTAATACGCCTCTCACACCACTGGATCGATCTTCGAGGCAAAAGATGAGTAAAGATGCTTTAGAACTAAAGGAAACCATAAACCAAATGGACCTAATAGACGTTTTCAGAGTATTTCAACCAGGAACTACAGAATACACTTTCTTCTCAGCAGCCCATGGAACCTTCTCCAAAATAGATCACATCCTGGGACACAAAGAAAATACCAGCAAATTCAAAAAATGTAATATAATCCCATGCATCTTTTCAGACCACAATGGAATAAAAGTAGAAATCAACAACAGGAAACTCGAAAGAAAGTATTCAAATTCATAGAGAATGAATGATACACTACTAAATGACGAATGGGTAAGAGCAGAAATTAGGGAAGAAATAAAGAAATTTATGGAAACAAACGAAAACAGAGACACAACCTACCAAAACCTATGGGACACCATGAAGGCAGTACTAAGAGGAAAGTTTATCGCATTGAGTGCCCACATAAAAAGGATGGAGAACCACCAAGTAAAGAACCTAATGACACAACTCAAGGATCTAGAAATTCTGCAACAATCCATTCCCAAAGCCAGCAGAAGACGAGAAATCATCAAAATTAGAGCAGAAATAAATGAAATAGAGAACAAAAAAACAATTCAAAGAATCAATAAAACAAAAAGTTGGTTCTTTGAAAAGATTAATAGAATTGATAAACCCCTGGCCAACCTAACCAAAAGAAAAAGAGAATCAACTCAAATTATCAAAATTAGAAATGAAAAAGGAGATATCACCACTGATAGTGAAGAAATTCAAAATATTATCAGAAACTACTTTAAAAATTTATACTCCAATAGATTTGAAAACCTGGATGAAATTGACAGATTTCTAAACACAGTTAACCTTCCTACACTCAACCAAGAGGACATAGCAAGCCTAAACCAACCAATAACAACCAAAGAAATAGAAACGGCAATAAAAATTCTTCCACCAAAGAAAAGCCCAGGCCCAGATGGGTTCCCAGCTGAATTCTACAAAACCTTCAGTGAACAACTAATACCAATACTTCATAACACGTTCCGGGAAATTGAAAGAGATGGAACTCTTCCAAATTCCTTCTATGAGGCCAGTATCACATTAATCCCCAAACCAAATAAAGATACTTCAAGAAAGGAATACTACAGACCAATATCCTTAATGAACATAGATGCAAAAATTCTAAACAAAATAATAACTATACGCATTCCAAACTATATCAAGAGAATAATTCATCACGACCAAGTCGGTTTCATCCCAGAAAAACAAGGCTGGTTCAACATACGCAAATCAATACATGTTATTCACCACATAAATAGAACCAAGAACAAAAACCACATCATCATAGCAATAGATGCTGAAAATGCATTCGACAAAATCCAACACCCATTTATGTTAAAAACACTGAAAAAATTGGGATAGAAGGAAAGTATTTCAACATCATCAAGGCAATATACTGCAAACCCAAAGCCAACATTATAATGAATGGGGAAAAACTGCAAGAATTTCCGCTACAGTCAGGAACAAGACAAGGATGCCCACTATCACCACTCCTTTTCAATATAGTCCTTGAGACTCTTGCTGCAGCAATCAGACAAGAGAAGGAAATCAAAGGAATCCACATAGGAAGAGAGGAAGTGAAATTATCCTTATTCGCAGATGACATGATCCTTTATCTGGAAGACCCAAAGAACTCAACCAAAAGACTTCTGGAGCTGATCGACAAATTCGGCAAAGTCGCAGGTTACAAAATCAACCTAAAGAAATCAGTGGCCTTTCTTTATGCCAACAACGAATCCACAATGAAGGAAACAAAAACAACAATTCCATTCACTATAACCTCAAAACCAATAAAATACCTAGGAATAAACCTAACCCAAGATGTAAAAGACCTCTACAACAAAAACTATAAAACATTAAAGAAAGAAATAGAAGAAGACCTTGGAAGATGGAAAGATCTCCCGTGCTCATGGATAGGCAGAATAAATATCATCAAAATGGCCATTCTGCCAAAACTGATCTATAGGTTCAATGCAATTCCCATTAAAATACCAGTGACATTCTTCAGAGACCTAGAAAAATCAATCATGAACTTCATATGGAGTAAGAAAAGACCTAGAATAGCCAAAGCAATTCTCAATAACAAGAAACACGCAGGAGGCATTACAATCCTAGACTTCAAACTATACTATAGAGCAATAGTAGTAAAAACAGCATGGTACTGGCACAAAAACAGTTATACTGACCAGTGGATTAGAATAGAAGATACAGAAACAAACCCACACATCTTTAGTCAATTAATCTTTGACAAAGGGGCCAAACACATACGCTGGAGAAAAGACAGCCTTTTCAACAAGTGGTGCTGGGAGAACTGGCTAACCATTTGTAAAAAGATGAATCTAAACCCCTATATCTCACCTAACACAGGAATCAACTCAAGATGGATCAAAGACTTAGAAATTAGACCTGAGACGGTGAAGTTAGTAGAGGAGAACATAGGTTCAACACTACAACATATTGGCACAGGCAGTAACTTTCTCAACAAAACCTCCAAAGCTCAGGAAATTAAAGCAAGAATAAACAAGTGGGATAACATTAAACTAAAAAGTTTCTTCTCATCAAAGGAAACTATCAATAACCTAAAGAGGAAGCCTACAGAATGGGAAAGGATCTTTACCAGCCACCATTCTGATAGGGGGCTAATATCCAGAGTATACAAAGAGCTCAAAAGGCTCTACACCAACAAAACAAACAACCCAATCAAGAAATGGGCAAATGAACTAAATAGACACTTCACAAAAGAAGAGATACAAAGGGCTAATAGATACATGAAAAGATGTTCTTCATCACTGGCCATCAGGGAGATGCAAATCAAAACTACACTGAGATTCCATCTAACCCCAGTCAGAGTAGCAAGCATAAAGAAATCAAACAACAACAAATGCTGGCGAGGATGTGGGGAAAGAGGAACTCTTTTACACTGTTGGTGGGAGTGCAAACTAGTTCAGCCACTATGGAGATCTGTGTGGAGATTCCTAAGAAAGCTGGGAATAGATCCACCATATGATCCAGCTATACCACTCCTGGGTATCTTTCCAAAAGGGTTGAATTCAGAGAAATACAGCAACATATGCATACCTATGTTCATAGCAGCACAATTTGTAATAGCCAAAATATGGATCCAACCCAGATCACCATCAACAGATGAATGGATAGCAAAATTGTGGGAAATACACACAATGGAATTCTATTCAGCCATAAAGAAGAACAAAATTATATCATTTGCAAGAAGATGGAAAGTCCTGGAAAGCATCATGTTAAGTGAGATCAGCCAAGCACAGAAGGAGAAGATACACATGTTTCCTCTAATATGCCCAAACTAGAAAACACAAAGGATACCAGTAGGACCCCAGATATTAGAGGGGAAATACTAGCTAAGTTTTAATGGAAAGATAGGAGAGGAGAAAGGCCGATCTTGATTAAGGAGCATCTTCACCTGAACATGTGTAAAATTATGAATAAGACATGGTTAACCTGGCCAACCATTGGTGGAGGGGGGAGAGAAAACGGGGGCGGGGGGGAGAGGGCACCAAATATAGTGTAAATGTATACTATTTATGTTCAATAAAAAAAATTGTTAAAAAAATGGGGGAGGGCACCAAGGTCCTTAATTTATTCACACCTGAATAAATTTGAGAGCCTTTTCCCAAATAAGGTGGCATTTACAAAGTTCCATGGATTAATATCTGATGCCTCTAGGGACAATTACTCAGCCTACTATGCTATGCTTGCTCTCTTGCTATGTACATTAATGACTCAGTATGGGATTTTAGGTAATGTAAAGTAATATAATTTTCTCTATGCTCACTAATAAAGAAATAAAAATACCTTAAAAAATAAAATAAAAAAATAAAAAATAAATAAAAAAAACAAAACCAGCGCTACAGAAAATACTCAAAGAGATTAACAACAAAGAAGAAATAGGTAATACACACCAGAACCAGAGAAACAAGATTTTCCATCCAGCAGACAACTAAGCAAAGAAGAATACACAGTATTTCAAACAGAAATAAATTCTAACATGTTAGGAATTAAAAGTTATCTCTCAATAATCACACTCAATGTAAATGGCCTCGGTTCCCAAATAAGAAGACATAAAGTGGCAAAATGGATTAAAAACCAGAATCCATCTATTTGCTGCTTACAAGAAAGACACCTTAGAAGTAAAGATAGGAACAAACTCAAGGTAAAGGGCTGGAGCAAAGTAATTAATGTTAAACAGCCATCCTAACAAATGTGAAGTAGTATTTCACTACAGTTTTTATTTGTATTTCCTTAATGATTAGTTATATTATGATAATGATGAGTGATATTCATGTGTTTATTGGTCATATAAAAATCTTTGGAGATTCATTACCTAGTTTAGTCTTTTACCTATTTCTAACTTGTATTGTTTGCTTTTATTGTTGCTAATTTTTAGGATTTATATTTAGAATATTAATATACCTTCAGATATAGCATTTAGAAATATTTTATCCCATTCTATCAGTAACTTTTAACTCTGTTTACATTGTCTTTGGATGTACAATATTTTTTTATTTTTTAGGAATTTTGTTTATTCTTTTGTTGCCTGTGCCTTTGGTATCATATCTAAGAAATCACTGCCAATTACAATGTTGTGAAGTTTTATGACCCAGGTTTTCTTCTAAAAGTTTATAGTCTTAAGATTTACATTTAGGTCCTTTATCTATTTTGAGTTAATATTTGTATATGGTGTTATGTAAGGGTTCAATTTTATGCCTTTTCATGTAATTGTTATTTTTAACAATATTTAGAGAAAAGATTATTATTTCCTCCATCAAATGTTCTTGGAAACCTTGTCAAAAATAACTTGACTATATATGGAATAATTTATTTCTAGGCTTTTTTTATTTTACTCCACTCGTTTATATGTCTGCCTTTACAGCAGTACTACACTGTTTCGATTATTGTTGCTTTATAAGGTTTGAAATCAGAAATTGTACATCTTGTAGCTGTGTTCTTTTTTGAGCTTGTTTTGGGTGTTTAGAGTTCATATTTCATGTTAGGATAGATTTTTTCTGAAAATAAATAAGTAAATGTAGAAAAAATAAAATAAAGTATAGTAAAAAGAGAAAGTTGGAATTGAACACCAAAAAAAATGAATGCAACCACTTTGTAAAACAGTATGGAAGATCCTCAGAAGAAGGAAAACAAAAACCAAAATTCCAAGCTAATGCATGAGCAACCATGTTCATAGATGCACAACTCACCATTTCCAAACTGTGGAACTAGTATGAGTGGATGACAAAACTCTGGGATGTGTACACAATGGAATTTGCCCAGCCATAAAGGAGAACAAAATTATGGCATTTGCAGTGAAATGTCAAAAAAAATAAGATATCAGATGCTTTCCCTAATGTACGAAAACTAGGGTGAAATGGGTAACAGGAGGAACTCTAGATGAAGAAGAGATCCTATAGAGGAGCAATTAAAGTGACCTATCTGAGGGGATGGGAGGAGCGGAAGGGGGAAATTCTTTAAAGCAAATGATGTACTTAAACAGACATATCAAAGTTAATCTGGAAACCAAGCATGGGAAGGAGGGAGGGGTAGGGTAGGGGTTAGGGACTGGGTAAGGGCTGATTGGGTGATGTGTGCATGTATATCTCAAGTTTTTTTTATCCTATTAAGAAGTATGACTACAATGCACCAATAAAAGTTTATTAAAAATTAATTTCCAAGCCAGGCGTGGTGGCACACGCTTGTAATCCTTGCGCTTGGGAGGCTGAGAAGAGGAGGATCGCGCAGGTTCGAAGCCAGTCTCAGCTACTTAGTGAGGCTCTCGGCAACTTAGTGAGACCCTGTTTCCAAATAAAATATAAAATAGGTCTGGGAGTATAGCCTGGTAGAAAGCCTCTGGGTTCCATCCCCAGTACCACCAAAAATAAAAAAAAAGAAACAAAATTAATTTCCAGAGTTAGATACATGTAAATGCCTATTAAAACCAGTAGACCTGCAATTCAATTGCTGGAAGAATCTGAAAGATCAAGGCCAGACATTTCTCAAAAAGCAGTTAAAAGTGGCGTAAATGGTTAAGAGCTCAGACTCCAAAACCAAATTACATAGATTTGAGTTTTGAATCTCTTACTATTTGCTCTGTGATTTAAACAAGTTACTTCGCTTCTCTGTAGATCTGTTTTCTTGTGTATATGGTGGGCATGATAATAGCCCCTAACTCATTGAGATTTTTGTTAGCATCAAACAAATTAGTATATGTGCCTCACACATAATAAATGCTGTGTGTACATATATTATTGGTATCATTGCTATTGTTATAAATTTGGGAATCTTCCCACTTTTAGTCCAATGTGTCTGGGTGGAGCTAAAAATTTCTCAGCTGGAATAAATGATACTTTTCCAGGTTTCTAGAAAATACGTAATTGTGCAATATGTAATGACTCTTCTGAAAAATAGACTAGACTAGCCTGCCTCAACTCTCTATGCTATGTCTGGGGTCTTTTCACTGTAACCTTTAAGTCTCAAATGTGACATTGTTTACTTTGTCATCTGGATTGGAAATATGTACCTTACTCATTGCTGGATGTATGCTCTGTACAAACATTATGGAGGAATTATATCATCTTTTAATTTCCAGTGCCCAGCACATATTAGAGTTATTTATTTGTCAAGAAAATGATCCCCTTTTTTTGATCATTTGTCATATGATCATGCAGATAGCAGGAGCCAGCAAACTTTTTCAGTAAAGGGCCAGATAGTAAATATTGCAGCCTTGTTGGTATGACAGTTTGTAAATCTACTCAGTTGTACTGTGGAAGCAGCCATAGACAATATATAAACAATTGAGTGTCTCTGTGTTCCCATACAACTTTATTTACAATAACAGGTGGCCAGCCCATGAGCCATCCTGCTTTATTGGATGGTAAACAGGCTTAGAGACAAACGTAAGTAAAAGCAGTGTATCTAGTTAGGCGCATGTACTCAAATTTATTGTAAGTATTTGTGTTCCATTTACGCTAATGAACTGAGGTTTAAGCTGCAAATTCATCTGGATACTAAGTTTTTGTATTGGATGTTGTCTGGATTGGTTTTACCTATATTGGTAAATGAATCAAATAGCAAAGACCAAAATGAGCTAACATACCACAAATTAGTGTGAAAGCCAAGGGCACAGTGAATCAAATATAATGCTGATTTATTCTTCTACTGAATTCTTTTTGTGTGCAGGTAGTTGCAGACTATACGAATTAGGGTAGAACTGATCAGTGTTCCTAGAAAGAGTAAAATATTACTAGGGAGTCCTGTTATCTTCTGCATGTCACTTACCTAAAAAACCCACATAACTAAGTTTCCAAATGTTCCTGCTTTTAAAACTTTGGCAAAAAGCAATAGAAAGTGGTACTTATTCATTTATTTATTCATTCATTCACCAACTGACTGAACATCTATTCTATGCCAATTTTAAGGAAACCAATTAAACCTAGAGAAGGAAGCTAAAAGGATAAAAAATGCACTGTCCATTCCTTCTTTTACAGAACTTGCAAGCTCATAAGACAGAGCAACAAAAAGGCAGTAACTTCCAAAACAGTGTGGTATCACGAGTGTCATTGAAAAGCATTGGCCAGTCTAGAATTTTAAATTCACATGATATCTTCTTTTGATATTGAATAATTCCATTGGAACATGAAGAAGATTTAACCTGGTAGCTATTATAAGTAAAATTAATTTCTATTATAAGCAATTAATTTTATATGCATATATGTGCATACTTTAAATCTCATCCCAAGAACAAATACACTCAAGAGAATAAAGGATTTTTCTAATTATGTTACCTTTTGAAGTAAGCATTAATGATTCCAATTCATTTTGACATTTCTTGGGAAAGGTTGTTTAGAAAGAGATGACAAACCAAAAGTGATCTAGGGAGAGACAGAGACCTTCATTCTCTCATGATCAATACTAGGCTGCTCAGAACAGGGTGCAGAAAATAAGGTGAAAATGTTCCTTGTTATAATTATGTGTCATAACTAATCCTTATCTGATGTATTTGGCATTGGGGAATAATTACAAATTCTATTTATGGTCCTATTTACACTTCTCTTGTCAAATGATTCACCATTAGTGAGAGATTTTGCCTATGTGCATTATTTTCATTGCCTGTAACTAAATTAAAATGTGTTTATATTCCTACAAATGTTGCTTTTCATGGCAAAGTCCCAGACTCGGGCATTTTTCATACTTTTATTGGTGCATTATAGTCTCACATCATAATGTAGTTCATAGTGTCGGTCAATTTTTATGAGCTAATTTATTTTTAACCAAGAGCCTATGAACTTCTCTAAATTAAAAACTTTTACTTTTCAAAGTATACATTTATTTTAATATTTTATTATCTATAGATTAAACACAAAACGTGTAACATAGGTATAACAGATGCATGTATCAAATTCTAAAGTACATGCCATCAAGAAACAAGTAATCAATACACATTTAATAAGTCCACGTTATTTTTGTGAAGGAAATGTATCATACAGCACAAATTCAAAATGTTTAACAGGGTATTCATTGAAAGTTTGAACACTTTTCCTATCCCCAGAATTTAAACTGCTTTATTATTATTATTTTTATAGCTGCATAGTCTTGAATTGTACAAACTGAGGACTATTTGTTTACTAATTGCCTACTGATTTACACTTAGTTTTTTCTCATATTTTTCTGCTACAAAAAATACCACAGTGGCTAGCTTTGTATGCAGATCATTGCATACATGTATGAGCGTATTTGCAAGTAGCAGAACTATTAGGTCAAATGGCATGTTCATAGAGAGAAAATTAATATTTGTATCAGAAATACATAAGTGCTGGTTTCCCCATACTTTAGCAAATAAAGTATGTCATTTAAACTTTGTAAATATTATAAGTAAAAATGGCATCACGGATGAGCTTATACTTACATTTCTTATTATAACTGATACTTAGCATCATTTTATACATCAACAGCTATTTGTATTTGCTCTTCTCTGAACTGGTTGTTCATCTTCTTCACCTATTTTTCTCTAAAACTTGTAGGTCTTTTTCTTACTGACTTGTAAACACAATTGATTTAGAAAAATTTATTATCTATCTTATATTAATCCTCCTTCCCCAGGCTCAGTTGTCTTTTTCCTTTGTTGAAATGGTTTTGACCATGCAGAAATTCTTTATTTTTATGTAATCAAATGTACTGATCATTTATTATGGTTTGAAGTTTTATGACACGTTTAGAAAGGTCTTCTTTATAGGGAGAGTGAATAAACAGACATTTAAAAAGAATTGTTATTTCTACATCTTCCTGCTACAGAATATAAAGACTATTTTACCTGTAACATCTTCACATCTGACCTCCAGCCCTGAACAGAATGGACTAGATACAGAAGAGTCTGCGCAGTGAATCTTCAGTCATGAAATTCAGTTGCTATGGAAATTTGATCTGGCTCTGTTGTTTAAAAAACACTCATTATTTGTCTGTTATGGGTAAAACCCTGTACTAGGCACGTTGCTAGATACAAATAGTAAACCAAAAAATACAGACCTCATTCTCCAAAGGACATTCTATGTATTTTGGGAACATGTTAAAAAGCGTGGGTGCGGGAAGAGAAAAGTAGGGTGAGTGGGCAAGGGGTGGGGGCGAAATGTATGTTGAGAGACCAAACTATTATTGGTTACTGATGTTCTTACCATGTATAATTGTACTTGGCTACCTTTATCTTCACAGCACCAAATAATAAATATTTTCAGCTTTACAACTTCTTAATTTTGCATAAACAACAAGAGTGGTTGTATTCTTGTGAAACTATTTATGGACACTGAAATGTGGATTCCATGTAATTTTCACACATGATTTCTTTAAAAACTTTTATCAAACACTTAAAATGTAAATTCTCAGTTCATGGGTCGGACAGAAATAGATGGCCCATGGGTCATTTTTGCCAACCCTGCCATAGAACAACTGTGAAATTTTATCCCAGGAGCAAGGATGATTTCAGAGGTCTATTTGTTATTGAAAGCCTTAAACTATAACTTAAAATTCATCGCTTTACTTGTTTTGCAAAATAAATCTGGAAACAATGAATGGAGAAACAATGAATATATGACCTGCTGCTCTGCTAAGCACTGCTTCAAGGTGGAGAGGATAGGGTTCTTTAAATCAAATTCACTGATTTCTTCTGTTAAACTGCCTTTCACCTAATATTTTTGTCAGAGAATCTAGAAACTATGGTGATTGATGCCATAGAAACACACAGCAAGCGAGCTGGGTGATGAGCTTGTGGATGGTGGCATGGCTGAGAGGCAAAAAGCTTTTAGCTGCCAATAGAGAGGAAAAGTAATGGAATAGAATGCAATGTATCTAGCATGCAGGCAGCTCCACTGTTTACAGAGTGCTTTTCACATATACCATTGCCTTTCGCTTTAGCCCAAATGCCCAATAACCCTGCGTGGTGGGCATTTTTATGATTGCATAGAAAGGATCTGAGACATTGTCATAAGTGGAAGGACCAGATGTTCCTCAACGCTAAGTCTGAGGCCACAATTAATAAAAAATGATGAGGATGATGATGGTAGAAAAAGCATGCTGTTTACTGGATGCTGGCCGTGCTCCAAACACAGAGCTAGGCAATTGAAATGTGATGCCTCCTTTTGGCCTCACAGTGCCTCTAATATGGAATAATTATGGCATTGTGCTGAGGATCACAAGCTTTGCAATCAGACAGACCCAGGTTCAAGCTTTAGTTCTGCCATTTACAGCTTTGTAACCTGGGGCAAGTTACTACATTTCGCTGTTTCCATTTTCTTTTTCTTTTTTCTTTTCTTTCTTTCTTTCTTTCTTTCTTTCTTTCTTTCTTCCTTTCTTTCTTTCTTTCTTTCTTTCTTTTTTTTGGTGGTACTGGGGTTCCTGGAAACCCTTTTACCTATGGGCTACACTCCAAGACCTTTTTTTGTATATTTTTATTTAGAAACAGGGTCTCTTAAACCAGCGCAGCTGGCTTTGAACCTGTGCGATCCTCCTGTCCCTGCCTCCCAAGTGCGAGAATTACAAGCGTGCTTCACCACGCCCAGCTGTTTCCATTTTCTGATCTGTAAAAGGGGTGCCATAATACTATCTACTTCTGGGTATAGAATAAGATAAGTGACTGTAAAATGCTTTCCATACTGTCTCACCCACATACTAAGTGTTCAGTAAAACTTTACTACGCAAAACTTATAATACCTCTGCTAACCCTGCCAAAGGTGACCAAGGTACTGAAGAAGAATACACAAACTTGACATTCAGGCCTTTAAAAAACGTTAACATTTTAAATAATTATATAGGAAGTTGTAAAAATGGTAGAAAGAGTCCTGCATGCCTAGTGCCCAGCTTCATCCAATGAAAAAAAATCTTATATAGCTGTAGTACAGTATCAAAATCAGAGAAGTGATATATTTTTCACTATAGACCGTATTCACTTTTCACTGTTTTTAACCTGATTGAACTGTGTGTGTGCATGGTTCTTTGCAGTTTTTCTCTAAGAACGGACTCATGAAAGTATCACCACAATCAATACATGGAACAGTATTCACTACCACAAAATAACTTCTCTGTACTAACTCTGGATTTGCATTTAATGTCCATTCCTGTTACACACACACACACACACAGACACACACACACACACACACACACACACACACAAATACAGTTGTTTATTTTATTTTATTTTGGTGGTACTGGGGTTCCTGGAAGCCCTTCTACCTCCGAGCTACACTCCTAAACCTATTTTTATATTTTTTATTTGGAAACAGGGTATCTTAAGCCAATGAGGCTGGCTTCGAACCTGCGTGAAGTGATCCTCTTGTCGCCACCTCCCAAGCACGGGGATTGCAAGCATGCACACCATGCCTGGCTTGTTTATTGTTTTTGACACTTCTAGAATGCTATGTAAATGGTATATGGTATATAATATTTTTTTTTATTTTACTGGTGTATTTTAGCCATACATCTTAATGGAGTACAAGATAGTAGAGGCATATATGCACACATCACTCAATTAGCCCTTCCCCAATTCCCATCCCATTCTCTCCCCCTCCTTCCTTCTCATGTTTGACTTAGTGATTGACTTTGTTATGTTTGTGAATGTACATCATGTACATTAGGGAATTTCCCTCTTTTGAGATTGAGTTTTTTCATTAAGTATAATGCCATTAAAGTATATCCAGGTTGTAGTATATTGTTAATAGTTCATTTTATTTTAATTGCTGAGTCATATAGTCCACTGTAAGAATATACTCTATGCAATTACCCCCTGAAGAACATTTGGACTATTTACAACACTTTACTATTACAGATAGGGATGCTATAAATAAGTGTTTGATTTTTTATGTGGACTTAAATTATTTTGGGGGGTCCTAGATAATGACTGCTGGGCCACATGGTATGTGTATGTTCAAATTTATGAGAAAATGTGAGACCATTTTCCAAAGAGACTGCACCATTTTACCTTCCTCCAGGCAATGTGTATTACAATTTTTAGTAATATTTAGATTATATTTGGGTTTACCATATTTTTATTTTATTTGGTGTGTGTGTGGGGGGGTATATTTTACTGCAGTTGAACTCAGAGGCATTTCATCTCCAAGCTATGACCCCAGACTTTTTATATTTTTTGTTTTATTTTTACTTTCTTGGGTGGTACTGGGGTTCCTGGAAACCCTTTTACCTCCGGGGTACACTCCCAGAACTATTTTATATTATTATTTGGAAACAGGGTCTCTTAAGTCAGCGAGGCTGGGTTTGAACCTGCGTGATCCTCCTGTCTCCGCCTCCCAAGCATGGGGATTACAAGCATGTGCCACCACGCCCCACTATATTTTTTGTTTTAAAACAGAGCTTTCACCTGGTGTGGTGGCGTACGCTTGTAATCGCAACATTTGAGAGGCTGAGACTGGAGGATACGGGTTCATGGACAGCCTCAGCTACTTAGTGAGGCCCTGTTTCAAAATAAAGAATAAAATACTGGGCAGGGAGTGTAGCTCAGAAGTCGAATGCCTCTGGGTTTCATCCCCAGACCTTCAAATAAATAAATAAATAAATAAATAAATAAATAAATAAATAAATAAATAAATAAATAAATAAATGGGTCTGAGAGTATAGCCCAGAAGTAGAAGGCCCCTGGGTTCCATACTCAGCACTGGGAAAAAAAAAAAAAAGAAACAGAGCTTTCTAGGTTTCTGAGAGTCTCATTAAGTTGCTGAGGCTGACCTTGAATCTATGATTCTCCTGTCTCAGACTCCCAAGTATTGGGATTACAGGTGTGTGCTTCTATGACTGGCTATTTTGTGTTTTAATAGATATGTTATGATATCTTGTTGTGGTTCAATTTGCATTTCCTTACTGGTTATTGACATTGAACATTTATTCCTTGTGCTTATTTGACATCCATAGCTCCTCCTTGGTAAAGTATCTGTTGATATCTCTGCCCACTTTATAAGATGACTGATGTTTTTACTGTTGAGTTTTGATAGTTCTTTATATATTATGAACGTAAGGTCTTTGTTGAATATGTGATTTATTTTATGGGCTTAATTTTTCTCCCTAAAAAGATATGTTCAGTTTTAAATCCTGGGTGCCTGTGAATGTGGTTTCATTTGGAAATAAGGTCTTCGAAGATATAAAATTAAAATGGGCTCATACCAGATTAGGCACATTCATACAAATGGGGAGAAGAGTATGTTATCACTGCAGAGATTGCAGTGATGTTTCTATAGCCAGGCAGTGCCAAGATTGCCAGCAACCACCAGAAGTCAGAAAGAAGCAAAAAGAATCCTTCACAGAGAAGGTGGCCCTACTGATACCTTTGTATTGCACGGTGCTAGCTTCCAGGATTTTGAGAAGATAAATTTCTATTTTACTAAGCCATCGAGGTTGTAATAATTATGTTAAGCAACACTAGGAAGCTAATATAGTTTGTATTTTCTCATGCTTTCTATTTGGTCTTTTCATTCTCTTATTTAATGTTGATGAAGTCCATTATTTTTCTTTCATGGATTATAATTTCATTATTATGTCTAAAAACTATTTGCTCTCCCTCGATTTCAAATATTTTCTCCTGTTTTCATCTAAATTTCAAAAACAATTTTTTGTTTTGACTTGCATCCATTATCCATTTTGAATTAATTTAACACATAGTGTGAAGTTGAAGTTGTGACTCATTTTATTTTTGTGCATGGATGTCCAATTGTTTTAGCACTACTTGTTGAAAAAAAATCATCCTTCCATCACTGAACTGATTTTGCACCTTTATCAAAAAATCAATTGAACATATGTCTGTTCATTTATGCTAGGATATGTATTATATTCCACTGATTTGTTTCTTTATCTGCTAATACCACACTATCTTAGCTACGGTAGCCTTGTAATAATCACTAACCTTAAGTAGAGTAATTCCTTCCACTTTATTCTTTTTCAGAATGGATTTAGCTATCCTAGTTCTTTTGCTTTCCCAAATATATTTTGAAATAAGACGTCATCCTTAGATTGTGATAGGAAATGTGTTAAACCTATAAATCAGTTTAGGAGAATTGATATCTTTACTATATGGAGTCAGTCTTCCAATCCATGAATAAAGTATATCCCCCCCATTTAGATCTTTGATTTCTCTCTCTCTCTCTCTCTCTCTCTCTCTCTCTCTCTCTCTCTCTCTGTGTGTGTGTGTGTGTGTGTGTGTGTGTGTGTATGTGTGTGGTACTGGAAATTGAACCCAGAGACATTCTACCTTCTAGCTACATCCCCAGCCCTATTATATTTCTTTTTTGGAAACAGGGTCTCACTAAGTTGATGACAGTCTTACTATTGCTGAGAGTCCCACTACTTGCTGAGACTGTCCTCGAACCTGCCATCTTCCTGTCTCAGTCTCCAAAGTCCTGGGATTACAGGAATGCTCTACCACACCAGGTAATCTTTGAATTTTTGCCATCTTCAACAGAGAAATTTTATTTCTTCCTTTCCAATCTTCATGCCTTAATTTTTCTTTGTTGTAATGGAGTGGCTAGAACGTTCAAGAGCATGCCAAATGGGAGTGATAAAATTGATTTTTTGCCTTATTGTTGATTTTTGAGAAAAATATTCAGTCTTTCACCATTATGCATGATTATAACTGTAGGGTTTATTGGGGCGGTAAGCATACTGAGTTGAAGAAGTTCCCTTTGGCTGGATGAGAGCTAATTGGATGATGTGTGCTTGTATATCCTCCCAAGTCTTTTATTCCAATGTGATATATGATTACAATGCACCAATAAAAAAAGAAGTTCCCATTTATTATCAATTTGAGAGGGTTTTTGTCATGAATCTGTGTTGTATTTTATCAAATGTGTTTTGTGCATCAATTGATAGAGTCGTGTGATTTTTCTCCTTTAGTTTGCTTATATGGTGAATTCAATCAAGTTATTTTCAAATATTAAATAAGTCTTGCACTTCTGAAATAATACCCATTTGATTATGTGTATAATTCATGTTATATATTGCTGAGGTTTATTTGCTAGTATTTTCTTAAACATTTTGGCATCAAGGTTCACAAGAAACATTGGTTTATAATTTTCTTCTTTTTAAAAATTAAATGTATTTTGACTGATACATAAACGCACAAGAGTTATATAATTTATGGCATGCTATGTGATGTTTTGATACATATATCCATGGTGTAATTTTTTGTTATTGTTGTTTTGTGGTACTGGGAATTGAAACCAAGGTTGTTGTACCTCTGAGCTACATCCCCAGTTCTATAACTCAAAATGGATTAAAGACTTAAATGTAGCTTTTATAGCAGGACCTTGTATATTGAGTTCAGAATTGTTATTTCTGTTTTTTGGAAGGCAAAGTGTAGACTCTGTGTTACTTTTTAAAATATTAGCTATAATTTTCTAGTGGAATTATCAAGGAGTGGGGAATATTTTTTCAGAAGTTTTAAAATTATTAATTCAGTTTTGTTAATAATAATGGAATTGTTCAGATTACCTTATTTTGGTACTAGGGATGGAACCTAGGGGCTATCTACCTCTGGGCTACACTCCCAGACCTGTTTTTATATTTTATTAGAAACAGGTTCTCACTAAGTTGCTGAGGGTCTCACTAAGTAGCTCAGGCTGGCTTCCAACCTGTGTGATCCTCTTGTCTCAGGCTCCCAAGGGAGGGGATTACAATCGTGCATCACCACACCCGGCCAGATTACCTTTTTTATATTGGGTGACTTTTGATAGTTTGTGCTTTTCAAAGTACTGATCTACTCAATCTAAGTGATCAAATTTATGTATATAGAGTTGTTTATAGTAGTCCTTTATTATACTCTTAATGGCCACAGGATCTATAGTAATATCCTTTTTCATTTTTTATTTTGGCCACAGGATCTATAGTAATATCCTTTTTCATTTTTTATTTTGGTGGCTTGTGGCCTCTTTATCTTTGTCAGTCTTCTTAGAAGTTTACCCATTATATTATCTTTTTAAAGAACCAGCTTCCCCAGAACAACTTCCTTTTGACTTTCATGGTTTCAAGTGATAAATACACTGTCATTTGAATTATTGTTCCTGTATAGATAATGTCTCATTTTCTCTGTCTGTTTCCAATATTTTTTGGTCTCTAGTTTTCAGGAGTTTTATTATGATGTGTCTTTTTGGGATTTATCCTATTTGGGTTTTACTTACCTTCTAGAACTTACAAGACTATGTCTTTCTAAAAACTTGGGAAATTTTCAGCCATTATTTCCTCAAATATTTTTAATTCCAAATTTTCATTTCTCATTTGGGAATCTAATGATAAAAATATTAGGACTTTTACTATCTTAAAATAGACCCCTCATGCGCTATTCTCCTTTCACCCCCATTTCTTTCTTATTTATATTAAATAATTTCAACTGATCCATTATTATTTCACTGATTTTTTTCTCTGTTGTCTTCAACCTACTATTGAACCTCTCCTGTGAGCTTTATTTTTTTATTTCTTTCTTTCTTATAGTATTTATTCTCTTGCTGAAATATCTCTTTTGTTTATTTGTTCAAAGATAATTTATAATTACTTGTTGAAGCAATTCTGTTTTCAAACAATTCTAATAATTTCAACATCTGAGTCAACTGCAATTGTCCTGGTTCTTGGTGGGATAAGTGGCTTTCTATTGTATCCTGGACATTTGGGGAATTGTATTAGGAGAGTTCAGCTCCTATTTAATTTTCTTTGTTAGCAGGCACCCATTCTGCTTAGGTGTAGTGTGTAGGTTTCTGCGAGGGTGGATATTCATCAAAAGTGAGCTATCATCTCCTGGTCTCATTACAGAAGAGTGGAGTGGATGGTCATCTTCACTGCCTGATTTTGTAGCAAAAACAAATTGCTTTCTCATACTGCCTCACCTCACCTTGTTGAATGGTAAACAGTAGTGAGGATTGATGTCTGTACAGGGTTCCACTGACCGCACCACAGGTAGCAAGTCAGAATTCAGACTAGATCTACAGCATCCCCATGTTGTTTAGACTTGCTAATACCTAATAAGAGGTGGAGGCTCAGCTTCCTGCTAGTCTCTGCTGACTGTGTCCTGTCCAGGAAATCAGAACACTGCCTGCTTCCTCTGGGTGGGGGTGGAAGATGAGTTCCTTACTTAGCCTTGCTAAAACCATGTGGCCAGTGCAGTTTTTTCAGTTGGTGTTTGACTGGAGTAAGGCAAGTATTTTCAAATTCTTTCCTAATCAGTTGACACCCCACTTCTTGTTCTTTTGGCTAGAGTGAGCAGGTTTTGTTTAGAACTCATTTTGTCTGTGCCTGTTGGAAGGTAGGTGTGGGAGGCTTTTCTTGCTTCCTGTCCAGGATATACAGGAGAGAACGAAGGGACCCACCATCAAGAGATTATTTTTGGTACTGGGCACATTCTACCTCTAAGCTATACCCTCAACCATTTTTAAAATTTTTTTGAAATGGGGTCTTTTTTTTTCTTTTTTTGAGGGTCTGGGGATGGAACCCAGGGGCATTTGACCTCCGAGCTACACCCCCTGCCCTATTTTTTATTCATTATTTTGAAACCAGGTCTCACTGAGTTGCAGAGGGCCTCACTAAGTAGCTGAGGTTGTCCACGAACCGCGATCCTCCGGTCTTAGCCTCCGGAATGCTGGGATTACAAGCGTGCGCCACCATGCCCGGCTAAAAATAGGGTCTTGCTAAGTTGCTGAGGCAAACCTCGAAACTGTAATCCTCCTCTCTCAGTTTCCCAAGCACTGGGATTACAGTCTGTGCCACTGCATCTTGTTTATCATAAGATCTTGAAATCCAAGGTCTTAAAATAGTCTATTTTCTTTCCAACTTTCCGAGCCTTCAAATGCTTGTTTGTCATGTTATTTTTTAATTGTGGGAGGGAAAACCTGGAAGGAATGAGTTACTCTATCTTGGCCAGAATCAGAATTCAGACCCTTTTATAAGTCAACACATTAGCTTACCAAGTGCTGGGTGCACATTTGTCACTATCATTCTTGTTATGGTGATACAGCAAATTGTACTGGTATGAAATATAGCTGTGGGTTCTTGTTATGAGCTATTTTAGAAAAAGAATAACCCAAAATCTTCATGCTGTAAACTTAAGTAATTTTATTATTACAAAGACAGAAAGAAGAAACAGAAATTAGATTAAAGAACTCCATTAAAGAAATAAATGCAGTGGAGCAACTTGAAAATAAGTTACTGAAGTCTTTGGATAAAGAACAGTTTTTTTTTATAAAAATATATTATCCTTCATCTTGCTCAACCAATAATATTTTGACTTAGGTGTGAGCCTGTCCATTAACTCTGTGCAGGCCCTTTTTTATGATTATGGGGATTCTTTGCTAGGCCCAAAAGCCTTCCTGCCTTGATGCAGGTGTAGGCCTAGGTCTTTGTTAGGACTAGAATGATTAACAAAGTCAGGGGTCACATGGTATCTGCCCCTCTTGACAGAGGCCTGTAGCCTCCTCCTGCATTCTTGGGGAATTCTAGCCTATCTTTTAGGAGTTACTTATTATGTAAACCTGTCTTTAAAATATGAAGTCCCTAGGTTCCAACTTTTTGTGTACTTGTTAGTTACTTTTGGTGAGGGAACTCTGCATTATAACAGCTGCCGGAGTGCCTTGCAGTAACCAGGTCCTGACCACTTTTTACATTTTGAAAATAATTTTTGATACATTATACCAAATTCATTTCCCAAATTCATTTTCCAATACATTAATATCAAAGTAATTTTCCAATACCGGCACAATTTGGAACTACATTGTAATGGGAAACTACAATATACCAATAAATATATAGAAAAACATCTATACATCTGTGCTCCTAATTTGGCAAGGATGTGCTATAACCAGGTAGAGAGACCAATGTCTTTTCCCCTGGCTCAGTTCCATTTCTTTTCAATGTGGCAGTATGAATACATCATCAACAAAACTACCAGTTATGTAATGCTTACTAACTGCTAGGCACTATTCTAAGCACTGTCCATTAAGAAACACCTATTATAGGTCCATAATCTCTTATCCACAAGTCCCAAATCCAAAAAGCTCTGAAAATTTCAAGTTTTTAAAGCCTCATTTGTTGGTGAAAGCCGTCCTGAAATGACATTAGGCTATTTTTGTTCTTTATTTATTGGACTTAATGTGAATATACATTCATTTCACTACAGAAATATTAATGTATTTTCCTATAGGATACTGCCCCTGACTCCATTAGGGACATTAAGGAGTAGAGCATATATATACCATATTACCTTTCTAAAATCAAACATTTTCTGAATTCTGAAATGAATCTGGCACCCAAGGGTTTTGGATAAGAAATTGTAGATTGATTCAGCTTATGTGCCTGTCTCTAAGATTCCATTAAGGGAACATTTTCCCTGATGCTTTAAAGCTCTTTCCAAATTATAACTAGAGTAACAAATGTGAGCTGAAAAGTAAGGAAGAGTCAGTTAAACCCAACAGACATGCTAGGCCAATGCCAATTCCATCAACAACCCATCCTCCTTCTCAAGACATAGGGTAAATGCCTTATTCCAATCTGGTGGTATTAAGCACTGTGATGCACCTAATTTTTTCAATAATCAAAATGAAAACCTGCACAGGTCTAGTGGCACCTATTCAAAGAGGACATATTAGAACTACTGATAGATGAGTTCAGAGGCATAATTCTGCCTCCTCTTTACTGACTTTAGTCTTCTGGGGTGGCAGGAAACATGAGAAGTCCTCATTATAACGTATTTAAAATTAACATTAACCCACTGATCTTAAGACAGGAGGCTTGCCGTACATGCACACATCTCTAAACTAGTATGTGTTCTGGAAACCAAGCTCAATTCCACTAATCTATGTTGCTAGGCAGATTCATTTCATTCATTCTTTCAGTCAGTCAACAAATAATTACTAAAAACCTACTCTGCATGAACCACTGGAATAGATGCTACATGCTCAGAAATTAACAAGATAGAAATATTCTCAGATGTCTTTGCCAAGCAACATCCTGAGCTCAAAGTAGAAATGAAAAAAGGATGTTTGTACTGTTTCTAATTTCCTGAAGATTGAATTATTCATTCCATTAGCCAGTGAGTTCCAAAAGTGTCTTATGATGTGGCATTCCCACTGGGAAAAGCATGAAAAAGAACACTGTGGTTACAGTGGTTATCGTTCTATTCATATAATGTTACATCTTCACAAGAAAGGAGAAAAAGGAAAAGGAATGGCTTCCTGCACAGTGGTTGGATCATTGTGGTAGATTATCATCCCCCAACCATTCTTTGAAGCTCTAACTACTTTCAAGAGTATGTAGGCCTCACTTTTACCATATATTGTTAATTTGACTCACTGATACTGACTTAGACCCATCTCTAGGCTCTCACATTGGTTCTCAACTCTTACTGCAAAAGATTTAAGAATCACCTTGTGGTATTAAAAAATAAAGCTGGCAAAAAATCATACCAGACCAATTGATTCAAAGCCTCAGGAGGCAAGGCAAAGCATAGATATCTCTTAAAAGATCTCAGATGATTCTGAGATTTGAGGGCACCAAGAGTCACTATAAATCTAGCCCAACTCACTGGACAAGGTTGCACAAGTCCATTCCTGTAGATTAAATTGTTTAATTGACTATTGTTAAGGTTTATATTGCCAGGAACTGCAATACAAACTACAAATACATTGTTTTTGTGTTATTCTCATAAAATATCTGAGTCAATGGGTAGCTTGATGGATGGGAACTTTATCCCTCCTCGACTATCTCCATCAGATCTTTGAAAATAAATCCAAATAAATGTAGACATATTGAAAAAACGCTTGCCAGAATACTCAAAAAGTTCTGCTGGCTAGTCCCTCCAACTAGACTGTGTTTAAGTCAATCCTATATGGAAATCTAGGAGTTTCCCCCACCCTAAAACATTATTGAGAGATAAGTATCATTATCCCCATTGTACATTCCAGAAAATCAAGTTAAAATTTGTTGAGTGACTTGCCCAAGGCCACATAGCTAGTAGTAGATATAGAATCATTTCTATTCAGCTACTTCAAAAGGGAAATAGCAAAGGGTTAACAAATTCCTGCTAACACTCTAACTTCAATGCCATTGTAGCCATTGTATTTGGGGCTAGGTCTTATAAGGACCTGTAAGGTTAAAAGAAAAGGAGGGAGCCAGGAGGAAACTCACCAAGTGCTGTGTGCATGTATGTTTCTATCACTCTAAACTACATTATGATGTGAGACCACAATGCACCAATACACATATATAAAAAAGAAACTTATCAATAATTTTGACCAAAATAAAAATTAAAAACTTATAAAGATTAAATGAGTCATAAGGCTGGATTAGTGTCCTTATGAGAAGCGACACCAGAAAACTCTCTCTCTCTCTCTCTCTCTCTCTCTCTCTCTCTCTCGCTCTCGCTCTCGCTCTCGCTCTCGCTCTCTCTCTCCTTCCTTGTGGCAGAGTGAGAAGGTGACTGCTAGCCAGAAAAAGGACCCTTACCAAGAATTGGCTCCACTGGGCCTTGATCTGAGACTATCAGCCTCCAAAATTGTGAGAAAATAAATATCTATTTAAGTATTTAAGCCACCTAGTCTATGGTGTTTTGATATAACAGTTTCAGTAGACTAATAGAGCTGGAATCATGCTGTATTAGTCATTACTATAGATCCAATGCCTAGCTTAGCACCCGCACCTGCCACATACTGGGTGTTCTAAATAAGTAAAAGACTTCAAAGACATTCTCTTTACCACTCTGCATAGACCTTGTCCTAAGAATCAGGCCCTTCTTGAACATATGTTCTAGTCACTGGATCTATGACTCTTCCCTGAGCCTGTGGTCCTACTTAGAACTCTGGTCTTGTACCCATTGACAGGTCTGCTATTCTTTCCTATTTTAAGGTCTCAGGTATCCAAACACATTAAATTAGAGCTGGTGATTATAAGTAATTGAAAATGTTATTCCTCTATATATCTTGAGAACTATAAGTGTGCTCATTCTTCTTTTCTTCCTCTCTCTCTTTCTCTCTCTCTGCCAGAATATCAGAGACTCCTTCTCCTAGAAGTTCTTTTGCCAGAGATTCTCCTTGCTTTGCTTATCTCTGTATAAGAGGAACCACTAACAAAAGTGAAACAGGAGCTCATCTGAAGGATTTTTGAGTAATTGAATAATGCCAGAGGTAGACTAATTTCAGGCAATCATCCATGTAGATGACTAGAGATCAAAAGAAGCATGACAGGTTGCTTCACATGAACATAATGAGTGTGGCTGGGACTTCTGATGGTTTCCAAGATGGCAGATGTAAATGATTTCATCGAATGCTATTTTTCTAGGCGTGATTGCATGCATTCACTTCTGTTTTTCAGAAATTCACCTCTGAAATTTGGTTTACTATACTAGGATTCCTGTAAGTAGACTTGCACATAGGTGGTCCTGTTTGCCATATCCTGTTCAGTATCAAATGTCCACCTTCTAGCAAGAGGGACTGTGGGACTAGGTGAACAACTTTTCATCCCAAGCTTCATACACACCTAGGATAAAAGGTCGTTGGGAGTTCAGGACATCTCATGTAAATATTTGTGATATCCTAAGTGTTTTGTTTTGGTTTTTTTTTTTATTTTTTAAGTGTTTGGTTTTGAAAGTGCATCTGTTGGGCTATTTGTTCAGTCAGTTCTAAGATGTCCTAAAATAGTGTTTTCAGACACTTAGTGGTTGGGAAAGCCTAAATCTTAAAGTTTTGGGTAGCAGCAGCCCAACTGGGAGGTCTTGATGATTTTTACCTCAGTGGTCCTTACAGGCACTTCTTCATTTGGAGTGCTTATTTTGTGTTTGAATTTGGTGCTGGGATGAGCTGATTGCTTCCCAGTAACTCTAATTTTTCTAGGGCTTCTTTCAAAGGGGTGGCTTGTCCAATTGGAGGTAGCAGTGATGTCCTCTAATTTGGTGGAATACCCCTAACAAACAGCTGTCAATCATCTGCATCTAGGTAGGTCTTTTCAGGGCTGATAAGGACATGTCTGCATTCTAAGTGTTCAGAATAGTAGGTCTATTGGGCTATCCTAATGCAGCTTAGTAGTTATCTGTCTTTTCCTGATTAGATGTAGTTACCAAGGTCCCTTTCATTAAATACCACAGAGGTGGACTGGACTATCTTTTGAACCAAATAATCGAAATGCAAGGGGAGATACAGAGTATTACATTTCATCCAGGCCCTTTCTTTATAAGAAGTCAATAAGAAATAAAATAGGTTGCTAAGTAGTTTTTACATCATATACCACTTCGTGGCCCTTGGGACAAGACAAGTTTAGCTCAGAGTCATTGTTGAACAGGTACAATAGCCAACTAGCCCCTTTTACTCTTCACTTGCATATAAGCGTCAATTAAATTTTGAATTTAGTAAGATTATATCTTGGGTTTTATTCTGTACTCCTTACCCTCTATTTGCTATCTTGTGGCTGATAAAGGGGTAAGCCTCTGGAACATTGCATTTTTCTTATTAATAGAGATGGGCTTCCCAGTGCCAGAAGAATCTAGAGCAAGAGTTTGTTCAGGTCATCACAGCTATTCTCTTCAGAGATGTGGCTGGGAACTTCCATGGCAAAGAAGCATCTCCCCAAAACATCCAAGGAATCTTAGCCAAGCAGCCCTTGTTCATCACCAATTACAATGCATGTATTTCTTCTCTGATACTTGCTGGTCTTTTTTTTTTTTATTGGTGCACCGTATTCATACATCATAGTGGGATACAAACTTTTGTAGACATACATGCAGACATCACCCAGTCAGCCCCCACCCGATCCCCACCCCAGTCTCTCCCCATCCCTCCCTCCCATGCTTGGCTTAGTGGTTGACATCTAGTATTATAGCAATTTATCCAAAATTAAAAATGATAATCTCACAGAACAGTTTCATTTGTCTGATACGAAGCTTTTGATGACTTAAAGATAACATTTCAATATTTCTTTTTACTTTCTTTCTTACCAGAGAATATTTTTTTTCTATTTTTTTAGGTGAAACTATCATATATTTATATATTTATTTTTCAGAAAAAAAATCTATCCTAATATGGAATATGGACTCTAGATACCCAAAACGATCTTGAAAAAGAACAAAGCTAGAAGATATATATTTTCTGATTTCAAACCATATAAAGCTACAATAATTGAAACAGTGTAGTACTATTCTAAAGGCAGATATATAAACCATTGGAGTTAAATACAAGCCTAGAGCT
The DNA here is from genome assembly GCF_963383645.1 of Muscardinus avellanarius. Classification (NCBI taxonomy): domain Eukaryota; kingdom Metazoa; phylum Chordata; class Mammalia; order Rodentia; family Gliridae; genus Muscardinus; species Muscardinus avellanarius. The sequence continues at coordinate 70,597,436 of NC_137792.1, read as the reverse complement.
AAATTCTTCCCTATATCGTCAAGTTATTTTTGACAAGGTTTCCACGAACATTTGGTGGTAGAAATAATAATCTTTTAACTAAATATTGTTGAAAAATAATATTTACATGGAAAAGAATAAAATTAGAACCTTACCTAATCCCATATACAAATATTAACTCAAAATAGATAAAAGACCTAAATATAAATCTTAAGACTATAAACTTTTAGGAGAAAATCTGGGTCATAAAACTTCACAACATTGAAATTGGCAGTGATTTCTTGGAAATGATTTCAATGGCACAGACAACAGAAGAATATACAAACTCCCTAAAAAAAATATTGTATATCCAAAGACAATGTAAACAGAGTTAAAAGTTACTGATAGAATGGGATAAAATATTTCCAAATGCTATATCTGAAGGTAAATTAATATTCCAACTAGAAATCCTAAAAATTAACAACAATGAAGGCAAACAATACCATTTAGAGATAGGTAAAAGACTAACAGAAATAATGAATCTCCACAGATAACCAATCTTAGTTGTCTGTTGGATGGAAAATCTTGTTTCTCTGGTTCTGGTGTGTGTTACCTATTTCTTCTTTGTAGTTAATCTCTTTGAGTATTTTCTCTAGTGCTGGTTTTGAAGACATAAATTCCTTCAGTTTCTGTTTGTCATGGAAGCTTCTTATTTCTCCATCTAATTTGATAGAAAGTTTTGCTGGGTAGGAAATTTTTGGCTGGAAGTTGTTTTCTTTCAGAGTTTGGAATATGTTACTCCAAGCCCTTCTGGCTCTCATGACTTGGTTTGGGAAGTCTGGAGTGATTCTAATTGGTTTGCCTCTGAATGTCACTTGGCCCTTTGTTTTTGTTGCCTTTAAGACTCTCTGTTTGGCGTCCACATTGCTCATTTTGACAATTATGTGGCGTGGGGATCCTCTTCTCCTATCCTGTCTAAAGGGAGTTCTATAAGTTTCCTGGACCTGTGTATCAACCTCTTGCTCTATGTTTGGAAATTTTTCTGCTATTACTTCCTTGAAGAGATTGTTAATCCCTTTGGTTTCACTTTCTTTTCCCTCCTCTATTCCAATTATTCTTAGGTTGGCTCTCTTAAAATGGGCCCATATTTCTTCAATATCAGATTCCTGCTGTCGGATATTTTTTTCTAGATTAGAAACTATGCGTTCATTTTTGGAATGATCATCTTCTAAGAGCGAGATTCTGTTCTCCATGTGGTCTAATCGGTTTTTCGTGCTTTGAATTGAGGCCTTTACTTCATTAATTGTATCCTTTATCTCTTTTTGGCTCTCTGAGTTCTTTTCGAAGCACCTCTATTATTTCTACAGTTATTTTCCTGATTTGATCTTCTAGAAATCTCTGATTTTCTGTTTTATCGGGTTCTGATGTTGTGGGGTTGTGGGCATTCATTGCTCCAGTATTATTCCTCTTTCCCATGATTTCGGAAGTTTGTGCCTTCTCTGGGTTCTTCCCTTGGGTCACTATGACTTCACTTAAGGTGCTCTGGATCTCGAGTCAGTAGTATCTCAGACCCCACTACTCCTTTACTGGGTTGTATCTCAGAGTCTCCGACCCAGAGAGTCGATAGAGGCTGCTTTAGACTGTGGGGGGTGCCAGGTTGCACGTTATCCTATGGTGTGATATCTCTGCCACCGCCACTCCCCCACTGGGTCAAGTCCCAGGGAGTACAGTACTGGGATTTCTCCTCTGTGGCCTGCAATTTGAGTCACTGTACTCGAGTACGCAGATGTAGCTGTACTGGACTCGGTGAATTCGCTGCTGCTGCCGCCGGTGGCAATATGGCGCCGATGCTACGCCCTTGGCCGTGAGGCTGGCGTATTTCTTCTTGGTTTTGATTTCCACTCTGAATCCCTGCAGCATGTGCTGAGCTCAGCCACTGGGAGCTTTAGATGCTCCCTGCGCCGAGAAATCCCACCTGGCTGTTCCACAGCGGCTCACCTCGGCTTGCTGTAGCCATCCGGTGAACTCGCCGCTGCCGCCGGCAGTATGGCGCTGCTGCCGCGTCCTCAGGCGTGAGGCCAGTTATCTCCTCTGTGGCTCTGAGCTCTGTTCTCAGTCTGCTTTCTCTCTGGAGCCTGGTGATTTTTTTGTTTCTCTGGTGATGGTGTTTTCTGGCTATGAAAGGCGCTGATTTTGTGGTAATGGAGATTGGTTGTTAGCGGGGCTCTTAAGCCCCGCTTTTCTCGGTCGCCATCTTCCCGGAAGTCTCCTTGCTGGTCTTCTTAATGGCACAGTATTTTAATGAAGATCATGGACCTCTGGGTTAGAGGGAAAGCATATCTATCTCATCCAACAATGAAAAGTCACCTGCAAACCCAAGGCATCCATAGAATTCTGTTGAGAATTGAGAAAAAGGTCTACATTGAAAAGACCCCAGGGCCTGGCAGAGTGGGGAGCACAGTCAGCACCCAGAGAAGTAGCAGTAGCCAACAAGTTAGGTGGGAGGGCATGGCTAATGGAGCTGCTGAATTGAGGTCCCAAAGAATGGATTACATCCTTTAATGGAGCATGATTTTGCAAATATAAAATATAATGTATATGGTTCCCACCCTGAACTATAGGCTGTAGCAGCTACCCAGGTCAGCAACATCATTTGTGGGGGTCCAGAAAAATGAAAATGTGGTGTATTTTATTAAAAAATTATTATGAATTTGATATGATTACATTTAAGATGATTACAGAAGAATATTAAACCAAATGCAAGTTCTTCTTGTAGTGGGTTCTGTGTGAATGCCCAAGTCACATGCTCAGAAAGCCATTTGTATAGCTGGAAAAGCCTAGCAACTTTGAGGGGATATTGGAGGAGGAAGGAGGAAGGCAGCAGAGAGAAGGAAAGGTCAGTCAACATTGTGAATGCCAGCTCTTTCATCCAGGATAGGGAAAGAAGGGTCGTGAAGGACCATCCTGAGAAATAAATTGTATTACAGTTCCCAGGAACTATTTTGTCACCAACATAAGGGCCATGAAGCAAATCTGGGGTTTGAGAGCCCCCAAAGTCCACTTTTCAGCCCTGAACCCATGGAACCCTGCTGTCAAATGCAAAGAAGGAGGATGGGTAAGTATAGAGTAAAACTAAGAAAGAAAGGCCTAAACCCTGGATCCTGGGCCATGTTTCCATTAGAGCAGAAAAAGCAAATAGTCGAAATTACTTAGCAGGCAGGTGCAAGGAGAAGGCTAGGCTGAACTCTTCCCTTGGTAAATGGAGGAGATGTTCCTTCTGGGCACTGAATGGTTCTTCTTTATGTGTATGTGGGCATGTGCTGGGGATTGAATCCTGAGGCATTCTATCTCCAAGCTACACTTTCAGGTTTGTTAGTTAGTTTGTTTGTTTGTTTGTTTTATTGTGGTACTGGGGATGGAACCCAGGGACCTACAACCTCCATGCTACACTCACAGACCCATTTTTATATTTTATTTGGAAACAGGGTCTCACTAAGTTGCCGAGAGCCTCACTAAGAAGCTGAAGCTGGCTTCAAACATGCGTGATCCTCCTGTCTCAACCTCCCAAGTACTGGGATTATAAGCATATGCCACCATGCCTAGCTTTTATTTTTGTATTTTAAAACAGGTTCTTGCTAAGTTCTTAAAGTTCATGCTATAATGTTGAGGCTATCCTCAAACCTGTGATCTTTGTCTCAGCCTCCCAAGTACTGGAATTACAGGCAGGCGCCACCACTCCCAGCTGACTCATTCATTTTTACTAGTTTTAGTTTTATAAACTTTATTATAAAATGGAACAGAGTTTAAAGTCAAGGCAAGTAAGTTAGATGAGGAGTGGTATGGCTATCCTTACATAAGGTGAGCATCAGAAATAGTCACAGACTGTTCCACTCAGCTGACCAAAATACCCCAAAAGAACAACTTATAAGAAGAGAGGTTTACTGGGACTCATAGTCTCAGAGGATTCAGTCCATAGAGTTAGCTTGAAAGCATAAATGGCAGTGGCAATGGCAGGGTACATGGAGGGCTCTGTTCTGACATCGTGGAAACTGGAAGCACAGGCAGGAGAAGGGGGCTGGGGCAAATATAATACCCAAATCCATAGACCCAGTGGCCTACCTCCTCTAGACACACCCTAGCTGCCTAAGATCCAATAAATACATTCAAATTGAATTGATTCACTGATGAGTTTGGAATCCTCATAGTTTAGTGATTTCACCACTGAACACTTTTGCATTATCAATACATGAGCTTTTTCAGAGACATTCTATATTCAAACCATAACATTGTCTGATTTGGGGTGCACTTTGTAAAGACCTCCATGTATAACAAATCAATCAAACTCTTCCTTTCTCTGTGTTTAATTTCACCATTGCCAAATGTCCTGATGTAAATAAATACTGTTATCCCAGGAATGCTAACTTCTTTGGAACCCTTTAAAAATTCTAGAAGTCATCTACTAAATAATCTATTTCTCCCATAAAGCACCACAGGAAAGCTGGAAAGTGAGCTAGCTCCTGGCACTGCAAAGTGTCAGTAAAAGGAGAAATGCAGGTAGATGTTTGGTGTAGGACCAGCGGAACTCTGGCCACAATTCAAAAGGCCAGGAAAGGAGGTTTAGCACAGACAGGGCAACAGGCTTTCTATTACTGTCCCTACCAGTCCATGAAACACTTGCAGAAGTCCCTCAACGAAGCCAGCCTTTTTGGTAAATCAGCTTCTGAGCTGTCTTCCAGCCCATCATAGAAGGCAAGGATCACTATTGATGCAAATTTTTCTACCACAAATTACCACCCACATTCATCCCTTCTACACAGACAGAGCTCAAGGATGACAGGAAAGCTGTGAGTAATTCCTGGCACCTGCCTCTGTCAAGGCAAAAACACAGCTGCTTATCCCCAGAAAAGGGATCTCCTCCAGCCTGTGTTCAGGGCCAAAGTATGTTCTCCACCATTTCTACCATACTCTAGATAACTAATAGCAGAACTTCCTGCTTGATTCCCTATGAAATAGGTGCTTGTGGGGACAGCATGACAACTGTCTCTGCTATTCCCATCGTTGCCTTGATTAATTCCAAATCTCTCTGTCTGGCTCATCCAACCAATTATCTCTCAGGACTTCTTTCTAGCCACCTAGCAAGAGGAATATATCTCTTGATCCAACCTCCTTTTAAATACTGAAAAATTGTTTCTGTTGGACTTAGACAAAGCTCTGGGAAAATGGAAAAGATGGTGGTATGTCCAGTTTTTAGCCTCTCCAGAGGCTCTAAGAAAGGCTCACCCCCTAAGAAAGAAGAGATCTGTAGAGGCTACAGGCATAAAGCAGTAGAAGTATGTGAACTAGGTTCTAGAGGCAGTGGCATTTCTTTCACAGCTTCCTGTTTCTATTGACCTCAGGTCCTTCAAAGTCTCCTTTTATGCTGCATTCTTGCTCATCAAGCAAGGGGAGAATAATATTTGATTCATCCCCCTAATAATCAGTGCACAATGGCTTCCTTTTTTGGTGCTACTAGGGTTGAATCTAGGGCAGTTGTACCTCTGAGCTACACATCCAACCCTTCTTACTTTTTATTTTGAAGCAGGTTCTTGCTAAGTTACCATGTGGTGGCCTCCAGCCTGTGACCCTCCTGTCTCAGCCTCCTGAACAAAGCCTCCTGGAATTACAGGTGTATGCCATTACACCCAGCTCCTTCTCAAAGTCATGACTACATATCCTTTTCAAGGATTTGTCACTGTATATCATTGAGTCACTGATAAAGATTCAAAGATTAGTCCTGGCTTAGTCATTTAAAGAAAAAACAAGAGAAGCCATGTGCAGTGGCATACACCTGTAATCTCAATACTTGGGAGGCTGAGATGGAAGAATTGCAGGGTGGGCAACATAGCAAGACTTTGCAACTAGCAAGACCCTGTTTTCAAATTTAAAAACAATTAAAAGGGCTGAGGATGTGGCTCAGAGGTAGAAGGCCCCTGGGTCCCATCCTAACTATCACACACACTCAAAAAGAAACCAAGAGAGATAGACACAGCAAAAAGAGTAAAACAATGCTTACATCTAATATCCTACCCCTGTAAAGCTTAAACACTTATTTCATGTAAAAGGGAAATTAAAAGAAAAGATAGTGGCCAGACATGGTGGTGGATGCTTGTAATCCCAGCATTCAGGACTCAGAGACCAGAGGCTAGCGGTTCGCAGACAGCCTCAGCTGCCCTTCACAACTCAGTGAGACCCTGTTTCAAAAAATAAGAAAGACTAAAGAAAAACTAAAAAATAGGAGCAGGGGTGTAACTCAGAGGTAGAATGCCCCTGGGTTCCATCCCCAATAAGACGAAGGAGAAAAAGGTGAAGGAGAAGGAGAAGGAGAGAGAAGAAGGGGGAGGAGGAGGAGGAGGAGGAGGAGGAGGAGGAGGAGGAGGAGGAGGAGGAGGAGGAGAATGCGGCAATGAAGCTTGGAATGCTGTTGTACCTATAATCTCAGTACTTGGGAGGGTGAAACGGGAGGACCACAGGTTTGAGGCCAGCCTCAGCAACTTAGGGAGACCCCCAGCAACTTAAAAATACCCTGTTTCAAACTGTAAAGGGCTGAAGAGTGTAGCTCAGAGGTAAAATGCTCCTGAGTTCAATTCCCAATACTCTTCCCCTCCCAAAATGTAATGAAGCAGAGGACTCCAAGTGTTCAGGCCTGTGACAAATGGAAGCTAAACAAAGGACTCTAGTGTGGCTACAATTGCAAAGATTTCTTTCAGTTCCATCAACTTATTTCCCTTTGATATTAATGAATTTTGTGATCATATATCCGTTTCAAGTTTTTCTAGGAGATCATCTTTGAGGTTATGTAAGTGTCTTTGCATGTTGATGTACATTCAGATTGTGGTATATGTGAGACCAAATCGCTCATTTTGTTGTCCTTGGATAAAACATTTTTATATACTCTAAAAGTCAAGGAATAGGGTGGGGAGGCAGTCTTGTTTGGCAGCCCTTTACTTATCCTGTCATACTCAGGTTGATTTGGGGATGTTCATTTCCTAACCTCATGTCCTCTGTTTATTTCTACTTACTTAAGGGACCCTGGACTCAGACCAGAACCCACGTCCATGTAGCCCTCCAGATTAGCAGGCTAGATGATCCTGGACACAAAGCTGCCTCCTGGGCTTGTACTGCTATAGAATCCAACCAGGAAAAAGTGAAAACCCTGGGAGTTTCTAAGAGCGCTACCCTGGAAAGACATCTTCTGGGTGATGTTGGCTTTGGAGAGACTAAGTCTGTTGCACAGTGAACCCCTAGCTTAGTCCTCACCCCCCTCTGATTCCCTCTACTGGGGCTGAGACCATGTACTCCCCACTGGGTGTCTACAAGGGCTGCCATCCTTGCTTTTACAAGCACTAAGCTTTGCAGAGAGCTATTCACTGCATAATTCAGCTGAAAGAAAGTGGGTAGTGTGATAACCAAGGTATCCTGAAAGTAATAAAAGAAAAAAGAAGATGAGAACTGAAGCATAATTACAAATTTACAGTGTCACAGTCATTTATTTTGCTTGTCAGGAGTCCACGGTCCACTTCTTGTTATTATTTTTGTGCATCTCCAGAGCTTCAAACTATCTGTTAGTCACAACTATGAGCTCAGCTAATCTAAATGTTTATTTTTCTATTGCTAATGTTTAGTTTGTGTCTCATGGTATGTGATGTTTTATTATTCAGATCCTCTGCACTGCTGCTGGACATGTGTTTTAGACACTCAATTAACAGTAATGAAGACACCAAGGATGGGGTCATGTGAACCTGCGAGTCTGTTTTCAAAGAAAGGGCTGTTCTGGAAGTAAACACAACTCAGAAAATGTCACCCCTTGTACCACACTGTAAGGGCTTTACACATCCAGGGAGAGAGACATTGAAGATCTTGTGAGACTATATCTTCCTATCTCCATTCCTGGCATCATAGGTTTCCTACATTTGCATTCAGTTTCACCCTTTATCAGACCAGTCTTAGTTTTCAGGCAAAGGAGCATATAAAGAGCTTTAGGCCAGTTTCTGGGCTCAGCTTCAAGTGACCTTTCTTACTTTCATGGCTTTATCTTTGCATTTAATTTAGATGACTTCAGCCCTACCCTTTCCTTAGTTTCTAAACTCATGTCATTCTCTCGGTAATTTACAAAATATACTTCATCTCCCTTTTTAGATGGGGAATTCACTTTTTTTTGGTGGAGAATAGAGAAGGGTGAATTATAGAGCTGAGTGTTCTTCTGAGGTTCTGGAAGATTTCCTTGAAACAGCTAAAGGTCTTCATACTTTGCATTTTCTCTGATTTAAATGCTTTCATCTCCCCCTAGATGTAAAGAAGCACTAGCTGCTTAGCTGTAATATCGATTCCATCTTCATATATGAAAACAATTTATAGAAACCAGCCAGATACAGCTAGTCAGAACAGTCAAACTATTAACATTAGTTCTTTGTGTATAATTTTTGTCTTACTTTCTCTTAATCCATAGGGTTTCTCCTTTTCTGTCTGGCCTTGTAAATAAACAAGAAGAAAATGTAGTTTGGTTCTGGCAAGTTCAAAATTTGAATTCTGGCTCTTCCACTATCTAACTCCCAGCACATTTATTTACCTTCTGAACCTTAGTTTCTTCACTTATAAAATGTGGAAGAACCTGTCAGAGATGTCCTCACATTAAATATGATAGCATACTTAAAGAATCCATATTGAATGGACACAGTGGCACATGCCCATATAATCTTAGTACTCAAAAAGATGAAGCAAAAAAAAAAAGATGAAGCAGAAAGATGACAGGTTTGAGGCCAGCTTCAGTAACTTAGTGACACCCTCAGCAACCTAGAGAGACATTATTTCAAAATTTTATAAAAGGAGGCCAGGCGTGGTGGCGCACGTTTGTAATCCCCGCGCTTGGGAGGCAGGGGCAGGAGGATCGCGCAGGTTTGAAGCTAGCCGCGTGCGCTGGCTTAGGAGACCCTGTTTCCAAATAAAAATGTAAAAATAGGTCTGGGAGTATAGCCCAGAGGTAGAAGGGCTTGCAGGAACCCCAGTACCACCAAAAAATTTTTAAAAAGGGCAGAGTATAGCTTGGAGGTGGGACCCCTGTGGGTTCGATCACCAGTACCACACACAAAGAATAGATATCACCAAGCATATAGTATGTACTCAGTACATGGTGGGTATTATTTAATTATTTAATCTTCGACTAAGTGATTGAGGTGACACCTATTCCATATATATACACACACACACACACACACACACACACACACACACACACACATATGACTGATGTGGTCTAATGAGAGCTCAAAGAAAAAATAATGTTATGTTCTTTATATTCAAACGTAGGTACTATTTATTTATTTATTTATTTATTTTTGCAGTACTGGGGATGGAAACTAGGGGTATTCTACCTTCAATCGACACTCAAAATCCTATTTTCTATTCTTTATTTTGAAATAGGTTCTCACTAAGTTGCGAAGGGCCTCACTCAGTAGCTGAGGCTGTCTGCGAATCGTGATCCTCCTTTTGTGTGTGTGTGTGTGTGTGTGTGTGTGTGTGTGTGTGTGTGTGTGGTACCCAGGGGCATTCTGCTCTGAGCTGCACACCAGCTCTCTTTTTATTCCTTACTTTGAAACAGGGTCTCACTGAGTTTCAAAGGGCCTCACTAAGTAGCTGAGGCTGTCCGCAAACCGTGATCTTCTGGTCTCAGCCTCCCAAATGCTGGGATTACAAGCATGTGCTACCACACACACCCAGCTTGACCCTCTTGTCTCAGTCTCCAAAATGCTGGGATTACCACTTGTGAAACCACCCTACTATTTTAATGTTAGTTAGACCATTTTCCTCCGCAAACATGTGGTTTCTCTTTCACCAAGACAGCTCCACCAAACAGTCTTTATTAGTGTGACCCTCCTCATCAAATTCTTCACTATACTCCAATAAACATTGCTTGCACTTCACTATCCTGGAATATGGGAATGAAGAAAGGAAAATAGAACCCACTTTCAAAGCTAAGTAAGATTCAATGTCTAGGTAAGTTCATTCTATACCTAATTTCTTCACTGTTATGAGCATAAACCATTGCTGGATTTTGTCAGAGGCTTTTTCTACAGCTAATAGGGTGATCACATGATTTTTCCTTCTAATTATGTGATGGATTACATTATTTATTTGAATATGTTGAACCAATCTTGCATTCCTGAAATGCATTCAACTTGATTATGTTGTACAATGTTCTTGTTGTGTTTTTTTAATACTAATTATTAATGTATTATCACTTTTTTGCAGCACTGAGGATTTAACCCAGGAACATTCTATCTCAAAGCTATACCCCCTGCCCATTTTTTATTATTTATTTTGAAACAGGGTCTTGGTAAATTGCAGAGGGTCTCACAAAATAGCTGAGGCTGTCCGCAAATCTATGATCCTCTGCAAATCTATGATTTTCTTGTCTCAACCTCTCAAGTACTGGGATTACAAGCATGTGTTTGTAATCCCAGTTGAGAGTTTCCAATTTATTGACATATAAGTTTTCAAATGACATAATGGATTAATGACTTAATGACTCTCTGGATTTCAGAGTTATCTGTGGAGATATTTTCTTTTTCATCTGTAGTCTTATATTCTTCTCTTTTCTTTTCATTATATTAGCTAAGAATTAATCACAATAAGTGAAAAACCAAAAATCAACATTATACTTAAATTGGGAAAAACTGAAAGCATTTTCTTTAAAGTCAGAATGAAGACAATAATGTTTATACTCACTACTCCTATTTAATATATTTGAAATTTTCCCCAGCTTAATAAGGGAAGAATAGGAAATAAAATAAATAAATTGGAAGGGAAGGAGTCAAATGATCACTATTTGCAGGTGATATGATGTTACACTTAGAAGACCAAAAAACTCCACCAGAAGACTTCTAGAACTGATAAAGGTACAACAAAGTAGCAGGATTAAAAAACACCATATAAAAATCAATAGCTTGTCTAGCTGGGCGTGGTGGCATACGCTTGTAATCCCAGCATTTGGGAGGCTGAAACAGGAGGATCGCACAGGTTCAAAACCAGCCTCAGCTACTGAATGAGGCTCTCAACAACTCAGTGAGACCCTGTTTCCAAATAAAATATAAAATAGGTCTTGAAGTGTAGCCCGGAGGTAGAAAGCCCCTGGGTTCCATTCCTGTACCACACACACACACACACACACACACACACACAAAATCAATAGCTTGTTTATACACCAATAATCAATCTGCTGAAAAAGAAATCAGAAAAACAATTCCATTCACAATGGCCTCAAAAAATTAAATACCTAGAAATAATCAAAGATAGGAAGAAAAATATCTCTATGATGAAAGTTATAGTACACTGAAGAAATAAATTTCAAAGGACACTAGAAAATGAAAATATCTCCCATGTTCTTTTTTTTTTTTTTTGCAGGTCTGGGGATGGAACCCAGGGGCATTTAACCTCCGAGCTACACCTCCTCCCCTATTTTTATTCTTTATTTTGAAACAGGGTCTCTCTGAGTTGCAAAGGACCTCCTCACTAAGTAGCTGAGACTTTCCATGAACCGTGATCCTCCGGCCTCAGCCTCCCCAGTGCTGGGATTACAAGCGTGCACCAACATGCCCCGGCTCTCCCGTGTTCTTGAATAGGCAGAATTAATATTGTTAAAATTGCCCTATTACAAAAGGCAACAGATTAAATGCAACCCATATCAAAATATCAATGTCATTATTCACTGGCAACTCTAAAATCCATTTTAATATTAATATAGAAGAATAAAAGGACCCAAAATAGCCAAAGCAATTCTGAACAATAAGAACAATGCTGAGGACATCACAATTCCTGTATGTAAAACTTTATGATACTGGCATGAAAAGAGACACATGGAACAATGTAATAAAGTGAGGATATAGAGACAAACCCTCTGTATCAATGGAGTATTAGATAGGAACACAAACTCTGAACCTGGGTTCAACTTGATAACTGGATTGGCTCTGCACTTCAGGTTCCTAAAATACAATGGAAATAACAGAGTTAGTCAACTGAGAACACTTAGTGGGACATCTTTGATATTAGCAGTTGTGAAGTTCACCTTAAGAGGCAATTCTAAGTTTTCCATAACCCAGTGGACTGCACTGAAGAAACAAATTACATAACATTTTCCTGGTAGGTGGAAACAGCCCTAGAGATACTTGGTTATCTTTAAAGAAAGGCATTACCTGGGCATGGTGGTGCATGCCTGTAATTCCAGCTACTCAGGAAGATGAAGTATGAGGACCACACTTTTTAAGGACAGCATGGTAACTTAGTGAGAATCTGTTTCAAAATTTAAAAAAGCTGTAGTTGTAATTCAATGGTGGGACACCCCTAGGTTCCATCTGCAGAACAATAAATAAGTAAATAAATAAATAAATAAATAAGTCATTAGACCTCTTTCTGGAAAAAAGTGAGGGAGCCTTTAATGCCACTGTGATTTGAATATTGATGGATAAGAGGCATCGTTTTTTTATTTGCAGTCTTACTGTACTTTGTCATACTGACATGAGCACTAGAGAGAGAATGCTGTGCTCAGTGGAATAGGGTAAAAACCTTGTAGGCCTAGCATATTAATGTGAACACTGTAGGGAAGGATATGGGGATCTATTTGGAGCAACAGTTTCAGAGGGACTATCCTTGCTTCGAACCACAGAGAAGACACTGTGAAATACTCAAAAAGATTCAACAGTTGTTGACTCTGGCAAAACCTTGGCCCAAACTACAGATAGTTTTTTTTTAACTGAGGATTGAACCCAGGGATGCTCTACCTTCAAACTACACCCACAGCCCTATTTTATTTTTTGTTTTGAAACAGAGTCTCACTAGGTCTTGCTAAATTGATGAGGCTGTCCTAGAACATGTGGTCTTCCTGTCTCAGACTCCCTCTGCTGCAATTACAGGTGTGCACCAACACGCCCAGCTGGAACCTCATGTTTACAGGCTCCCAGAGGTGCTTGAGTAGAGAACTTTGGAAGGCTCACTCTGTGTGAGCAAATGTGTGCTAGAGCAGAGAAATTCAGAATTCATGATTGTGTCCTTACCTTATCTCCTTCATTAAGTTGTTTGGACACATATGCTAAATCTCGTCTCTGTATTGCTCAAGATCATGAGTCCTACTCCTTCTAGAATACTGTGAAGACTTCAAGAAATATCTTATTTATCTCTATCCTTAATGGTATCTGGCTCTGAGCTTACTTTTGCCTACATTTTTCGGATTGATTAAGGTATATAAATTGTGTATCATGAATTCACATATCCTAAGTCTACAGTTTAAGTTTTAATAAATTTATACAATCAAGCAACCACCACAAACTTTTATTTTATTTATATTTTATTGGTACATTGTAGTCATACATCTTAATGGGGTAAAGGTTGGTAGAGGCATACATGCACACATCACTCATTTAGCCCTCATGGAATTTTCACCCATTCTCTTCTTCTCCCTCTTCTCACGTTAGGTTTACTGATTGACATTGATATGTTTATGAATGTACATTAGGGTATTACCCTCTCCCCCTTCCATCCCCCTCAGTTAGGTCTCCTTATTGGCTCATCTATGGTTTCTCCATCTTTAGCTAGAGTTCCTCCTATGCCCTATTTTCTCCCAAGTTTCTGCATATTAGGGAGAGCACCCATTTTTATATTTTTGTGACTAATATCACTTAGCACAATGTTCTCCAATTCCATCCATTTCCCTGTAAATGACATACTTTTGTTTTTCTTGATGGCTGAGTAAAATTTCATTGTGTACATATCCCATAGTTGTGTAACAGATTCATATGCTGATGGACATCTTGGCTGGTTTCATAGTTTGGCAATTGTGAATTGTGCAGCTATGAACATAGATATGCATACATTAGGTTCGTAGTTTGGTTTCCATACTTTTGGGTAGATACCCAGAAGTCTTACTGCTGGATAATATGTTAGATTTGTTCCCATTCTTCTAAGCATCCTGCATACAGTTTTCCAAAGTGGTTGCACTAATTCATAATCCCACCAACAATGTATTAGACTTCCCACTTCTCCACACCCTCACCAGCATTTGTGGTTGTTTGTATTTTGAATAATTACCTTTTTTTTGGCGATACTAGGGATGGAACCCAGTGGCATTCTACCTCCGAGCTACACCCCCAGCACTATTTTTTATTCTGTATTTTGAAACCGGGTCTCACTGAGTTGCAAGGGCCCTCACTAAGTAGCTGAGGCTCATCAAGAACTGTGATCCTCCAGTCTCAGCCTCCCGAATGCTGGGATTATAAGCATGCACTACCACGCCTGGCTGAATGATTACCATGCTAACTGGAGTTAGGGGAAATCTCAGGATAGTTTTGATTTGCATCTCTCTGATTTATAATGATATTGAACATTGTTATACATCTATTGGTCATTAGAATTTCTTCTTTTGTGAACTGTGAATTTAGTTCACTTGCCCATTTTTATTTTTATTGTATTTATTAATTTTTTATTAATTTTTTATTTTTATGTGGATCATATTGGAAATGAAATACACAAGCATGGGAAGGAGGGATGGGGAGGGAATAGAGTGGGGATTGGGTAGGGGCTAACTGGGTGATGTGTGCATATATGTCTACACAAGATTTTTACCCCATTATAATGTATGAATACTGACTAATATCACTTAGCATAATGTTCTCCAATTCCATCCATTTCCCTCTAAATGACATAATTTTGTTTTTCTTGATGGCTGAGTACAATTTCATGTGTGCATATTCCATAGTTGTGTTTTTAATTTAAAAAATTTAAAAAGAAAATGGCATACATTTAGACAGTCGTGGTGCCCTCTCTCCCACCCACTACTTCCCCTAACCCTCCTCCCAACAATGAGTGTTCAGGTTAACCATGCTACGTTAATACTTTTACACATATTCAAATGTAGCTCCTCTATTAATCAATTTCAGCCTTCTTCCTCTCCTACCCTTCCACTGTAGCTTTTCTGAGGTTTTCTTTCCATTATCTGGAGTCCCTTTGGTATTCCTAATAGTCACTAGTTTGGGCATATTAGAGAAAACATATGTCCCTTCTCTTTCTGTCCATGGCTGATCTCACTCTCTTTCTGTCCATGGCTGATCTCACTTAACATAATGTTGTCCAGGTCTTTCCATCTTCTTGTGAATAACATAATTGTCTTCTTCTTTATAGCTGAGTAGAATTTTATTGTGTGTATTTCCCATAATTTTGCAATCCATTCATCTGTTGATGGAGACCTAGGTTTCATATTTTGGCTATTATGAATTGTGCTGCTTTGAACATGGCTATGCATGTTAATGTAGTTCTCTGATCTCAGCCCTTTTGGAAAGATACCCAGGAGTGGTATAGCTGGATCATATGGTGGATATATCCTTAGTTTTCTATGGAATCTCCACACTGATCCCCATAGCGTACTTGCCCACTTTTTGATTCGGTTATTTGTTTTCTTAGCAGTGAGTTTCTTGAGTTCTCTGTATATTTTAGATATTAGTCCCCTATTGGAGGAGTAGTTGGCAAAAATATTCTCCCATTCTGTGGGCTCTCTGTTGATGTTCTTGATAGTTCCCTTTGCTGTACACAAGTTCTTCAGTTTAATGCACTCTCACCTCTTGATCTTTCTCTAAATTTCTTGTGCCTTTTGGATCTTGTTGAGAAAGATTTTACCTCTGCCTATATGTTGCAGTGTTGGAACTATACCCTCTTTATGGAGCTTCAAGGTCTAATTTCCAAGTCTGATCCACTTTGAATTTACTTTTGTATAGAGCTAGAAAGTGGGATTCATGTTGATTTTTCTGCATATGGTTAACAAATATTGCCAACACAATTTGTTGAAGAGTCTATAAATGTGCAGATTTGTTTTGTTTCTGAGTCTTCTATTCTGCTTCATTGATCTATGTGTCTGTTTTTGTGCCAATACCATGCTGTTTCAATTATATGGCTTTGTACTATAGTCTAAAGTTAGTAGTATGATGCCTTCTGCATGGTTCTTGTTGATGAGAATTACTTTGGCTATTCTGGGTTTCTTATTGTTTCAAATTAATTTAAGGACTGAATTGTCTATGTCTTTGAGGAATGACCTTGGTGATTTAATAGGTATTGCATTGAATCTGTAGATCATGTTTGTAATAATGGCCATTTTGATGATATTATTCTGCCTATCACAGAGCACAAAAGGTCCTTCCATCTCCTAAGGTCTTCTTTGATTTCTTTTTTTCAAAGTCTTATAATTTTCCTTATAGAGGTCTTTTATTACCTTGGTTAGATTTATTTCTAAGTACTTTTTGTGGGATATCCTGAGTGAAATTTTTCTGGATTATTTTTCAGTGGATTTATAGTTAGCATACAGGAAAACTTCTGATTTCTTAACATTGACTTTTTTCAGACACTGCTGAATTTGTTGATCAGTTCTATGAGTCTTTTGGTTGAGTTTTTTGGGTCCTCTAACTATGGTATCATATCATCTGCAAACTGGTATAGTTTTAGTTGTTTTTCTATTTGTACTCCTTTGATTTCCTTCTCCTGCCTTATTGCTCTAGCAAGAGTCTCAAGTACTATACTGAAAAGACATGGTGTTACTGGAAATCCTTGTCTTTATCCTCTTTTTAGAGGAAACTTTTGAAGTTTCTCCCCATTTAATATGAAGTTGGCTGTGGGCTTATTTTATATTGCTTTTATGATGTTGAGGTATTTTCCTTCTATTCTGATTCTTTGCAGTGCTTTTAGCATAAATGGGTGTTGGATTTTATCAAATGCTTTTTTATCATCTATTAAAGTGATCATGTGAATTTTGTCTTTGGTTCTGTTTATGTGATGAATTACATGGATCATTTCTTGTATGTTAAGCCAGCCTTACATCCCTGGGATGAACCCTATTTGGTCATGGTGTATGATTTTATGTGGCTTTGAATGTGTGTTGCTAGTATTTTGTTTAGCAGTTTTATGTCTAAGTTTGTCAAAGATATAGTCCTGTAGGTTTTTTTTCCTTGAGCTATCTTTATGGGACTTTGTTACTAAAGTGATGCTGGCTTCACAGAATATATTTGGGTAAGTCCCATTTCTTTCTATTTCATGGAATAGGTCGAGATTGAAGATTAGCTCTTCCATAGAGGTTTTATAAAACTCACTTGGAAAACCATCTGGTCCTGGGCTTTTCTTTGATGGTAGGCTCTTTATTGTTGCTTCAATCCCTTTGATTATTATTGGTTGGTTTAAATTTTCTATATATTCTTGACTCAGTTTTAGGAAATTTGTATGTATACAGAAATTTGTCAATATTATCTAGATTCTCCATTTTGTTGGCATATAGTTTTTCAAAGTGGTTTCTTATAATTCTCTGGATTTCCACCCTTTTGGTAATATCTCTTTTTTCATCTCTTATTTTAGTAATTTGTATAGACTCTCTCTCTCTCTCTCTCTCTCTCTCTCTCTCTCTCTCTCTCTCTCAGGTTGGCTTGTAGTTTATTTATATCTTGTTAATTTTTTTGAGAAGTCAGCTTTTAGTTTTGTTGATTTTCTGTGTTATTTTTATTCTATACTTCATTGATTTCTGCTCTGGTTTTAATAATTATATTTTTTTTCTACTGGCTTTGGGATTAGATTAAGTTCCTGTTTTTCAAGGGCTTTGAGGTGTGTCATTAGGTTTTTGTGTATCATACTGGGGAAGAAACCCAGGTGCCTTCTGCCTCAGGGCTACAACTCCAGACCTATGTTATATTTTATTTGGAAACAGGGTCTCACTAAGTTGCTAAAAGACTCACTAAACTGTTGAGACTGGCTTTGAGCCTGCATGATCCTCCTGGGATTACAAATGTACACCACTACACCTGCCTTTGTCAATAGGTTATTTATTTAGTGATTTTTTTTTGTTCTTATGTGGGCACTCAGTGCTATGAATTTTTCTCTTAATACTGCTTTCACAGTGTCCCAGAGGTTTTGATATGTTGTATCTCTATTTTCATTGTTTTTAGAAATTTGTTGCTTTCACCCCTTATATCTTCTATGACCCATTCTTCATTCAGTAATATAGTGTTCATTCTACATATGTTTATGTGGTTTCTCTGGGTATTCTTATAGTTGATTTCTAGTTTCATTTTATTATGGTCTGAAAAGACACGTGGATGTGTGTCCATTTTTTGAATTTGCTAGTGCTCACTTTATGGCCAGGAAGTGATCTATTTTGGAGAAGGTTCTGTGAGCAAGTAAAAAAAAATGTGAACTCTGCTGTAGTTGGGTGGAATATTCTATATGTGTCTAATATGTCCATTTGATTGATGGTGTTCTTTAGGTCTGAGGCATCTGTATTGACCTTTTGTCTAGAAGATTGGTTTAATGGTGTGAGCGGGGTGTTGAAGTCTCGCAGTATTATTTTATTAGGACTTATGTGTGACTTAATGTCACAAATAGTTTATTTTATAAAAGTGGCTGCACCTATGTTTGGGGCATAAATGTTGACTATTGTTATTTTATTTTGCTGGATTGTTCCTTTTATCAATAAAAAATGACTTGCTTTGTCTCTTCTGACAAGCTTATGCTTGAAGTCTAATTCATCTGATTTCATTGTTTCTATTCCTGCTTGTCTTAAAGTTCTGTTAACATGAATTATCCTGCCTCAGACCTTCACCTTTAGTTGTATCTTTATTTGTAAGGTGTGTTTATTGCAGGCAGCATATAGATTCTGGCTTTTAATCATTTTGCCACTTTACATCTTTTTTGGGCTGGGGATTGAACTCAAAAGCATTCTGCCTCTTAGCCATACCCCTAGTCCTACATTTTGTTTTTATTTTGAAGCAGGGTCTCACCAGAGTGAAGAGAGTCTCAACACTTGCTGGGGCTACCCCTGAACCTCTGATCATTGTGTCTCAGGTTTTCAAGTACTGGGATTACAAGTGTGTGCCATACAATCAGCTTTATTTGTGTCTTTTATTGGGGAGTTGAGGCCAATTATATTCAGCATCATTATTGAGAGATGATTTTAAATTTCTAACACTTTGAGTTTTATGTTCTGTTTGAGGTAGGGTTCTTTGTTCTTCTATTCTTAGTTGTTTGTTTGATGGAAATTTTTGTTTCTTTGGTTATGATGCTTATTATTTATTTCTTGTTTGTAATTAATCTCTTTTAGTATTTTCTCTAGTGCTGGTTTGGACAATATAAATTCTTTCATAAATTCTTTTTTATTTCCCCATCGAATTTGAGGGATAGTTTTGCTGGGTAGGAAATTTTGGGCTGCAAGGTGCTTTCTTTCAGAGTTTGAAATATGTTGCTCAAAGCCCTCCTGGCTTTTGTAACTTGGTTGAGGAAGTCTGGAGTAATTCTAATTGTATAGACTAAGTGCTCTGAATCTTTAATTATGAATGATTGACGAGTGTTGTTTAAGTTTTGTGGATGAGTTATTCATCAAGAATTGCTAGTTAGCCTGAAACTCTCTTGTTCCTGGGTTAATAGAACGTGAAGAAAACCTAGCCCTATGATGTCAAATAAGTTTGGCTCATGGTTAGGAACTGTTTTTCAATACCTGTCACTGATTTTTAACCTTTCAGAAGCCAGGGAGTATTGTTTCAGCATGTCTTTGATACCTAGTCCTTGGGAGACCTTGAATGAAACACTTTTCCATACTGGACCTCATTCATGTATATGGGAAATGAGAACATTTGATTTCATCATTTCTGAGGTCACCTCCATCACTGAGATTATTGGATCCTGAAATTCAGGACATCCAAGAGACACTCTCTCCCACACTGCTTCAGTGTCACTCCAATCCTGTCATTCTTTCCTGATTCTGCCTCATCAGAAGGAAAAGGGAGAAGGCAACGGATGTTGATGGCTGTGGATAATTTCAGAAATCACACACCACCATGTTTGTTTCTTCTAAAACAGTGCTAATGGAGATCAGCTGCGGTGTGAATTGGGAGATACTGTTTAGTCCTTGTTAAATGATATGCAGGAATCCCAGAGAGATTTCATTATTAGTTTGGTGAGAATAAGATGTGAATTTTAGAAATCCTGCCCCCTTTTTGTAGAGATGATATTAAAGAGCAAGCCCAGTGGATAAAATTACTTAAGTGCATGTACTAAAAAGCTTAGTGATTTGGTTTTTTTTTGCAAACTCTCCTCCTCCCCATTCCCATCAAAAGCACTTCTTTGGCTGACTAATTCAAACTGTGGAGAGAATTTCATAATAGGTAGAAGACAGATGTGGTTTGGGAGACTTAAGTAACCAGGTAATTGGTGCAGATCATCAATTCCTCTTTGTAGAGCTGATCGTACCTAGTTCATCAGCACAAAAAGCAGCAGCTTTGCTTTGCTTCCCTGGTTAATTAACAAGCCAACTATTTTGCTATTTTCTGTTTTACTACCCAGACTAATTTACAGTATGGTTATATTTATAAACATATTACTATGAAAAGTTTCTCCTAGCTGAGAGAGTTTCTACTGAATTCAACAATTTCAGAGAGTATTCCTTAGCAGATTTTATTATTAGCTGCCTTCAAATTTCTGGCATCCCACTCCCAGACAATCCCTTCACCCCCTCCCACAATTTTTGTTGCAGGGGGATTTTCTTGTTGGGACTAAGATGATGGCCTTAATTTTCTACATCCTTCAGTTGAAAGAAACATCATTCACATGCTCTTCACCTCTGGAGCAATCTATGTCATGTCATCTTCTGAAAATTATTTTCATTCATTAAGTCCTTGTATATCAGGACCTCAAGCAGTGTCGTTGTGTATTGTTTAGTTTGGGAACAAAGCAGCTTCAGTTTAACCATTTCTAGAAAGAGAGAACCCTGAAACAGCTCTTTTTAAAAAGGCAATATTAAAACTGACATTTAAATGGCAAAGCTGTTATTAGGGTATTTAGGGACAGAAAGACTGGTGGATTTTCCCTCTCGTAAAGGTTGCTTTTAGTATGGTGCATCACAGCTCTAGGAATATACACACTTAGAAATAGCCATGTGTCAGAAGTAGTTATTAAGTGCAGGTCATCTGAATTATTGCTTCTTGGAGGTGACACAAATCCTTTCAAAATGTGAATGATTTGTTGCTTTAGTGTCTTTCTGATATTAAATCTTGAGGAGTGGGTTCAAATTTTTGTTTCAGAGAACACTTAAATTTATTTGTCCTATAAAAGCAAGTGCATTAGATTACCATATAATTGTAGATGGGGGTAAGCAAAAGGTTTTCTGGGGGGTGGAGAAAAAAGCTAATGTCTATATGTACTGACCTGGGTAGCTATGAAGACAGGGTGGTTCTAATAAATATTAAGATGACCTAATCAACCTAATTAATTTTAAAAGCCCCCCAAAAGAATATCAAGCAATTTCAGAGCATTTCCAAGCTCCTCCCTCCTTTTATGTCCCAGGACTCCCAATAAGAGTCCTCCACTTCCGTCCCCCCACCTCCCACTCTCCAGTGCCAGATCAGTAAGCGCTTTGCCAAGCATGCTGGGAGACACAGAGCAACTGAAGGAAAGGAGCATCCGGATGTCTTAGATTTTCTTTCCATTTGGTTCTGTTCTGTGCTCCTGACACCATCTCATTGGTAGACGTAGGCAGTGGACGTGGCAATCAACTACATTTGAACTGAGCAGGAGAAATACTGAAGACACAGTCTACAGGAGAAATGTCTCAAATGCAGCCTCAGTCACCTAATCAGACTTTAATTTCAATCACAAATGACACAGATTCATCAAGCCCTGTCGTTTCCAATGAGACCACAAATAAAGGACGGAGCAGAGAAAATTCTCCAGGAATAGAAGCGCTGTGTGCCATCTATATTACTTATGCTGTGATCATTTCGGTGGGCATCCTCGGAAATGCTATTCTCATCAAAGTCTTTTTCAAGACCAAATCCATGCAAACAGTTCCGAATATTTTCATCACTAGCCTGGCTTTTGGAGATCTTTTACTTTTGCTGACTTGCGTGCCTGTGGATGCAACCCACTACCTAGCGGAAGGATGGCTGTTCGGAAGAATTGGTTGTAAGGTGCTCTCTTTCATCCGGCTCACTTCTGTTGGTGTGTCCGTGTTCACTTTAACAATTCTTAGCGCTGACAGGTGAGTTTCTTTTTTCTATTTGATTTGCCATGCTGTGGATATGGGCAAAAAAGGGGGAAGCCTGTACTTAGCATTTACTAGTTATTATTATGCTTTTCTCACACTCTATAAGCTGGATTTAAGATTGGAAAATCTGGTAGCATTTTAGATAAAAGTTGGTTTTGAAAATGTCAAAATCCCTGTCTCGGCATCTGAGGAGAGGTTGAAAATGTATGCTTCAGGGGAATTTATTTTCTTTAGAGTTTAATTGTTTGCCTGAAAGTATATCTAACAGTGTTTTTATTTTCCTCTGGCTTAGAAGCAAAGCAAATTGTTGCAGGTGTAAAAGAAAAAAAATGTCATGCTTTATACATTAGTGCAACCTAGTGGTATGATAGAGTCAACAGGAAAACATTGGCATAGGTGTGAAATTGACCACACATATACATTTCTGTATGCCAAAAGGGTGGTAAAAAGAGAAAATGCAACTAATTTACTTGAAATCCGTCAAGTTAACAAACAGCAGAAAAACGATGAGGTTTTACACTCCCTGGTAATTCAATGTAATGTCATTGCTGAATTGTTTGTTTTCTCTATAGGCATTCAGTGACATTATCATTTCCAGATAAGTAAATTAATCCTGATTGACTTTCAAAACTAAAATATGTGAGAATCTTTTGCCATCAGGTGTTTGGACTCCTGTGTTAGGATGTTTTCAGTCTAAGTGTTGTATTTTTATGTGTCCCTATCGTGGAATTTTAACTGTAAAAGCATGAAAAAATTGAGGCTCCAAATAGTAAAGGTGATGCTTTAAAAATCCTTCACAAAGCCTGTAAGTAATCAATGCCTGGCAGTACTGAAAGAAATAACATCTTCAGATCCTGGCATCTGAGAAGAAAAATATTGCCCTGTGTCTTCTTTGAATTTTTAGCTTTACTGGTCTTATATTCTGTTTAAGGGCAGACTAACATAAACGCTATAGGTTTAAGGTGTTTTTTTTTTCTTAATAAGGAGGCTTCTTTGCACCGGCACTAGGCTCCCGATTTCACCCTTGCCTTGCCCTGAATCTCCCCACTTGATTGATCAGGCTGGGCAACAAGGTAGAACTTATGAATGGGGAAGAAATTAACCGTCTCCTCTTTACTGCTGTAAATACCTGGAATTCTTTTCTAGGAAGGTTGGATTGTTCACTCATGAAGAAAATAATTTGATTTGACGTGAGTCACTTATACAAAACAGGGGGTCTTTTAGAACACTTACGTAGGTGTTGAATGCATAGGTGATAAATTACTCTTGGTCACACACAAAATAATGCTGAAAAATATTTGTCCTAAATAGAGGGTCCGTCCAGACATAAAGTGATAAAACTGAGACTCTGGAATATCTCATAGGAGTGAGTAATGGGGAAACGAATTAGCATAAATAAAAGATCCTGGGGTGTGTTTTGTGTGTTTGAAACCATATCAATTCACATTGGTTAATGTTGATGTAGTTATACATGTGTGGATAGGAGGTAGACCTGGATGATTGCTAAGGATACTTCTAATCCTAAAATTCTGTAATGCCAGTATTGACTTTTAACCTTTGCATCTGCTTATGTGTTTCTAGATATAAAGCAGTTGTGAAGCCACTTGAGCGACAGCCCTCCAATGCCATCCTGAAGACTTGTGCAAAAGCTGGCTGTGTCTGGATCATGTCTATGATATTTGCTCTCCCAGAAGCTATTTTTTCGAATGTATATACTTTTCGAGATCCTGAAAAAAATGTAACCTTTGAAACATGTGCCTCCTATCCTGTTTCTGAGAAGCTCCTGCAAGAAATACATTCTCTGTTGTGTTTCTTAGTGTTTTACATTATCCCACTCTCGATTATCTCTGTCTATTATTCTCTGATTGCTAGGACTCTTTACAAAAGCACCTTGAACATACCCACTGAGGAACAAAGCCATGCCCGCAAGCAGGTATGTACTAATAGGTACTTACACAAATTATTTGCATTTAGGAGTGAAATTCCTAGTTTTGCACAGTGAGAAATTGTGCATTTACCTATGTATAAGTACAATAGTAGTGTAGTAGTTTTGTTATCAGCATGGGCTGTACTTTTCACCCCAGCCCTATCACATACTAGTTTAGCAGTAATTTAGCAAGTTACCTAACCTCTCTGATCTTTGATTTCCTTATCTGTAAAATTAAAAGAACTAGGTTGTATAGTTGAAATACTTAGAATAGTTCCCGGTGCAGAGTAAGCATGCAATAATTGGTGAAATGATTATTATTAGAAAGGGACAATTGAAGTTCAGGAGGCATTAAAATTATTTATCCCATGGAATAGTAAGGAACATCACATAAAGTGACAGTGTTAAGCAAAGCCACTTTTATTTTTTAAAGTGTAACAGAATAATAGTAATGCACAGAGTGGCTGAACTGGCAAGAACCCGTAACATTATTCAATGCTAACCACTTACACACAGATGAGCAGAATGAGGTTGGGGAATGAAATGCCAGTGGCAAGAGAACACAGTGACTCACAAAAGCTTGATTAAGGCCATTGCAAGAGCCAGGTGTGGTCTAGTCTCATAAATATGGACAGACTAAAAGGGATGTTGGCAAAACACAATTTATTTGATTAGGAAAGGGAAAAAAAGAAATTTCTACCCTCTGGGGAGAAAGATGTGATTCCATCTGCCTCCTGACCAGCACGCAGGGAGCTACGCCTGTTTTGGGAGCTAGTCTCTTCAGTTAGTTCCACTGTGGTGTGCATAAGGCTCAAGTTGCATCTTTAATGCCTGCAGGAACCTGTTATTTTTTCCCTGGCTATGACCACAGGCTTCATCTTCACTTAACCTGGCTCATCTCTCTTATAAATAGATGTAGGTGGGATTATTCTGACATATGAAGGATAACACACTTGGTTTTTATTCCTTTCACTATATGATTAGAATTTCTGTATATTAAAACAAAATTTTCAGCCAGGTGAGGTGGTACACGCCTATAATCCCAGGACTTTGGAGGCTGAGATAGTAGGATCGCAGGTTTAAGGTCAGGCTGGGCAACTTAGTGAGACTCTGTTTCAAAATAAAATGTAAAAAAGGGCTAGAGGTGTGGCTCAGAGATCCCTGGGTTCAATCCCCAGTATCATAAATAAGTAAATAGTTTTTTCAGTGCTGGAAATGAAACCTAGGGAATAAGCTAGACAAGTGTTGTACCACTGAGATATGACCCCATCTCTTAAAATTATTTTTTTTCTTTTTGGTACTGAGGCTTGTACCCAGGAGCATTCAACCTCTGAGCTACACTCCAACCCTATTTTATTTTTCATTTTGAAACAGAGTCTCACTAAATTACCATGAACTGGCTTCAGACCTGTGAGCCTCATGTTTCAATCTCCCAAGTACTGGGATTATAGGCATGAGCCAAAGAGCCCAGTTAAAAATAATTTTTGACACCAACTTGACAATTTTCATAAGCCCCAGAAAATTATTCTAACCCAGTCAGCCTCTGCTGATGCAGGGAAAATAGTTTTGAATAGTGTTTCCCTATGTTTTTTAATTAAATTCAATTGCTGGGAATTTCACAGTACTCCTTTAGTTAAGTGGAGACATCCTAGAGCATCTCAAAATCAGAGGGTGGTGGGTGATCTCTGATTTAGAGTTAAAAAGATCAAGACTGTGGTAACCATGCCAATTAACTTGCTGTATTCTGTAGCCACAGGTTGACTTTCTGCACATCCCAGCCAGTTAGCTCACAGTGCATGTTCAAAGGAAAACCAGCTTGTTAACTGAATTTCTACATAAATCTACAAACTGGCTTTTAAATCTCTCTGATTTTTTTTGTATGTACGTGTGCATGTGTGTGCCATTTTTCTTCCCCAATGCAGATTGAATCCCGGAAGCGAATTGCAAAAACCGTGTTGGTGCTGGTGGCTCTGTTTGCTCTCTGCTGGTTGCCGAATCATCTCCTGTACCTCTACCACTCATTCACTTACCAAACTTATGTAGACCCCTCTGCCATTCATTTTATTGTGACGATTTTCTCTCGGGTGCTGGCTTTCAGTAATTCTTGCGTAAACCCCTTTGCTCTCTATTGGCTGAGCAAAACCTTCCAGAAGCATTTTAAAGCTCAGCTGTGCTGCTGCAAGGCAAAGGTGCCTGAGCCTTCTCCTGCTGCTACTCCTCTGAACAACCTGGCTGTGATGGGAAGGGTCCCAGGTGCTGGGGGTTCACAGGTGTCTGAAATTAGTGTAACCATGTTCAGTGGGTGTAGCATGAAGAAGGAGGAGGACAGAGTCTAGATCCATTAAATACGTTATTTTTCCTCTTAACCTGTGTTTGCAACTCTAAGTTGCACATAGGTATATGGTGTCTGGATTTTTGTTGTTTGCGATTGTATTGAAATCTTAGGAGTGAAGTATCCCTTAAGGAAAAGTCTGAGAATGATTTTCTTCACTGTGTAAACAGTGATACCATTGAGCTTTCTGAAGAAAATGAAGCCTGCAAAGTATAGAAAGACATGTTGGCATATGCTTGTGAATTGTAAGGAAGGTTGAGTAGGAGGAAAGGCAAAATGAACGAGATGAAACAAAAAAATCCAATTTGATTCTGTCACATCTCTGATGCTTCTAATTTCTTGTATACTCATGTAGTTGTAATGAAACTGTATTTGTGTTTACCATGTGATGTAAACCTAGGAGTTAGATTTTGCATATGAAATGATACCTAAAAGAGATAAAACATCTCTTATGCAGTTTTCTTAAAATGTAAACATCCACAGAGTGACTGCCCTTTCCCATTCAGCTCTATTCCATTGTAACTAAATCTGTGCAATTGAACTGTAAATGTTTTGGGGTCAGTGAGTACTGAGTAAGGGCCTAGGGAAGGGTGATTTTGCCTTACTGGGTCAATACTTACTGACTTGATGTAGTCTTACTTAAAACTGCTGTGGATTAATAGAATTTGCCTTATTCACAGGCAGAATAAGTAACCATGGGTCTGGTGTCATCAAGGGCCCTAGAGGAGGATCTCTGTGTAAAAAAAAGCCACCATCTTGCCAGTGTATGAAGTTCTTCTTTTAAGGAAATTCATTTCTTTTGGATAAGCAGTGCCCTCTCTCTAAAAACACGAGGAAGTGCCATGTGAAATCCCTAATACCTGGTGTGCAATTGTCCTCAGATCATCTTCCTGCTTGACTTTATTAAACTCGATGGGTGCCTAAGTCCTGTAAGAATATGACCTAATTAATCTCTGTAATCTCTGTCCCTGGAAATCAGATGGGAAAATCTGATTTTCTATCCTCTGCTCTTACTTGCTAACACTTTAAGCTTGTTAATAAATGTAATTTAAAAACTGTTGTTAATAGATCTGTCAGATTTAGATCTGTGGCTTCAGAAAATATATTCTTGGGAAAGTTCAAGCTTACATTTGTCATTATAGATAGTTAAAACTCTATTTAAAATACTTGATTTTTGAGTGTGCTTTTTGTAGTTTTGAGCTTTCTTTAAAATGGCTTGTGTAGTTGTATTTGCTAATGATGTGGCTCAAAAGGGAATATATATCTATATATATATTAACACTAGATTATAAATTTCTGTACAATTGGTTTACTTACAGTAGGGGTGCTGATATTATGTTAATATTGTTTTAAGGCTGGCATTGTAATAAGTGGAGAAAAACAAATAAATATGAAATAAAGTTTTGAATGGTTTGTGTAACTTTATATTCCAAAAACAGTATTTCTGGTAGAATCTAAATAAGAATCCATTTTAATTCCAATATTTAAATTATTTTCAAGTGAGAGAACTATAAAATCCTTTTATTTTTCTCATTCTGAGCAAGTTACATCTATTTTTTCTTTGTAGTTCTAGAGACTGAACTCAGGGACATTCTCTCCCTGAGCTACATCCCCAGCCCTGCTTTATATTTTGAAACAGGGTCTTACTGAGTTGCAGAGAGCCTAAGTTGCTGAGGCTGGCCATGAACCTGTGATCCTCCTGTCTCAGGCTCCCAAGTACTAAGATTACAGGTGTGTGCCACTATACCTGTGAAGTCACAGCTCTTCTAAGCACACTATGTTCCATACTATGTTCACATGTGAAATTATCAATACCGATTCTAACATGATGTATGGGGAGGGAGAGGGAATGGAGTAAGCCTCAGAGGGAAACACAAAAGCTATGTGCACATATGATTCTATCACTTTTTATGATATATAATTATAATACACCAATTAAAAAAGAAAGAACTTGATAAAAGTACCATGTTACAAAAGCCAAGAGAACCTTCTAGCAATTCATAAAACTGGAGTTTAAAGAACTTTTTTTCATTCTTAGAATCCCTAATTAACTTATTAGACATCAGATTTAAAACAATTCCCTAAATTGGTCACCATCTTTTTCCCATCCATAGTTCAAGAACTGGGTCAATTTTCTGGCTTTGTTTTGATTTTTTTTTCCAGAAGGGGTGGTCTCTCCTAATGGATTATCTTTGTTGTAGGTCACATTACAAGTAGGCCACAATAGCTACACTTTCTTTCAGACTGCTTATTTTGTTCCAGTATTGTTCCTATAGAAGATTCATTACTTTGGTGAGATTCCTAGATGGGAGAGAAGTGTAACATGTACAAAACAAATTTCATAGACATCTTAATTTTGCTCAGGGTTTTCCCTAAGCCAAGTTTTACGATATGGACCATAATCACTATATAGAATAAAAATATAGTCACAATGTTAGGTATGACCAAGACCACATTCAGGGGGAAAATCTTTGTCACAGAAATAATCATTACATTTAATACAGGCATACTTGCTGCATGTAGTAAATTTAGGTTCAAAGAATTTCTGTCATTTGAACCATCTTAGGTTGAAGATCCATCAGTCTTTTTGTCAGAAGAAGGTTCTTTTCTTTCCACTAAATCTTGACTTTATAGGATGTGGGGACAAGAACATTCCTGAACAGAGTGGGCTTGAAGAAGCTATTTTTAAAATTATTTTTTTTGTACTGGGGATTGAACCCAGGGTCATTCCGAACATATTTGAGCTACACCCCTAGCTCTATTTTATTATTTCTTAAAAATTTGAAATAGAGTCTTGCTAAGTTACTGAAACTGGCCTCCAACCGACAGTCCTACTCTTTCAGCCTCCTAAGTACTAGGATTATAGGCATGTCCCACCATGCCGGGCTTGAAGAGACTATATTTTAATAGTTCCTTAATTTTTCAGAAAGCCAGATAGATGACTTCTCCAGCCAAGGAGCATCTACTATTGTAGACACTTCCACCCAGAAAACTGGAAACTTCCAGGCCAGGAGTTCAACCTAGATTGCTTCTTACAAAGGTTATACAGGAGAATGAAGCCAGCTGTTTGAATTCCACCTGGCTCCTCTTCCTAGATTCAGCAGTTTCTTGTGTCGCCCATCTCCAGTGTACTCTTGGACTTGCAGGAGCCACTTCCTACCTTATAAACTCCCTTTTCGCTTGTAACCTTAGAGCTTCTGTGCCATGCAAAAAAGAGAAAAAATCTTACAAAGACAGGCTGCAAAAAGAGTACTTTCAGATTACCTCAGTTGCTAGGGAGCTATTCTACAGACAGACACACAGGGAAATAAGCACAAATAGGAAGTAGGCCTCACAGACCAGAGCATTGTTAAAATGCAATGATTATGTGCCATGGTCAAAGAGAATAGCATCATAAGTGGAAGTATGCTTATCTCCCAGTGCTATTGCTCCACTATTACCATGACCCGGTGGCACTCTGAAAGTTCTTCAGCTGCTCCTTTCAGCCTTAGGGTAATTCTCCGTAGTAGGCTCCTGTCTTATCATTCATCTTTCCTACCTGTGTGCCCATTTCTGTTCTACTCTGCCCATACTTGTTTCATACTCAAAACTTCCTGGGAGAAGCTCTTATTGGCTCAGTCAAATCCAGTTAAAATATAATGTTCCCTGACAGGTCACCCCACAGACCTCTGGGAAGAATTTGGGCCAGAGCTGGGTGAAATGGGATCTAGACACAAGGAAAAATTTCAGTCCTTTGCTTGTAAGGGGTCTGGTTGTAGGTACAGCAGACAGGCACTTGCTGTGGGACAAAGGAGCACATTACCATCTGTGCTGTGACCTTGCTCAGGGAATGAAATGGGAGCCCCATAGCACATTGCTGGAAAAGACTACATTATTTTGGAATCCAGGAAGAAATATTTATAAATGTTTAAAGAGCCAAGCAAAACACATAAAAATGCATGCAAGTTCAGTTCTCCAATAGTTCCTACCAGAAAAAATGTAATTGAAAACAAAAACAAACCCTAACTACCATTTAAAAAGCGTTGTCGTGAGCTGGGCGTGGTAGCACACGCTTGTAATCCCTGTGTTTAGGAAGCTGAGACAGGAGGATCACGCAGGTTCAAAGCCAGCTTCAACTTGCTTAAGAGACCCTGTTTCCAAATAAAATATAAAATAGGTCTGGGAGTTTAGCCCCGAGGTAGAAGGCCCCTGGGTGCCATACCCAGTACCATCAAAAAAAAATTGTTGTTGAAATTGAAATCAGATTCACATTGCTGGAATATGTGAAGCCAGGGTTTGCTAGAACCTATACTCAACTGCTAGTTTTATAAACAAAAATCACTGGTATAGTAGAAATAATTTATTTAGGAAGCCTTTCCCCACTCTCAAGTCTGATCCCTCCCACCCCCAGAACTGGGGATGATACCCAGGGTCATTCTACCTCTGAGCTCCACTCCCAGCCCTATTTTTTATTCTTTATTTTGACACAGGGTCTCACTGAGTTGCAAAGGGCCTAAGTAGCTGAAGTGGCCCGCTATTCTCAATCCTCCTGTCTCAGCCTCCGGAATGCTGGGATTACAAGTGTGTGCCACCAATCCCGGCTAAGTCTGGGTTTTGATATTAATGTTCACACATAATTGTTCATTATTTTTAATGAATATTTAAATGGCACTTTAATATTTGAGCAATGAATACTGATACAATCCACATACAAAGAAGCTCTTCAATAGTCTCTGACTGCAGAGAGGTGCTGGGACCAAAAACTTTGGAAGCCATTGTTTTCCAGCATCCTGTGCTTCTACCATATATATTATTTACCAACCGATCTAAATCTGTCTCCCTTGAACGGTGCCTGTCTTGTTGACCGTTGTCACCAGAACCTGGTACAATGTCTAGCACTTAGTAGGAGCTCAATAAGTACTTGCACAATTTAAAAATATGGACCTCTTCACTTTCAGCAATGTGTACAATTTCTGGGGGCAAAAGTTCTGTTTAGAGAAGCATGCTGCCTTTCTAAAAGAAAGAAATGGAGTCAGCCACCCAGTCAAGCTGGAGTTTACACTGGGATGTTTACATTTAAGTTTCGAATTGGGGGCTTGAGCATTCTAAATTCTGGAATACAAGGGCAAACAAGTGGTGTCCCTCTGCTACCCACAGAAGGTACTCAGAGGAAGGTAACAGATCAATAAAAGAGTACTGAGACTTGGAAAAAGTTAGCACTGGCACCCATCGTTCGTTCACCCATTCATTTATTCACTCACTTTGCACTAAACATCCTACCCAGTGCCCGTTGCTTAGGCTACCAAGTTGAAACAGAAAGAGCGCCTACCCTATGGGAATTAACATAAATCAAAGACACACTTCCGGCGCAGAGGTGGGGCTTTTGGGTGCAGGAGGCGGGGCGTTTTCTCAGAGCCTAAGAAACTCCTCTGACCCGCCCCACCCACTTTTCAAAGATGGAGGCCGCCGCGACACCTGCCCAGCGCCCTCTGCGTGGGAATTTTCCCACACCTTCCTTTGGCTACTGCCAGGGCCAAGCCCAGTCCAGCCCGCAGGGGAGTCCGCCGTGTCTAAGCCCCTAGGGGGGTTGTGGGTCCCAGCAGGCCGCTTTCCGTACGGGAGTAGGCGCGGGTGAGAGTGGACACGTGACAACAGCGCGCCGCCTGGCGCCCCGCCCCCAGTTCCCTAGCCGCCAGCGTCGGCGCCTTTTGACGCCATTGTGGGCGTGTCGGGACGACCGAAGACGTTGCGACGCGGCCGCAATGGCGACTGCGTCAGTCTGAGAGGGGGCTTCGTTTTCAAATCTTTTTCTGGTGTTGCAGAGAGAGCCCCTATCGCCTCACCGCCGGTCGGCGGCAGAGGCGGCGGCGGCGGCGCGCCTGCGCGCTCTCGTTGCTCCCTAGACCCAGCGGCAGTTCGAAGGCCTGGCAAACTGAAATAGGTAGGTGGCGGCGGAGGCCGGCTCAGAAGTGCGCCGTACGCGTGCGTGCGGCAGGGGGCGGAACCAGGGGCGGTGCTGTGGCGGAGTGGCCCCGACTTCCCGGGGACTGCTGGGGCGCCGCGGGGAGGCGGGCCGGGGGGCAGCGGGGCGCAAACAGAGCACGCCCGGCTTCTTTCTCTGCACTCTTCCAGCGTCTTCTCGGCCTAGTCAGATCTGATCCCTGCGGGTGGGCTAGGTCAGAAACATGAGCGGCAACAACTTGGATGGGAACGACGAGTTTGATGAGCAGTTGCGAATGCAAGAATTGTATGGAGACATCAAGGAAGATGACACCCAGACCGATCCCAGTGGAGAAACCGATTCTTTAGGGCAGCAGCCGACTGATACCCCCTACGAATGGGACCTAGACAAAAAGGCTTGGTTCCCAAAGGTAAGACCTTGGCACGCGCGTCACTGCGGAGTGGGCCGCCTGGCCAGCCTTGCAAGCACTCCTTTTACATTTACATTGCTGAGGTCCTTGGTCCCAACCGCCTCCACGCCCCCCCCCCACCAATGTACAGTGACGCGTCTTTTTGTTGTGTCTTTTACGATCCTGATCCTATGTGTGGAGAATGTAAATCTTTAGGGTGATGTCTTAAATTTCTTTTTTATGCCTTATTAATTTTATCTGAAGGTCACAGTTGTTTATTGAATCGATGACTACTTTTTATTGCAAAGAGGAAAAACACGAGATTTAGAAACCGTTTACTTATCCCAGGAATTGAGATGTTTAGCTCCTGTACTATGCACAGCTTGATTTTTCTTAAAAAAGTAGTCATTTATATATCTTTATTGATTAAACTTTCTTTGCATCTTGCTTTACTTGCCTACTAAATTTTGTCCCTGGGCACAGAAATATTACTAGAGATACACAGAAAGTGGACGAAACAGATTTGTGCACATTTAAGTACTTGTAAATTGTTAAATGTTTATTGCAGCTTGGAAGTAAAATAACTAGTGTTAAACTTGACCCTATAAACTTTTTGGTAAAGAACCCTGCTAATCTAAGCCTCATATAAGCATCGGGAGCAAAGGATACTAACAGTACAGTAAATGACTTGCAAGCCAATAATGCAAAACATTGTCTCCATTATATGATTGGAATGTTATTTAAGGTTTTTTCTTATTTCAGTGGACTTTTGTTTTATCTTTTTTATTTCAACTTTTTGCTTCAGTCTTCTTTTTGTATATATTCCAATATCTCCAGATTGTCAACAGTTACTATTTTGCTGCTTTGCTGATAATGTGAACATGAGTGCATATTTGGCTTCAAGTACTTATAACAATAGTTTGAGAAGGGATGAATTTGTAACTATCTTTCTTTGTTATTAAAGCCCATATTTCTTCAAACTTTGAGTTCAAATTTTCCCCCATTTCTGTGTGTGTACTATAAATTTGTAGAGTAAGATTACTACAGTTTTGTTAGTGTACAGTTGTACTTTTCCTCCAGAAGCCAAGAAGGCATATATGATTTGACTTGTCCTTAATTTGTTTTGACACTAAATAAATATTGATGTGATTTAATTATTGATTGAATTATTGTTAGCTCTATTCTTTGTATACCAGGTCCATACTGTGTGCTGTCCACATACAAATATATAAGTCTGGATTTTGTGGTTAGGTTATTAGTTGACTTTTTTATTTCTTTTATTGTTATCTGGTGCTTCCTTTGTTTTATATACTTGTAGCATTAATCAAGTAGAAAAGTAATTTATAAATGAAATAGCTAGAAAAGGAACCAGAATCACTTTAAATGCTATTATGCTTAGACTTTTTATTGTCAATCTAAGGACCTGTGTCTTACCTTTATATCATTTAATATGGCTTTTCTATAAGGTAACTATTCTTTACATTTACATCACTACAACTGTTATCTGCAGAAATACTTTTATTTTAATTTGTATAAAAGATGAAGCTGCAATATAACACAATTTAAACTTTTTAGTAGATGGAAATAACTGAGATTTTTTTGTGTGTATGCTGACTTTCTTGTTTAGATCACTGAAGATTTCATTGCTACATATCAGGCTAATTATGGCTTCTCTAATGATGGTGCATCTAGTTCTACTGCAAACATCCAAGGTGCCAATACCAGGATTGCAGAGAACCCCCCCAAAAGCAAAAGCCCTGAACCTGCTGAACTCAGAAAGAGGGGAGAGAAAAGAAAGACTGATTCAGGCAAGTAATCCTAAATTGGAAAATATGAACAAAGAAAATTAAAAATGTGTGAATGGACAGTTACTTTTTGAAGAATTAAAATAACTGTGAAGAAATAAAAAGAGGAATTTAAGATTGTTAGAATCATAAAGAATCAAGATAAACTGGCCATTTTTTTCTCCAGACAGGGTTCTAAAAGTAATCTATTAAAAAGTTCAAGTGCTTTGAAAGTTAGTGATTTGAGTTAGTTTGTCTTAATCTTTGAAAGTAAGAGAAAGTTCCTGAAAGTTTCAAGAGACTGCCACATTGTCAAGATTTCTTGTGACTCTTTTCTTGTATTCCATTTATTTATTTCATCTTGATTTTTAGGATGGTTTCATGTTGAAGAGGACAGAAATACAAATGTATATGTGTCTGGTATGTAAACCTTTATAAACAAATTTAGGGTTGAGAAATATTTGATGTTGAGATTTTTCTCAAAGTGGGTTTTATTTTTCCGTTTCTCTAATATTCATATTTTATTGTTGTATCATTTTTCAGCCGCTTACATTAGTGAGGAATTTGTTTATTATGGAACTAAGAAAAATTAAGTTCATATAACTTTGTACACTATTATTTTTCCCTGCCTTAGTAAACTTACTGCATTTTGCTCCTTCAGATTCAGTGAGACCTGAGCAAAGCATAATTGTAATATATATTTGAATATATAAAATGTCACTAGTCCTTAGTTCTATTGATGTGAGTTGGGTTTTTTTCTCATTCATTTAATAAATTTGCTTTATACTCACCTAAGTTGTGATTTTCTAATTGGTAGACTGCTATGTTACTCTTGCTTTTATATATGTATTTTTAAATTTTTTTCTGCTCTTACAGGTTTGCCTCCAGACATTACAGTGGATGAATTTATACAGCTCATGTCCAAGTTTGGCATTATTATGAGAGACCCTCAAACAGAAGAATTTAAGGTCAAACTTTACAAAGATAATCAAGGGAATCTTAAAGGAGATGGGCTTTGCTGTTATTTGAAGGTTAGTTATATGGTCAAATAAATTTCTAATATTTCTATTTTTTTTGGAGATTGTGGTCGAGGATGGTCTTGAACTCGTGGGCTAAAGTGATCCTCCTGCTTTATCCTTCTAAGTAGGTGGAAAAATAGGCATGTGCCACTCTGCCCAACCTTCATATCTCCATTTTTAACTCAGGAACCAGGGATGTAATCTTGTAATAACCTAAACCGAAAACTGTTCAAAACAAGATATAGAGAAAACTGAAATTCAGATGGTATCCATTTGTAGAACATTGGTAAGGTTCTTCACTTATTTTAACAAAATATGTTTTCAGCTGAAAGTATTATGTACATAATGTGACTGTACTGCTTCTCCTTCTTTTTCTTTGTACTCGAAATTGAACCCAGGGGCATTCTACCTCTGAACTATACCCTCTAGCCATTTTTAATTTTTTTTTTTATATTGAGACAAGGTCTCACTAAGTTGCTGAGGGCATCATTAAGTTGCTGAAGCCAACCCCAAACTTGGAATTCTCCTGTCTTAGCCTCCCACATACTGGGATTGCTGGAATTCTCCACCATGCGTGGCTGGGATGCTTCTTTTGTCTTCAAAAATTCTTACTGTAAAGATATGTTTATCCATGCATGTAGTTGAGAAAACATTACAGAAATCCAGGGAGAAAAATAAAAGCCAGTGACATTTAATTTGCCCATTGCAGTAAATTAGACCAATGTTTTTGTGAATAAAGTTATAGCACAGCCACTTTCATTCATTTATGCATTTGTCTATGGCTACTTTTGTGTTTCTTCAGAGTTGTGCAATTTTAACATAGACCTTGTAGCCCATACAGACTAAACTATTTACTAATTGCCCTTTTACAAAAGAACTTTTCTAACCCTTGAATTAGACCTACATAAAGAAGATGATAGGTTATGCTTACTGCTTTAAAATGCTTTTTGAATCAGAAGAGAGAATAATAACAGAAATATATAGAACTTCGTAGCCTTGGGACCATAAATTGTGTGGGGAAATCTCAGTGCCAAAAGCATCTATCATTTCCGGAACATCTGCCACCTTAGGGATGGGTATTATGCATTATTTATTGCTGGGTAGAAAAGAAATGGGCATGGTGATGATATGTATATTTGGCATAGAACATGAAAATGATTACAAAGTAAAATCAAAATAATAAAATAACAGCATAAGTACCACAAGTGTGTTGTGGGTGTATAATATTCCATTGGGATCAGAAGAGGGTGAGATTAAGCTGACAGCTTTTTGGTAGGTAAGTTTTTAACCCAGTTATTCAATATGACGAGTATAGGACCCAAGCATGGCCATTTGGGGATGGTATTTTAATAATGTTCAAATATAAGGAAATAAGAGTTTTACTAGCTCTTCAGGGATTACTAAAACTCCGAACTTATTCTTTGGGGGTTTGATTAGCTTTTAAATAATTTAAAGAAAAGAGCCATAGTGGCACATACCTATAATCCCAATACTTGGAAGCCTCAAACAGGAGAATTGTATTTCAAGGCCAGTGCGTGGTAAATTAGACCTTGTTTCAAAACAAAACATAAAATAGGCCTGGGTGTGTAGCTGAGAATTAGAAGGTCCCTGAGATCAGTCCCTAGTACTGTAAAAAAAAGGAAGGAAGGAAGGTTTTAAGAAAAAATAATACACACACACACACACACACACACACATATATATATACATATACATACATACATATATATGTATATGTATGTATGTATATATGTATGTATGGTTTAGGGCCCATAAAGGTACAAGGATGTCAAATCAGTAAATTGGGTTCCAGAAAAATATAGTTAATTGCTCCAGGATCTATATTTGATTTGAGTAGCAACTGATTTCAGTTGTCCATTTGTATTTTCCTCAGAGTCTCTAATCTTTGATACTGTTTGGATTTGAGCAGCAGCTGAGTTTAGTTTTCCATTGGTATTTTCTTCAGACTCTCTGATCTTTGATTCTGTTTTTGTGGAGCTGATAACTGTCCCTGTTGTGTAGGACCAAGAATCCACAAATCCACAAGTACATTTAATGTATAAGCTGTCAAATAATTACCCTTTATTTATCAGAGTGTTACAAGCTTACATTTCAGTTGGTGAAGCAAATATTAAAGGCTGGCTATACATATTTTACATGTAATGTTATTGGTGAATTGTAGTCTGACACCAACCATACTGTAGTTCAGATAGGGACATACCTGCACACAGCACTTGATGTGCTACCCCTTCTTTCCCATTCCCTCCCCTTCCCATGTATGATATTGAGGTTGGTACTGATAATTTCACATATGTATATAACTTCAGTGGAAGTGTTTTCTTCACTAATTTTCCATCACTCCGCTGGGATTTCTCCTCTATTATCTAAAGTCCCTCTTGTATCCTGATCACTCCCTAGCTTCTGCATATAAGAGAAAACATATGACCCTTCTCTTTCTGTAAAGGCTGGCTATATTATTCCCAGTTCTTTGAGCCATCCTGTCTTTTAAGGTGAAGGTAGAGGATTTTACAACTGGAATGCTACTCAGAAATCAAACAGATCCTCTTGCCTCATTCTTCAAGTGAGAAATCGGGCATACCAAAGACAGAATGAGGCAGTATTATAATGTATTGAACACTTACCTATTTAATGCATTATTTTATTCAATTTTGTCATCAGCCCTGAGGTACAGTTATTAATATTCCATTCTACAGACAGGGAAATCGGGGCTCAGGGAACTTGAGTAACTTGCTCAAATTCACAGAGCTGGTTAGAGAAAGCTATGTCTTGGACACATTTCCTGATTTATGTTCTAGATCTGTTTATCCCAAAGGAAGTTGTCATTTAAAAACCTCCTCTGGGATGAGGAGATAGCTTAGAAATAGAGTGCTTGCCTAGCATGTGTGAAGCCCTGGGTTCAATCCCCAGTACCACAAAAATAAAATGAAATTTTAAAATTCTGCAAGTTTTATTTTAGTTGTGTAACTTACTGGCCATATTTTATTTTACCTTTATTAAAAAGAGAGAATCAGTGGAACTTGCATTAAAGCTTTTGGATGAAGATGAAATTAGAGGCTACAAGCTACATGTTGAGGTGGCAAAGTTTCAGCTGAAGGGGGAATATGATGCTTCAAAGAAGAAAAAGAAATGCAAAGACTACAAGAAGAAGCTGTCTCTGCAACAGAAGTTTGTATTTTTTCTTTTTAAAAAGTTCCATATAAATATCCTAAAGGATGTTTTTTATAATAGTCAGTGAGTGTTTAATAGATTATTTTAAAGAACGTTATCAGAATCTGACCTGGTGGCACACACCTTTAATCCCAGTACTTGGGAGGCTGAGACAGGAGGATCGCAGGTTTGAGACCAGCCTCAGAAACTTAGCAAGACTCAACAACCTAGCAAGACCCTGTTTCAGACTTTAAAAAAAAAAGGGCTGAGGGTGTAGCTTGGAATTAGAACAACCCTGAGTTCAATCTAAAAAAATGTCATTAGGTCATCCGCAATATTTAGTCATTTATATAATGGGCTGATTTGTCAGTAGTGATGTTTTTCTTTTTCTGCAGTGTTTATTGTGAATATAAGGGAGTGCTTAAATGAGTTTAGATAATCCATATCTTTGGGAAATGTTGACCATCAAATTAAGTAATATAGTTTAGACTTACGTGCCAGAACCAGATAATTTTCATTGTGAATTAAAATAAGCTATACCAGGAGCTAAATTTTTATATACAAGTTTGGTAGTAGAAATGACAGATTTTAAGCTGGATGTGCTGGCTCATGCTTGTAATCACAGTACATGGGAGGCTAAGACAGGAGGGTTGCAGGTTCACCACTGGTCTCAGCTACTTAGTCAGGCCCTCCCCAATTTAGTGAGACCCTGTTTCAAAAATAAACAATAAAAATAGGGCTGGGAGTATAGTTTGGAGGTAGAATGCTAAGTTCAATCCCGCACTACTACCAAAAAAACAAAAGAAAAGAAATGATAGGATTTATCATTGCATTTGCTGTGTAGTTGTATATAGTGCGTGTGTGTATAGATATACAAGTGTCAAGTTTCTATTAATTGCAGTTAAATATACTTTTAAAAATACACTAGTTTTAAGAAATTATTCAGAATGATAGATATTTTCATTACAATGAATTTT
The DNA here is from genome assembly GCF_963383645.1 of Muscardinus avellanarius. NCBI lineage: Eukaryota > Metazoa > Chordata > Mammalia > Rodentia > Gliridae > Muscardinus > Muscardinus avellanarius. Next base: position 70,557,858 of record NC_137792.1, on the reverse strand, counting down.
AGCTGGGCGTGGTGGTACACACTTGTAATCCCAGTACTTGGGAGGCAGAGACAAGAGGATCTCAGATTCACGGCCAGCCTCAGCAACTTGGGAGGCCCTGCGCAATTTAGACCCCGTTTCAAAATAATGAATAAAATAGGGCTGGGGCTGTAGCTCAGAGGTAGAATGCCCCTGGGTTCAACCCCCATTACCATAAACAAATAAAAAAAGAATGAATTCTATGACACTTCTAACTTTATGCTTTAATTAATGATAAAATCATTGAACAGTGTTCATTTTACCAGGTATGGTGGTGGATGTCTGTGATGCTACTTAGGAGGCTGAGACAGGAGAATTACAGGTTCTCAGATAGTCTCAGTAACTTAATGAGTCCTCCTGCAACTTAGTGAGACCCTGTTTCCAAATAAAAATAAAATAGGGCTGGGGGTATAGCTCAAGTAGAATTCCCCTGAGTTCAATCTTCAGTACCAAAAAAAGTGTTCAGTGTTTTTATAAGATTAGCCAAAAGAAATAATAGGTTTTGTGAACACCATCAGTGAAATTTAACTTTGTAACAAAAATACAGCCATACTATATATTTCAGTGCAGTTTGTTATTATGATAAAATGCCTGAAAACTAATAGAATTTAAAACAATATTTGGTCTCAAAGTACAATCAACATTTCATACCCACAAGTTGTACATGTATTAAATCAGACTACTGTGTATCAAAACTACTTGGAAAAAAGACTTGTCTTTGCTGAACACATACAGACTTTTTTTCTTGTCATCATTTCCTAAACAATACAATATAGCAAATACATAGCATATACATCATATTAAATATTATAAATAATTCAGAGATGATGTAAAGTTTGTGGAAGGATAGGTTCTGTGCAAAGTGTGTGTGCTATTATAAGTAAGGGCCTTTGGCATCTGGATTTTAATATTCATGGGTGGTTCTGGAACAAATCCTCCATGGATACTGAGGGACAATATGTCTTTCTAGATAGTCATAGTAGTAAATAATTAGCAATCTTTTGGAATGTCATTGGAATGTTTGTACAAGACAAGTTGCTCATATATGCTGAGGATTTCAGATACTGGGTTTATTTATTTATTTAATTTGTTGTTTTTTGCAATACTGTGGATGGAACCCAGGGGCATTGTACCTCTTGAGCTATACCTCCAGCCCTATTTAGTCTTTTTTTTTTTGAAACAGGGTCTCACTGAGTTGCGAAGGGCCTCACTAAGTAGCTGAGATGGTCCACAAACCATGAACCTCCAAGTCTCTGCCTCCCAAATGCTGGGATTACAAGTGTGCACCACAATGCCCAGCCCTGGGTTTACTTTTTCCTCTGCGTAATATAATTATTTCAGAAAGTCCTGTGACTAAAATATACATGGTTTTTCTGGAGCCAAATAATTATCATTTCTAAATGCTCAATAAAAGGACATATTAGCAACTCATTTTCTCTCCAACAAGTCTGAAACAAAATTTGGTTTCTTATTACTATTTTGTTGCATTAGGCAGTTGGATTGGAGACCCGAGAGGAGAGCCGGACCATCACGGTTGCGCCATGAGCGAGTTGTCATCATCAAAAATATGTTTCACCCTACGGATTTTGAGGTAGCAAATGGGGTTCTGATGGATAAAAGTATCAATATCTTTCTCTCAAAGGAGCCCAGAGCTCACCCTGTTTTACCTGTGTCATATCACATTCTGTTTTCATGTAGTGGATAATGCAGTAAAAGAGCCAAGACTCAATCCATGTTTTTGGGTTTCCCTTTCTTTAGCACAATGTTCTGTTTTAAAATATCATTTTATTGGTACATTGTAATTATACATCACAGTAAGGTTCAGTGTGATACAAACACATACCCACATGCACTCTTAATTGTATCCCAGGTAAGACATTTTGGGGAGGGATACTGGGGATTGAATCCAGGGGCATTCTACCTCTGAGATACAATCCTAGCCCTTTTTAAAAAAAAATTTTGAAATGGTCTCGTTTGGTTGATGAGAGTCTCACTATTGCTGAGGCTGTCCTTGAACCTGTGATCCTACAGTCTCAGCCTCCCAAGTACTAGGATTACAAGCATGCACCACCATGCCGTTCTTAAGTAAAACTCTTTAATACTCATACTGTGGTCCCAATAACAGCACTTTGGTATGAGAAATCATTAAGAAATATGAAAAATATGATGGAAACAGTTTGTGGATTTTGAGTGTCATTTGATATGTATGGGCTGACTTGTTGAAGAATACTAGTTTCACACTTGGAAATGAAAACTCACTTTGCTGCCAAAAGTTTGATCTTTTAAAAAAAAACTTAGTTTAATGGAATTTAGCTCCTGATGTTTTAAAGTTGCAGAGATTGATTTTCAGGACCTCATTTTTACAAATCTTTTTAGTGGCCATTAGAAGGAAATTATGATATGTAATGTTCATTTAAAATTCCAAGAACAGCCAATGAAGATGAATAAAGAAGAGAAGAAAGGCCAGCTACTAAAGAGGTTTAAAGAATATTGATTGTCATTGAGGCACCCTGTCCTGCATTCTGCCTCTAATATCTGTTGGCTGGTGTGGATTGACATTAATGATAGTGTCTAGAATTAATGAGAGCACTGGAATTAATGAGAGCACTTTACACATGAAGAAAAAAGTCTTAATGTAAAACTACAGGTTTAAAAATGTTCTAGTCACAAGCAGTTCCCATTCTTGTTCCTTTTATGTATGGTTTGAAATTAGTGTCAAAATGGCAGCATCATGTTAGCCCTCGTAGAAAGAGCCCCAAGATGGACAATTGAGTTCCATCTCTTTGAATAGTGGTATGATAGAGTATACTGTGCACCTATGGAGTCTGGCCATCTTTTAAAGTCATTGGATGAATACATTTAGTTTATAAAGTTGCATGATATCTCTTATGACTAGAAGACTAGAAGAATCTTTAAATATAACAGAGATGTTTTAGACTTGCAGTAACAGTGAAGTATGGTTTAAAAACACACATAAATGCATGCATACTACAGATGACTTCAAAATTTTCAACTCTGTGATAGTGTGATAGTAATGTGCATTCTGTAGAAACATACTTCAAGTTTTCAATTTTTATCTTGTCCTAGGCTAGCATTATTTGATACTGTCCTCTTTCATAATGCTGGGCAGCAGCAGCTAGCTTCGACTCCCAGTCAGCTATGCAATCATGAGGGCAAATGACCAATTCAGTAAATCAGACAGTATTCAGTAAGCTATTTAACACTATATAAAAAGATTTTGCCCAACTGAGGTGTTTTGAGCATGTTTAAGGTAGGCTAGGTTAAGTTAAAATGTTCAGTATGTTAAGTATACTTAGGTACATTTTGTGCTTGTTGCTGAGCATTTATAGTTGCTTTTTGAAGTGCTGTCCTTGCCAGTTGGGACTTTAAAGGGAAATGAATATATACAATCATGATACCTAATCTACTAGCTACAACTTCAGAATTTCCTATGATTCATTATTTTTGTGAGTTGAGATCCTTGATTCACACATTCCATATTAACACTCAATTCAAAGCATCTGGACCCTCTGCAAGTAGAAGTTTTAATTTATATATTTTCTTATTTCTGTCTCTTGCCTTTCTCATTGAGATACCTTATTTGAGTTTAACTGGCACCCTGGTCTTACTTAGCTTTTCCTAGCTAAGCAAATATTATCTTCCCCCAAAAACTACATTTATTCAATCTTAACCCTTATATCCTTCTAGTGAAATTTTCTAAAGATAGAAGTTTCCTGCTTATAAATTCCTGATTGTTTAAAAACAAACCTTTCAAAGAAAACACACATCTGAAAAAAGAAACCTTTCTTGGTTTAGTATAAATATATTTTTACTTCATACAGCCCTTTTTATTATCCCATTTTGGTTTTTTTTTTTTTTTTGCAGCATTTAGTATTATCTGAAACAATAGATGTGAGTTCCAGGAGCTGAGACATTATATACTTTGTTTGTTACTGTATGTCCAATCCATAGAATTGTAGAACCTCAATATATATTAATAGACCCTCAGTACTTTTATGGCACTGAAATTGAACTGAGGTAAAATAAGCATGTGCTCTAGCACTGAACTAACTACACACCCAGTCCTGGCCCTTATTTATATAAAAATAATCGAAGAAATGATTAAATGGAATCTCTGTTACTTCCAAAGAGGCTTTTCAATCACCCATTGGATAAAAGATTTTTGTCTTTAGCATCTTTGTAAATGAAGGCATATTTTTTTTTCTTAGATGCTATGCATCAAATAGTGGCAGAATACTGTCTTGACAGTGGTAGGCATCAAAGTTTACAGGCAAAGAAATCCTTATTAGTACTCTCCTTGTTTGTGCACCTGTCTAGTCTCAAGTGGTCCACCTGGATTGATGAGAGCCTGTCAGCGAGAGGATGGACAGTTTTGTTTTTTATTTACTATAGCTATGAGTATGGACTTAAAAGTGTGTAGAGGCCGGGCATGGTGGCGCACGCTTGTAATCCCTATGCTTGGGAGGCGGAGACAGGAGGATCGCGCTGGTTCGGAGCCAGCCTCGCTGGTTTAAGAGACCTTGTTTCCAAATAAAAAATATAAAATAGGTCTGGAAGTGTAGCCCGGAGATAGAAGGGCTTCCAGGAACCCCAGTACCGCCAAAAAAAAAAAGTGTATAGTATAGATATTTATAGTATAGAACTTTTGATATAACCTTGATTCCCCTTGGTGAAAAAAAGAGAGGTGTTAGAAAAAGTTTCCCATACTTTGAAGAGGTTTTTATTGATGGTTGGTTGTGTTAAAAAAAAAAATACCGTGCTATATTGAGTCTACGAAACTCAATAAAACAAGGTTCCTACCTTCTCAAGGCACACAGTTCACATTGATCTTTATGGCAGCTATACTAGTTTGCAGTCCCATTAATTGTGTAATAGGGTTTCCTGTTTCCCCATATCCTTACTAGCATTTATTATTATTTGTGTTCTCTTTTTTTTTGCAGTACTGGGGATGGAACCTAGGGGCATTCTATCTCCGAGTGACACCCTCAGCCCTGTTTTTATTCTTTATTTTGAAACAGGGTCTTACTGAGTTGCAAAGGGCCTCACTAAGTAGCTGAGGCTGTCCACGAACCATGATCCTCCTGTCTCAGCCTCCCAAATGCTGGGATTACAAGTGTGTGTCGCCATGCCTGGCTATTATTTGTGTTCTTGACTGCCATTCTATCTGGAGTGAGATGGAATCTCAGTGTAGATTTTCAATTCCCTCACTTCTAATGATGTTGAACATTTTTTATATATTGGTCATTTGTATTCTTTTGAGAAGTGTCTTTTCAGTTCATTGGCCCATTTTTGATTGAGTTGTTTTCTTAAAGCTCTTTTTTTGTACTGGGGATTGAACCCAGAAACACTCTACCTCCAAGCTACACCACCAACCCTATTTTATTTTTTATTTAAACAGTATCTCACTAGGTTGCTGAGGGTCTAAGTCGCTGAGGCTAGCTTTGAACCTATGATCCTTTCTCAGCCAAATTATGTCATTTGCAGGAAAATAGGTGGAATTTGAGAATATTATGCTGAGATTAGTCAGTCTACAAAAGTGAATAATTATGTTTTCTCATGTGGAAGCTACAGAGATATTGGGTAACAAAAGGGACTTCAGATAAAGGAAGAGATGCCAATGGAGTGATGCAGGGGTTTAGGGGAAGGAGAAGGGGGGATAGAGATGTAATAAAGATAACAGTTTAAATAATGCTGTGTACATATATGAAATGAACGATACCAATCTCTATGACATTATGAGAAAGGGGAGGGAGTGGTGTGGGATGTGGAGGGAAACACACCAAGTATTGTGTGCATGTATATATCTATTACTCTGTACCTCATTGTGATATACAATTGCAATGTACTGATAATAGTATATTAATTAAAAGCACATTTCCATAAGAGATGGCTAGACACATCAACAAAAACTACCACATGACTTTACCAAGACATCTCCCTTCATTCTTGTCAGATCTGAAGAAATCAGTCTACCTGCTATAGGTTTATAAACTTAGATTTGTGCAAATGAGTAGGCTTTTATATTTTTTATTTTAAATCTAGTTTCAGTAACTGCCTACCAGTTGTTTTTTTCTTTTTTTAGAGAACTTTAGATGAGAAAAAGCTATTTTTAGTAGTTCATTGTGATTCCTCTATAGTTAGTGAGAAAAATTAATCCCTTGAGAAAGATAAGCGCATCCAGATGTTTCCTGGAAAGTGTAAGTAGACTTCAATGTAAATTTATAGATAGAATATCTTCATTTATATTTGTTTGTAGTTAAAACTCAAGTAGATAAAATAGCTTTTTCTTAGCCATTTTTGTGCATTGAGTCTTAGAGAAAGATTCCCACTGAGAATCTTAAATCCTTTTGTTATAGGGAGAAAAGTCTATCTAAACTGAAGATCTATAAGAACAACAGTGCTTGAATGTTCTTGATACCCTTGTAGTTGTCAGAAAGCAACAGCAAGGCTGTATTTTACCGTATGCCTAATAACCTTGTGTGATATGTGGTTCTATTGTAATGTAGCAGGAGAGAAGTTAAACCAGAATTCTTATAATATTAAACTTGTGAATTAAAATAGAATCATGAATGCAGGAAAGAACCATCTTAGAACAGTTAACTAATGAGAAAGGGATATATCTCTCTCCATTTACAACATTTCTTTAAGTAGGGATTTATCTAAAACATAGAGCAAAGGACTTTCTTTCATCAGTATAATTATGATGCCCCTGCAAATAGGAATTATCAGGAATTAGACAATATGTGTCTAAGGACTTCTGCCTTTAAAACTTCTGTTAGTTTAGAATTTCCATCTCCACTTTCCTTCCTTTGCCACTGTAGCTCTCCTCCCCCTGCAGCTGCAGTCTGTCATGCTTATCCATTTCCTGTATTTTAAAGCAGACCCATATTAGGAGCAGTGCCTGCAGTGATCTAACTTCATTTGATTTTTATTCTTTTCTTTTCATTTTGTAGACTGGAGGCAAACATAGCCAGCTTTTTATTTTTTAGTTTGTTGGCTTGTCAGAACAAGAATTCCAATTCTTAGGAATTATAGTTAAAGAAAGGGGCATACTCATTTTATCACATTTATTCTTTCAGGATGATCCATTGGTGCTGAATGAAATCAGAGAAGACCTTCGAGTAGAATGTTCAAAGTTTGGACAAATCAAAAAGCTCCTTCTCTTTGATGTAAGTTCATAGCTTAACCAAGTGAATCCTAAAGCATTCTTCTAATTTAATAAGTGATTATTGAACATTGCTATTCTCCTGAATGTTAGATTGGTATTTTATGTAGTATGTCTGCCATCTAGTAGTAGTCATCATCTATCAGCAGTAATTTGATAAACATAGTTTACAGCTCAAGGCTTGGATAGATTTGGATCCCTGCTCATTTCCTCTCATCATCCCTTTGGACTGTGTGAGAATCTGAAAGAAAGTGTAAGAATATATATGAGACTTTATGGTTCCCTATTGGGGAATTATTATACATATTTGGAACATTCAAGGACACCATGTACTTTTAGTATGCTACAAGCTACTAGTTATCTCATTTAGCCCTCACAACCCGTTAGAGATAGGTAGGTATGATTCTACCCATTTTACAGATGAGGAAACTGAAACTTAAAGATGAAGCACCTCATCCAAGTTTCATTTCCATGGACAGAGCCATAATTTAATCCCAGGAAAAATCTTACTTCAGAGTTCACTCTTAACAATTATACTGTCTTGCCTCTCATTAGTGTTGTCAGCAGAAATGTTTCCAAGGACATTGTACTTGGTTCTTGCTAGAGAAGGTGAAAGTAAAGAAGCAGCTGACCACATGTCACTGGTTGGGAAAAAAGGGAAGAAATACATCACAAAGTCTTTTACCTCAAAGTATCAGAGAGAACTAACTTCTTAACTGCTTTTCCAAATGTGTGTTTTATTTTAATATTAACCATTCATTCCCTTTTGTTTTTCTAGAGGCACCCTGATGGTGTGGCCTCTGTGTCCTTTAGGGAACCAGAAGAAGCTGATTATTGTATTCAGACCCTTGATGGAAGGTGGTTTGGTGGCCGTCAAATCACTGCGGAAGTGTGGGATGGGACTACAGATTATCAGGTAAATTTTGAAGCTGCTCAAGAGCATACAGACTGTTTCATTACCAACAAATGTTCAAGTTAGCAGTCCTTCAGGATGAAGTTTTGGGTTTGGTTTAATTGGTTAAGTGTAACCATACTTATAACTACTGCTCTGTATTCAAAGGATGCAGGAAAGAAAAATATTTCAGCTTTTTGGTGTGTAAGTGTGAAATTTTGAGGCTTGCCCAGAATAGTGAAAAGTAAAGAATGTATTAGACCAAAATTTTTCTCCACCTTTCTATGTTATAGTGTACAGACAGAGCTCAAATATCTTTTTAAGAGGAGGCTTTTTCTGCAGTATGGTGGTGTTTATATGTATTTAAATGATCTTTTTCAAGATTGACTGCCTTTTAAGGAAATTGCTTAGATTGTCTAAGAAGAAAGCTGTCTTATGAAATCAGCATGCTTTCAGTAATAGAATTGCTTAAAGAAATTGTTGCTTCTTTTTTGTCTAACATATTTTAATGGCAGTTTCTATTTATCCACAGGTGGAGGAGACCACAAGAGAAAGGGAAGAAAGGCTTCGAGGGTGGGAGGCATTCCTCAATACTCCCGATACCAACAGAGGCCTTCAGAGTTCTAATTCTGCCTGTGCTCCAGAAAGAGCAGGGCCTTCTCGAGTAAGGCATTTTTCAGAGCACCCGAGCACATCCAAAATGAATGCTCAAGAAGCTGCAGCTGGAGTGGTATTTGAAGAACCCATCAACAAGAAGTTTGAAAAGACAGAGGATGAGGGAGAAGTTAAAGAAGATGCTTCTGGGAAAAATGCTAAAGAGAGCAGACCTGAAGAAGGTATCCAAGATGGCTACCCTGAAAATGAATCTGAAGGGAATTACCCTAAAAGAGTGTCAGAAGATAGCCACCCCAAGAGAGAGTGTGAAGAGAACTGCATTGAGAAAAAGCTTGAAGAGAATTGTCCTCCAAAGGAGTTGAAAGAGAATGGCCCCAAAAGAGAAGTCAAAAAGAACAGAATTCAAAGCAGTTATGAAGAGAATGGCCTTGCAAAGGAATCTGAAGATGTCTACCCTGACAAGGAGTCTGAAGGGGAGGACAGCCCCCAAAAGGAGTCAGAAGAGAATGACTCAGACAGAGAGTCTGATGAAGACTGCTCTGAAGAGGGTTCTGAGAAAGAAATGGAAGAAAATGGTCTGGAGAAAGATTTTGAGGAGGAAGGCTCTGACAAGGAGTTTCTAGAAAACATCCTTGACAGGGAGTTGGAAGAAAATGACACTGACAAATCAGAATTCAACGAAGGCTCTGAGAGAGAGTTAGACGAGGAAGGCTCTGATCGAGAGTTTGACAAGGATTCAGATGAGAAGGAGGAAGAGGAAGACATGTATGAGAAGGTGTTTGATGATGAATCTGATGAGAAAGATGAGGAAGAGGCAGATGAAAAAGGGTGTGAAGATGCTGATGAAAAAGAGGAAGATGATAATGAGGATGAGAAGCTATTTGAAGATTTGGACGAAAGGGAAGATGAAGATGCCAACGTCAAGGAAAATGAAGATGGAGATGAAAAGGTATTCGAAGACAGCAATTCCAATGAGAAGTTTTATGAGGAAGAGGGTTCCAATGAGAAGGTGTTTGATGATTCCAATGAGAGGGTTACTCTGGGAAATGTGAAGGAAGATGGGCCACCATCCACAGGCAGCAGCTTTGTCCTCAGTAGTGATGAGGAGGAGGAGGAGGAGGATAATGATGATGATGATGACGACGACGACGATGATGATATTTAATCCCTTAAACTTGCTTTATAGAATTCTCCCATTTCCATTTGCCTGTGCTTTGGGGTCCTAACTAGTAGTGTTACATAAACGTGTGTGGTAGGATGCCATCAGATTAATGCATTTAAGGTTTTTTTTTCATTGTTACCTGTACTTAATTGATTTTTAAGTACATGTCAATTGGCTGGTTAAAAATTCATAGTTATAATGCAAGTGAACTGGATACTTATCTTTTTTGTCAGATTTGTTAAATGCATGCAGAATAATATTTTTTAAAAGTATTCTGATTGAAGTTTGTGATACTCAGAAATAAAATAAGCTGATGATACTCAGAAACCAGAAATTATACCTGAGTTAAATTGCATTTTAAATTCCCGCTGTTGCTTTATTTATTCATATGAAATCCCTTAGGAGGCTTCTTGTTTTAGCTTGTATTAACCACTTAGTGTATCCACTTCTCCATTGTAAACCAAAACATGTTCCTAGAATCATAAAGGAAATAACACTTTGGAGTTTTCCCTTGCCCAATCCTTGCTAGTTACCCATTGTTTTCTACCTTTTTTCCACTAAAATTGGCTCTTAGATGTTCAAAAGTAAACATGTGGTCCATAGCTTCAGCCATTAAAAATACAAAGACCAGAATTATTCTGTGTACCATTTCTCAGCCTCTATGTATCCCTTTAGAAGTTGACTAAAGTAATGAAGTCACTTTCCAGAAAAAAAATCTATGCACCCAACTGCAAAACTTTACAGATTAGGGAGGTTCATAGATCCCCTTAAAGTTGAGACCCATCATATATATTTTAGTTTTTTTTTATTTTGTTTCATTATGTGAAGTTGTATAGATCCAATAAAATTGTGAGTCTCGACTGCTTTCCAAATTTAATATTGGTGTAGTAGCAGTAAAGTTATTCTTATAAACTAGAAGCATTGAAATAAACTGCATTGGTGCTCTTTTATTATAGTGTCTCCAAGTATAATCATTACCCTATTTAGACAAAGGATTCCTGTACTTCAAGCCCAAGTTTCTCAAAATTTTTATTAATGTCAGGGTTTCTTAAAACCTTCAGGATTTTCACTAGGGATGACTTAGTAAAAGTTAAAATTACATACAGAAACTTCTTTCAAAGCTGAGCCAGAATCATTTAAATACTGATTTATTGAAGATTTGAGTTTCTAAAAAAGGGAAAGGAGTGATTTATCTTCTGTAAATAGTGATTGAAACACAGCCTTGTAAAGTTCACAGTCATGAGAAGTGGGCCATTTCATTATATACATTGAAACTAATTTTGAATTTACAGACTCTGTTAAAAGAAGACCATATATCTAGTGTTTTGATTAATAATAACCATGGCTTACTAAAAGACTTGCCATTATTTTGGGGTGGAAAATGAAAAATATAGTAATATTTCACTGTTTAGGTGGCTGTGTCATCCAAAGTATTGCCAACTCTGGGTGTGTGTGTGTGTGTGTGTGTGTGTGTGTGTAAGTGGTAATTTAGTTGTGTGGTTGTGTCTCCATATTTCTGGCCTCTTACTTGGTTGATACTAAATACTCATGCATTTTCCCATATAAGCATGTTGGAAGTGAAAGTCACAAACAGCTGTAAAACGGTAAATGTGGTATGAGTAAGAATCAGCGACCACGAAGCACACTCACAAATAGCTACCTGTTTACTAAGTAATAGCTTTGTCCTACAGTTTATTAGGAGGCAATACAAAAGAGAAGAAAAATATGAGGGTGGACTCTAAGCACAGCAAAGCTCAACAGTTATCTGGAAGAATTTCTCAATTTAACACTCCTTCAAACTAGTTAATGTACATGAAATATACCAAAGTGGCTTCAGGCTTGTTTTTGAATGTCATGAGTGCCCCCTCAGCCCATGAGTACCTGGAATAAGAAACTTGGAACTTCATGTTAGTTTGGCAATATTAATGAAGTTGCTAACTGCTTTCTACAAGATAAACCTAATAAGAGCAAAATTTGAATAACTTAGATAAGTCTCTGTTGGCCTTCCCTTTCTTAAAGCGTTATAACGGCTCTTTCTGGAGCTTTGAGGAGCCAAATGCAGTCTATTTGGGAGCCGCTACCTCTTCCTGTTCAGAATGCAATCTGTTATCCCAATATAAATTATTTTATTATTTCTAAGGCTTGGTGAAAATGTAGGAATCAGCTAATCTGATTACACCATCCTCAATGATACAAACTACTTTTTAATGTAAGCCCCAAATTTCCCTGCAATACAGAGTATTTTTTAATTACTTTGAATAAAACCATGGCTTGCTAAACAATAGAATGTTTATGAATTTGCCTGTTGTAAATATTTTTCAATATGGATTTTTCCTATTATGGTATCAACTTCAGATACAAACTGTATGCCTTCCAGGGGAGGGAGAGACACTGGGGATTAGATTTAGGGACATTCTACCTCTGAGCTACAACCCTAGCTGCTATTTATTATTAATTTTGAAACAGTCTCCCTGGGTTGCTGAAGAGTCTCACTAAATTGCCCAGGCTGGTCTCAAACCTCTGGTCCTCCTGTCTCAACCTCCCAAGTACTGGGATTACAGGTGTGCATCACCATGCCTGGCTTGTATACATATTATTTTTTAAATCAGTCTGCTCAAGTGCTTTTTTCCCCCTTACCATACTTACTTATATGACCGGCTTTGTTTATATATCTTAGTAAAATACTTCCTGAATATAAGAAAAAATGATTCCTTTCTAAAATCACAAATTGATATGTAAATAAACTAAATCCTGGACATCATTTATCACAGGGAATGGCCACTTGAGAAAAGTGCTACATCATGGAAAGTTGATGTGTAGATGTTCACAGTCTTCCAGGTTGGCTTTATTTCTGTTTGAAACAAGATATTGAGCTTTGGTAGAGAGGGTGCATTGCCCTGGAATAGAAAGCTTTTGTTCATATTTGAGCCATGGTTAGAGCTTAGAGGCTATGATGTTAAGATGCTCTGGTCACCCCAGGCTAGATGAAGAAAGCTAGAATTGCAGTAGCAGCAAAAAGATGGCTTTTTCACTGCTAGGATACCACTGTTTGCACCACTTTTCAATGTTTCTAATGAGATCAAAATAATATTAGAAGAGCCAAAATCTAAGGGTAACGCATCTTTTGATTAGTTGCTTTCTAGATTTATCATGGAAATTAGACTTAAATAATAATGATAAACTGTAACATTTTAATGTAAAAATGTCCAGACTCAACTAAGTCTTACTTTCAAATTTGAAAATGTGATTATCTTCACTCCACTTCCACTCCTTCCTCCTCCCTCCCTTTCTTCCTTCCTTCCTTCCTTCCTTCCTTCCTTCCTAGGATTGAACTCAGGGGCACTCTACCATTAAGCTATGTCCCCAGTCCATTTTATTTTTTACTCTAAGAGTGTCACTAGGTTGCACAGGCTGACCTCAAACCTGTGATCCATCAGTGATATCGTTTCCTGGGAATATATGGATTTTATTGAAATACAAGTAATAATAGTCAGGCGTGGTGGCACATGCTTGTAATCCCCGTGCTTGGGAGGGAGAGATAGGAGGATCGTGCAGGTTTGAAGCCAACCTTGCTGGCTAAAGAGACCCGGTTTCCAAATAAAAAAATATGTATATAAAAATAGGTGTGGGAGTGTAGCCTGGAGGTAGACGGGTTTCCAGGAACCGCAGTACCACACACAGAAAAAGGAAATACAAGTAATAGTAAACTATTGGTTTACTGTATTTACAGTCATTATAACATGTTTTATGGTTTGGATATGGAATATTTCCCAGAAGCGCATGCATTTTTATGGCTTGGTCCTCAAGTGTTCAAAGGTGGGGTCTTCAAGAAAGTGATTGGGTCATGAGGGCTCTGACCTCATCAGTGGATTCATCCATTGATGGATTCATAATATGCTAGTATTATTGTAAAAATGGAATCTGTAGAAGGTGAGGCCTAGTTAAAAGAAGTGGGACACTAAGAGTTTGCCCTGGAAAGGGACATTTTGTCCCTGACCCCTTCCTCTGTCTCTCTCTGCTTCCCAGCCACCACAAAGTGAGTAGCTTTGCGCTATCACATGCTCCCCACCATAATCTACCTTATTATAGGTGCAGAAACAACAGAGGCAAATAACTATGGACTCAAACTGCTGAAATCATGAGCTAAAATAAACCTTTCCTCTTTTTAAGTTATATCAGGTGTTTGTCACAACCATGGAAATCTTGTATTGGGCTAATGTGTGCCTGATAATATGCTAAATAAGATGGGGCAGTGAGAAATAAAGGCAGGATTAGGTACAGTCCCCCCTTAAATGGCAGGTGTAATGTCTAGATGTAGACAAGCAACCAACAGGGGACAACAGTGTGGGAGGGGGACCTTCCCTTAATGCGGGTGTCACTGTCCAATGGACTAGAGCCTACATTAAACAAAAGGTGAAAGAGGGAGGAAGCCAAAGTTGGTGCAAACCCAATTCTTCTTGAGTGGGGGCATCTAAAGCTACTGCCACTGCCTATTGACACTAGACTCCCTTTATGCTTCCAAAATTAATTGTTACTAGGGATTCTTCAGGAAGCTTCCAAGTCTTCAGCCTTTGGCTGGGGCTGTGTCATCATTCCTTCTTGTTCTGAGGTTCCAGCTTATTGTACTAAACAGGTACTGATTCTTCCAGCTCTCCAGTGTGCAAAAGGCCATTATGGGACTTTCCACCTAACCATATAAGAAAATTTCAAATGTAATCATTTGCACACATCTTTTGGTTCTGTTCCCCTAGAGAAGCCTAATACAGCATTGATCCAGTAAAAACTACTTCTCGAACCTAAATCTGTGCCTGGCACAGGGCAAGGATTATCATTTAACAAACATCTGTTAAATTAATGAATTAATGCTTTAGATACACTTGGAACACATCCATTCATTCACTTGAAGTGATTCATTGATTTCACCATTGCCTCATCATCATATTTTTGTATGTGATACTTGAAATTGAACCCAGGGGCATCCTGCCTCTGAGCTACACCCTCAGCCCAATTTTTAAAAATTTTTTTTGAAATAAAGTCTCACTAAATTGTGGAGTATCTTGCTAAGTTTCTGAGGTTGAATGCAAACCTGCAATCTTCCTGTCTTAGCCTTCCAAATATTGAGATTACAGGTGTGCACCACCATACCCAGCTCCTCTTCATCGTTTTTTATTTTAGTATTGAAGTAAGTGATCATGTTCTTCCTCCAGTCTTCCCACCTCAGTCTTCCCAACTTTGATCAGCCCTGTTTCAAAAATAAACAATAAAAAATAGGGTTGAGGGTGTGGCTTGAAGGTAGAATGCCCCTGGGTTCCTGGGTCCAATTCTTTGAACTGCAAAAATAAGTTAAATTCTGATGGTAAGTGGTGGGAACAAATCAAGTCTGGGTATGTGCTAGGGACAACTTGGCCAGGAGATGCAATTCTTTATCTAGAGTGGTCAGGAATGGAGATAGCTGAAAAGGTAGCATTTAAGACAATGATCTAGGAAAAAGACTATCAGGTAAAGAGATGGGGTAAGATGGTTCCAGGCAGAGGAAACAGCAAGTGAAAAGAATCTGAGGTGCATCCAGGACTCCCCAAAGGCCAGTGTGGTTGGAATAGAGTGATTAGGGCAGGGGGTGGAAGATGAGGTTGGAGATGTCATGGGTAGCAGATGGGGAAGGAGACGGTTTTGTGAGTCCTGGAAGGAAAATACGTTTCATTTGGAGTGTAATGAAAAGAGACTAGAGTGTTTATTTTTAAACAAAACAATCATGCGATCTGATTTATGTTTTAAACAGATCTGTTTAATTATGGTGTGGAGAAATAACTTGAAGGAGATTAGAAAGGAGGCTGTTTCAGTACTCCAGGGAAGCAAAAGACAGTGGTTTGGATTACGGTAGTAGTTATATACAAGTAGTAGTGAGCAGAGATTGGATTAAGGACATATTTTTGGCAATGGATATAAGAGGCAGACGATAAGATGTTAAGAAGTTTGTATTTTAGATTTACAATAAGCACAGGTGTTTTCATTTTAATGGTGTTTCTGCAAAGCTTCACATAATGCAAAAATGTGAGCTAAAATAACAGGATTTACAGGAAACTCAGGACTAGGGCAAACCACTTGTAAACCCATGGAACTTTTTTGTTGTTGTTTCTTTTGGATTTGGGAAAGGGTACTAAGAATTAAACCCAGGGGCATTCTGCCTCCAAGCTATATGCCCAACCCTTTTTATTTTTTATTTTGAAACAGAGTCTCACTAAGTTGCTGAAGATCTAGCTAAGTTGCTGTGGGTGACCACAATCCTGCAATCCTCCTATCTAATCATGGAACTTTGTAACTAGAGCACTAAGAAAAAAGCCCACCAATTCCAATGATAATGATGGTGGAGTTAATCTTGATGGTATTTGCAGCCCATGACCCAGCCAGGTAATGCTTTGTTAATCCTTAAACCCTGGGTCAGCTTCCTCCTCCAAGATGTGAATCCTGGAGTACATTTACTTCGAATAGCGACCATTTTCATCAAAATTAACAAAGTGATCTGGAAATCATAGTTTTCATTTGTCATAAGATGCAAAATATCAATGTCATTTAACATTGATGCCTTTGAATTATCTTCATCTATACTCATATCTTTGTCAGATAGCTTAACATAGAAACCCACAGCAGATATTTAAACCACCAAATGAGCCACAAAGGAAGGTCTCTATAGATTTCTGCCTTTTTGCTAAATGTGTGTGTGTGTGTGTGTGTGTGTGTGCGTGTGTGTGTGTGTGTGTGTTTGTGTGTTACTGGGGATTGAACTCAAGGGCATTCTAACTCTGAGTCACATCCCCAGCCCTATTTTTTTTTTTTTTTGTGGTACTGAGGCTGGAACCAAGAAGCTTTTCTACATCTGGGCTATCCTCCCAAACTTATTTTATACTTTATTTGGAAACAGGTTCTCGCTAAGTTGCTGAGAGCCTCACTAAGTAGTTGTGTGATCCTCCTGTCCCAGCCTCCCAAGAGCTGGGATTACAAGTGTGTGCCACCACGCCCAGCTTCTATTTGTTATTTTTGAAGCAGGGTCTCCCTGAGTTGCTGAGACTGGCCTTGAACCTGTGATCCTCCTGTCTCTGCCTCCCAAGTACTGGAATTACAGGCGTGTACCAACATAGGTCTCTATCAATGGATGGATTGCAAAAATTATGGGAAATACACACAGTGGAATTCTACTCAGCTATAAAGAAGAATAAAATCATGTCATTTGCAAGAAGATGGAAAGATCTGGAGAACATTGTCAAGTGAGATTAGTCAAGCACAGAAAGAAAAGGGACATATGTTTTCTCTAATATGCCCAAACTAGGGAGTAGTGGGAATATTAGAGGGACTCCAGATAATGGAGGGGAAATCTCAGCAAAGCTAGAATGGAAAGATAGGAGAAGAAGCTGAGGTTGATTAATGGAGGAGCTACATCCAAATATATGTAAAAGTATGAATATAGCATGTTTAACCTGGACACTCATTGTTGGAGGGGAGGAAGGGAAATTGGGGCGGGGATGGCACCAAGCATAGTCTAAATGTATACCATTTTCAATATGTTCCACATATAAATAAAATAAAAATTGAGGTGGTGGCATATGCCTGTAATCCCAGTACTTGGTAGGCTGAGACAAGATGATTTCAGATTTGAGGCCAGCCTCATCAACTAAGCGAGATCCTTCATAACTTAGCAAGAACTTCAGCAACTTAGACCCTGTTTCCAAATAAAAAGGCCTAGAGGTGGAGACTAGTGGTAAAATGTCCCTGAGTTCAATCCTCAGTACCAAGAAAAAGTTTGGGGTTTCTAAAAGATATCCAATGGGAATGTAGAGTACACAATTAGATACATTAGTCTAAAGCTTAGGGGTGAGGTCAGAAATGGAGATATAGACTTGGTGATATCAACATTTGGATGGTATTTATATTATTCATATATGTGGAACATACTGAAAATGGTATACATTTAGACTGTGCTTGGTGCCCTCTCCCCCACCCGTTCTCCTTCTCCCTCCCAACAATGAGTGTCCAGGTTAAACATGCTATATTCATACTTTTACATATATTTGGATGTAGCTCCTCCATTAATCAACCTCAGCCTTCTTCCTCTCCTATCCTTCCATTCTAGCTTTGCTGAGATTCCCCCTTCATTATCTGGAGTCCCTCTTGTATTCCCACTACTCCCAAGTTTGGGCATATTAGAGAAAACATGTGTCCCTTCTCCTTCTGTGCTTGGCTAATCTCACTTAACAATGTTCTCCAGATCTTTCCATCTTCTTGCAAATGCTATGATTTTATTCTTACTTATAGCTGAGTAGAATTCCATTGTGTTTATTTTCCATTATTTTGCAATCCATTCATCTGTTGATGGAGATCTAGATTGGTTCCATATTTTGGCTATTACAAATTGTATATGGGATTAGGTAAAGGTCCAATTTTATTCTTTTCCATGTAATTATTATTTTTCAACAATATTTAGTTAAAAGATTATTATTTCCACCACCAAATGTTCGTGGAAACCTTGTCAAAAATAACTTGACAATATAGGGAAGAATTTAGCTCTAGGCTTGTATTTAACTCCAATGGTCTATATATCTGCCTTTAGAATAGTACTACACTGTTTCAATTATTGTAGCTGTATATGGTTTGAAATCAGAAAATATATATCTGCTAGCTTTGTTCTTTTTCAAGATCGTTGTGGGTATCTAGAATTCATATTCCATATTAGGATAGATTTTTTTTTCTGAAAAATAAATATATAAATATATGATAGTTTCACCTAAAAAAAACAGAAAAAATATGCTCTAGTAAGAAAGAAAGCAAAAAGAAATATTGAAATGCTATCTTTAAATCATCAAACGCTTGGTATCAGACAAATGAAACTGTTATGTGAGATTATCATTCTTAATTTTGGATAAATTGCTATAATACTAGATGTCAACCACTAAGCCAAGCATGGGAAGGAGGGATGGGGAGAGAATGGGGTGGGGATCGGGTGGGGGCTGACTGGGCGATGTGTGCATGTATGTCTACAAAAGTTTGTATCCCACTATGATGTATGAATACAGTGCACCAATAAAATAAAATTAAAAAAAAACAAATTGTGCTGCTATGAACATGGGTATGCATGTTACTGCAGTTATCTGATTTCAACCCCTTTGGAAAGATACCCATGAGTGGTATAGCCAGATCATATGGTGGATCTGTTCTTAGTTTTCTAAGGAATCTCGACACTGATCTCCATAGTGGCTGAACTACTCTGCACTCCCACCAACAGCATAAATGAGTTCCTCTTTCCCCACATCCTTGCCAGCATTTGTTGTTGTTTGATTTCTTTATGCTTGCTGTTCTTATTGAGGTTAGAAAGAATCTGAGTATAGTTTTGATTTGCATCTTCCTAATGGCTAATGCTGTTGAACATTTTTCATGTATCTATTGACTATTTGTGCTCTTTTTGTGTGAACTGTCTACTCAGTTCAGTGGCTAATTTCTTGATTGGGTTATTTGTTTTGCTAGTGTGGAGTCTTTTGAGCTCTTTGTGTATTCTAGATATTAGCCCTCTATCAGAGTGGTGGCTGGTAAATATCTTTTCCCATTGTGTAGGCTTTCTCTTTAGGTTCTTGATGGTTTCCTTTGATGAGAAGAAACATTTTAGTTTGATGCCATCCCACTTGTTAATTCTTTATTTAATTTCCTGAACTATGGAGACCTTGTTGAGAAAGTTACTGCCTGTGCCTATATGTTTGAGTGTTGAGCCTATGCCCTCGTCTAATAACATCACAGTCTCTGGTCTAATTTATAAGTCTTTGATCCATCTTGAGTTGATTCCTGTGCATGGTGAGAAGTAAAGATTCAGTTCCATCTTTCTACAAATGGATAGCCAGTTCTTCCAGCACCATTTGTTGAAAAGACTGTCTTTTCTCTAGCATATATAGATAGTATTTAAAACAAGGAAATGGATGGCCTATCCTCAGGAAAGAGTTTAGAGAAGAAGATAGGACCACAGGCATTTGAGCATTTGAAGGTGAGATGGAAGAGAAGGAGGATGAGAAAGACAAGGAGGAGGAGGTGGAAGAAAAGGAGGAGGGAAGTAGTCAGTGATATAAGAGAAAGAAAAGAAAATAATACGAGTTTGGGGAAATCCAGAGGATAAAATATTTCTAGGAGGGAGGGATGGTCAACTGTACCAAACATTGCTGGAAGTTGAAATGAATACAGAGCATTGGCTGCTGTTTTTGTCATGTTGAAAGCTTCTGGTGATGTTTAAAAAGAGCCATTTTGATAGAGTTATGGGAATTAAACCTAAACAGAGGGCATGAGAGAAGACTTGGAGGCAAGAATATGAAGACAGAAACTATAGGTGACTATTTTGAAGAATTTATTTGTGAAGGAGAAGAGATAATTTGGCAGATTCAGAAAGAAAATGTAAAACTGAAGGAAGATTAAAAAACCAAGTTGCCATTATTAAATCAGATTGTGTGATAAAGGTATCTTTCAGAAGAGAGAAATGGGTGTGCAGGAGAGAAAAGGATGGTTTCTGGCTTCAAGAAGAGAGATACAATCACGTTGCTTTGGCTGAGCAATTCATTTTATCAGTGCCACTTGTAGGGTTCCTAGCATCATTTAGCCTTGCATTTTGTCCAGTAGTTTCCACACTTGACTCCATCAAGTCATCACATGTTGTACTTTTGTCCAGTTGGGAGACTGGACTCACTTTTAACTATCTCCTTACACATTGCCTATTGAACAGCAGTGGAAACAGGGAACAGAAGAGAAGAACAGTAGCCTTCATCATCTCAGGTTGTGAATATGCCTCAGAGACTCCCAGAAATACTTTGGGGGAACAGAACAGACTCTGAAAGGATTTAGGGTCTGGCAAATATAGGTGGGATCTGGTGACATCTAGATACTGACATGACTTCACTGGTACCCAGAGATTAATGGGGGTCTGGTAGAGTGTCATTGGGTCAGTGCTTCTTAAACTTTAGCATGCAAACCCCCAAAGGCTAGTTAGACCATGGAGCCCATCCCAGAGATTGTGACTTAATAGGTCTGGGAGTAGCCTTGGACTCTATATTTCTCACGGTTGAGGGCATGCTAATAGGAGAGTTCTTGTTTATGAAGTGTGTATCAGGAACTTGCTGAAGTCCAGGGGGCTAGTTCAGAGTTTGGAAAAGCCTCTTATTAGATGCATCCTGTATTAGAGTATTTAACAGTGGTACCAAGATGCCTTTTGTCACCGTATCCTTATTATGGCCCCTAAGTCACTTGTGCACTTCCACTTCTTTTTGCAACCCAAAGTCCATGGTATGCTCCCTAGCATGCTCTCTCTGTACAAGAAAAGCTGAATTTAGATACATTGTTCATTAGTGGATTTAACAGAAGTACCAAGATGTATTTATTTATTTATTCATTTGTTCTGGGGATTGAACCAAGAGACATTCTATTATCTAAATCTCCAAAACCTTTAAATTTTGTTTCATTTTCTTTTTAAACAGGCTCATGCTAGGTTTCTGAGAATCTTAAAAAGTTGCTAAGGCTGGTCTTGAGCCTGAGATCCTCCTGTCTCAGCCTCTCAAGTACTAGGATTACAGATGTGTACTACCACACTGGCTCCAGGATGTCCCTAAGCTATCTGATGGTCCCTTTTATCACCTCCCCATACTTATTTTCAAGGAAAACTCCATGCTAGGTTTCTTAACATGCTTTCAGTGCACAGGCAGATCTGTATTTAGAAAGCTGTTCTTACCAGCTATAGCCAGAGGTGAACATTACAGTAAGACAGTGTGCAGAGTTGGAGGCTGTCCCAGTCACTTTCTGCTTCATTCCTCACTCTAGCTCCTGGCCCCTGCCAACTCTGAGCTTTCTCTTGGGATGTATTTAAGAGATTAATGATCATTTCTCCACTATCCTTCTCCTACTATAAAGATAGTAGGGTGTGGGTTCCACATTGTAATTTCCAGAAAAGTCTTACTGTTTCTTGGAGGTCTAGTGTGCAGATTCTATAGCCAGACTTCTTGGTTTGGATAAGCTACTTAACCCCTTTGTGGCTATGTTTACTCAACTTTTAGAAATTGGGCAGTAATAATACCTGCTTTGTAGGATCATTTTTAATGGTTTCATACGTGCAAACTGTTTAACAAAGTAACTGACCCACTATATTTTTCTGTTCTGATGGTGATAATTTTTGTGCCTTCCTAGCACTCTCTGGAATATTTCACCTTATTTTATTTCTTTTATATTTTACTGGGATTCTAGAAGGATAAGATTAAAAGTGTCGATTGTCACCTTGAACTGGAAGTGAGAGCTTGCATTTGAAAGTACAATAAAAAAAATTTCTAAGTTGTCAATTTTGTACCATCAGTCCTCACCTTCTCTTGATTTACTTAGAAGAGTATAGCTGTATGAAATCTGAGAGATCATTTAATAGAGCACTCTCACTTAAAAATGGGCAAGGAAATGAGAAATCATGTTCCCATGATTGCAATTTTTTTTCCAGTACTGGGGATGGAAACCAGGGGTCTGGGCTACACCACCAGACCTATTTTATATTTTATTTGGAAATAGGGTCTCACTAAGTTGCTGAGAACCTCACTAAGTGTCTGAGGCTGGCTTTGAACCTGCGTGATGTTCCTCTCTCAGCCTTCCATGTACTGGGATTACAAGCATGCACAATCACACTCAGCTGATTGAAGATCTTTTTAAAGAACTATCCTAGAATAGAATCAGAGTCTGTTTCTTATTCAATTCCACAACCACTAAAAATAAGTAAATTACTAATATCTGTCACATATAGCAAGTTCTTAAACTTCATTGTGTCTCTCCCAATCCCATAAAAGGATTGTAATTTGGAAGCTAGACTCAGAAACTTAGTGAGACCCTTAGCAACTTAGCAAGATCCTGTTTAAAAATAAAAAAATAAAAAATAAAAGGGCTAGGACTGGGACACTGGTGTAGCTCAGCTGTAGAATTTCAATTCCCTGTACTTAAAATATAAAAGCCATGATGATGGTCCTGGAGAGTATTGATGTGGACTTGGACTAAAGTGCACTTAAGGGAGGTAGTGAGAAATAACTGATTAGAGAGTATGTGGAAAGTATTGCTTACAGGACTTGTGGATGAGTTCCTCCAACCACCACAGGGCATCTCTCACTCATGTAGAGAAAGAGACAAAGGACCTAGAATGGCAGATAAGGTATAGGGTATGATATGGTCCTTTCTTCTTCTCCCCTACTTTATCCTCTGTAGACACATAGGCTTCCTGGCTCTTATGTGAACAGACTAACCATGATATCAACTTTTCTTCACCTTCTTAAAGGATCCTTTCTCTTTTAGGATCCCTTTCTTTTTTTTTTAATTTTTAGTGGTGCATTGTAGTCATACATCTTAATGGGATGCAAGATGTTGGAGACATACATGCACACATCACCCAATTAGCCCTTACAACCACATTCCCTCTCTCTCCCTCCTTCTCATGTTTGGCTTGGTGATTGATATTGATATATTTGTTAAAGTACATCATGTGCATTACAGAATTTTTTCTCTTTCCCCCTTCCATACCCTCAGGTCACCTTACTTGTTCATCTATAGAATCTCCTTCTTCATCTAGAGTTCCTCCAGGATCCTTTCTTGGCCACTTTCAAAAATTAGCACTATACCCCAGCACTCCCAATTCCCCTTCCCTGCTTAATATCTGTTCATAATACTTTTCACTGTCTGAAATTATAGATATAATGTAGATATGCTTATGTACATACATACAAACATATAACTTATGTGTATTTATTTTATGTAGGAAAGCATTTGGCTTATTTCATTCACTAGAAAACAGAACTTCCAGAATATTGCCCAAGCCATAGTAGGTGTTTAAGAAATATCTATTGAATTAATGTTGACATAGATAAAAGGAGATACAAATAATGACTCTGGGGTTTGATGCCTGAATGATGGTTCCACTCAGTAATATTGAGGGTTTTCCAAACTAAGGATTGAGAACCCCTGTCCCAAACCTCCTGCTGGGGTTCCTGAATTGCTTTCATTGTTGAAGGTTCATAGAAATCTTCACTTCCTCTGTGGCCCATGGAAGCCTGTAGCAGGTCCAGAATCCCAGAGGTCTGGGTTTGCTATTCTTTCCATGGGGTTGGGGGGAGAAGGAGAAACTGGAGATAGCCCAAACTGACTCAGATGAACTGTGACATCAGTTTGATCTAAACCTCAGGACCAATGTTTTAGATGTTATTGACCTTGTATATGGGTTCAAGCAAACAATTGTCCTTCAGTTCAAAAGATTTTTTAATGAAAAAAGAAACAAAGCGTTTTAATGCAAAAAAGGAAGAATTTTTAGAAATAGAGCTACTCATTTTCCTCATTCCTGCAGGTGCCCAACCAGGTTGACTTGTTGGAGAGCATTTTCTGCATTCTTAATAGATAGCTAGCAGGAAACACCTCCTACAGCCCCAGTTAGAGGGGTAGAAAGTAGCAAAGGGAAGGTAGACAGTTCCAGCTCCTGCTTCCAGAAGCAGTGAGCTGCTCTGTAACAGGCCAGGCACCTCTGCCATCAAAACGCACTTTTTTCCAGCCATAGAATCTTGCTCTGTCTCAGATCCAGAATCAAGGTAAGAAAAGCTAATGACTTTTTCTGGTCAGGGGAGAGGGATGGAAATTAAACTGGGAAGGAATTGGAGGAAATCAAATGCTTTGCTCAATGAGATGCAATCAGGTCCCTTTGGGGCTTTAGTTCCAAGTGATTGTCATGACAACCAACCCCTCCAACCCCCTACTCCGCCCCCGGAGTGCTAGGTGCCAATTTTCTGAAGTGTGACAATAGTATTCATGCAGTAATGCTGAGGCCACACTGCTGATTTTAGATTGTTTGTTCCAAGATATTTTTTCAGAAGTCTAGAAAGTATTTTGTGGTCCCTTGGAGTACCTGGTATCTCTGTATTTTGAGTCTGACATCCCAATAGATGAGGCTTTCAAGCATTCCTTTCTTGTAACCCAGACCCACTGCACTGATTTCCATGCAGATAAAGACTCTACACAGTAGGTTCATTTATGAAGCTGTTCACATTTTCCAAAAGCTGTGATGAGATGTGTTTCTTTACAGAATTAATTCAAATACTGTTTCCTGAGCTCATTTCTTTTTTTAAAAACTATTTCTTTCTCTGAGACAGGATTTAGCTATGTCTCTCAAGGTAGCCTCAAACTTTTGGGGACTCAAACAATCCTCCCCAAGTGTCTTCCTGAGTAGCCAGGACTAAGGTGCATGCCACAGCACCTGGCCTAATTCTCAGAACTTTCATATCCTTCTGATACAGTTTCTCTCTGCTGGGGTCCCAGTGCAGCCCATGGAACTGCTTATGATTTGGATCTATGTAAGGGACCTGTGACTTTCTTTCTGAATGCATGATTACCATTGGTTTGGAGGGGAACAGAGAGGCAGAGATAATACTGGTGGTTCATTCAGGATCCCCAGTTGCCCCTAGTCCAAACTCTCCAAGGTGATGGGATCGAAACATTACTTGTGAGTTTATCTCTAACCTTTCTTGGCTGTGGCCATTTGGCCTGCAGTCTCTGTGAACTTTATCTAACAAGACTAGAAATATGCTACTGGCCCTGATATTCCAAGAATCTGGCCACCTCCTTCCACATGGCTTCAGGGACAGTTAACAAAGATAGATTGCAAGCTGTGTCAAGCCCAAGCCCAGAGCAGTGGCCACTGGCAGTTCTGAACATAGGAGTTAGTGAGTACCAACTGGCCTGTATCAGCCTCAGGCGGAGGCTTCAAGGGAAAGCAAGCCATGGGGAATGGACAGAGATTGTGTCTGCCTTCCCTGAAGGAGATCATATGGCCTACTTAGTATCCTGGATCATGGCCCCCTAGGGAATGGAGGCTGATCCTATCCCCACATTTGTTGGATGGAAAGAATTCATCCCAGAAGTGGAGGAACTATCATACTCAAGTAGGCAGAAAGGAATGATGAGAAGCAGACAGATAGCGTAGACAGAGAAACCTGAGTTAAAATCCCAACTCTCTCACTATCTAGCTGTGCATCATGGACAATTTTTCCATTTTCTCTAAGCTTTGTTTCACTTATCTGTGAAATAGGGAGAACGATGCCTATTTTAAGGACTATAGAGATTGGAGAAGATATATGTATACCTTCTGGCACAGTATAGGTATTCTAGAAAAGCTAGCTTTAAAAATACTGTTGTCTTCACATGAAAAATTACCTTGTAATCTATGACATTTTTGCTTTTTTTCTATGATCCCAAGTATCTAAATTTGTCTTGGGCGTTTTATTGAGAATAATTTACCTACAGTGAAATGCACAGATCTTAGGTGTACAATTTAAGGAGGATTTTTTTTTGTACTGGGGATTGAACTCAGGGGCATTCTACCTCTGAGCTACACCCCCAGCCCAATTTTTTATTCCTTTTTATTTGAAACAGGGACTCACTAAGTTGCAGAAGGCCTTACATATAGCTGAGGCTGGCTGCAAACTTGCAATCCTCCTGTCTCAGCCTCCCAAATTCTGGGATTACAAGTGTGCGCCATCACGCTCAGCTTTGAGGAGATTTTTAAATTTTTTATTGGTGCATTAGCATACATCTTAATAGGGTACAAGATGATAAAGGCACACATGTACACATCACTTATTTAACCCTTCCTCATTTCTGATCCCATTCCCTCCCCTGTCCTTCCTTCTCAATTTTGACTTACTGATCGACTTTGACATGTTTGTGAATGTATGTCATGCATATTAGGGAATTTCCCTCTTCCTCCGTCCATTTCCCTCAGTTAGGTTGCCTTATTTGCCCATCTATGGTTTCTTCTTCTTCAACTAGAATTCCTCCTATGATCCTTTTTCTCCCTAGCTTCCACATATTAGAGGGAAGGGCTTTTTTTTTTCAGTGCTGGGGATGGAACTCAGGGGCATTCTACCTTCGAGCTACACCCCCAGCCCTATTGTTTATTCTTTATTTTGAAACAGGGTCTCACTGAGATGAAAAGGGCCTCACTAAGTAGCAGCTAAGGCTATCTATAAACTGCTATCCTCCTGTCTCAGCCTCCCAAATGCTGAGATTACGAGCATGCACCACCACTTCAAGCTTTAGAGAGAAGTTTTGACAAATGCATACATCCACATAAAAACCATCACTGGTCTCAGCACCCAGAGAATTTCAATCACATATGGGGGTTCCTAATGCCCCTTCTGGTCAGTCTCCACTCCACAGGCAACCACTGTTGTAATTTCTATTGCCATGGTTTATTTATTCTTGTTCCATGTAAGAGGAATCATACACTCTGTGGCCTTTTTGCTTGGCTTCTTTCACGTGACATAAGGTTTTGGAAATTCATCTATGCTGTTGTGTGGTTTGGTAGCTTGTTCTTTTTTATTTCTGAACAACATTGTATTGTATGAATATGTCACAGTTACTTCAGTTATTGTCATGGTATTAAACATTTGAATAGTTTTCTTTCTTTTTCTATAATGAATAAAGCTGCTATGAACATTCATGTCAAGTCTTTACATGGACACAGTGCTTGTTTCTCTTGGCTATGCATTCCTAAAAGTAAGATTGCTGGGTTGTACATTAAGAATATGTTAAACTTTACAAGAAATTATTAGTTTTTCAAAGTGACTGTTCACATGTTTTTTGTTTTGTTTTGTTTTGTTTTTTGTGGGTCTGGGGATGGAACCCAGGGACATTTGACCTCTGAGCTACACCCCCTCCCCTATTTTTATTCTCTATTTTGAAACAGGCTCTCACTAAGTTGTGGAAGGCCTCACTTAAGTAGCTGAGGCTGTCCGCGAACCACAATCCACTGGTCTCAGCCTCCCAAATGCTGGGATTACAGGCGTGTGATACCACGCCTGGATTTCACATGTCTTTTTAAATAAAGGTGAAGTTTATCTGGGCAGGGTGGCACATGCTTGTAAATTACACGCTTGGGAGGCAGAGACAGGAGGATCGCACAGTTTCGAAGCCAGCCTCGCTGGCTTAAGAGACCCTGTTTCCAAATAAAATATAAAATAGGTCTGGGAGTGTAGCCCGGAGGTAGAATAGTTCCTCCCCAGTACCACAAAAAATAAAATAAAATAAAATAAAATAAAATAAAATGGTGCAATTTATTCATGGCTTAGGTAGTGCCTGGTTATGCTTAGCATGACTGTTCTCCAGGGGAAAGTAATGAAGATATTCAGTCAAAGCCTCCTCTAGACAACATAATCCAATTGGAATGGGATAGAATGACTCTAAAACAAGAACATTTTAGAAAGGGTCCCCTGCTCACTGCCAGATTCCTTCCTAATATCCCCATCATAACCTGTTGATGCTTCTTCTAGTAGAATCATAAAAGATTAGGCTTGCAGGATGTACTTATTCCAAACCCTTCCTTTTACCCAATATGAAACCCAGAGAGGCTATATACTTCTCCTAAAGTTACACAGCAGAAGTAAACCCCAGGCCGCTGACTCCTAACCTGGTCTGATTTCTTGTACCGTGCTTTCTCTACATAAAAGGGCAGTCATTCCAGCATTATTTACTATCATCTACTTTTTGCTAGGTACTGGGGATAAAGAAATGCATAAGAAAGACTCCCTGATCACAATAATCTCACATATTAAAGAGACAAGATATTCAACCCTAATCGTTTTCTTTATATTCACAAGAATGAATAGACTAAACACATCTTTTGCCATAGTAAGAGGCAAGTCAGATTGGGTAGGCAAAGTAAAGCATATAGGCAGTCTACCTCCCTAGTTAAAAAAAAGAAGGCCCCAGCATAGCGTGTTTCAAGTGTGCACTGTGTGCTAGGTTCTGGCCTAGATGCAAAAGTGCTTTGATGTGCACATTGTGACGCAGTTCTCTTGAGCAATAGATACTCCTGAAGTAGGAGGAGGATGTGGCCTTTGGAGAAGGATGACCCCTTGTCCCCATGAACTCACAAGGTAGGATACACAGATGCCACAGATGCAATCCAACTTGAACTCACAAGGTAGGATACACAGATGCCACAGATGCAATCCAACTTGAAGGCAATTCAGCAAACAGCTACTGAGCATCTAATCTATTGCAACCACCGCTATAGATATGGAGGTTAGGATGGTAAATGGAATAGACAACCTTCCAATCTTTTAGAAGCTTTCCAGTAATGCAGCTACAATATAATACCATAGAATTATTTTATTATGTTTTGTTTTGAGATCTGTATTTGGTCCATAACACATCTGTCTGGAGGCTCTAGAGCTGATATTGTTTGTAATTTTTACACTCTCAATATTGGCTAGTTTCTTTTCTGTCTCTCTTGATCTCACTTGGTCTCTCGCTCTCTCTCTCTCTCTCTCTCTCTCTCTCTCTCACACACACACACACACACACACACACACACACTGAATTGTACTGGGGTGTTCTACCTCTGAGCTACAACCCCAGTCTAATTTTTTTAAACAGTGTATCGCTAAGTTGCTGAGGGTCTTTCTAAATTTGCTGAGGCTGATTTCAAACCTGAAACCCTCCCAAGTATTGTACGTCCCATAGTATTAGATAGTTTACAAGACAGAATAGGGATAGGTGGAAAATACCATCTTACATAGATTAAGATATCAGGGGAGTAGGAGAATTTGATTTTTTAACCTCTTGCATGGACGTGGTCACATGGAAAGCAATGCTTAATACACAAGCTGAACTCTTTAAGCACCCTTTGACTTGCTTATCTCATTCTCCAGGAGATCCAACCCTGACAGATAGTCTGGGCTGACTCTGGATTATTTATTTGGGAAGAAGGTATTTTTCCAGAAGGAAAGTTCCTCTGCTAGTTAGTCTCAATATCTTTTCAACCCCTCTCCAACCTGCCCATTGCCTGTCTATGTTGCCTGGTGATTCTTCTCCTTTATAAGAGAAGGTAATTTTCAGCACTTTAGAGAGCTTGCCCATGTTGTTCTTTGAACACTGATTAGTCTGAGCTCCCCAACTGGTGGGCAACCAAGCTCAGCACTGGAACTTAAAGTCTCTCATGGGAGCCTGTACTTGGGAGGAGCAAACTGCTTACACTTGGAATTGCTGCTGTCCCAAATGCCAAACCCCTCAGGAAAACAGTGCCAGTGACATTTTTGCATTTGGCTTGTAGCTATCACCTGTGTGCCTTGTTCATAATGGAAGAAGAAATGAAGAAGACTGCCGTCCACCTGCTCAAAGGGAGGCAGAGGCCTATCAAGACTGAATGTAATTCCCAGTGTGTCATCTTCACCTATTTTCAAGGGGACACAAGCAGTGTGGTGGATGAGCACTTCTCCAGAGCACTGAGCAATATCAAAAAGCCCCAAAGACTGAGCCCCTCGAGTCAGAGTGAAAATGTGATCCTCAGGAATGGTGAGCATATTGGGGGTGGGCGCTGAAAGACCCAGTCAAGACTTTAGCTAAGTCATCAGTTCTTTGACCTACTTGATGCACTCAGATGTGTGTATATTTTATAATGGCATGTCTCATTGCCTGGGGAAGGGGCCACACCCTTTTCTGAAAGCTTAATAATGTAAACTGGGCACTGTTTAATAGAGTTTCTTTGCCTATTTCATTATTCTTTTCCATTGTACTAAATGCTGAGTTCCCTGTTCAGTATACAATAAGAGCTCCACAACTGCACACTGGTATCAATAAGACTTATTATTGCTGTTGACCTGAGGGCAGGAACACCAAAGGATCCATGATAAGATAAAATGAGTATTGGGTTGATGCTTAGCAGCCTCCTTTCAGCCAATAGTGACTGCTATGGTGAGTAAGGGAGGGACCATAGAGAGACAGAGGAAATGTCTTGCCACATCCTTCTCCCACCCCCCACAGGGTCAGGGGTGTATATTGCTCAAGAGAGCTGTGTCACAGCAGGGTGTGGTGGTACATACCTGTAATCTCAGGGTTTGGGAGGCTGTGAGGGAGGATCACAGTTTGGAGGTCAGCTCCAGTAACTTAAATAGACCCTCGGCAACTTATTTAATTTTATTTTGTGGTATTGGGATTGAACATAGGGACATTCTACTTCTGAGCTACACCCAAGCCCTATTTTTTATTCTTTATTTTGAAACAAGTTCTCACTAAGT
The DNA here is from genome assembly GCF_963383645.1 of Muscardinus avellanarius. Taxonomy (NCBI): domain Eukaryota; kingdom Metazoa; phylum Chordata; class Mammalia; order Rodentia; family Gliridae; genus Muscardinus; species Muscardinus avellanarius. The sequence goes on along the minus strand of NC_137792.1, from coordinate 70,526,890 downwards.
TGAGGAGGGCCTCACTAAGTAGCTGAGGCTGGCCTTGAACCTATGATCCTCCTGTCTCAGCCTCCTAAATGCTGGGATTGCAAGCGTAGGCTACCATGCCTGGCTGACCCTCGGCTATTGGGGGTGTATTTTGGAGATAGTTTGTCTTTGGGTTCAATTGCCAGTACAGAGAGAGAGAGAGAGAGAGAGAGAGAGAGAGATATCAAGTGAAATAATCATTTTATCAAGTAAAATGAAAAAAGAATGGATGGATGGACAACAGGGAGGTGATGCCCTAGGGTGTGCTGAATTATCAGAGCAAGAGGAGAGTGTGATAGAGAGATATCAAGTACTGGCAGGGGCACAGTGTGATTTTCATGGACTCTAAGCACTTATTTTCATGAATCACATTCTATATTAAAATATAAAATTAATTTTTATACTCTCAGTGTAAAGATAAGTATTAAACCAGTTTGGATTTAATTTTTATATAAGTAGTATCATTATCATGCTCATCTTTTTCTCCTGATTTTAAAACAAGTCACAACATTTTTGTTTTCCCCTAGAAGTGTTCATGGGCTCTAGGCTCTGTGCCTAATGAAGTCACCTCAGCTAGCTGGATGCAATTCAAATGGCCCCCCCTTACTTTCTGAAATTTGCACTTTCTGAGTGCAAATTGACTCAGGTTTGTTTAATTCAAAGAGCTCTTTATTGCTGTTCCCCAGTCCACAGGTTGCAGGCTTCCACTGTGTCCATTGGAGGACTCATGGGCTTTCAAGAGAGACATTTGTACAAAGTGAACATATGGGTCCTCTACCAAGGAGGCAAAGAGATCCCCTGCTTTATATCCCATTGCACTGGCTTTTTTCTTTGGCTCTGGACAGGATGGTGGTGTGTATCTAATGGAATCATCATAGCAGAATTTACTTCTGTCCTAGAAATTATCTTTCCAGTCAAATGACATTATTTTCTTGGAGAATCTTGTTGGGTAAGTAATCGTGGAAGTACATGTGCTAGCAATAGACACTAAAGGAAATTATATTGGATTTGTTGTTGTTTTGGTACTAGGGATTAAACTCAGGGGCATTCTACTTGAGAGATACACTCCCAGCCCTTTTTATAGTTTTGTTTTGAAACAAGGTCTCACTAGGTTGCTAAGTCTCACTAAGTTGTTGAGGCAGTCCTCGAACCTGTGATCTTTCTGTCTCAGCCTCCCAAGTTCTAAAATTACAGGCTCTTACCACCATTTCTGGCTTTGGATATTCTTGTTAAAATGAAAAAGAGGGGTATGACTGGAGAACTGGAGGTCATGTCCTAGAGTGTGTTGAATTATCAGAGCAAGAGCAGGAAGAACTGATCTCGAGTTGGTTGGGGGTGTGGTAAAAATTAGGAAACCTTACAATGTCTGTCTCACTCTCATCCTATTTTCTTTTTCTTCTTAACATTTGCCATACCAAAACACAATTTATATGTGTATGTTTCCTTCTTGACTTTCTCCCCTTAGACTGAATTCCATCTAGGAATCTGTTAACTGCTTTCCAAGTATCTAGTATAATGCCTGACTTGTGGAAAGAATGCAATAAATATTGCTGGAATGAAAGAAACTGTGATTTGGATCACAGGTGTTGATATTCCAGATGTGGTGTATAGTCTGTTTTCTGTTGCCAATAACACAATGCCATGGACTGGTGAAGTTAGAAATAAAAGAGGTTTGTTTTGGCACATGGTTCTGGCCAAAGGTTGAGGACCCACATCTGCTGATGGCATCATTGCTGTCAGAGCCTGAAGTACCTGGCAAGAGACTTCAAGCATATGTATATGTTCTCTGGTCTCTCTTCCTCCACTCATGATGCTACTGATAATTTAATCATGGGACCCCACCCTGATAACCTAATTGAATCCCCAATCATCTCTAAAAACCCTCCCCTCTAAACATGATAGTTGGATTGATTTCACCCCTAAAATATCTCACAGTGGAGATTCAACTCCAATATAAATTTCAGAGGAGATACATCAAATTCAAAACATAAAACCAGGTGTCATGGTGCACGCTTGTAATCCCAGCATTTGGGAGACTGAGAAAGAAGGATCATGGTTCTTGGACAGCCCCAGATACTTAGTGAGGCACTTTGCAACTCAGTGAGACCCAGTTTCAAAATAAAGATTAAAAGGAGGGCTGAGTTGTGTGGCTTGGAGGTAGAATGCTTGGAGGTAGCTTTCCATGTCCAGTACTGTTTAAAAAAAATCCCAAACATAGCATGGAGTCACCATGGAGAGGGTGGTATAGTGTGGTTGGTGCATAACTTTTGACCCAGGCAGCCTCATGCCAAGTCACCTCCAATGCTTCTTCACAGTATGATCTCAGGTTATATCTCTTCATCTGCCTTTGCCTTGGTTTCCTCACTGCTAATTATTTTCATACTGGGGATTGAACCCAGGGATATTTTACCTCCACACTACACTCTTCAGCCCTTATTTTGAAACATGCTCTTGGTAAGTTGCTAATGGCCTTGCTAAGTTTTTGAAGCCAGTCTTGATTCTGCAATCCTCCTGTCTCAGCCTCCCAAGTGCTGGGATTACCAGAATCCACCACCACATCCAGTGCACTGCTAAAACTGAATACTATTTAATTATAGGTGTTCCTTTTAAGGATTCAGTGAGATAATACATGTCATGTGGCACATAGTAAATGCTGTGGAAGTGTTGGTTACTTTTGTAAGGGTGGTGCCAGACTGATGTGTTTGGTGGTGGTGATACTGGGAATTGAACCCAAAGGCATTCTACCTCCAGTTACAACCCCAGTCCTGTTTTATTTTATTTTTATTTTTAAATAAGGTCTCACTAAGTTGCAGAGAGCCTTGCTAAGTTGCTGATGATGGTTGTAAACTTGTGATCTTTTTGTCTCAGTCTCCCCAAACATGTGTTTTTGAATGACTCAGATGACTGCCACAACCTGCTTCCAAGTTTTCTGAACATCCTACTGTGTGGCTTCTTTAGTATTTTTGAAGGGAACATAAGAAGTTTATTTAGGGAAATGGAGGTATATTTTAAGAGAAGACCATGATAAAAGGTTATGTTCCAGAGAAAGAGTCTGGAAAGGTCTATTTCTGGAAATGAAAAATGGTTGGCTTTTGTAATATTTTTATGTCTTCTGACTTTACTTTCTGTAAAGTTTCTGCCTGCCGAGGAAGCTTAAGTATGACCCTATTTCTTGGCCAAGCTGGCTTTTCCGGTCTAAACAGAAGAATAAATTTTTTCTCCACTTATCTTCTTAGTTGTTGAATTTTCCCTGTGTGAATCTCACAGACCCTATGACTGGGAAGATGTTGCCTCACTTACAGAGCCCATGTGGGCTAGAGAAATATTTGTTTGGTGATTGAGAAACTGAATAAAAGACTGTCTCCCTCAAGGCCTCTTTTATCACAGCCAGGAGTCAAGTTCCTCATAAGCTCTAGTTGCCTAAGGTGAGGGCCTCATGAAAAGAGTCCAGTCCTGCCCAGATTCTTATTGGAAGTGTTATATGATAAACATACAGCTTCAAAGATGGTGGGGCTTCTATAAAGTGGCCATTCATTCCTGACTGTTAGTTAGTATCCTTTTAATCCCTCTAGACCAGCCAGAAGCCTCCCAGCCTCAGCTAAGCCAGGCTCAGGAAAACAGACCCCCATTCACAGGTTCCCATGAAAGATTTGTCCATATTCTAGGAGCACTCGGTCAAGGCAAATATGCAAAGACCAAACACAGAAACCTGTGTAACTAGGAAATGCCATCGAATTTCCTGGCTTCTTTTTACAAATCAAAGTTATATTTTTATTTACTTATGTATCATTGCACTGGCTGTACTTCAGGAAAGAAAACATGGGTTGAAGGTATCTTTGAGTTATCTTCCCTTCCAAAGGAGATTGGTGATCTTTTCAAATAACCAGGCAGTGATTTCTATGGGGACACAGTCCTAGTATACCTCTGAGTTAAGATTCTTCCTGGCTTACCCTCAACTCCAGTGTGTGTGTGTGTGTGTGTGTGTGTGTGTGTGTGTGTGTGTAGGGGGATACTGGAGGTTAAAACAAGAGGCATCCTGCCTCTGAGCTATACCCAGAGCCCTGTTTTATTTTTTTATTTTCACACAGTGTCTCACTAGATTGCTGAGAGTATCTAAAAGTGAATGACACTTGTCTCAAGTCTGTGATTCTCCTGTTCCAGCTTCCCAAGTACTGGGATTACAGGTGTGGGCCACCATGCCTGGTTCAGCGCCAGTCTTGATCATGGCCTCAAGCTGGGGAACATGGTCAAGTGTTGTTGAAAGAAGAAGAAGGTGTGTATACCTGGATACTCAGAGATATTACATAGCCAGTCTCAAAGGGTGGGAAAGAAATGTTGTGTTTCTCTTTTGGTGTGAATGCCCATGTAAGCTATAGTCATGGTATGTGCTTATGACCCTTGTGAATACTGACAACCTTGTGCCTCCTACATGTATAGAGCTCCAGCTAGTTGCCAGACACCACATCAAAATTACTGCATTTACTTTAGTTCACAAAACCAACCATTATTTATAAAGTCCCAGGACAAACAGACCAACCAAATCTATGGTGTTAGCAGACAGGATGAAGGTAACATTTGTAGAGGTTAGAGATAAGAAGAGTACTCAAAGGTGGGGCCTTTTAAGGAGAGCAGTCATATTCTTTTAGTCTGCATGCTCATTACCCAGTCCTCGAAAACTCCCCTATCTGCAAGCTTGTATTTGTGCATTTTTCTGCCAATTGGTTGTACTTCATAAAACTGCTTTGTAATGAGTATGTTTGTTTTCATTTAGCATAGGAGGAAAATTGCAGCCCAGTGAGGGTAAGTGCTTAGATGTGGGTCAAAAAGCCAATGAGAAATAGAGTTTGAAACTCAGGTCTGTCAGACTCCAGAGCCAGCTTAAGGATTACTATCCATAAGACTAGAGCCAGTAAGTTTATTTATTTATTTATTTATTTATTTGTGTGGGGTTGAAATCAAAGATATTCATTCTACCTCTGAACTATACCCCCAGCCCTATTTTAGTTTTTAAATTTTTAAACAGGGCCTCACTAAGTTTCTGAAGCTGTCCTAGAACCTATGATCCTCCTGTCTCAGTCTTCAAAGCACTAGAATTACAAGCATGTACCACAATCCTTGAGACCCTCAGTGACTTAGCAAGACCCTGTTTCAAAATAAACAATAAGATAGGGCTGGGGGTATAGCTCAGACGTAAAATGCTCCTTGGTTAAAGCCCTAGTAAAACACACACACACACACACACACACACACACACACGCACGCACGCACGCACGCACGCACGCACACGAAAGTTAAACTGGGTTTATAAACTGAAATGGCTGATAGTGATGACAGCAAGTTCTACCATTTATTGGGTGCCTATAGTATCCAAGACACTATGCTAAGCCCTTTGTATGGATTCTCCAATCTCACAACAGTCCTAAGAAACTCAGGATGTGAGAGGTCCTAATCAGGGTCACACAGCTAGGAAGTGAAAAATCTAGGACTAGACCTTGAGACTGTCTTCCAAGTCTATATTTTGAACCACTTTGCACACTGCTCTCAACAATTTGGAGAGAAGTGGTTTGGAGAGAAGATGTGTGTATGTGTGTACATTTGTAACTATGTATATATGTGTGCTTGTGTATAATCATGTGTGTGCATATATGTGTGCCTGCGCATGTATGTGTGTGTATTCATTGGAATAATATTTAGTTAGGATCTACTGATATTTAACTGTGTGAATTCCTGAAGATCTGATGGTGAACAAAAAATAAATACTCTCAGCCCTTTCAGTGTTTGCCAGATAGTGGGAAGGATCAAGAGTGAATGAATGGAGAAATGATAGGATCACTGCTCTGAAGGAAATAAACAGGATGTAGTCACTAAAAGTGACACAAGCCAGGCGTGGTGGTGCATGCTTGTAATCCCAGCATTCGGGAGGCTGAGAGAGGAGGATCACAGCTCGCAGCCAGCCTCAGCTACTTAGTGAGATCCTTTGCAACTTAGTGAGACCCTGTCTTAAAATAAAGAATATAAAATAGGGCAGGGGTAGGTCAGAGGTCAAATGTTCCTGGATTCCATCCCCAGACCCACAAAAAAGTGACACAATAACACACTTTAGACTGGAAATTCAGAGCATGTCTTTCGGTGACAGTGACATTTGAGTTCCTGTGTACAGAAACTAGTCTATAGTAGGAAGTCAGGGCCATCAGAGTAGATGGATGGTACTTTAGGATGGATATAAACTCTTCACTGCTAGCAATGCTTTGTAGAATGTTCTGCTGCTACCAAAAGTGTATGTAGTGGGGAATAAGTGGAGTCTCTAGGTGTTCTCAAAAGGTAGGGGGAATGTCCTATCAGTTTCACCTAAAGGGTCAAAATGGGAAATGGAGATTATCACTCTGAACAGGGCTGGTTTTTGGAACCCTAGAGAAATGAATGAACTAAGAGAAGAATCTTAATGCCCAGGGCTGAAGTATATGTAGTACAAGTCACCTGTATCTCCAGCCAAGAGAAAAATCCCAGCACACCCAAGTGTCCTTGAATTAAAATGTTCCTCACATGCTCTATAATTATTCATAAAATTTGAGGTTTGAAAGGCAGTAAAGTCACCCCCTCTCTGGGGGCATCTCTCATCTCTAAAGGTATTTAGGAGGAGTACTTTGGTAAGAATATCCCCAGAACTACTTCTAGTAGCCGCAGCAGCCTCAAGTCAGTGCAAGCTGTGTCTGAAGGTGCCTTTGTCCATCTGCAGAGTAGCTGTGCATGTGTGCTGGGGCAGTGGGCCCTAGATGTCTGAGAAAGTGTGGCTCACCCAAATGCAGTGTCTCCACTCCATGGGTTACCAACAACCAAGCCTAACCTGAAAAAGTGGGATTCCTACAGCCATCGCTGGGAACTCAGGGTTGAGACACCTCACACATCCCACAGGCTTCCATCCAAATACTCAGGGACCACATAGGACATTAACATACCACCCACTGCCCTTAACATTTCTGTCAGAAATGGCCTTGCTTTCCACATTTGCAGCATTCAGCAAGCACCTACGTCATATGAATGAGATTGTCAGGCCAGACCAGATGGAAACTGCCAAGTTGTCAAAGGCTCTGCTTTGTTTCCAATTTGTACTTAGGACATGCAGTACCCTCGTTCAATATAAAACATGGGCAGTGATTATACGAAAGCAGCTTAATTACTCTGTGTCACACAGTGCCCTGAATTATTACTGGCCAGAGGATATCAATTTTCAAAAATAACATTCATCCCTAGGAACACAACCTAATGTGTTCCCTTGCCTTTGGTCTCATTAGAAGAGAACTGCTATTGTCTGTTGTTTATCATAGGTGATGTTGAACAGAATGCCTATGCCATGTGAGTTCAGACTTTTTTTTTGTTTTTATCGTCTGTGTCACATGGGAAGCTGTGGTGGTGGGTGGGGGAGTTCTCCAGTAAAACAATGCCAGCCTCTCTGATGCTTTTTGTTTTCAACTTCTTTTTGTAAAAAAAATAATTTTATTAGTGCATTGCAGTTATATATTATAGTGAAGTTCAATGTGATATAAAGCTATTAGTGTATTTTCCTCCACTTCCCACCCTGCTCCTCCCTCCTCCTTCCTCCCTCCCCTTGTGTTAGTGAGATTGGTAGCAATACCTTCACATATTGTCATAGTACTATTTGAACTGTTTGTTTCTTCATCCTTTTTTTTTTTTACCTCCATCACTTCCTCCCCTAGCCACCTTCATCTACTCTAGGACTCTCTCTGAATTATTTAAAGTCCCTTGTGTGGTATAAACTCATAATAGAATTCTACTTAATCATAAAGAAGAACAAAGTTATGTCATTTTTCAGGAAAACAGATGACACTGGAGAATATTTTGCTATGTGAGTTAGTCTTGGAAAGTGAAGGGTAGCTCTTTTTCTCACATGCGGAAACTAGAGAGAACATAGCAAACATCAGATATTTTTGTTGTATACAAAATTCAAACAAACTGAGCATTTTGGAGAACTGGAAGAGGTGCTCAAGGAAGGCAAGGGAACCAGTGTCTCAGATAGGCTCCCTTGACAGCCAATATTTCTTTGTCTCCATAGCCACATTCCCTCTTCCATTATATCAGATAGATGAGAAGCTCCCAGGCCTTATGAACTAACTATCTGGCAGAGGGTTTCCCCTCCTGCCCTCTTTCCTAAATGAGCATTGAGAATGAAGAAAGCATGCAACTGTGTTGTGAGCTAATCCAGATGTTCTATTTAGCTGCCATCATAGACACAATTATAATAGTGTCTATGGGACCAAGAAATTCTCCATTTCTACTATTCAGTGCACATGAACTTGGCAAGAAGAAATTGAATCACCTCCTGGTCCTAACCATTTTGCTTCTGCAGGATGCGATCGAAGAAACTCCTTCTCTACCCATCAGGATCATTGCTTCAGCTTGGTTTCCTTCTGGCCAGCCTGATTTGATACCTTGATTCAGTCTCTTAGCAACCCCACACTTCAGATTGGGGTTTTAATCTCTAAACTTGCATGAATGACCGACACAGCAAACATTACGCCCTTTATAAAATTCCATGGAGTCCTCCTATTTGGTGTACTTAAAACATTAGCTATAAAATAGAGCTAAACAATAGCAGTAACCAAACAGAAATCAAACACATTTATTTATTTATTTATTTATTTACTTATTTATTTATGGTGGTACTGGGGGTGGAACCCAGGGGCTTTTCTACCTCTGGGTTATAATCCCAGACCTACTTTATATTTTATTTGGAAACAGGGTCTCACTAAGTTGCTGAGAGCCTCACTCAGTAGCTGAGGCTGACTTCAAACTTGTGCGATCGTCCTGTTTCAGCCTCCCAAGCATGGAGATTACAAGTGTGCACCACCACGCCCAGCTCAAACACTTACTTTTAGAGAAGATTCCCTCAGAAGCTAATTTCACAGGGAAGGGGCAATATATACACACAGACACAGATGTTCACTGCAATGTTATTTATGTAACTGAAAAAATGGAAACCATTGAACCACCCACAAATATGACATTTGTTCATCTATTATTATCTTATGATGGAATAGTGTCCGATCATCTAAAAAATTGGTGTTTGGTTCTGTTCTGCTATTAGAAGGATATTCATAATGTATTTCTTATGGTGTTTAAAATTGAACCCAGAATATTCTACCTCTGAGCTATACTTTGAGCCCTATTTTTATTCTTTATTTTGAAACAGGGTCTTGCTAGGTTGCTGATAGTCTCACTACATTGCTGAGGCTGGCCTGGAAACTTCTATCCTCCTGTCTCAGCCTCCCAAGTAATGAGATGACAGGTGTGCCCCACCACACCTGGCTGTGAGTAGCAAAATCAGCTTGGATAACAATATATACACTAACAGAACAAATCCTAGAAATAAGTCAAACAAAAAAAGGACAATGACTGTTTCTGGATACTGTGATTAGAGTATATGTGTTTTTAACCTTTTCTTTATTTTCTTAAAGTTAAAAAACAAGTACGCATTAACCAGAAAAAATAAGCTACTTCTATTTAAAATATAATACCTAACTTGTCTCCTAAATTTTTCCTTTCCAGATAGTGACATGCCTCCAAATCAGTGGCGTTTCTCTTCTCCATGGACAAAGTCACGGCTAGAAGTGTCTCTTGCCAACAGTGCCAGCAGCAGCAGCTCAAGTGTATCTGGTCCCATGGCTCTAAATCAGTACCCACTATCCCTGCCTGAGACCTCTGCTCAGCCTGGGGAGCTATGGCATTTCTCCTCCCTAGCCAACCCCAGCTCCCCAGAGCCTGGCTACTCTCATGCCTTCTCTGATGTGCACCTGGCTCCAGAGTCCCGGTCCAATGGCAAATGTGAGCCCCTTCTAAGTCTCCTCCAGCAAGACAGATGCCTAAGTTGTCCTCAGGAATCTGCCATGAGGGAGGACTGCAGCCCTGTCCAGATACCCGGAAGCACAGGATTGCTCCTTGGCCTGCCTCCCAACTCAGCCCCCTGTAAGGAAATGCACGAGGATACCCTCTGATTTTTTGTGGTTGAGGGCGATTTGGCATGAGATGCAGTGCTAAGACTAATTACTCTCACTCTTGTCACAGGGCTACTGCAAAGGGATGGAAGTGTTTTGCGTAAATATACTATATATCTTCACTGGGCTTCATTGACATTCCATTCACAGTTTAATGACTAAAGGGTTATATAGATGGACTTGACTTGGCCAGATGAACTTGACTTGGCCTTACCCTAGAAAAATGATAGGCCACTGCCTGAAATTGTAGTTCAGAGCTACTAAATAATCTTTTTGCAAAATAGAGCTCCATGACATACCTGAAAGCTCAACCTCTATGCTCCAAACAGGTTGATGATTTGCAATAAAGCCAGGCTCCTGGACAAAAACAAGGGCAATCTATACCAACCATCTGCTCCATGTATTAAAATTCAAAGCAACTGGGGAGATGGCCCCACTGCTGCATGGAGATTGAACAGTGCCTGGTTGTCTGTGGCTTCCTCCTTCAGCTGCCCCTGCTCAGTTCCTCTTGAGTTACTGTTCTTCCCTTAAGTTTTGCTCAGTTTTTCATTCACTTGTTCACCCAACAAATATTTAAGTAGTGACTACAAGATGCAAAACACTCATCAGAAAACAAGTCTCCCTTATTTGTAAATGGATGAAGAAAAATTGGCCTGAATTATACTTTCACAAAAAAGCAATGAACTATGCTGAAAGATTTACCATTCATGTAAAATATTACATAATGATAAAATATTAAATGAAATATATAATATATTAGTATATGAAATATATACACATATGTCATGGTTTCATGAGAGCCAAATATGCATTCTTTAGCTCTCTGTACTATAGATGAATTTTTTGCAGCCCCATAGTAACACATATCTGTGGTTTGATGCCCAAAAGAAATTACTGGAAGTCATCTTTACTGATAACTAAGGATATGGTAACACAAAAGCACAGCCTGCCCAAGTGTATCACAGTCATTCATTTTAATGTTCAAACGAAATTTCCAATTAAAATCTCACTTCATTGTTTGCAAAGTTTGATTAGCAATGTGTGTAGAGTAAATCACAGAAAAATGTCATACTTGGGAAACCCATGACAATTCCTAGTCTGCAGCTTTTTCTAAAATCTTCCACTGGATTCAGAGGGAAAATTAGACCAAATGTGTTTGCATACGTGCTATGTGTACACACAGCAGAGCCCTATTGCAACAGTTGGTTAGAAAACACATAGTTAAAATCATCATCTTACAAACATAACAATTCTATACAGTTCAAATAAAATGCAAAAAATCATTAGTGAGCATCTACTATAAGTCAGACACATCATGGTGAATTAATAATGCAAACATCTTGTTCCTGAAACCTCTAGACCATATTCATGAACCAATATTCAGAATCAAAATCTCAGCTGCTCTGAACTTATCACACTTTCCTACTAATGGTGACATCAGCCATAGTCATTGGTACCTGATGCTCCAGGAAATATTGAGGAAGACAGTGGCCCTTAACCAGGGACTGTCTGGAAGATCGAAGAAAGTTCCAAGGGACTTTAATAATAGAAACTTCTCTGGTTTTTAAGGAGCTGGTAAGAGAAAATAAGCTAGGTGTCTATAAAATAGAAGAATGTTCCAAGGGACCTTAATAACAGAAACTTCTCTGGTTTTTAAGGAGCTAATAAGAGAAAATATGCTAGATGTCCTTAAGTTAGGGGGAGAGATATGGGTCTCTTGGGATGCTACTGGGTACTTCCTAGCCAGCTTTGGAGATTTCACTTCCAAATATGTTTTCTCCTTCTTTTCTAGGTAAGAAAATATATGTCTCACCTAGTCATGGACCTGCAAGTCTCAGTCTTGCAAATGAAAGTAGGTATATCTAGTCTGACCTTTGATAGTGTGGGTCTATGCCCTAAGAACAAAAGTGAAAGGCTTGTAGTGTAAAAATCATGATCTCCAGCAACTGACAGGAACCTTGTTTCCATTATTTAGTATTTTCTGATATAGAATTGATTTCATCGTTGTTTCAATGAGCCCATGTACTTCATTTGTTATAATTTTTTCACACTTTATCATTTTGCTAGAGAAGCAACCCTACTGAGTTCTCTCTATCTGAACCGGACTTAACTGAGGTAACCAGGGTGACTCAGAGTGATAAATCCATGAGGATTAGCTTGCTTTGTCCAAGATGTTCAGTTTTTAGCTTAGCACATTAGGCCACCTCAGGACTCTGTAATTAGGAAACATGTGGCTAAGGACCCTGGCCAGGACTCTGGGATCCATACTCAATTTGACAGTAGTGTCAGTAGGAGCTTCAAAATGGAGACAATTGCGATGGAATGGGAAAAGGATCTTCATGGCATAGGCTTAGGGTGTGAATCCCACCTTCATTCCTTACTAGCTTCAGGAACTTGGTTACATTTCTTAATGTCTGCATAAATTTATGAATTCATTTGTAAAATCAGTGTAAAAATCATGCCAACCTCATAGGATTCCTGTGGACATTAAGTGAAATAGTATGCACCAATGTTTAGAATAATGTCTGGCAGATAATAAGCCATCAAAATGTGTAAGTCTATTTTGGAGGGTATATTGTGTTCTCCAACTATCCTCCATGCTGTGTTTAAGAATGGAACAAAAGACTCAGGTGTGGTGGCACAGACCTGTAATCCTGGTAGTTGAGAGGCTGAGACAGGAGGATCGAAGGTTGGAAGTCAGCCTTGGCAACTTAGACAGACCTTGTTTCAAAAAAAATAAAATAAAATAGGGCTGGGGTACAGCTCAGATGTATAATGTCCCTGAGTTCAATCCCTAGTACCACCACCAAAAAAAAGAAAGAAAGAAAGAAAGAAAGAAAGAAAGAAAGAAAGATTTAAAAAGACCAAAGCGAATAACTGCCACCAGAGTGCCAGATCTCAAGCATTTTATAGCCCAGTATAAAGAGGAGGTGAGGGTGATATGCAGACCCCCACTATAATGCCAGTTCCACAGAGTCTTTGCCATATCCCCAACACCAGTCTCAGTGATTAACTGGTTACACCTAAGTGAGGAAATACATTTAGGACTGATGAGAAGCCCATGGCTGAGTCAAGCTTCACATAAGTGCCTGCTCAAGGGAATGAGCTCTGCTGTTCTTTTAATTCCTGAAATTCAGAAGTGCCATATATCCTAAGTTCTCACTAATAATTTCTACATCTTTTTTTGGTAGTACTGGGGTGGGACCCAGGGGCTTTCTACCTCCAGGCTATATTCCAAAACCTATTTTATATTTTATTTGGAAACAGGGTCTCACTAAGTTGCTGAGAGCCTAAGTAGCTGAGGCTGGCTTCAAACCTGTGCGATCCTCCTGTTTTAGCCTCCCAAGTACTGGGATTACAAGCATGTGCCATCATGCTTGGCTCTACATCTTTTTTATTGTAAGTGTTAGAATTGCTGATAACTCAACCTTCTAAATTGTTTGCAAACCCCAAACAATAGCTGTAACACTTTTGGGGTATTGGTTATGAGCCACATACCCCACACACCATTCTGCTTAGTCCTCATGAGATCATTGTTGCATGTATATGAGTATATTCTAGATACTTTAATCCATAGATATTCCACCAATCATGAATAAAATAATGAATAGCTCCATTTGATACATGAGAAAACTGAGTATCAAAGAAGTAAAAGGACTTGCCTTCAGAAAACACAGAGACTGGCTGATGTAATATTATGTTTTTCCTCTCAAAGTGTCATAAAACTCTCAAAAGCAATTTCAAGTTAAGTCATTTGTACAATAGTGAAAATTAGTGACTAGTGGGATTATCAATTGCACGTGAGTTTGCTATCCATCTGTGGCTATGGCACTTTTCTAGAATAAAGGAAGATGGATGCAGAAGGCTCAGAAAGCAAGAGAAAGAGCAAATAGCAATATTGCCTTAGGAAAGGAATAAGGGATGATCTTTCCTTGAAGAGAGCAGTTAAGGGAAAACAGGGAATGGGTATGAGCTGTGGCAACAGTCCCAAGTCTGTCATCCTACCATTGTGGCTCTGGGCAGAAGGAGGCTGCAAGGAATATGAAGGAAAAGAGAGGACTCACTGCAGCCCCGTTAAGCCAATGCTTTTAATCTTCACCCAAGTTTCCCAATCTAACCCAATGATAAGAAATACTGGGAAGCTTGTTAACTGCCTGGAAATTGTACTACTCAGCTGGGTAGATTTGGCATGAGACTCAGCAAACTCTTGATACGTTTTATTTCTTATGTGTTTTATATTTATTTCATTTTGAAGTGAATTGTGCAAACCTTTCAGTAGGAATTTCTGTAATTCTGAAAGATTTCCCATGTAAAGTTCCAGATAAATGTATGTTGAAGGACAGAAGGCAGAGTTCCCTCCTGCCATTTTCATATGGACTTAGTCCCCTTGTGCACACAGGAGGCAGGGACCATGTGGAGCAAAAGAACTATCAGAGCCAGAAGGCTGGTCAGAGAGACCTTGAAGAAAGACATTCTGGAGGTAAGTCCCACAAACACTGATGTCAAATTATTTAGTGCATGTGATTAAAATTGGTCTGTAGAAATAGACACCGTGCATTACTTCAACATATACACATAATAATTACTGATGATATTGCCATTTTCCAGACAGTACTATAAAATATTGGAGTTATAATAGTAAATACAACTGTCCTCATACAATTAATAGTCTAACTGATATGTGCCCTACCCCCCAAAATAAGAAAATAAAATATATGTAATTTATGATAAGTTCTGTGAAGGAAACACTGAAGATATGGAAATAGAAAAGATGGAAAACTTTAGATCAGGTGATCAAGGAAGGCCTTTCTGAGGAAGTGCCATATGAGCAAGGACTCTGATGAGGTGAGAGCTAGCACTGGAAGGAGACAGGCAGGAGATGGAGGAAGGTGGAGGAAGCTGCCCCTGCAACGGCCACATGTGTGCAAGGAATTGGAAGAGAGCCAAATCTGCATGGAGTACTGTAACAAATAAGAGTGTGTAGCACAAAGCCTCATGCATAATATTGGGGGTTTATATTTGATATCCTAGGTGACTCAGTGAGTGATGGAAAGATTTAAAGTGTGATCCAATTTGCATCTGATAAGATCCAAAACACTATCATGAGGGGACAACTTGGGGAAAGGGCATGAATAAAAACATACTAGTCAGGAAGCTAGGAGCATGTGAGCATGGTAGTCTGGGTTAGGCAGCAGCAGAAGAGTGAATAAAAGTAACTCTGTTTGAGATATGTTTGGGAGTTTCAGCTCTTAGCACTTGCTACTGGATTGAATGGGAGTGGCTAGAAAAAGAAGAATCCAAGTTAACTCTAGTTTCCTGCTTGAGGAACTAGGTGAAATGTGATACATGAATCAAAATGACGAAGACCATAAAAGAATCCAACTCTGTTTTGACCATGTTAAGGCTCAAGTGCCTATAAGGAATTAATTTCACATCGATACTAGTGGCTGTATTTATACTAACAACAATAATGCATAGTTAAAAGGAAATAGGTGTGATGGTGTACACTTGTAATTCTGGCAACTCTGGAGTTTGAGGCAGGAGGATTGAAAGTTTGAGGTCAATCTGGGCAACTTAAGGAGACCCTGTTTCAATTTTTAAATGAAAAGGAATAAAGATAGATCTCAGAGGTTAGAGCCCCTGAGTTCAATTCCTAGCATCAGAAAAAAAATGAAAAAATAAAGGAAAAGAAAAGCAGTAACTATCAACCAAACAAGTTCAATTTTAATACTCGTCAATACATGAGGAAATTAAGGTTTAGGCAGGTTAAGGAACTTGCCCAAGGGAATAAGTGCCACATTCACTTTTTTTTGAATCAAAGTCCTTGACCTTACCCACTAAACTGCAGCTTTACTGAAGTACTATTTGACTGTATCATATAGAGAGATGTTGCTTTCTTTAAAAATAATGCATATTTATTGAACATATGTGTCAGCATCTATTCTGGGAACTTTATGTGTTTGACTCAATCATCTCCTGAAACTTAAGAAGTGGTTATTATATATCTCCATTAACATGAGGAAAGTAGGGCTCAGATTGGCTAGGTAACTGGCCCAAGGTCACACAGTGAGGAAGTAGTGAGTCTAGGACTCAAATTTGAGCGTGTTTGATCCTAGAGCTTGTTCAATATCATGTTTATCCTGTTTTTCAGGAAGCCAGTCTCCAGAGAGAAGAAAAGATCTGTTCTTTTATTAACTTCGGATTAAAGAAGAAAAGTTTAAAAAAAAAAAAAACCTGCTTATGATTTACTACTGCAAACCCGGAGAGTTTAGAGACATCGCTGCCCTTTTCTGTTTCTGCTGCTAAAACCATTGAACCAGAAGCAATTTTATACTCTTCCTTAAATTGTGCACTTCTCTTCCTTGGCAACTAAGCCAAATGGGAATGTTTATCAAGCTTCTTAAGTGATTTCCCAGCATGTGAAATGGTTAAAAGAGCTGTTCATGGGTGGGGTTCATGAAAGCCTATCTGTTTACTTACTTCACTCCTTCACTATACTCACTGTCCCTGTGCTTAGAAATCGTAGCCCCGTCTCCCTCCCATCAATATCCTGTGAACAATACTGATCACATGGTATTTCATGGGGTTGTCCCACTTTTCCAACTGTATTGCTGCACCAAGAGCAGCCTGGAGCTTTCCTGTCTAAACTAACTTCACTCCTGCTTCTACCGAAAACAAAATGTAAGTTGAGTCAAACCCTACTGAGAATATTGGAATGTGGCTGTGGGCTAACTACATCTTCA
The DNA here is from genome assembly GCF_963383645.1 of Muscardinus avellanarius. NCBI lineage: Eukaryota > Metazoa > Chordata > Mammalia > Rodentia > Gliridae > Muscardinus > Muscardinus avellanarius. The sequence continues at coordinate 70,510,119 of NC_137792.1, read as the reverse complement.
AAGATTGGGAAGAAAGTCAAAGTTCTCAGATTAGACTTGATGAATGAAATATTTTCACTTGGAAAATTTGGTTCTTCTTCAAAAGTGATTGCAAATGAAATGGTTGAGAAATCTGAGAACTTAATTGGAAATGGAGCCAATGGCCTCATCCCAAATGGGGCCTGTTGTTGGAGCTGAATGTATTGTATCTGGAACATTTCTAAGATGCAGTTTCTTGAGTTTCTCCCTTTCCTTGCCCTGATGATGAGGACTCTGGTATTAGACATCCCATATGTGTGTTTGGGCTTTGGTAGAGCCCAGCAGCTTCCTGAAGTGATCTACCTACCTTCCATAGATATGGAACTTCCTCTTTAATTCAGTTACATGTTACCAACAAATGCTTTCTTTTCAGCTCTGAACTGTCATGGCAACACCCATGGATACCTGCAACACTATTACTGTAGTTAGACCAAACTATCTCTTTCATCTCCTCAATCTGATTGACAGTCTTGTATCTAGTGTGAGCTCAGTATATATATATATATATATATATATATATATATATACCTATACCTTGTGATAATCTTAGAAACCCCTTGTTGTCAATGTTTATCTTTTCATACCTTACTTGCTCTTGGCACAGAAAATGAATAATAATAAAGTAATACTTTGCTGGATGGTGCTGTCCTGGATTCTATGCCCACTCACACACACATTGGTCATCTCATTCAAACTTTCCAGTAATTATTAGATTGGCATTATCGTGTTCATGTAATATATGTCACAATGAAGGCTTAGAGAAGGTAGATGAAATCTTGTTCTGTTTTAGGTGATGGTTGGGGAAAATCAGGGTGCAAGCACTTGTTTGATGTATGATTATATAAGTATGTCTTTAGTTTGGCTCATTCTAGAAAAATTCATCTGTTTGGGAAGATGACATGTATATCAAAATTGAACTCTTCATATGAAATGAAGAGACAAGAAGCAATGATTCAAATAGAGCTGGTATCTAAGGCAGACTGGAGAATATGATAAAAATTAACCTTAAAATCCCTGGATTCTCTCTCTTGAATGAAGCTGAAAGTGATAATTGGTTTTCCTATTCAATAAAAAGAAAATACCCCTTGACACTACGAAGCCCCTATTCCTTTGACATACAAAGGTAAATCCTTGCCCAGATTGACTTTTACTTAACTTCAGATTTGGATTTCTGGCTTTCTATATGCACCCCAAGTTTTCTTTCCTATCTTATTTCTAGGGAGCAAACTTGAAAAGCATTTCTTTGTGCTTTGATATTTTATTCTTGCAATTAAAAATGCCCTCCTACTTCCACATTGAACCACCCTTTATATACAAAGGTGGAATATTTGGCCCCACCTAATTGGTGGGGTAGTTAGTTCGATATGGCTTCAACTATGCTGTAATCGATGCTAGGAGAGTGGAAGAAAAGGGACATTTTCCCCACAAGTTTGACCAAGGTCTTGAAACTAGAGAAAGTCAAGGTCCAAAAGGGCTAGAACTCATAAACTTCATTTACATCTTTCTCTATAGTTTTGGAAAATTAGCTAGATGTGGTGGTACATGCCCTGTATTTGAAAGGCTGAGATAGAAGAATTGCAGGTATGAAAATAGTGCCCTGTGATTTAGTGAGACCCTGCTTCAAAATAAAAAATAAAGTAGGGGTTAGAGGTGTAGTTCAGAGGTTCAATGCCCAGTACCACACACATTTTTTTGACAAATTGACAAATACCCTGATCAGAAGACTCACCTCCTAGTCTTGGCTTTCACTCCCCGACTTCCTGACCTTTACAATTTGGAAACACTGAAATTACTTCAAATGTTCTGAAGACTATCCCTTATTTAAAGGATGCCTGCCTCTGAAAAAGCAAAACAGGTGAAAATTCCTTTTGTTTTTTTGTAGCAGAAAATATCTTAAAACTTATACACAAGAATGGTGTTTCCAGTTACAAATGAAACTTGTACTTAAGCAATTTTCCTTTCTAAAAACCTTTATCATGAGTTGCACTCAAGATTAAATCACTATTCCACAAATATCTGCTAACTAAACTATAAGTCATTTTCTCCCATGTTAAAACAGTGACCTCTCCATATTTCTCCAGCTTAACATAATTAATTGATAAAACTTTTGTAAACTATTTGTATTTTCAAAATGTGAAGTTAATGTGCAATTTTTCATTTCAATTTCCTTAATGGATAAGATTTTAAAATAGAATGTTACTGTGAACTTTTTGTAGACAAGTGGTGATTAAAGGAATGAAGGGATAGATAGCATTTTATGAAGATTACCATTTTAATCACCGTTTATTTATAAATTTATAAATTCTCAAAAATAAATTTGGTTATATTCTTCCTTTTGATGGTTTTTCATGTTTAGAAGCAGGTTAGCCTATTTATTTTCAGCAGTTACTGTTATTTTTTTTTTTTTAGGAAAACAGCGACCCTCCACTAATCTCTCAAAACAGAAAGCCTTTCTTCAGGCTCCTGAAAACCTGGACTGAGTTAGGTCACTGGGTTCTGATCCTGGTGGCTTCTAGAAATCTGTGTCTTCTTGAACCAGTCACCTCCAGCTCCTCTGCAAATTCCAAAGTTCTTAGTTTATGTGTTAAATGAGATGAACCTTAAGGCTAGCTCCACCTTTGGAAGGCAATAGTTAAAAAACCTAGTCACAATTACTTTACCAGGTCTCAAATAAGAAGACAGAATGTGGATAACTGAAGAAAAGAAGACCTGTTGCAGCCAGGAACACCCTTCAATAATGAATTTTCTTTTTAATTAATTTTTATTGGTGCATTGTAGTCATACATCTCAATGGGATTAAAAAAAAAAAAACTTGTGGAGATATACATACACACATCACCCAATCAGCCCTTACCCAATCCCTAACCCCTTTCCTCCCCCTCTGTCCTACCCATGCTTGGCTTCCTAATTGACTTTGATATGTTTAAGTATATCATGTGCTTTAAAGAATTTCCCTCTTCCCCCCTTCCATCCACTCAGGTAGGTCACTGAAAGATCTGAGCCCCTGCCGGTGCAAGGGAGAGGGGCCGGAAGCCCGGAGGCAGGAAGGACCCGCCCCCTAAGAGTACTTCGCAGGAGAGTTCCGTTTTTTCCCATGGCTTGGGGTGGGGGGACGACTCCCCTCCTAAAAAGGAAGGATCCCTGTCCAGCGGAAGACACAGACGCTATGACTCTCACACAATCTCCCTCGCTCTCGGAGGGGCTCGGGATGGGCCCCTAGGAGGGGCTCGGGCCCCTTCCCTGGACCTGCTTTGCTCCATCCTCGCATTAATAAAGGCTTATGCCATCCATATTAGACCACCCCGTGTATCTGTGCGTGCTGAGGGACATGCCGTGCATATTTCTAATCTAACAGTCACCTTAATTGCTCCTCTATAGGGTCCCTTCTTCATCTAGAGTTCCTCCTGTTACCCATTTATCCCCAGTTTTCACACATTAGGAAAAACATCTGATTTCTTTGTGTGTGTGATATTTCACTGTAAATGCCATAATTTTTTTCTCCCTTATGGCTGGGCAAAATTCCATTGTTTACACATCCCATAGTTTTGAAATCCACTCATCCATTGAAGGACATCTTGGCAATGGTAAACTGTGCAGCTATGAACATGATTGCTCATGCACTAGTTTGGTATTTTGGTTTTAATCCTTTTTGGTAGAAACCCAGAGGTGGCATTGCTAGATCATATGGTAAATTTGTTTTCCTTCTGAGGATCTTACATACTGTTTTCCAAAGTGGTTGCACCAACTTGCAATCCCACCAACAATCTAGTAGAGCTTCTATTTCTCCACATCTGATCAATTACAGTTTCTTTCTTCCTTGGAAGTCCTTTTAATTTCCACACTTATTCCCACTTACTGAAATCCTGAAAGCCAGAAGGTGAGTAACTTTGACAAGATGATCCACTCAAAACCAATTTTTTAAAATAGAGGTCGCTTGGATCTGGGAATCTGCTGAGAGATGAGGTGAGGCAGCAGCAGCTTCTAGTGCTTTCTGGCCACATGGTTGCAGGAACTCGCTGGCCTTTTGCTGTAAAGCAGACCTCACTCCCAGGCCTGCTGTGCAGCTGTCTCCAGGTCTGGCCTCACTGGCTCCAGACCCGGCCTCGCGATGTGGCAGGCTCCAGTCCTTGTCACGGTGGGCAGGACATCTACAGAAGTGCCCATTTTATCTTCCATATTTTTTTAAATTAGGAGTAAACAGCACATGTCATTTGCAGAAGCTGGGAGCCCAATTCCCTAGCAGCAAAGGATTTTATCTCCCTCCTGAAAGCGGAGGCCCACAGCCTCACCATGGAGAGCAGGATCCACTGCTCCAAGTACACCCTGGCCCCAAGCAAAGTGCAGAGGAGCACAGCGGCCATGAGCGCTGAGGTCTCCCAAGATGCTCGGTGCAGTGAGCTGGCCCAGAAATATGGGCAGGTCTCCCTCCAACTCACCCCAGACAATTTTCTTACATAGTATGTTGTCCAGAATTCCTGAGCATGCATCAGAAGCAGTCTATTTTGGGGGAGATTTCTTCAAAAATTCAAGATGGATTGGATTGGATCTGTATACTCTCCTGAATACTGGCCACCACCGCTGCCACCATCTTGGTCTGTCTCCGCGTAACTTTTTCTTACATAGTATATTGTCCAGAGTTCCTGAGCATGTGGGGCAGGAGCAGTCTACTTTGGGGAGATTTCTTAAAAAATTCAAGGTGGATTTGGTTGGATCTGTATGCCTCTCCTGAACACTGGCTGCCACAGCTGCCACCTTCTTAGTCTCTCCTAGAGTATGTTGTTGTTAAGAATTCCTGTGCATGTGTGGCAGGAGCAGTCTACTTTCTGATCTCTTCTGGGATGTCCCTCCAAAAATCACTTTTCTTGCAGTAGCGGGTGCCAGGCTGCCGTCATGCCTCTAATTCTGCCTTCCTTTCTTTCTTTCTTTCTTTCTTTCTTCCTTCCTTCCTTCCTTCCTTCCTTCCTTCCTTCCTTCCTTTCTTTCTTTCTTTCTTTCTTTCTTTCTTTCTTTCTTTCGTGGTACTGAGGTTCCTGGAAGCTCTTTTACCTCCAGGCTACACTCCCAGACCTATTTTATATTTTTGAAATAGGGTCTCTTAAACCAGTGCGGCTGGCTTCGAACCTGCGCAATCCTCCTGTCTCTGCCTCCCAAGTGCGGGGATTACAAGTGTGCGCCACCATGCCCGGCTTAATTCTGCCATTTTTCACTCTCTCTCCTATATTTCAGATAAGAAGTCATGACTGGAAATGTCTCCATTCATTGTTCCAATCAGCTATTAAACCAAAATTTGTTGTTCATGGTTTATCAGAGGGATGCATGTCCTATTCGGATGCTGCCAACTGTCACCGCTGTGGCCATGGTAGTCGCTGCAGCCGCAGCCGCCACCATCTTCCTCCCTCTTCAAAAAATTTTAATAAAAGAAAACACTATGTATCTTTTGCAGAAATTGGGGGCCCGAGTACTTAGCAGCAATGGATTTTCTCTCCTCACCAAGAGCGGAGGCCCACAGTTTCACCATAGAGAGTGGGTTCTGCTGTTCCGAGCACACCCCGGCCTCCTTTGTGGTGCAGAGAAATACAGTGGCCAGGAGCACCTTTGTCTCCCAAAACGCATGGTGCACCAGCTGACCTGGCTTTGGGGGGGCTCCCTCTGATACACCCCAAACCTTTTTCTTACATCATATGTTTTCCAGAGTTCCTGAGCATGTAGGGCAGATGCAGTCTACTTTCAGAGAGATTTCCTCAAAAGTTTAGGGTGGATTAGATTGAATCTGTCTGCCTTTCTCAAATGCTGGCTGCCACTACCGCCATCTTGGTTCTCCTCCCAAGCATTTTTCTTACATAGTATGTTGTCCAGAATTCCTGAGCATGTGGGGCAGGAGCAGCCTATTTTAGGGGAGATTTCTCCAACAGCTCAAGGCGGGTAGGATTGGATCTGTCTGCCTCTCCTGAATACTGGCCACCACCGCTGCCACTGCCATCCTGGTCTGTCTCCTCTCTCTTATATTTTCGGTAGGAAGTAATGGCTGGAAATGTCTCTGTATGTTGTCCCAATCAGATATTAAAGAAAAATCTGTTGTCTGGGGTTTCTCAGAGGAATACATGTCCTATTCGGCCGCTGCCAGGTGTCGTTGCCACCATATTCCATACCCCTCAAGAATGAATTTTCTATTCAGCTATAAGAGAATATTTGAGTGACTCTATCAGCACCTTAGGATTCACTTTTTTTTGCTGTAGTAGGGATAGAACCCAGGGACATTCTAACTCCAAGCTACACCCCCAGCCCTATTTTTTATTTTTTTTATTATGAAACAGAGTCTCACTGAGTTACAAAGGGTCTCACCAAGTAGCTAAGGCTGTCTGTGAACTGTGATCCTCCTGTCTCAGCCTCCCAAATGCTGAGATTACAAGTGTGCACCACCACGCCTGGCTGTAAGGTTCACTTTCACCTTTTCTCAGCCAGTAGGTTATCATATAGGAATCATAGGTCCTGGCTACTTCGGCCCAGTGTGGTACTCCTCTAATGGGCAATATTACTTCCAGGACTCCTGTTCAGTTGACTGAGACTTTGTCAGATCTGTATCATGATTTTAATCTCTCCCTGCCCAATCCTGCTTTCTCATTTTTCCCTCTTTCACAAGTGCAGTGCACCAAGCACCCCAAGAAGCATCTCACACCCCTAATTCCTCAGCACCTGATTTCTGGTTACCCAATTGACACAAACATACAACAGAATTTTTAGAGCAAATACATGGAAAGAAATCCAAGACCCACTGAATAGTGATTAGTCTAGTCTGGCAAGAGAGGAGCATTTAAGTTGATGAGCATATATTAGGCTCAGGTTGATGAGGTTGAACGACACTGTCACGTAGGATATGGAATAAAGGTTGGTGCCAGCTTGGAGCTCCATGTCAGCCCCAGCCACATCTTCAATAACCTCCTTAGACCATCCTCCAGGCCAACAAGACATTGTCTATTTTAGAGAAGATGGCTATTTCCACAGACATTTGTTATTCATATCAGGATTTCCAAAATCCCCAGTAGATGCAGCAGTATCACCTGGGGAGCTTGTTAAAAGTAAATCCTCCTCTGTCTCTGAGGATATGGGACACCTGCCATTAGTCTCATGGAAACTAGGTGTATTATTTTCCTTTTGCTGCTATAACAGCTCACCACAAACTTGGTGGCTCAAAACAACACAAATTTATTATCTTACAATTCTGAAAATGAGAAGTTCTCCTTGAACTGGGCACAGTGGCATATGCCTGTAATCCCAGTACTTGGGAGGCTGAGAGAAAAGAAGTGCAGGTTCGAGGCCAGCTCAGCAACTAAGTGAAACCCTCAACAACTAGATGGGCTGGTGATACTGCTCAAAGTTAGAGTACCCCTGTGTTCAAACCCCAGTATCAGATACACACAAACAGAATAAAAAACAGTCTTCTTCCTAGGTTTCACTTGATTAAAATACGCAAGGCTGCATTCCTTCCGGAGAATTTGTTTCTTTATCCTTTCCAATATTTAGCTGTTGCTTATACTCCTCTTCTCATGACCCTCTGTTTCCATCTCCAGAGCTAGCAATGTTGCATCTCTTTAAACATTCTTACATGAACACACCTTCCTCTGATTTTCTTCTTTTGCCCTCCACTTCTGCTTTTAAGAATCCTTGTATTACAATGGACCACGGCTAAGGTCCCTATTTTAAGGTTAGTTATCTAGAGACCTTAATTTCCTCCTCACTCTTAGCTCTGCTTTGTCATGCAACTCAGCATATTCAGAGGTTTGGGGGCTTATAATGTAGACATCATTGGGGCTATAATTTGGCCTGCCACGTCAGCCTTGGAAACCACCAACCTTTTTAATATAAATGTCTCTCTCAAGGCTATCATCATCTTAGGAATTTCCTTTAGCAAATCTGGATGACAGAACTGATAAAAGTAAAGTAGCTATTATTATAAGTATGCATTCCTTTTGACCTGGTGACTTCACCTCTGGGAATGAATGTAAATAAAATAAATTTGACAAATGCACAAGGATTTAAATGGACAGATGCGCCGGGTGTGGTGTCACATGCTTGTAATCCCCACGCTTGGGAGGCAGAGACAGGAGGATCACGCAGATTCGTAGTCAGCCTCTCTGGTTTAAGAGACCCTGTTTCCAAATAAATAAAAAATATTGGTCTGGGAGTGTAGCCCGGAGGTAGAAGGGTTTCCAGAAACCCCAGTACCACCAAATAAATAAATAAATAGACAGATGCTTATTACTGCATTGTTTGTGTTAATGAAAAATCAAGAATAACTTAAATGCCCAACAGCTGGGCATTCATTAAATGAAATAGTTTCATGTATGCAATATAATACATAGTCTTTAAAATGGTGCTATGGATCTATGAAAATGCATAGAAGTACAAAAGTTATATGCACATGCATTTAACATACGCATACTTTAAACCCATTGTAATATATATATATATATATGTAATTTAAAAAGGCATAATTTTATTACAGCTTTACTAGTAAATAATGGTAGCCAAAAGTGAAGCTGAACACACCTAATATGTGATAGTTATAGTTTATGACATCCTTCATTTTATTTTCAAGATATATAGATGTTATACTTTCTGTCCTGCAGATGAGGAAACTGAGGCTGAGAGAAATTCTCCCAAGGTCACACAGCTCAAAACTTGGCAGAGCCAGAATTTCAAATTAGCTTTTTTCTAAGGGAAGTATTCTCTTCATTAGCCTGCTGGAGTCTCTGCAGCTTTTCTTTGGTGCACTTTGAATGTCCTTGATATAACCATGCAATTTAAAAATGTTTAGCTTTTAATTTTATGGACTACAGAATTTTGCATTTGAGAATCTCAAAATTTCTGCTCCAAACCCATGCAAGCAACAAGTGTTCCAAATGTGAATAGAGTAGCTCTGAGATTTAGTTAATAAAACAGCATTGGTATTTCAGAATTATTCTTTTGTTACTAAGAGAGTGGGCAGAGAAAGAGAAGTTTACTTTTATGATAATTTCTGCTTTTGATAAAATCACTGACCATATACAAATGTCTATGTATTATTCCATGATATAACCTATTTGAGGCCAGAGGCAAAAAATTAGTTGCTATTCAGTGGACTAGCATTTTAGTTTTGCAAGATGAAAATGTACTAAAAACCTGCTGCATAACAATCAGAATATCCTTAACGCTACTGAGCTTTATATTTGAAAATGATTAAGATAACAAATGTTGTGCTGTGTTTTTCCCCCTAAAGTTTAAAAAATTAAAAAATACCCTATTACAGAGTTCTGGGAACTTTTAAGCAGTAGCCAAGAAAGGGGAGATATATACTTGTTTTCTTCATCCTAACACTGTCAATTTATCAGTTGCTTTCACCATTGTAACCAATGATGCAGACCTACAATCTTCAGATTGCAGACTTACTCTACCATACTCATGACAAGGCCAGAAGCAAGACACAGAACTCACAGTAATAGCAGCATGACAGAACTGACAATTTCCTTGCAACTATAATCCATTTGTGAAACAATCCACATGACCTAAGCCCTCAAAGAACCTTTATCTTCAAAACCATTTTATGTATCAGCTATATTTGGATACACCACTAGATGGTACAAAAACCCAGTTGTTTTGTAAGTACTCCGTCATATGTAAAGGCAACAACAGAGTATTTAACTTAAAAATCTCCAAATATATTCATTGTGAAATTGAAAAATGAAATGCTAGAATAACATCTGTGCAAATTAGCATTGCTTTTCTTCTATTAATTTACTTCCATCTTGCTATCATGACAGAAAAGCACATTTCAGGAAGGCAATTTAGATACATTTTCAAGTTTCCAATACTTTGGGATTTTATTTACTTTATTGTTATTTTTATAAATTCATTCTAATCATGCATGAAATTGAAATTCATAGTAACTCATTCGTATATGAACATAACATTATTTGGTCTGTTTTCTTCCCCAAATCTGTCCAATACCTCCTCTCCGCTCTCTTCAGATTCCCTTCCACTACTCCATTAGATCCACTCCTAAATATTCAGAAAGTCCCTTTTCTCTCCTTTTGTTCTCTCTGGCTTACACATGAGAGAAAAAGTGTGGCCCTTGATCTTCTGAGAATGGAGCATTTCACTTAGCATGATGTTTATGCATCCCAAAATCTAATCACAATAACAAAATGTACACTCAAGTGGCTTAACCTCAGTGTCTTCTGGATTAATTATAATTAAAGTAGAAATATCTTCAGTTTTAGGTCAGAAGAGATTTATACCTTAATTATATATTGTCTTTTCTGAGAAAAGTTTTAGAGTTCTAAAAGAGAATGTAGCAGGATTCCATTTATATAGAGTTCAAAATAAATAGAACAAACCTATGGTTTTAAATTTCAAGATTCTAAGTGGAATTTAACTAGAAGTTTGAAACAAAAAATGGCCTTTCCACCCAGAAATTTAAAAATTCTTTCTATTAAACAATTTTCAGATGAAAGAGGAAATCCGAATTATAGATATCTTGAAAGATTAGGTGATAAAAATGAATGAATTACATTCTCAACTCAAGGAGAAAAAATAATCTAAAACAAAAAATAGTACAAGAAAGGACACAATAAATAGAAAAACAAAATTAAAAGTTCCTCTTACACATGGGGTGTTAGTGGCTAAAAGGGAGCCAAAGAAAGGGGTGTCATGGCATGCTGGTAGTGTTCTATATCCTAATATGGATGCTGATTATACATGTGCTTTCATTTTGTGATAATTCATTGACCTTGCCATTTAAGATTTTTGTCTTTTCCTATATGTATGTTAAATGTCATTAAAAATATTACCAAAGAGTAGGGGGTGTGGCCCAGATGCTTGCCTAGCATGTGCAGGCCATGTGTTTGATCTCCAGCTCTTAAAAATTCACCACAGCCTGGGGGAGGATCGTGCGGGGCACACTGGACCCCCGGAAAAACCGGGGTCTGGGTCGCAGGGCCCTGGGCCCCGGGTGGAGGTCACGGGGGCACACAGGACCCCCGGAAGAACTGGGGCCCGGGCCGCAGTGCTACTGAGTGTCTGATCCCACAACCTCCTCAAACCACACATACTGTCTTATCTGATTTTTTTTTAAAGGAAAAGAAAAAAGAAAAAAGAAAAGAAAAGTATCAGAGAGGGGTCAAAATGGCTGCGGCGGCTGCCAGGATACTAGAGATGCAGACAAAACTTATCTAACTGAACTGGAACTTTTGGAAAAATTCCCTGTGAAGGAGGACTGCTTCTTCTCTACATTCTTAAGAATCCTGGACATCACCTGTAAGGAGAGAGTTTAGCAGAGACCTAGGAGGAAGGCAGTGTTGGAAGTGGTCGCTGCAATGGCGGTGGACACTTGTATTCGGGGGAGGGAGAGATCTGATCCTACCAACCTTATATTCTGGAGAAATTACCCCAAACTTCTAATGCTCCTGTCGCGCATGCTTAGGAACACTGGGCAACATGCAGAGTGGGAAAGGAGCTTGGGAAAGATTTGAAATGATGGAGGCAGTGGCAATGGCAGTGGCCAGTACTCAGGGGAGGCAGAGATCTGATGCATTACACCTGGAACTTTGGAAGAAATAACCCCAGAGGCAGAATGGTACCACCATGCACCCTCAGGAATGTAGGGAAACCTGCTGGGTTCTTGGATTGGAGCCTGCCAAGGGGTGAGGCCGGTGACAGGAACAGCAAAGCCAGGATTGGAGCCTGTCGTGAGACAGGGCCAATGCTGGGGCCTCCTAGGCCAGGATAGGAGCCTACCAAGAGGTTTGGCCAGTGCCGGGGCCAGCGAGGCTGGGATCGGAGCCTGCCATGAGGCAAAGCCACTACTGAGGTTTCCAAGGCCGGGATCGGAGCCTGCCAAGGGGTTAGGCCAGTGCGGGGGCCAGCAAGGCTGGGATAGGAGCCTGCCATGAGGCAAAGCTGGTGCTGGGGCCTCCAAGGCCGGGAAAGGAGCCTGCTGAGGAGTTAGGCTGGTGCCGGGGCCAGCAAGGCCAGGATCAGAGCATGCCATGAGGCAAGGCCGCTACTGAGGCCTCTGAGGCTGGGATCGGAGCCTGCCAAGGGGTTAGGCCAGTGCCGGGGCCAGCGAGGCCAGGATCGGAGCCTGCCTTGAGGCAAGGCTGCTACTGAGGCCTCCGAGGCCGGGATCAGAGCCTGCCGAGGGGTTAGACCAGTGCCTGGGAGAGCGGCCGGCATTGGAGCCTGCCGTTAGGCAAGGGTGCTACTGAGGCCTCTGAGGCTGGAATCGTAGCCTACTGAGGGGTTAGGCTGGTGCCAGGGCCAGCGAGGCCAGGATCAGAGCCTGCCATGGGACAAGGCCGGTGCTGGGGCCTCCAAGGCTGGGATCGGAGCCTGCCGAGGGGTTAGGCCAGTGCCGTGGGCAGCGAAGCCGGGATCAAAACCTGCCTTGAGGCAAGGCCACTACCAAGGCCTCTGTGGCCGAGATCAGAGCCTGCCGAGGGGTTAGGCTGGTGCCGGGGCCAGCAAAACCGGGATCTTAGCCTCCCGTGAGGCAAGGCTGGTGCTGGGGCCTCTGAGGCTGGGATTGGAGCCTGCCGAGTGGTTAGGATGGTGCCGGGGCCAGCGAGGCCGGAATTGGAGCCTGCCGTGAGGCAAGGCCAGTGCTGCGGCCTTCAAGGCCTGGATTGGAGCCCACCGAGGGGTAAGGCCGGTGCCAGGGTCAGCGAGGCCGGGATCGGAGCCTGCCTTGAGGCAAGGCCGATGCTGGGGCTTCCGAGGTTGGGATCAGAGCCAGCCAAGGGGTTAGGCCAGTGCGGGGCCAGAGAGGCCAGAACTGGGGCCTCCCATGAGGCAAGGCCAGTGCTGGAGCCAGCAAGGTCGGGCTCAGAGTCTCCAGGTTGCCAGACCACTACTAGGGGCATAAAGATTGGGATCGGAACTTGCATTGCGGCATGCACAGAGAAATACCACAGAAAATAAAAACCAGATGCTTCCCCTAATTAGCAAAAACTAGGAGGAAAGGGGTAACAGGAGGAGGTTGAGTTATAGAAAGGGCCCTATAGCGAAGCAATTAAGGTGACCAATCAGAGGGGATGGGATGGGGGAGGATGGAACCTGTTTAAAATTCATAATGTACGTAAACAAATGTATCAAAGATAATCACCAATCAAGCATGGGATCGAGGGAGGGGAAGGGAATGGGATGGGTATTGGTTAAGGGCTAATTGGATGATGTGTGCTTGTATATCCTCTCAAGTCTTGTATTCCAATGTGATGTATGATTACAATGCACCAATAAAAATATAAAAATAACAAAAAATAAATAAAAATAAATAAGAAAATAAAAATTCACCACAAATAGTTATTATAAATTTTATTCTTTAATTTTCCCCAGTGTGTTATTCTCTTCCTGATGTCTTGCCTAAGTATCTTTCAGACAGTAGGCACTCAACAAAAACTGAATCTTCTTTCGTGGTATTCTATATGATACCATGAAACTTGCTATTATTATAATGTGAGTATATGTATAAAAGTAACAGTTTAAACACATACAGTGCTTCAAATTTTGAAGTGTTGAATCTTTGAATTTCTGGCATCTAATGGATTTTTTTTGTAGTACTGACGATGGAGCCCAGGGACATTTTACCTCCGAACTACACCCCCAGCCCTAGTTTTTAGTCTTTTTACTTTTGAAACAGGGTCTCAATGAATTGTGAAGGGCCTCACTAAGCTGAGGTTGCCCACGAACTGCAATCCTCCTGTCTTCACCTCCTGAATGCTTGGATTACAAGCATGAGCCAACACGCCTGGCCATCTATGGAATTTTTTGTTTGGTTTCATTGTGTTTGTTTGTTTGCAGCAAGACTAAATATAGGACCTCATACATGGTAGAAAAACACTCTACCAGTCTGCTATATCCCTAGCTCTTTTTATGTTACTTTGAGGCAGGACCTCACTAAGTTGCTCAGGCTGGCTTCAAAACTGTGATTTTTCTGTCTCAACTTCCAGAGTTGCTGGGATTATAGATATGTATCATCATACTTGGCTTAATATTTGATATTCATGTAAGTGAATAGATTGCCTGAAGTAGACAATAGATGTAGATAATGTGTACACTTAGATGGTCTCCTGACCTGGGAATATTGGCTAGTAAAATGATAGCAAAGAGGAAGGAAAATATCTCACTCATACTCATCTAGGGTGACCAACCATCCTGGTTTGCCCCAGACTTCCCTGGACTTAGCACTGATATTTTCATGTCCAAAGAAAACCCTTGTTCCCAGTCAAACCAGGACAGTTAGTCATACTACATTACTTTACATGCATATTACAGTAGCCTTCATAATAAGCTTATCATGGAGGTACTATTATTATTTTTATTTTACTAATGATAGGATGGAAACTCAGAGTGCTTGAGTCTCTTGTATAAGTAAGGCCATATAGCTAGGAAGTAGTGGAGTCTCAACTCTAGCCCTGGTTGGACTGAATCCAAAGTCAACATTCTTTCCATTCTACTGCAGTTTTAAAGAGCCAAAATAGAAAGGCAATTCAGTGGAGACTGCTCTACTGAAGTCTTCCTGTTTGAAAGGATATTCTTCAGCTTGTCCATAAAATTACTGAGAGAATTCAAGACCAACTAGAAGTCAAATAGGGATAGTTCCCATGGCCAGAGCCAAAAGCTCTAATTTAGTGTAGTTGTTCTGGGAAAGTGTTCATTAAAGCCTTCTGCAGTAGTTTGGATCTTGAATGTCCCCTAAAGACCTATGTGCTTAAAGGCTTGGTGATCAACCTGTGGCACTACTTAGGAGGTGGTAGAATCTTTAGGAGGTGGGGCCTAGTAGAATGGAGTTAAGTCAGGACACTTACCCTTGAAGGGGATATTGAGGACCTCAGCACTTTCCCCCTTGCCTTCTGGATGTCATGAAGTGAGTAGTGTTGATCTACCACGCACACCCTGCCATGAGTATCTGCCTCACCATAGACCCCAAAACAATATAGCCCTCTGAACATGGGCTGAAACCCCTGAAGCCATGAGCCAGGTTTGCAGAACTCTCCCCAGGTAGAAGCAAGACTACCCACAGACTATTAAATGTACTAGCGGAAGGCCCAATTCCTAGAACACTTGGAGCAGTTTCCCTGAGCAGTTTTCAGATAATCTGTTAAGCTACAAGCATACTATCCACATAGAGTGGAAACTGAGAATCACATTCACAGTTGAAGCTAATTGTTGTTGTTTACAAAAAAAAACACAAAAGACCTTGCAGGGAGCACTGTTGTATTTCATTGGTAAATCAGAATCATGATAATTTTCAGACTTTAAGATTCATAAGGCCAGTTTCCTATTATAGATATAAAGACTGAAAAGGAATTCAGAGTTAAAAACTTTAGGATAAAGATTTCAGCAGACAGCTGGATAGACATAGTGAATAATGAACATGAGGACAAGTTAACAGAGGACACAAGAAGATGTAGCAGTGTCTGTCAAAACCAGTGAAAAAGTGTAGGAAACTATAGTCAAGTGGTGGCATTATGGAGCATTCTGGAATGAATAATAAGAATACCATTTGAACAATTCCTCATTATATTCTCAAAAGCACAGGTAAGAATGTCTCAATTATCCCAAATAGCAATTTAGCATGCCCTAACAATTACAGGTAGAGCAAAGTATTTTTTTAATTTTTTTGGTGCATTGTAATCATACATCTTAATGGGATACAAGATGGTGGAGACATTCATGGACATATCACCCAATTAGCCCTTAACCAATTCCCACCCATTCTTTCCCCCTCCCTCCTTCTCATGTTTGGCTTGGAGGTTGACATTTATATGTTTGTTAAAGTACATCATGTGCATTAGAGAATTTCCCTCTTCCCCACTCTCGTCCCCTCAGTAGCCTTATTAATAATACTCATCCCCTCAGTATCCTTATTTGCTCATCTATATAATCTTCTTCCTTGAGAGTTCCTCCTATGACACATTTTCTACCTAGCTTTCACATATTAGGAAGAGCATACAATTTTTTATTTTTTGTGACTGACTAATCTCACTTAGCATAATGGCCCCAGGTCCATCCATTTCCCTGTAAATGACATAATTGTGTTTTTCTTTATAGCTGAGTAAAATTCCATTATGTACATATCCCATAGTTTTGCAATCCATTCACCTTTTGATGGACATATTGACTGGTTACATAGTTTGGCAATGGTGAATTGTGTAGCTATGAACATAGATCCACATGCATGAGTTTGGTAGTTTGGTAGTTGCTGGATCATATGACAAGTTTGTTCCCATTCTTCTGAGGATCCTCTATATAGTTTTCCAAAGTGGTTACACTAATTTTCAGTCCCACCAAGAATGTATAAAAGTTCCACTTCTCCACATCCTCACAGCATTTGTTGTGTTTTGAATTCTTGCTCTTCTAGTTGGAGTTAGGTAAAATCTAAGGATAGTTTTGATTTGCATCTCTGATTGCTAGTGATGTTGAGCATTTTTTCATGCATTTATTGGCTATTTTAATTTATTCTTTCATGAAGTATCTATTTAGTTCACTCACTCTTTTTTGATTAGGTTATTTGTTTTCTTGGTGCTGAGTTTGAGTTCTCTGTATATTCTGGATATTACTCCTCTATTGGAGGAATAGCTGGAAAAATCTTTTCCCATTCTGTTGGCTCTCGGTTGAGTTTCTCAATAGTTTCCTTTGCTGTACAGAGGCTCTTTAGTTTAATGCAATCCCACATATTGATTCACCTTTTAGTTTCTTGTGCTTTTAGGGTCTTGTTAAGAAAGTTTTTATCTGTGCCAATGTGTTACAGTGTTAGACCTATGCCCTCTTCTAGGAGCTTCAAGTTCTCTGGTCTAATTTCCAAGTCTTTGATCCATCTTGAATTGACTCTTGTACAGTGTGAGAAAGTGGGTTTTATTTTCATTTTTCTGCATATGGTTAACCAGTTTTGCCAATTGCATTTGTTGAAAAGGCTATCTTTTTCCCAGTGTATGTTTTTGGCCCTTTTGTCAAAAAATTGCCCGTAAGCTTGTGGATTTTTTTTCTGAGTCTTCTATTCTGCTCCATTGGTCTACATATCTGTTTTTGTGCCTGTACCATGCTATTTTATTACTATTTTTTGTAAAATAGATTAAAGTCAGGTATTGTGATTCCTCTTGCATGTTTTTTATTGCTGAGAACTACTTTGCCTATTCTGAGTCTTTTGTTGTTGCAAATGAATTTAAGGACTACTTTTTCTATGTATGTAAGGAATGTTCTTGGTAATTTAATGGGTTTTGCATTGAATCTGTAGATCACTTTTGGAAGTATGGACATTTTGATGTTATTTATTCTGCCTATGCATGAACATGGAAGATCTTTCCATCTTCTAAGGACTTTAATTTCTTTTTTCAGTACTTTATAGTTTTCTTTGTAGAGGTCTTTCATCTCCTTGGTTAAGTTTATTCCTAAGTATTTTATTTTGTTGTGGGATATCCTGAGTTGATCTGTTTTCTGGATTTCTTTTTTAGTGGATTTATGGGTAGTATATAGAAAAGCTTTTGATTTTTTAAGATTGATTTTGTATCCAGACACTTTGCTGAATTTGTCAAACAATTCTATAAGCCTTTTGGTTCAGTTTTTTTGGATCTTCTAAGTATAGTCACATGTCATTTGCAAATAGTGAAAGTTTGAGCTCTTCTTTTCCTCTTTGTACTCCTTTGATTTTCTTTTCTTCCTTATTTCTCTGACTAGAGTCTCAAGTACTATATTGAAAAGAAGTGGTGATAATGGACATCCTTTTCTTGTTCCAGTTCTTAGGAAATAATATGATGTTGGCTGTGGACCTATTGTAGATTGCCTTTATAATGTTGAGGTATGTTTCTTCTATTCCAATTCTCTGCAGTGCTTTTAGCATAAATGAATGTTGGCTTTTGTCAAATGCTTTTTCAGCATCTATTGAAATTATCATGTGATTTTTATCTTTGGTTCTGTTCATGCAATGAATTACATGGATTTATTTTCATATGTTGAACAAGACTTGCATTCCTGAGATGAACCCTACCTGGTGATGGTGTATGATTTTTTTGATATGGTTCTGAATGAGTGTTGCTATTATTTTACCAGTTTTGTATCCAAGTTCATCAAATATATAGGCCTGTAGTTTTCCTTCCTTGAGCTCTC
Organism: Muscardinus avellanarius; assembly: GCF_963383645.1. Lineage (NCBI taxonomy): Eukaryota > Metazoa > Chordata > Mammalia > Rodentia > Gliridae > Muscardinus > Muscardinus avellanarius. The sequence continues at coordinate 70,491,963 of NC_137792.1, read as the reverse complement.
TTTATTTGGTTTTGGTATCAATGTGATGTTGGCTTCGTAAAATGTATTTGGGAGAGTCCTGGTTTTTTTTTTTTTGTATTTCATGAAATAGATTGAAGAGTATTGGGATTAACTCTTCTATAAAGGTTTTATAAAATTCACTTGGGAAACCATCTGGCCCTGGGCTTTTCTTTGATGGTAATCTCTTTATTGCTGTTTCAATCTTTTTTATTGATATTGATTGGTTTATATTTTCTATATCTCTTTGACTCAGTTAAGGAAGGTTGTATTTATCTATAAAGTTGTCAATTTCTTCCAGATTTTCCTTTTTGTTGGAATATAGTTTTTCAAAGTAGTTTCTGATAATCCCCTGGATGTCTACACTGTCAGTAGTGATATATTCTTTTTCATCTCTTATCTTCATAATTTGGGTTGATTGTCTCATTTTGGTTAGGTTGGCTAGTGGTTTACCTATCATGCTAATTTTTTCAAGAGTTCGGATTTTGGTTTTGTTGATTTTCTGTATTTTTTTATTCTGTACTTTGTTGATTTATGATATTATTTTAATAATTTCCTGTTTCTACTGGATTTGGGGTTAGATTGTTCCTGTTTTTCAAGGTCTTTGTGGTGTGTCATTAGGTTGTTTATTTGATGATTTTATGATTTCCTTAAATGGGCACTCAGTGCTATGAATTTTCTTCTTATTACTGTCCTCAAAGGATACCAAAGATTTTGATATGTTGTATCTCTATTTTTTATTGTTTCTAGAAATTTCTTAATTTCAACTCTTACTTCTTCTGTGACCAATTTTTCATTCAGCAGTGTGGTGGGTGTTCAGTCTCCAAATGCTTATATTATTTCTCTGGAACTTCTTACAGTTGATTTCTAGTTTCATTACATTATGGTTTTAAAAGACACAGGAAAGTGGGTCATATTTTTGGAATTTTCTAGTGTTCTCTTTGTAGCCAAGGATCTATTTTGGAGAAGGTTCTGTGAACTCTACTGTAGTTGGTTGGGATATTTCATATGTATCTAATAGATCCATTTAGTTGATGTTGTTCTTTAGATCTGAGGCATCTTTACTGACCTTTTGTCTAGAAGATTGGTCTAATGGTGTGAAAGGGGTGTTGATGTTTCCCAGTATTATTGTATTGGGATTTATGTGTATTTAAGGTGGTGTTTGTTCTTCTTTGCTTAGTTTTTGCTGAATGGAAATTCTTGTTTCTCTGGTTCTGGCATGTATCACATTTCTTCTTTGTGATTGATATTTTTGAGTATTTTCTCTAGTGCTGGTTTGGAAGACATAGTTCCTTCAGCTTGTTTATCATGGAAGATTTTTATTTCCCCATCTAATTTGAGAGATAGTTTTGCTGGGTATCGAATTTTGGGTTGCATGTTGTTTTCTTTCAGAGTTTAGAATATGTTACATTAGGCCCTTCTCACTTTATGACTTAGTTTGGGAAGTCTGGAGTGATTCTAATTGGTTTGCCACCTGAATGTCGCTTGGTCTTTTGTTTTTGTTGTCTCTGGTTCTCTCCTTGGCTTCTATATTGGTCAGTTTGACTATTATGTGGCGTGGGGAAGCTTTTTCCTTATCTTGTCTAAAGGGGGTTCTATAAGTTTTCTGTACCTGTGTATTGACCTCTTGTGTCGGGGCCCACTCGGCTGGACCGAGATGGCACCCAGGCTTGTTGCCAGCGTGGATTCAAGATGGTGCCTAGGCTTGCAGCCAAGTCATGAGACTCACAAGATGGACGTCTCCTTGAGCATGCGCAGTGTGCCATGCTACGTGCCTGCAGAATGATCAGTGGCGCAGCACCTCGTGCTACCACCAGCCTGCCTATTAGAAAGTCAGAAGTGTGCATGCCCTAGCCGTGGGAATCTTGGGGTTGGTAGGGAATAGAGGGAGGGATTATGATGCTGATATATATATTGTGCTTGCTGTACGCATTAAGGAGAAGAGAGACATATTAAGAGACATATTAGAAGAGACATGTTGAGAGACAAAAGGATCCATTAAAGAAGAATTCATATTTTAGCTGAAGAGGTGTCTGTGTCGTTCTCTAAGCCCCTGAGGGTCGGAGTCTTAGGGGACGATAAGTGGCGCCGAAACCCGGGAAGAAAAACAACGTAACAAAAAAGTTCGCAGGTAAGCGACAAATAAGATAAGGCTCGCGGATAAGCGAGGCTCGCGGATAAGCGAGGGACAGCTGTCAAAGGTTCGCAGGTTAATTGCGACGATAAGCTCGGAAGTGTTCCGACGATAAGCTCGCAGGTGTTGCAAGATAGGGGTGTAGGAGTTTGTAACAAAGTAAAACTTATCATGGGGTCTAAGGTTGCTACCTTGAAGTTCAAAGAGGCTCTTTGTAACATTCTGTCTAAGGGAGGAGTGAAAGTGAAAGCAGCCACTTTAGAAAATTTTCTTAGCACAGTTAAAGCGATATCTCCATGGTTTTTGGAGGAAGGATATGTTAATATTTCTCAATGGAAGTGTCTCGGTCAGGATCTTCTTAAGGCCGATGCCGAAGGGGCTCTCCCACCTGGGACATTGGCTATCTGGAGTTTAATTAAAGCATGCCTGACAGATAAAACAGGAAGGTATAGTCAAGTTCTGGCTGAAGGCTCTAATGCTTTAGAGGAAGCAAAAGAAGAGATTTCAGAGCAAGGTCAACAGGCAGATTCTCACAGGGACGAGGAGTCCTCTGAAAGCGACTCCTCCGATTCCTCCGAGGAACAAGAGACATGGCCTGTTCCACCAGAAAGAGATAAGGAGGAAGAAGCCTTGTTAGAATCTTGGCGCAGGTTCCAAGTGTCTTATAACAGAAAAAAGAAACATCCTGAACCTTCCGCTCCTCCCCCTCCCTCTCCTAGTCCGCTGCCGTATCTTATTGAGAAGGGAAAGTTTGACAGACAGAAGAAACTCAAGGTTAGCCCATGGGCAAAAAATTTTACCCACCCCAGGGGCATTTCCTGTGTGCCTTGAAAAAAAAAAGTATTGCCATGGTATCCAGCCTGTGTTGCACAAATAATTATTAAGGCATTAAAGGCAACTCTGACTGCATTTGGGATGCAGCCTGATCTTATCATCACTCCATATACTAAAGAACAACTTGCCACTCTAGCTGCCACCAATTCTGACTGGGCCATTGTTCATGTAATGGCCACAGGACAATTTGATAATCATTATCCACAACATCCATGGCTCAGGTTTGTTTTGGCTCATCCTATTATTTTTCCTAAAATAACTCGATCTGCACTGATTGCTGGAGCGCCAAATATTTTTACAGATGGATCCAAAGGAGGTATGGGAGTGATATTCAAAGAAGGCTCAGATCCACAAACTTTTCTTTTTCCCCATTTATCAGCACAGGCAGTAGAGATTTTGACAGTGATTCAAGTATTTATGCTCTATGATTCCACTCCATTCAATTTAATTTCAGATAGCTTATATGTGGTACAGGCACTTAATAGCCTTGAATGTGTAGGACATATTAAGGGACAATCTACTATTCTTTTATTATTGGCTAAGTTACAACAATATATTTGGAACTGAAAATGTTCCTTCTATGCAACCCACATATGAGCTCATTCAGGACTTCCTGGACCGCTTGCTGAAGGCAATGCTATTGCAGATTTTCATACTTGAACTGTACTTATTTTTTCAAATGAAGACAAAGTTTTACAGGCTCAAGAATTTCACAATAAATTTCATGTAAATTCCCAAACGCTGAGACTAAAATTTAAAATCACTAAAGAACAAGCTCGACGCATTGTATTGCAATGCAAAAAATTGTTTGACATTACTGCCACAGCCTACTATGGGAGTAAATCCTCGAGGTTTGCGACCTCTTCACCTATGGCAAATGGATGTCACGCATGTTCTTGAATTTTGCTCTCTTAAATATGTACATGTTTCCGTGGATACATGTTCTGGAGTTATCTTTGCCTCTGCTCATACTGGAGAAAAGGCCCAAAATGTAATTTCACATTGTCTGCAAGCTTTTGCTGCCTGGGGCATCCCTCACCAAATTAAAACTGATAATGGACCTGCTTATGTTTCTCAGAGATTTTCTCATTTTTGTGCCCAAATGGCTATACAATTAAATCATCGATTACCATATAATCCGCAGGGCCAAGGCATAGTAGAACGAGCCCATGCCACTATTAAATCTGCTTTAATAAAACAAAAAGGGGGGATAGGGGCTCAATGGACCACACCAAAAGATAAACTAAATCTTATATTATTTATTCTAAATTTTTTAACTTTGGATGCCAATGGACGAACAGCAGCAGAAAGACATTACAGGCCTCATGAGTGCTATGCAGGGCAAGCAATGTGGAAAGATATTCTTACAGGAGCATGGGATGATCCGGATCCAGTGCTAACGTGGGCTCGAGGGTCGGTGTGTGTTTTCCCACAGGACAAAGACTCGCCGATTTGGGTTCCTGAAAGATTGGTGCGCCATGTACAGGAACCAATGGAAGATGCCAAGCAACAAATGGATATGGCTAACTCTGTTGGTAATGTTCAACATTGGAGTGAGTGAAAAAGATCTTTGGGAAATTATTTCTGCTTTCCCTCTTCCTTTACCTATATCTACCACTGCTACCATTTTTCCTCGGTTCTTTACGACCAATAGTTCCTTAAATTTGCCCTGGATTCCCTTTGATGAAGAAATTAGGCCTTATGCATTTTTTAATATAACTTTAAGTGGCAGTTTATGTTTTTATGCTAATAAAATTTTGAATGATACCTATGATAGTCCTTATCCATGTGTGCAGTTATATAATCAGACTATGGGAAAATTTCAGCCATTTAATGATTCCAGTCCCATAGGAAATGTTATTGTTTTAGAAGGATATGCTCCTTTAGCATTTTCTAGATATGAACATCCAGAAAATAAGACAGCTCCTTTGCAGCCGCGGTGGGCTCCAAAATGTTATAGCCCACGTAGCTGGCCATTTAAATGGACTGATTGCCAAGACTCTAAGGTAGTCTGGGCCTCTTCAGGCTATGATTTAAGTTTTTCTCCAGGCATATCTACTATGCGCAATCATACTTGGGCAGGATATAATTATACATATCAAAATCCTATACAGTATAAGCTGCCCAATCCTTTTAATATTTGGCTTCTCTGTGGGATAGCAGGAGGCTGTACTGATATAACAGCTATGTCTATAATTTTAGGGGGAACTGTAAAAAATTGCAGCTATTCTCAGAATTTTTCCGATACTTTTGAGGATAGCGTCAAAGTAAATTGTTCAATGGGACCACAACTCCCGTTTGGACCCACTCCTGTTTGTGTAACTACTCCATTTTTTTGGCTTGTTTCTAATAGTTCCTTAGTTAATGATAGTCTAGTTGTTTTATTGATACCTGTTTTCTAACTTCCTGCTGGAATGCTTCTATGCACCCTTGGGCAGTAGTAATGCGACCGCCTATAGCAGTTCCTTGGCCAATAAGAGTGGATGTAAATTCCCTTCCAGTTTTGCTGAACCGAGAAAAGAGAGATTTTGGAATTTCTGCTCTTATTGCTGTAATTGTGGCCTCTGTGACTACAGCAGTTACAGCTGCTGCCACTTTGGCAATGTCTATAAATACTGCAGCCACTATGAATGCCCTATCCTCACATGCGGCTACTGCCATGGCTCAGCAAACTCAAGTAAATGAACAATTTAAGGCTGGCATATTAATGGTAAATCAAAGAGTAGACCTGTTACAAGAACAGGTTGACATTCTGGGGAGAATGGCGATGGTACCATGTATTCATAAATTATCTGGATTATGTATAACGTATGTGCAATATCAAAATTTCTCCCATGCAGATAATTTGTCTCGGCAATTAAGCAAGATGCTTCTAGGGACTTGGAGCCGTGAATTTGAACACACCATGATTGAGCTTCGAGCGTCCATCGTTGCAATTAATTCTACCCGTGTGGAAGTCGCCACAGTACAACAATGGATGGACTTGATACATGGAACATTGGGTTTCTTAAAAGATTGGGGTGGCATGGCATTCTGGGCATTCTTGCTGGTGGTAGTGTGCTGTTTCCTGGTTGGATATATCAGACGAACTCGACAACGCACACTGCAACAACAGCGCATATTGGTGCAAGCTATGGCAGCCATTGAAGCTGGCTCATCTCCCCATGTATGGCTCAGTATGCTGGATCGGTAGTCAGTGATGGGTAAGATCGTCCCCGGGACCTTTCAACCTAAGACAGGGAAACAATCATGCTATTGTTCTCCCAATGACGGGTAAGAATGATCCTTGAGGGTCGACAACCTAAGACAGGCACGATCCCGAGCCTTATTTTAATAAAACAAAAAGGGGGAGATGTCGGGGCCCACTCGGCTGGACCGAGATGGCACCCAGGCTTGTTGCCAGCGTGGATTCAAGATGGCGCCTAGGCTTGCAGCCAAGTCATGAGACTCACAAGATGGACGTCTCCTTGAGCATGCGCAGTGTGCCATGCTACGTGCTTGCAGAATGATCAGTGACGCAGCACCTCGTGCTACCACCAGCCTGCCTATTAGAAAGTCAGAAGTGTGCATGCCCTAGCCGTGGGAATCTTGGGGTTGGTAGGGAATAGAGGGAGGGATTATGATGCTGATATATATATTGTGCTTGCTGTACGCATTAAGAAGGAGAAGAGAGACATATTAAGAGACATATTAGAAGAGACATGTTGAGAGACAAAAGGATCCAATAAGAATTCATATTTCAGCTGAAGAGGTGTCTGTGTCGTTCTCTAAGCCCCTGCGGGTCGGAGTCTTAGGGGACGATACTCTTGCTCTATGTTTGAAAATTTTTCTGATATCATTTCTTTGAAACGTTTATTAATCCTTTAGGTTTCATGTTCTTTTCCTTCTTCTATGCCAATTATTCTTAGGTTAGCTCTTTTTAAATTGGCCCATATTTCTTCAATGTCCAATTCATGCTGTTGAATTGCTTTTTCTAAGATATATACTATGCGTTTGATTTTGGAGTGATCATCTTCTAGGAGCTAGATTCTATCCTCCATGTTGTCTAATCTATTGTTTATAGTTTGAATTGTTGCATTCACTTCAATGATTGCATCATTTATTTCTTTCACAGTCTCTCTAAATTCTTTTCAGAATTCTTGTATTATTTCTACAGTTACATTTCTGATTTGACCTTCTGGAGATCCCTTGTAGTTCTGTTTTCAGGTCCTGTTATTGTGGTGTTTTGGGTGCTCATTGCTTCCTTGTTATTTCTCCTTATCATGATTTCAGAAGTTTGTATCTATTACTTTTGGTACATTTCTCTCAGTCTCTAGGCTTCAGCTGGTATATCTAAGGGCAAGTTGTGTTGTATTCTACAGTGAAGGTTGAGTAAGGAGGGAAGTGAAGTCATAAATTCAAGAATAAAGTAAAATCTCAGATAGGATCAAATAGAATGAGAGTATGAGTTTGGTAAGGTAGTACTGAGTAGAGATTAGAGATAGTGAATATATAGTAGTACTCTAGTAATCAATGTTTCATTTCTGGTATAGTGATATGAAGTAGATTTAATACAAGACAAGGAACAGAGAAGAAGAGAGACAAACGAAAAAAGAAAAGGGATAGAGAGAAGAGAGTAGGTATGTACAAGGGAAGAAGCTTGGGGGAGGGTTTGGAAAGAGGGTAAAAAAATAAGCATACACACTCACACACAAAAAAAGAACAACCCAAACAACTTCAACAGCAAATTAATGCAACACTACAAATAAATGAATATTTAGCAAACTGGGCCACTGAAGTCTCTCTCTGTGCAGCACCAAGTGGCACAGGCACATTTCCTGCTGCAATCCTGATTCTCTGAATCTTCTCAGTCTATGCAGATGGCAGGTATCAATGAGGCTGTATCTAGTCTTAAGCACAGGTCATCCTCCATGCCTTCCACAGATGTGGAGTGTAGGTCTCTCCCTGCCTCCATAGGTGTCATATGCTTCTGACACCAAACTCAATGTAAGAGTGTCTGTTTTCCTCAGCTGGGGCTGGTGTGGTTTGATCTCTTTCCATTCACCATGATTGGGTGGTCTGTAGTGATACTAGAGATCCTACCAGTTGGGTTTAGTGTTAAGTGTATGTTTTCCCCAGTACTTTCCACTGATCAGAGCCTGAGTCTGTCTGAGCCTCTGCTATGTCCAACAGCAGACTTCATTTGTGCCTTCTCCAGGTTGAAATGCATAGTCTCAGACCCAGGGAGTTTATCATGGCTACATGAGTCCCTGGAGGTGTTGCACTGGGTGTTCTCCTATGGGGACTGTTGCTTCACCTATGGTGTTGTTGCATGCAGGTCTGGATCTCTGGAGGCTGTGAAGAGGTTGGCTGCCACTGCTGCAAGTTGTTCTGCAGCTGCTTACTTCAGGTCCTTGATTGTTGTCCTGATTGTCCCTGGAGTCAGGTGCAGTGAGGCAAGATGGTGCCGCTGTGGCGCCCATGGACACAAGGTGGGCGTGTTTCTTTTCCGGTGTTGAGTACCACTCTGGATCCCTGGAGGCCATGGTGAGCTCGGTTGCCACTGCTGGAAGTTGTAGCAAGTGTTTTCTCAGAAAGAACTGATGGCTTACAACCCGCTGCTCACCTCAGGTCCTTATTTTCCTGTTCAGCTGGAGTTGGGTACAGTGAGGCAAGATGGTGCCACCATAGCACCCACTTCCACAAGGCAGGCGGCTTTCTTTTCTGCTGTCTGATTGTTCTTCTAAACTATTTTCCCCTGCTACCTTGTACCTATCAGTTTATTCCTCTATGATAGTATTTTCTGAATTTGTAGAATATTGTTTTTAAGGCAACGGATATTGGGTGTCAGCAGGACTGATATGTGCTGCTTCCCTTGGTCACCATCTTCCTGGAAGTCCCAATGGCTGTTGGAGTCGAGTTTCCTAGAGCAAAGTATTAAGAAGTCTGCTTAAACTCAGGCATGGTGGCACATGCCTATAATCCTAGTATTTGAAAGACAGGGAGATTGCAGGTTTGAGGTCAGCCTCAGCACCTTAGCAAGACACTTGGAAACTCAGCAAGATCCTGTTTCAAAATGAAAAAAATGAGTCTGGAGATGTAGGTTGGAGGTAGAATGCCTATAGATTCAATCCTCAGTATTACCACCACCAACAAAGACAAAAATAAAATACTCAGACTGTATTAATTGGGCAGAAATCTAACCAATGAATTATTAAGCCTTATTGTTACTTATTACCTGAAGCTTCTGGAATTGATAATTCTGAATAAACTGAAAATGATCATTATGACCCACTTCCTAAAGGAAATATCCAGTTTTGAGAAGGATAATGTTTATGTCTGAATCATCTGTTTTTATCATGCCTTGCACAGTGACTAAATTCAGCAAATTTTTGTTTAATAAATAAGGTTAAAATGACCAATAAATATTATGCTTGGCTGATAAAGAGAACAAATGCACTTTATAGATTCTTCTTTGACTACCTCACCCTCCTTCACTGATGCAGAATTAGCCGCCCTCCTCTGAGCTCCTTGAACTCCTCCTATCCCTTGATAACAGGTCCCAGTTCCATGTTAATCCCAGTTGGCCATTTCTTGTCTGTCTCTGTCTTTACCACTATGAGCTGGGTCTTTCCCTGACCATTCCTGCACCTCCAATACCATGTTTGTGAATGTCTTATTGCATAGAATATTAATTTTCCTCTGTGTTTCAGAAGTAAAAGTTTGAAGCTGAAAAAATAATGGATGAACCACAACTTTTTCTGGGGCTTCTTCTCTGGGTGATCAACCACATACCTCACTCTAGGCAAATTACTCAGCTTCTTGAGAGCTAGCCTCATAAGAGTGGGTCCAGGGGACACAGAACATTCCCTGATACCAGGGTTCTGAGAAATACCTAAGGCTGGTAGGAAGAGTAGATTGCTCCTCTAGGACAGCATTGATGAAGAATACATGATTTTCTTGTGATTAGTATATGGCCTTGGATGGGTGAAGGCTTAAAGTACATCTCCAGTAATTTCTGACTTTGAGCAATTTTCTCATCTCTCTGAGCTTCATTTTCTTATCATGAATATTTGGAGCATCTTATCATTAACTGTCCTCCAAGTGAATTCATAACTGTGCATGTTTAGAATTTTTACAATATTTGAGTTACAATGGCTACAATTTATAGAGTACTTGCTGTGTACCAGGCTAAGTGCTAGAGATGCATCATCTCACTGAATATTTACAATGACCCTCCAAAGCAAGGATCAGTGTGCTATTTTACAGATAAGGAAATTAAGCTTGGAGTGTTTTGGTAATTGGTCCTCCCCATGCAGGCTGTAAGTTGTAAAGCCAGGATTAAAGCCTGTTTTTGTCTACCTCCAAAGCCCATATTCTTCACCCCTATATTCAGTTGCTATGGAGTAATTAAGGGATATTAAATGGAAACCTGAAATAGCTGAATAATAAAGCAAATAAATAGGAAAGTTTTTATTTCCCTCTTGAAAGGCCACTAGTTCCAGTAGCATTTTGGTGTAAAACAGAAAATTAATAAGGTTGGCCCATCAGTTAGCAGAAGCAAACAGGCTGCTTTGCAAGTATGCTGGGCCCTTATTCCCAGTGGTAGCTATAATAATTATCATGCGTTCAACCACTTTAGAGACTCTGGACTCAGAAAGCTCTCATTTGGCTCTTTACCAAACCGTAAAACATCAAAATAATACATAGCTGGACTGCCCCATTTAGGAGACCTTTGCAATCACTGTTTAAAGAAAAAACAAGCAGAAGTCATCAGTTCCCAACTTTCTAAAGCCAGAGATTCTTTTAAAACTCAATAAGCCCATTTGTCAGATGCAATTAGCTCTGAATACAGGAAGGGGTAAGCACCCTTTATGCAGTCCTTTAAGAAGTCCTGGACAATTTCAGACCTCATGGATGCCATGGCTTGGTTAATATTCAGAATGGTCTTGGTGACTCAAACAGCTCCTGATGCCCTAGTTTCAGTACAAATTTGCAAAATGCTTAGTTGTTCAGAAAGTATGGTTAAGTCAAACCAAGCTCAATTTCCACCCCTTTAGAGGCAGACCAATTACTGTGCAAGGTTTAGTGAAGGAAGGAAATGTGGCCGTTGGCACAGAGGTTTGCCCAGAGACAGGCTTATGCTCTGGGGTTTCTGCTGCTCTCTGCTGGTCACAGGCCATTGATGTAGTTGCCAATAAAGTGACTTATTCCAAGTGCTGCTGCTGGGCTTCTCCTATTGAGGAGCCACTTTCACTACCACTAAGTAGTACCATTAGTGAGTATCCTCTCAGTGCCAGCTTCTGAGATAGATGCTCTGAATAGAGATGACAAAACTTGACCCTCATTCTTGACAATGTCAGTCATGTTGGGAAGAAAGATTCTCAGAAAATTAAAGTCTCTAAAGAAAGCATGGACAAGGATCCCTATATTTTTGTAATAAGCAATACAGTCATTCCTTGGTATCCACAAGAAATTGGTTTCAGGATCTCTCTCAAATACAAATCTGAGAAAGCTCAAGTTACTTATATAAAATTGTGTAGCATTTTCATAGAACCTATGCACATCCTTCTATATACTTTACATCATCTTTAGAGTACTTACAATATGCAATATAATGTAAATGCCATGTAAATATTTGTTACACTGTATTTTTAGGGATAATGATAAGAAAAAAATTATGTGCATTTTCAGTATAGGCACCATTTTTTTCAAATATTTTCAATTACAGGTTGGTTGAATCAAAGTATATAGAACCTTCCAATGTCAATTGCCCAGTGAGGTTCTGGGAAAACTAGCACAGAGCTTGAACATTTTTGTTTACTTGGTATACATCTCATTTCTTTTGATCATCACAAAAAGCCTGTGAAGTTTTTCAGGGCAGATATTACTGGCTTCATTTTACAGATTGGGTAACTGAGGTTGGGAGGAGTGCATGACCTGCCAAATATAACACTACTAGCTGCTAGGTTACAGAGGCTGGGACTTGAGTTTGACTTGGAATTTCCTCCTTTTGTGCTAAAATGCACTGCACTGCTTTTTGCCACTTACTGAGAGGTTGGTGGGGTCATGATTAAGGCCCAGAACTCCTAGAGTCAAGCTGCCTGGGGCTAACCCCTTGCTCCAACATTCCATAGTATCAGACAAATAACTTTTCTGGGCCTCATTTATCCATCTTTTAAATGAGAAGAATAATAAGGTCAATTTGAAGGGTAAATGAGTAAATGATCATACCAGTCATATCATAAGCATAATAAATATCAGCTCCCATGCTACTATCAATATATGAGGCAGAGCAGCTCTGGACAAGTGGGAAGAGGAGAAGTACTATAAATTCAAGGAAGGTGCTGAGCACTGCTGAAGTCACATCTGATTGGTTATTCTTGCTCGATTAACAGGAAAACCCCTTTTTGCTCAGAGTCCACCATGACAGCTCATTTTTCAGTGCTCTGGGAATATCAGCCCTTCTTTTTGTTTCCTAGAGTATTTTCAGAAGTCAAGGGCCTACATAAAGCAGAGGAACACATTCTTCCATAGAGAGGTGACCTTTATCTTTGTAGGGGTAGCGGTGGAAGAAAACTCTCAGAGCGTCCAAGACTTGTAAAAGAGTCTATCATTGGGCAAAATTGATCTTATCCGTATCTTCTAAACAGGGTCTGTATGGGTTGGTACTGGGAATGTGGGCACTTAATTATATAGGAATAATCAAATTGGACGTTTTCTTTGTTTTGGTCCTATGGGGTTCCATAACAATTCTTTTCTCCCACTTCTATATTTTTCCTCAAATCTACCTGACAGCTCCTTTTTTGGGTCCTTCATGAGCTTTATTTCCCTCTATCACCCACTAGATATTAGTGTTTCCTGGGGATATTTCTTTGGCCTACCACCCTTTTTTAAGTGATTGAATCTCTTCCTTTAACATTAATGGAACTCTACTTCCAAATTGATGGCTCCCAAAACTCTGTCTCCTGCCAAGACCTATCCTCAGGCTCCAGAGTCATCATATACCTGTCTACTGGACACCATAACCCAGGGGTCCCCACCCCCACCACCATTTCTGCCAAATGTGTTCCTCCACCTGTGATCTCTACATCTGTTAATGACATTATTAACCCAGCCAGGCATGGTAGAACTTGGAAGTAAATTTCTTTTTGATACACAATTCACATACTGCAGTAGTCCCCCCTTTAAAGTGTTCAATTGAGTTCTATTTAATAGATTTACAACGTTTCCAAAGAGGTACAACAATCTAGTTTGAGAACATTTTATTACCTCCCAGAATATTCTTCTTAACATTAAGAATCATTTTTTCATTCCTTCAACAGGTCCTAGAGACAACTGAGGTGATTTCTGTCTGTCCAGCAGGATATACCTATTTTTATAGGTCATATAAATGCAAAAATATATTATATGGTCTTTTGGAACTGTTCAACTTAGCATTAATATTTTCAAGGTTCATCCATATTATAGTACATATCAGTCCTTCATGACAGAATTTTTTGGGCTTTTTTTTTTTTGCGGGTCTAGGGATGAAACCCAGGGGCATTCAGCCTCCGAGCTATAACCCCCTGATCTATTTTTTATTCCTTTATTTTTAAACAGGGTCTCAGTAAGTTACAGAGGGCCTCACTAAGTACCTGAGGCTGCCCGTGAACCGCGATCCTCCAGTCTCAGTCTTCCAAATGCTGGGATTACAAGTGTGCACCACCACGCTCGGCTGATGGAAAATTTTAATTGCGTAGATGTACCACATTTTGGTTTATCTTTTGATGAATATTTGGGTTGTTTCCCATTTTGGCTATTAAGAATAATGCTACTATAAATGTGAAAAATTTTAAGTTTTTGTGTGGATATATGTTTTCAGTCCCCTTGAATGTACACTTAAGATTTAAGTTGCAGCTGGGCATAGTGGCACATGTTTGTAATCCCAGCATTTGGGAGGCTTAGACAGGAGGATGGCAGTTTGCAGACAGCCTCAGCTAATACTTAGTGAGGCCCTATGCAACTCAGTGAGATCCTGTTTCCAAATAAAGAATAAAAAATAGGGCTAGAGTTGCAGTTCAGAGGTAGAATGTCCCTGGGTTCCATACTCAGTACTGAAAAAGGAAAGAAGAAAAGAAAAGAAAGACTTAAGTTTCTGGGTCATTTGGTAACTGTTTGAACTTTTGAGGAACTTCTAAACTATTTTACAAAGTTAACACATCCTTTTACAACTCAGACATCAGTACATAATGGTTAAAATTTCCTTGGGAGTCCTTAATTCCCTCTTCCCTCAATCCACCTAACAAATCAATTATCCAAGTCTTGTAATTTAACATACTAAATATCTCTCAGAACTATCCCCTGTCCTCCAGTCCTACCACTGCTTCTTTTTATCAGTCCTACATAAATTTCTACCTGGGCTATAAAAATAGCTTCCAAACTTGTTTTTTCCTCTGGCTATTCTTCCTCCTGCTATCAGAAATGAACTTTCTTAAGCAGTCACCTCAACATATCATTGCCCTGCTTGAAACCTTTTAATGCAATGATGATCAACCCTGGATGTATAACAGAACCCCTGGTACAGATTTCAAATATCTGTATGTCCAGGTTGTACTCCAATACAGAATCTCCAGGATGGTTTCTAGGCATCAGTATCTGAAAGCTTGTAAAGTGACTGCAATATGCAGCCCAAACCAGAATCAATGCCTTAGTGGCTTGTATTGCCCATGAAATGCCTTAACATGGTCCACAGATTTGTCATCTGAGCCTGGCCTGCTTCTTCATGTGTATCACATATCTAACCCTGCCTTTCCCTTTACACCACAGCCAAAATGACCTGTACCTGGTATCCAATGGATACATGTTTTCTTCCCAATACCCTCTGCCTAGGCAGTCCTCCCAGGCTGTCTTCACCTAAGGGGCTCCAAACCATGATTCAACACTTCTAGAAGGTCTTTCCTTATCATGTCTCTTTTGTCCTGTGTGATCTTTGACACTGTTGGAAGAGTTTGTCTTCCCCAGAAGATTAAGACCCTCCAACTTACCTGATTTATTAATTTCTCATCATCACATAAAATGTATCATGAACTGCATGGAGAGCCACTTACTGAGTGAAATAATGGCCCTCAAAGAGTCATGACAAAATATTCTGCTGTGTGCCATCCTTAACAGTCAGACCTTGAAGGCAGCTCTGCCAGGGTAGACACAGACTACAACCTGGAGGAATGGCCTGATATTCCCAGGATTGCCATACCAGTACACAGATCCCATAATCAAGAACATCTTAAGGTGCTGCTAAACTTGGACCTCAACCAGGAAGGTGGTTCTTGATTAGAGCACACTGAGCAAGAAACTTAGTAAAATCTAGTATGAAGCAGATTACTTAGCAGATACTCCCCTGAAAACTCCCAAACTCCTTCAAAAGGAAAGGGGCACCACCCTGTGCTTACGTAAATGACACTACTGTGATACAGATTGAAGCTCTTTCCTTCGCTCCCTGAGTTCAGGCCTTGAATACCAGACACACATTGCCTACCCTGACCTGTATTGACCTTCCTGTGTAGATCTCATCTTAAACACCAAATACCATCCTGATCACTTGGTAGCAACTGAAAGGTCATCCATACCAAGTGAAAAGCCTGTGAGCTCTCAGGATCTGATCTCTAAGAATGGCATCAGCTTAGCCAGCCTATTACCCACTATATGTCAGGCCTCAGATTTTACACTCAATTGGATGTTCTCTGTCTCTATATTTTGTTGCTAAAAGGACATACCAACATTGTCATAGGCTGAATAGTTGTTCCCTCCTCCACTGTATGTTGAAACCTAATCCTTAAGGTGCTATGTTAGGATGTGGGAACTTTGAAAGGTAATTAGCTCATGAGAGCGGAGCCCTATTAATAAGATTGGTGTTCTTATAAAAGAGTCCCAAGAAAGCTCATTTGCCCCTTTTGCCAGGGCAGGACAAAGAGAGAAGATGGCTACTTATGAAGTAGGAAGTAGGTCCTCATCAGGCTCTGAATCTGATGGCATCTTGATTTTGAACTTCTAAGCCCCCCGAACTGTGAGAAATAAGTATATTTTGTTTATAGTCCATCCAGTCTACAGTGTCTTATTAGAGCACCCTTAATGGACTCAAACATACATTAACACTAATTGCCCATATGGCATGCTAGCTATAAATAAAAGCACCATTTGAAGAGGCATAAGAAAGGGATTCAAAATAGTAACTGCGGGATGCAGCACATCACAGTAGCTAAAACAGATAAAATTCAACTACCAAGAAGGCAGCATCTTGACAAACAAAATAAATAAAGCTCACGAACCAAAACAGAACCAGAAATCACGGCAGAAGGAATCCAATACGTGGAACTGTGAGATCCACTAAAAAAAGACCAAGTATGCAATGGAACAGTTGTGGACATGGCCTGGCCACTGGCACCATCGTGGGCTGAGGGTCCAATACATGAGTCCCAGCTTTGACTGACATCAATGCAGCAGCCGCAAGAAACCCAGAAAAATAATATAAGAGCTTGAAAGCAGCCACAAAGCTCCAACATCTTAAGTAGCAAACAGCACTTGGCATCATGCTTCAGGGACACAGAAAAAGATCCAAAAACCCATGCGCTCATGAGAGGTGGCACCCACAGTGGCACAGTGAGTCCTCCAGAGACCCGGATCAGGGAAGCCAGGAAAACCCTTGGATCTTCACGTTCAGGAGACATACAGAACACCATTAAGACAGGATCAAAGAAGGACCTCTCCACGCCATGTAATAATCAAAATGACCAACATAGAGGCCAAGGAAAGAATTTTAAAAGCAGTTTGAACAAAAGAACAGGTGACATATAGGAGCAAAACAATAAATATCACCGCAGACTATGCAACCCAAGTCATGAATGTCAGGAGAGACTGGTATAATGTGATCCAGACCCTGGAAAAAGACAACTTCCAACCAAAACTATTATACCCGGCAAAGCTATTATTCAAAATTGAGGGAGAAATAAAAGTGTTTCAAGATAAGCAGAATCAATCTAAAGAAATTGGTTGCTTTTCTTTATGACAACAATGGATCCACAATGAAAGAAAAAACAATTCCTTTCACTATAACCTCAAAACAAATAAAATATCTAGGAATAAACCTATTTAAAGATGTAAAAGACCTCTACAATGAAAAGTATAAAACATAAAGAAATAAATTGAAGAAGGCCTTGGAAGATGGAAAGATATTCCTTGCTTATGGATAGACAGAATAAATATAATCAAAAGGGAGGGCCATTCTTTCAAAAGTAAGCTATAGATTCAATGAAATTCCTATAAAAATATCAATGACATTCTTCATAGATTGAGAAAAATCAGGCATAAATTTTATATGGAGGAAAAAAAGACCCAGAATAGCTAAAGCAATCCTTAGCATTAAGAACCATGCAGGAGGCATCACAATCCTTGACTTCAAATTATACTATAGAGCAATTGTAGTAAAAACAGCATGGTACTGGCACAACAACAGGCATACTGACCAATGGAACAGAATAAAAGATACAAAAACAATCCCACAAACTTATAGTCAATTAATCTTTTACAAAGGGGCCAAACTCATATGCTGGAGAAAAGACAGCCTTTGCAACAAATGGTGCTGGGAGAACTGGCTATCCATTTGTAGAAAAATGGAACTAAATCCTTAACTCTCACCATGCACAGGAATCAACTCAAGATGGATCAAAGACTTAGAAATTAGACCAGAGACTGTGATGTTATTAAAGGAGGGCAAAGGCTTAACACTCCAACATATAGTCACAGGAAATAACTTTCTCAACAAGACCTCCAAAGCACAGGAAATTAAAGCAAGAATTAACAAGTGGGATGTCATCAAACTAAAAAGTTTCTTCTCATCAAAGGAAACCATCAAGAACCTAAAGAGGAAGCCTACAGAATGGGAGAAGATCTTTACCAGCCACCACTCTGATAGAGTGCTAAAATCTATAATATACAAAGATCTCAAAAGAATCTACACTAGCAAAACAAATAACCCAATCAAGAAATGGGCAACTGAACTGAATAGACACTTCACAAAAGCAGAGATACAAATGGCCAATAGACACCTGAAAAGATGTTCAGCATCACTAGCCATCAGGGAGATGCAAATCAAAACTATGCTGAGATTTCATCTAACCCCAGTCAGAGTGGCAAGCATAAAGAAATCGAATAACAAAAAATGCTGGCAAGAATGTGGGGAAAGAGGAACTCTTTTAAACTGTTGATGGGTATGCAAACTAGTTCAGCCACTATGGAGATCAGTGTGGAGATTCCTTAGAAAACTGGGAATAGATCCACCATATGATCCAGCTCTACCACTCCTGGGTATCTTTCCAAAGGAGTTGAAATCAAAGAACTAAATTAAAATATGCATACCCATGTTCATAGCAGTACAATTCGCAACAGCCAAAATATAGAACCAACCTAGGTCTCCATCAACAGATGAATGGTTGGCAAAATTATGGGAAATACACAAAATGGAATTCTACTTAGCTATAAAGAAGAACAAAATAATGTCATTTGCAAGAAGTTGGAAAGACCTGGAGAACATGTTAAGTGAGACTAGCCAAGCTCAGAAGAAGTGACATATTTTTTCTCTAATATGCCCAAACTTGGCATTATTAGGAATACCAGAGGGAATCCAGATAATGGATGGGAATCCTCAGCAAAGCTAGAATGGAAGGAGAGGAGAGGAAGAAGGCTGAGGTTGATTAATGGAGGAGCTACATCTGTATATGTGTAAAAGTGTGAATATAGCATGGTTAACCTGGACACTCATTGTCGGGAGGGGGAAAGGGGAAGCACGGGTGGGAGAGAGGGCACAAAGCACAGTCTGAATGTATGCCATTTTCAATATGTTCCGCATAAAAATTTAAAAAAAGAAAAATAAAATATTAAAGAAGAGGTATAAGACTATATAGATATTAGGGTCCTTTCAAATTTCAGGCATATTATATACTTTATTACTGCTTAATTCATGGTTATTGACCTTGGATAAACATTGGAATACCTTAGGGAATTTAATACTGCTGGGAATGGTGGCACACTCCTGCAATCCCAGTACTTGAGAGGCTGAGAGAAGAGGATCCAATATTCAAGGATAGACTAAGCAACTTAGGGAGACAACTTAAGTAGATTTGCTTCTAAAGAGTTCACATTGGCAGTGCTATGAGTTGTTAGTGTTTTTAGTGCCCTTTTCTACCTCCTCTTTTGCCCAGGATCTTACAGACTATTCCAAGGGCACTCTGGGAAAAATAGCTGACCATTTCCGTGTGGTTTCTTCCACTCATCCTTTCAGAGTTTATTCTTGTATTCTACCTCTTATTGCAAAAGAGCCTAGAAGTCCTCACTTGCAGGTTGGCCTTTTAAAGTCATTCCTTCTGGCTTTAGTTTTGGGCTTGTTCTTTCTGTTCCCAAACAGAAAGCCTCAAATGAGCAAAATCTGGTGACTCCCTGGAGTTCAGTGCAAAATTTTATGACACCCAATTTCCAGTTAAGCGTGACTAAATTGTGAAGTAGCACTGTCTCCACATCCTCCTTTTTTGGTCCCTTACAATACCTCCTATCACCTATTTTATAATTAGTAGTTGATTACCTGAATGAGATTGTCTTTCTTGAATTAGGCATCATAACTCTATTTTCCAGATTCTAACTTTAAATTTCAGGCTATTTAGGTTTTTATTTATTTACTTGCTTGCTTTTTACCTCAAGATTCACCACATCCTTGAAATACAGTTTGAGGAAAGCAGAATGAAAGCAGAATTTGGGGGGGGAGGGTACTGAGGATTGAACCCAAAGGCATATACCTCCAAGCCACAATCCTAGCCATTTTTATTTTAAGACAGGGCATCTCTAAATTGCTGAGGGTTTCACTAAGTTGCTGAAGATGACCATGAACCTGTGTCCCTCCTGTCTCAGCCATCCAAGAAATGGGATTACAAGAGTTATAGGAGTGCTTCCACGTGCCCAGCTCAGAAGCAGATTTAGGCTGTTTCTGCATACAAATAGAAGAGCATTAAAGTTTGTGTTAAAGATTTTGAAGGAAAATCCAGGATCAGTAGGCATGTGGGACCAAGGATGAAGTTTCACTTAAAGGAAATTCCTCCCCCCCATGAACCCAGAGGCACTCTACCCATGGTCACAAATTGGTGATCTTCCTGTCTCAGCCTCCCAAGTACTGGGATTAGAGGTGTGTACTACCATTCTGGCTATCACATTATGGATAGTTTTAAAACATTTCCTCACTGGTTTGTTCCTGGACAAGACAGAGATATCAATGTAACCCTCTCTATGAAAAGGTTCCTCTCACAAAATGTCCCACTTGCTCTTCAAAATTTACTTATTTTGCTCATCTGCAAGAAAATAAAAATTGCCGGGGTCCAGCACTAGTAGGAGTCAGGGGTCATGTGGTTGGTGAGAGAAGAGTAGAGGTTGTGAAAGAAGACACTGACACACATGAGATCATATGCAAGCTTCTCTAACTTTATTCAGGACTTGCTACAATTTTTATGCTTCCTTTCTTGGCAGAATATATAAAACCACAATCATGCAAGCAGAAAACTTCAAGGACAGAAAAAGTCTTTAACAACCTTCAGGGCAGGGCGCCAGACATTTAATAAATCACAGAAAGTATGTTTTGCCTCATATCATAAGGTCAGCTTGAACTTAATCTTATATGTTGGCCCAGACTTTGTCCTTGGGAAAAAAAAAGATCCTTGATGACTGAGTGTCCTACATGCCACTGCCCATCTGTTTTAGTTATAATGCTTATACCTAAAATTCCAATTGCACATTTTAATCCAAATAATCTCAAAATAATTCTTTTGAAGGAGGAGAGGCTAGTCATTCTCGTGGGGAACTCAAGCCTTTGCGAGTCCCTGGCCAAGCCTTTGCTCGAAGCTTTTACGAGATGCTGTAGCAAAAAATATCTTTTTTTTTTTTTACTCTCTATAATCTTCTCCACAACTCAGAAATTTAAGATATCTGTCACTTCGATTTATTCACATGATTTGAAATGTCAGCCTACTGAAGATCTGTAGGAAACTTGTGGGTAGTGTCAGCCACTGCCCTGAAAAGCCAACGAATTTCAACTCTCTGAACGAATGTCAGAGAAGGGCAAAGCTGAGCCTGTGGAATCTCTTCCTGCCCTGCTTCTTGGTGGAGTGATTCAAAGTGAATTGTGCACTTTTGTTGAGGCAGCCACATTTCTCTTCAGTTTGAATGGCACCATCTTGGCAAGAAGGAAAATAGTCACAAAGGGGAAACCTTTCCCTAATTGCGAGTTCTTAGAGAAATGAAATTATTTGGGCACTTTAGGAATTGGAACTTTTTAATCCCAACCACAATTAGGCCTTACTGTATTAGAACAACCCCAGCAAACTGACAATTCAAATGAGCTTGATGACTTTATGTGAGACCTCATTTATTAGTCTATAAAGATAACTTTGCATGGTACTTGGCATAAAGATAGGAAGCACATGCTACATGTTAGTGATTGTTAGAGAAGTTTAAAATTTACTTCTACTCCTGGGTATCTTTCCATAGGAATCTAAGTCAGAATATTATAATGATAGCCAAGTGTGGTGGTGCACATTTGTAACCCTAGTACTTGGGAGGCTGGATAGGAGGATCACTACTTAGTGAGGCCCTTTGCAACTCAGTGAGACCCTGTTTCAAAATAAAGAATAAAAAAATAGGACTAGGGGGGTAGCTTGGAGGTAGAATACCCTGGGTTCAATTCCCAGTACCGCAAAAAATAAAAGAATATTATAGTGACATATAGTGATATATGCATATCCATGTTCACAATATCCAAACTATTGAACCAGACTAGGTATTTGTCAACAGATGAATGGGTTATGAAATTATGGTATATACAAACAATGCAATTTTACTTAGCCATAAAGAAAATCACATTCTTTGCAGGAAAATGAATGTAATTATACAATATTATGTAAAGTGAAATTAGCTAGTCTCAGAATGTGAAAGGTCATATGTTTTCTCTCATATATGGAAGCTAGAGAGAAAATAGAAAACAAATGAAACTTCATATAAATGAGAGACCAGTTGAATGGTGGAAAAGGGATTTGATAAAGGAGGTGCAGAAAAGAAATGGATGATGAAGGAAACAGTTCAAACAATCCTATGTTCATTGGTGAAGGGAAGGATAAGGGAATGGGCCCCGGAGAGAAGTGCACAGTGTTCTGTGCATGCATATTTCTATCATATCAAACCTCAATATGATGTATGATTACAATGCACCAAGAAAATCATATTAAAAATTCACTTTCAGAGGGTTCCTGCAGTAGCTGAAAGGTAAGTTTACTGTGGGCGGGATTTGGCCTCAAGCACACTGTCACTCTTCCTGTGGTTCTGTCCTGCTTGAAGGTTGGCCTGGTGCTCGAGGGTACACAAAGCTATTACAAGGAAAACCTCAGGAACCTGTTCAAGTTGCCCTACTGGCAGCAATTCAGTGAATTCGAATGGATCTTGGAATCATTGAGTCAGTATCTGAGGCTGGAAAAGATGAGAATTCTTTAAAAAAAGAACCTGGTGCAAGTCCCTCCAGGAAAGGATGCACTTAGCAGAGGCTCATTCTTTTTCTTAACCAGGAGTGGTACATTAGCTTAACATGAAGGAAGTTGCTAGTGAAGTGCTATGTATAATGAAGAGCTGACCTTGTTCTTAGCTGAGGTTGGAATGACTTCCTCTAGAGCATCTGCCAAGTGGCCTCTGTGGCTAAATAGCACACTTAATTCTCGACTCTTTTTACAACTTAAGGCAAAAGAATGAATAACAGCCTGGCTGCTTCCAACGGGCATCAGTAAGAGCCTCCTCTGTGCTTCATGCTGGAGATGCAGTGAGGAGCAAGACAAGCCCTCTGAGTTCTCAGGCTCACGGACCAGTCGGGCAGAAAGACAGTCATGTGCTGGATCCAGCTTCTTAGGCTTATGAGAATTGACAGTTGCTCAGAAACTTTGAAAACCAGTTGTTACACACAAAACTTTTTAAAAATAGGCACACATTTGAAATCCCAATACTTGGGAGACTGAGAAAGGAGGATCACAAGTTCCAGGCCAGACTCAGCAAGTTAGGGAGGCCCTCAGCAACAAAGTGAGGCACCATCTCAAAATCTTTAAAAAGGGGGACTGGAGGTATAGATCAGAGGTAAAATGGTCTTGACTTCAATTCCTAATACTGCAAAAGAATATAATATCATCAGTCCTCTCTATCTGTGGATTCCACAAACTTTGGATTCAAACAACTGTGAACCAAAAATACTCAGAAAGGAATTGCATCTGTGCTGAACTTACAGATTCTTTTTTTCTTGTCATTATTTCCTAAATGATACAGCATAACAGCTCTTCGCATACTGTTGATATTACATTAAGTATTATAAATAATTTAAAGGGGGTGTGTCTCAGTGGTGGAGCAATTGCCTAGCATGTGCAAGATGCTGGGCTCAATCTCCAGCACTGAAAACATAATCTAGAGATGATATTTTACAGTATATGAAGGATATGTGTAGATTAAATGTGAATACTATATCATTTTATATAAAAGATTTGAGCATCCTCCATTTTATATAAAAGATTTGAGCATCCTCAGATTTTAGTATCTGTGGTAAGTCCTAGAACCAATCCCTTGTGGATATTGGGGAACAACTATATAAACTTACAGTTAAAGAAAACATATTTGAAATAAAGTTGGGGTATTTGGGGGGTCTGGGGATGGAACCCAGGGGCATTTGACCTCCAAGCTACTTCCATTGCCCTAATTTTTTTGTGTGTGTGTGGTACTAGGGGTGGAACCCAGGGGCTTTCTACCTCCGGGATACTCCCCCAGACCTATTTTATTTTTTATTTATTTTTTCTTTCTTTGTTTATTTTTTATTGAAAGTAAATGGTATACATTTAATCTGTACTTGGTGCCCTCCCCCCTCATTTCCCCTCCCCCCCGACAATTAATACCCAGGGTAACCTTGCTATATTCATACTTTTACACATATTCAGAAGTAGCCCCTCTTCAATCAAGTTCAGCCTTCTTCCTCTCCTAGCTTTCCATTCAAACTTTGCTGTTTTTCCCCTCCAATATCTGGAGTCCCACTGGTATCCTCTGTGTTTTCTAGTTTGGGCATATTAGAGAAAACATATGTCGCCTGTCTTTCTGTGCTTGGCTGATCTCACTTAACATAATGCTCTCCAGGACTTTCCATCTTCGTACAAATGACATGATTTTGTTCTTCTTTATAGCTGAATAGAAATCCGTAGTGTGTATTTCCCATAATTTTGCAAACCATTCATCTGTTGATGGGGACCTAGGTTGTTTCCATATTTTGGCTATTACAAACTATGCTGCTATGAACATAGCCCAGACTTATTTCATACTTTATTTGGAAACAGGGTCTCACCAAGTTGCTGAGAGCCTCAAGAAGTAGCTGAGGCTGTCCTCTAACCATGATCCTCCTGTCTCAGCCTCCCAAGCGCTGGGATTACAGGCATGTGCCACGATGCCCGGCTATCTAGCCCTAATTTTTTATTCTTTATTTTGAAACAGGGTCTCACTAAGTTGCAGAGGGCCTAAGTAGCTGAGGCTGTCCATGAACCACAATCCTCCTGTCTCTGCCTCCCAAATGCTGGGATTACAAGCATGAGCCACCACGCCCGGCTCTGAAATAAAGTTTTATAAACTCAAAATATGTCACTGATTATTTTACTACTCTTTATCTGTTATCTATGCTATTGAGGTTATCTATGTCTACTTAAAGAGTATGATGGACATTGTTTACAATATATTGATCTTCTGCTTGGGCATTTCTTTCACACTCAGTATTGTGTGACCTCATGTTAGTAGCTTAAAATTACTTGTGGTGGGACCATGGGAATCAGCAGCCACTACAACTAGAAATTCATTTCTATTTTCAAAAAACTGATTATCAAAAAAAATTACCAGCTCACCACTGGAGACAGACTAACAATGAGATGATTACAGTAAATCCAGTGGGTCACATGGCTGTAGACTTTTAGCCTATGGTAAGGTGGCATGGGAAAGGGCCAAGAAAGGTTTCACATAGGAGGCAGTGAAAAAATTATCTGTGAGTGAAGTCTTCACAGATAATTAGGAGTGAAGCCCCAGATGCATGATAGGGTAGAATTAAGTTGAGTGCAGTGGTACACACCTGTGATCCTAGCAACATGGAGGCTGATGGAGGAAGAACACAGCTTCGAGGCCAGCCTTGGCAACTTAACAAAACCCTGTTTCAAAACAAATTAAAAATAAAATTAAAATGCCTGTGTGACAGAATACACCTGGGTTCTATCCCCAACATCCCCCTTTCCAAACACACACACACACACACACACACACACACACACACACACACAGATAGGGTAGAAATGATTGAATAAAAAAGATGTGGTACTTGCCCTCGACGCCTCTCAGTCTAGTGGGAAACAGGTGGAAGAAATTTCAGGGGCAAGTGGTGAAAGGTGCAATTTGGGACTGCTCTAGGAGTAGAAAAAAGGGCTCTGTGCTAATGTGTGATATAGAGGAAGGCTTACTAGAGAAGGTGAGGTTTCATCCTATGCAGAGATCAAAAGAGAACCAGCCACTTCTCTTGGAAATGAAGGTAGAAAAGTAATGCCTTTGCTTTTTTTAACCTTTAAAGACTGTTTATTTTGAAAATGTTCATTCATAATCAAAGTAAATTGTATAATGAACCCCTATGATCCAGTCATTCAGTTTTGACAATTAACAGCATAATTTCATTTCACTATATTATTTTAAAGTAAATTTTGTGCATATTTTTCATCTTTAAAAATTGCGCTATAAATTTCTTTGTGTGTGGGGAGGGGCTGGGGATTGAAGCCCGGGACATTTTGCCTCTGAGCTATACTCCCAGACCTATTTTATTTTTTTTTTAGAACGGGTCTCACTAAGTTGAAGAGGGACTCGCTAAGTTTCTGAGGCTGGAGACACATCTGTGATCCTCCTGTGTCAACTTCCCAAGTATTGGGATTACAGGCATGTGCCACCACGCTCAGCTGCAGTATATTTCTTAAAATAAATAAATGAATAAAGATATTTTAGGGAATATTTCAGGCCTTGAATATACTTTTATCTAAAGGAGAGAGTTTGGGCATTTCAGTTTTGATCCTCTGTCATTGCCACTGTCCCCAGAAATTTCCCAAGTTGTAGTAATGATATTAGCATTGCATTTGGTCATGATAATGGTTCTCAAGCTTCTCAAGATCTCTTTATACTCTCAAACTCATTGTGATACTCAAATAATTTTGTTTGTACCTGCTTTTATTACTATACTAGAAACGAATACTAACAAACTTTTACATTATTATTATTATTATTATTATTATTTAATATTATTATTATTACTATTATTATTATTTAGTATGTGGGATTGAACCCAGGGATATTCTACCTCTGAGCTGAATTTCTAGCTGTTATTTATTTCTTATTTTGAAACAGGGCCTGGTGAAGTTGCTGAAGCCCTAAGTTGCTAAGGCTGGCCTCGATCCTGTGATCCTCTTATCTCAGCCTCCCAAGTAAGCAAGCATGTACCACCATACCTGGCTTATTAATAATTTTTAAAATAACAAAAAATTTAGTTGAGGCGTAAAATCTGGAGCCTAATGTAAACCAGTTACATGTCTTTTTATGTAGTAAAATATATTGCCAACATATTCAGCATAAAAGAGTAATTATTTTGTTCCTGTCAAGAAGTGCCTCTTTTAGTAAGCTTATAGAATCCTTGAAATTTTTCCTTAGGTGGAGAGCTTAGTTTCTGTTGCAGCCTCCTATGCAATACAGGGCTTTGCTTTACAGCAACCCTGGTGAAGGCCTCCAAGTCCTGCTCAAATACTGTAGTTGTGGGAGAGAAGAAAATTGCAAATAATTTACTAAATTCTGAACTAAATGAAACCGACTTTACTTGAAGGGAGCATTGTGTGTGTGTGTGTGTGTGTGTGTGTGTGTGTGTGTGTGTATGTGTGTTACTGAGGATTGGACCTAGGGGCATTCTGCCTCTGAACTACACCCTCGCCATTTTTTAAAAATTTGAAACAGGGTTTCTGTACGTTTCTGAGAGTTTTGCTAATTTTCTGAGGCTGGTCATGAACCTACAATCTTCCTATCTCAGCTTCCCAAGTATTGGGATTACAGGCATGTGCCACCATGCACAGCAGAGGGAAAAATTATTAAATTCTATGTTCTTAAATCTGGTGGTGTTTGCTAAACCCTTTTGGGTTTAGTGGACAAGGCATAAACCACAGAATTTTCTTCTCAACATACACCATAGCCTAACTTTTCCAAGAAAAGTTGATCCTGGGATAAGGATAGATTACCTTTTGGCAGATGTATGAGAAGCAGGGACCTTGAACTGCTAACAGGTCCCTATATACTGAGAATCTAAGAAATGATGTGGTATCATTATGATAATAATACCTGGGGAAAATACCTACTTTTTCCTTGCATTTTCTGCCTTTATGAAAAAGAAAACTAAAGGTCAGATTAGCAACCTAAAATTGAAACTAGAATGGAGCCTGAGAAGAGGGAGAAGATCTAGACATACTACTTGGATGGCTAACCCTAAACCTAACCCTTAGTGTTACACAAAATGCATCTCTTTCAGGCAAACTCTCAGAAATAAACCTGGGCTGAGCCTTTAAGAGACTTTGAGTTTTCATTTATTTCTTTGCATTCTCTAGTCATTTCATGTTTTCAAAGAACAGTTCATGAATTCAGATAAAGGATAGGTAAGGAGATTGAATTAATTCAGAAATATTAACCAAGTATCAATTGCTTGCTAGGTTCTGAGCTAGAAGTCCCTGGTTAAGCAGTGACTAAAATGGATACACTCTGTTCTCACACAGTATACCATCTAATTGGAATAATACAAGTAGCAAATTAACAGTTGAAAAATGTGTTACTAGACCCCTGGAGAAACCGGGCCCAGTAAGACGCTGGGTTCTGGGCGGGGGTCGCGCGTGGGGCACGCCAGATGGGGCCCGGGTCGTGGGACTCTGGGCCCCAGGCCGAACTGCGCGTAGCATGCCAGACCCCTGGAGAAACCGGGCCCAGTAAGACGCTGGGTTCTGGGCAGGGGTCGCACGCCGGGCACGCCAGATGGGGCCCGGGTCGCGGGACTCTGGGCCCCGGCCGAACTGCGAGTAGCACGCCAGACCCCTGGAGAAACCGGGCCCAGAACAGAAAAAGATAAAGAAAAATATCGGAGAGGAGGTAAGAAAGCCGTTATGGATGCCAGGACACTGGAGATGCAGACAAAACTTATCTAAATGCACTGGAACTTATGGAAAAGTTCGCCGTGAAAGAGGACTGCTATTTCTCTATATTGTTAAGAATCTCAGACATCACCTGTAAGGAGAGAGTTTAGCGGAGACCAAGGAGAAATGCGGTGTTGAAAGAGTTCTCCGCGATGGTGGTGGAGACTTGTATTTAGGAGAAGCAGAAACCGGATCTTACCAACTTTATTTTTTTTTTGGAGAAATTACACCAAATGTCGAATGCTACCATCACGCATGCTTAGGAACACTGGAAAACATTCAGAGTGGAAAAAGAGCCTGGGAAGGATTTGAAACGGTGGAAGCAGTGGCAATGCCAGTGGCCAATACTCAGGGGAGGCAGAGATCTGATACATTACACCTGGAACCTTTGAAATAATAACCACAGAGACAGTGATCGGAACCTGCTGAGGGGTTAGGCGGGCGCCGGGGCCAGTGGCCGACATCGGAGCTTGCTGTGAGGCAAGGCCACTACTGAGGCCTCCGTGGCCGGGATTGGAACCTGCCGAGGGGTTAGACCGATGCTGGGGCCAGCGAGGCCAGCATTGGAACCTGCCATGAGGCAAGGCTTGTGCTGGGGCCTCCAAGGTCGGGTCCGGAGCCTGCTGAGGGGTTAGGCCGGTGCTGGGGCCAGCGAGGCCGGCATCAGAGCCTTCCATGAGGCAAGGCCGGTACTGGGGCCTCCGAGGTCAGGATAAGAGCCTGCCGAGGGGTTAGGCCGGTGCTGGGGCCAGCGAGGCCGGCATCGGAGCCTGCCGTGAGGCAAGGCCGGTACTGGGACCTCCGAGGCCGGGATAAGAGCCTGTCGAGGGGTTAGGCCGGTGCTGGGGCCAGCGAGGCTGGCATCGGAGCCTGTCGTGAGGCAAGGCCGGTACTGGGGCCTCCGAGGCCAGGATAACAACCTGCCGAAGGGCTAGACCGTTGCTGGGGCCAGCAAGGCTGGCATCGGAGCCTGCCGTGAGGCGAGGCCAGCATCGGAGCCTGCCGTGAGACATGGCCAGTGCTGGGGCCTCCTAACCCGGGAACGGAACCTGCCGAGGGGTTAGTCCGGTGCTGGGGCCAACGTGGCCGGCATTGGAGCCTGCCGTGAGGCTAGGCCGGTGTTGCGGCCTCCGAGGCCGGGACTGGAATCCTGCCAAGGGATTAGGCCGGTGCAGGGGCTAATGGCCAGCATCGGAGCCTGGTGTGAGGCAAGTTCACTCCTGCGGCCTCCAAGGCCGGGACCAAAGCCAGCTTAGGGGTTAGACCGGTGCAGGGGCCAGCGAGACCAGAACTGGGGCCTCCCATGAGGCAAGGCCGCTGCTTGAGCCAGCGAGGTCTGGATCAGTCCACTGAGTAGCCAGGCCACTACTGGGACCATCAAGAGTTGGATCGGTACTTGCAATGCAGCATGCACAGAGAAATATCGCAGAAAATATCAATCAGACGCTTCTCTTAATCTGCAATAACTAGGAGGAAAAGGGCAACAGGAAGAGGTTGAGCTATAGAAAGGGCCCTATAGTGAAGCAACTAATGTGACCAATCAGAGGGTATGTAATACTGGAGGACGGAGCCTCTTTAAAACACAGGAGGTACATAAACAAATGTATCAAAGTAAATCACCAAAGAAGCATGGGATGGAGGGAGAGGGAGGGAATGGGATGGGGGCTGGAGGAGGGCTAATTGGATGATGTGTGCTTGTATATCCTCTCAAGTCTTGTACTCCAATGTGATTGATATATGACTACAATGCACCAATTTAAAAAATAAATTAATAAAAAAAAGAAAAATGTGTTACTAATTATAAGATTTATGCCTACTCTGAGTGCAAGGGGCCAAGAAGTGGGGAGATGCCAGAGGGTTTCAACTATTGGCCTGGACGAAAGGTCAGAAAAGTCTTCCCTAGAGAAATGATATTTGAGAAAACTGCTTCAACTGGGGTGAAGGAGGTATTATTTCGTATCCTTTCTTCTTCCTAATTTTCTTATCAGCAATGCATAAAAATTAAGAATTTAAAACTATGTAGAAAAGCAAACCTCCAAATCTATTTTGTACTCACAGGCTCCTTTGACCTGTACAATCAGTTATTTTCCAGCAGCAGATGTTCCTAGCCTCCCACTTTCCCAAGGGTTCATTTTTTTTTTGTACAATTGCTACTTAGCCTGACTTTTTTTTTTTTTTGGTGGTACTGGGGTTCCTGGAAACCCTTCTACCTCTGGGCTATACTCCGAGACCTATTTTTTATATTTTTATTTGGAAACAGGGTCTCTTAAGCCAGCGAGGCTGGCTCTGAACCAGCGCGATCCTCCTGTCTCTGCCTCCCAAGTGCAGGGATTATAAGCGTGCACCACCACACCCAGCTTAGCCTGACTTTTAAGAGATGTGCAACATCTGGGTAAAATATATGCTCAGAACATATCCTAGAAGGGAAGTTGCATTGGTAAAAAGTATGATCTTAGTAATGAGTTTAAGATTAAATCATTGTGGGAGTGCAAATTTTTGAAATGTGACATTATCAAGTGTCAATGCTTTATCTTCAGGAGTGATTTTGTTACACTGCTGTAAAAGTAATTACCCTATTGGCTTGAGTTTTCTATTTTACATAGAGGTTTTCATGTGCTTTTGACAGTTCTCTCATATTTCCACAGCTATTTCCCATCTGAGAGTTAGGGAGGATATATTTGCTTTGACGTCCACCCCTTATAGCCTTAGTCACACATACCGCAGATGAAGAGAAAGGAACCAAAGGTGGCTTGATATATCCAACAGACACAGTATTAGACAGGATCCTGCTATTACTGTTCTTACAAGCATTTTTCCTTTATACATGGTGTATCTACAACATACAGGAAGGAACTTCTCTTCCCACACCCATTTTTTTTTTCTTTCAGTCTTATGGCTCTACCAATATAGAAAGAGTTTTCTGGCCTAAAAAATCAAATTGACTGAAGATTTATGCAAAACTCAGCAATTTCCATTTTGTAAAACCCTTTTTTCCATGGTAGCTGCATTAAAGAGCCCCTCCCCTTTAAGTTTCACTTTGAATTCTACTTTTGGCTGAACCTAAATATCAGCATGAAACTCAGTCAAAACCACAGTGTAGACCCCAAGTAAGTAAATGTTTATGTGAAATCTAAAGATTTTCTCAAATACTTTTGAGACAGTGCAGACAGAAAGAGTCAACCTTTCTGACATTTATAATAAGGAGTGTAATCTAAAACAATTGGTTCTAGATGTTGGCTAACACTAGATATGGGCATTAAATAATAATAATGATAGCAACAACAACAAGTACTACTACTACTGTTATTAAGCTTCTACTATATGTCAGGAGGTGTCCTGATAAGCATTTTTTATCTCATTGTCTCATCCCAGCAACCCTCTGGGGTAGGTGTGATATAAACACACTTTACCAATGAGAAACTGAGGCATACTCAAATTCTGCCAATTATATATGCAGTAGTTTGTGGGGGCACATGTACAGCTTTATACAATATCATTATTGTATGAATAATATACAATATACATATACTCAATGGCATCACCACCACAAGATTCTCTTTGTATTATATTTATATTTATTATATTTATTTTTATTTATTATAAAATTTATTTATTATATTATTTATTTATTATATTTATTATATTTATTATTATATTTATTATTATATTTAGCCATAACACAGGATAATACAGCCTCGCTTCCCTAGCCCTGGCAACCAATATTTGTTCTCCATAGCTTTGCCATTCTGAGAGTGTTATATAAATGAACTTGTACCATATGTACCCTATTGTAACTGGCTGTTTCCTCTTCAGATAATTTCTTCAAGATTCATCCAACTCGTTGCACATTATCAGCAGTCCATTACTTTTTATTGAGTAGTATTCCATGGAATTGTTACACCACATTTTTAAGCCATTCACCCATTGAAGAACACTCGAATATTTTTCAGTTTGGGCTCTTAAAAATAAAGATTATTTGAACATTTGTATATTTATAAAGCATGGGATATAAAATAATTTTAGGAACTAAAACAACTTGTTTTACCATGCCAGCATATAGCTTCAGAAACTTGTCTGTACATGTCAGCAAAGGACTCAGACCAGCACTTCTGTGCTGCAGTTGATAACAGACACCTCTAACGGATGTACATCATCAGTACATTTGAACTGGTGATAGGAGTTTGGCAGGTTTGATAAGCCTGAGTGAGCTTACCAAAGACACTGAGAAATGCCCAGAAAGCTGTATAAAGACCCTGGCCTTAGCAGTCTGCCCATGTGTATGACTGGTTCAGTGACTTGCTGCAGTCCTGTTCTTCTCACTCACTGAGGATCAATGCTACAGAGATTTCCTACTGCTCAGAACCGGCCAACTCCTTAATCTCTTCTTTCATTGCTGGATTGGTTTGTTATTCCCTGCTTCCTGTTTGTTTGCATTTTATTATTTTGCTGATTATTTGAAGTGCTCTAAATTTTAGGACTTGTATAATTAATATTCTTGTTTGACCTAAATGGTTAGTTTTACTAGTGTGAAGTGTATTGTTTAATGCTCACTCATTGCTAATTGTCTTTGGCTAAGCAGCCACCCAGCATCTCAACTTAGAACTCAGTTTAACTTTACTTAGACAATTTCCTGATAAGCTACTGCATGCTATAAACTTTGAGTGTTAAATAAACCTTGTAGAATTGTATAAAGACACAAATTGTGTGTGACATGACTCATTGGTCTTCGAGCCTTATGGCCCTAATTTTCCTATATTAATCTTTTAATGGCTAAAGGATCTGCTGTGATATTCTTGTATTGTTTCTCATATTGGTAATGTATAGCTTCTCTCAAATACCTTTGTTAAACTTGCTAGAGCTTTAGCAGTTTTACTGAAGTTTTTTCAGAGAACTAGCTTTTTTGCTTTATTATTTTTTCCTATTGATTCCCTCCCTGTTTTCAGTGACATTGATTTCTGCTCCTATCATTATTATTTCCTTCCTTCTGATTTCTTTGGGGTTGTCTTGTTTCTCTTTTTCTAGGCTCATAAGGTGTGAGCTTAGATTAATGATTTGAAACTTTTTTCTTTCCTTTTTTCTTTTTTATTTACTTTTATTTTTATTGGTGCATTGTAGTTATACATCTTAATGGGATAAAAGATGGTAGAGACATACATGCCCACATCACCCAATTAGCCCTTTCACATTTCTCACTCCCTTCCCTCCACCTCCCTCCTTCTCATGCTTGCCTTAGTGATTGACTTTGATTTTTTTTTTTTTTTTTTTTTTTTTTTGCGGGTCTGGGGATGGAACCTAGAGGCATTTGACCTCCGAGCTACACCTCCTGCCCAATTTTTTTATTCTTTATTTTGAAACAGGGTCTCACTGAGTTTTGGGGGCCTCACTAAGTAGCTGAGGCTGTCTGCAAACCGCGATCCTCCGGTCTCAGCCTCCCAAATGCTGGGATTACAAGCGTGCACCACCACGCCCAGCTTGATATGTTTATTAAAGTACATCATGTGCATTAGAGAATTTCCCTCTTCCCCCTCCTATCCCCTCAGTTTGACTAATTGTCAAAAGCTTAAGGTACTAACATATCTGGAATATTTATTTTAAGCAAACATATTTAACTCCGACCAAGAATTTTAGAGGTCAATCTTTCTGGTGGACTAAGAGGAGTAATCTTATAAAACTTTTATACAATTCTCATTTTTTGGTTCACTATCATGAAAAATGATGTGTAGGTTTTAGATAGTCAAGAAAGGTCATCTCAATAGAACTTAACATTTGAACTGAGATGATACAATAATAATCTATTTATACAAACACTTGGAGAATGGCTTCCAAGTCAAAAGAGATAAAAGTGTAAACACTCTGAGATGATAACATGGTAACTGTATTTAAAAAAAACACCTAAAAATGTGGCAGCAACACCATAAGCATGAAAGCAAGTAATAGAAGATAAGACTAGAAACAATGACAGGTGCCAGTCCTATAGGGCTTCATAGGCCACACTCAGAATTTTGGATTTTAATCTAAGGGATTCTCATTAGATAGGCAGCATGGCATCAGAACATTTTAAGAAGTTCTGAAATACATAATCTATTTATATTTTAGAAAAAGCACTTTGGCTGTTGTGGAATGAAAAGAGGCCAATAGAAGAATCATGAAGAAAATTGATAATACTATTCAGTGGTTTTAGCAACCGATTACTAATCTGTTCAGAACAGGATTAAACTAGAGGGGTAGCCAGGCATGGTGGCACATGCTTGTAATCCCCACGCTTGGGAGGCTGAGACAGGAGGATTGAGTTGGTTCGAAGCCAGCCTCACTGGCTTAAGAGACCCTGTTTCCAAACAAAAAAATATAAAATAGGTCTGGGAGTGTAGCCCAGAGGTGGAAGGGTCCCATCCCCAGTACCACCAAAAATAAATAAATAAATAAATAAATAAATAAATAAATAAATAAACTAGAGGGGTAATGATGGAGGTTAAAAAAAGAGGTGGCCAAATTGTGATACATATTTTTAGAAATAACCTATTAGAATATTTCAAGATTTGGATATAAGAAAAAGTGCAAACTTGAAAATACTTACTAGGTTTTTATTTGAACCACTGTTGAACTTTGATGCCGTTTGCTGAGATAAGGAAGGCTTGAATGAGTAATTTTATGGGGATAGTGTAGGAGGTAGGGAATCAGATATTTTACTTTGACCATATTAAATTTGAGGTGTCTGTTTTAGACATCTAAAGGAAGTGGTTAAGTGGCAGTTAGGCTGTATGGATGTGGAGCACAGATAAGAGGTCTGGACTAAAGGTTAAAATTTGGAGCAGTCAATATAGATAAAGAATATGTATCACGGGACTGTAAAAAATCATTTAGAGATAAGAGGCAGATAAGAGAGTTAGAGATGGTATACATGGGAGAAACCAACAAAGAAACTGAAATAATCAAATGGCTGGGTAGAAAAATATGGTGTCACTGAAACTCAACGAGGAAAGTATTTCAAGAAAGAAGTGGTCAATCATGTTGAATGCTTAAGAGGTTGAATAATATGAGAATAGAGAAGTGGTTGCTAAGTTAAGCAATTTGGAAGTTATTAGTGACTTTGAAAACTGCATTTCCAGTGGAGTCCTATGGAAGAAAGCCAATTGAAGAGGGTTGAAGAGTGACTGGGTCAAATTATGTTATGTGCATGTATGTTGCAAATAATTCCACTCTTAGGTGTATTATAATACATTAATAAAGAACTTCAAAAGAATGAATGGGTCAACTGATGAATAAATAAAATGTAGCACATTTGTGCAATGGAATATTATTCTCCCATAGAAAGAAATGAATCATGCTACAATGGAGAGAGAGAGAGAGAGAGAGAGAGAGAGAGAGAGAGAGAGAGAGAGAGAGAGAGAGAGAGAGAGAGATATCACAGCAATTCTATAGTGACAGAAAGTAAATCAGTGGTTGTGGTTGCTTTGGATTGGAGAGGGTTGGAGGAGTAGGGGATAGTAATCAAAGGGTACTATTTTGGAAGTGGAAATGCTCTGAAATTGATGTGGTGATAGTTATACAACTTTGTGTCTATATTAAAACAATTGAACTGTATATTTTATATGAGTTAATTGTATGATATGTGAATTATATCTCAAGAAAGTCATTATTTTAAAAATAGTGAATGGGAGGGAGGGTTGGGGATGTATCTCATTTGTAGAGTGCTTGCCTAACCTGTGTAAAGCCCTGGGTTCAATCTCCAGTGCTACAAAAAGCAAAAATAGTGAAGAAAAAATGAGAAAGTATATAGAATTCTTTATAAAAATTTTCTTTAAGATCAAGTAGGGAGAAAGCATATAAAAGAGAATGTGTTTTAAGGTAGAAATCATTAAAGTGCATTGTATGTTGATGGCCTTGATGCAATAGTCAGAAATGATTCAGGAAAAAGGGGATCTGCACAAATATTTCCATCCACGTGTAGGATTGCTCCAGCTGGAGTTCCTGATATCCTCATAACATATCATAAACAAAACTGATCATCTTTACAGCACCATTTATTTTTCCTTCTGAATTTTATAGTTCAGTAGATTCGGTCTACATGCTTAAGAAATAAATATAAAAAGCTTCCTAGACCCCTCTTTTTCCATCACAACCCTCACATTATTCCACTCTCTCATTAAACTCATTTTTACTTCCTCAATAGCTTTTGAATTTGCTCCTTCCTCTTCATGCCCATAGACAGTGCTCAATTTCTGATGCCAGTATTTGTAAAAATTATACTGTTGCAACAGTTTCCAAAACTTGGCTCCTGGCCTCTAATCTCCCACTTGCAATTCACTTTTATTCTGCTGCTAAAGTAATCTTGCAAAACTGACAATTCATCTCACCCAGTCTGCTTAATTTCCCAATGTTCTCCTTCCCACACTACCTATAGCTAAAGTTCTTCACTTGGTTTCTATGGGCCTCCTGTGTTCACATCCATTAGAGAATTGTCCCCAAACCCACTTCTCCCCTTCTTGCTTATTTTACTTGTTCAACCCCCCAACCCTAAAAGTTATCTGCATTCCTGACTCTCCCTCATACCCTAATCTGATTCATCAGTAACTTCTATTGGCTCTTACTCAAATTTATATCCCAAATCTATTTAGCTCCTTCTACCGTGTCCACCTTGGTCTATTCCATCATCAGTTCTCATTGGACTACTGTGAGCCTTCTTACTTGGTTTCTCTGTTTCTACTCTTTTTGCTCTCAAATTCACCCTCTATCCTGCATCCATAGTCACATTTCTAAAATATGAATGTAATCTTGGTTTCACTGTTTTAAACTTTTCATAAGCTCTGCTTTGTTTTTAAAATATAGGGTAAGCATCTTAACTACATCTACAAGACTCTGCAAATCTAACCCCAGTCATTCATTCTCATCCCTGACCTTTCTCCCCTTTATACATTAGGTTCAGTCATAGTAACCTTCTCTCTGTTCTTGAGATGCATCATGCTTTTTTCTCACCTCTAAGCATTTGCACACCAATAGTCTCCTCACACAAGCCACAACCTGTCCCCTGGTGATATGCCCTTCTTCTACTCATCCTTCAGGATATTGTTTTTTCTAAATAGTATTTTTTGAACACCTATATTAAATTGTGTTCCCTCTATATGTTCCCCTAAATCTTTGTGTTTTTACTCTCACAACACACAGCATACACTTTTGTATCTGTTCAATTATCTCTCAACCTCAGTAAAGTATTAGCTCCATAAAGATAGAACCCAAATTTTCCTTGTTCACTACTTTTTACAAAACACCACAGACTGGGTAGCTTAAACAACAGAAGAGTATTGTCTCCCAGTTCTGGACTCCAGAGGTCAAGGTGTCAGCAAGGTTGGTTCTTTTTGTAGGCTCTGAGGGAGAATCTATTCCATTCATCTCTCCTAGCTTCTAGTGATTTGCTGGCAAGTTTTGGGGTTTCTTGCCTTACAGATATATTCCTTTTATCCATGCCTTCATGTTTACATGATGTTCTCCTTGTGTATGTTCCTCTACATCTGAATTTTAATAAGGATATTTTTTTCATATTTTTTAAGAGTTGACTCTATGACCTAATTTTGAAATTGGCTTCCATAGTTAAGACCCGACTTCCAAATAAGATCTCATTCTGAGATACTGGGTGTTAGAACTTCAACACATATTTTTGAGAGAAGGAATCATACTTCAACCCATAACTCTGCTCTGTCTCCATATTCTAATACAGTGCCTGGCTTCTAGGCTCTAATTCCCTTAGTGTACTAAGAGAATGAATTCATGTATGGGGTTTAGAGCTTCTGTGAAATTGTAAGTGAAGTTATGGGGAAGATGTGACTGTGGTGTGCCCATATGTTCATGCATTTCTCTAGAGGAGGGGGCTCCTATCTTTTTATATAGTCTCATTAATCCATGAGCCTACGAATGCTAATAACCACGAACTTACAGGGCAAACATCATGCCTTCACTATCTAACAGGGGTTCTTCAGAATACAGTGCCTCCTGGCTCTAAAGTATGGCCTCTCAAACCTCACACACTTGGTTTCCAGTCAAACTGAACTCCCTGTGGTTCCCTTACTGTGCCATTCTCTTGGTCACCTCTGAGTATTCATATACTGGTATCACCTCTGCCCAGTTAAAAATCCATCATTGTTTCATGGCATATTCCATTCATCTTTCAAAAATAAGCTCCAGTGTTAGCCTCCACAGGAGAATTTTCTCTGAGATCTCTGAAAGAATTGAGCATTTCTACTTCTGGCACCTATGTTCACATATCCACCAAATCACCTGCTATAGATAGTTCTGTTTCCTACAGTGGGCACAGAGATTGTGTAAGATAGGGAATAAATCTTACCCACTTGTGCATCCCTAGACTAAGTCGGTGTTAGTCACAGAACAGGACTTCAAAAGGGAATACAACCAACAAACAAAAACCAAAACTAAATTACTGCCATGGGGAAGACATATTCCACCTTAAAGAATAACCTTCTAATGGAAACAATAAATATGCATTTTTATTGTGCTAACTAGTATCCGACCTCTAGACAATGCATGACCACACAGGATGGGTGATAATCTAGAAAGAATATCTAGAAAGATAATCTAGAAATCTAGGAGATTAAGATGCGTCTGAACCCCATGTGCTCTTCCAAATAATAATTACATAATGGCATAACCTTCTTTCTTTTCCTTCTGAATGTAACAAGGCTTCTGGACCAGAGGATATTTTACCCTTGAACTCCTGTTGACTAAGAAAGAGTTAGAAAAGGTACTTTCCAGAAATTTGTTATCCCAGGCTGACTCACGGTGCCTGGCTTTGTTTTCTCAGCACCTCTGATTTCCCATTTGAAAACTGACTAATACTTGTTAATTTTATATTCTGAGATCCTTTGATGAAAATGCCATGGTATGTAAGTATCAATATTGGTATGAATAAGAGAAAAGGGAATAAAGTTTCTGTTGCTTACTCCTTGAAAGACATTATTAAAAAAAAATGCATGTCTCTTGCCAAACCACAGGGCAGGTCTGCATTGTAAAATGCAGTCCTTTGGATTCAATATAAAAATACTTGCTTTTCCAAGGCTCTCCTGATTACAATGTCATAGGGTTTTCTGTTGCCACAGTGGGCTTTGCTCAGTAGTCTTCCATCACACATGATGAAGCTTCCCTGCAGTGGCCATAGATGGCTAATATTTTGTCTGCTCAGAAAAGCACTCTCCTTCTGGAATATTACCATCTACCCATACCAAGCACGTTTTTGAAGGACGATTGCTATTCTCTTCTAGTTTACTGCAGCCTGGAGATAGTGATTAGTAAAGACTTGATTTCAGCATGTAATCCAATCTGAGTCAGTCAAAGGCTTTCCAGGGACTTTTAATACTTTGGATTAGAAACAGTAAGTAGTAGCCAGGCATAGTGGTACATCCCTGTAATCCCTGTTATTAGGAGGCTGAGACAGGAAGATCACAGGTTTGCAGCCAGCCTCAGTTACTTAGTGAGTCCCTTTGTAACTTAGTGAGACCCTATTTCAAAATAAAGAATAAAAAATAGGGCTGGGGGTGTAGCTTGGAGACAGAATGCCACTGGGTTTAATTCCTGGTAACAAAAAACACATACATACATACATACATACATACATACATATGTACATACATACATACATACATAAAAAAGAGAGAGCCGGGCATGGTGGTGCATGTTTGTAATCCCTGTGCTTGGAAGGCTGAAACAGGAGGATCATACAGGTTTGAAGCTACTTAGGCTCTCAGCAACTTATTGAGGCCCTGTTTCCAAATAGTGAGTCCCTGTTTCCAAATAAAGTATAAAATAGGTATGTGAGTATAGCCCAGAGGTAGAAAAGCCCCTGGGTTCCATCTCCCAGTACCACAAAAAAAGAAAAAAAAGAAAGGAAGGAAGGAAGAAATGGAGGAAGGGAGGAGGAAGGAAGAAAGGAAGGAACGAACGAACTAACGTAATTAATTCCTCACTATCAGCAACACTTCGAGAGGTATGAATATAGAACTAACTAGTGAACAAGGATCCAGTTGTATGGTGGAAGAAGTCCAAGAAAATGAAGTTGACACATAGAGAAGAAGAGATAAGAAACAGAAAAAGAGGAAAAAGAGAAGAAAAGAGAGAGGGAGAGAGAATATGAACAAATTACTGAATAAGAGAGAATCCTGTCAGTTATTTGAATCTTTGTTCCAGTTGCCCTTGCCCTTCCTATGGCAAGGTTGAATACATTAACCAATAAGTCAGTGTATCTATCTGTATATCTATCTACCTATCTATCTATCTCCCCTCCACCTAAGCAGAATTTCAGCTGAGTTTCAGTCACTGGAAATCACAATAATCCTAACGAATATACACGTGAAACATGCATTAGTTCCAGAAATGAATAATGAGCCTTATAGCCTAAGTACCTTCAGCTCAATACAGAGATTTTTTTTTATCAAAGAGACTTTTCTCAAGAACATCTATTTCTTCCAATGACAATGATGTAGGGAGAAAAGAAAAGAGAATGGGTTGATATTTTAAGCATTTGTACATGAAAAGCCCTTACAGCTTATTTGGTTAAACTTACTTTGTACAGATGAGGAAATGGAGCTCTAGAGAGGGGAAGGAATGGTATTACTCCCAAAGTCACACAGAAAGTTAGCAGCATAGAAATAGATCCCAGGTCTCCTGATTTCTTCTAATTCACTGTTTTTTCCCACAGGTCCCTGATTTGAAATTATATGACAATGCATTTTTAAATACTGAACTTTATTTTCCTCATACAATACATATCAGACTTCCCCCTCATTATTCCTTCCAGGCTTGGAATATATAAAATATCAGTAATTTCAAGGTATATATCTGCTGGACAGTTATGGCTGTGGCACATGCAATTTAGTTTGTTGTTGTTGTTGTTGTTGGTGGTGGTGGTGGTGGTGGTAGTGGTACTGGAGATTGCACCCAGGGCATTCTACCTAAAAGCTCCATACTCAGCCCTATTTTTTATTCTTTATTTTGAAACAGGTTATCACTAAATTGCAAAGGGCCTCATTAAGTAGCTGAGGCTGGCCATGAACCTGCCATTCTCCTTTCTCAGCCTCCCAAGTACTAGGATTCGAAGCATGTGCCACCACACCCGGCACAATTTTAGTTATATAAAGTATTTTTATTCATATCCAGTTCTTAATGTTTGTAAGAAAGTCTGAAGGAAAATCAGGTGTCTAGCAGTTTTGTTTTTTCTCTTGGAAAACTACTGCTGTATTTGTATTTATAATTTTTTTGTTGTTGTACTGGGGTTCCTCAAAACGCTTCTACCTCCAGGGTACACTCCCAGACCTATTTTTATAATTTTTTATTTGGAAACAGGGTTTCTTAAGCCAGCGAGGCTGGCTGGCTTCGAACCTGCGCGATCCTCCTGTCTCTGCCTCCCAAGTGCGGGGATTACAAGTGTGTGACACCATGCCCGGCTCTGTATTTGTATTTGTATTTTTAAAAGTGATATAGTGCCGGGCATGGTGGCACACACTTGTAATCCCAACATTTGGGAGGCTGAGACTGGAGGATCACTGTTTGTAGACAGCCTCAGCTACTTAGTGAGGCCCTCTGCAACTCAGTGTGAGACCCAGTTTCAAAATAAAGAATAAAAAGTAGGGCAGTGGGTGTAGCTTGGAAGTCAAATGCCCCTGGGTTCCATCCCCAGACCCACACACAAAAAAAGTTATGTAGCTACCTTTCATTTTGACAACAGTATCTCTCTATTTATTTATTTATTATTTAGTTAGTTAGTTAGTTAGTTATTTGGTGATACTGGGGTTCCTGGAAGCCCTTCTACCTCCGGGATACACACCCACGGGCTACACTCCCAGACCTATTTTTTAACTTTTTTTTTAATGTGGAAACAGGGTCTCTTAAGCCAGCGAGGCTGACTCCAAACCAGCGCGATCCTCCTGTCTCCGCCTCCCAAGCGTGGGGATTACAAGCGTGCGCCACCACGACCGGCTGACAACAGTATCTCTAAGACTTCTACAAACTGATCGATTGTCGTTGTTGTGAAATTATCCTGCAAACAATGTGAATTTATGTGTGCAGTTTGTAAATCATGATCTGACTCCTGTCATTACCAGACCCTTGAACATTACGATGGAAGAAAGTGTGTATAACGTCGATATCATTACTTGTTATCAATCAATCAATCAATCAATAAGTACTGATTAGGCACCTAACATGATTCTAGTAGAGAAATGGAATGCTCCAAAAATATTAAAAACATTTCAATATACTTATATTTTCCATCTTCTCTGTTGCTTTACTTTGATTTTTGTTACATTATGAAGCTACTATTTGTTTAATGGTAGGAGAAAAAAAAACATGAGCTTTGGAGTGAGGCTTTTTGTGGCTTTGAATGCCTATTACTAATCATCCAAATCCAGGGAAGTTCCAGCCCACAACAACCCCTCATTCTCCCTACCTCCAAAGTTAGAATAGTAATAATAGCAATAATATCAACCTATCAGTTTTGTTCTGGTAAATAAATGCTATAAATTATGTATCATATAGTAGGTGCTCTATAATTACTAACCATTATTATGATGAATGACTGATATATGTTTGGGTCCACTTGTTCAAGAATATGTGGCAACTCAGGAAGGTTTAGCAGTTCCTTAGGATATCAGATCAGTTTAGAAATTACTCTCATGGGCTCTAATGGGTCTATGAGTCCAAAGTAACTTGGGTTGAATCCCAATTGTACGATATCTCACTGGGTAACCTTGGATACACTACTTAACTTCTCAATTGTCAATCTTCTCATCTTTCAAATTAGGCTAACAATTTATGTAACACATACGATTACTGGTATAATTTGTTGAGATAATGACTGGAAAGAACTACCACAAGGTCTGGCTCAAAGTAGTATCTGTCCATTTGTGAAATTGTTAGCATCTGTGCTGTAGAAGTACTATGGTCACTTCATAAATTACTGTTATGGAGATGTCACTTTTATTTCTAATATCAATGGTTAGAAAAAATGGGCCACATTTTGTTTTTATCTACTTTGTCATAAGTGTCTGAAAATAGCACCAAAAACAGAGATTTAAAGATTATAATTTTTATTTAAATTTTCATTGTATTGGTACACTATAGTCTCTCATCATAATGTGGATTATATTGACAATTACATGCATTCACACATTATGTGGTACACCCCACTTCTCCTCCTTCCTCTCAACAATGAGTGTCCAGGTTGACCATGCTGCATTCACACTTATACACATATTCGAAGGTCGCTCTTCCATTAATCAACCTCAGCCTTCTTCCTCCCCTACCCTTTCTTTCTTTCTTTCTAGCTTCTCTGAGGTTCCCCCTCCATCATCTAGAGTCCCTCTGGTAACTTTAATACTCTTTACACTGTTGATGGGAGTGCAAACTGGTCCAGCCACTATGGAGATCAGTGTGGAGATTCCTTAGAAAACTTGGAATGGATTCGCCATATGATCTGGCTATAACACTCTTGGGTATCTTTCAAAGGGGTTGAAATCAGGAAACTACAGTAACATATGCAAAACCATATTCATAGCCACACAATTTGCAATAGCTAAAATATGGAACCAACCTAGGTGTCTATCAACAGATGAGTGGATGAAAAAATTATGGGAAATACACACAATGGAATTCTACTCAGCGATAAAGAAAAAATCATGTCATTCACAAAAAGATGGAAAGATCTGGAGAACATTATGTTAAGTGACATCAGCTAAGCACAGAAAGAAAAGGGATATATGTTTTCTCTAATATGCCCCAACTATGGAGTATTAGGGATTACTTCTTCAAAAATACTTTGCATAAAGTCCTGTTGCTTTTCAGAGTAGGAAAACTGTAGATATTCAGTAGTTATTCTTTTTTTAATTTAATTTAATTTTTTATTGGTACACTATATTCATACATCATAATGGGATTAAAAAACTTGTGTAAATGTATGTGCACACATCGCCCAGT
Source organism: Muscardinus avellanarius (assembly GCF_963383645.1). Classification (NCBI taxonomy): domain Eukaryota; kingdom Metazoa; phylum Chordata; class Mammalia; order Rodentia; family Gliridae; genus Muscardinus; species Muscardinus avellanarius. The sequence goes on along the minus strand of NC_137792.1, from coordinate 70,447,731 downwards.
TAGCCCCTACCCCCACCATTCCCTCTCCCTCCCTCCTTCCCATGCTTGGCTGAGTGGTTGACATCTAATATTATAGCAATTTATCCAAAATTAACAATAATAATCTCACATAACAGATTCATTTGTTTGATATAAAACTTTTGATCACTTAGAAATAACATTTCAATATTTCTTTTTGCTTTCTTTCTTACCAGAGGATATTTTTTCTTTTTTTTAAGGTGAAACTATTATACATTTTTTTCCAGAAAAAATCTATCCTAACATGAAATATGAACTCTAAATACCCAAAACAATCTCAAAAAAGAACAAAGCTAGAAGATGTACATTTTCTAATTTCAAACCTTATAAAGGTACATTAATTGAAACAGTGTAGTACTGCTATAAAGGCAGATATATAAACCAGTGGAGTAAAATAAAATGCCTAGAAATAAATTATTCCATATATGGTCAAGTTATTTTTGACAAGGTTTCCAAGAACATTTGGCAAAGGAAATAATTATCCTTTCACTAAACATTGTTGAAAAATAATAATTACATGAAAAAGAATAAAGTTGGACCCTTACCTAACGCCATATACAAATATTAACTCAAAATAGATAAAAGACCTAAATGTAAATCTTAAGACTGAAAACTTTTAGAAGAAAACCTGGGTCATAACTTCACAACATTGAAATTGGCAGTGATCTTGTATATGATTTCAAAGGCACAGGCAACAAAAGAATAAACAAACTTTCTAAAAAATAAAAAATATTGTACATCCAAAGACAATGTAAACAGAGTTAAAAGTTACTGATAGAATGGGATAAATATTTCCAAATGCTATATCTGAAAGTATATTAATATTCCAAATAGAAATCCTAAAAATTAGCAACAATAAAAGCAAACAATACAATTTAGAAATAGGTAAAAGACTAAAATAAATAATGAATCTCCAAAGATTTTAACCAATAAACACATGAATATATTCTTCTTTGTTTAGTTGTCTGCTAGATGGAAAATCTTGTTTCTCTGGTTCTGGTGTGTATTACCTATTTCTTCTTTGTAGTTAATCTCTTTGAGTATTTTCTCTAGCGCTGGTTTTGAAGACATAAATTCCTTCAGTTTCTGTTTGTCATGGAAGCTTCTTATTTCCCCATCTAATTTGATAGAAAGTTTTGCTGGGTAGGAAATTTTTGGCGGGAAGTTGTTTTCTTTCAGCGTTTGGAATATGTTACTCCAAGCCCTTCCGGCTTTCATGACTCAGTTTGGGAAATCTGGAGGGATCCTAATTTGTTTGCCTCTGAATGTCATTTGGCCTTTTGTTTTTGTTGCCTTTAAGATTCTCTGCTTGGCTTCCACATTGGTCATTTTGACAATTATGTGGCATGGGGATCCTGTTCTCTGATCCTGTCTAAAGGGAGTTCTATAAGTTTCCTGGACCTGTGTATCTACCTCTTGCTCTATGTTTGGAGAATTTTCTGCTATTATTTCTTTGAAGAGATTATTGATCCCTTTGGTTTCACCTTCTTTTCCCTCCTCTATTCCGATTATTCTTAGTTTAGCTCTCTTAAATGGGCCCATATTTCTTCAATGTCAGATTCCTGCTGTCTGATTTTTTTTCTAAGTTATAAATTATGTATTCGTTTCTGGAGTGATCCTCTTCTAGGAGCAAGATTCTATTCTCCATGTGATCTAATCGATTGTTTATACTTTGAATTGAGGCCTTTACCTCAATGATTGCATCCTTTATGTCTTTTAGACTCTCTCTAAATTCTTTTTGAAGGTCCTGTATTATTTTGACAGTTATATTCCTGATTTGATCTTCTGGAGATCTCTGAATTTCTGTGTTATCATATTCTGATAATATGAGCTTGTGGGTATTCATTGCTCTATTGTTGTTCCTCTTTCCCATGATTTCAGAAGTTTGTGCCTTTTCTAGATCACCACGGCTTCACTTAGTGTGCACTGTATCTCGAGTCTGTGGTAATTTCTGCCAACGCTACTCCTTCACTGGGTTGGACTGCAAAATCTCAGACCCAGGGAGATTATCAAGGTCCCTGGGCATGCAGTACAGGGATTTCTCCTTAGGGGCCGCAATTTCACTCACGGTTATTGTGCATGTTGATCAGGAGTTGTCGAGGGCACAGTGAACTCGCTGTCATTGCTGGCAATATGGCGCCGCTGCCATGCCCTCGGCTGTGAGGCTGGTGTACTTCTTTTCTCGTTTTGAGCTCCATTCTAAGTCCCTAGAAAGTGTGATGGGCTTGACCACTGGGAGTTTTTGACATTCTGTGCGCTGAAAGAACTGCTGAATTACACCCAAATGATCCACAGCTGCTCACTTCAGCTCCTTCCTTACCTTTCCTCTCTGGATCCTGGTGCTGTGAGGGAAGATGGTGCTGGCACAGCCCTGCTGCTGCATTGCGGGCTTGATTTCTGGTCTCTGGTGTTCTTCTAGGTTTTTTTTTCTGTCCCTTGTGTATACATTTATTTCTCTGCTGATGGCATTTTCTGGCTATGAAAAACACTGATTTTTTGGCAATAGAAATCGAGTTTTAGCAGGGCTTATAAACGCTGCTTTTCTTGGTTGCCATCTTCCTGGAAGTCCAGTAGTTATTCTTCCAGTTACTAATGTACTAAGCAGTCTGCTGTTTGGAAGGACTTTCAGAGAAAAGGCATTTTTAATCCACGGGTATTCTGTCCCTAAGCTATAGCCCCAGCCCAATTTTTTATTCTTTATTTTGAAAGAGAGACACACTAAGGTGAGGGTAGCCATGAACCTGTCATTCTTTTGTCTCAGCCCCCTAAGTACTTTAATTACAAGGGTGTGTCACCATGCCTGACTCAAGAAAAGACATTTTCATTTTTTTCATATTTTATTTATAAGTGGAACATATTGAAAATAGTGTACATTTAGATTGTGCTTCGTTCCCTCTCCTCCCCCATTTCCCTTCCCCCCTCCCAATAAAGAGTGTCCAGGTTAATCATGTTATGTTTATACTATTACACATATTCATATGCAGCTCCTCCATTGAACAACCTCAGCTTTCTTCCTTTCCTATCCTTCCATTATAGCTTTGCTGAGATTTCCCCTCCATCATCCTGAGTCCCTCTGGTATTACCACTACTCCCTAGCTTGGGCTTATTAGAGAAAACATATGTCTCTTCTTTTTCTGTGCTTGACTAATCTCACTTAACATAATGTTCTCCAGTTCCTTCCATCTTCTTGCAAATGCTATTATTATATTCTTCTTTATAGCTGAATATAATTCCATTGTGTGTATTTCCTATAATTTTACAATCCATTCATCTGTTGATGGAGATCTAGGTTGGTTCCATATTTTGGCTATTACAAACTGTGCTGCTATGAACATGGGTATGCATATGTTAATGTAGTTCTCTGACTTCAACTCCTTGGGAAAGATACCCAGGAGTGGTAGAGCTGGATCATATGGTGGATCTATTCCCAGCTTTCTTAGGAATCTCCACACAGATCTCCATAGTGGCTGAACTAGTTTGCACTCCCACCAACAGTGTAAAAGAGTTCATCTTTCCCCACATCCTCGCCAGCAATTGTTGTTTGATTTCTTTATGTTTGCCACTCTTATTGGGGTTAGATGGAATCTCAGCATAGTTTTGATTTGCATCTCCCTGATAGCTAGTGATGTTGAACATCTTTTCATGTATCTATTGGTCATTTGTATCTCTGCTTTTGTGAAGTGTCTATTCAGTTCAGTTGCCCATTTCTTGATTGGCTTGTTTGTTTTGCTAGTGTAGATTCTTTTGAGCTTTTTGTATATTCTAGATTTTAGCCCCCTATCAGAGTGGTGGCTGGTAAAGATCTTCTCCCATTCTGTAGGCTTCCTCTTTAGTTTCTTGATGCCTTCCTTTGATGAGAAGAAACTTTTTTAGTTTGATGCCATCCCACTTGTTAATTCTTGCTTTAATTTCCTGTGCTTTGGAGGTTTTGTTGAGAAAGTTATTTCCTGTGACTATATGTTGGAGTGTTAAGCCTATGCCCTCCTCTAATAACATCACAGTCTCTGGTCTAATTTCTAAGTCTTTGATCCATCTTGAGTTGATTCCTGTGCATGGTGAGAGTTAAGGATTTAGTTCCATTTTTCTACAAATGGATAGCCAGTTCTCCCAGCACCATTTGTTGCAAAGGCTGTCTTTTCTCCAGCATATGAGTTTGGCCCCTTTGTAAAAGATTAATTGACTATAAGTTTGTGCGATTGTTTTTGTATCTTTTATTCTGTTCATTGGTCAGTATGCCTGTTGTTGTGCCAGTACCATGCTGTTTTTACTACAATTGCTCTATAGTATAATTTGAAGTCAAGGATTGTGATGCCTCCTCCCTGGTTCTTATTGCTAAGGATTGCTTTAGCTATTCTGGGTCTTTTCTTTATCCATATAAAATTTATGCCTGATTTTTCTCGATCTATGAAGAGTGTCATTGATATTTTGATAGGAATTTCATTGAATCTATGGATCACTTTTGGCAGAATGGCCATTTTGATTATATTTGTTCTGAAATAAAATCCCACTTATTAATTCTTGCTTTAATTTCCTGTGCTTTGGAAGTCTTATTGAGAAAGTTACTGCCTATGCCTATATTTTGGAGTGTTGATTCTATGCCTTTCTCTAATAACTGGATGCACTCAGATACATGGCTTCCTTGATCCAGGTGTCTGGAGGACTCACTGTGCCCCTGTGGTCCCGTCCTTGGTGAGCACACAAGCTTCTGGCTTGGGCTCCACTCACTGCTTAAGATATTGGAGTTCAATGTCCGTTTTCAAACTCTTGGGTTATTTTGCCACAGAGGTGTCAGTCATGTCCAGGGAATGCGGTTTGGTCTGGCAACCTGCGCTGGCACTGGCAGGCTGCCTGGTTGTGTCTGCAGCAGATCCAATGCTCGATTTTTTTTTTTTTTTTTTTTGCAGTGGATCTCGCAGTTCAGGGTTTCTGGATTCCTTCTGCCGATGTTCCTGGATATGTTTTGGTTCCTGAGATATATTTATTTTGCTGGTTAAGATGCTGCGTTCTCAGTAGTTGAACTTCATTTATTTTAGCTACTGAGAAGTGCTGAGTCCCACAGTCGCCATTTTGAATCCACCAGAAAAGACATTTCTAAATATGTAAAAATGTTTACAGTGATATTCAATAAATTCTCTTGGTATTTTGAGATTGTGTACAACCACTATTTTATCATCAACATCCAACTGCTATTATAGTTATAAAGAAAGGAAAAGACAAAGTTAAAAGCCTATACTGTTTCAAATGCATTCTTTTACTTTTTTTACACTTTTTTGGTACATTATAGTCTCATATAAAAATGAGTGCATGCACTTTGTAAATAAGTGAGATAAACTAAAATTTTAGTACATGAAAATACCTATTGAATTTTTTTTTTTGCATGATGGTGCATGCCTTTAGTCCCAGTGCTTGGGAGGCTGGTACAGGAGGATCACAAGTTTAAGATCAGCTTCAATAACTTAGTGAGACTCTCAGCAATCTAGTGAGGATGTATTCCAAAACAAGAAATAAAAATGGATAGGGATATAGCCCAGAGGTAAAATGTCCCTGAGTTCAACCCCTAAGTAGCCCCACATACACACACAAAAATTAAGTTCCTGAAATTCAACTTATTTTAAATTATTTTTGTGGTACTGGGGGGTGGAACCCAGAGGCTTTTCTACCTCCAGGCTATACTCTCAGCCCTATTTTAGAATTTATTTGGAAACAGGGTCTCACTAAGTTACTTAGAGCCTCACTAAGTAGCTGAGGCTGGCTTTGAACCTGTGCGATGCTCCTGTCTCAGCCTCCCAAGTGCTGGGATTACAGTTGTGCACCACCATGCCTGGCTCATTTTTGAATTTAAAAAATTCACTGGAAATAGTCAGGGAGGAAACAAAAGAGATCTAACTTCATTGTCCATCAGTCAGCCTTATATCATTATCTCATTTAACTCATACAATAATCCCATTAGTTAGTTGCTTGTGTTGTTTCCAATTTACAGAGAAGAAAACAGGTCTGGAAACGTAAAAATAACTTGTCAGACAGCACACAGGAAGGTGGTGATTAAGACATGGTTAAGCCGGGCATGGTAGTGCACACTTGTTATCCCAGCATTCAGGAGGCTGAGACTGGAAGATTGCGATTCGCAGGCAGCCTCAGCTACTTAGTGAGGCCCTCTGCAATTTAGTGAGACCCTGTTTCAAAATAAAGAATCAAAAATAGGCAGGGGGGTGTAGCTCGGAGGTCAAATGCCCCTGGGTTCCATCCCGAGACCCGCAAAAAAAAAAAAAAAAAAAAAAAAAAAGTAAAGAAAAAAGACCTGGGTATATTTAACACCAAACTTCCTATTCACTCACAATCTAGCCCTTGCACTGACAACAATATCTTGAGTGTTCCAGAAATTGGCATTTAGCTTATTTGTGTTCTGAATTAGTTAAGTTGCTTTTGGTTGCAAATAATAGAATAATGAACTAACACCAGTTTAAAGAATACATAATTTTCTTTCATAATAACAAGTTCAAAGGAGGTAGTACTGAGGAAGAGACAACAGATTAGCCACTTTCCATCAGTAAACAATGTCTCCCTGAAGTCTAAAGGGTACTTGGCAGCTCCACACTTGACAAGTTTCAACAGCAGGAAGTGGGTGCAGAGAAGTTTTTTTTGTCTGTGTGTGCCTCTCTCTTTGATCAGAGAGAAAAATGTTTCACAAAAGTTCCCCAGTAGATTTTGTCTCATTGGACACAAAAGAGGCCACGTGGCCCCCATAAATATGGCAAGAAGAATGGGATGACCATGCTTGGCTTGACTTAGTGAAGATAATGGCTGGGGACAATCAAGTCTCTGCTTTCAGGAAAAACTTGGAGGTAAGACAGCACACAGAAAGGCATTTGACAATATCTGTATTGGGCATCGATTTCCCTATCAACAAATGTGTAATTTGTTCTATGCTGCCTGTCAGTAGATAAAAGAGAAGGCTCAGCTAAAGTTGGCAAGAAATCAAGCCCTATTTGACACACACAATTGACATATGTGCTGTCAAGCTCCTGAGCACTGCTCCCTTCATATCCCTCAAACTATATGGATTTTTTTGTAAATTTTTCTTTATCAAAACTGCCATTTATTTTCTCAGAACCATTTTTTTAAGAAATGTCCTTTCTCCAATTTATGTTATTGGTGCCTTTGTTGAAAATCAGTTGGCTGTAAATACATGGGTTAATTTCTGAAATTTACATTATGTTCCTTTGGTCTATGCATCATTTTTGTGATTACCATGATGTTTTCATTATTATAGCCTTATATCATGCTTTGAAGTCAGGTATTGTGATACTTCTGGCTTTGTTGTTGTTGTTCAGAACTTCTTTGGCTATTCTGTGTCTTTTGTGCATTCATTCACATTCTTTGATTGAGTTTTCCAGTTATGTGAAGAATGCCTGTGGTATTGTGTGTGTGTGTGTGTGTGTGTGTGTGTGTGTGTGTGTGTGTGTGGTACTGGGGTTCCTGGAAGCCCTTCTACCTCCAGGCTACAATCCCAGACCTTTTTTATATTTTTTAATTTGGAAACAGTGTCTCTTAAGCTAGCGAGGCTGACTCCGAACCAGCGCGATCCTCCTGTCTCCACCTCCCAAGCGTGGGAATTATAAGCGTGCGCCACCACGCTCGGCCTACCAGTAGTATTTTGATGGTGATTTTATTGAATCTGTAGAGCACTGGGGGCAATATGAACATTTTATCAATATTAGTCTGACAATCCATAAGCAACGTATGTCTTTTCATTTTCAGGTGTCTTCTATTAATAACTTTTTCAATTTTTTTTTTTAGTTTTTGTGGTACTAGGAGTTGAACCCAGGGGTGTTCTACCTCTGAGATACACCCCAGACCTTTTTACTTTTTATTTTGAAACAGGATCTTACTAAGTTACTGCATGCTGGCTTCAAACCTGTAGTCCTCCTGTTTTAGCCTTTCATGTACTAGGATGTGTAACACTGCACCTAGGCTTATAAATGTTCTATGTCATTATAGAGATTTTTCACATTTTTTATTAAATTTATTCCTAAGTTTTGCCAGTAGATATTGTAAATAGTCCTACTTTAATTTTTTTTTCATTCAGTTCATTATTGATACATATTATAAAAAACCAACTCAAAATGGGTCCAGGACCTAAATGTGAAACCTGAAACTATGAAACTATTTTAATAAAACATGAGAAAAACACTTCAAAACATTGCAATGGAAAATATTTTTTGGATAATATCTCAAAAACATAGGCAACAAAAACATAACTAAAATGAGATTATTATAAGCAGGTTCCACACAGCAAATAATCAACAGAGTCAAAAGTCAACCTACAGATGGAGAATATTTGAAAACTATTCTTCATATTTAACTGACAAGGGTTAATGTCCAGCATGCACAAATGTTCTGGTTTGAAATTAGAATGTCCCCAGACCTCATGTCGTAGATAAGATAGCCATATTGGAGATAGGAGTTGGTTGCTGGGGAGAGTCCCTGATGTCATGGCCTGGAACAGCTGGTTACAGCTTTCTGATCTTCTCTCTTCACTTATACCATGAGCTGACACAGCTCTAACTCTTCTCTGCTCTCCACCATGATTCTCTGAAGACTTGCAGACCTGGATCCTGTTTGGAAGAGAATCTAATATGGACTGAAATCTCCAGAAGAGTGAGCAAATAATTTTTTTCTAAACTTTTGCTTGTCAGGTGTTTTGGTCACAACAGTGAAATGCTGATTGAAACAGTAAGTAACTGAAATAACTCAATGATAAAATTAAAAAAAATTAAAATGGCAAATAATCTGCATTGATCTTTTTCAGCCATAAAGAAGAAAAAAAATTACATCATTTGCAGAGAAATAGATGGAACTAAAGAACATTATGCTGAGATTAGTTAGTCTCAAAGGTTAAAAAAAATTGGATGCTCTCCCTAATATGCAGAAGCTAGGGAGATAAATGGTCTAGATGAAAAAGGAGAAACAGTGGATGACAAAATAAGGCAACTTAACTGAGGAGGATAGGAGGGAGGAAGAGTGAAACTCCCTAATGTACATGACTTACATTCATAAACATATCAAATTTAATCAGTAAGCCAAACATGAGAAAGAAGAAGGGGAAAGGGAATGGGGTGGGAATTGCGGAAGGGCTAAATGAGTGCTGTGTGCATGTATGCCTTTACCATCTTGTACTCCATTAAGATGTATGACTATACTGCATCAATAAAAAATTAAAGAAAGAAGATGTAGCAATGGCCAATGAGTACATGCAAAAATACTTAACATCTAAAATCATCAGGGAAGTACAAGTCAAAACCACAATGAGATATCACCTCATTCCATCAAGAATGGCTATTGTCAAATTTAAAAATAACAAATGTTGTCAATGATGTAGAAAAATGGGAACATTTAAACACTGATGTGGAAATGTAAATTAATATAGTCATTACAGACAGCAGTATGGAGTCTTCAAAAACTGGATAAAAAACTACCATGTGATCTAGCAACTCCACTACTGGGAATACATCTAAAGGAAATAAAACCAATATATCAAAGAAATACTTGTACTCCAATGGTGTGGTGGTGGTGGTGGTGGTGGTCGTGGTGGTGGTGGTGGTGGTGGTGGTGGTGTGTGTGTGTGTGTGTGTGTGTGTGTGTGTGTGTAGTATTCAGGATTGAACCCAGGGGGCATTCTATCTATGAGCTACACTCCCAATCCTATTTTATTTTTATTTTTGAAACAAGATCACCCTAGGTTGCTGAGGGTCTCATTAAGTTGCTGAGGTTACCCTTGAACCTATGATCCTCCTGTCTCTGCCTAAAAAATGCTGAGATTACAGGCATGCACCTCCATGCACTGCGTGTATTCTCATGTTTATTAAAACACTATAGCAAAATAGAGAATCAACTGACATATTCATTAATGGATGAATGGATAGAAAAGTGAGTTACATATACATAACATAATAAAAAATATGAAATCCTGTCATTTGTGGCAACATGAATGAAACTGGAAGACATTATGTTAAGTGAAATAAAATAGGCAAAGAAAGACCAATACCTCATGTTCTCATTCATTACTGAAAGCTAAAAATAAAGGTTGATCACGTAGAATACAATAGAGTTTTCTGGAGGCTAGAAAGGGCAAGGCAAAGGGGTGATACAGGGGTGGATACCAAAACATAGTAGGGAGGAGTAGTTCTTTTGTTCTATAGTATAATAAGACAACTATAATCTAGGACAATTAATTCTATATTGCAATATAATTAAAGGAGAAGTTTGAGGGTTCCCAACACATAGATATAATAATATTTCAGGAAAATGAAATGCTAATTATTCTGATTTGGTTATTATGCTTGTATATATTAATTTAATTATAATACTGTACCCTATAAGTAATTACAAATACTATGTGCCAATTTAAAGTAAAAATAAAATTATATCATTAGAAAAATAAGTTCTTGACATTCCTTTTAATTTACTATTACAGATGATGATTCTAGGGTGGAGGAGTAGATAGAGAGGTCCTGGTTCTTTCCTGTTCATCTCTCCCAATACCATCTTGAAGACTTCTCTCTCTACCCTTGTACCATCTAAATCAAAATTAATCTAGATTTAATAAGTTGTTCTTCCCATAACAAATAATGTTATGTGCATATAAAAATATATCACTATGAATCTCACTATTGGGCACAATTACAATACACTAATTTTTTAAAAAAGAAGAGAAAGTCAGTCGAGCATGGTGGCACACGCTTGTAATCCCAGAATTCGGGAGGATGAGACCTGAGGATCTACGCAGTTTGCAGACAGCCTCAGCTACTTAGTGAGGTCATCTGCAACTCAGTGAGACACAGTTTCAAAATAAAGAATAAAAAATAGGGCAGGGGGTGTAGCTCGGAGGTCAAATGCCCCTGGATTTCATCCCCAGACCCGACAAAAAAAAAGTCATAGGCAAAAAGATAGAAAGAAGGAAACAAAGAAAGGAAGGAAGAAAGGAAGGAAGGAAAGAAGGAAAGAAAAAAGGGGATAAAATTTAAAGGAAGTTCACTGCTGTAGAATAATAGATCCAGAACTGGTTTGTTTCCTACTTGATTTTGAAGGGAATTATATTTGACCTCAAGTCTATATAATCAGAACATTTTCAACCATATTTTATTGTGCTAAAATCAATAATTGTCATATGTTTTAAATGCAACTGTGATATTTAATCTTGTAACAGTCTAGTAACTTAAAACACACCAAATGATGGCTTGCATGCTACTGCAAGAATTCTCATTTACTATTTTGGATTTGATATTTTACCATCAGCCTCTAACCCCTAGAAAATGTAGAAATTTAATCCTTGTCAAATCATTTTATACCATTCCTAAAAACTGTTTTATAATGTTACTCATATTCTTTTTTTTTTTTTTTTTTTTTTTGCGGGTTTGGGGATGAAACCCAGGGGCATTTGACCTCTGAGCTACACCCTCTGTCCTATTAATTTTATTCTTTATTTTCAAACCGGGTCTCACTGAGTTGCAGAGGGCCTCACTAAGTAGCTGAGGCTGTCCATGAACTGCGATCCTCCAGTCTCAGCCTCATGATTGCTGGGATTACAAGGGTGTGCCACCACGCCCGGCTCTCATATTCTTAATGATACTGCCTTTTTCTACAATTAGAACATTTATTTTTTATCATTTTTGTGATATTGGGGATTGAACCAAGGGACATTATACCTCTGAACTACACTCCCAGCCCTATTTTTATTCAGTATTTGAAAACAGGGTCTCACTGAGTTGCAGAGGGCCTCACTAGTTAGCTGAAGCTAGCCTTGGACCTGTGATCCTCCTGTCTCAGACTCCCAAGTACTGAGATTACAGGCATGTGCTACCACACCTGGCTTATTTTATCATCTTTATAGGACATTTTTTCTATAGATTTTCCCAAGAGATTTATGGCTTGACATCTTTACCTTTCCAATGAGTAATTCGATTATTTGAGCATTTTCCTCTTTTATTTTACTTATTTTTTATTGGTACATTGTAATTATGCATAGTGTGTGTGTGTGTGTGTGTGTGTGTGTGTGTGTGTGTGTGTACATGTGGTACTGGGGATGGAACCCAGGGGCCTTCTCCCTTTGAGCTACACCCCCAGAAATATTTCGTTTAGAAACAGGGTCTCACAAAATTGCTGAGAGCCTCACCAAGCTGCTTAGGCTGGCTTCCTACCTACAATATTTCTGTCTCACCCTCCCAAGTACTGGGATTAAAAGCATGTGCCACCAAGCGCAACGGTAGTCATCTTAATTGTCTCTTAATCTTCCTTTCTTTTTTTTTTTGGGGGGGGTCACTGGGAATGGAACTCAGGGGCATTCTACCTCCGAGCTACATCCCGAGCCCTATTTTTTATTCCTTATTTTGAAACCGGGTCTCACTGAGTTGCAAAGGGCCTCACTAAGTAGCTGAGGCTGTCTGCGAACCCCGATCATCTGGTCTCAGCCTCCCAAATGCTGGGATTACAACCATGCACCACCATGCCTGCCCCGTTTTTCTTTTAAAGTGCTTACTGAAGGAGGAAATGGTGAGCATTTGATTCTTCTGTAAAAAACAGTATTTACTGCTGACAATAATTTTAGAAGACTTCATCTCAACTTTATCTCAACAGAACCTTGGGGAGGATCAACAGAAACTTACCCAAATTATCAAACTTAATTGCCTCCTATCTGACCTTGACTTTGCATACATTAAATCATTCACTTTCAGAGACGAATAATGTCCTTTCTATGTGCCAGATACTTCTATTAATCATTAAGAAAACAACAATGAACAAGACAAGGGTTTCTACCCTCAAAAAGCAAATATACATCCTGTGTTAGAGAAAATTAATATCCTCCAGTTAAAAAAAGTTCCTCAACAAATAAAAAATCTTTTGGAATCAAAGTGCTAGAATATCTGAAGTCACTCAAATGGTTCGTGGAGCTGTTACTGAAACCTGTATCTACTAACTAATCATTGCTATCAGGTGGATTATACTTTATGTTTATAGATTGAATCATTGAAAATTGCTAATATTCACCTGCTTTTATTTTTTATTTTATTTTTATTATATATTTGTATTTTTATTTATTGGTGCATTGTAGTCATACATCTTCATGGGGTATTAGATGGTTGAGGCATACATACACACATCACCCAAATAGCCCTTACCCAATCTTGTCCCATTCCCTCCCCCTCCCTCCTTTTAATGTTTAGCTTAGGGATTGACATTGATATGTTTTTTTAAAGGACATCATATTCATTAGAGAATTCCCCTCTTCCCCCTCACATCCCCTCAGTTAGGTCACCTTATTTGCTCATCTATAGTAGCTCTTTCTTCATCTATAGTCTCTCCTATGACCCATTTTCTCCCTAGCTTCCATATATTAGGGAAAGCATCCAATTTCTTATTTTTCGTTACTGACTAATCTCATTTAGCATAATGTTCTCCACTTTCATCCATTTCCCTGTAAATGAAATAATTGTGTTTTTCTTTATGGCTGAGTAAAATTCCATTGTGTACATGTCCCACAGTTTTATAATCTATTCATCTGATGATGGACATCTTTGTTGGTCCCATAGTTTGGCAATGGTGAATTGTGAAGCTATGAACATAGATGTACATGCATTAGTTTGGTTGTTTGGTTTCCATGCTTTTGGATAGATACCCAGAAGTGGTATTTCTGGACCATATGGTAAGTTTGTTCCCATTCTTCTGGTGATCCTCCATATTGTTTTCCAAAGGGGATGCATTAATTTGCAATCCCATCAACAGTGTACTAGAATTCCCACTTCTTCACATCCTTGCAAGCATTTGTTGTTTGTGTTTTGAATGATTGCCATTCTAGTTGGAGTTAGGTGAAATCTCAGCATAGTTTTGATTTGCATCTCTCTGATTGCTAATGATGGTGAGCATTTTTCATCCATTTATTGGCCATTTAAGTTCCTTCTTTTGTAAAGTGTCTATTTAGTTCACTTGCTCAATTTTTGATGAGTTATTTGTTTTCTTAGTGCTGCGTTTCTTGAGTTCTATGTATATTCTAGATAATGGTCCTATATTGGAGGAGTAGCTGGAAAAAATCTTCTTCCATTCTGTTGGCTCTCAGTTGAGGTTCTTGATAGTTTCATTTGCTGTACAGAAGCTCTTCAGTTTAATGCAATCCCACGTACTGATTTGCCTTTTAGTTTCTTGTACCTTTGCCTTTGGGATCTTGTTGAGAAAGTTTTTACCTGTGCCTATTTTTTGTAGTGTTGGACCTATGCCTTCTTCAAGGAGCCTCAAGGTCTCTGGTCTAATTTCCAAATCTTTGATCCATCATGAGTTTAATCTTGTGCAGGGTGAGAAAGTGGGGTTTATTTCCATTTTTCTGCATACTAATGATTAACCAGTTTTGCAAATATCATTTGTTGAACAGTATTTTCCCAGTGTATGTTTTGGCCTCTTTGTCAAAAATCAATTGGCTCTAAGTGTGCAGATTTGTTTCTGAGTCTTCTCTTCTGCTCCATTGGTCCATGTATCTGTTTTTGTGCCAGTACCATGCTGTTTTCTTTACTATTTTTTGTAGAATAAAGTCAGGTATTGTGATTCCTAATGCATGGTTTTTGTTGCTGAGAACTATTTTGTCTATTCTGGGTTTTTGTTGTTCCAAATGAATTTAAGGACTGATTGTTCTATGCCTATAAGGAATGACCTTGGTAATTTAATGCGTATTGCATTGAATCTGTAAATCACTTTTGGAAGTATGGCTATTTTCATGATATTTATTCTGCCTACCCATGAACATGGAAGATCTTTTTTATAATCTAAGGTCTTCCTTGATTTCTTTTTTTTAATGTTTTATAATTTTCTTTGTACAGGTCTTTTACCTCCTTAGTTAAGTTTCTTCCAAAGTATTTTATTTTTTTGTGGGATATCCTTAGTGAAGGTGTTTTCTGTATTTCTTTTTCAGTGGATTTATGGCTGTTATACAGAACAGCTTCTGATTTTTTAAGATTGAGTTTGTATCCAGAGAACATCCTGATTTTGTTGATAAGTTCTATAAGCCTTTTGGTTGAGTTTGTTGGGTCTTCTAAGTAAAGTATCATATCATCTAGAAATAGTAAAAGTTTGAGTTCTATTTTCCTATTTGTACTCTTTTGATTTTCTTTTATTGCCTCATTTCTCTGGATAGAGTCTCAAGTACTATTTTGTAAAGAAGTGATGATAATGGACATGCTTATCTTGTTCCAGTTTTTAGGGGAAATTCTCTAAGTTTTCCCCCATTTTATATGACATTGGCTGTGTGCCTAGTGTAGATTGCCTTTATGATGTGGAGGTCTGCTCCTTATATTCTGATTCTCTGCAGTGTGTTTAGCATAAATGGATGTTGAATTTTGTCAAATACTTTTTCAGTTTCTATTGAAATGATCATAATTTTTGTCTTTGGTTCTTTTTATGTCATGAATTACATGGATTGATTTTCACACGTTAAACTTTGCATTTATGGGATGAACCCTATGTGGTCATGGTGTATGATTTTTGTGATGTGGTTTTGAATGTGTGTTGCTAGTATTTTGTTTAGCAGCTTTGAATCCAAGTTAATAAAAGTTATAGGCCTATAGTTTTCTTTCCTTGAGTTTTCCTTATTTGGTTTTGGTATTAATGTGATGTTGGCTTCATACAATGTATTTGAGAGTCCCATTTTTTTCTATTTCATGAAATAGATTGAGCAGTATTGGGATTAGCTCTTATAAAATTCATTTTGGAAACCATCTGGTCATGGGCTTTTTTGATGGTAGGCACTTTATTGTTGTTTCAATCTCTTTGATTGATATTGGTTGGTTTAAATTTTCTATATCTCTTTGACTCAGTTTAGGAAGGTTGTATTTTTCTATAAAATTGTCAGTTTCTTCCAGATTTTCCATTTTGTTGGAATATAGCTTTTCAAAATACTTCATGATAATCCTCTGGATTTCTAGTGTTAGTGATAATATCTCCTTATTCATCTCTAATATTCATAATTTGGGTTAATTATCTTTTTTGGTTAAGTTAGCTAGTGGTTTATCTATCTTGTTAATTTTTTTTTAGAAACCAGCTTTTGGTTTTGTTGATTTTCTGTATTTTTTATTCTCTACTTAATTGATTTCTTCTCTGATTTTAATAATTTCCTGTCTTCTACTGGCATTGGGGTTAGATCATTCCTGTTTTTCAAGGGATTTGAGATGTGTATTTTGGATATTTATTTGGTTATTTTCTATTCTTCTTATGTGAGCACTCAGTGCTATAAATTTTCCTCTTAATACTGCCTTCAAAGTGTTCTAGAGTTTTTTGTTTTTGTTTTTGCTTTTGATTTTTGGTACTGGGGATGGAAAGTACAGGCATTCCACATTCAAGCTATACCTCCAGCATTATTTTTTATTCTTTATTGTTAAACAGGGTCTCACTGATTAGCAAAGAACTTCGCTAAGTAGCTGAGGCTGTTTTGAACCACTATCCTCCTGTCTCAGCCTCCCAAATGCTGGAATTACAAGTATTCACCACCATGTCCATGATATGTTGTTTGTTTTTAGAAATTTCTTGATTTCAACCCTTACTTCTTCTAGGACCCATTCTTCATTTAGCAATATGGCATCCAGTCTCCAGATGTTTATGTGGTTTCTGTGTGTCTTCTTATAGTTGATTTCTAGTTTCATTCCATTATGGTCCTAAAAGGTACAGGGAAATATATCACATTTCTTGAATTTGCTAGTGCTCACTTTGTGGCCCAGGATATGACCTATTTTGGAGAAGGTTCCATGAGCAGGTGAGAAAAAATGTGAACTCTACAGTAGTTGAGTGAAATATTCTATATGTGTCTAATAGTTTCATTTGATTGATGGTGTTCTTTAGATCTGACGCATCTTTACTGACCTTTTATCTAGGAGATAGGTCCAATGGTGTGAGTGGGGTGTTGGAGTCTTCCAGTACTATTGTATTGGGACTTAGATATGAATTAATGTCACAAAGAGTTTGTTTTATGAAAGTGGATGCACCTATGTTTGGGGCATAAATGTTGACTATTTGCTGGAGCCAGCCGGCCAAAGTACATACAGGTTCTGAAGAGAGGCATGAGGATGAAGAATTCAACTCTAGGAATTTGATTCTCAGAATAAATAATTTATTCTAATGTGGGGGGTGCACCAGCCCACTATCTCTACTGGCCGACCCCTGCTCCTGGGTCAATATCTCTACTGGTTGACGACTACACCTGGGTCAGTATTCTCTATTGTGTCAATGCTGGGTTTGTTTTTCTAGAGGTATTTATACAGTTACAGGTCAGTCAATATCCTCATGCTACCACCACAAGAATACAATAAAGACCAATCCAAAGCACATATACTACAGATAGGTTGATCAGTACCCTCATGCCACCACCATCTGATCTTCTCCCAGACCTTTTACTCTGAACTTTCCATGACCCCAAACCTTGTTGACTCTGGGCGAAAGACAGTCAGCTGAGTCAGAAATATTCTTTTAGGGGAAAACCTTAATGGCTTCCCACAGTTCCCCCTTTTTTTACTATATTCAAAGAAGACTGAGGTAGCACTTTCTACTGATACCTTTGCATAGGAGCTCTATAATTTGTAGATGGAACACTAAAGGCAAATCTCTTACACTCTTGTTGTGCTAAAGGTATAATATAAAAGCAGTATTTTAAATCTAAAATTATTTTATAAGTGTCTTTGGGGATAGATGATGGATTGGGTAGTCCAGGCTCTCTGGGATACACTCCCAGACCTATTTTTACATCCATCCATCGTTGTATTAACTTCCCTTAAATCTTGTAACAGTCTCCACTCCTGCAACACTCTCCAGATTTTTTCTTAATAACAAATATGGGTGAATTCCAAGGGGAGTTAGAACTTTCACTATGGCCGTAGTCAAGTTGTTCCTGTACTAACTGCTCTGCAGCTTTTATTTTTTCTAAGGTTAGGGGCCATTGATCAATCCAAACTGGTTCCTCCTTTTTCCAAGTAATAGTATTGGCATGGAGTACAGGCTGGTCAACAGCCCCTTCTAAAAATACCCTAGCCATGCTTGAGGGCATTGTAAATGAAGCTTTAAAGGCTCTATAATACCCTGATTATTTATCCCTAGACATTCTTCCGGTAAAAGTCCTTGATCTAACATTTGCTGTGTCACTATAGGGCTGGGTATATAAAAATATACACCCATATTCTGCATAATATCTCAGCCCCATAAGTTGACAAGAAGTCCTTGAACAATATAGGGCTGAAAAACTCCGGTATGGCCTTCCTCATCTCTCCAAGTAAGCCAATCACTGCTTTGTTAGGGGTTTTGCATCTGTCCTATGCCTTTAAGGTGAGTGAGGGAAGAATGCTTAGGCTATTTGTTAGGCCACAGACCAGCTGTTATCACAGAAACATCTGCTTCCATGTCTAAAAACCATGAAAAATTTTCCCATTAATAAACAATTTCATTTCTGATCTTTGAGTTCCTATTGCTCGGACCCAAAAAGCATCTGATGAGCCAAATCCCCTTTTACCTCCTTTAGGTCTCTGAGCACTATTATTAGTTTTCACCTGAGGTAGCAATACTAATTATGCCAGTCATTGACCTGCATTAAAAACAGCTATACCTTGAGGAGAATGTATCATAATTTTTATTTCTCCTTCATAGTCAGAATCAACTACTCCAGGGGCTACTATAATTCCCTTCATGGTGACACTACTTTGTCCTAACAACAAGCCTACTGTCCCTTTAGGTAACAGGCCATAAACACCAGTAGGAAGGGCTTGCATTCCCATTTCGGGAGTTAATACTGTATAGGTGGAGGCACAGAGGTCCAATCCTGCGCTGCCTGGGGTTACTCTAAATAAGTCCTGAATGGATTGTTTTTCAACTGTACAGCTAAAGAAGAACAAAGCCATTGTTTTCATTTTTGAAGTGGAAATATCACAAAAAGACATTGATATTCCTGGTGAGAAGCACAACAAATGTCCTTATCTCAGTTAAATAGTAGTAATGAAAAAGCAAAGTTATATCATGTGGAAAGTTTGAGCCCCTAAGATGGCCTGGAGAACTTTCACTCTGTTCAAGATTATCTGATTTGTTTGCTTCACAACAAGAAAGCCTCTCACTTTAGGAATGGTGGGGAAAAGACTTATTGCCATGAAAGCAATTGTTCCAGTCTTTAGGATTGCTTGGGGTCTGGTTTAGAGAGAAAATTCTATTGCTTATCAGTGATTTTTTTTTTTGCAGTACTACGGATGGAACCCAGAGGCATTCTACCTCTGAGATACACTCCCAGCCATATTTTTAAATCTTTATTTTGAAACAGGGTCTCACTGAGTTGCAAATGATCTGACTAAGCAGCTGAGGCCGGCCTTGAACCTGTGATCCTCCTGTCTCAGCCTCCTAAGTAGGCAGATTACAAGTGTGTACCACCATGCCTGGCTACCAGTGATTTATTTATTTATTTATTTATTTATTTATTTATTTATTTATTTATTTATTTTGGTGGTACTGGGGTTCCTAGAAGCCCTTCTACCTCTGGGATACACTCCCAGACCTATTTTTACATTTTTTTATGTGGAAATAGGGTCTCCTAAGCCAGCGCGTGGGGCTGGCTTCGAACCTGCGTGATCCTCCTCCTGTCTCTGCCTCCCAAGCGCGGGGATTACAATCGTGCGCCACCACGCCCAGCATCAGTGATTTATTTTTTAAACCTGAGCCTTCCAGTTTGTTATGCCCAAAGTTTCCATTCAGACAAATAATTTTGCTTCCCCTGGGGCCAAATAAGAAGGGAGATTTCTAGAAATTCCTGGGAAAATATTTGAGCCGAACATATTCAAAATCTATTTCATTTCTTGAGCCAGGCGTGGTGGCACACACTTGTAATCCCAGCATTTGGGAGGCTGAGACCAGAGGATCGCGGTTCTCGGACAGCGTCAGCTACTTAGTGAGGCTCTTTGCAACTCAGTGAGACCCAGTTTCAAAATAAAGAACAAATCTATTTTATTTCTATCACCAGAAATGTTATTGGAATAGGAATTGTGACAAAAATAAGCCATAGATTTTGAAGGCCTTCAGGAGATAGTTGCTAATAGTTTTTGGTTGTTCATTTCATTGCAAAGCCACTTTTTTTTTTTTTTTTTTTTGCAGTACTGTGGCTGGAACCCAGGGGCATTCTACCTCTGAGCTACATCCCTAGCCCTTTTTTTATTCTTTATTTTGAAACAGAGTCTCACTGAGTTGTAAAGGGCTTCACTAAGTAGTAGCTGAGGCTGTTCACAAACCGCAATCCTGTCTCAGTCTCCCGAATGCCGAGATTACAAGTATGTGCCATCACGCCTGGCTAGAAGCCAACTTATTTACTGCAGCACAAATCTGAATATCCTGTCCCTAATCTGCACCTTACCCATTCTGCCCCCCTCAAGCAAATAGTAGAACTAAGAAATGAGTTCTAAGAGTCACTCAGATTGTCCTCAATTGCAGGCATCATCATGAACATAATGACGACAGTCCAGGGAAGGGTGGGGCTATTTCTATCCCTCTTAATTCTTTCAGTGAAAAAAGATAAACAATCTGGATAATAGGGTGCAAGAAGATTACAGTTTCAAGAACTTAGCAGGAAAATCAACAACCTATCGAGCCCTATTTCAAAAAGAGTGTGGGGGTGTAGCTTGGAGGTAGAATGCTCCTGGGTTCAACCCCCAACACCAAATAAAAATCACCCATGCAAACTTATATCATATTATCCTTCTCATTCTGGGCAATAAGAGATAGAACTCTCCCTAATTCCTTCTATGAGGCCAGTATCACATTAATCCCCAAACCAAATAAAGATACCTTAAGAAAGGAAAACCACAGACCAATATCCTTAATGAATATAGATGCAAAAATTATAAACAAAATACTAGCTATACGCATTCAAAACTATATCAAGAGAATAATATATCATGACCAAGTTGGGTTCATACCAGAAAAACAAGGCTGGTTCAACATATGCAAATCAATACATGTTATTCACCACATAAATAGAACCAAGAACAAAAACCACATCATCATAGCAATAGATTCTGAAAAGGCATTCGACAAAATACAACACCCATTTATGGTAAAAACATTGCAGAAAATTGGGATAGAAGGAACGTACTTCAACATCATTAAGGCAATATACTGTAAACCCAAAGCCAACATTATATTTTATTTTATTTATTTTATTTTATTTTATTTTATTTTTTTATTGGTGCACTGTATTCATACATCATAGTGGGATACAAACTTTTGTAGACATACATGCACACATCGCCCAGTCAGCCCCCACCAGATCCCCACCCCATTCTCTCCCCATCCCTCCCTCCCATGCTTGGCTTAGTGGTTGACATCTAGTATTATAGCAATTTATCCAAAATTAAAAATGATAATCTCACATAACAGATTCATTTGTCTGATACCAAGCTTTTGATGACTTAAAGATAACATTTCAATATTTCTTTTTACTTTCTTTCTTACCAGAGAATTTTTTTTTCTATTTTTTTAGGTGAAACTATCATATATTTATATATTCATTTTTCAGAAAAAAAATCTATCCTAATATGGAATATGGACTCTAGATACCCAAAACGATCTTGAAAAAGAACAAAGCTAGAAGATATATATTTTCTGATTTCAAACCATATAAAGCTACAATAATTGAAACAGTGTAGTACTATTCTAAAGGCAGATATATAAACCATTGGAGTTAAATACAAGCCTAGAGCTAAATTCTTCCCTATATTGTCAAGTTATTTTTGACAAGGTTTCCACGAACATTTGGTGGTGGAAATAATAATCTTTTAACTAAATATTGTTGAAAAATAATAATTACATGGAAAAGAATAAAATTGGATCCTTAACTAATCCCATATACAAATATTAACTCAGATAAAAGACCTAAATATAAATCTTAAGACTATAAACTTTTAGGAGAAAATCTGGGTCATAAAACCTCACAACACTGAAATTGGCAGTGATTTCTTGGATATGATTTCAATGGCACAGGCAACAGAAGAGTATACAAACTCCCTAAAAAATAAAAAAAATATTGTATATCCAAAGACAATGTAAACAGAGTTAACAGTTACTAATAGAATGGGATATAATATTTCCAAATGCTATATCTGAAGGTATATTAATATTCCAACTAGAAATCCTAAAAATTAACAATAATAAAGGCAAACATTACCATTTAGAGATAGGTAAAAGACTAACATAAATAATGAATCTCCACAGATAACCAATCTTAGTTATCTGTTGGATGGAAACTCTTGTTTCTCTAGTTCTGGTGTGTGTTACCTATTTCTTCTTTGTGGTTAATCTCTTTGAGTATTTTCTCTAGTGCTGGTTTTGAAGACATAAATTCCTTCAGTTTCTGTTTGTCGTGGAAGCTTCTTATTTCTCCATCTAATTTGATAGAAAGTTTTGCTGGGTAGGAAATTTTTGGCTGGAAGTTGTTTTCTTTAAGAGTTTGGAATATGTTACTCCAAGCCCTTCTGGCTCTCATGACTTGGTTTGGGAAGTCTGGAGTGATTCTAATTGGTTTGCTTCTGAATGTCACTTGGCCCTTTCTTTTTGTTGCCTTTAAGATTCTCTGCTTGGCTTCCACATTGGTCATTTTGACAATTATGTGGCGTGGGGATCCTCTTCTCCGATCCTGTCTAAAGGGAGTTCTATAAGTTTCCTGGACCTGTGTATCAACCTCTTGCTCTATGTTTGGAAAATTTTCTGCTATTACTTCCTTGAAGAGATTGTTGATCCCTTTGGTTTCACTTTCTTTTCCCTCCTCTATTCCAATTATTCTTAGTTTAGCTCTCTTAAAATGGGCCCATATTTCTTCAATATCAGATTCCTGCTGTCGGATATTTTTTCCTAGATTAGAAACTATGCTTTCATTTTTGGAATGATCATCTTCTAAGAGAGAGATTCTGTTCTCCATGTGGTCTAATCAGTTGTTTGTGCTTTGAATTGAGGCCTTTACTTCATTAATTGCATCCTTTATCTCTTTTTGGCTCTCTGAGTTCTTTTCAAAGCACCTCTATTATTTCTACAGTTATTTTCCTGATTTGATCTTCTAGAAATCTCTGATTTTCTGTTTTATCGGGTTCTGATGTTGTGGGGTTGTGGGCATTCATTGCTCCAGTATTATTCCTCTTTCCCATGATTTCAGAAGTTTGTGCCTTCTCTGGGTTCTTCCCTTGGGTCACTATGACTTCACTTAAGGTGTTCTGGATCTCGAGTCAGTAGTATCTCAGACCCCACTACTCCTTTACTGGGTTGTATCACAGAGTCTCCGACCCAGAGAGTCGATAGAGGCTGCTTTAGACTGTGGGGGTTACCAGGTTGCACGTTCTCCTATGGTGTGATATCTCTGCCACCGCCACTCCCCCACTGGGTCAAGTCCCAGGGAGTACAGTACTGGGATTTCTCCTTTGTGGCCCGCAATTTGACTCACTGTTCTTGAGTACGCAGATGTAGCTGTACTGGATTCGGTGAATTCTCTGCTGCTGCCGCCGGTGGCAATATGGCGCCGCTGCTACGCCCTTGGCTGTGAGGCTGCCGTATTTCTTGTTGGTTTTGATTTCCACTCTGAATCCCTGCAGCGTGTGCTGAGCTCAGCCACTGGGAGCTTTAGATTTTACCTGCGGTGAGAAATCCCACCTGGCTGTTCCGCAGCGGCTCACCTCGGCTTGCTGTAGCCGTCCGGTGAAGTTGCCGCTGCCGCCGGCAGTATGGCGCATCTGCCGCGTCCTCGGGCGTGAGGCCGGTGTATCTCCTCTGTGGCTCTGAGCTCTGTTCTCAGTCCACTTTCTCTCTGGAGCCTGGTGATTTTTTTGTTTCTCTGGTGATGGTGTTTTCTGGCTATGAAAGGCGCTGATTTTGTGGTAATGGAGATTAGTTGTTAGCGGGGCTCTTAAGCCCCGCTTTTCTCGGTCGCCATCTTCCCGGAAGTCCAACATTATATTGAATGGGGAAAACCTGAAAGAATTTCCTCTAAACTCAGGAACAAGACAAGGATGCCCACTATCACCACTCCCTTTCAACATAGTCCTTGAAACTCTTGCTGCAGCAATAAGAGAAGAGAAGGAAATCAAAGGAATTCACATAGAAAGAGAGGAATTAAAATTATCCTTATTTACAGATGACATGATCCTTTATCTGGAAGACCCAAAGAACTCAACCAAAAGACTTCTGGACCTGATTGACAAATTCAGCAAAGTTGCATGATACAAAATCAACCTAAAGAAATCAGTGGCTTTTCTTTATGCCAACAATTAATCCACAATGAAAGAAACAAAGAACACAATTCCATTCACTATAACCTCAAAACCAATAAAATACCTAGGAATTAACCTAACCCAAGATGTAAAAGATCTCTACAACAAAATCTATAAAACATTAAAGAAAGAAATTGAAGAAGACCTTGGAAGATGGAAAGTTCTCTCGTGCTCATGGATAGGCAGAATAAATATAATCAAAATGGCCAATCTGCCAAAACTGATCTATAGATTCAATTCAATTCCCATTAAAATACCAGCAACATTCTTCAGAGACCTAGAAAAATCAATTATGAACTTTATATGGAGAAAGAAAAGACCCAGAATAGCCAAAGCAATTCTCAGCAGTAAGAAACATGCAGGAGGCATCACAATCCCAGACTTCAAATTATACTATAAAGCAATAGTAGTAAAAACAGCATGGTATTGGCACAATAACAGATATACTGACCAGTGGATTAGAATAGAAGATATGGAAACAAACCCACACATCTTTAGTCAATTAATCTTTGACAAAGGTGCCAAACTCATACGCTGGAGAAAAGACTGCCTTTTCAACAAATGGTGCTGGGAGAACTGGCTAACCATTTGTAAAAAGATGAATCTAAACCCCTATATCTCACCATGCACAGGAATCAACTCAAGATGGATTAAAGACTTAGAAATTAGACCTGAGACTGTGAAGTTAGTAGAGGAGAGCATAGGTTCAACACTACAACATATTGGCACAGGCAGTAACTTTCTCAACAAAACTTCCAAAGCTCAGGAAATTAAAGCAAGAATTAACAAGTGGCATAGCATCAAACTAAAAAGTTTCTTCTTATCAAAGGAAACTATCAATAACCTAAAGAAGAAGCCTACAGAATGGGAAAAGATCTTTACCAGACACCACTCTGATAGGGGGCTAATATCCAGAATATACAAAGAGCTCAAAAGACTCTACACTAGCAAAACAAACAACCCAATCAAGAAATGGGCAAATGAACTGAATAGACACTTTACAATAGAAGAGATACAAATGGCCAATGGATACATGAAAAGATGTTCAACATCATTAGCCATCAGGGCGATGCAAATCCAAATTACACTGAGATTCCATATAACTCCAGTCAAATTGGCAAGCATAAAGAAATAAAATAACAAATTCTGGCGAGGATATGGGGAAAGAGGAACTGTTTTACAAAGTAGTGCAAACTAGTTCAGCCACTATGGAGATCAGTGTGGAGATTCCTTAGAAAACTGGAAATAGATCCACCATATGATCCAGGTGTACCACTCCTGGATATTTTCCCAAAGAAATTAGAGAACTGTGGTAACATATACATACCTATGTTCATAGTAGCACAATTCGTAATACCCAAAATATGGAACCAACCCAGGTCTCCATCAACAGATGAATGGATTTCAAAATTATGGGAAATACACACAATGGAATTCTATTCAGCTATAAAGAAGGACAAAACCATGTCATTTGCAAGAAGATGTAAAGTCCTGGAGAGCATTATGTTAAGTGAGATCAGCCAAGCACAGAAAGAAAAGGGACATATGTTTCCTCTAATATGCCCAAACTAGGGAGCATTGGGGATACTAGAGGGACTCCAGATAAGAGAAGGGAATTCTCAGCAAAGTTTGAATGGAAGGATAGGCGAGGTAGAAGGCTGAACTTGATTAATGAAGGAAATACATCCTAACGTGTGTAAAAGAATGATAGCATGGATACCCTGGATACTCATTGTTGGGAGGGGGAAAGGAAAATGGAGGTGGGGGGTTGGAAGACACCAAGCACAGTTTAAATGTATACCACTTATTTTCAGTAAAAAAAGAAATACTTCAGAAAGCAAAATAAATTGAATAAAGGGAGGATGAGACTTGAGGACATCATCAGCAACATGACAGGACTCTCAATAACCTTAGTGAGACCCTGTTTCAAAACAAAACATAAAAGGGCTGAAGATGTGGCTCAGAGTTATAATAATCCTGGGTGTCAATCCCTAGTATCACACACACAAAAACAATTGAGTTAAATTGCTACCGCATATCATGCAGATCTTGAGAAAGCTCTATCAGGGGATCCGCAATGGTGTAGATCCCCCATGAAGTATGTCTAGCATTCCTTTCTTCATAAAATTATTTTAGTATTATTTGGATTAATATGTATAATTAGAATTTTATGTATAAACATTATAACTAAAAACTGATGGGCAGTGGCTTGTGAGAGACTCAGACAGCAAAGCCCAAGAATAAAGTTATTGGGCCAAACATTAAGTTCAAACTGACCTTAGTTTGAGCCACTGTATCAGATTAGGTGTGAGTCAGCTTTATGAAGTGAGACAAAGCATACTATGACTAATTAAATGTCTAACACCCCGCCCTGATGTATGTAAATAAAAACATTTCCTGTCCTTGAAGATCCTGTTTGCATGACTATGCACTTGCTTTTCTGCCAACAAAAGAAGTATAAAAGTTGTAACAAATCCTGAATAAAACGGAGAAGATTGAATCTGAATCCTGTGATGTCTTCTCTCATCGGCCTCAGTTTCCCCCTCATCAACACACGAGCCCCGACTCTGCTAGGGCTGGGCACCGGCATTAAATGAAAATAAAATACAACACAACTAAAACAGCACTGAGAGGAAATTTATAGCACTAAATGCATGCATTAGAAAAGAAGAAAACTCCCAGCAGTTCATGGTTGTGCACACTTGTAATCCCAGCATTTGGGAGGCAGAGTTGAAGGTCATGGTTCACGGACAACATCGGCTACTTATTGAGGCTCTTTGCAACTCAGTGAGACCCTGTTTCAAGAATAAAGAATAAAAAATAGGGCCAGAGGTATAGCTTGGAGGTAGAATGTCCCTGGTTTTCATCTCCAGTACCGTTAAAAAGTACTCCCCAAACAATAATCTCATCTCTCATCTCTCATCTCAAGAACCTAGGAAAAAGAGAGCAAGACAGAGCCCAAGCAGGAAGAGGAAAAGACACAATAAAGTCAGAAGATGAATGAATTAAATGTGGTGTAAATTGGGCATAGTGGTGCATGCTTGTAATCCCAGCATTGGGGAGGCTGAGACCAGAGGATCGCAGTTTGCGGACAGCCTCATCTACTTAGTGAGGCCCTCTGCAACTCAGTGAGACCCTGTTTCCAAATAAATAATAACTACAGGGTATGGTGGTGCACTCTTGTAATCCCAGCGCTTGGGAGGCTAAGACAGGAAGATCACACAGGTTCAAAGCCAATCTCAGCTACTGAGTGAGGCTCTCAGCAACTTAGTGAGACCCTCTTTCCAAATAAAATATAAAATAGGTCTGGGAGTATAGCCTGAAGGTAGATAAAAAGCCCCTGGATTCTGCCCCCAGTACCACAAAAATGAAAAAAAAATAAAAAATAGGGCAGGAGGTGTAGCTTGGGGATAGAATGCCCCTAGGTTCCATCCCCAGTACCTTAAAAAAAAAGAAAGAAAGAAAAAGAAAACATGGTATATACACACAATGTAATTTTGCTCATTCTTAAAGAAGGACATAGTTATGTCATTTGAAGGAAGGATCACAGGTTTGAGCATAGCTTTAGCAATGTAGTAAGACTCTCATCAGTCCAGCAAGACACTGTTTCAAAATAAAAATTAGAAATAGTGCTGGTGGTGTAGCTTAGAAGTAGAATGCCTCTTGTAGGCATTCAGTCTCAAGTAGCACAAAATAAATAATATAATATGTATTTGCAATAATATGCAAATAAGAAGAAAAGGGAATAGACTGACTCAGAAATTTATTGTTTAAGAAGTATCCCAGATAATCCTAAAACAAGTGCTGTAAGAACAGGATATGTATTTTGAATTTACATTTCCCTTAAAATATTTACCATTTTGAAACATTTGCTCTATATACATGTTTATATATATGTGTGTGTGTGTGTGTGTGTGTGTGTGTGTGTGTGTGTGTGTGTGTATTCTGGTGCATTAGAAAGTAAGTTGCAGACATTTCAAAAGTACTTCACCCCTAAACACTTGAGCATGTGTCTCCTAAAAACAAAGCTATTTTACTGTCAAAGCAAATGCCATTAACACGCCCAAGAATTTAACACAGATGTAATAATTTAACAGCTAAACAGTCCTATTTCACAAATTATTTTATTATACTTTTCACAAAATTTTTACCTTTAATCCAGTTGAAATCATGCCTTGCAATTTTTCTCTTATAAAATAGCAGCTCTTTGTCCCACTCTACTCACTACCCGTTGAGGACCTGATGTTGGAAAAAAACTGTTCATGCACTGCCCCCTCTATCACTCTTTTTCTATTATTTGGTGTTTGCAGTATCCCACACTTTCTACCACCATCTTTCTCTTGATCCTATTTCAAGAATTTGCTCCCATACTGCATATGTATGTCCAAGTATTCCTCCAGTCACCTTTGCATTTCCAAATTCAGTGGCCAATTTTTAGACTTTCTCTAACTTGACCCAAGGAAAACATTTGACACAACATATCCCTCCATCCTCCTTGATTTACTTTCTTCCCTTCCCTACCAAACCAAAGTCCCTCCAATGGCCTATTCCCTACCTTGCTATTTCTGACCTTTACACATGGGATTGCATGAGTTCTCAGCTGTCTGTTTTCTATCTCTCCTCACTTCCCTGCTTCTGCTCTAAATTATTAGTCTGTTCTCAACATGGTAGCCAAAGCAACCTTTTGAAACATGAAGTTAGATTATGTATCTCCTCTCCTCTACTCAAAACATTCCAATGGCTGCTATCGCAAGATCCTTTCCCTATATTCCCAACTCTCACTAGCTTCAGGAAAAATTGTTCCTCCTCCTTGCCACTTCAGTTCCTGGGGTTGACTGAGCCATTAGACCAAAGAAAGAAGTAGACAGATCCAGGGTAGCACAAGGTGTTTTAATGGGGTTGGGTTTTATGGACAGAAGCATGTTGGGGGCAACAGAAAGGCAGGAGGATACCCATTCCCCAAGGCAAGAAGAAGGGGTTTGTATTCTAAGCTAGATAGCATATGGCAGTATATGGAAAATCTGCCTTTTCTCAGTCATGATTAACATGTCCAACATCAGCTTAAAAATGGCCTGGGTGGCCGGGTGTGGTGGTGCATGCTTGTAATCCCCATGCTTGGGAGGCGGAGACAGGAGGATCACGCAGGTTCAAAGCCAGCCACGCTGGCTTAAGATACCCTGTTTCAAAAAAAAAAAAAATATATATATATATATATTATACGTGTCTGGGAGTGTAGCCTAGAAGTAGAAGGGTTTCCAGAAACCCAGTGCCACCACCAAAAAAATGTCCTGGGTGTCAATGATCAGCACAGCACACTCAACTATCTTAATGACGGTGTTTGGGATGTATGTTAGGGTCACCACAAAATGGCAGTTAAGACTAAGATGGTTGTAGTCACATGAAGGTAGATTCTTATAGCCTGTTCTATCAGTGGCTTTGTCCTTTATTGTGCTCCCCCTTCAGTCACTCTACTTCAGACACAGTCACTCTGTTTCAACCACATAAGCCTCCTGATGTTTCTCAACAACACTTCACCTCTCACCTTTCTTTGACCTTTACTCTTGCTCCAGAAAGGCATATTTAAAAAAAATATTTTATTGGTGCATTGTAGTCATACATATTAATGGGATAAAAGATGGTGGAGATATACATGCACACATCACCCAATTAACCCTTACCCAATTCCCACCCCATTCACTACCCATCCCTCCTTCCCATGCTTGGCTTAGTGATTGATTTTAATATGTTTGTTTAAGTACATTATGTGCTTTAGAAAGTTTCCCTCTTCCCCCCTCACAACCCTTCAGTTAGATCACCTTATTTGCCCCTCTATAAAATCTCCTTCTTCATCTAGAGTTTCTCCTGTTACCCATTTCTCCCTAGCTTTCACATATTAGGGAAAGAATATGATTTCTTCTTCTGTGTGACTGACTAAGCTCACTTAATGTCTGTCAGATTCATCCACTTCCCTATAAATGATGGAATTGTGTATTCCTTTATGGTTGAGTAAAATTCCATTGTGTATATATCCTACAGTTTTGTAATCCATTCATCTGTTGATGGACATCTTGACTGGTTCCATAGTTTGCCATTGGTGGATTGTGCAGCTATGAACATATATACAATACACATGTATTAATTTGATGGCTTAGTTTCCTTTCTTTGGGGTAGATACCCAGAAGTGGTATTGTTGGATCAAATGGTAAGTTTGTTCCTATTCTTCTGAGGATCCTCCATACTGTTTTCCAAAGTGATTGCACTAATTTGCAATCTCACCAACAATGTTTTAGAGTCCCCACTTCTTCACATCCTCGCCACCATTTGTTGTTGTGTTTTGAATGATTGCCATTCTAGTTGGAGTTAGGTGAAATCTCAAGGTAGTTTTGATTTGCATCTCTCTGATTGCCAATGATGTTGAGCATTTACACTGGAAAAAAGATAGCCTGTTCAACAAATGGTGTTGGCAAAACTGGTTAACCATATGCAGAAAAATGGAAATAAACCCTACTTTCTCACCCTGCACAAGAGTCAATTTAAGATGGATCAAAGACTTGGAAATTATATCAGAGACTCTGAGGCTTTTGAAGAGGGCATAGGCCCAACATTGCAACACAGAGGCACAGAAAAATCTTTCTCAACAAGACCCCAAAGGCACAAGAAACTAAAACGTGAATCAATACATGAGATTACATGAAACAACAAAGGAAACTGTCAAGAACCTCAACCAAGAGCCAACAGAATGGGAGAAGAATTTTTCCAGTTACTCCTCTGATAGAGGACTAATATCTAGAATATGTAGAGAACTCAAGAAATTCAGCACTAAGAAAACAAATAACCCAATCAAAAAATGGGCAAGTGAATTAAAGAGATATTTCACAAAAGAAGAAATTCAAATGGCCAAAAAGGCATATAGATTCCTCCTGCACTTCTTTAAAGGGCCTACCCAAATGTCATCTTCTCTGAGAGTCCTTTCTTTTCCACTCTATAAAATATCAACCCCTTCTCCATCTTTCTGGGCTCACCCGAGTTCTATACATCTGTGCCGTCACTTGAGCATTATGGAGTCTTCATCGATTTGTTTAGGGACCTTTATCCTTGCACTAAAATGTAAGCTAAAACAAGGAAGAAATTACCTTTAGTTCACATCTGACCCCAGTGTCAAGCCTGGTACAGAAGTGGCCCTAATGACCTATTTGTGAATGAATGAATTACATATGCTTATGCAAATACATAAAAAATCTCTGAAGAATGGGATTACAGAAAAAAGACTTTCATTTTTTACTTCATATGCATATCTATTATTTGCATTTTTATAGCAAGAACA
This sequence comes from Muscardinus avellanarius, assembly GCF_963383645.1. Taxonomy (NCBI): domain Eukaryota; kingdom Metazoa; phylum Chordata; class Mammalia; order Rodentia; family Gliridae; genus Muscardinus; species Muscardinus avellanarius. The sequence continues at coordinate 70,416,087 of NC_137792.1, read as the reverse complement.
TAATACATTTATAATTAGAAAACATCAACACTAGACTTTTTTTTTAAGCAAAGAAGTTGGAAAGAACCAAAAAGCTGCTTAGGAAAAGCAGGTCAGGCAGCAGGTGGCAGGATTGTTTTAACTTCTGCTTCTCTCTGCCAGGCTGGTGTGCATCAGGGCTCACAAGCATACTGATCTGGCACTGGCTGGGAGCCAGGGAGACGGATGTCAATATAGAAAAAAGGAGTCTGCAATTAACAGCACCATGTGACGAATGGCTATATCTGAGGTTGCTATGAAGTCTTAAAATCTCCTTTATAATTTTTGCATGCTTTTATTTTCTCCATAATAAACATAATGAACTTATGGAGTAAGAAAAAAGCACTTTGTCTTTTTTTCCTTTGTTGAGAAATAATTGATATACAACAAATTGCATACATTTAACAGAAATCTTGATAAGTTTAAATATATACGTATACTCATGGTATGCCCACCACTGTGGGGGGGCACGGGGGATTGTGTCTGTGGTTCAGAAGCATTCTACCTCTGAATGAGGTAGATTAAATATAGGGCTAAACCCCCAGCCCTATTTTTTATTAGTTTAAAACAAGGTCTCACTAAGTTGCAGAGGGCCTCACTAAGTTTATGAGGCTGGCTTTAAAACTGCAATCTCTTTTCTCAGCTTTCTAAGTACTGGGATTGCAGCCATATTAATATGCTAAGGGTGTCAAGTTCTTGTTCCTGAGGAGGCTTCCCAAAACCTAAATGTCAGAGGAATTCTAAGTTCTTACCCTGCTTGAGAAGGCCCTAAAAAACTCCTCCAAGGAATTCCGGGAAGATGGCAACCAAGAAAAGCAGCATTTACGAGTCCTGCTAAAACTCGATCTCTGTTGCCACAAAATCAGTGCTTTTCATAGCCAGAAAACACCATCAGCAGAGAAATAAAAAATGTAAACACAAGGGAAAGAGAAAAAAAGACCAGAAGAACAACCAGAAACCAGAAATCAAGCCTGCAATGCGGCAGCAGAGCCGCGCCGGCGCCATCTTCCCTCACAACACCAGGCTTCAGACAGGAAAGGTAAAGGAGCTGAAGGAAGCAGCTGCGGATGATTCAGGTGTAATTCAGAAATTCTTTCAGAGCAATGAATGTTTAAAACTCCCAGCGGCCAAGCTCATCACGCCTTCCAGAGAATCAGAATGGGGCTCAAAACAAGAAAGGAAATATGCCAGTCCCACAGTCGAGGGCATGCCAGTGGCGCCATATTGCCAGCAGCGACAGTGACAGCAAGTTCACCGCGCCCTGCCAAAGCTCCATATCTGTGTGCACAATAACTGTGAGTGAAATTGCAGCCTCTAAAGGAGAAATCTCTGTACTGCATTCCCAGGGACTTGCACAGCTTTGATAATCTCCTTGGTTCGGATATTTTGCAGTCCAACCCAGTGAAGGAGTAGCAGTGGCAGAGATACCACACCCTAGTTACAGTTCTCCATGGGAAAACGCCCAGCCCGAGACCCCCACAGTCTTGCACAGCCTCGATTAACTCTCTGGGTCTGAGACTTTGCGATACAACCCAGTAAAGGAGTAGTGGCGGCTGAGATTACAACAGACTTGAGATACAGAACACACTAAGTGAAGTCATAGTGACCCAGGGAAGGCACAAACTTCTGAAATCATGGGAAAGAGGAACAACAATAGAGCAATGAATGCCCACAACCCCATATTATCAGAACCTGATAACACAGAAATTCAGAGATCTCTAGAAGATCAAATCAGGAATATAACTGTAGAAATAATACAGGACTTTCAAAAAGAATTTAGAGAGAGACTAAAAGAAATAAATGAAGCAATCATTGAGGTAAAGGTCTCAATTCAAAGTATAAATAATCGATTAGACCACATGGAGAATAGAATCTCGCTCCTAGAAGATAGTCACTCCAAAAAGGAACACATAATTTCTAACTTATTAAAAAAATCAGACAGCAGGAATCTGATATTGAAGAAATATGGGCCCATTTAAGAGAACTAACCTAAGAATAATTGGAATAGAGGAGGGAAAAGAAGGTGAAAGCAAAGGGATCAACAATCTCTTCAAGGAAGTAATAGCAGAAAATTTTCCAAACATAGAGCAAGAGGTCGATACACAGGTCCAGGAAACTTGTACAACTCCCTTTAGACAGGATCAAAGAAGAGGATCCCCATGCCACTTAAAAATAGTTTTACCTTAAAAAAAAAAAAGAAAAAATATCCTTTGGTAAGAAAGAAAGCAAAAAGAAATACTGAAATGTTATCTCTAAGTGATCAAAAGTTTGATATCAGACAAATGAATCTGTTATGTGAGATTATCATTGTTAATCTTGGATAAACTGCTATAATATTAGATGTCAACCACTAAGCCAAGCATGGGAAGGAGGGATGGGTAGGGAATGGTGTGGGGATTGGGTAGGGGCTAACTGGGTGATGTGTGCATGTATGTCTACACAAGTTTTTATCCCACTATGATATATGAATACAGTGCACCTATAAAAATTTTTTAAAAACTCCTCCAGCTACCTTTGAGACAGTAATGCTAGATATTCACAATTATCAATGTAACTGGGTTACAGAATCACCTGTGTTTCTATTTACCAAGAATCCTTTACATATTAGCTGAGGAATTCCAGTTTAATTTCAGGATTACAATTTGTGTACATCTCTACAGATACAGATTTCAAAAAAAAATCCAGAAAAAGCTTTTCCGTTAGATGCTCTTCCCTTACTGGTATCCCCAAGCTTTTTATTACCCCCTGCTTGGCTTGATATCAGCTTCTCTCATCAGAGGCATGTCGTTCAGAAAGATTTTGGCCAATATAAAACAATGGTTAAATGAAAGATGTGGGCTCAAGGGTTGATTACAAACCTGTGATCCTTCTGCAGTGGTGGAGGGCTAAGTGGTGCTCTTCCTGCCCACTGAACCTGACCATCCCTAGTGCCTTCTCAGGCTCCAGGTCTACTGCATATTCTGCCTTGGGTGAGATTTTACTGTGAGATCCTCCTCCTCCACATATACCTACTGCACACATACACACATGCACACACACACACACACACGCACGCACACACACACACACACTCACATGTCTGGCCCTCCACTCTGTCATTCTGTCCTTTATCCTGTCACCAGTCATCTCCTCCTTCCCTCACCCCATGCTACTGGGTTTTCCCAGTCCTGCTCAAATAATGCCCACCTTTTTCCTGGAATTCTGATGCCCTGACCCTCTTCCTTCTCTACTGCAAACTTCTGATTCTAATTCAAAGAAGCAGAAATGCAAAAGATATTCTCTCACTAGTGAGAAGTTTCAAACGTGAAGGGAAAACATCAGACTTTCTGGCTTCCAATGTGTTCTGCCTCATTATGAGGTAAGTCATGAAATACACAGTGGTATAAATCCTAGCTCGAGGCAGTTCAGAATGAGAATAAAATTCCAAGCCTTGGGGTCATGATTCTCCTACACTAGTTTTAAGAATGAAAGTGTAAGTCAGGTGTGGTGGCACACACATGTAATCCCAGCATTCAGGAAGCTGAGACAGGAGGATCACAGGTTTGTGGCCAGCCTCGGTTACTTAGTGAAGCCCTCTAAAATTTAGTGAGACCCTGTTTAAAAATAAAGAATAAAAAACAGGGCTAGAGGTGTAGCTCAGAGTTAGAATGCCCTTGAATTCAATCCGTACTCTATTAATAAAAACATGTAAGGGGGTATGTAGATGAATTGTGGCCTTAGACTTTGCTAAGATGTTTTTAGAGCTTACCCCAGCAATTGCTTTTGCCTGTGGGAAGTGACACGTTAAATTGAGAGAAGTGGATATATATTGCAGGTAGTGGCAGGCAAGTCACAATATCTTATTTTGAAAACTGATGGTGACTCATTTTACTGACCATCAAGTAATTTTCCATATCACAGCCACATCCATAGAACTTCATGATAGGAGAGTAGTGCCAAACATTTTTTTTTAAGTAAGCATAACAGTGCAGTGCTAATTCCAAAATTAACAGCATAAAAGAAACACATAGAAACAATCTTCAGGGAGGGTGTGTTATGCAAAAAAAAAAAGAGCAGAGGGCAAATTTTTTGAAGTCTGACCTTCATTGAAGTTAATTTCTTTTATTCAGCTCTCACCCTTTTGTTTTTATTTTTCATTAAAACATTTAATTGAGCCAGGTGTGGTGGCTCATGCTTCTTTCCCAGCATTTGGGAGGCTGAGACCTTAGGATTGCGGTTAGCAGCCAGCCTCAGCTACTTAGTGAGGCCCTTTGCAACTCAGTGAGACCCTGTTTCAAAACAAAGAATAAAAAAATAGGGCTTAGGGTGTAGTTTGGAGGTGTGGTACTCCCCGTACCACACACACACAAAAAAACATAAAACATTTAATTGAGACATAGTGCTTGTACATATTTATGGAGTACAATGTGATAATTTGATACATGTATACAAATCAAATATGGGTAATCAGTATTTCCATGTCTTTAAACATTTATCATTTCTTTGTGTTGAAAACCTTAAGATGCTTCCATTTCTAGTTCTTTGTTAAATATATAATAAAACATTGTGAACTATAGTCACACTATTACTGTGCTGATTTTGAGCAAAAAAACTTATTCTTCCTATCTCACTCTATGTTGATACTTGTTATTCAATTTTTCTCTATCTCCCCTCCCTTCACACTTTTTAATCTCTAGTCATTATTGCAATCTCTTCTTCTTTGAAAGCATAGAGTATTTATCTTTTGGTACCCCACTTATTTCACCTAATGCCCTCGAGTTCCATCTACATTGCTGCAAATGACAGGATTTTCTTTATATGTCTGAATAATATCTTGTTGTGTATATGTACCACATTTATGTAGTGATGGTCATTTTGATTGATTCCATGTCTTGAGTATGATTAATATTTTAGCTCTTAATTTGAAATTTTATTAACTTGTTAGAAGTTTTCAAATGTATTTAACTTAAATTCTTTAAAAAGTATAATTTATTACTAACACACCAACAGAGGCTCACAAATAGCAGAAAGCAAAATGTGGTTTTCATAATCAGTTGTTACTTTTTTAAATGACAAAAAATGTGGTGCAAATGCTTATTATTATAATATTGATTACAGAATGCTCAAATAGAGAAATTAAATTAAGATACACATATCAAAATATCCTATTGTACACTTTAAATATACCCAATAAAATAAACTTTGCCTCTTCCCACTGGGCAGCTTTGTGTAGTAGCTAGAAAAGAAATTAAATCACCTTAGTTGACACTAAAACATACAAAAGAAAACAAGATAAAGAAATATATTTACATTTTTGTAGAAAACATGACACATATCACCAAAGATTTAATCACATGAACAGTAAGTTATTTATTTAAAAAATTTTGCTATTGTAACATGACCTCATTGCACACACACACACACACACACACACACACACACATATATATATATATATATATATATATATATATATATAAATATAAATAGAGTTTTAGAGTTTTATTCAGCCATAAAGAAGAACAAAATATATCCATCTTTATAGCAGCACAATATACAATAGCCAAGTCATGGAACCAACCTAGGTGTCCATCAACAGATGAATGGATTACAAAATTATGGAATATACGCACAATGGAATTCTACTCAACAATAATGAAGAATAAAATTATGTCATTTGTAGAAAAGTCTTGTAGATCATTGTTAAGTGAGATTATCCAGTCACAGAAAGTGAAGAATCATGCTTTCTTTCATATACAGAGGCTTTGAGAGTAATTAGGATATAAGGGGGATTTTAGATAATTGAAGGAGAGACTCCAGTGGACTCAGGGAGATGGTTCAGGGGTGGGAAAGGAGAATTAATGAGGGAAACACTTCCATTGATATTATATGCATATGTGAAGTTACCAGTGCCAATCTCAACATCATGTATGGGGAAGGGGAGGACGTAGGGTGGAATCCTGGAAGGAGGTCATCAAATGCTGTGTGCTTGTATGTCACTATCACTCTGAACTGCATTATTATGTGAGACTAAAATGCACCAATAAAAATGTATTAAAGAAAGATCAAGCTAGGTGTGGTGGCGCATGTTTATAATCCCAGCATTTAGGAGGCTGAGACAGGAGGATGGTGGTTCACTGACAGCCTCAGCTACTTAGGCCCTTTGCAACTAAGTAAGACTCTGTTTCAAAATAAAAAATAAACAATAGGGCTAGGGGTGTAGCTCAAAGGTAGAATGCCCCTAAGTTCAACCCCTAGTACTGAAAAATAAATAAATAAATAAATAAATAAATAAATAAATAAATAGTGCCATTTGCAGGTGAATGGACAGAACTGGGAAACATCAAACTAAGAAAGATAAGCCAGATTCAGAAAGTCAAGGGTTGTATGTCTTGTGTCATACATGGAAGCTAGAGAGAAAAAGAAAAAAAAGGGATCTCATGAAAATAGAAGGGAGACAAAGAGGGCAGGGGATCATGGGAAGAGAAGAAGAAAGATAAAGGGAACATATTAGACTGAAATTGACCAACATGTTATGTGTCTGTATGAATATATCACAATGAACCCCCCTATTGTGTATAATTATAATACACCAATAAGAAAAAGCTGAAAAAATGTTAAATACAAGTGCATTCCAAATGAGATACAGTAGTTAGTACTATTAAGATGCTTACAGCAGTGTCTGACACACAGTAAGTGTTCAATGCTTGATAGGATGGAGTGGGATTTCTCTAAAAGAAGGTAGTAATTTTCACTTTGGATGTGGAGTCATAGGAGAATAGCTCACAGCCTTCAACAGAAGGACTTTGGTGTGGGGGTTGATTCTTTAATGATTTTCTGTTGCACAGTAGCAACAGCAATGTATTTTGAGTGTACAGTTCCGTAGGCCTCCCTCCCTCCCCTATTACAATGTTCTCAATTGCCTCCAGTCCTACTCCTCCAGTCAAATCCAATATTCTCTTAGAAATCTATGTGATGGAATTGTGGGGTCTACAGAAGGAAGATGACTTGATCTATATTCAGCTGAGGCTGAAATCCAGTCAGAGGAGCACAGTGCACTGGAAATGGCCATTGTGCAAGAGCTCGATGGGGAGACAGACTCATTGGTGAGCAGTGGTCCGAAAGGGTCCAAGCCCTAAAAATAAACATCCCAAAAAGGAGCAGATGTGTATAAGGTGACCAAACTTCTTTACCCAGGATTTTAGAAAAATAACTGACTCTTGGTGTGGCACAACTGGATAATGCTTGTGTCACATAGATTATGACATTATAAGACAATATGCACAATTTAGACCAGCTGCAAATGAATCAGATCAATGTCGTTATTCTCTGGCTTTTCAAAAGTGTGTTTTTCCCATTTTGTCATTTCTGAAATCAGAATATGTGATGATGATGATGATGATGATGATAGCTAATACATATCCTAACTTTATTTTTATTTTATTTTATTTATTATATATATATATTTTTTTATTGGTGCACTGTATTCATACATCATAGTGGGATACAAACTTTTGTAGACATACATGCACACATCGCCCAGTCAGCCCCCACCCGATCCCCACCCCCTTCTCTCCCCATCCTTCCCTCCCATGCTTGGCTTAGTGGTTGACATCTAGTATTATAGCAATTTATCCAAACTTAAAAATGATAATCTCACATAACAGTTTCATTTGTCTGATACCAAGCTTTTGATGACTTAAAGATAACATTTCAATATTTCTTTTTACTTTCTTTCTTACCAGAGAATATTTTTTTCTATTTTTTAGGTGAAACTATCATATATTTATATATTTATTTTTCAGAAAAAAAATCTATCCTAATATGGAATATGGACTCTAGATACCCAAAATGATCTTGAAAAAGAACAAAGCTAGAAGATATATATTTTCTGATTTCAAACCATATAGAGCTACAATAATTGAAACAGTGTAGAAGTATTCTAAAGGCAGATCTATAAACCACTGGAGTTAAATAAAAGCCTAGAGCTAAATTCTTCCCTATAATGTCAAGTTATTTTTGACAAAGTTTCCACGAACATTTGGTGGTGGAAATAATAATCTTTTAACTAAATATTGTTGAAATGTAATAATTACATGGAAAAGAATAAAGTTGGACCCTTACCTAATCCCATATACAAATATTAACTCAAAATAGATAAAAGACCTAAATATAAATCTTAAGACTATAAACTTTTAGGAGAAAATCTGGGTCCTAAAACCTCACAACATTGAAATTGGCAGTGATTTCTTGGATATGATTTCAATGGCACAGGCAACAGAAGAGTATACAAACTCCCTAAAAAATAAAAAAAATTGTATATCCAAAGACAATGTAAACAGAGTAAACAGTTACTAATAGAATGGGATAAAATATTTCCAAATACTATATTTGAAGGTATATTAATATTCCAACTAGAAATCCTAAAAATTAACAACAATAAAGGCAAACAATACCATTTAGAGATAGGTAAAAGACTAACATAAGTAATGAATCTCCACAGATAACCAATCTTAGTTGACTTTTGGATGGAAAATCTTATTTCTCTGGTTCTGGTGTGTGTTACCTATTTCTTCTTTGTAGTTAATCTCTTTGAGTATTTTCTCTAGTGCTGGTTTTGAAGACATAAATTCCTTCAGTTTCTGTTTGTCATGGAAGCTTCTTATTTCTCCATCTAATTTGATAGAAAGTTTTGCTGGGTAGGAAATTTTTGGCTGGAAGTTGTTTTCTTTCAGAATTGGGAATATGTTACTCCAAGCCCTTCTGGCTCTCATGACTTGGTTTGGGAAGTCTGGAGTGATTCTAATCGGTTTGCCTCTGAATGTCACTTGGCCCTTTGTTTTTGTTGCCTTTAAGATTCTCTGCTTGGCTTCCACATTGGTCATTTTGACAATTATGTGGCGTGGGGATCCTCTTCTCCGATTCTGTCTAAAGGGAGTTCTATAAGTTTCCTGGACCTGTGTATCAACCTCTTGCTCTATGTTTGGAAAATTTTCTGCTATTACTTCCTTGAAGAGATTGTTGATCCCTTTGGTTTCACTTTCTTTTCCCTCCTCTATTCCAATTATTCTTAGGTTAGCTCTCTTAAAATGGGCCCATATTTCTTCAATGTCAGATTCCTGCGGTCGGATATTTTTTTCTAAATTAGAAACTATGCGTTCATTTTTGGAATGATCATCTTCTAAGAGCGAGATTCTGTTCTCCATGTGGTCTAATCGGTTGTTTGTGCTTTGAATTGAGGCCTTTACTTCATTAATTGCATCCTTTATCTCTTTTTGGCTCTCTCTGAGTTCTTTTCGAAGCACCTCTATTATTTCTACAGTTATTTTCCTGATTTGATCTAGAAATCTCTGATTTTCTGTTTTATCGGGTTCTGATGTTGTGGGGTTGTGGGCATTCATTGCTCCAGTATTATTCCTCTTTCCCATGATTTCAGAAGTTTGTGCCTTCTCTGGGTTCTTCCCTTTGGTCACTATGACTTCACTTAAGGTGTTCTGGATCTCGAGTCAGTAGTATCTCAGACCCCACTACTCCTTTACTGGGTTGTATCACAGAGTCTCCGACCCAGAGAGTCGATAGAGGCTGCTTTAGACTATGGGGGGGTGCCAGGTTGCACGTTCTCCTATGGTGTGATATCTCTGCCACCGCCACTCCCCCACTGGGTCAAGTCCCAGGGAGTACAGTACTGGGATTTCTCCTCTGTGGCCCGCAATTTGACTCACTGTTCTTGAGTACGCAGATGTAGCTGTACTGGATTCGGTGAATTCTCTGCTGCTGCCGCCGGTGGCAATATAGCGCCGCTGCTACGCCCTCGGCCGTGAGACTGGCGTATTTCTTGTTGGTTTTGATTTTCACTCTGAATCCCTGCAGTGTGTGCTGAGCTCAGCCACTGGGAGCTTTAGATTTTACCTGCTGCGAGAAATCCCGCCTGGCTGTTCCGCAGCGGCTCACCCTGGCTTGCTGTAGCCGTCCGGTGAAGTTGCCGCTGCCGCCGGCAGTATGGCGCTGCTGCCATGTCCTCGGTGTATCTCCTCTGTGGCTCTGAGCTCTGTTCTCAGTCTGCTTTCTTTCTGGAGCCTGGTGATTTTTTTGTTTCTCTGGTGATGGTGTTTTCTGGCTATGAAAGGCGCTGATTTTGTGGTAATGGAGATTGGTTGTTAGCGGGGCTCTTAAGCCCCGCTTTTCTCGGTCGCCATCTTCCAGGAACCATATCCTAACTTTATGTGTCAAATGCTATTCTACATGTTTTATCTGTACTAGCTTATTTATAACCCTATAAGTTATGATTTAAGTACAGTTTTCATCTATTTGACAGCTAAAGAATCTGAGGCACAGAGGCTCAGTAAGTTTTCCAAGGTATCTCACCCTCCAGCTCCTCTATTAAGTGACAGGTAAGGAGAGTCAATGACCCTAACTATTATACTGTCATACAATTTAACCAGACCATAGGATTTGTGTTCCTACCAAAAGTTGTTTCTAAATCAATGCTGCATCTTAAGATTCCTGATGGTGTCTTGGAATAAATGGATTCCAAGGAGTGGTTAAATCATACCTACAGTTCAGTTTGAACCACACCTCCCTGCACTGGGGACCTCCAAGAGACAGTATAGGATAGTGGCAAAATGTATAGGCAGTGGCTTCTTACTACCTATGTTTGAGTCCTAACTGTACCACTTTAAGCTGAGTAACATTGGGTGAGGTTTTAGATTCCTCTGGTCCTGAACTGCCTGTGAAATGGGGATGATCCTAGCATTCCCTACCTCCCTGAGCTGATATAAGGATAAGGAAAGCTAATCCCTGTAAAGTTCTTTGAACATAGTATTTGCTCACTGAACAGAGAGCCCTTTTATCTCCCATTTAACTTCCTGCCAGGCTCAAATGAGGAGCCTCTCTAAAGATACAAGTTTTCTTTTTTTAAATTTTATTGGTATATTATATTTGTATATCATATTGGGGTAAAAAAAAAACTTGTGTGTACATACAAGTACACATCACCGATGTAACACCTACCCAATTCCCACCCCATCCCCTCCCCATCCCTTCTTCCCTTGCTTTTCTCTGAATGCTAAGGCTGATTCTTCTGGGTGCTTTAGAGTAAATAAGGAGTATAGAGAGGTAACTAAAAGGGCACCACTTGTCCAGAAAATGTCACTACCACACAGCAGGCATGAACACCTCCTATTTTCTCACTTCATCTAAAGAACAACTTTAGGTTTGTGCTTCATGTCGTTCAAGTGTTCTGAGTATTTCAAACCTCGCTTAGATTTGTAAAATGTCCCAAAGGACTTTGTTAGGAAAAGCCAAATATAGATACTGTGATCTAGAAGCAAAAGAATGTTACATGTCAAGTGAGAAATTGGAAAGGAACGATTGAAATGTAGGCATGACCTCTAATTAAGAAGGTCATAGGCAAATTTGCTTGTCTTACATGTAAGCTTATTTCCTCTTGTTTTCTCTCTGTGGAAAAGAAGACAAGCTTTTAATTCCCTCTTGAGTAAAATATTTTTTGAGGTACTGGCAATGGAACCCAAAGGCATTCTACTACTGAGCTACACCCTCAGCCCTATTTTTTATTCTTTATTTTGAAACAGGGTCTCACTGAGTTGCAAAGGCCTCACTAAGTAGCTGAAGCAGTCCGCAAAACACAGTCCTCCAAATGTTGGGATTACAAATGTTTTACCATGCCCGGCTGGTAAAACACTTTCGATGGACTATTTTCCTGGAACCAGTTAACTTTAAAAAGAGGTTGAAAAGTGTGGTCAAGAAGGGAGGGAATTTCAGTAATTGGGAAGTAGAGATTAAAAGATCACAGGTTCAAGGTCAGCCTCAGCAATCTAGCGAGATTCTTTTTCTTTCTTTTTTTTAGGAATCTTTATTTTTTAAATTTCATTGGTACACTATAGTCTCACATCATAATGTGGATCATGTTGACAACGGATATATTCACAAAATATTTGATGCCCCCCCTTCCCTTTTTCCCTCCCTCCCAATACTGAGTGGCCATGTTAGCAATGTTATATTCACATGCATACACATATTCAAATGTAGCTTTTCCACTAATTAACCTCATCCTTCTTCCTCCCCTACCCCTCCTTTCTGGCTTTGCTGAGGTTTCCTCTTCATTATCTGGAGTCTCATATCCCTAACATTCCCTAGCTTGAACATATTAGAGAAAACATATGTCCCTTGTCTTTCTGTGCTTGGCTGATCTCACTTAACCCTCTAGATTTCCCTCAGTTGCTTGGGCTGTTCTGCAGCTGAGCAATGGTAGGAGGACTGCCACATGAGAGTGCAACTCCCTTGCAATGCACAGGCATACACTTCTATGCTGAGTTTCAAAGCCAGGCGTGTTTGTTGTATGTCTGTGTCAAATCTCTTCATTTGTAAGGGGACTGATTAACTTTCTGAGGCTATTGCTATATGGCACTAAGTAAATGGTACTTAGCAGGAGCAAAATGATTTGGTTTTTTTCTAAAGAGTAAACAATGCTGGTGGTTTTTCTGGCTTTTCAGCCTTTTATTTACTTGTGTTAATGGGGTTGATAACTGAAGTTGTCATATAAATTTATTCTAGGCCAGTCCTGGTGGTATGTACCTGTAACCCCAGTACTTGGAAGGCTGACACAGGAGCCTCGAAGGTTCAAGACCAGCCTGAGCAACATAGCAACATGTGGTTTCAAAGCAAAAAAAAAAAAATGTGCTTGATCTGTAGCTCGGGGAGGGGGGTAGAATGCCCTTGGGTTAAATCTTTAGTACTACACCCACAATCTACTGTGTATCATAGAGTGTATAGGATTATAAGAGAGTGCTAAATAGTATTTTGTTTTTTTAATTAAAAAATCAGTTATGAAGCAAAACCATGGGATTTAGTGAAACATACCTTGCTACTAACTACAAGTTTCTGTTTTTTTAACTCAGCCTGATTGCTTGAATTTTTTCAGAGGGCTTTTAGTCTCTGTGGGTTCTAGTTCAATACTAAAGAACTCTTCTTCACATAATAAGATTAAAGTGAAAGAAAGATAATTATTTTCCAAATTTTAACCCCAAATAAAAATACCATATATACATTATGGCAAACCCTCAGTGCTCACTGATACTGCCTTAGAAGAGTGGAAAGGTCAACAGTCACATCAGCTCAATAAGATCGTGGTTTATTTCAAAGCATATAGTTCCACTGTCAGTGGTACTGTCATTTGAGGGGGATCTTAAGAATGATCCAGGGATGCAGTAGTGTCCTTGGGTACAATGGGGGTATTTAATTTAAAAAGAGGGCAAAAAACTTTTTTTAGTGAAAAGGCAGTAAGCTAGTAAGTTCAGTAAGTTTGGGAATCTATTTTTATTTTTCTGTGCTGGAAAATTGAACACAGGTGCACTTTAGCCCTGACATCTGCCCCTAGCCGTCTTTATTTTTTATTTTGAAAAACAGTCTAGCTAGGGATGGACCCTGTGATCATCCTGTCTCAGCCTCCCATGTACCAGGATTATAAACATCTGCTACCTTTCCCAGCTGGGACTCTATGTTTTGAAGAGAGGGATGTTATGGAACAAACACAATCTCAATATATTACAGCAATTTCTCAAGTTTGTTTGGGGGATTAATTACAAACAGCAATGCAAACCTGCAGTTTATAGTCTAGTGCCCAAAGAGACTGAGTTTTATATTACATAATACACCATAGAAAAGTAAAGCTGAGTGAGTGAAGTAAAATCCTTCTTTGGGAAAATTAATCTTTTCTAAGTTTTTTATTTAATTTATTTTTAAATTTTATTTATATGTGGAACTTATCAAAAGTGGTATGCATTTAGACTGTGTGTGGTGCCCTCTCCCCCCACCCCGTACCCCTTAGGTTAACCATGCTATATTCATACCTTTACACATATTCAGATGTAGCTCCTCCATTAATCAATTTCAGCCTTCTTCCTCTCCTATCACTCCATTTTAGCTTTGCTGAGATTTTCTCTCCATTATCTGGAGTCCTTCTGGTATCCCCACTGCTCCCTAATTTGGGCATTTTAGAGAAAACATATCCCTTCTCTTTCTGTGCTTGGCTGATCTCACTTAACACAATGTTCTCCAGATCTTTCCATCTTCTTGCAAATGGCATTACTTTGCTTTTCTTTATAGCTGAATAGAATTCCATTGTGTGTATTTCCCATAATTTGCAATCCAAGAATTAACAAGTGGGATAGCATCAAACTAAAAAGTTTTTGTCATCAAAGGAAACCACCAAGAACCTAAAGAGGAAGCCTACAGAATGGGAGACCTTTACCAGCCACCATTCTGATTGAGGGCTAATATCCAGAATATACAAAGAACTCAAAAGAATCTACACTAGCAAAAAAAAAATAAAAATAAATAACCCAATCAAGAAATGGGCAACTGAACTGAATAGACACTTCACAAAAGAAGAGATACAAATGGCCAATAGATACATGAAAAGATGTTCTACATCATTAGCCATTGGGGCGATGCAAATCAATACTAAGCTGAGATTCGGTCTAACCCCAGAGTGGGAAACATAAAGAAATCAAATAACAACAAATGCTGGTGAGGATGTGGGGAAAGAGAAACTGTTTTACACTGTTGATGGGAGTGCAAACTAGTTCAGCAACTACGGAGTTCAGTGTGGAGATTCCTTAGAAACCTGGGAATAGATCCACCATATGATCCAGCTCTACCACTTCTGGGTTATTTTTCCAAAAGAGTTGAAATCAGAGAACTACAGCAACATATGCATACCTATGTTCATAGCAGCACAATTCATAATAGCCAAAATATGGACCAATCTAGGTCTCCATCAACAGATGAATGGATTGCAAAATTATGGGAAATACATACAATGGAATTCTATTCATATATAAAGAAGAACAAAATCATGCCATTCACAAGAAAATAGATCTGGAGAACATTATGTTAAGCAAGATCCTCTTTCAAAATAATATAACAAAATAAAACAGGGCTGGGGTGTGGCTCAGAGATCGAATGCCCCTGAATTCATTTCCCAGTACCAAAAAAAAAAAAAAAGAAAAAAGAAAAAAGAAAGAAGAATCATTCTGTGGAGAAAGAGGAAATAGAATTTC
The DNA here is from genome assembly GCF_963383645.1 of Muscardinus avellanarius. Classification (NCBI taxonomy): domain Eukaryota; kingdom Metazoa; phylum Chordata; class Mammalia; order Rodentia; family Gliridae; genus Muscardinus; species Muscardinus avellanarius. Next base: position 70,401,010 of record NC_137792.1, on the reverse strand, counting down.
AAGTTTCATTGCTGCTGCAGTTACTTTTATTGTGGATGTCTTGTAGTTGGATGATGGATTATAGTAAACAAGTTTACCTTTGGCACCTAGCTTCCTGAAACTCATGCAACACAAGATGTTTCTGATGCCAGTTAAGCATAACATCTCTGGTTCCTAATTTTATTTTGACCTCTTCCTCCAGGAATGGAGCTAGGTATTTGTATGGAAGCTTTCAGATCTCCCCAGCATGTGCCCCTAAACAGAATGCAATCCACACTCAAGCATCATACCCTTGACCCCAGCAGAAAACTTATGACCCTTTCGTTATAAGCACACTGCTTCAACCAGCTAACCAGGCACAATAAAGACAAGCAATTCATCTTCCTATGAGCCTTAGGCAGAATTTCTTTTTTTAACTTTTTATTGTAGTCAAACATCATAATGGAGTACAAGAAGGTAGAGAAGCACAGATACACACATCTAACCCTTCCCCAATTCCCCCCAATTCCTTCCCCACTCCCTCCTTCTCATATTTGGCTTAGTGATTGACTTTGGTATGTTTGTGAATGTACATCATGTATATTAGGGAATTTCCCTCTTCTCCGTAACCAAACTCTGGGCTCTCATCTCATTATTTAGCAAGATTTTTGCTTTGACTCTGAGTTTTTTAAAATAAATTCAGTCGTGCCCAAAAAGTAGGCTGTCTTCCAGGACCATATCTTGGCATGATGCCCACCCAACACATCCTTTATAGAAAATATCATAGTGCTCAATTTGGCTTCATGCTTACAGTCTTGGTTCTTTGAAGAAAGGGCATATATTAAAAGCACCTGGGGGAAATATAATTATAGGCCAGCTGGTACACATTTGACAAACTATTTCTCCACGCCAGTTGAACTTTTGGAAGCTCCAAAAGTTCTTTTTGATGGAAATAGTTGTGGAGTAGATATACATTCATAAAATAAGTTGCACAGGCAGAGTTTAAGCAAACACACTATAGCAACCAGAAACACTGAGATCTGCAGAACACCTGTGATAGACAGTGACAGAAACAGAAATAACATGATGTTTAAAAGACTTGGAAAGCAGACTGCCTAGATTTAAATCCCATCATACTATTCTGTTTTTGGATAAGTAAATAAACCTTCATTGACCTTCATTTCCAAATTTGTGGAATGGGTATACAAGAATCTCTATATTACATTACTATTGTAAAATTAAGTGTTGTGTGTGTGTGTGTGCGTGTGTGTGTGTGTGTGTGTGTGCGTGTGTGTGTATGCGTGTTACTGGAGATTGAATCCAGGGGCATTCTATCTCTGAGCAACATCTCCAACCCTATCTTATTTTTTATTTGGAAACAAAGTCTTGCTAAGTTGTTGAGGGTCTGACCAAATTGCTGAAGTTGACCTCAAACCCTGTGATCCTCATGTCTCAGCCTTCCAGGAACTGGGATAACAGGTGTGTTCCACCACACTCAGGTTAATGTTTTTATATAGAAAGTGACTCAAACAGAACTAAGCACATATTGTGTTATTTGGTATTGTTGCTTAGTTCTTTTTTCTTTTTTCTTTGACCCTGGGGATTGAACCCAGAGGCACCCTACCTCCAAACTACACCCCCAGCCCAATTTTATTTCTTATTTGAAAACAGGGTCTCACTAGGTTGCTGAGTACCTTGCTAAGTTTCTGAGTCTGGCTTTAAACCTGTGGTCTTCCTGAATCAGCCTCTCAAGTACTGGAATTACAAGCATGTGCCACCACGCCCAGCTTGTTGCAGATTTCTAAATGTTTCTAGAACCTCAACTGACCTTGGCTACTAGACCAGCTTAGGGAGTAGCCATTAATGACAGAACAAATCCAAGGTAGGTGAGAAGAGAACTGCCATGAGTAGAATTTCCCAATTCAGGTGATTGTTTATTGCCTGCAAAATCTAGTTTTGAAGTTGCTTTATGTTCTTGTTTGTCTACCCATATTTTGAGGGCTACGGATAGTACAGCTCCCACATGGAAATTAATGGTTGAGATTGCTCATTTTAGGAAAGCAAAAATAAACAATATGGAGGAGCATTTGGAGCCACCCCACCTACTTCTTAGGAATCTTCATAGGAAGCTGACACTGGCCCTTTGAGCAGTGTGGGGTTATCTGGATATGGCTCTGTTACACACTTACTCTTTTTCTATTCCACTATGTAATAAAGAATCAAGTTCTTTGGTTACCGATCACTTTGATGAACATAACTCTTGATTTGCTAGTAACCATTTCCTTCCTCATTACTAAGCCCTACCAACCGAAGGCCTCCAAGCTCTTCCATTCTGACTCAAAACCAGAGCCACACATGGCAAGCCTGTGGCCATGAATCAGAGCTTTTCCAGTGTTTGTTGATAGGAAGGGAAGAATGCAGGTATGGCAACAGCAATCACAAGATCTCTGGCTTTGGAAACCTCAGAAACCAATTTCTAGTCTCTCGTCATCTGAAGGTTGTCCCTGAGGGGTAAAGCACCTTGATGAGAAGCCGGAAACTATGACAAAGGCTGCGAAAGCCTTCATCTCTACCCCACCTTGTCCTCTACCCTGTGGGCCCCTTAACCCTCACTTCGTCTGTCTGGATGGGACCCAAAAGGTTTAACACCAAATTCACTTAAGGCATGAAGAGTGTGAGTACAATCCCTTTGGGTCGTAATTACAATGTACTTCTTTATTTATTTGGATAAAAGAGGTTGATTTAGAAAAGTGGTGAAGCAGTTTAAGAGAAGGCCATGATAGAAAGTTATGTTCTAGAGAAAGAATTAGTAACAGTCCATTTCCAGAAGTGGGGAACAGCCTCATATTTATAATATTAAGGGAAAACAGATAGGGTAAGAGACCTCTAATAGTGGATGCCCAAGTTTGGTGATATCTAGTCCCTGAGCTCCAAATGAGATGAGTTCTTTTGAATGAAATCTTTTTTTTTTTTTTTTTGCAGTACTGTGGATGGAACCCAGGGCCATTCTACCTCTGAGCTGCACCCCCAGCCCTATTTTTATTCTTTATTTTGAAGCAAGGTCTCACTAAGTTGTAAAGGGCCTCACTAAGTAGCTGGGGCTGTCCACGAACTGCGATCCTCTGGTCTCAGCCTCCCGATGAATGCAATCTTTTTTTGTGTGTGTGGTACTGGGGGTGGAACTCAGATCTGGGGTCTTTCTACCTCCAGGCTATACTCCCAGACCTATTTTTATAGTTTTATTTGGAAACAGGGTCTCACTAAGTTGCTGAGAGCCTCACTAAGTAGCTGAGGCTGACTTTGAACCTGTGCAATCCTGCTGTCTCAGCCTCCCAAGCGTGGGGATTACAAGCGTGCACCACCATGCCCGGCTTGAATGCATTCTTTTTAATATCCCAATTAAACCATCTTCCCCATCCTGGTCATTTTCTGATCAATGACTTCATTTCATTTTCTTCCTAAGCCTTATAACTTCCCAACATCATCTCTTTAACTTTCTTGTTTGATTACTGTTTGTCTGTTCTATAAGTAGTGTGATGTATATGAGGAAAGGGACTTTGGTTTGTTCACTAGTACAGTGCCTGGCACATAATAGGTGCTCGATAAATGAACTGAGCTTATTTTGGAGCTAGTTGGCCTGAAAATAAGTCATTTGCCCCTCCGAAGCCTTTGAAAATTTAGACTCTAGGAATTCTGTGTGGAGCAAACAAGACTATCGTTTGTCCTCCCTATGTACTAAATAGCATTCGGCTCTGGTAATGGAAAGGAGCACAGGTTATTTTGTTCCCCTTGCTCAGTGGGCTCTCGGTGAGAGGAAAGCTGAAGTACAAAACACCAAAAGGCCAGGATAATCTCCTGGATATGTACATGCTGGCTGGGCACCGGAAGAGTATAATTGAAATGCTGAAGAGGAGTTTAAAAGATGAAGATAACAGGTCTCTGTATGACACCACTCACCGTTTTGAAAGTTCAAAGGTTTCCACTTTGTTAGATACACATCTTCTAATGATCCTGGCACCTTTGGCTTTTGCCTACAGTAAGTAACCCTCACAATAGCAACAAGACACATGGGCGGTGATTATTATTAGGCATGTGTACAGGTGGAGAAAGTGAGACACAGGCTGGGTAGGGTGAGGCAAACCAATGGTCCAGCTTGCTATGTACTCTGTTCCAGTAGCTGCTCCTTGAGAGCCTACTTTGTATGAGACTTCATTCTGGAACCATTTCAACCAATAGTCCTCCCATTTAGACAAGCCTGAGCTTGAGTGGGTCAAGACGAGGAGAGATTTCCCAGACTTCCCAGGAGTTGCCAGTAGACCACTCAGCCACACATTAACAAAGACTAGAAATACCAGAGCCCTTGACTTGACACCCAGGAGGTGTTTGAGAGTAGTGGGTTTCCTGTGTAGAATGTTTGTGATTACAGTGCTCTCCAGGAGCCAAGTACTATACTTCCCCTATATGATCTCACCATTGAGGAGGAAAACATCTGACAGATGCAGAAACTGACACTTACTGACTTTCTCAGGGCCATAAATCTAGCAAGTGCTAGAGGTGAGGCACTTGAACATGAATTACTTGGGGCAGTTTCATTCTGGAGCCAACCCCAAGAACTCTGTTTCCAGCTGAAACCAGGCCACCAGTATGCCACAGCATTTTTGTAGAGCATTGGAATGTTATTGGCCTACATGTACCAGATACCTTACTTAGCTATAGCCTCACACAGTCACTACTAGCATCTATAACTCAATGGTGCATGTACTCCATAAATGTGGGATTGCTGCAGGAATCATGTTCACAATGAAGCCACTTAATTTTTAAGAAAATGTGACCCCATGTTTTGAGTCTTCTGCTGTGAAGTAACATTTTAGGAATATTTCAGTCCAACAGCTATAATTTGCAGTTCCTACATATGAAAGGCTGGCATTCAAATATATGGAGAATAAGCTTTTCTAGAAGATTGTTTTCCCACATAGTTTCAGACAGTGGCCTGGCTTGCCTCTACCATGGATGGTGACTAGGCAATATTAACTTACAGTCATGATGCAAATCGACACTGAAGTCAGGCTTCAGGGGTTCCAAACTGCTAACACCATGACCTTAGGAAAGTTACTTTGACTCTGAGAACCTCATTTCCTCATCTGTTACATGGGTTAAAAGAGTTATTATTTAAATAGTACATATATTAGAACCTGGCATATAGTAAACATTACATGACTTATTAGGCTGTGTTAAGCAAAAAATGATCCTATCATGAAAAATGGACTTGTAGCTAGGCTGACAAATAGATAAAGTAAAAGCAGGAAGCTGAAGTTTAAGGCTGTATGTGAAAACTTTTGCACACCTAGTATTTCTCTTTTGTCTTTCCACTGTATGTTGTTGAACTCCAGAGTAGCTAGATTGAACCCCACCAGAAGCCACACTCTGTGGCCACCAAAACCCAAATTTGCCCACCTTTTTCTTCTACAAACCCTGGGTAGATGACTCAGCATGCACTTTCTAATTCTCCCATAGTATCCTAAACCTGAACCTCACTGGAACCACAACAGTGGGTGACATTGGTAGTGTCTATTAGGTGGCCCCTATGGTTCCTTCCTTCAGTCAACTCCCTCTTCCAATTCTCCTAGCTATTCAGTGCCCTTATTATGACCTGAGATGTCCAAGGTGCCTCGCAAAGAAATATCCCTCAGTGTAGATTGTGGTTCTAGACCTTCCCCCAGTGGAATTCAGATTGTGCAAAAAGCTACTCAAACAGCCTAACCTAACATTCACAAAACAAACCCTCTCTTAAAAATAACTTCCTAATCTTTGTGAGTGTACTATGGTGCCAATTTGAGAAAATTTTGTCACCACAACTTTGGCTTTTCCACCCACTTCCTCCTTCTTATTGTTATGCTACCTTTAGCTATGCCCCCTATTTTTCAAAGTCAGTCGTAGCAAACCAACATTTTAAGTGTATTTGAATAAGGAGTCAATAACAGTTCTACTTATGTTCTCAGTGGGGAAATATTTGATACCCTTTTATTTCTAAGATAATCTATTTTCATTTATCTCTTTAAGTTGAGAGATTTGGGGAACTTTTTTTGCAGTAGTGGAAATTGAACTCAGGGGCATTCTAACTCCAAGCTATACCCCCAGTCCTATTTTTATTCTTTATATTGAAACAGGGTTTCACTAAGTAGCTGAGGTTGGCCACCAACCTGTGACCCTTCTGTCTCAGCCTCCTATTTACTGGGATTACAAGGGTGTGCCACCATGCCCAACTGGGGGAATTTTATATTAAAAATTTCCAAAAATAAAAAATGCATGGTTATCTTTTTTATTCAGAAAGACACATTTTATCAGCAAAATATAATATTAATTCATGTATATGGAAAGTTTTCATGAAACCTTTACCTCCTCTTATGAAATGTTAGATTTAATACAAATAAAAATATATGGTACATGATTTTAGTATGAAATTGATGGAATTCCCTCCCTGGCACATGAGTTCTCTTAATAAAATGTCTCACTTCACTAAGCAGACATACACTTAAATTTGCTCCTATGCTCCTGGTTCTCTCTCTACTGCCCACTCATCTCACACCCAGCATCAGTTACTCATCCCTATTTTTTGTAGAAATAATGACTACATATATTGGGTTGAATCATGTCCCCCCGAAATTTACACATTGAAGTCCCAACCCTTAGTATTTCAGAATATGACCTTATTTGGAAATAAGGTTGATGTGGAGATAATTATTTAAGATGAGGTCTCACTGTAGTAGAGTGGACCTTTAATCCAGTATGTCTATTAACTTAAAGGGGGAAGTTGGAAAATGGGCACACATACATAGAATGCTAAATAAATATGAAGGCAGAGATTGAGATGATGTATTAACATATCAAGAAATTACAGTTGGACATGTTGACATACGTAATCCCAGCTACTCAGGAGTCTGAGACAGGAGAATCACAAATTTGAGGCCAGCCTGGGCAACTCATCAAGAAAGATCCTGTCTCAAAATAAGAACTAAAGAGGACTGGGGGTATAGCTCAAAGGTGGAGCACCCCTGGGTTCAATCCCTAGTAAAGAAAAATATAAAAAGAAATTCCAGAGATCACCAGCAATTTGTAACCAATCCTGCTGACATCTTGATTTTAAAGACCCCATAATTGTAAAACATTAATTTTCTCTTGTTTGAGCCTGAAGTTCGTGGTACTTTGTTATAACAGCCCTAGGAAACTATATACTCTCTATCTCTCTCCCGTGTGTGTGTGTGCGTGTGTGTGTGTGTGTGTGTGTGTGTGTGTGTGTATGTGTGTGTGTGTAAAGAGAATATAGACATGTATATAGTCAATTAACTATATATTTAATTAATAATATTATTTGTATTATTTGTGGCTAAGTTAGGTGATCAGATATTCCAGTTTTGAATGACCTGTATATATGTCAAGGAGTCAGGTTTCCTGGGACAGCTAGATTCCAGGGTTTTAGCAGTCAGGTTGTGTAATTGGATGTGATACCTGGCTAGCTTAGGTAATAGTGATGACATTTTATCCTTACAGCCTGACACTCTAGCCCCAGTAAAGTCTATGCTATAGTTCAGCCAGCTTATGATGAACAATGAAGATAAGGGGGTCAGACTCATTTTATGTATAGTAGGGAGGTGCCGCTCCCCTGCTAGCAGTCTGAGGCCTGTAGTGAACAGAGGTGCTTGTCTCATTTTGAAACAATAAGCCTTGGCCATTGGCATAGACTCAGGTGGAGAGCCCAGAAGAATGAAAAATTATTCTAGGACCATCACAGAGAAGAAAAGTCACTGGGCTGAGAACCCTGGCTACTGAATCTTGCTCTCAAGATCCTTGAGCAAATGACCTAACCTCTTCGGACCTCTTTTTCCTTTTCTGCAAAATGAATGAGTTCCAATATAAGGCTCGAGTTTGCTCAGCATGGAGATCCCTGAATCATACTCATCCGGTATACTATTCCCAGCTCAAATCTACTGGGTCAGAAGCTCCTTGTTGGAGACTTGGAATCTGCATTTGGACATGCCCCATTTCTCTAAGATCTCTTTCAACTTTATGAGCCTGTGTTCTATTATTCAGTCTGCCCTATTTCCATCATTTAAAAAAAAATAAAATCACTTTCTTGCCTGGGCTTCTTGTTACTCTCTGTTTCTATTTTCATCTTTACTGCAGCTGGTGATGTCAAGTGCTTTCTAGCTATAAAAACTATCTTTCCACTTCCAGCAAAGGATGACCCACAGCAAGGAGAAAAGCAAAAATAAAAGTTTGGTGAGGAATAATTTTGAAACTACTAGCTAAATATAAACTTCTGATATTGCCTAACTTTTAATTTTCCAGAACTTGTTTGTCCCTCGTGAACACAAATGATCAGCAGGTAGCCTCATTAAAATTTTCCTTGAACTACTTCTTTTGACCAAAACAAGAAAAAACAAACAAAAAAATCTCAGAAAAGGGGTGGCTGAAGATCTTTCCTTGGATTTGTGAACAGGAGTTCAAGAAGAGTCCTGGTAGAGAATGAGCTTTCTTGGTAATGTTACAAAATTTCCAACCACAAAGTCAGTCTCTACTTCAGTCAGAACAATTAGAGGAAAACTAATAGCTGTGTACAAAACTACTTAAATATTTAATTGAGGAAAACAAGTCGTTCAGATGGGAATATGTTTTTTTTTTTGCAAAGGTGTGAAAAAATCTGTATCCTTTATCAAGAAACTGCCCAGAAGCTGGCATTGAAGGATACTTTCCTGAGCTCTTCCATATTAGCATATTTTACTATCTTTCTATAATTCAAGGCAGAGATTTTGTTTTTCACATTCTTGTGCCTGGGTTGGTTCCTTAGAAAAAGCTGTTTGTTTCAACCAATTGTGATCCTATTGATCAAAGTCACTAATAATCTCACAAACACATATATTCTTGGCCTCTATACAGAAATATATTGTGGAGTTAGGAAAGTTATTTTTAACAAAGCTGAGTGTTGGCTCCGGGAGTAGAACCCTGTTTAGAAGTGATAATAGCTACTACTAGACCTAAAGCCACCAAATCTTCAAATGGCTCTTTTCACTTGAGACTGGTGTTGAGATTGGTGCTGGTAGTTTTATTTCCTCAACTTTGGTAGACAGCTAGGAAGATTCTTTTCAATCAAGAATGTGTTTTCTTTTCTTTTCTTTCTTTCTTTTTCTTTTTCTTTTTTTTTTTCAGGTCTGGGGATGGAACCCAGGGACATTTGACCTCTGAGGTATGCCACCCTGCCCTATTTTTGATTCTTTATTTTGAAACAGGGTCTCACTGAGTTGCAGAGGGCCTCACTAAGTAGCTGACGCTGGCTGTGAACTGCGATCCTCCAGTCTCAGCCTCCTGAATGCTAGGATTATAAGCATGCGCCACCATGCCCAGCTAAGAATGTGCTTTCTTCATGAAATCTTGGCTACTAAAGAGAGTACCTACTAATAAAAGATTTATTATGCAAATGATTTAGATTGGTATTACTTGTGCAAATCAACAAAGACAAATAATTTTTTTCGGGTCTGAGGATGGAACCCAGGGGCATTCGACCTCCGAGCTACACCCTCTGGCCTATTTTTTTAATTTTTTAATTTGAAACCGAGTCTCACTGAGTTGCAGAGGGCCTCACTTAGTAGCTGAGGCTGTCCGCAAACCACGATCCTCCAGTCTCAGCCTCCCAAATGCTAGGATTACAAGCGTGCGCCACCACACCCGGCTCAAATAATATATTTTAAATCACTAAGCCAAACATGAGAAGGAAGGGGGGAGAATGGGGTGGGATTTAGAGAAGGGCTAAGTGAGTGAAATGTGCATATATGCCTCTACCATCTTGTACCCCATTAAGATGTATGACTACAATGTAACCATAAAAAATTCTGAGCATTTACTGATCTCTAAGTAAAACTTAGGGTTGGAGGTTTTCAGTACTCTGATAAAATGCAACAAATCTTACAAGTACATTAGACTCTGCATGACACCTCCATCAACTGAGCCACTTGGTGTCAGAAAGATTCTACTTTTCACCTTAGGTTTTGATGCTCTCCAAAGTGCTAGGAGCTTCTCACTCAGTTTTCATGAGGATGAGGCATAAACTCAAAAGAGACACTATCCATTAAAGCAAACAGAGTAAAGGAATGTGGTACTGTTCCATACATATAAGATCACCAAAACATTTTTCTTTTGTAATACTGAAGATTGGACTTAGGAGCATTCTACCTTTGAGCTACACTCCCAACCCTTTTTAATTTTTATTCTTAAATTTTGAAGCAGTGTCTTGATAAATTCCTGAGGCTGTCCTCGAATCTGTGATCCTCCTACCTCAGCCTCCCAAGTACTAGGATTACAGGTGTGTACCACCATGCCCAGCCCCAACTACCTCTTGAGTTAAGAGTAGGTCATACGGGAACCAATACAAAAATCTGGGTTTGAGGGTGGTAGATTTGTGTCACTAAAAATGATTTGTGCAGTTGCACACATAGGCACCCCATTGCATCTGAACTTGATGCTGCTCATGTTTAAGGGTCCAACTTAGGTTCTTTGAAGAAATGACCATTTCCCCCCAAAAGAGTAAGCCCCTTTTGAGGGAAAAATCTTGTCTTGAACCTCTTAATTCTGTGCCTATTTCAGAGAAATAGGAGATAAATCACAATCTCACAGTGACACGACATCTTTAAAAAACAGAACCACTATGTTGTCTTTTAAAATAGTGGTTCTCAGTAGCCATTCTTAATGGCACATGCTTGTAATCTCAGCATTTGGAGGCTGAGACAGAAGGATCTCAGTTTGCGGACAGCCTCAGATACTTAGTGCACCCTTTGCAACTCAGTGAGACCCTGTTTCAAAATAAAGATTAAAAAATAGAACTGGGGTTGGAGCTCAGAGGTAGAATGCCCCTGGGCTCCATCCCCAGTTCTACAAAAATAAATAAATAAACAAATAATGAATAAATAAATTAATTAATTAATTAATAAAATGGTGGTTATTAGTGATGTGTGCATGTATGCCTCTACCATCTTGTACTCCATTAAGATGTATGACTACAATGAACCAATAAAAATGTACTGAGGCAGACACCATGAAGATTTTATAATTAAAAGATGTGTAACCAAAAAAGTAGTTATAAAATATAGAGCAACATATGAAAATGCTTATTGAGAAAGATTACCAGAAGAAAACAAAATACAAATATTACATAGATTCTATAATTATAAGCATGGAAAATTATATGAAAAAGTTTAGAAAGAAATATGACAACAATGGTTATGTTAGGAAGATTTCTGAGAAGTTATATTCCCTTCTTTCTGTTTTTGCTAATCACAACTTACTTGTACACTTTTTCAGAACTTTAAAGTAAAAGGGAAGTTTCTGTGCAGTTATTGTAAAATTAGGTCTCCATATTGAGTATGAGTGGATTTTTCCCCTAGCCTAACCCAATTTTCCAGAAACTGAGAATCTCAGTGGGGTTAGCAATTAGCCATCCTAAAAAGCTTGCCTATGAGATATGATCACCTTGACCCTTAGTTCTCAGTGACTAGACCCAAAGAAACTTTGAGTCACCCCAGAACAAGAGCTGTCAGCCTTCTTCCCTTCTCTTCCTTTATATCAAGGCATCTGTGCAACCCAACTCAATTTTACAAGAGCCAGGCCAAGTTCTCGGAGAGCTGAACCTCAAGGATGAGGAACAATATATGCTTTCAGCTCAGTACAAATTAGCCCGAAATAGGGAAGAGAGGAAAAGAATATGCTGGGTACCAAAGGGCACCTCTACTTCCTGGGAAAGAAGATAACCTTTGTGCTTATGGTTTGCCACTTAGAGTTTGCTCTAGTCTCACAGGTCATCAAATGAATTCCTATATTCATTAAAAATATTTTATGGGAGCTAGTTAGCACCTTGATGAAAATATCTCAAAAGTACAAAGCCTACACATAGGTAGTATCCCCTGGGTATCTTTCCAAAGGGATTGAAATCAGAGAACCACAGTAACATATGCATACTCAAGTTCATAGCAGCACGATTCACAGTAGCCAAAATATGGAACCAACCTAGGTGTCCATCAACAAATGAATGGATTGCAAAATTTTGAGAAATACATATACTGGAATTCTACTAGGCAATAAAGAAGAACAAAATCATGTCATTTGCAAGAAAATGGAAAGGCCTGGAGAACATTATGTTAAGTGAGATTAGCCAAGCACAGAAAGAGAAGAGACATATGTTTTCCCTAATACACCCAAGCTAGGAAGTATTAGGGATACCAGAGGGACTCCAGATAATGGAGGGTAAACCTCAGGAAAGCCAGAAAGGAATGAGGGGTAGGGGAGAAAGAAGTCTGAGGTTAATTAATAGAAAAGCTACATTCAAATATATGTCTACATGTGAATATACCATAGTTAACATGAACACTCAGTATTGGGAGGGAGGCAAAAGGGGAACCAGGGGGAGGAGAGGCATCAAGTACTGTGTGAATATATGCCACTGTCAATATGATCCACATTATATGAGACTATAGTGCATCAATAAAAGATAAAAAGTACATTTGAAACCATTTTGTGATTATTAATTGAAAAATATGGAGTGAAGCTGGGCAAGGTGGTGCATACCTGTAACCCAATACTTGTGAGGCTAAGACAGAAGGCCTGAGACAGGAGGCTGAGATTTAAGTCCAGCCTCATCAATGTTGCATGACTCAACAACCTAGCAAGACCATGTTTCAAATTAAAAAAATAAAATAAGGCTGGGAGGTTTAGCTCAGAGGGAGAATGGACTGGGTTCAATCCCCAACACCAGAAACATAAAAAGAAAACAAAAGATAAAAATAGGGAGTGAAGATATCAAAGAAGCTTACTATCTCATGCTTCTTCTGCTACTCATAAATTATTTGTGCAGACAAGAGACTGGTAGGACTTCCGGGAACATGGCGACCGAGAAAAGCGGGGCTTAAGAGCCCCGCTAACAACCAATCTCCATTACCACAAAATCAGCGCCTTTCATAGCCAGAAAACACCATCACCAAAGAAAGAAAAAAATCACCAGGCTCCAGAGAAAAAGCAGACTGAGAACAGAGATCAGAGCCACAGAGGAGATACACCGGCCTCACGCCCGAGGACACAGCAGCAGTGCCATACTGCCGGCGGCAGCGGCAATTGCACCGGACGGCTACAGCAAGCCGAGGTGAGCCGCTGCGGAACAGCCAGGCGGGATTTCTCAGCAAAGGAACATGTAAAGCTCCCAGTGGCTGAGCTCAGCACACGCTGCAGGGATTCAGAGTGGAAATCAAAACCAAGAAGAAATACGCCAGCCTGACGGCCGAGGGCGTGGCAGCAGCGCCATATTGCCACCGGCGGCAGCAGCAGAGAATTCACCAAGTCCAGTATGGCTGCATCTGCGTACTCAAGAACAGTGAGTCAAATTGCGGGCCACAGAGGAGAAATCCCAGTACTGTACTCCCTGGGACTTGACCCAGTGGGGGAGGGGAGGTGGCAGAGATATCACACCATAGGAGAACGTGCAACCTGGCACCCCCCACAGTCTAAAGCAGCCTCTATCGACTCTCTGGGTCGGAGACTCTGAGATACAACCCAGTAAAGGAGTAGTGGGGTCTGAGATACTACAGACTCGAGATCCAGAGCACCTTAAGTGAAGTCATAGTGACCCAAGGGAAGAACCCAGAGAAGGCACAAACTTCTGAAATCATGAGAAAGAGGAATAATACTTGAGCAATTAATGCCCACAACCCCACAACATCAGAACCCGATAAAACAGAAAATCAGAGATTTCTAGAAGATCAAATCAGGAAAATAACTGTAGAAATAATAGAGGTGCTTCGAAAAGAACTCAGAGAGAGCCAAAAAGAGATAAAGGATGCAATTAATGAAGTAAAGGCCTCAATTCAAAGTACAAACAACCGATTAGACCACATGGAGAACAGAATCTCGCTCTTAGAAGATGATCATTCCAAAAATGAATGCATAGTTTCTAATCTAGAAAAAAATATCCGACAGCAGGAATCTGACATTGAAGAAATATGGGCCCATTTTAAGAGAGCTAACCTAAGAATAATTGGAATAGAGGAGGGAAAAGAAAGTGAAACCAAAGGGATCAACAATATCTTCAAGGAAGTAATAGCAGAAAATTTTCCAAACATAGAGCAAGAGGTTGATACACAGGTCCAGGAAACTTATAGAACTCCCTTTAGACAGGATCGGAGAAGAGGATCCCCACGCCACATAATTGTCAAAATGACCAATGTGGAAGCCAAGCAGAGAATCTTAAAAGCAACAAAAACAAAGGGCCAAGTGACATTCAGAGGCAAACCAATTAGAATCACTCCAGACTTCCCAAACCAAGTCATGAGAGCCAGAAGGGCTTGGAGTAACATATTCCAAACTCTGAAAGAAAACAACTTCCAGCCAAAAATTTCCTACCCAGCAAAACTTTCTATCAAATTAGATGGAGAAATAAGAAGCTTCCATGACAAACAGAAACTGAAGGAATTTATGTCTTCAAAACCAGCACTAGAGAAAATACTCAGAGATTAACTACAAAGAAGAAATAGGTAACACACACCAGAACCAGAGAAATAAGATTTTCCATCCAACAGACAACTAAGATTGGTTATCTGTGGAGATTCATTATTTATGTTAGTCTCTTACCTATCTCTAAATTGTATTGTTTGCCTTTATTGTTAATTTTTAGGATTTCTAGTTGGAATATTAATATACCTTCAGATATAGCATTTGGAAATATTTTATCCAATTCTATTAGTAACTGTTAACTCTGTTTACATTGTCTTTGGATATACAATATATTTTTTTTTATTTTTTAGGGAGTTTGTATACTCTTCTGTTGCCTGTGCCATTGAAATCATATCCAAGAAATCACTGCCAATTTCAATGTTGTGAGGTTTTATGACCCAGATTTTCTCCTAAAAGTTTATAGTCTTAAGATTTATATTTAGGTCTTTTATCTATTTTGAGTTAATATTTGTATATGGGATTAGGTAAGGGTCCAATTTTTTTCTTTTCCATGTAATTATTATTTTTCAACAATATTTAGTTAAAAGATTATTATTTCCACCACCAAATGTTCGTGGAAACCTTGTCAAAAATAACTTGACAATATAGGGAAGAGTTTAGCTCTAGGCTTGTATTTAACTCCAATGGTTTATATATCTGCCTTTAGAACAGTACTACACTGTTTCAATTATTGTAGCTTTATATGGTTTGAAATCAGAAAATATATATCTTCTAGCTTTGTTCTTTTTCAAGATCGTTGTGGGTATCTAGAGTCCATATTCCATATTAGGATAGATTTTTTTTCTGAAAAATAAATATATAAATATATGATAGTTTCACCAAAAAAAATATAAAAAATATTCTCTGGTAAGAAAGATAGTAAAAAGAAATATTGAAATGTTATCTTTAAGTCATCAAAAGCTTGGTATCAGACAAATGAAACTGTTATGTGAGATTATCATTTTTAAGTTTGGATAAATTGCTATAATACTAGATGTCAACCACTAAGCCAAGCATGGGAGGGAGTGATGGGGAGAAAATGGGGTGGGGATCATGTGGGGGCTGACTGGGCGATGTGTGCATGTATGTCTACAAAAGTTTGTATCCCACTATGATGTATGAATACAGTGCACCAATAAAAAATTTAAAAAAAGAGACTAGTAAATGCTAGTGCTTGGTGCTACACCATTACGTGCCACAGGAGTGGAGGAGAATTCCCTGGCTTCCGCCACAACCCTTGTAAAGTACTATGCTACCCTCTGTTGCTTTGAATAACTTTTCATTTGTCTATTGATTTTCTGTATTTGATGACTACAGAAAGTGCTTCTGAGAGCACTAAAATTAACTTATTTGTTTATAAAATCAATTCCCAAAAATGAGAAATTTGGAAAAAATAGAAAAATACCGAGCAATAAAGCAAAGAATATGATCAAAGATAAAGAATATATAAAGTTATATCCAGGCACAGTGGCATATGCCTGTAATCCCAGTACTTTGGAGGCTGAAACAGGAGGATCCCAGATTTGAAGCCAGCCGCAGCAACTTATTGAGGCCCTCTGAAACTTAATGAGAACCAGTTTCAAAATAAAAAATAAAAAGGGCTAAGGGTGAGCCAGAAGTGGTGGCACATACCTATAATCCCATTACTTGGGAGACTGAGACAGGAGGATCACAGATTTGAGGACAGCCTCAGCAGGTAGTTAAAATCTCATCAACCTAGTGAGACCCTGTTCCAAATCAGAAATAAAATCGTGCTGAAGGTATAGCTTGAAGGTAGAATGCCTGTGAGTGCAATCTCTAGTACCACAAAAAAGGTCTGGGGGTGTAGCTCAGAGGTAGAATGCCTCTAGGTGAAATCTCCAGTATCCCCCTAAAAAAGAAAGAGAAGATCTAAAGTTATATACTTAATATGATTTCAGTGATGCATAACATATATATTGATTTTTTTTATTGACAGAGCATGCAAGCTGGTGGGCCTAGAAGGAAATACTCCAAAATGTTATCAGTGATTATCTCTGGGCTGTGGTGCTTTTTGTTTCCTTTATATTTTTCTGCATTTTAAAGTTCCCACAATGAACGCTTATCACATTTCTCATCAGATAACCAAAGCGTTATCAGGCATTGGTTGGTAAGGCATTCTCAAATGTAGAGCGCTCTGCAAAAGTGCTAATATGAGCTTAAGAGCAATTTGAAATAAATCTCTGGTTAATTGAAAATAAATTTGTAACTGAACTTTGGCCTCTGAGGTATTTTTCACTGAGATTCAGGGAGCAATCACACCCTTCCGCAAACTCACCTTTATATCTAAGTATCTTGATAGATCACTCAAAGCTTCTGTGATCAGGAGCTGAGTACCTGCTGGATGCTCAGCATAACACTGAGTGTGGTGGTAGGACTTTACAGGTAGATTTTTTTTTATTTTATTTTATTTTTTTTTTTTTTTGGTGGTACTGGGGTTCCTGGAAGCCCTTCTACCTCCGGGCTACACTCCCAGACCTATTTTTACATTTTCATTTTGGAAACAGGGTCTCCTAAACCAGCGCGCGCGGCTGGCTTCGAACCTGCGCAATCCTCCTGTCTCTGCCTCCCAAGCGCGGGATTACAAGCGTGCGCCACCACGCCTGGCCTACAGGTAGATTTTTTGTCATGAGTTTTTGTCATAATTCAGATACCCTTTATTTGCAAGAGAAATTTGGACTGTATTAGACTACAACCTCTCTGGTGTCTCCTACCTTAGAGAGAGCCATCAGACTATAGTGACTAAAACCACAGACACAGGTTTCAGACACAGATGGGTTTTCATCTTGTTTGTGTTGTTTACTGGCATGGCTAAGTAACCTGATCCTTCCCAAATCGCTGTTTGGTGCCACCAATACTATGCAACATGTCAAATCCTTAGCCTGGACTGGTCATATGATAAGTACCCAAACCATGTTGGTCCCACCTCTTTACTGCCTATCCCCAACCCACATTCTGAAGTACTGCAATATTTTGCAAAATGTCAAACAGGAAAGAATTACAAAAACAGTAAGACAAATCACTGGGTAGAGAAAGAGACTGGCATTGTGGAGTTCCATTATCTAGCCATCCACAGAAGCAGAGATTTCCTGTGTATAAGGAAGGTCCCAGTTGTCTAGTCGAGTTGCCATAGGAGTATACATAAAAGAAGGAGCCACAAGACACTTCCTGGAGAAGGTCCAGATGGTTTTGGCTCTAAAGGAGTGGAAGACATTGCAACCAAGGTGAACAAAACCAAGGCAAAATGGAGGCAATAAGAATGTTGTATTGTTGGACTGAAATGTTACTTGCTTAAAGCAATAGTTTTTAGCTAAAATACAAGAATGGCAAAGTTTCTTCTAATGCTCTCCAACTTTACATTTAAGAAAATCCAGACCCAGAAAGGAAGTCCACACTATCACACAGCTTACTAGAAGCACAACCAGGACTTCAACCTTTGCCTTCTGAACTCCCTCCCTAGACCAAAAGATCTGGCAGTAGCTGAGAGAAACTCTGAGAGAGGGATCCCACCTTAGCCATAACTTAGTGGAAGTGGTGGAGAGGTAAAGGGACATGACTGGAAAATAGGACAGGGTTTTGTTTTGGGGGATGATGAAAATTATGGAATAGTGGTGATGGTTGTGGGATTCTGGAATATACTAACTTTTTGGGAACTCAGTACTTTGGGAGAATCATATGGTACAGGAATTATATCTCAATAAATATGTTACAAAAATACTAAGTAGATTCATTCTGGATACTGGCACAGAGCAGAAGCTAAGTAACTGGGAAAGAAATGGGGCTGGTGAATGACAATAGAGTGATGTACAGTTTGGACCAGAGAGAAACTAGGACATGTCATATACCCTAGCAAAATGAGAGAGAGAGAGAGAGAAGAGAGAAGAGAGAAGAGAGAAGAGAGAAGAGAGAGAAGAGAGAGAAGAGAGAAAAGAAGAGCCCAGGAAGGTTCTTAGGGTTGGCCTTAGATGCCCTTTCTCCCCTCCTCCTTTCCTCACCCAGGATGTCCTTGATGTCTTTCTTCATAAACAATTGAAATCACATGGTGCTCTGTGTTCTGAACACCAGGTGTTAGCTTCCAGGTACTTCTAGAGAGCTAGAGATGGGTGTGTCAAAACCCTGTGACAGAAAACTGCTCAAGTCAGCAGAGGACCAAGGCAGAATTCTCGTTGTCTTTCGGTAACATGCCAAGCACTGAAGTGGGCTTCAATCATATTGTTTGCCCCTGTATAAGTTTTATAGCTTCCCACAGCTTTCTGTGACATTGTAAGGGCTCCCTCAACTTTTTGAACATCACGGTAAACTTGTGGTGAATAAAAACAGATATAGCCACAATTATTTTAATTTTTTTGTTATTACTGAAGA
The DNA here is from genome assembly GCF_963383645.1 of Muscardinus avellanarius. NCBI lineage: Eukaryota > Metazoa > Chordata > Mammalia > Rodentia > Gliridae > Muscardinus > Muscardinus avellanarius. Next base: position 70,382,149 of record NC_137792.1, on the reverse strand, counting down.
TTGACCCCATGGGTATTTTACATTCAGCTACATCCCCCAGCCATTTTTATATTTTATTCTTGAAACAGGATCTCGCTAAGTTTCTGAGGCTGCCCTTGATTCTGTGATTTTCTTGTTTCAGCCTTTCAAGTATTGGGATTACAGATGTCCACCACCATGCCTGGTATCCACAACTATTTTTCCTTAGTTCTTTCATGTTTATTCATTCATTCATTCATTCATTCATTCATTTATTTGTTCATTCTACAAAACAGACATGGCCCTTACCCTTGCTAGTGGGAGAGAGAGATTAGTCAAATAATCACTGTGATAGGTAGAATTCTAAGATGGCCCGAAGAGTCCTACTTACTGTTATACATACCTTGTATAATTCCCTCCCTTGCCTAAGGCAGATACTTTGAATGATTGAATATTACTCCTATGATTACTCTACATTGAAGGGATTATGCAGATGTAACCAAGGTCACAAATCAATTCACTTTTTTTTTTTTTGGTGGTACTGAGGGTGGAACCCAGAGGCTTTCTACCTCCAAGCTATACGCCCAGACCTATTTTATATTTTATTTGGAAACACGGTCTCACTAAGTTGCTGAGAACCTCACTAAGTAGCTGAGGCTGGCTTTGAACCTGTGCGATCCTCCTGTCTCAGCCTCCCAAGCGTGGGGATTACAAGTGTGTGCCATCACACCCGGCTATCAATTCACTTTAAATTATTCAAAAGATAAGACACCTGCTACAGAAGGGGGAGTAAGGATCCACATTGGGAGTACCTGAAACAACAACAGTGAATACTTACAGTAATATAGATTGTTTTCCTTTTTTTTTTCTTTTTTTCCTGTTTTTCTTTTTTTCTGTCTTTTTTTTTTCCGGTGGTACTGGAGTTCCTGGAAGCCCTTCTACCTCCGGGCTACACTCCCAGACCTATTTTTATACTTTTTTTTAAATTTGGAAACAGGGTCTCTTAAGCCAGCGGGGCTGGCTTCGAACCTGCGTGATCCTTCTGTCTCTGCCTCCCAAATGTAGAGATTACAAGCGTGACCACCAACGCCCAGCACAAGTTCTCTTTCTTTCTAAGAATGCATTCATTCTAGTGAATAATATTTTAGGGTATTTATGGAATCATTACATCAATTTTTAGTAATGAATCAAAGCTGATTCTGGAATCAAATGACATATACACCAATCTGTCTGGAGCTAATGCATTGTTCCATGTTCTGTTAGTATATCTGGACACCAGACTGAGTAAAGTTTTATTCAGATCATGGTTCTAAAGACTGGGAAGTTCAAGATCTGGCAGCCATATCTGGTAAGGGCCTTCTTGACAGATGTGGGAGGAAGTATCTATAGACTGCAGACATGGTGCAGGGTATCATGGTGAGACAGCATGCTAGCCCAGGTCTCTCCTACACTTCTTTAGGGTTGTTTTTTTTTTTTGCTATTTTTTAAAATAAATTTTTATTGGTGCATTGTAGTCATACATCTCAATGGGATAAAAAAAAACTTGTGGAGATATATATCTCCTACAATTCTTATAAAGCCATAAGCCCAATGAGTTAGGCCCCTACCCACCCTTATGGCTTCATTTAACCTTAGTTACCTCCCAAAGATCCCACCTCCAAATATAGTTATTATTGTACCAATAACCCTTAAATACTTCACAGTGGTTATTACATTTCAACATGACTTGGCCATAATGAATAAAATTATGTCATATGCATGGAACTGGATGGAACTGGAGAACATTATGCTAAGTGAAATTAGTCACAAAAAGTAAAAAAAAAAGTGAATGCTCTCTCTAATATGCAGAAGCTAGGGAGAAAAAGGGTAATAAGTGGAACTCTAGAGAAAGAAGGAAAAACAATAGATGAGCAAATAAGGTGACCTGACTCAGGGTGATGGGAAGGGGAGAGGAAACTTTCCTAATGTACATGACATACATTCACAAATCAATGTCAATCACTAAGCCAAACATGAGAAGGAGGAAAGGAAAGGGAATGGAGTAGGAATTGGGCAAGGGCTAAATGAGTGATGTGTACATGTATGCCTCTATCATCTTGTACTCCATTAAGATGTGTGACTACAATGCACCAATAAAAATATTTTTCAACATGAATTTTGGTGGGTCTATGCAAACCACAGCAGCTAATAAAAGTATTTGTAACTTGAAAAGAAATGACTACTATATCAGTTTGCAATTCTAGCTATTCAATAGGATCACCTGGGAAAGCTTTTCAAATGATTATAATGGTTCAAACAGGGTTGAGTACCTTGGGCTATTGCAACAAACAAAGCTGATTAGTACAATCTCACTTTTCAGGAGTCTAGGAGTTAGCATGGAGAAGGTCCAGATGGGTAAATGATCAGGAGTGTTGCTTTGTTTACCACAAGTCAGTACAGCAGTAAAAACATTTGTATTCAAGGGTGAAAATGAAAAAGACATATAATCAGAAAAATGAGAAATGATAGTATTATTTTTCTTAGTATACTCCACATAGTGTTAATGAGTATTACACTAGTAAGCAAATAAGGTGCTAAGAGGTCCAGGAAGTTAGTTATTAAATGATAGCAGTTTACATATGTATTACCAAATTATTCAAATACTAAAAAGTACATATTTTATCCTTAATTAAAATATGGGGGAAATTGAGGCACAAGCACTGACATTCCCACGTAGATAGAGATAAGGCTAAAATATTAATTTATCTTAGAAATGAAATATATTGCTCTTTTCCTCTTCCCAAAACATCATCAGGAATTGATGTTGAATTTTTTTCTTTTTCACTACTTATCACAATATTTTTGTTAGTTCAAAGAATTAGATTTATAGATTCTTAATATTAAACTATCTTGTCGTGAAGTGAGTGAGTCTCTTTTGGTGCAGTTATGTGTTGTTCTATATTGCTAATTTGATTTGAATGAGTCCCTCTTGGTGAAGTTAGGTGTTATTCTATACTGTTAATATTTGATTTAACAATAATTTATGTGTTAATATTTGATTTAACAATAATTTATGTGGTATATTTTCTTTTTTAAATATACTTTTATTGGTGTATTGTACTTATATGACATATTTTCTATAAATATTTATGTGTGAGACTGACAGGTAGCTCAATTTTTATGTTCTCTGTCAAATTTTGATATCAATGTTATATTGGCTTTGGTTTAGAAAGTGATGGAGCATTTTCTTATTTTTCTTTGTTGCAAAACATTTGGGAAAGTATTGAAATGACCTGTCTCTTAAAAGTTTGAAAGAAATCACTGATGAAATTTTCTTATCTTGCTGGGCGTGTTGGTGCATGCTTGTAATCCCCACGCTTGGGAGGCTGAGTCAGGAGGATGTCACAGGTTCGAAGCCAACCTCAGCTGGCTTAAGAGACCCTGTTTCTAAATAAAATATAAAATAGGTCTGGGAGTGTAGCCCTGAGGTAGAAGGCCCCTGGATTCCATCCCCAGTGCCACCAAAAGAAAAAAGAAAAAAATGAAAAAAGAAAAGAAATGCTCTTATCTTGATGCTTTTTAGAAGCATTGACTACTTAAAACATTTCCAAATTATTCTGTAGGGGCTTATACAAGCCCAAAGAATACAGTAAAGGGCAAAAAATTTATTCCATTCTGTCAGGATCTTTCTTTGCTTTTCCCATTCACTTTCTTATTCATTAGTGGTATCTGTAGGGGGTGAAGGGAATTTTCTCTTCACCCACTGAAATAAATTGACAATAGACAGATTAACAGGGGGAAAACATACCAATATATTAAGTAAACATGTATATAAGAACCATACAGAATATGAAGCTCAAAAAAGAGCCAAATGGTTGAAGGTTAAACTTAGTCTTCACTGGGGAGAGAGAAGTAGGTTGATTATAGACAACTCTGGAGGGATAAAGATTTGTAAAAGGAATGAATGACCCCAAGGCATAGAACATATTTTGTAAATTATTCTCTTTGTAAATTAATGGGGCAGAAGGCCAAATGATAGTTTTTGACAGTTTGTTGAGATGTGGTGACATTCCTCAGTCTTCGTTCTTGCCACATGAGTTTAATCTTCTCTGCTTAATGAAATTTTAGGGAGATAAATTAGGAGGCAATTGTGCTGTTCTGTGTTGTATTCTATTTAATTAATAAGGGAAAATCAGAGAATGGCTTCTCCCTGTGCTTGGGTAAGGGGTAGAGTAGGGAATGTCAGAAGAACCTTGATTCTAGGGCATTGTGTGAGGCCTTTTAATTTTCTTTAATTCAGTGTGCTCAACATGTCAAAGTGTCATATTTTGAGATGTTTTTCTAGGCCTAATTAAATAGCTCTTATTTTCATCATATCTAAAACTAGATTGTTTCTAAATTAATAAAATTTTCTACATCTCTATCTATTTGCATGACATATTTAGGTATACTCTGGTTACAACTGAGTACCTGTTATAACTCATTCCATATGCAGGCAACTTTTGAATTAAAAAATAGTCTGGACTTCATGAAATTCATTAATTTTTCTTCTCTGTGTTCTCTGCTTCCTCTTTCCCAGTGCCAGAGGAGGCAGTTGGGGCTACAGAACTAGGTAATAGGGTGGAGAGAGACAATGGAAAACTATCATAAAAGTTTATTGGGAATTAGATGTTCTCTGTCTGGTCCCCTCCCACCCAAAAAAGCCTACTGCTCCTGTGGGCCATGATTTTAGCTTGCCATTTTAGAATGTTCCATAATGCAACGTCTACTTTCCTGTAGTGGTCATGAAATGTAGAATTTGGCTTTCCGGTCTTGCTCAGAGATCTTCATTTCAGTGAAATATCAATCCAAAAGCTACTTTGAAAAGTGTCATACACTGTCCCCAGCCTCGGTTTAGGAATAGCTTGTGCAAAAGCCACAACTGTTCTTCTTCACAAAACCTCTTCTGCGGTTTTCACACATCGCTGCTAACTTGAGCACAGCTTTTCCTCTGTTGTACAGGAGTAAGAGAAAGTATTAGCACTAAGTCAGCTCTGCTCACATTTTTGGTTTCAGGGGAGCTAACTCTGAAGTGCTGTCATTTACATTGTTCACCAACACTGTGAAGGATACCTCCAAGTCCCACCTCACTGATGGAAAATTGTGTCTTAAACTTAAAATGATCATTCCCTTCCCAGATGAGAGTGGATTTTGAAATAGGTTTTTGTTAAGAAGCTGAAAATAGGAGCAGTGGTAACTGACAAAAATTTCTTGATTCCTAGGTTCAGCAACAGGAGTAAAATCCTAAAGTGGCATTTTGTACCTAGTGGTGGCTGGAACTATGAAGCCTAGAAGACGGCAAGAAGTATGCAATTTTGGAAAAGAAGAAAAACACCCTCTTATGCATTTCCCAGGTTTTGGAAGACTTCCTTTACCAGAACACACATGGGTCTGCCTGAATGCAGAAATAAATGCATGACTTACCCAAATCTTTTGCTATCAAAACTCTACCTTCCCCTTCGTCTAGAAATTTACCAGAAAATGGTTCCCTAATTAAGATGGTGGTGACTTTTTAAGGACATTTTCTTACATACAATTAGTTGTCCCTTGGTCCTCCTTAAACTCCTTCTTCCTATCCTAGAATATATGGAAAAGGCCAGAGAGGAGGATTGTGAATTCAAAGGGGTCATCAGAGCTCTGCCCCCAGACCCAAGTCCTTGGGGATCTCCTGCCTTCTTTCTTCTTATGGATTTCCCTAGATTCTCCCCGCCATATTCAGTCATTGAGGGCACTGAGAGTAGCCACACCCCAACCAACCCAGTCAGGGGAAAGGTAGTTTTAATGATTCCTGGAAACATACTTCCCAGGCAGCATGCCCAGGAAGATTTGCACCTAGGAAGGGGACCCCCACAGCACAAAAGTTTGTCCTCTGGGAGACCTAGATACATTTTGTGGGAAGGTATCACTTGTATGGGGGGGAGTAGAGAGTTATCCTTTGAAGAGGGTGTGAGGATTTGGGGTTGGGCTAGGAAGGCAACAGGGATGGATGTGGGGATAGGGCTTTTCTGCCTGACATACGCCCAACTTTTTTTCCTCATTTGTTTCAAAGTTAAGTGGTTCAGGCTGTGTTCTGCTCTGAGTTACTCCATGATCTATAGAAAAGTAGTTTTCAGGCTTTCCTAACCCTGAGTTACTCAATGGAAAAAGCAGCAGCAGCCAGGCATGATGGATCACACGTATAATCCGGTACTCAGGAGGCTGAGACAGGAGAATCTGCAGGCAGGTTTAAGGCCAGCCTTAGCAACATAGTGAGACTCTGTTAGCAAACTGGTGAGACCCTATTTCAAAACAAAAAGTAAAAAAAGATTGGGAGTGTAGCTTGGTGGTAGAACAAACACCTCTGGGTTCAATACACACACACACACACACACACACACACACACACACACACAGACACACACACACACACACAAATGGTGTCTAGAAGCCAAACCTGATCATGAGAATGAATCATGTAGTCACTTTTGTGAAGTAATCGACTGTAGAGACCAAATTTGCTGTGGGAAATGGAACATGACTCATTTCTATTTGTAACTTTGAGTCTGAAAATGATAGTAGGCAAGCAAGCACATTAAAAAGCCAATTAGCTCCACAGTCCTCAGCATGGACTGACACCCCAACGATATTTTGTTGACAGTAGGATCATGCGACTTCAAACATAGAGTGATTTCTGCCTGCATTAAAGTGGATAAGAAGCCAAACAGGATACCCCGGGCCAGCAAGATACCTCTGGTCAGCTGATGTTGGAGTTTGGCAGCAGTGACAGTTTTGCCTGAATCCACGGGATCAGCTTCTCTACTAGAGGAAACTACCTAACCTGAGTCAGCCATGACAGCACTGTGTTTGATGACAATGCCTGAAAAAGTGTACAGGTCACAAATTTCCTGTGTTCCTGCTATTTCTTATTGTGTTGTTTGTCTTGGAGGATAGCATTGATGTTGCTGGATGTGACTGCTGTCAATGATTTTTAGCTATGTTGAATGTGACTGCTTTGTCTCTGAGCTAGATATTCCAAAACATCCAGTAGTTTATATTCCAAAACATAAGTAGTTTATTATGAAATATTGTCACATCAACTTAAAGGATGAAGAATATATGTAAATTGACTACTAGCAAATTAAACAAAAGCTGGATATGGTAATGTAAACCTTTAATCCCAGTACTTGGGAGGCTAAAACAGAAAGGTCACAGGTTTGAAGACAGCCTCAGCAACTTAGCAAGATCCTGCCTTAAAATGAAAATATGAAAAGGCATAGAGACATAGCTCAGGTAGAATGCCCCTAGGCTCAATTTATAACACATATACACAAAAACTCAAATCAAATCAAAGCTTATAAGCTTACAAATATCACAAGATGTAAGCCCCTCATCTGAAACACCTAAAAAGAGTAGCATTCCAAGACTGGTTCAAGTAGTACATACCTACTCGCCATCACCATCAAACAAATCTCTGGTAAATGTGTCCCAAGGTTGAAAGGTGATAAGCCTCCAACTTTCTGTCCCCAGGGCTTCAGCTCAGATACATCTCCCTATTTGACATGATATACTTCAAAACTAAATGCCATTCAGATCCTGGCTTAGAATAAATTCCATATGCTATTGGTTCTGTGACTTGAAACAGTTCTTCAGCTGGTTCATAACCTACAGTGACTCTTTTGCCTTTGCTATCAGTACAGCTTCCAGAAATTAAGCAGCCACTTTTAACACTTTTTTTATCTTTTCTAATATATATAATTATATTATATATATAATATAATATAGTATATATTATTAATATAATATAATATAATAATATATATTATATATTATATATATATATAATATAGTATATATTATTAATATAATATAATATATATATATATTATATATTATTATATATAATATTATATAGTCACAAATTATATATATAATTATTATATATTATATATAATTAATATATATTATTGATATATATTATATATCCTGTAAAGTATGATATGTAACAGAACAGATATTAGTAACTAAGATTGAAATAAAAGAATCTGTGATTGCCCAGCTTGTGACTAAGATGTGACCTGTAAGTACTCAGTGAATTGCAACCCATGAAAGTGATGTAGCATATGAATTTATTGTTATTCAATAAATTCTGACACTGTGGGAAGACACAAATGTGTTTGGTCTATGTTAATAGCATAGCTCACTCAGGACAATTGACATTGTCAACAGGATTCTGTTCCTTACAGAAAGAATCTAATGAATAAACAGACAGGTGGCAAAATAATTGTAAACATACAATGTTTTTCAAAACAAGTTACTTGGCAACATATATAAAATTTGGCACTCATACCAAAGACTCATGAACAGACTAAAAGCTCACTCTGCCAAGTCAAGGCCTGGCTCATGCTACAGTGCAAACAATTTAAGGCAAAATATAACTGTGGGGCTTGAAGGAGGGCTCATCTCTGATCAAGGGAAAATCAAGAGCCAAATGATTGAGAATTAGATGTTTGGAGAATTAGAAATCTAAATCACTTACACCATGCACAGTCTCATGTTATGAAAAAATTGTGTGTGTGTGTGTATGTGCAAAAAGAAACGTGTGTGTGTGCAAAAAGAAAACCTCAGGTCACATATCTGAGTATTCATCTATAAATGTACTACAGAGTGATACCATACTAATAAGTTACTCAAGTGGGAAAGAGAACTAACAAAGAAAAATGTTAGCTCTGGAAAGAAAGATAAGGAACAAAGTCAAAAGGAAATGTCCTAAAATGGTGCTTGCTTCCAAGGAGCCATGGTAGCTCACAAAGTAGGAAGTTAAAAAGAAAATTATCAATAACAGTCCCAGAGTATATCTAAAATCACATTTTTGTGTGTGGTACTGGGGATGGAACCCAGGGACATTCGACCTCTGAGCTACACCCCCTACCCTATTTTTTTTATTCTTTATTTTGAAACAGGGTCTAAGTTGCAGAGGACTAATAGCTGAAGCTGTCAGCAAACCGCGATCCTCCGCTCTCAGCCTCCCAAATGCTGGGATTACAAGTGTGCGCCACCACAACCAGCTTAAAATTACATTTAAGGGCTCCTGATAATGTAAACCCATTAACACAGAGAGTACCAGGAGAAAATTTATCTGCAATATTGTTTAAAAAGCATATCACAAAGCTGGGCGTGGTGGTGCACACTTGTAATCCCTGCATTCGGGAGGCTGATATTGGAGGATCATGGTTCGCGGATAGCCTCAGCTACTTAGCGAGTTTCTCCACAATTTAGACCCTGTTTCAAAATAAAGAATAAAAAATAGGGTAGGAAGTGTAGCTCAGAGGTCGAATGCCCCTGGGTTCCAACCAGATCTACACACACACACACACACACACACACACACACACACAAATAAAGCCTATCACAAGTTCATCAGGACAGGTACAAGAACTCAAAATGATGTACTCAAAATGGAGTAACTCATAGCAAACTGCTGCTTTATAAAATGGAGTAACTCAGCGTTAGAAACTCTGTTCTATACATCATGGAGTAACTTAGAGCAGGGCACAGTCTGCTTTCCATCGAGTTCCATTTGTTTCACCAAGGTTTTCAATTTTCTGGCTTGTTTTGAAGACATCGGCTGCACTTCCTTATTCTGCTACTAGCCTGTTCTATCCACTATTTCAACCATCCTATCTCTCCATGTCTCAGCCTCTCTGAATTGCTTGATATATCCTATTCCTTGTCCCAGAACCAATTCTTTTGTGGTGATAATCCCACACATTAACAGCTCCTGTTCTCTCTTTACTACTTGTTTGTTTTTCTTGGTGGCACAATTTTTGAACAAGGAAACTTTCCCATACTATCTTCAACCAAACCACATAGAAACTGCCTTGTAGATGATTTGTTGGTCCAGTCTTAGGAATTAGCTATCACTTACCTGTTCATGAGGACCTGGCAATAAAATGACATAAATTGGAAGGGAAACTAGCAGGACCCCTTCAGAATCTCTGCTTGCCTTTTACAGAGCACAATATCCTGGCTTGAACAAAAACATTCCTAGCACCAGAAAATATTTCTTAGGAGGAGTTTGCTTTCAGTGCACTATGATTATACATTTGTTCAATAGAAATTGACTGATCAACTCTTATAATTCAAGAACTCTAATTCCTGGAGATACCTTAGTGAAAAAGACAGACAAATAGTTCTACACTTATGTATCTAACATTCTAAAAACTAGTGCTGGAGCAGGCATTAAGACCATGATTTTTTTATGAGACTTCACAGGAGTTTCTTAACAGTTATCTGAAGCTCAGGTTCCTAACCCACAAGAGAGATGTCAAGTTGAATGGATCAATGAACATGGAAGCAAGCTCTTTGAAGAGTATCAAATGCTATATAAATATATGGTGTTATTATTGCCTATCCTGGCCCATGCCATGGGTTTTATAGAGTAATTCCTAGCCTTGGTCCTACTAGAAATAGATCTATTTCACTTCAAAGGGTTCTGCAAGTGAAAGAAAATATGAATAATTAAAAATAAATAGATGGGTAATAGATGCCAGGTAGGTACAACTCTAGATATGTATTTTTGCACAGGTAATACTTATTCATTTTGGGAAACTTTGAAATTACAGATGAGTTAAATCAAAAGTGTTACTAGAGACCTAGGCCAGAGTTGTTAGTCTTGGGGTCCACCAAATCTGATCCGGCCTCTCACCCCCAAATGGAAATAATAATGGTGAGAAATGAACAAGGAGTTTTTATCAGTGTAGCTGCACTGAGAATATGAAGGTAACTCACATCTATAGCCCTGTCTTGGAGGGGCTGACAATAATTTTGAGGTTTTATAGAAAGAGGAATGATGGCAAGTGTTGGGGGTTTGCACAGCTACCAAAGCAGGTGATCTTGATCACCATCTCAGGATTGGTCAGGTTGGGACTTGTTGGTGATAAGAAAGTTACTATGTCCTGGGGGTAGCTTCAACTCATCACAAGATGTTTATGCATCAGACCTGTTGTTCATGGAATCCAAGGTGACTCAGAGAAAAAGAAGACAGATACAAATGGAGGTAGAGAGGCCAAGCCTTCAATTCTGCCTTTGGTTATTTATTGGATATCTGCCGGCCCAAGGGAAGAGTTTAAGTCCTCTTACAAAAGGACAAAATTATCCCAAAACTTATCCCCAAGGTGAATCTCTTGGTGCCCTCACAATTTTTTTTCCTGCTCATGAATGCACCAACACAAAGTATAATCAGTCAAACTTCTTGGGAGCGTGTCCTGTATTGATGAGAACTTTCTTCCTCATGGAATTATTAGAAAACATTTCAGAAGATGTGGTCAATTTTCTCTATAGAGATGTTGCATTTTCAAGCTGGTAGTTGTGATACATACCTGTAATCCAAGTACTTGCAAGGCTGAAACAAGAGAATAGCAGGTTTGAGACCAGACTCAACAACTTAGTGAGAGCCTCAGCAATTTAGTGAGACTGTTTAAAAATTAAAAAAAAACCTTAAAGTCTAGGGATTGTAGTTCAGATGTAAAATGACCCAGCATCAGATACCTAAAACCAGAAGAAGAAGAAGAAGAAGAAGAAGAAGAAGAAGAAGAAGAAGAAGGAGGAGGAGGAGGAGGAGGAGGAGGAGGAGGAGGAGGAGGAGGAGGAGATTTCCAAGCCAAGGGTGGTGGCCAATGCTTGTAACCCAGGTACGTGGGAGGCTGAGACAAGAGGATTGTAGGTTCAAGGCCAGCTTCAGCAAATTAGTGAGTACCTGTTTCAAGGTTAAAAGAAAGGGAGAAGGAGTGAAGATGGTGGAGTGAGGCATGGGGCCATCTGTTCTTTGTTCTTAGGACATGTCACCCTGGGGAGGCCCAATTCGTCTGTTGGAATGTATGAGGATCCTTAACATATAGGAAGAACATTTTCCTCACCTTTAGGTGCTTAGGTGCTTTTATATTCATTTCAAAACAAAATTATTAACTCAGGACTTGGAAGGTATTTCCTTATTGTCTTCTAGAGTGTATAGATCTGCTTCTTTTATCCAGCTACTTTCCCTGTTGAAATGAGAGTATCTTTCTATACATTGCCTCCATGGTTTCAAAGAGAAAAGACTGCTTTTCTTTTTTTCCACCTCTCAGACTCAACACAGAGAAGTCCTTAGGATGCAGTTATCCTGCTGGCATCTCCAAGGAGAAAAAAGCAACTTACATGGGTCTACTGCTGCAGTTGCATAATTAAAAAGAAATTATTTTGCAAGCTGAAGGGCAATATTTAATTTAAGATAGGTAATTGGATTGTGGTATTTTTTAATTCCTTCCCTTTTATTCCAAACACAAAGACTTAATAAATGGCAAGTATGCATGCTTTCAGAGTTTTTTAAAATGTCTTCTAGTTTGGGCAATTATTATCATAAACACAGTTGAGACTGCAGCAGGAATTGACAAATATTGATTATAATTTGAAATGAAAGATATGTTAGAAAGTTACCTGGATCTCTAAATCCTGGTTCATTCTGTGACAAAGATTTACTGGATAGGAAGAAAGGTTCTAATTTGCAATCACACCTTTGATGTGATTGTGGTGGCATACGCTTGTAATCCTAGTACTTGAGAGGCTGAGAGAGGAGGATTGCAGGTTTGAGGACAACCTCAGCAAGTAATGAGACTCATTGACCTAGTGAGACCCTGTATTCAAATAAAAAAGTAAAATAGGTCTGAGGACATAGCTCAGAGTTAGAATGTCCCTGGGTTCAGTTCCTAGTACCACACACACACACAAAAAAAAAAAAACTAAAGATGAAATGTTAAGAATGAGTTCATATCTGAATGAACCATCACATTATCTATACAGACACACATTTTTTACATGTATAAATCTGCATTTTATTATCAAAAGAAAGATTTTTCTCCTGGAGAAAGAAGCTGTTGTTAACTTCTTTTTCAGAAGTCTTGGGGATATTTGATCTTCTTAAATTTTGTTTTCATTCTTCTAAGGAAGGACCAGGTAGATTATGCAGAAGCTAATCCTGTGAATGCATGTTTGTATTTAGTTGAAAGAGTGGTAAAAATACAATACAGTTTTTGAGTCCAGTGATGAAACCCTGTTGACCTCCCTGAGCTGGGAGGCTGTTATAGCACACATTTCTTATCCTTTCTGAGGAGTCCTATATAGCACATAAAACTTTGCTTTCCATATGGCCAAGGCTGGAAGAAAAATGGTATAAGTAGGTTTTCAGTTAAGAAGATATGATAAGCCTATAAAATATCCTGCCTTCAACTTTGGTCATATAGGAGTGGAGGAAACTTTCCATATAACTCCTTTCTCCTAAGAAGAAGCAAAAATACCTTATGTAGCACCATATGACTTTTTGACACTTTGTATTACATAGTTACATTTTTATACAAAGCATAAATAATTCTTTTCTTTTTACCAAGAATAAAAAATAAACAAAAAGATCTGAGAGTGTAGCTCAGAGGTAGAGGTAGAGTGCCCCTGGGTCCAATATCTAGTACAAGGAAGAAAAAGGAAAGAAGGAAGGAAGGAAGGAAGGAAGGAAGGAAGGAAGGAAGGAAGGAAAGAAGGAAGGAAGGATGTATTTTGGGGACTGACATAAATTACCAGAAACTAGAGGACTTAAAACTACAGAAATTTATTCTCTCATTGGTCTGGGGGCTGAAAGTTTGAAATAAGGTGTCTGAAGAGCCATTCTGTCTCTGAAGGGTTTAGGAGAGAATCGTTCCTTGTCTTGTTGTGACTTCTGGTGGTTGCCAGCAATCCTGATATTCCTGAGCTTGTAGTACCATCTCTCTAATCCAGCCTCCATCTCTTTGTGTGGTCATCTTGTGTATGTGTGCATGTGTGCGCGCGCGCGTGTGTGTGTGTGTGTGTGTGTGTGTGTTTGTATGTGTGTGTGTGTGTGTATGTGTGTTTCCAAAACTGTCTTTTCTTATAAGGATACCAATCAGTGAGTTAGGGCTAATCCTATCCCAGTATGACTTCATTCTAATTTAACTAATTGCATTTAAAAGACTATCTCTAGATAAGATCTCCTTTACAGATTCCATGTAGGCTTAACTTGGGAGAGTACTATTCAACCCTGAAAAGCATTACTCCCACTGCTCACTTGAAATACTCCTGATATGCTTAGTTCCCACATCAGGAGAGAGGTTTCCAGGCACCTGTGACCCTGTAAAAACAGAACACACCAGGACTACCTGCATTCTCTGATCAGAAAATATCTTTATGTCAACATTAAGGACTCTTGGGTTAGATATGAATCTGCTCTATATGGAACTGTTCCAAACTGACACTGCCCCAAATGCACACTTCATTGTGGGACATGGCAAAAAACAGTTCTCAAATCCACTTATTCGTGGGGGATTACCTATTCCACAACAGCTCTGGAAGGCTGTGGAAACCATTATCTCACTGTTGATCTATAGAAAAAAATTAACATGAAGGCAGAGAACAGAAGGGGACATACAATTTCTAACAACCACTCATAGGCAGTTTAGGAACACTCTACACTTATTTTTTACAAAAGCAGAACTGTGAGGCATCTTACTTTTGCCATGTTGTTTTTGCATGAACAATATGTCACAGGTGACCTTTGAAATAAACTTTCATGCCAAATGTATTTAAGTGGCAATCTTGAACTTTTGGATGCAGCCCTTCCTTTTCCTACCCCACCACCACAGTCTTGATAGTTTATCTTCCATTCAAATCTTACAATGCAATTCAGTCTCCCCCTCTCCTTCCGCACCACTGGCCCCCATCTGAGAAAAAAAATGAAATGCTTCCTGCCTCTAATATTTCCCTAATCGTATGCAGACATGGCTGCATTTTCATTGCTAGGCTGCTGAGTCACAGGCTTGGACAGGCCAGCTTGGGTTTTAATGAAGTGACACAGGAAGGAAGTGCTAAAAGAAATGAGCATGGAGTGCAGTCAGTGGGTGGCAGCTGCTATATCCTAAAAGACCTGAGTCTTGTGTGCGGCAGCCAGTTTCATGAAAAAGAGCATTGGACTGGAATTCAGGAAGCCTGGGCTAAGCCCAGGCTAGTCTCAGTTTTGATATTCATTCACTGCATAACCTTCGTAAGTAATTTCCTTTCTCTAAGTCTTAGTTTACTCATTTTTTGAAGTACTGGGAATTGGACTTAGGGGCATTCTACCTCTGAGTTACACCCCCTGACCTTTTTAATTTTTTGTTTTGGAACAAGGTCTCACTAGGTTGCTGAGTGTCACTAAGTTGCTGAGGCTGTCTTTCAACCTGCAATCCTCCTGCCTCAGCCTCCCAGTACTGGGATTACAAGCATGCACAACCCCACCTAGCTATGGTTTCCATGGTTATAAACCAATAGGGCTAGCTCCAGGAGACACTGTGGGAAAACTACAGGTTTCCTAAGTCGGGTTCCCACGAAAAAGGGTGACTCACAGGTGAGTTCTAGACTCATTTCAGAAACAGCCTCCCTCTGCCCCAGAAGAGGTTTTCAGAAATCAGAAAGATCAGAGAGGACTGTTCAAGCCTTGTAGTCATAATGAGAGATGGAAACCTGCAGAGAGAGAGAGAGAGAGAGAGAGAGAGAGAGAGAGAGAGAGAGAGAGAGAGAGAGAGAGAAAGATATAAGAGAGAATGAATTCCAAACAACTGAAGTCCAGAAGAAGGAAGGATTAGGATAGAAGTGAGTTAGGAAACCTGGGAGAAAATCATGTGGAAGGGGTTTTAGGCAGGGGAGCTAGGGGCTAATCTACTAGAATATTAAAACTCTGGGGAAGACGCAGAAGACAGGCTGAGACTAGATCAAAGGAGGCTTAAAAATGGGCTAGAACCACACAGACAAGTCCTCAATCTTGTCTGTCATGTCAGGCTAACAATTTAAGAAAAATGGAAGACGGGCATGATGGTGCACAGTTGTAATTCCAGCATTTGGGAGGCTGAGACAGGAGGATCACGGTTCGGAAACAGCCTCAGCTACTTAGTGAGGCCCTTTGCAACTTAGTGAGACCCTGTTTCAAAATAAAGAATAAAAAATAGGGCTGGGCTGGTGGTGCAGCTTGGAGGTAGAATGCCCCTGGATTCCATCCCCAGTGCCGCAAAAAAAAAAAAAAGAAAAGAAAAGAAAAATGGATGCCAATCATGTATCTACAATCATGTATGATTCCTGAGGCCCTTGATCCTGTCAAAAACAGGAATGTGTTTTTCCTTAGGCCTGATATTTGATGTCCACATTCAAAGTCCAGGGTGCTATGCAGAGCCCAAAGCAAGACTTTGTTCTCAAGCAGCAGGCTTAAAAAGAGAGTCTCTTTTTAGCCTCAGGGTCCTTCCACATGTTATTCCCTGTGTCTGGAGTGCATTCTAACGTTTTACAAAAACTCCCTGGGGGCTCTCATGTCCCTTAATTCAAGAATCTTTCCCTGGTGCTTGAACCTCTTCTCCCTCCTCCCCTTCTCCCTCCTCTTCTTCCCCCTCCTTTTCCTCCTCAATGCTCCTGAACCCCCTCTAAAGTTTTCTATGGTGGTGCTTACCCAGTGCACTCTCATTGATTCCTTGATTTTCTAGTTTTTTTTAATTCATTGTTCTTTCTTTTTCACTTTTAATCTCCAGACCTGCCAGAGAGTGTGATTCTTGCTAATTGCTGGGCAAATGTTTGTTGAAGCCACAGATTTTTCATATAGTCTTGTCAAAGGAAACATCAATGGGAGAATCTTTAGAATTATATAGAAAGACTCCAGCCAGGCATGGTGGTGAACACTTGTAATCCCCACGCTTGGGAGACGGAGACAGGAGTATCGCGCAGCCGCGCTGGCTTAAGAGACCCTGTTTCCAAACTTTAAAAAAGTATAAAAATAGGTCTGGGAGGGTAGCCTGGAGGTAGAAGCGTTTACAGGAACCCCAGTACCACCAAAAAAAAAAAAGAGAGAGAGAATTATATAGAAAGATTCCATGGGATGGTTTCTTTCTGTTAGACATGCAGAGGTAGATATTAAAGTCATACAAAAGCTAGACATGATACCTCATATCCTAGTACTTGAATCCTAGTACTCAATCCTAGTACTTGAAAGGCTAATACAAGATGATTGCAGGTTCAAAGCCAGCCTCAGCAACTTAGCAAGACATTCAGCAACTCAGTGAGATCCTGTTTCCAAATTTTAAAATGAAGGGCAGGGTTAGGGCTATAGCTCAGAGGTAGAATGCCCCTGTGTTTGATTCCTGGCAACACACACACACACACACACACACACACACACACACACACACACGTCATACAAAGGTTGCAGTGGCATCCTAGAGCCCAGTAATGACTAGAAATTTCTTCTAGAATTCCCTGTGACCCCGGTGTGGTGGTGCATGCTTGTAATCCCCGCGCTTAGGAGGCAGAGGCAGGAGGATCTCTCAGGTTCAAAGCCAGCCGCGCTATTTTAAGAGACACTGTTTCCAAATAAAAATATAAAATAGGTCTGGGAGTAGCCCGGAGGTAGAAGGGCTTCCAGGAACCCCAGTACCACCAAAAAAGAAAAAAGAAAAATAATTCCCTTTGAAGCAGTATCGTCTGGTTGTATTTAGGTGGTGTGTAACAGGAGGTTAAGGGACAGAATATTTTCTCTAAGACATAACTCTGAAGATTTTTTTCCCTTAAAGCCAGATAAAGGGGAATGGCATTGTTCCCAAGATACTTAAACCACTGAGTACTTCGAGGACACCCTTCTCCTTCACCCTCCTTCTATGCTTTCCTAGAAGGGCAAAGAGAACACTGAAAGGCACATGCTGTATCATCAACACAGAACACATTCCCAAGCTAGACTGAGTAGTCCCTCTGATTATGCTCCATGTTGGTTTGAACATGAGCAGGGAAACAAATTGGGAGGTTACCATCATACTTATCTTGGGGATAAGTTCTGGGATAATTTTTTCCTTTTATAAGAGAGTTTAAACTCTTCCCTTGGGCCTGAAGATATCCAATAGATAACCAAAGGTAGAATTAAAGACTTGACCTCTCTACCTCCATTTGCATTTGTCTCCTTTTTCTCTGAGCCACCATGGATTCCACAAGCCTTACATAATTTTTTTCATTTGATATTCAAGACAACCCTATAAAGCAGAAGCTATTATTATACCTCCCTGACAGACAAACAAACTGTGGCATGAGTAAATAATTTACCTAAAATCTCACAGCAAGTAGAATAGTCCAGAAGATCTGCTAACGAATTCTGATTACTTCCACCGCCCCAAAATGCCTCTCAGAAAGATTGTTAAACTCAAAGAATACTCATTAGCGGGGTTATGGTGCTATTATTTTTAAGTAACTTTAAAAGAATGATTATATTTTATGACTATGGAAGATCTTCCCCCCAAAGAGGACATATAAATGACAGAAGAATCACATGTGGAGATGCCAACATCATTAGCCATCTGGGAAACATAAATCAAAACCACAGTGAGATAAGACTATAGTCCTATTAGAATGAGTAAAACAACTAAACTCAATCATAACAGGTACTGATAGAATAGGGAGCAACTGGAACTCTTGGTCAAACCTAGTATTATGTTAGAAGGTAGAATAGTGGCCAGGAGCAGTGGCACACACCTGTCATCCTAATACATGGAAGGCTGATACAGGAGGATCACAGGTTTGAGCCCAGCCTCAGCCACATAGATCCTTTTTCAAAATAAAAAAGGGCTATGGGTGTTACTTAGAGGTTGAATTTTCCTCTGGGTTCAATCCCCAGTACCACACACACACACACACACACACACACACACACACAAAAGAAGGTACACTAGTGGTTATCTTTATAAGAAGTGGAAGTGATTGGAAGGAGACAATGTGAGCAGCTTCTGAAATGCTACAGTCTGGGTAATGATTATAAGGAATGTGTCTACCTTATAAAAATGTATTAAACTTATGACTTGTGCACTTTTCAGTAAAGTTTACTTCAATAGCAAGTTGCCAAACAATTTACTCTAAAGGTAAAATGTGCTTATTGCAAAAATAATACAAAGAGCTTGTAATCCTCGGGCTTGGGAGGCTGAGACAGGAGCATCACACAGGTTCAAAGCCAGCCTCAACTACTTTAGTTAGGCTCTCAGTAACTTAATAAGACCCTGTTTCCAAATAAAATATAAAATAGGTCTGGGAGTATAGCCCAGAGGTAGAAAGCCCCTGGGTTCCCCCGCAGGACTAATAATAATAATAATAATAATAATAATAATAATAACAACAACAACAACAACACAAAGAACAGAGAGAGTGTGGAGTCCCAGTTCTACTTCCCAGCAGTAGCCTCTGCCACCTGCATTTCTTGCTTTCTAAGCACATCAGTCAATCTAGCCTTTTTGCTTACACAAATCAAGAGTAGATTCAGAGTGCCCATAAGTCAGAAGCAAAGAGTAGGCAGAGGAATGTTCACCTTGGAGATCTTGAATGGCGGTAGGCAGCTAGTAGCAATGCAGATTGAGGATTTTTGTCACATTATTGAAACTAGTACCGAAAACCAGATCAATACTCCCAACATCTCCAAATATACCCATTCCTGGTTGAATTAATCTATGCTGGAGATGATTATTCTCAGTTCCCTCTGTAACTTACTCCTCCTGAAACCCTGTAATTATAGTCAAATAGAAGACTTTTGAAGAATAAAAAAAAATGTCCAGACTAGAAAAGCCAAGGATGACAGGTGAGCACAGAATGTGGGGATTTGTTGGTGGAATGCTTCAAGTCATGCTGCAAAGTTATAAGCGTCTTTTCTTCCAGGGAGCCCTTCCTAATATCCCTTCTATTTTGCCCTCCAAACTGCATAATACTTGTCCTTAATATTAGCACGGTTTCTGAATTCACTGCTGTTGCAACACTTTCACTTTGGCTTTGTCATCTCTCCGTGTATCGGTCAGCTTCTCTGATTTGGGGGCTCCTGGCAAGGCAGAGAATATTATCTTTCTTTTTTGTATTCTCAGGGTGCAGCTCAGCATTTGGCCCACAGCAGACACTAAGTGAATGCTGATTTGAACAAATTAACTGATTCAAAGAAGTGTCTCCTGCAATTGCTTCATACTGATGTAGCCAACAAATGCAGCACCCTGGATGGAGATACTGAAGATTGCGTAGCATCTTGAATTATTGCTGCCGACTCACATGGAGAATATCACACCGCACCACCAAAATTCTTAAGGCCAAATAAGATTCAGGATTGGAAACTTTAAAATGTGATTGGCTAGTTTTGAAAGGGGTCTTATAAAAGAAATAATTTCATTTTTCATTGACCTAATGGGAAATAATAACTTTTCATCATTTTCCTTTGAGTGGGATGCACTTAGGGTAACATCCAATGGCCAAAGTTAAAATTTATGTCAATTTTAGACTTCCAGATCCCATAAAATTGTCTAAAAACATTAAAAATGAATAAGTATGGGGTCATTTGTTGCAGTGTTTTAAAATAATTTCCTACCATGGTTAAAAACAACCTTTCTGTTCATCAAAAGGAGGGTAGTTAAATAAATCATGGTACATCATTCACATAGTGGAATACAGTAGTCCCCTTTTATTTGCAGGGCATAGTCTTTAGCACTCCCACTAGATACCTCAAACCATGGATACTACTTAATCTGTTTTCTTTTGCTGCCACAGAATACCTTAGACTGGATAATTTATAAAGAAAAAAAGGTTTATTTTGGCTTATGGTTTTGGAAAGTAGGAAGTCCAATACTGAGCAGCTACAAGTCTTGAGGGTCTCATGCTGCTTAAACTATGGCAGAGAGCAAAAGGGCAAGCAGGATTCAGAAGAGAGAAAATGTGACAAGTGGCCTTGCTTTATGACAACCCACTTGTGTGCCAACTAGTGCAATCCAGTGAAAGAATTTGATCACATGAGAAAGGCATTTAATATATGCACAAAAACTCCTTCATTATAATCAGAATTCCTCCCACTAGGCTCCACCTCCCAACACCATATCTTGAGGAATTAAAGTGGCAACACATAAATTATTAGGGGACACACTCAAATCATAGCACAGAAACCCACAATACTATATACACATACTTATAAAGCTTCAATGATTTATTAGGTACAATACGATGTTAACAATTATAACAAATGATAAAATAGAACAATTATAATGATGTGCTATAATGAAAGTTATATAAAACTTATGAATTATTTTTGAATTTTTTATATGCTCTTTCTTGAACTGTGATTATGAATAACTCAAAAATGTGCAAAGTGAAACCATAGATAAGAAGAGACTATTGTAATATGCAGCTTTAGAAAAGAATAAAGAAGCAGGGTGTGGTGGCGCACACTTGTAATCCCAGCACTTGGGAGGCTGAGACAGGAGGATTGTGCAGGTTCGAAGCCAGCCTCAGCTACTTAGTGAGGCTTTCAGCAACTTAGTGAGACCCTGTTTCCAAATAAAATAGAAAATAGGTCTGGGAGTTTATCCCAGGGGTAGAAAGCCCCTGGGTTCCATCCCAGTACCGCAAAAAAAAAAGAAAGAAAATAATAAAGAATTTTGTCAACATGGAACATGCTTCAAGAAATGTTGTTGTGAAAGCTAAGGAGAAATGGGTCATAGGAGGAACTCTAGATGAAAAAGGAAATCCTATAGAGGAGCAAACAAGACAACTTAAATGAGGGGATGGGAGGGGGGAAAAAAGGAAATTCTCTAAAACATACAATGTACTTAAACATATTGAAGTCAACCACTAAGCCAAGCAAGGGAAGGAAGGATGGGGAGTGAATGGGATGGGAATTGGGTCAGAGCTAAATGGGTGATGTGTACATGTATGTCCACACAAGTTTTTTTTACCCCAATATGATATATGAATATAATGCACCAATAAAAATTTTTAAAAAAGAAAAATTGTTAAGAAAAACAAAATAAAATGTCAACATCATGTCCTAGGTCATCTTAAAAAATATATTGCTAAATAAAAATCTAGAGGAACCTAACAGTGTATTGTATCCTGCTATGTGTAAAGGGGTGAAAAAGAATATCTATGTATTTGTTTCAATGTGAACAAAAGCATTTTTGGAAGATACATAAGCAACCGAAAACATTGGTTGATGATGGAAGACTAGGAAGAAGGGGCAGAAAGAAGACTTTGCATTGCATGTTATTTTGCAAACTTTACATTTTGAACCATGTAAATATACTACAATACTTAGTAAAAGATATAAAAAGCAAGAGAAACCACAACAACCATGGAAAATTAGAAAAGGTGACATCAATGCAATATAATTTTAGAGGACTACAGGAATCGAGAAAGGCAATGAATTTGGACTAATGGAGAAGTCAAAGCAGGAAACATTATGATTTAAGACACCATGAATAAGAATATGTTTTTCTAAAAAAGCACCATCTCAGAGTCATTAAATGTGAAGGGCAGGTATAGACCCAGAAGCAATCATTATGGTCTAAAAGAGCTGCAGTGGGCCCTTTTCTTCCTATCTCCCTTTCCTCCATGAACATTTTGCTAGCAGCAGCAGTTGGCCTTTGTCCTCAGGTTAAAGTAATCTGAGGTTTCTGGGGAGGACACTGAGAACTCCACAATAAATGGGAGGAATAAACCAAAAGAAAAACCAGTAGTAGTCAAGAGAGAAACCCTCTAAAGAGCCCCGCCCCCAGAAAAAAAGCCCTTCTTACCTTATCAGTTGTGGGGGGTTCCTGAACTTTCTGCCTTTCCGCTCACATAACCTAAAGAAAAACCTGCCTATCGACAGGCCCAACCCACTGTCAACCCTCCCATTCTGGAGAGAGAGGTTTGTAGGGGAAACAGATCAAGGCAACTGCAGAGGAAACTATGCCATATACACATAATAACCATTACTGTTTTCCATTCTTAAATATAACCAGACAGCTAAAGATCACCAGACATTTCAGGAAAACTGTCAACATTCAAGAGAAAGGCCAAAATAAATAAGTTGAATTGACTCTAGGGGAAATAGAGAGAATCAAAGAAATGGAAGAAAATTTAAAGCAAATGTATTATGTTTTGTGCCACCAGATAAGCTGTCTGGCGCTATTCTTCCAGCTTAGTATGTTTTACAACTTCCTCTTAAGTGCCTTTAAAAAAATTGAGCAACTTGGCAAATATTTGCTAATCAGTGAGTGCGTCAGAAACCAAGAGTTCTGAGATTTTTTAAAAAATTTGTCTCTTTTGGCTGGGCACAATGGTGTAAGATTGCGATTTCAGTACTTGGGAGGCCAAGACAGGAGGATTGCAGGTTTGAGGCTAGTCTTAGCAGCTTATCAAGATTCTCAGCAACTTGCTGAGTCTCTGTTTCAAAATAAAAAAAAAATAAATTAGGGTTGGGGTCTAGCTTAGAGATAAAATACCACTGGGTTAAATCCCCAGTACCAATCACAAAACAGTCTCTTTACTCTAGAAGCAAATGGTAGAGAAGTCAGATAAGTCAGTTATGATGTGACATAGTGGATACTCTATGTTAAGCACAGAAGAGGGCACCTTGTCAGTTGTGACAGGATATTTCACTTCAGCACTAATGTATAAGAGGGAATCATCCTGTGTACAGAAAACAGCATGTAAAGGTACAGGACATTTAGGAAATAAAACAACTTTGATATGCTTGATATACAAAGATGAGCATGGATAAACTGTAACAGATAAGGAGAGAATATGGGTAGGGGTCAGCTCATTTGCCATGCCTAGAATAGAGACCATATCCTCTAGGTGAAAGTCTTCCAGATATACTCAGGGAAAATAGTCTTTGTGAAGCCTTTTGCAGATCAAACAAAATAGTGATTACGTTTAACTCTTTCACAAATACCGGAAATCATTTTTCCTTGCAGAAACTATGACTGTGTTCTACATTATCTATATAAAATCACAACCACAAACACACTCACACCAAAAACAAGTTGGTAAAGTCTAATATATTTGAAAATTTTTTCCTTTGATGCATATTTACTGCAGATCAGTTACTAGCTGGAAGAAGAGTGGTAATAGAAAAGGACGGCAAAGTTTTAAGAAGTGTCTGTATAAGAATAACTGGAAAATGAGACAATGCACATTGTTAATTCAATTATTTCTATAAACTAAGAAAAACCTGGTCAGTATTTGATTTTGGCTACAGGAATTTGCCTGCATTTCATACATCTATAAATTTCTTGGAAGCTAATTTTAAGAATTATTTCTTGATGTTTTAGGCGTACAAAGATTTTAAATGTGACCCAACAAGAGAACCAGCTCACTGCTTGTTGGCAAAAGATAGGTACAGGAGATCCCTGCACAAAAGATTTCTGGTAGAAACTCATATATGAGAAAATGGAACTTAAGTGTGGAAAAAAGAAGGATGGGAAAAAGCGTAGGCTTTAAGGATTGAAGTCCAAGTGGCGTGTGGGCAGTTCAACATGCCGAGTATGATGTTAATATGCTTCCTCGGGTTGAAACAGAGTCACAGGAAGTCAAATCAGATTAGATAATATTCTCACTTAAAAGATTTGGCAAGTTGGGCGTGGTGGCACATGCCTGTAATCCTAGTACTTGGGAAGCTGAGAAAGGAGGATCACAGTTTTGAAGATAGCCTCAGCAACTAGTGAACGTCTCATCAACCTAATAAGACCCTGCTTCAAAATAAAAAAAAATTAAAATAAGGTTGGAGGTGTAGCTCAGAGGTAGCCCCTAGGTCCAATCCCCAGTCCCCCTCCCCAACACACACAAAGATTTGGCAACTGGAAGATGGATCGAATGGTGAAGAAAAGGAAGAGAGAAGAAACATTAGGATACTACAGTTCCAGAAACTACAAAGGTGAGGATATCTGAGTCTGGCCTAAGATGCTAGCAGGGACCATGGACAAAAGTGTTGGCAATCACTAGGTTGGAGCAAGGAGGGAATCATATAAGATCCTAGGTCTTCCTTGGGCAATTAGGTGAATGGTGGTATCATTCATTGAAATTGGGAGACTCTTAAAGGAGAACAAGTTGGAGTTGGAAACAAAATGCAGAGATGAGTAAAGTTTGGGACATTCTAAGTGAAAGATGACTTCAGAATACTCTGGAGAGATTCAGAGTTAGCAGGACTTACAAGTCTAAAGCTAGGGATGACAGTGAATGAGTTAGGATTTATCACAATGAAAATGATCATAAAAACCATAAAAGTGGATGGGAATCGCCCAAAGAAAACATAGAAAATCAAAAGAGAAAAGAGCAGAGGAAGGGGAAGGAGGGAGAGAAGAGGAGAAGAAGAGTTAAGACAGAGAGACTCAAACTTATAAAGGATACAAGAACAAAAAGTTAAATGAGAAAGATTTCTTTCTGAAAGGCAGAATCCCTTAAGATCCCCATATGGCCTATGACTTTGATAAGGGAAATATGTATTCCTAGCTGGGACATATAAGTCCCCAATATTGGAATAAGAAAACACATTTATATTTGAATATATATAATGAGAGGACCTTAAATTAGAAATTTGGTTTGAGCAGGATATGTCATGGAGAACCTATACAATACTGATGAATACAAGACTAATTATTTCATATATTATCATGTTGTTCACTTTAAATATATATAATTTGCATTTGTCAATTGTATTTCAGTATAGCTGAAAAAAATAGGAAAAAAAGTGGATAGTGCTATAGAATTCAAAAGTAGAGAGTCTTCATTAAGTTAACAACAGAATAATAGGTCAATAAGAGGTCACTAAAAATTAATTCTAAAAAGTACTCAGCCACCAGGCATGGTGGCACATGCCTATAATTCCAGTACTTAATGGGGCTGAAACAAGAGGATCCTAAATTTAAGACTAGCCTCAGCAATTTAGCAAGACTCTCAGCAACCTAGAGAGATGCTGTTTCAAACCAAAAATTAAAGAAGGTTTGGTGTGTAACTTGAAGATAAAGTGCTCCTGGATTCAATCCCCAGTACTAAAAAGTACTCAGACAAAACTATTATTGAGCTAATAACAATAGGAGTAGTTTCAGGTGTGTTTGTAGGTAAAAGTCAGAGTATAGTAGACTGGAGATCAAAAAAGGGAGGCAAGGAGGTTGGACAAAAGTTCTTTTTGAAATTTGTCTCAAGAACAAATCCTGACACTGTTTCCAGGTCGAATGCCCCTGGATTCCATCCCCAGACCTGCAAAAAAAGAAGTTATTTTCCCTTGTTTTCTACAAGTATATAAAGAGACGGTGATTATTTGGAAAACTCATGTATTGAGTTATATAAAAATGTTGGGATGAGAGCTGTCTATTTCTTAATATAATTCAACTCTTTCATGTACATGTTTATTTTATCTGTACAATAAGCAGTGGAATATTCGAGGCAGGTCCTCCCTTTGGGTATGTGTAAACTGAGGTCTATAGGGGTAAAGTGATTTGCCCAATATCCATAGCAACTTATTGGTAGAGTTTATGACTATGATCTAAGTCTCTAAACTGCAGTCTGTTTTCCTTATACTGAACCACTGAATCAACATCATTAATTATTTGATAGGTCGGAACAGTGGAAACAAGCAATGTGGCTAAGTCAAGCCAAGATCCCTGTTTTAAATTCCATTCCAGAGTTTGAGACTGATTTCTCCCAATACCTAATTAGCTCTGCTTTTGAACAAAGATAATATTTTTCTCATATCACTTTTGTAGCTCAATTTTTTCTAATGATTGTTAAAACTCTTCTTTTGATTGGTACAACGTAGTCTTGACTTGCAAAGCTTCTGGGATTTAAAAATTTAAAGAAAGTATTAAAAAGAAATTAGCTAGTGGCACACCAGTCATAAAATCAATCCTAACTTTTCTTGACATCTGTTTCTTTCTCCTTATATCAGGTTCCCACTTTATGTTAGTCAGATTGCACTTGAAATAAGTCTATAGCTAGTGGATTAATTTGTCACTTTCCTTGAAGCTGGTGAACCCCCAAAGCTACACAATGATAGGAAAATACTGCCATTGTCTGTTAAGAAGTCTATGACATTTCAAGGCAAGAATGAATGTATGGAAGAAGAAACTTGTTTCTTCTTTACTAACAAAAGGGAAAGCCTGGAAGTGAATGATATGGCTGTAATTTAAAAAAAAAAAAAAAAAACCTCTACGTAACTTTTTTACTAGGAGAGAAGACTACGAAGCACATTTTCCAGGAAGTGTGGGCTGCAACGATTGTGTGCTCTTAACTAATCCTGAGTAAGGTGGCCACTTTGACAGTCTTCTCATGCTGCCTCTGCCACCTTCTTGGTCAGAAGATACCATTTCGATTTCAGCCCAGCATGATCGAAACGTACAGCCAACCTTCTCCCCGATCTGTGACCACCGGACTGCCCATCAGCATGAAAATTTTTATGTACTTACTCACAATTTTTCTTATCACCCAAATGATTGGATCGGCATTTTTTGCTGTGTATCTTCATAAAAGGCTGGACAAGGTAAGGTGAAGCCCAGCCTTTATTAACTAAGTTGGGGCTTTTATTGATTTTTGGGTTGTTTGGTTTTAATTCTACTCAAATGTTGCACGATGCTAGAAACCCAAGTAGACTGATGTTTTTCTGTCATGATGTTTGTTGTCTATGCAGCAAAGACTCATATTCTTGCCTCTGCTTAAGATATAGGGATTAGAGTCAAACTGTCGGAATTCAAACCTTGGCTTTGCCACATCAACTTTATAATAATAGGCAAATTGTTTTATATTTTTGTGCCTTGGTTTCCATACCTGAGAAATAGAAATGGTAATAGAGTCACAAATTAAATGAGTTTCACAGATTAAAGGAGTCTAGCCTTGTGCTGACCGTGGCACACACCCATAATCCCAGTACTTGAAAGATTGAGACAAGAGAATTGTAGGTTCCAGGCCAGCTTCAGTAATTTAGCAAAACCACCTGCAACTTAGCAAGATCCTTCCAGTTTCAAAATTTAAAAAATAAAAGAGGGCTGGGGTGTAGCTCAGAGGTAGAATGTCCCTGGGTTCAACCTAGGTTACAAAAAAAAAAAAGAACTAGCCTTGTAAAGAGCTTGAATGGTGTCTGGCACATAGCAAATACTATTTAGAAACTAGCTATAATTATTTCAGAGGAAATTATTTTTCTGATGAAGACAAATTTTTTCTTTTAGATTTTCACCTAGAGAAGGAAAGCATCAATTTGGTCTAAAATATGATAATGTTTTAGAATAGTACAAACATGAATAAATTCCTAAATTTGCAGCTTTTTGTTCTAAAAATACTATCCTCTCTATAATTTTTCGGTTGTCCATTATAGTTGCAGGTTATTCAGTGTCCCTCTGAGATCTTTTACTTTCTTTTTTTTTTTTTTTTTGGTGGTACTGGGGTTCCTGGAAGCCCTTCTATCTCCGGGCTACACTCCCAGACCTATTTTTACATTTTTATTTGGAAACAGGGTCTCCTAAACCAGCGCGTGCGGCTGACTTCGAACCTGCGCGATCCTCCTGTCTCTGCCTCCCAAGCGCGGGGATTACAAGCGTGCGCCACCACGCCCAGCCTACTTTCTTAAATAATTGCACTTAGCAGAACAAAAGAGAAGGGTAAACTCAGCAGTTGTTTTTTATTCTCTGGAAAAATAACATTAGGATTTATCCTGCTTTTGTGTATTTGACCACATCTACTGAGAGGCATTATTGTCTGTGTTGACAAGACACTAATCATAGATAAACAGAAGAAAGTGGATCAATTATTTGGCTGTTTCTAAGTGCGTGGATGCCAAAATTATGACAAGGCATCATCAAAATGACTCCATTTTCTCAGGGTTCCTTGGCTGTCCTCTCTTGGGATGCAGACCTAGAATGAAAGTCATGAAGTTGTCTATCCGTATAGACTGAGGTAATAAGGGTTCAGATAATCCATTAGGTTACTCATAATTAGGCTTCAGCACTGAGAAGGTCTGGTTGCTTGTTTGCTTGTGTCTGACCTGGTAGGCTCTGTCGATCTGAACATAGACCTAGCCTGGATAGACTTAAATATACTGTAATAATCATTGTGTTCTAATGACAGTGAAGGCCGCTGGCTCACTGGATCTTTTATTGTATTTTAAAAATCAACTCTAAAAACAGGAAAAAATGGTATACAATTATCTGATGACACAAGTGAATTCCATACATTTAATTACTAAAACATTGAGAAATAAGATGTCTCATTAACTTTGGTGACAGAAGATTTCTTTAAAAATGCAAATGTTTTCTACAAATACTAAAGCTAAGAATGGTGAGAGATGTAATTATAACTCAAGTTAATGGACATGCATTGCAAATCACCTTCTTTTGAAAGCACTGCATCGTGAACATTTAAATGGAGTGGGCAAATTAGTTCAACAGAAAACGTTTTTATAGGCTCATGGGAAATATGACAATTATAGAATATTGCTGCTGTGGTACATTGAAGTTCATTAGAATAGCTGTGATTTCTGCCCAGCATTTCAGAAAATATGTTGTCTTAATTGCTGGCTTTTGTAAATTTGTAAATGACAAATACCAAAGAGCAATAATCTGGGACAATAACTTATAATATCTCCCATTTATGTGCTCAAAGTCCTCTTCTTGTTGGATCCATGTAAGAGAATGTGGAAGCAGACCTCATTAGCTGCATTCTTCTTTCAAATGGCATTTTTCATGTTCTTGTTATTTCAAAATAGATAGAAGATGAAAGGAATCTTCATGAAGATTTTGTATTCATGAAAACGTTACAGAGATGCAACAAAGGTGAAGGATCCTTATCCTTACTGAACTGTGAGGAAATTAGAAGCCAGTTTGAAGGCTTCATTAAGGTAAGGTACTCGGTTATTGGTAAAAGTAATTGAAAAGTTTCACTACATTATTAGGCTGGAAAAGTAAGATGTGACAATGTAAAAGTTTAAAAATTTGTTATAGACACATATACACATACATATATGCACATATGCACAAGTATATGTGTGTGTACATACACATAATCCACATATGGGTACAGATGTCTGTGAAAAATGAAGCCAAAATCAGATGTTAAGTAAGAAAGTTAGCCGAGTATGGTGCTGCATGCTTATAATCCCAATACTTGAGAGGCTGAAAAAGGAGGATCAAGGCCAGCCTCAGCTACTTAGTGAGGTCCTTTGCAAATTAGTGAAACCCTGTTTCAAAATAAAAGAATAAAATATAGAGCTAAGGGTGTAGCTCAGAGGTAGAATGCCCCTGGGTTCAATTTCCAACACCACACACACACACATACACACACACACACACACACACACACACACACACACACACACACACAGGGCTGGAATGTTGTTTAGAGGTACAATGCCCCTGGATTCAATCCCCAGTACTGCAAAAACAAAAAAGGAAAGAAGGAAAGTTGGAAATGCACACATTCCTACTTAAGAAAAATAAAAAAGGCTTTCTTTTTGGAAATGTACACTATCGTGGGGCCTATTCGTACATACTCATAAACTCACATATGTTGCTACCACTGAACAAAGTTGCAAAGGACACCAGGTTTGTTTTCTGCATTTTTGTATCTCCTTATCCACACTTCAGTGTCTTTCCACTGTGGTGCTTTGATCTGATCCCCATTTCCCAGGAAAGCAATAGCCACTAGCCACAGAAGGCACTGGGCAGGCCACATAAGGTGTTGCCTGTCTTGGTAGCAGGGACTCCTAAAGACCGGTACAGTCTGGTATCCGGTGCTTATCCTATCGTGGAATTCTGGGTGCTATGTTATGAGCTCTTTCCCTCTTTTCATGGGGAAGAGGTGTGAAGAGTGGGTGCTGGGCATTATCCATGCTGCTTATGAAGCCAGTCCACTCTAGAGCCCATCACAACCAGAGACAGAGGAGATTTCAAGCTTTCTTAGCCGTCAGTCCATTGGCCAGCACAAAGTCACCAGTGACAATGGCCTATAATGGGCTTCAAAACTAACTTTCTTAGCAGTTAGTTCTCACAAGAATAATGTATAATTTAATTAGAGAGTAGGGGTTTAGAACTCACTTCTGGATTTATTCCTGTCCCTCTCTACTATGACCAGTGTATAATGTAACCCAGTAGTGAAGACTCTAAGAAAGAGCTTAGTCACCTAGGGGTACTAGAGTGTGGCTCAAGTCCTAACCCTCTAACCCTTTATTTGCAAGATTGGTCAGCTTGGAAAATTATTTGGGTTTCTATAGTTCATGGAATATTCTGATAGGCTATTGGGAGGTGTTACAAATTTAAATGTGAATAAAGCTGCATTCAAAACAGTGCCTAAGCCGGGCGTGGTGACACACGCTTGAGACAGGAGGATCGCGCAGGTTTGAAGCCAGCCTCGCTGGCTTAAGAGACCCTGTTTCCAAATTTAAAAAAATATAAAAAATAGTTATCTGGGAGTGTAGCCCGGAGGTAGAAGGGTTTCCAGGAACCCCAGTACAAAAGCAGCAACAACAACAACAATAAAACAGTGGCTAATAATACAAATAGCATAATATAAGGCTGTGTGACCTTGAGTGAAGGATTTACCTCTCTGAGCCTCAGTTTTCTAGTGTCTAACAAGAGAAGACTGAGATTATCTCTAAAAGCACCACTGGCTGCAACACTGTAATTATAAGATTAGCCTTCATTCCCCTCAATAGCAGTAAGAGTGGCTTTTGGGATTTTTCCTTCCCTCTCTCTTACTGTTAAACTGCCAATTCCCCATGTCCTTATTTCAGGCCAGGTATATAAATATTCCAAAATCATATACCCAGGATAGGAATAAAGACAACAGCTAACTGAGTTTCTCTGCTTATGTTTATATGAAAAAAGTGACAGTTTCAAGTTTCATATTCTAAAAGGACAGACCGTTTTAAGCCTGTCAACCAAGGCCTTATGATATCCTTCTGCTTTATGACCAAGGAGGCCCCTTGCTTCTACTTCAGCAAGTATGGGACCCTGATCATCTGACAAAGTCTTCTTGCTACCCAAATTCTCTTCCAATGCTGACTCCCTTTCCAATACATATTTCCTCATATTTCTTATTCTGAAACAAAAAAATGCTTTTTTAAATTCAAGAGGCCAACTACAGATGGCCCTGTGTTATATTTATATTTTCTTAGCTAATTTTAGTGGGCTTTCTTCCTGGGCACCAATCTGGCCTGTCCAGAGCAACTTCAAGTTTTAATCTCAAAGCTTCCAGTAATAGGGTTTGGCAGAGTCTTAGAAATCATTGGATACACTGGACATGACAGTGCAGGCCCTCAATCCCAGTGATTTGGGAATCTGGAACAGGAGAATAGGAAGTTAGAGCCCAGCCTGGGCAAATTAAGGAGACTGTGTCTCAAAAAAAATAATAAAAAGGGCTGAGGCTAAAATTCAGTGATAGGCTATAATTCAGTGAGGTACTGAGTTCAATTCTCAACATTGTAAATAAAAAGGAAATAAAATGAAAAAAAAAGAATAAAATTATCAGATTCAATTCTCAATTCTTAGAACTTTAGTTTTCTTGTCACAATCCCTACCAAGTGGTTACTCAATCTTTATTTGAACTCCTCTAATGAAAAAGAACTCATTATGTCTGGAGGCAGATACCACCATGCTGTCACTTTAGGAGGGGTGGGATTCCAGGCTCATGGTAGGGGAAGTGGAGTCATCATTTTGAATATCATACCTTCACATTAAAACTTACAACTCACCTTGCCCCCTATTAGAAAAGTCAGCTCCAAAATTATCTGTCCACCAATACCTGTGATGCATTCAGTAGGCTCAAAGCCTTTCCTTTCCAAGTTAAAAAGCATCCTGGCATCTTGTCCATATCTTCCACATAGAGTTCCCATTAAGAGAAAAATAATTAACCCCAGATTTTTTGAAAGCCAACTTCAAAAATCTTTCAATTGGATAGGGATGAGAGTGAAAAAAGGCCCTGGAAATTCTGACTAGGGAAAGTTCTCGAAAAGGAAAGCTGGGTGCGTAAAAGACAAACTTTGCTGACTTTACATTTTCACCTTGGCTCAGGCCTTGACATCAATACAACCTACCTATCTAAAAGTATCTCAACCTTGATCATCACACTCTAGCTTTTGAAGACACTAAGTAGTCATTTGTTTACCTGTTATCTCGCAAACATTTTCCTGTCCTTGCATCTGCACAGTGCCCCACTTCAGCTCAAGTGGAAAGTTGAAGCTCTGAAGCCCATGTGAGTGTCTGGTGGCTCAGGTTCCCTTTGGGGCTGTGTGACTTACGCCCTCACATCTGGGAACTGAGATGAACCTACAGCAAAGTGGTCAACAATAATAACACAAATTCTTTCTAGGGGAAAAATGCAAAAGAAGAGCCTTGTATACACTGATTTCTGAAATGGGAAGGATAACATGACTTTGTCTTTCAGAATATGTGAAAATGCTACTATATTCCCTCTTGTGTTCAGAATATAGAGTGTTGTAGCTGGACGTTATAGTACACACATGTAATCGCCATGCTTGGGAGGCTGAGACAGGAGGATCGCACAGGTTCAAATCCAGCCTCAGCTACTTAGTGAGGCTCTCAGCAACTTAGTGAGACCCTGTTTCCATATGAGTTATATAGCCCAAAGGTAGAAAGCCCCTGGGTTCCACCCCTAGTACCACCAAAAAATATATAGAGAGAGTGCTGTAACAGGTTGAGCCAGTCCTGTGAAACTGATCTTCTACTTCCCATTCTTGGTTTAAGCCTCATACCTTTCTGTGACCTCATACTGGCCAGTTAAGCTCCCCTAGGCCTTTTGTTCAGTCTATTTAAAATGGCAGCAGTAACCTTTATAATCTTCCAACCTATGTTGATGGCAGGCCCCTTTAGTATCTTTAAGTGTTTCTAGGGTTCTTTCAGTTTGCAAGTTAAAACAAATCTTTTAAGAAGTGTTGCATCTTCCTTTGAACATCAGTGGTGTTGGGAGATGCCCTATGTTTCTTAAATGCTGATTGTTCTAAATAAATACCGGCCATATAAGACACCCATTAACACAAGAATCGCTGGAACCCATTGAAAGGGAAAACACAATTTTAAAGTGTCTGACTTTTTTTATAGTCTGGGATTTCCCTCCTAAAGTTAAACTTACTATTTCCCTTTCCTATGAGACTGTGGACCAATTCTATTCTAATAGATATACACCGGCCTTTATTTTAATAATATTCTCTATAGCAATTCCCAGGGGTAGGAACTTCTCCTCATTAGGCATTATTTGTCAAAACCTGTCAAAACCAGGGGGGGCGTGATCATAGGAAGGGTCAGTATCGCAGCCTCTGGTCTGGAGAGAGCACTGGAATGGAGATAATAAGGGTTGTATTTGGTTTCCATATTCTCCCCCGAGCTTTCCGGGCTATTTGCTCATCTGTCAGAGCCACACACTCCCAATTGGTATGATAGAATTAATGACAGCAACTTAGTCTATATGATAATCCTCACCAGAAACAGACAAGAGTAATGACAGATGCCAAATGAGTGATACAACTAAAACCCCATAGCAGAGCTCCTGTCAAAATGACCTTTTGCGATGATTCTCCCTTTAGGATATAATGCTAAACAAAGAGGAGAAGAGAGAAAACAACTTTGAAATGCAGAAAGGTAGGTTGTCATTTCTTAATTTCTACAAATGCGTGAAAACTAAAAGGAAACTTGAGGCCAATCCTATTTAAAAAAAAAAACAGTTTTGAGTCAGGTAATGTTTAGCCCCAGAAATAAAATAGGAACAGTATTGTCAAATTGATAACTTCTCTGGTTCCAGTGATTTGGAAAGGCTTTGCATGCACATATTTATGAGGAAAGCTATGCTCCTTTAAAGCTGGCAATATCAGATATGAAGAAAATCACATTATATTGAATACCTTAATCCAAACAAGCACACAGCCTGGCACCACCTTTAGAGGATGAGATGAGAGAAAAGTCATAACTCAGTAAACATGGCATTTATCACTCAATAATAGTATTTCATGGAGGGCGGTGGCCAGTGGAGCCTCTGAGATCAAGAAGTGCCAGTGTGAAATATTATAATTTTACCCTGTTCTTTAAGTCAGGATATCCTGAACCTCTTAGGGCTAGAAAGGGACAGTGTTGATTCTCAAACCCAGCACAATCTCCAGGATATGATCTCCTTCAGAAGAGTGTGGACTATTTAGCCTTTGATCAAACATGCCTAAGTGTGAGGCACTGTCCACCCATAAGACTTATGGTCTATCATTGAACAGCTCTAATAATTATAGTAAGATTAACATACTATTCAAGAGAAGTCATTCCTCCTCTTGAAACAAATTTTGTTTCTTTGATCTCTACTCACTACTTTGGTTCTACTCTTTGAGGTCACATTAAACTAGGTAAAATTCCTATCCTACACAGCAGCTGTCTGAATATTGCAGATGACAATCATGGCCCCTAAGCTAAACATGTTCAGTGTCTTCCACTGCTCTTCTTATGACCCTTTTCCGGGTTCTGTCTTCCCCTTTCCTTTTCTGAACATACCAAATTTTCCCTGTTCTTTTTAAAAAAATAGTACCAAACCAACATGGTAATACCTAAAGTGACATAAGCAACAAAGAAGGGAAAGAAAGAGTGTTGTTGGAGAGACTAGTATATCATAAAGTTGGTGACCATAATGCTATGGCTTGTGCAAATATAATACACATGAAGAATAGCATATAAATATAAATACCGATGCTATTTTCTGAGAAAAGAGAATACTCAGCACTTGCCCTAACCATTGGTCTGGATGCTAATGGGTCATCTTGTTCCCATGAAGATTTCATCCTCAAAACGACTACAAGATAAGTTCATTGGTACCATGTGGTCTGTTAATCACAGTGAAAATCAAGAAACAATTCATGTAGATTCTGTCTAGTGATCTTCAGAAAAATCATACATTTCAAAAAACTAGTCATTCAGGTTATACACTTTGATTTGACCATTACATGACACCTACAAAGTTCTCAGCACCAGGTTTCTTTTTTTTTCTTTTTTCTTTTTTCTTTTACTTTTTTTTCAGTACTGGGGATGTAACCCAGGGGCATTCTTTCTTCAAGCTACACCCCTAGCCCCATTTTTATTATTTATTTTTGAAACAGGGTCTCACTGAGTTGCAAAGAGCCTCACAAGTAGTAGCTGAGGATGTTCGCAAACCGCAATCCTCCTGTCTCAGTCTCCCAAATGCTGGGGTTACAAGCATGCACCACCACACTCAGCCTCAGCACCAGGTTTCTAACTGGAAAAAAAAGAAACTTCTGCAGCATCTCTGCACTTGGGAGATCAATATATCTTTTTAAGAACTAAGCCTTTTACATGAGAAACGAAGATAGATATATAGTGTGGCCTGTTGCTTGACAAAATCAGACACCAATGAGTGGGAGTTGTTCTTAAAGCAAAATTCAAAAGTAGATTTAATGAAGACAGATATTTTTAACCTCTGCCAATCTATGGTAAGTGGAATTGAATGTTGAACAATTGTTAGGAGAAAGGGGGAAAAAACAATTGTTAAGACATTAGGAACTGACTTTTCTTTCGGTGGGAAGGATTTTACACCGTTTTAGCCTTCCTTTTAAGTAAGCTATTTTAGCATAATCTCTGTTGCACATTTGTAGAACTGTACCGAATAATTTTGTGAGCAGTTTTGTGTTTCCTCAGCCCAACGGTTTTCTTTTGCTTTCATTTCAGGTGATCAAAATCCTCAGATTGCAGCACATGTTGTAAGTGAGGCCAATAGTAAAACAGCATCTGGTAAGTCTCAAAGCACCTAAGTGCCAGACCTCCAAGGAGGAAGGCTGCAACACAGAGCCAATGTAGCTTAATGATTAGGCTCCTTTCTTCCTCTGGGGCCCAATTTACAAACCTACCCATACACTTCTCAAATGCTGTCCTTTGTCCTCAAAGTGAGCTCAGATGCACAGATGTGACTTAGAGGGACGAAAGGAGGTGGGAAGCAATACTGATGTTCTCATTATGTTCTTGCTAAATGATTGGTTCTAAATGATGAATTACTGGATGGAGGGACCATTATTCTGACAGCACAGACGATATGGCAGGTAGTGACCTCCTGCCTGGGAGCATCCCTCCTTCTAACCCCTCTTTGCTATTTGTAAATGGGACTCAGGAGGTCTTTTATGTCATCTGTTAATCCCTGTATGATTAACCCCAACCTCACTGGGGCCAACCTCAAGGAAATTAAAGATAAAATCATTCTGTAAAGATCAATAGATGCCAAGATGTTAGATTTTCCAATGAAATAACAACAGACGACATACTATGATCTTTTCAACTCAGGATTATTTTATTTCCATATATGTGCTGCTATCATTCTAGCCCTTAGATTATTTCCCCCTAAATCTGTACATTGAAATAGCTGGTTCTGGAGAATGGGTTGCATCTGATAAAGGATGGAAACATGTGCACTAGCATAAAATCCCCCATCTAAGCAAGAACATCAGAGCAGTCTTTGAAAGAGTCAGCAGAGTGTTCCGCAAGGGAGTTTTAAAGGGTGTGCCCGTGTGAGTGAGTGTGCGTGTGTGTGTGTGTGCACGCATGTAAAGAGAGAGACAGATCTCCCTCTCTGTCTCTCTTTCTTTCTTTCTCTCTATTTCTTCCTTTCATACTGGCCCCTCCAATAAATCTCTTGGCAAAAAATAAAGAGAGAGAGAGAGAGAGACACAGAGAGACACAGAGAGAGATTGCCTCATCTCTGAGGCAGCTTGGGCTTCTCAGTCAGTGTAAAAGTTATATGGTTATCATGGATCATGGTATGGAAATAAGAACACCAGATAAAGCCGGGCGTGGTGGCGCACGCTTATAATCCCAGCATTCGGGAGGCTGAGACCAGAGGATCGCGGTTTGCGGACAGCCTCAGCTACTTAGTGAGGCCCTCTGCAACTCAGTGAGACCCGGCTTCAAAATAAAGAATAAAAAATAGGCAGAGGGTGTAGTTTGGAGGTCGAATGCCCCTGGGTTCCATCCCCAGACCCGCAAAAAAAAAAAAAAAAAAGAACACCAGATAGGTTGCTTTTGAACACTAGGATTCAAGAACCACGACCCCTACATTTTAGTGACTTTATACAAGTTTCTTTAACTCTGCAGCAGGAAGTTATGCTTCAGTTTATACTATACCAATGTAAGGTGCCACTACTTAGCTCACTTTACCATGATTTAGATGTGAAAAAGTGATATAAAGCCATCATTAACAATACATATTTCTGCAGTATTTAATACTTCGATCATATGCTCTTTTTGTAGAAAATACATTTATGAGAGAATAACACGACTATATTGGCATACCCAGGGGAGCCATTCGCATACCACCTTCTTCTTTTTCTTAGATGACAGCAACAGAGAAAGCTCCTAGAATTACCTCCCACTGGTCTTTATCCACCTGAATCTAAATCTTGACCCTTGAATATATCTCATGGAGTTCAGAATCTCCCAAAAGGCGTGTGATTGATATTGGTCCAATATCAATCTTACAGTCTATAGCAATTGGTCCTGTAGGGGATCCAGTGGGAAGATAGCAACATTCCTCTCTTACCCCAGCTCTAAATCTCTTATCCCTACCCGATTGAAGCACATGCTGCACCAAGGAGTAAAATTAAGTAAGGAATTAAAAAAGTGAACATAATGAACTAAAAGATAGAGAAACTGCCATTTTTATCTGAATCAAATAGTATGACAGTATCTGGGTGTGATGATATACTGGGCTCCCAGTAATTGAGAAGCTGAGACAGAAGGATTGCAGGTTCAAAACCAGAGCCTGATAACTTGGTGAGAGTATATTTCAAAATAATAATAAAAGACATTAATTCATTAGTTTGGACTGCGTGTAGCTCAGATTTAGAATACCCAAGTTCATCCTCTAGTACTACCAAAAAAAATAGTTCAAAGTGAAAACATCATAAAGAAAGTATCTTTACTTTGGTTTGGGGGCCCCAAAATGTCAGGCATTTAGGGATGCCTCTCTATTACTAGAGGATGAATCTTACCTGGAAGGTTCTGGTCCTCATATAGATCTAATACCACCATATAGAATTATTTTTAAAAATGTAAGAAGCCGGGTGTGGTGGTGTACGCTTGTAATCCCAGCCTTTGGAGGCTGAGACCAAAGGATAACAGCTCGCAGACAACCTCAGCTACTTAGTGAGGCCCTCTGCAACTCAGTGAGACCCTGTTTCAAAATAAAAAATACAAAAATAGGGCAGGGAGTGTAACTCGGAGGTCAAATGTCTCTGGGTTCCATCCCCAGACCCACAAAAAAAGTTTAAGGAGACAAATATATCAATTTTTTCACTTTTCTCCGACCCCTATAAAGCTATCTATCGCTCTTTAGGAGCTGAGATTTGAAATTGGGTACACACACTACTTTGAACCCACTCAATATCTCAGCCAAGAAAATGGCACATTGTTAGTGGGTATGTTGGCTTAGCCACAAGTCCTTTCAATTTGGTGACACCCACTACAATGGCAGATCAAAACACACCATGAAATGAACACGTGGTTTGTTTTCATATTTCCTTGCTAATTTTAGTCCTTGCTGTAGGAGGAGGCAGATTGGGTTTGCAAAAGCATGAGCAGGTAAAAATAAACAGGGGTCTTTTTTTGTTTGTGCTGAAGCTGAGGCAGACAACTCTTTAACTTTGCAAAATTCATAGTCAGCAGGGTATCCATGCTAATAGCAGATTTTGTCAGAAGAACTTGATATGCATAATTTATGACATGGAGGTTTAAATCATTTGTACTTTCTAAAATTCAAGAATAAGCTAGCTTCGAGAACTCTAAAGAGAGAAGGAACCTCACTGTGATCTGTTACTTTATTTAATGTTCACCAGTCTCTGAAATAGCCTTTAATATAGCCCTGTAATGCCAATAAGGCACAGAGCCCAAATGAGGTTAAATGACTTGCCCAGGCGTGAAGAAACCTGGTTCAGACTCGAAAGCCCATTCTTAATTTATTATCCACAGCTCCTGCCTGACTCCAAGGGCTGGAAGGAACCTTGAGAATCAATTTCTACACAAAGCCAGTATCCAATCTTACATTCTATTTGCTGTTAGAATGTGAAGCTGGGTGTTATGGCACAAACCTGTAATATCAGTACTTGGAGGCAGAGACAGGAGGATCACAGGTTCTAGCTTCAGCAAATTAGTGAGACCCTGAATCCCAGGTACCCCTCCAACATACACACACAAGAACATGAACTATGCTGTGCTCCCACTTATTACAGTTTCCCCCTCTTCCTTATAGTTCTACAGTGGGCTGAAAAAGGATATTACACCATGAGCAACAACTTGGTAACCCTCGAAAATGGAAAACAGCTGACTGTTAAAAGGCAAGGACTCTATTATATCTACACCCAAGTCACCTTCTGTTCCAATCGGGAACCTTCCAATCAAGCTCCATTTATAGCCAGCCTCTGCCTGAAATCCAGGAGTGGATCTGAGAGAATCTTACTCCGGGCAGCAAATGCCCACAGTTCCTCCAAACTTTGTGGGCAACAATCCATTCACTTGGGAGGAGTATTTGAGCTACAACCAAGATCTTCAGTGTTCGTCAATGTGACTGATCCAAGCCAAGTGAGCCATGGAACCGGCTTCACGTCCTTTGGCTTACTCAAACTCTGAACAGTGAAAAATTCCAGGCTGCTGCCAAGCTGACACTGGCAGCCTACCTGATACAGAAAAGCGGTTAAGATAAGCCCCTTGTTGAACTGCCTATTTATAACCCTAGGATCCTCCTAATGGAGAACTATTTATTATACACCTCAAGGCATGTAGGGCTCTAATGAGTGAATGACAGAGCAGATAAAACCCTAATATAGGCCCTGCTCCATAAGAGCTTATATTCTGAAGCAGCAACCCCACTGATGCAGACATCCAGAGATTCCTATGCAAAGACAAGGTCATTACACACAGATCAAATTCTGAGTAAACAGCAGGTAATTAGCCAATTCAGTTTTGTTTACATGCAGTGTCTTTCAGTGGGTGATGTATTTGATTTAACAGTGGAGATAGAGAAGGGACATGGGAAGCCCCAGTTCACATTTGACTGGGATAGACTTTGAGTCTCTGTGGCCCTGATAGAGGATGTCATGCTCTAGAAAGTCTATCTCTGTGGAAAACTGGCAAACCCTGTCCACACCACCACCCCAATACTCATTCATTCTTTCTCAATCTCTCTTTTACTTGGCCTTTCACTCTTCACCCTCTAAGTTTTGCTCTCTCAATCTCTCTAGCCATCCATCTTTCTTCCTCCCTCTTTCTCTTCTCTTCCCTTCCCTTCCCTTCCCTTCCCTTCTCTTCTCTTCTCTTCTCTTCTCTTCTCTTCTCTTCTCTTCTCTCTCTCTCTCTCTCTCTCTCTCTCTCTCTCTCTCACACACACACACACACACACACACACACACACACACACAGAGTCAGGCTGTTGCAAATGAGTTATCTTATTTCAACTCTGACCCTTTTTACACCACCATAGATAGAGTGGGGAAATCAGAACTCATCACAAAATAATTGTATTTAAAAGAAAACTGTTGTATCTCCCTGCAACCTCCATTGCTGCCAGAGTGAACTTCTGATAATTTTGTTATTTATTTTTAAATAAAGATTCCTTAACTTTTTTTTGTTCTTCTTGTTGTTTAGTACCTGAAATCCTTGAACAGGTTGGGGGAAGAGGAAAGAAGTATTTGGAAAGAATTTTGGAAACCTTTAAAATGTTTTCATTAATTTGGCTCTCAAGCTTTGTACCTTTAGAAGCCTGTGATAGTTCTGGTCGATGACATGGGAGCCTGCCCAATGTAGAGCAATCTGGGTCTTTATCTCCAGCTTGCTCTATAAAGGAGATTGACATTTTTAAAAAATTAATCACAGATAAGTGAGGTTGGAGGGAAAGCCTTAAATAAGAAGTAGTATCCTATCTTTTTTAACAACTGTAGGTGGTGTCACCTGTGATACCCCAAGAATAACTCAGCAGCCCAAGGAATAATGCTGTATGTTGGTTAAAACAAAAGTTTGTAATACATACAAGCCCCCCATTATGTTGAAAATATCTAAATAATAAAAAAAATTCTTGGAGTAATGAACAACTGAGAGCTATATTTTAGATTAAAAATGGTTAATGTATTTTATTATAGTTTCATGTTAGACTGTGAAACAGTACATGACCTTTGCTTCAAAATTCCCTTGATAATTTTCATAGCTGTTTAAAAAAGTAACTATTTGAGTACATTTATAATCTACCTATAATAAGTTATCTAATTTAGTTGTTTTTAATAACTGTGTTAGTTCTTCATTCCATCTAAAGGTGGGGAACAAATGCTTGAAATACCTAATTAGTTTCTATTTCTAGATAAATGAAAAATCAGCAAAGTATGAAAAATTATTGTTTTTACTTGATTCAAAGAAAATGAAATGCAAATGATGTGTTCTAGCAAGCTGTCAGCACAGAGGATTTTGCTTAAAGAGAAACAACACAGACTCCTTGGCTTCAGAAAGGAACACATTTCAATAGGTTTGAACAATTCTATATCTAGAAAGGTTTCTTTAAAAGATAATAATTGATTCACAATCTAAACTATGTCAGCACACAAACTTACTATTTCCATAACACACTCCTGTGAGCAAATTTATGGGCAATTCAGCAACTCTCAGGAAAACCAGTTAAATATATGTTTTCCTCCATTCCTCAGTCTCAGAGGTCCTCTAAGTTATGTCAGTTTACATTTTTTCTACTAATAAAATTATACATAAATTCCAATTTTTTGTCTCATTTTATTTTTGGTGGTACTGGGGGTGGAACCCAGAGGCTTTAGACCTCCAGGCTTTACTCCCAGACCTATTTTATACTTTATTTGGAAAGAGGGTCTCAATAAGTTCCTGAGAGCCTCACTAAGTAGCTGAGGCTGGCTTTGAACCTGTGTGATCCTCCTGTCTCAGCTTCCCAAGCACAGGGATTACAAGCGTGCATCATCATGCCTGGCTCCAATTCTTTTGGTTTCAAACTCTCCTATCGTCTGGATCCATCTGACTATAAATATTTAATAGCCTAACATGAAACCTTTAACACATCTTACATTGGACTAATACAAGTGGCAAGAAGATGCATCAGTACAAGGAACAGATAACAAAGGACAAATTGTGCAGCAGTCATGAAAATAGGGGGGTACAGGAAAATTTATAATGATTAAACTTGATGACTTTTATTGATTCATAAATTTATAAAGTGCTGATGAAAGGGATGAAATAAAGGATGATGCCCATGTTTCTGCCTAGGGCACCTAAATGACCAAGGTGCTGTTCACTGGTTTGGAAAATCAGATTGAGAAATAAAGATGGGGAGTTTTGTATATGTTGGTTTTGGAGGTGACACAAGACCACCAAGCTGAGATGTCATTAATAGACATGGGTAGTTGCAGCCATATGTCCAGAGTGTAGGAGAAAGATCAGCATGTAAAAATATGAACATGAAGTCATCTGCATTTTGATAAATGAAAAAATAAAAGTATACAAGGTTGTCCAAAAAGAGGCTATGGAAAGAAAAAGGAAAAGAATATTTAGGATCAGTAACTTTACATTCAGGTGACAGATCAAGGACACAGATCCAGCAAACTTTTCTGAGGGCATGCTCAGAAAGGTTTAATGAAGGCCAGGAAAGTGTATGATGATAAAAACCAAGAAGGGGTTGATCTATCAAAATGGCAGGGTAAAATATTTCAGAGAATTTGAGATAGGTATTGAAAAACAATTCCCTGAGCTGGGTACAATGGCACAAATCTGTAATTTCAGGTACTTGTGAGGCTAAGGAAGGATAATAACAAGTTTGAAGCCAAATTGGGCTACCTAGTGAAACTCAAAAAAAAAAAAGGAATGGAAATATGGCTCAGTGGTAGAGTGTCCCTGTCTTGGATCAACAGTATTGTAAAAGAAGAAAAATTCCCTGGATTTGTCAATTAAGAGCTCATTGGTGACTTCACAAAGGGAGATGGCTGAGATAGAAGCCTTAGTTAGCAGATGCTAAGTGAAGAGGAGGAAATGTGGTAGAGAGAGCACAGATCAGGTAGACAGACAAGGGACTCAAACCCCAGATCTACCACATACTAGCATGTTATTCAACATCTGTGTCTCTGTTTATTTGTATGATGATAGTAACAGTAGTGAAGTGCTAACAGGGTTGCTGTGAGGCTTACATGACATCAAATAATGTAAACCATTTAGAATAGTGTCTAGCATGTGGAAGGTACAATGGTACATCTATTGGTTGAGGGAAGGAAACATTAACCACTGAAGGAGTCTCTTGCAAAAAGGTAATTAAGTGTCTAAAAGAATGGGTTCATCCAAGTGGAAGTCAGGGGGCTTCCAGCGAAC
The DNA here is from genome assembly GCF_963383645.1 of Muscardinus avellanarius. Classification (NCBI taxonomy): domain Eukaryota; kingdom Metazoa; phylum Chordata; class Mammalia; order Rodentia; family Gliridae; genus Muscardinus; species Muscardinus avellanarius. Next base: position 70,337,993 of record NC_137792.1, on the reverse strand, counting down.
TATTGTCTTCAAATTCACTCACAGCAGTTGTAATCCAAATGACAGAAAGCTACTGCTGCCACTACCCACAAAGCTTGTGTAGATACACTGAAATGTCAAATATAGAAGCTACAAAAAAGTCTTTTTAAGAGTCTGTAAGCCACCATACCCCAAGAACTCAGTTTCTGTCTAACTTAAGAAAGTCAAGGGCAGTATATTTTTCTCACATGTGGAATAATAGGGCAAAAGAGGAAGGAAAAAGGGATGTTATACAAGTAGAAAGGAATGTAAACATGGGGGCTCATGCAAGTCATCCCAGTACTTGGGAGGCTAAGATAGGAGTGCAGGTTTAAGGGTAGCCTCAACAATTTGGGAAGACCCTCAGCAACCTAGAAAGATCCTGTTTCAGAATAAAAATAAAGTAGGACGGGAGGTGTAACTTGGAGGTAGAACAGGATATCCTGGGTTCAATTTCCAGCATCACACACACACACACACACACACACACACACACGCACATGCACACACACACACATGCGCACACACACACAAACACACATGTGCACAATGTGCACAGAAAGAAGACCATTAGAGTCAAGAAAGGGGAGGGCAAAGGAAGGTATTATGGAGTGAAATTGATCAAATTATGTTACCCGGGCATGGTGGCACACACTTGTAATCACAGCATTTGGGAGGATGAGACAAGAGGATAGCGGTTTGTGGACTGCCTCAAAATAAAGAATAAAAAATGGGGCTTGGGGGTGTATCTTAGAGGTAGAATACCCCTGGGTTCAATCCCCAGTGCCTAGTACCACAAAAATATGTTATATGTGTGTACAAGCATGTCACAATAAAATCTATTATTCTGTATAATTGATATGCACCAATAATTTTTTTTAAAAAGTTTCAAACTCAGCTGGGTGTGGTGGCACACGCTGGTAATCCCAGCATTTGGGAGGCAGAGACAGGAGGATTGCAGTTCCATGGCCCAGCCTCAGCTACTTAGTGAGGCCTTCTGCATCTCAGTGAGACCCTACTTCAAAATAAAGAATAAAAATAGCGTTCAGGTTGTAGCTGAGAGGTAGAATGCCCCTGGGTTCCATCCCTGGTACTGAAAAAAAAGTAGAGGAAGGAAGGAAGGAAGGAAGGAAGGAAGGAAGGAAGGAAGGAAGGAAGAAAGAAAGAAAGAAAGAAAGAAAGAAAGAAAGAAAGAAAGAAAGAGAAATAGGACTGAGGGTGTAGCTTGGAGGTAGAATGCCCCTGTGTTCCATCAGATTCAAAGTCACAAAAGTAAAGAGCAGAATGGTAGTAGTTTCCAGAGGCTGGGAGTAGTGGTGAGGAGATGGGGACATGTTGATCAAAGTGTACAAATTGTCAGTTAGGAGGATAAGTATTTAAGATCTATTGGTATTTCAAGATAGTAATAAGAGAGTCTTTTAATGTTCTTACCACAAAGATATGGTGAATATTTGAGGTTTTGGATATGTTAATTAGCCTGATGTGATCATACTACAACATGTACCTAATTGTAACATCACACCTTAAACAATAAATATATACAATTATCATATACCAACTGAAAATGAAACTAAAGTTTTTTCAAAAATTAAAAGTCTTTCTGCACCCCAAGTAGCAAAAAGAGAAACAAATGACTTATCTTATAAAGCACTATTTATTGTTACTTATTGAAAATGTCAACTTTAAAAGTCTTTAAAATAAAAACAAGTTAGAAAAATTTGCGCTTGTGTAAGAAGGGATGTGACAAAAAAGAAACTGAAAGGCCTCTAAGGGCAACAGTTTAATTACAGAGTAACAGGAACCCATTTACAGAATATTGTAAACAACACAGCTATGAAGACACTGCTCTCAGGTTAACATGGCTTCATTTCCTTTATATTATTGTTTAGTGTGTAAGCACAAACAGCTCTCTGCACAAATTTCATACTCAGAGTACTGAGAATCTCTCATCAAAAGGGCCAAGTCCCTTAAAACATGCATATATGCACCTTACTTTCAAATAAAGTCCTTTCAATATCTTAAGCAATCAACTAAAGCATTTTGCAATCATAAAAAATGTTTCCTATGGACATAGTTTGAATATTTATTGCAAGCCATTGACTAACCACACACAGGGCAGATGTAAAGATTTGGGCTGTTGTTGTTCTGCATTTTTAGGTGAAAGATGTCATATATAAAATTCTTGGCTGAAAAGGAGAACAACAACCATTCTTAGAAATACTTTTCAGCTTCCAAAGATGTCTGTGTATGATTGATTGATAATGGACTGAAGGGGTAACTTTTTTGTGTGTGTGTGTGTGGTACTGCAGGTGGAACCCAGGGGCTTTCTACCTCCGGGCTATACTCCCAGACCTATTTTCTATTTTATTTGGAAACAGGGTCTCACTAAGTTGCTGAGAGCCTCACTAAGTAGCTGAGACTGGCTTTGAACCTGTGTGATCCTCCTGTCTCAGCCTCCCAAGCGTGGGGATTACAAGTGTGAGCCACTACACCTGGCTTAACTCATTTTAATATGTGCTGTGATGTTGGCTGTGCAACAGGTAGATAACAGCCATGTACCATGAAGCTATGGAACCCTGAGACCCTCAGAACCAGAAAAAAGGGATCTTCAGCAGGCTGGAAGTTTCAAGCTTCATATTTGATTTCTAAACATTTGCAAACCCCACATGTACAAGCATCCATAAAAGCAAGACAAAATTTATCAGCCTTTTGTCTCTCTTTCTGGTGACCTTCCCCATCCATCCAATGTCCTCTGTCTTTGGGGGAAGGAACAATGAGCTGCATTGCTCCGTCCTACAAGCCTTGGACAGATATTGAATTATACTGAGTTTAGATTAGCAATGTTCTTCTGTGACTCCCTTAAATCTGGTTGCTAGCAGTTCTAATTTCTAGGATAGTTACAAAATTCATATTCTGATTCAATTATCAACTGGAATAAATCAGTTCCAAATAATCAACTTCTATGGTAACCAGCATAGGTACCAGAGGAGCCCTTCAATTCTGGATATACAAACTGGACCAACATCCATTTCTGCAAGTAATGTTTGGGTCCTACTAAGAGGCCAATGATAATTATAATTTTTCACAGGATAAGTGGGAGAGCAAAAGTAAGTGGGAGATGTCTATTAGGGCACAATATCTTCTTGATGCTGATTATTTGGAAGGATGAAAAGTCACAGGTTGAATATGCAATGTAAAGTAACTGCTCACAGCTCAACTACCTTTTTTAAAAAGTAAGCAAAGCACATACATACTAGTTTACACACACTCGGTACAGTTGTCTAAAAGCACTGGGAAAAGAGAAAACTTACCCATTAGGCAGAAGGCTTGGGGTAAAAGCCTCTCATGCACTGGGAAGGGTTGGTCAACTCTGCTGCTGAATGGGAAGATTGCCTAGTGCAGTTTACTGCTAGATTTGGTGTTGGCATGGATGACCAGAACTTCTGCCCCACTGAGTTAAAATGTACACCATCACAAAAGGAGTAAGGGTACTACAGTTTTCTTGGTCTTATAGACAACATGGGGCAATAATTTAAGAAGTGTGATTGAAGGGTGGCATGTGACAATCAAAGGAAAGACAGTGGGATCATTGGGCAAATGTGTTATATTTTTGCCCAGTCTAATCATAGCTCAGGAAGCTTTACGTTAGGCAAAGTAGGTACTGGAAGAAAGAGTAGCAGGAAAAGTTGGGTTAACACTTACTACTCCATGGCCAGCTACTTTGTGACAGCCACCAGCCCAACAAGTGTGACCCAAGTCCAATAGCTACTGCAGAGGCACTGAAATGAAGGCCATCTAAAGACCATTGAAGTCATTTGCCTTCATTAGCTTTACTTTTCTTAGTTGATGGAGAAAACTCTGGGGCCACCTCTGCCACTACCTACTGCTGCTTTTCCCTCATTTGGAAAAAAAATAAGCAAACAACCAATAGCTAAAAAAATAACAAACATACATGCACACACACACACACACACACACACAGACTCAAACACAAAACAAAAACCAAAGAAGTGAGTAAACTGAGTCAAATCATTCAGCCAGACATTTGAAGATGCACAGAAGGCACACTGCTCAGCTGCACAGTGATGGTTATGAAAGAATTGAGGCCTTGCTGCTGGATTCAGCTCGAATGCACTCATCAGTTTGCTTCAACAGCCTCCAGACCAGCTTTTCTAGGTCCCTTCTGGACTTCAATTCTTCTTCCAGACACTGCTTCATTCTTTTATTCTCCTAGGACAGGAAAAAAACACTGTCAATTACCGAACAAAACAAGCCTTTCCCAGACTCCTCCTGTTCATCCTCTTAGCACCTTTCTCTCCTGACCACACATTTCTTTCTTGAATTCCATTCCCTCAGTTTGTAAGACAAGATAGCCTCTTGATTTTCCTACTCATCTTTGACCAACCTTTTGCATTCTTCTTTCCTGAAATCTAAGGCTGGGCCTGTCCTGGCCCTCCTCTTATTCAACACTCTTCTTACTTAGTGTCTCTTCTTCTTCAATCCAACTGTCTATTAAGCAGCCCCCCAAATAGCTCTGGTACTGACCTCATCTCCTGAGCACCAGGCCCACAACCCCAAATACCAATTTGTATTTCCTCCTAGCTTGCTTACAAACACCTCCAACATATCAGGCCCTAAAGTGGACTCAGTTTCTCCCTCATTATCCTCCACCTCCCACTGTGGCTCCTAAACTCTTTGAGGGGCATCACCATATCAAGCTAGATATCTAGAAGAGAAGTTTCGTCTTTGATTCCTGCTCTTTCCCAACCCCAGCACAGTGCCACCATTGTATCCCATAGATTCAACATCTCAAATGTGTCTCCCTTTACATTCATTCTCCTATTCCTCTGCCTCATTGGCCTGTCTCAGTTAAGGACCTGGTAATGCCTCATCCTAAGTTTGTTCAGAAACTCCTAAGAGGCCTTCTAGTTCCTTGTCTATCCCAGTCACCTGCCCTTCATCACTAAGACAGTCAGTCTTCTCACAGCAGCAGAGTGGGAATCGTGGAGTGATGGACCAAATCTCCAGGGAAATCCACAAACCATGATAGATAGTTCTTGTTACACTTGCACATTCAATATTGGCTTGGCTTTTCAGGTGTCAGGAAACAGGAAAGTCATAACTAAGTTTGGGATCTTATTGCAAACCTCTAAGTAGGAATATAAACAATACTCAGAAGTTTAAACTCAGAGCTACATTATAAAATCAATAAAAACCTACATTGATTACAAAAGAAAAATAAAACTCATTCCTCACCACCTTGCTCTTGAGCCTTTCCTGACAGCAGCTACCACTGGGTGGAAGAAAGATGCAGTGGTTCATTTATGAGAGAAAATGCCTATTCTAGTTCCTTACCTGCTTCAGTTCTTTGACCTCATCCTTCAATGCATAAACAGTATCAACAAGGCTTCTAGAATAAAAAGAGGAAAATCAGAGATGGATAGCCGCCAAAGAAAGATTGGTAAGCAATATTTAACTCTATACAAATGCAGATCCTAGGAATCAGGGGAATTCTAGTTGATGGGGAATGATACTGTCCTGAATGGGGCTCACATTCTTTCCTTTCATGGCAGAAAAATTGTCACCACACATGCTCATTCCAATGCAACATGTCATGATGCCTTCTTTACCACTCACATCCAGGTTGTATGACCAAGAGGTAAGAACCATACTAGTGTTTTGTTTTCTCTAGCTCTAGGTATACTTGACAAATGAAAAATGCATATATTTAGAAGTATACAATGTAATAATTTAATATATATTATTTTGTAATATGAGGACCACAGTCATACTAATTAACACACCCATCCCCTTACATAGTTACCATGTGTATAATGTGTGTGGTGTGTGTGTGTGGTGAAAACACTTAAGATCTACTCTCTTAGTAAATGTCAAGTACAAAAGACAGTATGAATATTATTATCGCTACTGTGCTGTATATTAGACTTTTAAAACTTATTCATCATGCCTAACTGAAACTTCATACCCTTTGACAAACATTTCCCCATTACCTGAATCCCCTTCCCACATACAGCAACTATCATTCTACTCTCTACTTCTTTGAGTCCAACTTTTTATTTTTTTTTAATTTTATTTAATTTTATTTATTTTTTATTTATTTTTTTAATGGGGCACTGTATTCATACATCATAGTGGGATACAAACTTTTGTAGACATACATGCACACATCACCCAGTCAGCCCCCACCCAATCCCCACCCCATTCTCTCCCCATCCCTCCTTCCCATGCTAGGCTTAGTGGTTGATATCTAGTATTATAGCAATTTATCCAAAATTAAAAATGATAGTCTCACATAACAGTATCATTTGTCTGATACCAAGCTTTTGATGACTTAAAGATAACATTTCAATATTTCTTTTTGCTTTCTTTCTTACCAGAGAATATTTTTTTCTATTTTTTAGGTGAAACTATCATATATTTATATATTTATTTTTCAGAAAAAAATCTATCCTAATATGGAATATGGATTCTAGATACCCAAAATGATCTTAAAAAAGAACAAAGCTAGAAGATATATATTTTCTGATTTCAAACCATATAGAGCTACAATAATTGAAACAGTGTAGTACTGTTCTAAAGGCAGATATATAAACCATTGGAGTTAAATAAAAGCCTAGAGCTAAATTCTTCCCTATATTATCAAGTTATTTTTGACAAGGTTTCCACAAACATTTGGTGGTGGAAATAATTATCTTTTAACTAAATATTGTTGAAAATAATAATTACATGGAAAAGAGTAAAATTGGACCCTTACCTAATCCCATATACAAGTATTAACTCAAAATAGATAAAAGACCTAAATATAAGTCTTAAGACTATAAACTTTTAGAAGAAAATCTGGATCATAAAACCTCACAACATTGAAATTGGCAGTGATTTCTTGGATATGATATCAATGGCACAGGCAACAGAAGAGTATACAAACTCCCTAAAAAATAAAAAAAAATTGTATATCCAAAGACAATGTAAACAGAGTTAACAGTTACTAATAGAATGGGATAAAATATTTCCAAATGCTGTATCTGAAGGTATATTAATATTCCAACTAGACATCATAAAAATTAACAACGATAAAGGCAAACAATACAATTTAGAGATAGGTAAAAGACTAACATAAATAATGAATCTCCACAGATAACCAATCTTCGTTGTCTGTTGGATGGAAAATCTTGTTTCTCTGGTTCTGGTGTGTGTTACCTATTTCTTCTTTGTAGTTAATCTCTTTGAGTATTTTCTCTAGCGCTGGTTTTGAAGACATAAATTCCTTCAGTTTCTGTTTGTCGTAGAAGCTTCTTATTTCCCCATCTAATTTGATAGAAAGTTTTGCTGGGTAGGAAATTTTTGGCTGGAAGTTGTTTTCTTTCAGAGTTTGGAATATGTTACTCCAAGCCCTTCTGGCTCTCATGACTTGGTTTGGGAAGTCTGGAGTGATTCTAATTGGTTTGCCTCTGAATGTCACTTGGCCCTTTGTTTTTGTTGCCTTTAAGATTCTCTGCTTGGGACTTCCGGGAAGATGGCGACCGAGAAAAGCGGGGCTTAAGAGCCCCGCTAACAACCAATCTCCATTACCACAAAATCAGCGCCTTTCATAGCCAGAAAACACCATCACCAGTGAAACAAAAAATCACCAGGCTCCAGAGAGAAAGCGGACTGAGAACAGAGCCACAGAGGAGATACACCGGCCTCACGCCCGAGGACGCGGCAGACGCGGCAGCAGCGCCATACTGCCGGCGGCACCGGCGAATTCACGGGACGGCTACAGCAAGCCAAGGTGAGCCACTGCGGAACAGCTAGGCGGGATTTCTCCGCGCAGAGAGCATCTAAAGCTCCCAGTGGCCCAGCTCAGCACACACTGCAGGGATTCAGAGTAGAAATCAAAATCAAGAAGAAAAACGCCAGCCCCACAGCCGAGGGCATAGCAGCGGCGCCATATTGCTACCGGCGGCAGAAGCAGCGAATTCAGCGAGGCCAGTACAGCTACATCTGTGTACTCAAGAACAGTGAGTCAAACTGCGGGCCACAGAGCAGAAATCCCAGTACTGTACTCCCTGGGATTTGACCCAGTGGGGGAGGGACGGTGGCAGAGATATCACACCATAGGAGAACGTGCAACCTGGTAACCCCCACAGTCTAAAGCAGCCTCTATCGACTCTCTGGGTCGGAGACTCTGTGATAAAACCCAGTAAAGGAGTAGTGGGGTCTGAGATACTACTGACTCGAGATGCAGAACACCTTAAGGGAAGTCATAGTGACCCAAGGGAAGAACCCAGAGAAGGCACAAACATCCGAAATCATGGGAAAGAGGAATAATACTGGAGCAATGAATGCCCACAACCCCACAACATCAGAACACGATAAAACAGAAAATCAGAGATTTCTAGAAGATCAAATCAGGAAAATAACTGTAGAAATAATAGAGGTGCTTCGAAAAGAACTCAGAGAGAGCCAAAAAGAGATAAAGGATGCAATTAATGAAGTAAAGGCCTCAATTCAAAACACGAACAACCGATTAGACCACATGGAGAACAGAATCTCGCTCTTAGAAGATGAGCAATCCAAAAATGAACGCATAGTTTCTAATCTAGAAAAAAATATCCGACCGCAGGAATCTGACATTGAAGAAATATGGGCCCATTTTAAGAGAGCTAACCTAAGAATAATTGGAATAGTGGAGGGAAAAGAAAGTGAAACCAAAGGGATCAAAAATCTCTTCAAGGAAGTAATAGCAGAAAATTTTCCAAACATAGAGCAAGAGGTTGATACAAAGGTCCAGGAAACTTATAGAACTCCCTTTAGACAGGATCGGAGAAGAGGATCCCCACGCCACATAATTGTCAAAATGACCAATGTGGAAGCCAAGCAGAGAATCTTAAAGGCAGCAAAAGTAAAGTGCCAAGTGACATTCAGAGGCAAACCAATTAGAATCACTCCAGACTTCCCAAACCAAGTTATGAAAACCAGAAGGGCTTGGAGTAACATATTCCCAATTCTGAAAGAAAACAACTTCCAGCCAAAAATTTCCTACCCAGCAAAACTTTCTATCAAATTAGATGGAGAAATAAGAAGCTTCCACGACAAACAGAAACTGAAGGAATTTATGTCTTCAAAACCAGCACTAGAGAAAATACTCAAAGAGATTAAATACAAAGAAGAAATAGGTAACACACTCCAGAACTAGAGAAACAAGATTTTCCATCCAACAGACAACGAAGATTGGTTATCTGTGGAGATTCATTATTTATGTTAGTCTTTTACCTATCTCTAAAGGGTATTGTTTGCCTTTATTGTTGTTAACTTTTAGGATTTCTAGTTGGAATATTAATATACCTTCAGATATAGCAATTGGAAATATTTTATCCCATTCTATTAGTAACTGTTAACTCTGTTTACATTGTCTTTGGATATACAATTTTTTTTTTATTTTTTAGGGAGTTTGTATACTCCTCTGTTGCCTGTGCTATTGAAATCATAACCAAGAAATCACTGCCAATTTCAATGTTGTGAGGTTTAATGACCCAGATTTTCTCCTAAAAGTTTATAGTCTTAAGATTTATATTTAGGTCTATTATCTATTTTGAGTTAATATTTGTATATGGGATTAGGTAAGGGTCCAATTTTATTCTTTTCCATGTAATTATTATTTTTTAACAATATTTAGTTAAAAGATTAATATTTCTACCACCAAATGTTCGTGGAAACCTTGTCAAAAGTAACTTGACAATATAGGGAAGAATTTAGCTCTAGGCTTTTATTTAACTCCAGTGGTTTATATATCTGCCTTTAGAATAGTACTACACTGTTTCAATTATTGTAGCTTTATATGGTTTGAAATCAGAAAATATATATCTTCTAGCTTTGTTCTTTTTCAAGATCGTTTTGGGTACCTAGAGTCCATATTCCATATTAGGATAGATTTTTTTCTGAAAAATAAATATATAAATATATGATAGTTTCACCTAAAAAATAGAAAAAAATATTCTCTGGTAAGAAAGAAAGCAAAAAGAAATATTGAAATGTTATTTTTAAGTCATCAAAAGCTTGGTATCAGACAAATGAAACTGTTATGTGAGATTATCATTTTTAATTTTAGATTAATTGCCATAATACTAGATGTCAACTACTCAGCCAAGCATGGGAGGGAGGGATAGGGAGAGAATGGGGTGGGGATTGGGTGGGGGCTGACTGGGAAAAGTGTGCATGTATGTCTACAAAAGTATGTATCCTACTATGATGTATGAATACAGTGCACCAATAAAAAATATATATATATATTTTTTTTTTTGAAACACACACAAAAAAATAGTTTTACCTTAAAAAAAAAAAGAAAAAATATCCTCTGGTAAGAAAGAAAGCAAAAAGAAATACTGAAATGTTATCTCTTAGTGATCAAAAGTTTGGTATCAGACAAATGAATGTTATGTAAGATTATCATTTTTAATTTTGGATAAATTGCTATAATATTAGATGTCAACCACTAAGCAAGCATGGGAAGGAGGGATGGGGGAAATGGGGTGAGGATTGGGTAGGAACTAACTGGGCAATGTGTGCATGTATGTCTACACAAGTTTTTATCCCTTTATGATGTATGAATACAGTGCACCAATAAAAACATTAAAAAAGAAAATAGACATAAGACCACATTCCCTGAAAACCTAGCAAAAGTGTGAAGAGTAATCTATCTGTAATCATGATTATTATATTTATTTACTGAGGACTATCTTTCATACTCATTCAATTTAATTATACAATAATTCTGAAAGTAATACTATCATACCCATTTTACAGATGAAGAAACAGGCAGAGAGAGGGTAAGGAACTTGCCCAGGTCACACAGCTAATGGGAAGTAGAACTGGGAATTGAATCAGACTTGTTCTCTTAAGTGTGTTATCATTTTTGCCATATCAATTCATAGACCAAATGAAAAACTCCCTTGATGATGCCAAGCACATTGAAATGTGCTATCCTGTGCAAATTCAGACTTGACTTCAGTCTCAAGTTTAGGCAAATAAATTATTTGGCTATTTTGAATTTACAAGATGTGAGGATTTAACCTGATTCTCCCCCTTTAGGTAAGTGAAATGTAAGTCAGAGACATAATTTCCCTGAACCTCACTTTCCTCATCTATAAGTGGTGAGAATCATGTTTATCTCACTGCATTGTTATAGGAACTTGATCTCAACCATGTGAAAATCTAGCTTTTGATTTGCCAGAAATGTGAGAGGCATTCCTTTGGACAAGAAAATCAGTGCTCTGTCTGTCCTACATATCTACTAAACCCAAACAGTGCACTGGCACTTTTGGGTGCTCTGAATAAGCTTACTATGGGAAAGCTGGCTGCAGGAGCAGCCAAGAATATGGAGCTGCTCTAGATCACCCACCTGTTCTTCCTCTTTCATCCTTTCTTTTTTTGGGGAGGCAGCCCTTCCAGGCTCCTAATTTCAGAATCAGCAAACAGGGCCACATTTGAGAATGCAGAGGTACAGTCCTTCAGTGCTAACTCTGCTAGACTTCCCTTCCAGCCCCAGGGCAAGGGCAGGAAAAGTGTCCCCTTTTTCACTCACTTTTCCTCGATGATGGTCTGGCCATTGCTTCTGGTTTCTTCAATGATGAGTTTTTCTTCCTCAGGGAGTAAGACTTGTGGGACAGAATCTTTGCGAGCACCTACAAATGATGTTACAAGAGAGGAAACTTAGCAACCAAGATTACTTATAGGTATTGGTTCCTTTCTACCCCCTCCTTACAGCAGAGTCTTTGTTCATGGCATTGTGCAACCTTGCACTCAGAGGGTTGCCCAACATTTGCTAACTACATTTTTCTGACATGAGGAATTCTGTGTGTGTGTGTGTGTGTGTGTGTATGTGTGTGTGTGTGTGTGTGTGCATCTTACTGAGGACAGAATATAGGGGCATTCTAACTCTGAGCTATACCTCCAGTCCTATTTTATTTTTCATTTTGAATAAGGTCTTGCTAAATTCCTGAGGCTGATCTTGAACCTGTGATCCTCCTGTCTCAGCTTCCGAAGTACTGGAATTAAAGGCATACACCACCATGCTCATCCTGACATAATGAATTATAAATGTCAAAATACATTATTTAATTTTCACGGGGGGACATTTACATTCAGAGAAATAATGTGAAAGGCCACTTAATACATGTCCTCAATCAAGAACCTCTGACTTTTCTGTTTTGTCTCCCCAAGGGCAAATACATGATCAATATTTTTCTGTCCCTGAAAATTTCCAGGACACACCACACCACATCCTATGCTATTGTATTCTATAATTTTAGTGAAGATTAGGTTGCAAGTAGCATTGTCTGGGGACACACTGTGCTTAAAGGGCTCCAGAAGCACCATCCCTGCTCATTTCTTCTCTTTATAATCCCATAGGAGAATGTAGGCTCACTTAAGACAGTTTCATTTTTAATTTTTGTGTGTACGTGTGTGTGTGTGTGTGTGTGTGTGTGTGTTACTAGGGATTTAATTCAGGGGTGTTCTACATCCAAGCTACACCTTCATCCATATTTGATTTTTTTTTTTTTGAAACAGGGTCGCACTAGATTACTCAGAGTCTCGCTATATTGCTGAGGCTGTCCTTAATCATATGATCCTCCTGTCTCAGTTTACCAAGTACTAGGATTACAGGCATGCACCACCATGCTTGGCTCACTTAAGATAGTTTTGATGGAGGGTAGAGGAGGGGCATTGAGAGAATTTCATGTTGGTAGCAAACCTGCAAGTTTCCTCATCACTCTCTGCTCAGACTGTCTCCAGGCTCTGGAACAGAAAAGGTAACAGAACAGACATGGAGACCTGACAAAACTGCTCTCCAGAACCTGCAGCCTTCCCCTCACTCTGGGTCCTTTCTCCAAGATTTATCCACGTTCTCCCCAAAACCACATTTTTTCATTTGACCACTCCCCCTTTCCTGAGTGAACATGTGTTTGCACATCCTCCAGGGAATAGCACTTCCTAAGTGCTTAATAAGTGCTCAGAAGTCTAGCTGACTGAAGGAATGAATGCAACAGGAAGAAAGAGCAGTCCATTCTGAGGAAATAGGCCATCTGCCTAGACAAGAATATAGGAGTTCAGATGCTAAAAGACCTGCTGTGTCCCAAGCATGGCTCCAGACACTTTCTGTGTGTAAAAGGAAGACTAGGGGAAAAGGCAAAAGCATGCCATGCCTCTGTAGGCCCAAACATTTGCCTGTGCCTTTGCCTCTGTGTAGATGGCTAGAGACTCTACTGATGTGAAAATAAGTGTTCGGGAAGAAGAAGAGGTCATATTTTGTTTGAGAAATGCTCCTTCTGGTTTCTCCATATCCCCCTCCCACTTCCCTAGCTTGCACACACACACACACACACACACACACACACACACACACACACCAAAAAAAAAAACTACTATCATTTCCCACTCCTGGCTTCTCCAAACTAATTATCAGAACTGAGCATGCCTAAAGGTGTGAAGAAGAAAGTGTCTCTTGTAACCGGGTGTAGTGGCACATGCCTGTAATTCCAGAATTGGGAGGCTGAGACAGGAAGACCATAGGTTCGAGGCTCATATATGGTAATTTAGCAAGACCCTATTTCAAATTGAAACATGAAAAGGGCTGTAGGCATAGCTTGGAGATAGAATGTCCTAAGGTTCAATCTTCAGTACCAAAAATGGAAAGAAAATGTTCACTGCTCACAGAGAAACATGTTGACTTTCACATCAGATGCTTTCCTCATCACAGCTCCCAGAGATGTGTGACTTTGAAAGAATATATCAAGGCAGTCCACCTAAGAAGACCTCTTCCACCCCAATTGATTGGTCAGGGATGTCCACAATGGGAAATCATGGAACATTTTTCCTTATGCAGATGTGAAAATTTTACCAATAGCATTCTAAATGTCTATGATAATGGCAAACCAAAGACATAAACCATGCAACTTGGCTTTTTAAAAGCACAAGGATGCAACCAAAAATATTAATGGGACTTTCAGTTTGTAACTTGCAAGTTGCCTGGGGAAATACCCTCACCTAATGGCTCCCTGATCAGTTTTATACATTTTGAACTCCTGCTGTGCTGCTACATTTCCAGACTTTGAGAGCCACTTTGAAACTTGAGTTGGGTGAAGCATTGTTTGCTTAAATATGCAGCTGATCAAAGATAGTATTTTGACTTCCTTTCCAAATCTGCCTCTAAAACGAGATTAGCATCAGTTCACAGACACAGGAACTCTCTGGGCTCTTTAATTCCTTACTAGTGCTGGTGTGGGTATCTGTGTACTTCAAAGAAGAATAAATACCTTCTTAAAATTGTTTTCATTTCTATCACCTCCAGCTTTTCTCCTCTTGTCTCTCTTTCTGGGTGAAAAGCAACAGTGGGTAAACAAACCGCTAGGTAGCTAAAACTACCTTATCTGAAAGATGCAGTTTTGCACTGCTCCTCTGCACCAAGTCACCTGTTTTCCACACCCTGCAACCCAATCGGCATTGCTTTGCTCTTTTTTTTTCTAAGAGGTTGTGAGCAGAAAAGAAGAAACATCATTCTCTGGGGAAAGTAGTTAATATGAAGCAACTGGAGCCATTACCTTGTTGAAAATTGGCACTAGTGCAGTAGGCTTCAATCACCTTAAGAATCTGAGCATCCTCTTCCAGTGCAGCTGTACCTGTCAGATTGAATGAACAGTGACTTTTCATACATAAATGCCCCTGGACCCTCAATAGGATGCAGTGCACTGCACTGCAAGGTTCTGGCCTCTCTGATCAATAGTGTTCCTGAAAGACAGATGAAAGATCTATCCAACCTTCATTATGTGACTGCAACACTGCTCCCAAAGCTCTGGGGTCAACCATAGTGAGCTCAGCACTGAAGGGGGCTTTCTCCTCAAACCCAGTGTTCTAAATTGGGAGGTCCTGTCCATGATCTCTTGGAAAACAAAATCAGAGCACAGGGCTTAAAACTGACTTCAGCTTCCATCCAATACACTCCAGCCTTTCTCTCCTTTAAATCTCAAAGCTCACCTTCTTCTGGCAAGCTTTTCCAATTAACTAAACCCATCTTCCCAATCCACTGGTATAGTCACTGATTTTTCCCTCTTCCACTTCCCAATTCACTGTGGAAAGGACTGGCAGGCAGCACCCTGTTAACAAGCTGATGTATATATTAAAGTGTGAGGTAGGGGTGACATATGCAAAAGCTAGAGTCCAGAAGAGATATGTCTGATCTCTATTTTTGACTGATACACAGTCCTGCCACCTTTTTGTGAGACTCCCTCTTTTACATGGGTCCCCAAGTACCAGATTCACTGCTCATAGCAAAATATAGATGGGCAGACTGACTTTACAGTCTGCCTCTAAATAAAGCCCTATTTCTAGATGTCAGTAGGCCCATTCCTTGGCTAACAGAACATCACTGAGCATTAGACTTTCCAAAAGGTTTCAGCTTTCAAGTCTATTTAACTTTCTCTGTACTGAAAAATATTGCAACAACAGAAACTAAGAAAAAAAATATGTATCCATAGCAAATGGGTTCCTGCAGTGGTTCTAAACCAAGTGGAGCAAAATGTTCTGTACCATGAAAATGGCATAGATTATGTGTGCCTGAGCTGACAGGAAGTGCATTAGGAAGCAGCTCATGCAAAAGTCTTAGAGGTGCCCAAACCTTTCCATGCATTTTGATGACAGACGATGCCAAGAACAAATTGTTCTAATGATCTACTTTTAAAAATAATCAGAACCAGGTGTGATAATGCATGCTTGTAATCCCAGGACTTGGGAGGCTGAGACCTGGAATATCTCAGGTTTGCGGCCCACTTTAGTAATTTGTGAGGTCCTCCACAACTTAGTGACACCCTGTTTCATAATAAAGAATAAAAAAATAGGGCTGGGGGTATAACTCGGAGGTAGAATGCCCCTGAGTTCTATCCCCAGTTCCACAAAAAATGATCATATTAGTTCACCTATAAGTAACCTCCAGAAAGTATAAATCACAGCCAGGTATGGTGAAGCATGCCTGTAATCCCAGTACTTGGGAAGCTGAGACAGAAGGAACCCAGGTTCAAGGACAGCCTCAGCAACCTAACGAGACCCTCAGCAACCTCGTGTAACAATGTTTCAAAACAAAAAATAAAATAAAGCTAGTAGTGTAGCTCAGAGGTAGAACACTCGTGGGTTCAATCTCTAACATAAAAAAACACAAATCATATACTTTTTCTAATGACATATTCCTCCTCTGATGGCTTTCGTTCAGTCTTTCTTTTATGAAGAAACTTCTTCATCGTTTTAGGGCTTTTACTGGACTCCTATAAAGACAAAGATTACTTAATGAATCAAAATTCTTCCCAAATAAAAAATAGAGCAAACAATATTAAATAGGACAACTCTCTTGTTTTAATAGTTTGTAGTGTGTCAAGATTTAATATTATACATAATAAAAAAGGACTCTAAAAGGTTACATCAAATAGATGATGACATTATCCTCTCAATTGCCATAAAGATGAGAATAAGAGTGGACCGTGTCTAATGAAGCTGAGGCAGATTCCCCAGGAGGCCAAATATCTTTCGGGTGCCATCTGCAGAGAAATTAGTGGATACCAACCACGAGAAAATAACAATATTCTTAACTTGGCTTATGTTGTCCACAGATACAGTTTTAAGGGAATTAAAGAACAACTGTCATTCCTAATATAGAATCTATCATTTTTCAAAGAACTTCAAGATTATTTAGGTAAGTATTTCTTAGCCACCAACCCATAGAGAATATAATTTCCACGTGCAAGATGGGAAATTGAGGCAGAGAAGTTAAGTGATTCTCCCCAAAACAGAGCTAATTAATAACCAAATGAAAGATTCCTCAATAAACAATTTGAGGATCAGGAGTAGCATACCCACACTATATATGTATAAAGCCATACTTTTATTAGTACACACAATAGAAAAGGTAATAACTGAATTTGCTTTTGCCTTATGAATAACTAGCAAACTGGAAAAATGTTCATTGTCATTGTTCAAGCAAACAGATTAGAATCTTAGGAAAAAAAAACCTTCATGAGTATCTTATCCATATATATATATATATATATATATATATATATATATATATATAACCTTTGTGAGTATCTTATCCCATTATCCCATGCAATATATATATATATGTATATAATTTATAGATTATAAGTATCTTAAAATATGTGAAACAGAACTTAATGTCATTCAGTTAGCCACAGTGATCAACAGTGATCTACTTAGACTTAAAAGCAGACAGATGTGAAAAACTAACTTATGACAAAAATAACAGGAAAATAGAGCATTTTAAAAAATTGGAAAATGGACATTGCAAAGCATTAAGCATAAAATGACACTTTTATATGTATCTCACGCAAGCCTGAGTTTTGTAGAAAGTACTTACGTGTCAGAATTGCATGTTCAGATTTTAGCAACCAATTATAACAAGGAACAAAGCAAGCATAAGAGAAAGCTTCATTCATCAAAGGTTACAGCACAACATTATGGTGTCACTGTAAGCCAAAGATAATCAGTCTACCCTTACCTTTAAAATATAAGACATCCTCTAAAATGAATATGTAAAGAGAGAGAAGATGAGCATGAGAGATCGATGGTTATAATGACCAAATTCACTTATCAATAATTCTAAAACAACATTTGAAATGTTAGTGTTATCATAAATTACATAGAAAGAAAATCATCACATTTCCCACATTAGTCTCAGATGCAATACCATGATGCAAAAGTCCAAAGAATACAGTTCTATGCATAGTAACAAATGCTAAAAATATCCAAATTACACACTACATACTAAGAATATATTAATGACTCTCTTCCCCCAGTAGAAACAAAGTGATCATGCCTTAGTTTTAAGAGATTAGTTATGTGAATGATTAAGTCCACTTTATCCTTCAAAGCTCACCTTGATTTGAATTTAGAAACTGACAATTACAAAATAGCCATCAGTAAAAAAAAAAAGGGGGGGGGACCTAAGTAACTGAAAAGGTATTCCTGGTTTAAGTCATCAAAGAAGAAAATTGGACAATGGTGGCAACTGCAGGCCAATTTTCAAAGCAAATCTGTGGGACAGTTTCCTGGCTAATCTCTGTATGTCTCATATAATATCATGTTGGAAGTGTTCAAAAATGCTCCAGTGTCCAGTTATTATTCTATTTTTACTGCACTAACAATTGGAGGACAGGATTAACTGAAGCAGAAGTATGGTGGTTTAAGTCAAAACACACTCAAAATTGAGCTAGGTCTGCATCATTCATCAAAACACACATTTGATATGGAATTATACACTGCCTACACACCAAAATACTACGTCTCATAGCTATTTCAGACTTATTCTTCATTTGTCAAGACCTATTTAGAGAACAGATATTAATAAATGAGCATCTTTTCTGAAATCCGAAACGATGAGAAACCTGTTAGAGAAAAACTACCTGCACCAGATGGAAAAGGTTAACAGTCTACAAAGTTATAGAAGCTAGTGACTGACATTTCTTGACTGCAACTTTGAAAGGAAAATGACAACCTTGAAATCCCCATTCTACCCAAATATCTAATGTCTCTTAAAGTTGTTGCTAAAGAAGACATCTCCTTTAGTAAATTATTTTCCCTTTCCCACTGCAGTAAATATTGAATATTCCAAAATGCAGACTTGGGTCTGTTTGGTTGGAGAATAAACCAAATTCAAGTATCCCTTATTTGAGATGTGTGTGTGTTTGTGTGTGTGTGTTTGTTTAACTAATTTGACTAATTAATCACATAATGGTAAACCAGAATTGCTTCAGAAGACTGGGAAAACTCATATAGTGTATATAAATCCTGCAGGTGTCAAATATTTGTAGATGGACAATTAAGGAACAAGAAAATCACTGAGTCTAGGAATTCAAACTTAACTGGTATATAAATCACCTATCATAAAGTCTAGTACATTCTCAAAGAACTATTTGGAATAAGCCATAAAATTAGCTCATCACAGCATTTTTATACCACAGATAGTAAAATTACCTCTTTATAACCTAGTGCTGCTGATGGTCTAAGTGGAGGTGCAGGTCGTAGACAACTTAAACTCCACGGTTTTATAATTTGAGGAGGTTCCAAGGGTCCCCGGGGCTGTCCAGAAGAGCTAAAAGACTGGGAAAATGTCTGATGAGAAGTTGGCAATTTGCCATCTGAACCAGAACTTGTGCCACACAGAGAAAAAATGATAATCACTTCATTGGATCTCAGCAAAGCCAGCCATAGAAGTGGAAAGATAGAACAACAAAAGTCTCCAGTTTGAGAACTGACCCTTCCCACTCCTGATTATGGTGTCTCTAAAGAACAACACCAAATCATCTTGATATCCATGATCCTGTCCTCCTCTCTCTCTCTCTCTGTGTTCTGAAATTTTACTAAAGTCAGAATTATTTTTTTCTCTGTAAAAAAGGAAAGTAAAGTACCAGGCAATATTTGAGTTCAGGGATGTGCTCTGAACTCTATTAGGTGTTTAAAGAGGTTATTGCATCCGAAAAACCTATGACATAGACTCAGCAAAGTAATGTAACTAGCTAACAGTAAGACAAGCTCTGAGCCCAGATCTGAAGCTCACATTCTACCGCCAAGAGTGCACAGAGCTCAGAATGGGAATTTGGGCATCACAGGTTTAAGTGCTAACAGACAACATAGCATATCTTCTGTTTCACTCAAAGAATACAGTAAAATCTCAACAATTCATATTCCAAAAATTCTAAATTGGTGCTAATTCAGAGGAAGGCAGTGCTAAAAGTTTACCTTTGAATAGGTTACTGAGCAAATGCGATAGCATGAGTGAGATTACATGGAGATGATTAAGAACTTAGGGAAGAAAGCTATTTGTTTTGACTTAGCACATTATTAATATGAGAATAACAGTTGCTAAACAAAATAAGTCTTATCATTGAAACATCTCCACAGGACTTCTGGTTAGAAACATTGTCAAGCAATTAGTTGGAGTATCTGAACACTGTCAAACAAAATTTTAAGTGAAATGATTTAGTAGTTTAGATGAGCCTCAGAATGAGAAATCAGTTAGAGAGGTTTAACCATACTTCAAAATCTACAAGTCTAGGATATCCAAAGAAAAAGGTTGTGCTCACTGCTTCTTGTAAGTCTTTAGCAGGTGAGATCTGACAAAAGCCTCAATAAATCTCTGAGGAGAAAAAAAATGAACTACTTACGGAATGAGCACTACATGATGATGATGAGGTTTTGGACAGTGAACTGCAAGAGGCAGGTCCTCTGGTCAATCTACCCAGCTGCTCCAACCATTCCTGGAAGTCCTGGTTGTTGTTACAATGGACCACAATTCTCTCTATAATGTTACCTATATCACCCATTATGAACATTTAAAAACAAAAGACAAGGAGGACATTGAGATTGTTTTATTCATAAATATGCTTCATGTAACTAGGATGTGAGTGTCTAGATTCAAGGGTCTTCCTATTTATGGATAACCCTTTCAAACTTCTCTATGAGGAACAGATAGGCTGTGATAAAAATTAAACACTCATGTCAATTTATAAAATTAACCTTGATTTCTACACCTTGGGAAATTTAAAAGTAGTATAAAATCTCACTGCACAAAGTTGAATCTGAAAATTTGAGCATATAATTAGATCATAGTCTAAAATGAGAATATTAGACTGGTTCCCCTAATTTCAAAGTTGGAACAAGATTCAACTAAAACTAGTTATAGTCACAGAACAAATATTAAATCGTAGGGGCCTTATCGGGAAAGAAGGGTACCAGTTGGGCCAGGGGCTATTATCCCAGTCTTAGCCACTGCACCAAATTAGTGCAAAAAGTATAGCCATTACACGTAACGCTCATAGGTCTGGCAAAAGGAATAATAGTCCAAAATGTCAGCAAACATTATCAAGACTTGGCATTTTGCCCAATCTCTGAAGAAATTTTCATGGTTTTTCATCTCTTTTTAGAAATGCAACCAAATCTTATAAATTTATGGGCTGATGTTAAGGATCGTGATAAAAGTCCCCATCTTTGGCTCCTTTGCCACCAGGGAATAGATGGCAGAGGGAGAGAAAATTACATTTACATCAGTTCATTTTGTTATTATTTAACTCTCACGAACAGCTCTTATACAAGATTGAAACTAATGGCAAAGCCAAGGTTTTGATATGGTGAGGAGACTTCTATGTTCCATCATGGTACCCTAGTTATCCATGTAAAACTTGTTCATGTACTATATGACAGAAAATAATAACACTTATTTATTTAAACTTCACTTCATTTCAAAAAAGATTTGAAATTGCTGCATGAAAAGGAGATCATTACCTACCTATGATTTCAAATATGTAGTCATTCCCTTCAATTTCATCTAATCTGTTCACCACCATTCCTGCTATTGGTATCTTTCCCTGTCAGAAAAAAAAATTCTGTAATTTTATGTATCTGTCTTAGATTTTCTGACCCTCTCAGGTATTACTGCCAAATTATGGCTAGTCATATTTCTCTAGTCTGTCAATAGATAATGTTTTGCCATTTAAAATTTTAATTAGACACAAATGCAAGGGGAAAATGTGGATTATGTTTGTATAACATACTCTTTAGATCGGGTTTTGCAAAAACAGTTTACTTTTCTAATATGTTTTCACATAAATCAACAAACAAGGTGAAGACTCCAAATTTATGAAAATTAATTATTGCCAGGTCAGGATGTAATAAGCAAAAATAACTCATAATTTCCTCTATTTTGAGAGCAGACTGAGGAAAGGTTAATTTTCTAAGGAGTTTAATGACTTGCATCTTAGAAATTCAAATCATGTGATGTGACTGTAATAAGACAATCATAGGAGCAGGTGCCAGCTTTGTATTTTCTCAGCAATAATGATATAGCCCTATAAAATTTTGCTGCTAATTTATCCAATTGTAGACTTAAAATTCTATTTACACATTCAAAACTTAGTTCAGAACCAGAGCAGTGTATATTCAGAACAAACTCATTATATTAATACCAAGTATTTGATCTAAGGAACATCTGTTCTTATGAGTTATTTAACTACAATGATGGGTTAACACATTCTGCATCTGCTGGCCTGAGCTTTTAAATCTATTCTGGAGATATTATGCCTCAATGGAAGCCTGTTTTAATATGAGTCCTGCTATTTGTTTTATATGAAGTCTACTAACCTGGTAGATAAAGCCACTCATCCGAGGACTTGCAGATAGCATTATCAAGACATTTGAAAATAACATAAGGTACCGTTCTTCTTTCTCCTGAAGTGGAATAAAATATATTAAATAGAGAATAGAAATTGGACATTTTTGTTAAGAATTTCTGGAATTACAGCTTTATAACACAGATCTTATGTAATCAACTAAAAACATTAACAGTGAATTTTTTAAAAGGCATTCAAAAGCACAAAATTAGTTTAATTTTACTCTGACATGGACTGAAACCCAGAATTTCTCTTTCTTTTCTGTACATAACAGATACAAATGACCATGCTTATCTACAAAGTGTGTAAGCCTGAGAGGTCAACAATTTAAGGCGCTAGCTAGGTTCACAAAACAGAAACATAATTTAATTTGAATAGTGGCAAAATGAAGCAACTTTCAAGTGATGGGAAATATGTTATGCTGTAACGCGTATGTTAAATTTTTATTCCTGGTTTGGGGGCTGGCTCTGTGGTACAGATCTTGCCTAGCATGCACAAGTCCCTGAGTTCCATCCCTGTGCCACCAAAAAGAAAAATGTAAATAAGCAAATAAAAAAGTGAATTAAAAAACATTACTAAAATTATTCTTAATCATTGAGAACAGGATAAATTGCATTCATGTAAAACGAAGAAGTAAACACATTTTTAGAAATTGTGTGTGTTTTGTCTGTGTGTATATGGTACTGGGGACAAACCCAGGGTCTTGTGTATGCTGAACATACACTCTACCACTGAGCTATACCCTCAGCCCAATTGTTTTTTTTTAATTTTTATTGGTGCATTACATTCATACATTATATTGGGGTAAAAAACTTGTGTGTGCAGACATGTACACATCATTGATCTAACTCCTACACAGCTCCCACCACATTCCCTCCCCATCCCTACTTCCCTTGTTTGGCTTAGTGGTTGACTTTGATATGTTTAAGTACATTGTGTGTTTTAGAGATTTTCCTTCTTCCCCCCTTCCATACCCTCATTTAGGTTGTCTTGTTTGCTCCTCTATAGGATTTCCTTTTTCATCTAGAGTTCCTCCTATGACCCATTTCTCCTTAGCTCTCACATATTAGGGAAAGCATCTGATTTCTTATTTTTTGTGACTGACTTCTCTCACTTTAGCATAATGTCCTCCAGTTCCATCGGTTTTTTTAATGGAATTTTACTCAGCCATTAAAAAAAATCCAATTGGTTTTTTGACTGACACATAAAATATTTATTCATAGGGTCCAATGTCATATTTCAATTCTTGTATAGATTGTCCAAAGACCAAACCAGCATAATTAGCATATCTACCATCAAACTTTTATCATTTCTTTATTGTGAGCACATTACAAATCCTACCTTCAAGCTCTTCCTAGATACATAAAGCATTATTGCTAACTATACTTTTTGTGTGTGTGTGGTACTGGAGATGGAACCCAGGGACAGTCTACCTCCGAGCCACACCCCTAGCCTTATTTGTTATGCTTTATGTTGAAACAGGGTCTCACTGAGTTGCAAAGGGCCCCACTAAGTAGCTGAGGCTGTCCAAGAACCACAATCATCCTGTCTCAGCCTCCTGAATGCTAGGATTATAAGCATGCACCACCATGCTTGGCTCGCCACCTACAATTTTTTGATGGCACTAAAAGAAACTGAACAATTAAGGCAGCTCTGAACCCTTTTAAAAGATATACAATTAATAGATTCAAAAATTCTGACTTTCATGCCCAGCCATCTTAGCATTATCTTTATGTCTGATTTGTTTCCTTCCAACCTATTCAAGAAGAATAACCTTCTGAGGCTAACAAATTCTCTGCATTCTCTTCAGTCTTAGTTGTTTTCCATAGACATGGTCTGTCCTCCTTCTTCCAGCAGCCTCTCCTATTCTACTGGCTTTTCCTTTTTTGCCTTTAAGACACGCACATTTTTATCTTTGTTTGCCTCATGTGGCTCCTTATACATAATATCTCATCTCCTGACATTGTATTGTCAAATTACTTGAGGCCTTCATTTTCTCCCCATTGATCCCTCTCTAACTGCAATACTTAACCTGCTCACTCAAAGTCATTAATAACTGCCTTCTAGCAAAATCCAATGGCTTCCTTTTGGTCCTCACACTCCTTGACCTCTGAACCTTCTGCAACATTCAGTTTGCTGACCACATTCAAGTGCTCCTCCGGGAATTTCCATGACACCACAACCCCCAATTCTTTTATACCCTCCATTTTTCTTTTTTTTTTCTGGCTCTAGTTCC
Source organism: Muscardinus avellanarius (assembly GCF_963383645.1). NCBI lineage: Eukaryota > Metazoa > Chordata > Mammalia > Rodentia > Gliridae > Muscardinus > Muscardinus avellanarius. Next base: position 70,313,534 of record NC_137792.1, on the reverse strand, counting down.
TCCTCCTATCACCTAAGGGATTTGTCCCAACGATGTGAATGACTAATAGTTAGACTCACTGCATTAACCCTCCCCAGGGAATCTGCATTTTCAATGAGATTGCTTATTAACCCAAAGTAATGAATCTCTGCCAAAAGCATGTCAGGGTGTATAGGAAGACGTTTTGGGAGAAAGAAAACAATTCTAACACCCAATAAATCATAGTAGGTGACATGATCAACCTCTCTACCCTTCTCTGGCCCCTTTCTAAAAGAAACAATTCATCTTCAGTCCCTGTACTTCAGTTTTTGCTAATTACTTCCTAGGAACACACATCTGTCAGGAACATCTAAATCTGAGCCTGTAACTACTCTGACCTCACACCTACATTTCCATACTACTTTAACAGCTGGCTACAAGACATCTCCACCTGGATACCGTACAGTCTTTTGAAAGTTGAGAGGTCTTAAATTACATTAGTAATCTCCTTTAGTTCATGGGTCACTCCTTTTTGTTAACTTTCTCATCTAAATGTGTCAGTCCTTCCACCACAACCTTGGCTGGGGACACTTTTTGGTCCTCATCCTAGCTGCCTTGTTTCTAGTCTCATCCCCACCTAATGTATATGATCATCAGATTACATGTCAAACAGACCGTTCATTATGTCTTTCTGAGGCTCAGGACTCCTTGTTTCCTGATGCCTGCTACAATAATCTTAACCACTCTAGCCTGATGTCGAAAAAAAAAAAAAAATATATATATATATATATATATATATATATATATATATATCCTGATCCAATATATTTCAGTCTGGTTTCCTCTATATCCTGCAGAAAAAAAAAACTCACTTTCCTGATATATAAATGTCTTCTACCTTATCCTCCCCTTTTATTTTTGTCACTTTCTTCCTCCAGTCCTGTCTCTATAAGGTCTTCTTAGTCTCTCCTTTCTCCTTCTATGGACTCTACTGGTGAATATGCACAATACGTCATTGATTATTTGGTTTGTTTTCCAGTTGCGATTTGTATTTTAATCTGTTTTTAATGAGTTATCTATAAGTAGGACTAATTTATTTTATTCTTTCCCCTATCTCATCATTTAGAATGTTGGGCAAAGAATAGGCATGAAGCATCTGATTTGAACATTTGAGCATTTGACAGAAGGTCAAATAAAGAAAGAAAAATGTGGGACTTCCGGGAAGATGGCGACCGAGAAAAGCGGGGCTTAAGAGTCCCGCTAACAACCAATCTCCATTACCACAAAATCAGTGCTTTTCATAGCCAGAAAACACCATCACCAGAGAAACAAAAAAATCACCAGGCTCCAGAGAGAAAGCGGACTGAGAATAGAGCTCAGAGCCACAGAGGAGATACACTGGCCTCACGCCCGAGGACGCGGCAGCAGCGCCATACTGCCGGCGGCAGCGGCGAGTTCACCAGACGGCTACAGCAAGCCGAGGTAAGCTGCTGCGGAACAGCCAGGTGAGATTTTTCAGCGCAGGGAACATCTAAAGCTCCCAGTGGCTGAGCTCAGCATATGCTGCAAGGACTCAGAGTGGAATTCAAAACCAAGAAGAAATAAGCCAGCCTCATGGCCGAGGGCGTGGCAGCAGCGCCATATTGCCACCGGCGGCAGAAGCAGCGAATTCACCGAGTCCAGTACAGCTACATCTGCGAACTCAAGAACAGTGAGTCAAATTGCGGGCCACAGAGGAGAAATCCCAGTACTGTACTCCCTGGGACTTGACTCAGTGGGGGAGTGGCGGTGGCAGAGATATCACACCATAGGAGAACGTGCAACCTGGCACCCCCCATAGTTTAAAGCAGCCTCTATCGACTCCCTGGGTTGGAGACTCTGTGATACAACCCAGTAAAGGAGTAGTGGGGTCTGAGATACTACAGACTCGAGATCCAGAGCACCTTAAGTGAAGTCATAGTGACCCAAGGGAAGAACCCAGAGAAGGTACAAACTTCCGAAATCATGGGAAAGAGGAATAACACTGGAGCAATGAATGCCCACAACCCCACAACATCAGAACCCGATAAAACAGAAAATCAGAGATTTCTAGAAGATCAAATCAGGAAAATAACTGTAGAAATAATAGAAGTACTTCGAAAAGAACTCAGAGAGAGCCAAAAAGAGATAAAGGATGCAATTAATGAAGTAAAGGCCTCAATTCAAAGCACAAACAACCGATTAGACCACATGGAGAACAGAATCTCGCTCTTAGAAGATGATCATTCCAAAAATGAACGCATAGTTTCTAATCTAGAAAAAAATATCTAGCAGCAGGAATCTGACATTGAAGAAATATGGGCCCATTTTAAGAGAGCCAACCTAAGAATAATTGGAATACAGGAGGGAAAAGAAAGTGAAACCAAAGGGATCAACAATCTCTTCAAGGAAGTAATAGCAGAAAATTTTCCAAACATAGAGCATGAGGTTGATACAAAGGTCCAGGAAACTTATAGAACTCCCTTTAGACAGGATCGGAGAAGAGGATCCCCACGCCACATAATTGTCAAAATGACCAATGTGGAAGCCAAGCAGAGAATTTTAAAGGCAACAAAAACAAAGGGCCAAGTGACATTCAGAGGCAAACCAATTAGAATCACTCCAGACTTCCCAAAGCAAGTCATGCGAGCCAGAAGGGCTTGGAGTAACATATTCCAAACTCTGAAAGAAAACAACTTCCAGCCAAAAATTTTCTACCCAGCAAAACTTTCTATCAAATTAGATGGGGAAATAAGAAGCTTCCATGACAAACAGAAACTGAAGGAATTTATGTCTTCAAAACCAGCGCTAGAGAAAATACTCAGAGATTAACTACAAAGAAGAAATAGGTAACACACACCAGAACCAGAGAAACAAGATTTTCCATCCAACAGACAACTAAGATTGGTTATCTGTGGAGATTCATTATTTATGTTAGTCTTTTATCTATCTCTAAATTGTATTGTTTGCCTTTATTGTTGTTAATTTTTAGGATTTCTAGTTGGAATATTAATATACCTTCAGATATAGCATTTGGAAATATTTTATCCCATTCTATTAGTAACTGTTAACTCTGTTTACATTGTCTTTGGATATACAATTTTTTTTATTTTTTAGGGAGTTTGTATACTCTTCTGTTGCCTGTGCCATTGAAATCATATCCAAGAAATCACTGCCAATTTCAATCTTGTGAGGTTTTATGATCCAGATTTTCTTCTAAAAGTTTATAGTCTTAAGACTTATATTTAGGTCTTTTATCTATTTTGAGTTAATACTTGTATATGGGATTAGGTAAGGGTCCAATTTTACTCTTTTCCATGTAATTATTATTTTTTAACAATATTTAAAAGATTATTATTTCCACCACCAAATGTTCGTGGAAACCTTGTCAAAAATAACTTGATAATATAGGGAAGAATTTAGCTCTAGGCTTTTATTTAACTCCAATGGTTTATATATATGCCTTTAGAACAGTACTACACTGTTTCAATTATTGTAGCTTTATATGGTTTGAAATCAGAAAATATACATCTTCTAGCTTTGTTCTTTTTCAAGATCGTTTTGGGTATCTAGAATCCATATTCCATATTAGGATAGATTTTTTTCTGAAAAATAAATATATAAATATATGATAGTTTCACCTAAAAAAATAGAAAAAAAATATTCTCTGGTAAGAAAGAAAGCAAAAAGAAATATTGAAATGTTATCTTTAAATCATCAAAAGCTTGGTATCAGACAAATTAAACTGTTATGTGAGATTATCATTTTTAATTTTGGATAAATTGCTATAATACTAGATGTCAACCACTAAGCCAAGCATGGGAAGGAGGGATGGGGAGGGAATGGGGTGGGGATCGGGTGGGGGCTGACTGGGCGATGTGTGCATGTATGTCTACAAAAGTTTGTATCCCACTATGATGTATGAATACAGTGCACCAATAAAATAAATAAATAAATAAATAAATAAATAAATAAATGTTAAAGCAAAAAAAAAGAAAGAAAAATTCAGAAGATGAATGAAGCAATGTTAAGATTTGAAGCACTTTACCTCACTCGTTCCATACTGCACCATTACTTGTGACATAAAGATCACATTTCCCAAGGTTTTAATATCCTCCCCTTCCCATGCCTGGATAGGTTCTGAGAGTATTTGCAGCTCCAGCTGTTTTCTCTTTCTCAGATCTTGGCATTGCCCCTAGAAAACCGAAATAGAACATATGGAATAAGGATTCTTATGAAACACTTTGGTGAAAGCTATTAGACCTAAAAGAAGATCAAATATGGCTTTGACTCTCAAATTTCCAATGAGTCCCACTGTTTCTCTCATTGAATTTCATTGCCAAATCAATTAATACACAGGCAGAAAGATCCACTACCCCCAGTCTCTATCTTTGAGCCCCTAAAACATACGTGAGAGAGAGCTACTGTTCATTTTGCCAAAGCATTGAGAGAGAAAGATAAAAAGGGCTTGTTTCTCCTTCCTTGTAAGGAGTCTGGGAGGACAAAGAGCATAATTACAATGGGGCAGACCCAGGAAAGCAACTGGTAAGTTCATAGCTGTGGGTCCTTAGCCGTGCTCTATCACCTCACCATCTTGTCTCTATATAAATAGGGCTTCAGTTACAAAACAATTTTGGTTTTCTACCATATGCTCAATTTGCATCAAGGTAACACTCTTTATAGTAACAAACACAAAAACAAAATAACCCTAAATTTTTTTTAAAAAGAGTCTGGCCAAAAGAACATAAATTCATGTTTTATGCCACAGTGAATCAAACTGAGCTTATAAAGAAACATTGGCACCACTCTGCACTTCATTTAGGGAGTAATAGTAAATTACAATAAAATATGATAAATTGATTTCATTCATTTATATTTGTGAACAATTGAAGAAACAAGATGAGACTGATTTTCATGATGATAAACTGAATTCAAACCAAGAATCTATTTATAGTTTGCCAATTTAGGTAGGGTATGAACATTATATAATATATACATATATTTAAAAAAATACTATATATATTTAAATCCCTGCTTCAGAAAGTGTGAGGTTTTCTTAGAGTAATTTAATAGCATCATTCTGAATTGAATACAAAAATAAGCATATGGTTAAGTATGTTACTATTTCCAAATGAATGTAATAAAATAGTTTTTAGAAGTGATTATTCTATAAAATTTCTAATGCCTTATTCAACTAAATGGAGTTTTGAAGAAAAAAATTAGTATAGAGATATTTTGGCACCTATACTGGGAATAAATGGACTATAACCATTGAATAAAGTTGTATAACATGATGATAAAGAGAGTTTTTTGTGGTACCTGGGGGTAGAACCCAGGGGCTTTCTACTTCCGGGCTATTCTCCCATACCTATTTTATATTTTATTCGGAAACAGGGTCTCACTAAGTTGCTGAGAGCCTCACTAAGTAGTTGAGGCTGGCTTCGAACCCGTGAGATCCTCCTGTCTCAGCCTCTCAAGCGCAGGGATTACAAGTGTGCGCCACCACGCCCGGCTAAGACATTTTTTTTAAAGAGGCATTTTACATTTCATTTGCATAGGAAACATGAGACACAAATTATAATAAACACCATATAAACACCATTGGTTTCAGTAGGCTCTTCTATTAGGTTGAAGTATGTTAATCTGCCAGTAATTGACTGGTCTTTTTTTCCCTACAACAGCAGCAATTTTAACCTAATAGCTTACTCTCTTGTTAGTTGCTGTTTAACCATAAATGTGTTAGTTATTGATTTTTCAACAGCTATAAAATGAGGTGATGGTGAATGTCACAGAGCACCTTGCAGAAAGGAACAATCCCTAATAATCCAAATAACTTAGAATGCCTAGAAATGTCAAAAAAACAGAGCTAAACTTGATCTATCACTGAAAATAAAGTTTTCTTTTCTTCTAAAATGGCACCAAGGGACCAAGTGTGGTTGCCCACACTTGTAATCCCAGCATTCGGGAAGCTGAGACAGGAGGATTGCGGTTCTCGGCCAGCCTCAGCTACTTAGTGAGGCTCTCTGCAACTCACTGAGGCCCTGTTTCAAAATAAAGAATAAAAATAGGGCTGGGATGTAGCTCTGAGATAGAAAGCCCCTTGGTTCCATCCCTAGTACCGCAAAAATAAAATAAAATGGCACCAAGGGTTTTACCTTAATGGGGTCAAGAAGACACATTAACCATGATGCTCAAGATATAAAATTACCAGTACCTCTTCTAGCAAGCTATATAAGGCAATTGTATTTTAGTAGATTGTTTTTCCCTTTATGAAGGATTTTTTCATATGCAAAGAATAAACTCACGCCTTTTGACATAAAAAGTTGAATCCAGCATTGATGCCAATCAGTGAATGACGAGTTTCACAGACAGTGTGAGCAACAGGAGTAAAGACAAAGAGATGAAAGGAAACCCCCCACCTACGCACCAATGCTTAATGTGGCTCAGACTTCAAACGTAATTGTTTTATATCTTCTGCCTGGCAACCTTTCACAGGTAAGCATGATTTGGGAGGACGGAATGAAATGAAACAATCACTGTGACATTGTCATAAAGGCTTATTGTTTCCATTCTAAAGACCTTTGCATTAAGGAAAGAAATGTCATACACCAATCATTCTTTCAGAAACGAAATGTACAAAATGGATAATGACAATTCTCCATTTAGAACATTACCTACCATGAGCATTTTGAATGCTATGATTGCTTTCAGAATATCCTGATGATCTGGATGAGTATCCTATCAAAGGAATACATTTGAAAATAATATTAGCAGAGAATAGATTATCCATTGCCTGGGGCTTGGGGGTGGGAGGAAGATGTGACCGAAAAAGAATAGCAAGGAAGAGTTTGGGGTCTGATGGAAATCATCCTGATTGTTGTGATGGTAACACAAGTCTGTACCTGTTATAAAATTCACAGAACTGTGAACCCAAAGAAAATTCCTTCCTTCCTTCCTTCCTTCCTTCCTTCCTTCCTTCCTTCCTTCCTTCCTTCCTTTGTTCCTTCCTTCCTTCCTTCCTTCCTTTCTTTCTTCCTTCTTTCATTTCTTCCCTCTTTTCTCATTCTTTCTTTATCTTTATTTCTTTCCTTTTGGGGGTGAAGTACTGGGGATTGAACACAGGGGCTTTCTACCTTCAAGCTACATCCCCACCTCTTTTTATCTTTGAAACAGGATCTTGCTCACTAAGTTGCAGAGGCTGACCTCGAACCTGTGATCTTCCAGTCATAGACTTCTAAGTTTGGGGATTACAGGTGTGCACTGCCAAGCCTTCAAAAGAAAATTTCCCAATCATATAATAAATGGAGGGTACTGAGATTACAAATGTTGGTCCATTTTTTAATCTTCAAATTGGCATAGATTTAAATGGAATTTTAAGACAGTAACAGGGCATATATTTAGGGATAACATAGTAGGTGTAGCTAATGAAGAAAGAGTTCCCACGACCCTTTTTGCTGTTATAATTTGGATAATAAATATTTAACAACAAACATGATAAATAACTATTTGGGGGAACATCATTAACCCATAGAGTATATCCAATATTGAGGTATGTGGGGCCATACCTCACCTTGAGGGCATATGAAAATCTAACTCTTACAACTCATCTGGGGCAGTAATAAGACAAAATCTCCAGCTCAAAAATCCAGGGTGAGGAAAAACAGAGTCAAATAGCCTAGGGGTCTGCCCAAAGCCAAGAATGGTATTGCTCATTAAAAGTAAGCTTAGATTCCTTTATACCAAACCTTATCTCTACCCAAATCAGCTGGCATGTGAGAACTTCAGATTCTATTCTACTGTAAGCCAGCAATCATACCAAACATTCAGAGATCTGGATCAAGTGTCTCAGCTGGTGATGAACTGGTAAGAAGGGGTGTACTATCTGGTGGTGGGAAATGGAAGGCAACCAAAGACACTGTGAGTAAATGGAAGCAGGGGTAGAACGAGGCTCGATTCCAAAGAAAACTGAGATAGAGGATCCAGGCTGTAGGAGCATCTACAATCTACCTTTTTTTTCTCCTCCAATTAGATGCATATTTGCCCTTCAGCACTGACAAGTAACAGAAACTGAGGCCACTTGTTTCTGAATTTTTGTGATAAGCAAGGGGGGGAGACAAACCTCAAATGGTTCAGCAGACTGCTTTGCTTTTGGAAAGACCTCTGAAGGACAACCTCTTTCCATACCCTACCTGAAATTTCATTCCTGCAGGCTCTACTCGCCTGCTCCCCACTCCTTCTGCTTTCAGGCAGGTCAAATACCCTGAGAATGTGGTTTCACTCCAAATATGTGCTTTCAGTCCTTACAAAGGCTGACAGGCCTGGGAGAGTGCACTCTTTTTCTTTAAAGATAATCAACTCCTTTAAAACTTCAAAACCTTCCCCTGACACAGGAAGAGCAACTAAAGTAAAGGCAGCTTTCCCCAGCAGACTGCCCCCACCCACCCACACCTCCATACTCCATGCACGATTGTGAAAGAGCAGTTCATTAAGCTATTCCTGCTGATTGGTCTTTTTCTTTTTCTTTTTCTTTTTTTTCTTTTTTTGTGTGGTACTGGGGATGGAACCCAGGGGCCTTCTACCTCCGAGCTATACTCCCAGACCTATTTTATATTTTATTTGGAAACAGGGTCGCTTAAGCCAACTGAGGCTGGCTTCAAACCTGTACGATCCTCCTGTCTCAGCCTCCCAAGTGAGGGGATTACAAGGGCGCACCACCACACCTGGACTGATTGGCCTTTAAAACAGGATTTGGGTTCTTGATAAAAAAATAAATGATCAAGCCTCATTGAAAATCTTAATATTTAGGGCCGGGCGTGGTGGCGCACGCTTGTAATCCCCGCGCTTGGGAGGCGGAAACAGGAGGATCGCGCAGGTTCGAAGCCAGCCGTGCTGGCGTAAGAGACCCTGTTTCAAAAATATAAAATAGGTCTGGGAGTGTAGCCCGGAAGAAGGGCTTCCAGGAACCCCAGTACCACCAAAAAAAAAAAAAAGAAAATCTTAATATTTAGAAAAGATTGTGGCTCCGTCACAGCTATTCCAAGTAAACTATGAGTCTGTAAACAAAAACATTGGGGAACTTTGATGTAGATATATTGATGCATAGAGTTATACATTAATATCAAATCCATTGCTTAATCTTTAAGGAATACCAGAATTTTCCTTTGCAATCCAGAGTGCAGAGAGTTAAACCATCATAGCATTATAGAAATAAATATTTCTGTCTACAGTGATTGTGTTCTTTGTATTTTCTGGTATTAGTTTGTTCTGTCCCCCATAATAAAATTAGTCAGTATGCCAGAACAGAGATTTCTAGGCCTGATTTTGGTGGAAACTTCATCCGCAGATAAGAGAGTGAAAAAAAAAAACCCTAAGTCAAAGCCAGGTATGGTGGCATATACCTGTAACCCCAGTACTTGGGAGGCTGAGACAGGAGGATTACAGGTTCAAGGCCAGCCTCAGCAACTTAGTAAGATCCTGTTTCAAAATAAAAAAGGAAAAGGAAAAAAGGTGCAGCTCAAAGTTTGAGTACCCTGGGTTCAGTCCCCAACATCATACAAGTATATAACACATACACACACACACACACACACACACACACACACACACACACACATACACCTAATTCAGCAAGTAAGCATAAGTTTAAGGCATGCAATAGGATCAAGGATTGGAAGAGCAGAAGGGATAGGATAGAAGAAGGATCATGAATATTTGGTGTTCATGAATAGGGCTCTTATTTTGTCCCATAAGAGTAAAACTAGAAGATTGGGGCCGGGTGTGGTAGCCCATGCTTGTAATCCCAGTATTTGGGAGGCTGAGACAGGAGGATCAGGGTTCGAGACTAGTCTCAGCTACTTCGTGAGGCCCGCTGAAAATTAGTGAGACTCCGTTTAAAACTGAAGAATAAAAAAATAGAGCTGGGTTGTAGCTCAGAAGTAGAATTCCTCTGGGTTCCATCCCCAGTACCAAAAAAAAAAAAAAAAAAAAAGAAGATTGGGAAAAGGGAAGTTTGGAAAGTTTGGATCAGGTTAATTTTGAAGCCAAAGACCAGTTTAGAGGCTAGTTTATTTGGCTTCTCTCTACAGAGAAGGGGGCCATACTTGGTACAGTTCAGAAGATCTTGCCTTCCCTTACCTCCATATGCCGTTCCAGCTCTTGCAAGAGGGTAACATACTTTTCCAGTCGCATGAATGGTTTGCTGAGGCTTGTGGTTAAAATGAGGATACCTGGGCTGGATGCACCTTGATTTTCCATAAATTGTTCCAGATCATCACTAGCAAAAAATGAATGTATTTTTGTTACAAGTAAAGAATTTTCAACCTAATGTTATTTTACTACATTTTTGTACAACATAGGAACAAGTAAAATTTTGGATTTACTGATCCAAATACTGTTCAATTCATGACAACTCAATTCAACCAGCCTTTATTCAGCTCCTCCCTTGCCATCAGCCCCCATGTTCAACACAGGCTCCAGTGGTGGGCCAGACACTCATGATTCCTGGTGTCATTTCCTCATTTAGCACTTGCTGATTTAGGTGATACTCTCTGTTCCCTGATGGGGGTATAGAAGTGAACAAAACAAAACCCCCACCATTAAAGAGCCTGCACTCAGGGATGTGAGGTATAGAGACTATCAGATGACCTCAACTTGAGATTTAAAAAAACACATTATCTCAGTCACTTCAAAAATTTTAGTTATTTGCTGGTCAGCTGCCAAGATTATCCAACTCACTAAGTGCTCTCTATAACCCACTTGTAATGTTCTTGAATCAAGTCCTGCATTCAGGTAGCAGCATGTTTATATGACTAAACACAAAGTCACTTAGTCTAGACTCTGAGTCCAATGTTACATGATATCTGAACACTCCATAACACAGCAATCAGGTGAAAAATTATATTTCATGAACTATGTCCTATGAATGTCTAATTCTCATTCCTTCAATGCTTCCAGATTGTCTTTTATCCTGATAGATGTATTGAGTCCTGGGACTAACAAGGTCACTTTAATGTGAATTTAGACAATTTTAAACTTACTGGCCTACAACATAGTTTGAAACTTTTGCTTTCTCCCTTGACTCCTTTACTTCCTTGGTTGCACCTGAACATCTAGCCAGTTCCAAGCCTTCTTAGATCTGTATATTCCACTCTGTCCCTACTGATACTGTCCTGTCCAGGACTTCGTTGCATTCAATAAGCCAAATCTTGCAGACTGGCTTCTGGCTTGCAAACCATCTTGCAGTTCACCACTTTACTCTCATTCCTTTCCTACTCGGGGACTGCAGAGCACCTACACTCAGTGCTTATAAGATCAAGTCCAATCTTTCTTTCTTTCATTTCAGCGCTTTCTCTCTCTCTCTCTCTCTCTCTCTCTCTCTCTCTCTCTCTCTCTCTCTCTCTCTCTCTCTCTCTCTCAGAATTGAACCTGAGGGCATTTTATCTCTGAGCTAAATTCTCAGCCCTTAGGGACTTCTAAGCTCCTACACTCAGTGCCTACAAGGCCAAGTCTTAACATGTATTTTTTTTACTTACTGTTTCTTATACTGAACATTGAACCTAGGGGTATTTTATCTCTGAGCTAAATCCTTAGCTCTTTCAACTTTTTAACTTTGATACCAGATCTAACTATGTTGCTGAGGATCTTGCTTAAGTTGTTGAGGCTGGCCTCAAGCCTGCAATCATTTTATCTCAGCCTTCAAAGTACTGGGATTACAGGTGTATGTCACCGCACCTGGATAAAATCTTAACTTTTTAGACTCCTACTGGCTTCACCAACCTTTCTCACATTCTGCAACATAAACTCTCTACTGAAAAGTAACCTATCTATTCTTCCTGGAGCATATTTGTGCAGTGGTTCCCAACCATGGTGAGTTGCCACAAGTTGCAAAGTTTGTAAAAGGAAAGAAAGGGCTGGAAATGGGCCTTACTGGGAGCTAGATCACATCTGAGTGGACACATATAAGCATCACTGCCAATCATTTTATCATTGTTTACAGTTTTGGTCCAGAAGCAGCTGAGAAAAAGAAAGTACCCTAAACTGGGAATCATAAAAAAGATTCGTTGACCCCAGATAAGGGGCCTGAGCCTCAAATGACTCAATCAAGAAAGAGAGATAAAACCTAATTCCAAATAAAATTGTGCTGAATAACTTACTCAGGTTTGTAAGGCTACTCTTACTTTATGCTAAGATGATTACATTTGTTTAATACTCACAACAGCATTTTAACATAGGTGTTAGCTAAGTGTGGTGGTGTATGCTTATAATTCCAGTACTTGGACAGAGGATTGTAAGTTCGAGTCCAGACTCAGCAATTTAATGAGACCCTGTTTCAAAATAAAAAATAAAATGGGGCTGGCAGTATAACTCAGAGGTAAAAATGCCTCTGGTTTAAATTCCCAGTCCCCCCCCCCACACACACACAAATACAAAATATATGTTATCTCCATTTTACAGATGGGAAACCTGAGATTCAGGAAGGGTGAGTGATAATCAGTAGTGGCTATAATGGAGATCATAGGCAGGTCAAAATTATGGATCTTCCCATGACACCACCTGGCCTTTACAGGAATCAATTTTGTAAACTTTAGTCAATAGGTGCATTATTAGCCGGGTGTGGTGGCGTACACTTGTAATCCAAGCATTTGGGAGGCTGAGACAGAAGGATTCTGCAAGTTCAAAGCCAGCCTCAGCTACTTAGTGATGCTCTTTACAACTCAGTGAGACTCTGTTCCCAAATAAAGAATAAAAAAATTAGAGTAGGGGTGGCATTCCAAGATAGAATGCCCCTGGGTTCCATCCCCAATACTGCAAAAATAGATGCATTATTAATTATTATTACTATTACTCCAAGACAAATACATTGCTAGAATCTCATCTTTAAAAACTATTAATACTCATGATTTCCAACTTTATGAAAATTCAGTTGATGCTTACTTTCTGACCAAGAGCATAAAGCACATAAAGAAGTTTAAAAATTCATTACATGCAAAATATAATTAGGAAAGTGACTTGGATTGGGAGAGTGCATTTGAGCAGAAATATAATTAAGAGGAAATTACTTTCATAATTTATTTTCAATTTGGTAAACAAGTCTTACGTTTTCTTTCCATGATTAAATGGCTGCCACATTCTCAAAGTTCTACTCTAATTGATGAAAGAGTTACAGCAATTAAAAGCAAGTGCTTGCCAGGCGTAGTGGCGCACGCTTGTAATCTAAGTGCTTAGAAGGTTGAGATAGGAGGATGACACAGGTTCAAAGCCAGCCTCAGTTATTTAGTGAGGTTCTCAGCAACTTAGTGAGATCCTGTTTCCAAATAAAACATAAAATAGGTCTGGAAGTATAGTCCAAAGGTAGAAAAGCCCCTGGGTTCCATCGCCAGTACCAGAAAAAATATAAATTAAAAAAATAAAAGCAAATACTTATGGGTACTTTATTACTTTTCATGTGACATTCCAACTTCTAGGCCAGCTGAATATTATCAAACAATTTGTAAAATTTTTCAATATAACATAAGATCACTCTTAGATTAAACACTCGTTTAGGAAGATAAGAAAATTTTATGACTGTAACAAAAGAACCAAACATTTCTTGAGCCACTATCTGGTATGATAAATAAGACCTTAAAAAACATTTGATTTAGCCAAATAAGTTTAATATACAAATTAATATCATTTAAACAAATATAATACAAATATATACATATATATCATTAAAATAAAAAAATCTATCTTAAATGAAATTTCTAGTTTAAACGGTCTGTTGGAAACAACAAACAGCTTAACGTCTTCCATATAGGTGAAGCAGAACAGAAGCAGTTCTCAATGTATAAGTGCTGGTTAAAACTCAACATATCTTGATCTCCTAGAATACATGTTGGACAGGGCTCTTTTATGTTTTGATTTGGACTGGAAAAACAATCCTATGTTATAATAACACTACACAGTCTATCTGGGGGTGGTGGCACGTGCCTATAACCCCAGTACTTTGTAGGGTGAGACAGGATGATCGCAGGTTTGAGGACAATCTCAGCAGTACTACACAGTTTAACCATATCATATAACTGTTTCTGTGGGATCTTTGTGTAGATATGTAATTTGAATTATCAAAACTACTCCTCCTCACCTCAAACCCTCCCCACCAACCTTTCTTGGAAATTGCTTTGGCCTAGAATAGGAGGCAAGAGGTAGGCTCCCAAACTCTAGCCAGTAGAAAATCTCAGGGATGCTGTTCATTCTTGATTAGGTGGATCCCTATTTTCCCTTTTCTTTTTGTATTCATTCATTCATTTGTAGTACTGGGAATTTAACCAAAGGCATTCGACCTCCAAACTACATCCTCAGCCCTATTTTATTTTTATTTGGAAATTGGGCTTCTGTTAGTTGCTGGGGCTGACCTTGAATCTGAGACACTCCTGTCTCAGCCTCCCAAGTACTGGGATTACAGGCATGGACCAGTGTACCCAGATAGTTTCCCTTTTTTAATTATCCTCTCTCCAACATTAGGTTGTCTGCTTGCTTTTTGTTGCCACCACCTTTCATCTGAGATTGTTCTCACTCAATTCCCTAGTTCTTCCAATACAGAAAGAAAATAGAATCAAGGCTTAGAAATTTTTCTAAGTGAATACACACCTCTTGGGGTTTTCTCAAAGTTGTCATTGTTGGCAAAATGACAAATAGAGGGTGAATAAAACTAACAAAAGTTAAAGTATACACGATGTTTGTGGTAGTTGCTACAACCAAGGCAAAAGTGAGGTCCAAGTTCGCCTTAGTGTCAGCTTTCTCTTCCTCTCCCTATTCTCTCTCTCTCTCTCTCTTTCCCCCACACCTAAGCACAAGAAAGAAGTGGGTATTTTTATGTGGGAGAAGTTATTCCCCAAAACAAATAGAAGCAATCTCAGCAAGTCATCAGGGGAGAGAAAGGGGAAATCCCAAAAGACCACACACACCCAGGATAACAAAGGATCTGGGCAGCTGTTTGAAAATATGTAAATATGGGGATATACCAAGGTTGGGTTCTGACTGCATATCTAAATTCAGGCAATACATTAATGCAGTTTTATTTAATTTTTTGATTTTTGAGGTACTGGGGATTGAACCCAGGGGCATTCTACCTCCAAGCTACACCCTCAGCCCTATTTTTTGTTCTTTATTTTGAAACAGGGTCTCACTTAGTTGCAAAGGGCCTCACAAATTAGCTGAGGCTGGCGGTGAACCTGTGTTCATCTTATCTAATCCTTCCAATTAATGGGATTACAAATGTGCGCCACCACACAGCACTTTACTGAAGTTTAAAATGAGGCATCTGCCAGGCATGGTGGTATATGCATGTAATCCTAGCACTTGGGAGGCTGAGACAGGAGGATCGCACAGGTTCAAAGCCAGGCTCAGCTACTTAGTGAGGCACTCAGCAACTTAGTGAGACCCTGTTTCCAAATAAAAATATAAAATAGGTCTGAGAGTATAGCCCAGAGGTAGAAAGCCCCTGGGTTTCATCTCCAGTACCACAAAAAATAAATAAAAGTAATGATGCATCTGCATTGCACTTATACAATTTTTAAGGCTGGATGCCCTCCCTAAGCCAACTGTTGCAAGCATTTCTGGTTTTCTATTGCCATCTACAGACGGAAAGAAAGAAGTTCACCTGAGAACTGCAACTGTCAATAAAACAGAAATCTACCAATGTCTTTATTTCAGCCCAAACCTTCATCAAAAACAAAATTTTAAGCCGGGCGTAGTGGTGCACGCTTGTAATCCCCCCCGCTTGGGAGGTGAAGACAGGAGGATCACACAGTTTCGAAGCCTGGGAGTGTAGCCCAGAGGTAGAAGGGTTTCCAGGAACCCCAGTACCACCAAAAAAAAATTTAAGCTAAATTTTCTGTGAATTTCATACAACTATGTCTGCCTCTGATATTTCATCATAAATTACCAAGAGATCCATGCAAAACAGCAGATATTTTATTAAGGGTATATCTAAAGAAAAACCCAAAGATACAAATTTAATTTTTATTTCTTACATATAAATGAATCAGAAGATAAAAATTTAGTTCTATGATGATTCCAGTGAGGCATCCATCATTCCAAGAGATATAATAAAATTCTCAAAAACACCCATAATGAAAATCAAGATAACTGGGTATTATAATTTCCTCCAAAATTGAGAATATTTAATTTATTGTATAACAAATTTTAAACTATAAGAGTTGAAGAAATCTCTACTGTTATTTATAAAATTAGGTTTCTAACATATATAAATGCAATCGGTAACATTTTAAAATACAGAGTTACAATAGAAACTCCTCTAAATACTACCAAAAATCTAGCTTAGAACCTGCAAGCCTCCTGTCTCAACATCCCAAGTACTGCCGTGTGTGTGTGTGTGTGTGTGTGTGTGTGTGTGTGTGTGTGTGTGTGTGTTACTGGAGATTGAACCCAGAGAGTATTCTACTTTCAAATTACATTTTATTTTGAAACAGTTTCACTAAATTGAAGAATGCCTTGCTAAATCGGATCCTTCTGTCTCAGCCTCCCAAATACTAGTAGAATTACAGTTGTGCACTACCATGCCTGGCTCCTTACATACTTCTTTCTGTCAATCACTTCTTTCTGGTATTCATTCAAATCTGTTATTCTCATATAATAAATAAAAATAACATGCTCATATAACGAGCCAACGTGACAGGGATCTCATTTGATTGGTGTGAAGGAATTTGCTCTTATACAAATAGGACATTTAAATACTCATAAAAAGGTCTCCAAGTCATTTTTTCTTTATTGTAGATATGTAGTAAAGTATGAAAAGATTCCTGAAAATTCTCAAAACAATTTTAGGACTATGTTTCCCTCTAGCAAGAGAAAGAGGAAAAGAAAGAAGAGAAGTATATTGGAGAGTATACATAGTACCTAGTTTTTACAGCATGGAGAATTGGACCCAGAGGCATTCAACCTCTGAGCTATACCCTCAGCCCTTTGTTATTTTCAATTTAAAATAGGGTCTCAATAAATTGCTGAGAGCCTTGCTAAGTTTCTGAGGCTGGCTTCAAACCTGTGATTCTCCTGCCTTATCCTCCCAAGTACTGGGAGTATAGGCATGCACCAACACACCCAGCTTACATGGGACTTGAATTACATCTATAACCTGTTTCTAAAATTTAATAGTCTTATACTATATCTGTTCTTCATATGTTTGAAATATTTCATATTTTTAAAAAGCCAGTGGTTGCATAAGAAAGAAGATAAAATTGATATGAGGCATGGTGCCAACTATCTCATGCTATATTCTGGGTACTCTATCCATAGTACTTCATTGAATTCTCATATCAACCTGAAAGGTAGGTGACTTACGCCATTTTATAATTAGGGAATTATATTATAGGGAGTTAGCTTAGAAGTTAAATTAATTACCTTGGGTGACACAGCTTCTGAGTGGCAGAATTTCAAACAGAGACAATATAAAAATAGTATAACCTCTAGGTTCAGATCAGATAGGGGCAGATAAAAATTGGTGAAGAGTTTTAACTTTGGAACCCACTTCCCAGTTAAACAAGAATAACTGGTACAAATAAGAATAACAACTATTTAAAGTATCTGGAAATCATTCTAATGGAATATGATAAATGTAAAAATATTTATTTAAGAAAATGGACTAAAACTCATGAAGCACATAGAGTTTGTGGCATTTGAGCTACAGCCTGTTCTTTCTATCCCTTCTTCCCAGCTCAGCACAACAGATGCCCAACTCCAGGAAAATGTGGCCAAGAAAATAGGCTTCCTCATCTCTCAGTTCCAAATCAATAGATATGTATCACCAAGGGAAGTAGGCTTCCAGCTCATCTCATTCCCTCCAACTCTGAGTAAAAGAGACAAAATCGGCAAAGTGTGGCTGAAAGACAGAAAGCTCCCTTTATTAGCCTTCATATATAGTGTTGAGGTCATCCCCTATGACTGGAAGGTTGAAACTACTAAAGCCTAATCACCCTTGCCCCAGATCACTTGAAGGCCAATACTCCATGCCTGTAGACACAGTCTGAGAAGACTAAAAGACAAAACCCTGCCCAATGCCTTGAATAATGATTCTGATAGTTTGCCAAGAGGAAGAGGCAGTCTTTCTTCCCAAAAGAACTGGTTGAGTTGAAAGGATGTGGGTGTATTCAAACCTAAGGACTTTTGCAAAAAGCCATGGTGTTTTGTTAGTGGTGGCTCCACTAACTTCAGAGCAACAACCTATACTCATATGCCAGTTAGGTCATAAGAAAGAAATAGAGATAGAGACAGCTAAGGATTGCTCACAAGAGTCAATACAAACCTTGAGGTCTGGTCTCAAAATATAACCCTACTTGAACTTAGACCAGATAGTGGAACAATTTATGTCCCAGAGAATTTTTAAAAATAATAGAGCCAATTGACTTAAAAACAGTGGATATGTCTACTTTGTAGATTAAATAGAATTCATCAACTATGGTCTATTTGGTGTTTTTAGTTTAATTTAGAATTGTGTTAAATTGATGTTTTGCATTTGACTTCATTTTACATTAGTATTGCTCATACCACTGTCATTCAAGGTGACAGCATGCCTGTGCCTTTTGAGGAATGACACCAGAGACTATACATTATGAAAGAATAGACTCCACTAAAATAGTCCAATTAAGTTGCCAAACAAATAAGCATACATCCAAGAAAAAGCCCCAAGAAAGGGTCATGGATTTAGTATCCAGACTGTAAAATCTAAAATAACCTGAAATGTTTGGTTTTCAACCCAAAAAAAGTGGTATGCAAAAAACAAGAATGCACTGGGAGAAAAGTAAAAGGCAACATAAATTTGGCATTTGCAACCAAATCTTAACAATCTAACAATTGTCGTTATAAATATATTCAAATAACAAAAGAAAACCATGCTTAGAGGTATAAAGGCAGATATGAGGACAATTTATTAAATAATAAATAATAAAATTTCTACCTATAAAGGTAGAAATTACCCAAGAGAATTAAATGGAAATTTTGGAGTTAAAAGTACAATAACCAAAATTTAAACTTTTTAGAGGGGCTCGGTAATAGATATGAACTGGCAGAACGAAGAGTTGATTTAAAGAGATTGATATAAAGATAGATTGATAGAGACTGTGCAATATGAAACACAGAACAAAGAAAAAGGGACAGAGCCTCGGGGGAATATGGAATGTCATTT
This sequence comes from Muscardinus avellanarius, assembly GCF_963383645.1. Classification (NCBI taxonomy): domain Eukaryota; kingdom Metazoa; phylum Chordata; class Mammalia; order Rodentia; family Gliridae; genus Muscardinus; species Muscardinus avellanarius. The sequence goes on along the minus strand of NC_137792.1, from coordinate 70,294,378 downwards.
AGCACAAAAACATATGAGTAATGGGAGTACCAAATGAATAGGATAAAAAAAAATGAAATGAAATATCCCGGCATGGTGGCAAACACTTATAATCCCAGTACCTGGGAGGCTGAGACAGGGGGATCAGGGAGGTTCAAAGGCAGCCTCAGCTACTTAGTAAGGCTCTCAGCAACTTAGTGAGATCTTGTTCCAAATACAATATAAAATAGGTCTGGGAGTGTAGCCCAGACATAAAAAGCCCCCGGGTTCCATCCCCAGTACAACACACACACAAGAAGGAAATATAGCTGAGTATGGTGGCACATGCTTATAATTCCAGTACTTGGGAGGCTGAGAAAGGAATATCACAAGTTCACAGCCAGCCTCAGGTACTTAGTGAGGTCTCTGCAACTTAGTGAGACCCTGTTTCACAATAAAGAATTAAAAAGTAGGGCTGGGGGTGTAGCTCAGAAGTAAAATGCCTCTGAGTTCAATCCCCAGTACCTGAAAAAAATAAAATAAAAAATAATGTTTGAAAACTACTCAAATTTGATAAAAATAACAGTCCACACACCCAAGAAGCTCAATGAATTCCAAACAGGATAAAAGCAAAGACACCACCACTCACTCAATTTATAGTAAAAATGCTAAAAGAAAAAGTCTTGAAAGTAGCAAGAGATAACTCATTACAAGTTAGGGAACCTGGATAATATTAATTATCCAATCGTGGAGGCCAGAAAGTTGGCAAACATACTCAAAGTACTGAAAGAAACAAAACTGCTAAGCAAAAATTCCACATCCACCCAAATTATCTTTCAAAACTGATGGTATAATAAAAACATTCCAAACAAAAGGACAAGATAGATTCTGATACAGTTAGGATATGGGACTACATACATACACAGAGAACTCAAGAAACTCAGACTAAGAAAACAACCCAGTCAAAATCTGGACAAGTGAACTAGACACTTCAAGAAGGAAGAAATTCAAATGGCCAGTAAATGCATGATAAAATGCTCAACATCGCCGGGCGTGGTGGCACACACTTGTAATCCCCGCACTTGGGAGGCAGAGACAGGAGGATCGCGCAGGTTCGAAGCCAGCCGCGCGCTCTGGCTTAGGAGACCCTGTTTCCAAATAAAAAAATGTAAAAATAGGTCTGGGAGTGTAGCCCGGGGGTAGAAGGGCTTCCAGGAACCCCAGTACCACCAAAAAAAAATGCTCAACATCATTAGCAATCAGAGATGAAAATTGAAACTACCCTGAGATTTCACCTAACTCCAACTAGAATGGCAATCATTCAAAGCACAAACAACAAATGTTGGCGAGGGTGTGGAGAAGTGGGAACTCTACTACATTGTTGGTGGGACTGCAAATTAGTGCAGCCACTCTGGAAAACATTATGAAGGATCCTCAAATAATGGGAATGAACTTACCATATGATCCATCAGTACCACTTCTGGGTATCTACCCAAAAGAACGGAAACCAAAGTACCAAACTAATATATGCATATCTATGTTCATAGCTGCACAATTCACCATTGCCAATCTCTGAAACCAGCCAAGATGTCCATCAACAGATGAATGGATTACAAAACTATGGGATACGTACACAATGGAATTTTACTCAGCCATAAAAAACAAAATTACATCACTTACACAGAAATGAATAGAACTGGAGAACATTATGCTAAGTGAGATTAGTCAGTCACAAAAAATAAGAAATCAGATGCTTTCCCTAATATGTGGAAGCTAGGAAGAAAATGGATCATAGGAGGAACTCTAGACAAAGAAGGGGATACTATAGATGAGCAAATAAGGTGACCTAACTCAGAGGATGGGAGGGGGAAAAGGAAAATTATCTAATGTACACATCAAAGTCAATCACTAAGCCAAACTTGAGAAGGAAGGAGGGGGAGGGAATGCGGCAGGAATTGGATAAGGTCTAGTGGGGTGATGTGTGCAGGTATGCCTCCACCATACTGTACTCTAGTAAGATGTATGACTACAGTGCACCAATTAAAAAAATAAAAAATTTGAGCTGGGCGGGGTGGCACATGCTTGTAATCCCAGCATTCGGGAGGCTGAGACCGGAGGATTGAGGTTCACGGACAGCCTCAGCTACTTAGTGAGGCCCTCTGCAACTCAGTGAAACCCGGTTTCAAAATAAAGAATAAAAAATAGGGAAGGGGGTGTAGCTCGGAGGTCGAATGCCCCTGGGTTCCATCGGTAGCCCCTCAAAAAAATAAAATAAAATAATAAATAAATAAATAAATAATAAAGCTAAAAATAAATATAATAAACTATATCAACACCATAAAAACAAAAACCTTATAATTTTCTCAATAGATGATAAAAGTCATTAGATAAAATTAAACATCATTTCATGATAATGACATTGAACAAATTAGGCATAGAAAGAATCTACCTCACCATAATAAAGGCCATATATAGTAAAGTAACAGCTAACACTGTACTGAGTGAAAGAACTGAATGCTTTCTCTAAAAGATCTGAAGCAAAACAAGAATGTCCACTTTTCCCTTATATTAACTTAATACTGCAAGACCTAACCAGAACAATTAGGCAAGAGAAAGAAATAATGGGCATCCAAACTGGATCCAAACTGTTTATAGATGACATGATCTTATATAGAGAAAACCCCAAAGACCTCACCAATAACTTAGAAATAATAATCAGATTTAATCTGGGCATGGTGGAACACACTTGTAATCCCAGTACTTGGGAGGCTGAGACAGGAGGATCACAGGTTCGTGGCCAGCCTTATCTACTTAATGAGGCTCTCTGCAATTTAGTGAGATCCTCTTTCAAAATAATTAAAAAATAGGGCTGGGGATATAGCTCAGAGGTAGAATGCCCTTGGGTTTTCCCAGTACTGCAAAAAAAAAAAGTAAGAAAAAGCAAATTTAAGAAAATCAAAATATAAAAATACAAAGTCACAGAGAAATATCAGTAGCACTGCTTTACACCAATAGCAAATTATCTGAAATAAAAATCAAGAGCAATTCCAATTATAATAGCTTCAAGAAATAAATACTTTGTAATAAATTTTACCAAAGAAGTGAGCAAACTCTATAATGAATATAAAGCATTGGAAAACAAATTAAGGGGTATATAATGGAAAGATATCCCATATTAGTGGAATAGAAAAAATATTATTAAAATATCCATACTACCAGAAGCAATCTACACATTCAATATAATCCTTATTACAACTTCAATGACATTATTCACAGAAATAGGAAAAAAAATCCCAAATTTGTATGGAATCACACACACACACACACACACACACACACACACACACACACACCAAAATAGCCAAAGCAATTTTCAGCAAACAGAACAAAGCAGAAAGTGTTATACTCTCTGACTTCAAAATATACTACAAAGCTGTAAAAATCAAAACAGGATGGTATGGGCATAAATACAAACACACAGACCACTGGAACAGAACAGAGAGCATAGAAGTTAACCCACACATCTACAGCAAAGTGGCTTTTTTGGGTCTAAGGTGCTGACAATAATAGTTTAAATAATAAGTTTAAATAATAGTTTAAAATCAGTGATACTAGGGACATTGAGTATCCACATGCAAAAGAATGAAACTAAACACATCTTTCATCAGTGGCAAAAATCAACTCAAAACAGATCCAGACTTAAATGTAAGACCTGAAGCTATGATTCCACTGTAAGATGGAGGAGGGGAAATGCTATGGGACATTGGAATTGGCAACATTTTTTTTACAAGATTCAGAAAGCAAAAATAGACAAAGGGTATTACATAAAACCAAAAAGCTTCTACATACCAAAGGAATTATCAGAGTAAAGAGATAACCTACAGAGTAGGAGAAAAATTTGCAAACTATTAATCCAACACAGGATTAAAAACCATAAATATAAGGAACTAAGATATTAATAGCAGAAAAATTATCTGATTAGAACATGGGCAAGACATTTAAATACTTATTTCTCAAAAGAATATATACAAAGTGACCAAAATATATAAGAAAATGCTTAATGTCACTAATCAAATCAACAATGAGATATTACCCCACTCCAGTAAGAATGACTCTTATCAAAAGGACAAAAAATAACAAGTACTTTTGGGGATATGTAGAAAAGGGAACCCTTAAACACTATTAGTGAGAAAGTAAATTAATGCAGCCACTATAAAAAAAACAGTAAAAATATTCCTCAGAATAATTAAAAATAGAAAAACAATATGATCCAGTAATCTCACTACTGGTATTTATCCAAAGGAAGTGGAATTCGTATGTTGAAAAACACTTTTTGCAGTATTATTGGCAATTGCCAAGAGATAAAATAACCTACATGTCCATCAACCAATGTATGCATGTATGCATAATAAAATACTATTTAAGCTTAAAAAGAACAAAATCTTGTCATTTTCATCAGTGTGGATAGAACTGGGGATTATTTAACTAAGTGGAATAAACCAGACACCCAAAGACTAATACCATATGATATCACTCACTTGTGGAACTAAAAAAAAAAAAGTTGATGCTGTATAAGCTGAAAGAAGAATGGTGGTTACCAGAGGCTGAGAAGAATATAAGGGAGGGAAGCATGGGCAAAGGTTGATCAGTAGATTTTAAGTTATAGTTAGAGCCAGAAATGGTGGCATATATCTGTAATTCCAGTACCTGGGAGGCCGAGAGAGGAAGATCACTGGTCTTAATATTTCAAGATAAAAAATCGATAAAAAGGGCTGGGGGTATAGTTCTGAGACAGAACACCCCTTGGTTCAATTTCTAGTACCAAAAATAACATTATAGTTAAATAGAATCAATAATTTTGATATCACATAGTAGGGTAACTACAGATAATAGTAATGTGCTGTACATTGCAAAAATTAGAAAACTGATTTGAAGATTTTTATCAAAAACAAATGTTTGAGGAAAACATGTTTAAACTGTTTTAAACATTATGAAATAAATAAGGTATTCAAAACACCACATGATACACATTAACATGTATACTTTTTAGGTTTAAAATTAATTTAATTAATAATAAAAATAAATATAAGTAAAGTGTCTGAATAGACATTTTTGCAAATGAAGATAGACAAATTCCCAAAAGGTGCATGAAAGATTTTCAACATAGTTATTGGGAACATGCAAATTAATATCACAATGAAAAACTACTTCACACCCATTAATGTGGCTATAATCAAAAAGACCAGCAGTAGAACATATTGATGAAGGTATGGAGATAACGGAAATCTCATATGCTGCTGGTGAGAAAAGAGACTGATGCAGTCATTTTGGAAAACAGTCTGACAGTTCCTGTAACAGTGAAACATAAAGTTACCATGTGATCCAACAATCTTACTCCTAGGTATTTCCCCAAGAGAAATGAAAATAGATCCACACAAACACTAGTACACAAATCTTCAAAGATTGTGACTATTCACAATCTATCAACTGGTGAATGGAAGAGGAGCCTATGGTATCCATACAATGGAATGTTATCTAGCAATTTAAAAACTGATACTTGGTGCTGGGCGTGGTGGTGCATGGTTGTAATCCTCACGCTTGGGAGGCTGAAACAGGAGGATCTCACAGGTTTGAAGCCAGCCTCAGCTACTTAATGAGGTTCTCAGAAACTTTGTGAGACCCTGTTTCCAAAATAAAATATAAATGGGTCTGGGAGTATAGCCTGGAGGTAGAGAAGCCCCTGAGTTCCATCCTCTCTACCATCAAAAAAAATTTATACATGCTATAACATGGGTGATCTCTGAAAACATACTAAGTATAAAAAGACAGGAACAAAATTATCCCACCTCAAATAAAATATCTAGCATAAGCAAATCCATAGTGACATAAAGTATTTTAGTATGAGTACCTTGTGTTGATGATGTTGGACAGGAAATGGGGAGTGACTGTTACTGTGTATAGGAGTATTTGAAGGGGAAGTAAAATGTTTGAAAATTGATTGTGGTGATAGATACACAACTTCATTAATATACCCAAAATAATTTCATTGTACACTTTCAATGGGGGAATTGTTAGGTTTGTGAATTTTATTTTAATAATATAAAGAAAAATTATAGCAGTCTATTGCTTAAGCTGACTGATGGGCACCTGTGTGCTCATTTTATTGTAATTGTTTATAATGTTCTTTTGGGTTCTTTGCAGATAACATGTATTCATTAGGCCAGACATGGTGGCACACACCTGTAACCCCTGTACTTGTGAGGTTGAAACAGGAGAATCACAGGTTTGAGGAAAGAGACTCTCATCAATATAACAAGACCATGTTTTCATATCAGAAATTAAATCAGTCTGGGGGTGTAGCTCAAAGGTAGAATGCCTCTGGGTTCAATCCCCAGTACCACAAAAAAAATATTCATTAATAAAAATCATATTTAGAAATCTAACAGACCTGGATTCTGGCTCAACCACTTAATGGCTATGAGTTCTTGTGTATATTACTTAAACTTTCCAATGTCTTATGTGTAAAGCAAAGATGGTAGTAATAGTAACTCCCTAGTAGGCTTTTATCATGTGCCTGGCACATTGTAAGTGCTACTATTAGCTACTATGAGCTATTAGCAGTTGAATCACTTGTCTAAAAAATCCAAGGTCATGGCCTCTCTTGCTAAACTCCCCAACTGCCATATTCGCTTTTCCACAAGTGTTTCAAAACTTTTACCAGTGACATAAACTTGACTTTCAAGCACAACCTACTAAATTCTCCCTTTAAAATGTCCTTACACAAGAGTGATATAGAGCCAGGTGTGGTGGTGTGCGCTTGTAACCCCAGCATTCGGGAGGCTGAGACCAGAGGATTGTAGTTCACGGACAGCCTTGGCTACGTAGAGAGGCCCTTTCAAAACTCAGTGAGACCCTGTTTCAAAAAAATAATAAAAAGACTAAAAAATAGGGCTGGGGTGTAGCTCTGAGGAAAAATGCTCCTGGGTTCTATTCCCAGTACTGCAAGAGAGAGAGAGAGAGAGAGAGAGAGAGAGAGAGAGAGAGAGAGAGAGAGAGAGAGCTGTAATGTCAGTAAAGCTCCTAACAAAGCAAGACAGTACCCAAAATTTTTGCCATTTATGAGCATTGGTGTCAACTAATTTTCTAGCCTGGCTCTGAGAATTCAAATATAGGCCAGATTAAGAATTTTGTGTTCGCTATGATGAACATACACTTGTAATCCCAGCATTTGGGAGGCTGAGACAGTAGGATTGCAGTTCAAGGACAGCCTCAGCTACTGCTTAGTGAGGCCCTTTGCAACTCAGTGAGATCCTGTTTCCAAATAAAGAATAAAAATAGAGCTGGGGTTGTAGCACGGAAGTAGAATGTCCCTGGGTTCCATCACCAGTACTGCAAAAAAAAAAGAATTTTGTGTTCAAGCTAGGCATAGTGGTGCTATACCTGTAATCCCAGTACTTGGGAGGCTGAGACAGGAAGACCCCAGGTTTGAAGACAGCCTCAGCAAGTAGTGAGATTCTCATCAACCTAGAGAGAACCTGTTTCCAAATAAGAAAAACAAGTGCCAGGCATGGTGACACACACTTGTAATCCCCGTGCTTGGGAGGCAGAGACAGGAGGATCGCGCTTGTTCGGAGCCAGCTGTGCTGGCTTAAGAGGCCCTGTTTCCAAATAAAAATATAAAATGAGTCTGGGAGCGTAGCTCGGAGGTAGAAGGGCTTCCAGGAACCCCAGTACCACCAAAAAAATAAAAAAACCGGGGTGGGGTTGTAGTTTGAAGGTAGAATGCCTCTATATTCAAACCCCGAGTATCACACATAAAGAAGAGTATTACTTTCTTGGAAAGAGGATAGATGGGGAGTTACCTGGTGCTGTCTGCCTGTATGTCACTGTTAACATGATTTACATTATGTAAGACTATAATGCACCAATAAAAGCATATTAAAATGAAGTAAAATAAAAGTAATATTCTTTTCAGTCTTGAGCAGCCTCCAGAATCCATTTCTGCTCTGAATTTAGTCTCTAGACTTAGGTCTTAGAGTGTGTGTGTGTGTGTGTGTGTGTGTGTGTGTGTGTGTGTGTGTGTGTGTATGTGTGTGTGTGTGTGTATGTGTGTGTGTGTGTATGTGTGTGTGTGTGTGTGTGCGCGTGTGCTGGTCTTAGATTTCCAAATGAGTGGTCATAAGAAAGAGTCTCATAGCAAAACAACCTAGTTGGGTAAATATTAATGACTTACCTATGCTGGGTGAGCACGTTTACGGCTGAAGGATGATTTGCACAATAAGCCAGATACATAGATTTAAAATGAGGCATGAGATTCAGTAGACAGCCTCCTACTTTGTGTTGGTTTTCTGGAAACCTGTAAGCAAAATAGAGGAACAGAAATGTAAAATAGGAAATAGAAGGTGAAGGAATATGATTCCAATTAAACCTGGCAGCATGGAAACCTTTAGAATGTTTTTCCACAGTTTTAAAAAAACTAGCCAGGCACAGTGGCACATGCCTGGGATCCCAGTATGTGGGACTGAGACAGGAGTAGCGTAGGTTTGAGGTCAGCATCAGCAACCTTGTGAGACCCTTTTCAAAATTAAAATAAAATAGGGCTTGGGATGTGACTCAGAGGTATAATGCCCCTGGGTTAAATCCCCAGTACCAAAAAAAGAAGAAAAAACTATATAATCATTATTATCAATAATTATATTTATTATTAACCATTTTATTCATAAAATACAGATTTGTGACTACTGCTTTAAACTTTAGTCATACTTACATGAAATTAGTAGGTAGAGTTGTTTGTTTCTTCATTTTTAAGATGCTCATATTCAAATGTAGACTAAAACACTAAAATATTCTGAACTAATTTATATGAAAAACTAATCAAGTCCAAAGTTGACATATCACAAAAGATTATAATATAGTCTTGTTTACCTGGTGGTTACTAGGCAAAGTTGGCCTCAAAAAATTAATTTTTAAAATTACAAGTCATCAGCCAGGTGTGGTGGCGCACGCTTGTAATCCCCGCGCTTGGGAGGCTGAGACAGGAGGATCGCGCAGGTTCAAAGCCAGCCTCGGCTGGTTTAAAAGACCCTGTTTCCAAGTAAAATATAAAATAGGTCTGGGAGTATAGCCCTGAGTTCCATCCCCAGTACCACAAAAAAATTACAAGTCTTCTCTTTTCATTTACAAAAAAAAAATGAAGAAAATTACCTAGAATCTACCATTCAGTGCTATCTACTCAAACAATTTTGTCATCATCCATGGGCTTTTTTCCACATGTTTCTCCATAAAATAGAAAACACAATTATAAGGCAAACTAGTTTGCAAGCTGCCCTTCTTTCTCACTTAACTTAAACATCTTCCAAATAAATTAGATCTCCACTGACATTTGAAGTGGCTCTTCTCATCTCTATAGTATAGGCTCTCACTATCTTCCTTTCTGGACAGTTACCAATATCTCATAAAACTCAAGAAACTGGCCATCAATCCAATTAGTCTGCAGGATTAAATCACCAATGTCTCCAAAATACGCTATTAAGAAAATTAATCTTGCAGCAGAAATATTTTGCCTGATGACCAATATGGTTAACTTTGTGGTATGAAGTTAAATACTTCAGCAATCAGATACTCAAGAGCATGTTGTATTTCACATAAATATATGCTGTGCTTTGCCTTTCTCCACTTTTTTTCTGTATCAGAGACTTAACCCAGGGGCATTCTACCTCTGAGCTATATTCCATCCCTATTTTATATCTTGTTTTGAAATAGAGTCATACTAAGCTGCTGAGGCTGACTTCAAACCTGTGATCCTTCTGTCTCACCCAAGTATTGGGATTACCAAGCCCAGCTCCTTCCTCCACTTTTTATGTGTTTCGACTGTTAATATTATAGGAATAATACCAGAAGTGATTATAAGACAGAAAACTGGGGATATAGGTACAACTCAGTGGTAGAGAGCATATTTACCATGTACAAGAGTTTAATTTCCCCATAAGAGGGAGGGGAGAGAAAGAGAGGAAGAAAGGAGGAGGAGGAGGAGGAAGGAGAGAAGGAGGGAAGAGGAACTGTTAAATTAAATAATCTGAATGATTTTTCCAATTAATTTACAATGTGCAAATGAAAAATATCTAATAAATGTCAAAGCTGGCATACATGGTCACTTAAGACCTTACATATCTCGTATAGTGTCCAAAAGCAGTTAATTGATGTAACTTTTAATTATTAAGTCAAAAATCATTAACCACACATAGAATCCTGATACAAATCTAGTGCTTTCACACTGCAAACATCACCACCTAGTGTATTTTATCTGCACTGTTACTTTCTTCTGGAACAATATATCAAAGCTATGGTGAATGCATAAATATAAAGTGCCCTTTATTTTTGCGGTACTGGGGATGTAAACTATGGGTATTCTACCTCCAAGCTACATCCCCAGCCCAATTTTTTATTTTTTATTTTGAAACATGGTCTCACTGAGTTACAAAGGGCCTCACTAAGTAGCTGAGACTGTCCATGAATCGCAATCCTCCAGTCTCAGCCTCCCAAATGCTGGGATTATAAGCATGCACCACCACACCTGGCTTAAAGTGTCCTTATCTAAAGCAAAGTTTAGAGGCAAACAACCTCGGCGATGTCACTGACTAAACTAACAAACATGCCATACTTACTTTGAGCATTCTTCCAAGGCTTGACAGAGTGTCTGTTGAAATGTACATACTTCTTCAAAGTTCCCCAGTAATGATGTAAACTCCACAGTACTTAGACTGAAAAAAAAGTATGTAGTTTCAGTTAATAGTACTTGATGATGATGCTCAATATCTTTCTGTATTTTAGTTAACTGATTGTTTGCTAATATCTGATAAATGTGAGAGAAGTGATCCTTATATTTTTACTTCTGCTTTTTAATTTCCACCCACATTATGGTCTTGGCAAAATCTTAATTTTCTTTCCTTGTTTTTTTTTCTTTAATAACTATTCTAAAGAAAATAAAGAGTGATAAGGGACATCTTGGTAATTTATAAAGCATGAAAAAAAAATTAAGAACAAGTGCTTAATGTCTATACATCTAAATATATATGTGAGACATCATAGCTGGAAATAAGTGTAAAAACTTCAGTGCATCTTCTTATAGAGGAACAGGAAAAGTAACTGAAAGATATATATGCTCAAATGATGCTAGGAAAAGAGCAATATTAGCTGTCTCCTAAACTAAAATGATCATAAATCAACTAACAGAACTTTGTGAAAAAAGAGAGAGAACAAAATAGCACTGAATTTTTTTGTGCATTTATTTGTTTTGGAAGTGAGCTGGAATCAAATAATGGAAAATTAAACAATTGGATTCAGGGCCTCTGTATGAAGAATGTTCTTGTCCATTCTTCTCTTACCAAAGAGTAAATGACAATAAGAATAAGAGCCACCACTCATACACTCATACATAAACTTATGTAAATATTTTACAAGTAACTCATTTTAACCTCACCATAATTCTGTCAGCAACAATGATTGCTGTTTCCATTTTACAAGTGAGAAATTTTAAGCCTAGAGAGGTTGGGCAAATCACAAAGGTCACAAAGCTAATGAATGGCAAAGACTAGAACTGAACCAAAGCATTCTAGGTCCAGAGTCCATACTTTTAATCACTTTGGGGTTTTTCTAAAGATTTGTTTTTGGCCAGTGTTGACACATGTTTTTTTCTTTACTTTTCCGGGTCTGGGGATGGAACCCAGGGGCATTCAACCTCCAAACTATACCCCCTGTCCTATTTTTTATTCTTTATTTTGAAACATGGTCTCAGTAAGTTGCAGAGGGCCTCACTTAGTAGCTTATGCTGTCCGGGAACCATGATCCTCCTGTTTCATCCTCTGAATGCTGGGATTACAAGCGTGCACCAACATGCCCAGCTTCACATGTTTTTACTTAAGAATATAATGATATTAGGGGAGTGTTTCCAAAAGAATATTTTTTGCTAATATATAGAAGCAGGGAAGAGCCAAACAAACATTACCAGTAACCCCTAGGGTACAAAAAGCTCCCAGTTCTGCTATAATGCCCTCCTGAACCACAAGCTGGAAACCCCCTATTATCAGTGTCCAAAGCAAAAGTTCTAACTGGTCAGCTTCCCTGGCTTCTGCTCTCTGAGCCAGGAGCAGTTTACTTATCCTTGACTTAGGGGCCATTCAGGATTTGAATAGTCTAGTTTGTTCAAATCACTTGGGGGCCTGATGAGAATCATATCTAATGGAAACTTACTACAGTTGCATTCAGAGCTACTTAGGAACATTATAGGTATGACTTGAGGCTCTCACTTCCTCTGCTCTGGTTCTTTGCCTTTCTTTTCTTCTGTTGATTGCTAATCAGTGTCTCCTTGGTCTGAGATCTTAACACTTCCCCTCCTAGAGTTACTACTTTAGTTTCCCTCTCTCCTGTTTATTACCTCCAGAAAACAGAAGGCACATCACACCTGGTGACAAGAGACATGGTGGATCCAGCCTGGCCCTTTCCTGGCTGAGTGATGGACAAGGTAGTAAATGTCTCTGGGCTTCAGTTCTTTTTCAATCTATTTAATGGGGATAGTCATCTCTCCTAGACTGCTAGACCCAATGATGCACTGAGGTTCTATCTATCTTTAAGAACTATGATTCAGATCACACAGGATATTTCATATAATAATAGCAAAAAGCACATTGTTGTTTCTCACATTCCAACTCTTCTAGCACAGGAATACAAAATTCTTTCATAATTAAGAAAGATCCCCATAATGCCATGAAAACAACTATGTCAGAAATTCAGCGAGACGTTATGATTGAACAAATATTACTTGGAAAAGGGAAAGAAATTGTGAAAAACATTAAACTCATTTAAGCCTGAAATCAATAGTAGGAAATTGTCCAGCAAAAGTGAGCTTCTGTTCTATTGGTTGACTGCTAAATTTTCTGTTTGACTTATATATCATGACCTCTTGTGAAACAGAATCAGCGAAAATAGCACAAATGAAGGCAATTAGCCTCTGTTAAATGTTATTCCTACAAGCATAAAAATAGTCACTATTTTTCTTTCATGAAAACAAAGTTTTCAATGCAGGCCTTTGACAATCACTTCAGATTTCTAAGACCAAAAAAGGTTTGAACATTTTGTTTTAAAGAACAGTTTAACGTCTCATTATCATTCACATTGGCCTGAGTGAAATGCTGGCTTGAATTGCTTTTCTGAACATGCACAAAATGCCACACTCTTTCCACTCTCAGAGCATGGGAAAGAGGCTCTGCCTGGCAAGCAAAGGTCAGAATGAGCATGAGAATTTCCAGTTTATGTGCTTTCTGAATAAAAGCATCAGGGAGTGCTTTTTCTGTAATATAAAACCAGATGGATTGAGGTAAAAATGGACAAGATATGTGAAAGCTAAAAAAAAAAAAAAAAACCGTTGAACTCATAGAAGTAGAGAGTAAAATAGTGGCTCCCAGAATCTGGGAAGGATGTGAGTAAAGGAGTTTGGGGAGAGAATATTTGACAGATGCAGCTGGATAGGAGGAATAACTTCTAATATCTACAGCAGAGTAGGGTAACTGGTTGACAACAATAAATTGTATATTTCAAAATAGCTAGTAGAGAAGATTTTTAATGTTCCCAAGCACAGAGAAATAATAAACATTTGAGGTGATGTATATGCCAATTGTCTTGACCTGACCATTATACATTATATACTTGTATTGAAATTTTACACTGTACCCCATAAATATGTACAACTATTATTTGTCAGCTGAGTTTTTAATTTAAAAAAATTACCAGCTACTGTTTGCACATATGTTTCTATCACACAGTCTCAATAAGATGCATGATTATAATGTGCCAATAAAATATATATTTTAAAAAACTTTTAAATAGGGAAGAGACAAATATGTACAAGTTTAAAAATTATAACAGGCAGAAAATACATATTTGCTCCTCCTTTCCAATAAAAGCAAGCCAAGCTCCCCAAAGCAACATCTTGCATAATTTCTGTTGCCCTGACCATGTTCTTGGCAACCTGTGATCTGTGGAAATTCTTCTAAAGGGCAAAATAAATTATTCAGTGACATAAGAGTAATGACTCCATATGCTGATATTCTTTTACTTTATTTAGAGAAGGAGTTGAAAATTAAAATCTTACTTGTTATTAGACTGAAGTGGTCTTAAGTAGGTAACAAGAAGAGACTGGAGTTCTTTAGCATATTCTTTTTCAGTGTCCAAAATGTTCTGTAACACCTATGGAGAAACAATGATGAGGTATTATAATTGTCAAGACAGTCCAATGTCAAATATTATTTTAGATCTTTTAACCAAATTGCTAGAAGAAAGCAGTCTTCTTCTCTCAGGCTAACACTCATGTAAGGAGCACAAAATCTGAATGTACTTTATTTCAATCTAGCAAAAGACTTATATGAACACAGCTTTCCAGAGTCACCCACAACTGGAGGGGCCCTGCCATTTACACAGTACTGTTCAAAATTCTTTCATTGGTTTGAATTGATTATCCTTGGGGAAGGTCTCAGTTAACTAAGGATTTCTTCCCATTTTATGAATGAGAAAATTAAGACCAGATACCTTAGGACATAAGTATTCAATGTCAGGGGAATTTAAAGATAACTGATGACAAGCCTGTTATCATCTTAAAATATAGACCTGGAGATGTAGCTCGGTGACAGAGGACTTTCCTGGCATGTGTGAGGCCCTGGGCTTAGTTCTCAGCACCATAAATATATACACACCAAAAAAGCCCACAAAATATTTTTGTTCATATTATGGTCCTGATAAAACTTTTGCAGAACAAGATCTGAGGATACAGGGGATTTTTAATTAAATTTAAAACTGGTCTTTCAATAGAGGTAAATTTGGGTAGTATGAACAATTCAAGAACTGTGAAACTGAACTGTGAAACATTTAACAATGCAAGTAATACACCTACCAGTACTTTTAATAACACAAATCTCTACAGGAAAAATAATCAAAGTATGGGTCCACAACTTCTCTTCCCCCACCAGTACTAGGGTCATGCCATATTACCTATTTCTCCTTTTGCATAGTACCTTCCCTGGAAGCAGGTGTGACCTTCATTTCAAGTTCTTATAGATGACCCAGTTAACATTTTGGCACATATTCTTTCATACATTCTAATTCATTCAACAAAAATTCACTAAGGGCCTACTTTGTGCCAATTGCTAAGCTTCCTGGGAATTTTCTACTCTGAGAGACATTAAATAAGTGGTTATAAGACAGAGTGAAACAGTCTTAGCTAGAAAAAGCATAGTAACCCACCACAACGCCAGACATATACATCTGCAGCCTCCACATCCACTGGACTCTGTATCCAAGGGACTATCCATCCTCAGGGTTCAATCAACTGAGGACTAGAAACGTTTTTAATGTTTAATTTTTTTATTTTATTTTATTTTTTGGTGGTACTTGGGTTCCTGGAAACCCTTCTACCTCTGGGCTACACTCACAGGCCCATTTTATATTTTTATTTGGAAACAGGGTCTCTTAAGCCAGCACGGCTGGCTTCGAACCAGGGCGAGCCTCTTGTCTCCGCCTCCCAAGCGTGGGGATTACAAGCGTGCGTCACCACGCCCGTCTAGAAAGATTTTTAATTAAATCTGTACTGAACATGTACAGACATTTTATTTCCATTCATTAATAAAGTATGACAACTGTTTATATAACATTCACATTGTGTTAAGTGTTACAAATAAGCCGGGCGTAGTGGCACACGCTTGTAATCCCCACACTTGGGAGGCTGAGACAGGAGGATCGCACAGGTTTGAAGCCAGCCTCAGCTACTTAGTGAGGCTCTCAGCAACTTAGTGAGACCCTATTTCCAAATAAAATATAAAATAGGTCTGGGAGTATAGCCCAAAGGTAGAAAGCCTCTGGGTTCCACTCCCAGTACCACCAAAATAAAAAAAGTGTTATAAATAGCCTAGAGATTATTTAATACTATGCAAATACTATGCCATTTCATATAAGGGACTTAAGCATCTACAGATTTTGTTATTCATGGCAGATCCTGGAGCCAATTCCCTGCAGATAGCAAAAAGCAACTGTACTCACAAGACAATGCATGATGATCTGCTTTTGAATGGTGGAGTGGTCAAGCAAATGGAGACCCAGGTAACTGTGGGCTTTCTGGGAAACAACTGGACTGGAAGATGGTAATCCGGACTCTGCTACTGACTGACAGTTGCTTCAGTTTTAAGGCTGGGCTCACCTCATCTCATATTGTGACATCTCAGCTACCTCAGGGACCATTGTGAAGAAGCAGTGAGTTACTGTACTGGTGGATGGCTTGTTGAATGGGAAACAGTATGACCAATTTAAGAGATTGAAAAAAATTTCTCAACAGCAGTATTGATGCTTCAGACCAAATGATTCTTTGTTGAAAGGGAATGCCCTGTGCATTGTGGGATGTTTAACAGTATCCTTGGCTTTTATGAACTAGATGCCAATTGTGCCCCACCTTATATCCCAGTTATAACAACCAAAAGTGTGTCTAGACATCGCCAAATATCAGCCAAAGGACAACATCACCCCCAGTTGATAATCATTATTTAGAAGGCCACAATCCACAGTGTAGTTTGAAAAGCTAAGGGTTAGCCAGGCACAGTGGCTCACAGGTATAATCCCAGTACTTAGGAGGCTGAAACAGGAGGATTACAGGTTCGAGGCTAGCCTCAGACATGTAATGAGGCCCTCAGTAACTTATTGATACCCTGTTTCAAAAAATAAAATAAAACAGGGCTGGGAGTATAGCTCAGAGACAAAACACTCCTGGGTTCAAGACCCAGTGCCACAAAAGAAAAAAAATAAAAAGCTAAAGGTTAAGTTATAACCCCTACTCCCACTCACTCTTGTCTACTTTAAATTTCGCTATTCCTCATAAATTAATGTCTAAAAGTGCAAATCTGGGGATCTGAAGGTACCAATGTTTCCTGAAGTTAATCTTCCGATGGAAATTGAATGTTATCCCTATACAAAATCCAAGCACAGAAAGAATATAAGAAACTTTGAAATGAAAGGAAATTAAACACAACAAACAAAACCTTATGGAATACAGTTAAAGACGTGCTTAAAGAAAAATTATACCTGTAAATACCTATGTTTAAAAATGATAAGGTTTCTGAATTTTATTTCAGCTTGCATGGAGTAAGGAAATTGTTACTCCATCTTAACAAGAAGAGAAAGGTTAGACTAAAATGAAAAAAAGCAAACAGACTTGTCTTCTTCTGTCAGAGAAGTGAGGTCATAGGGAATATTGCTATTCAAAATGGAGAGAAAGATGATAATATTACAATTTGCCAGGGCAGAGACCCACAAGTAGAAGTATACATAGGAACCAGGACTATGGTAAGAAAACTAAACTGTATTTGATAAAGTGCTGGGAGTTCGGTATGGACAAGACAGAGAGTCGAAAACTTTAGGGGACCCAGTATTAGGGGAACGTACCCACATTTTGTGAGTTTCACCTCCAGGAACCCTATCAGATGTGCCAGTGAAAAGTAGAGGATATAACCCTTATTCTTCAGCAGGTGGAGGGGGAAGTTAGCCATCTTGAAATACACAAGAGTATGTCAATTTTTAAAATATCTGCCCTCAGGAGAAACTATGTCATCAGCACATAAGCTACTGAAGTTTTATGAGAGCTTAAGAAACTTGAGGAAGATAAATACTCAACACCAGTCAGCTTCTAGACTTACATAAGGAGGAGAAGAAATACCCAATTCCAGCAACAGTATCTGGGAATTTCCCCCATGCTCATATCAGTACCAAGCCACACATTCCAAGAACTTTGAAAACAAGCAGAATAAATGCAAAAAAATATAGGCATATAATATTAAAGCCTCAAGAAATCAAATATTTTTTTTAAATCTTGAAAGAAGATAGAGGAACCAAACAGCTTATTTATACAAGAGATCATGTAATAATTATATTTGACTTCTGAGAACCTATGTAAGGAAAAAGATAATGTAGTGAAAATGTTAAAGCATTGAGAAAAAAATACTGAGTTCTATTTCCTGTGAAAGTATTACTGAAAGTGAAGGACAAAGACAAAGTCAAACAAAAACTGAGATGAACTGTCACCAGTAAGCTTATCTTGCAAGAAATATTAA
The DNA here is from genome assembly GCF_963383645.1 of Muscardinus avellanarius. Lineage (NCBI taxonomy): Eukaryota > Metazoa > Chordata > Mammalia > Rodentia > Gliridae > Muscardinus > Muscardinus avellanarius. The sequence continues at coordinate 70,276,280 of NC_137792.1, read as the reverse complement.
AATAAGTTCTTTGAAAGAAGGAAAATTTTAAGTCAGAAACTTGGATCTACATAATAAAAGAAGCATAATATGGAAGAATTTTTAGTAAAGACAAAACTTTTTCTTCTTAATTGACCTAAGAATAATTTATATAAAATAATAGTAACTGTATTTGATTATGTGTGTATATATGTGTACTTAGATATGCCTGCTTATAAAAGTAAGATGAAGCCAGGCATGGTGGCACACGCTTGTAATCCCCGGGCTTGGGAGGCTGAGACAGGAGGATCGCACAGTTTCGAAGCCAGCCTCAGCTACTTAGTGAGGCTCTCAGCAACTTAGTGAGACCCTGTTTCCACATAAAGTAGAAAATAGGTCTGGGAGTATAGCCCAGAGGTAGAAAGCTTCTGGGTTCCACTCCCAGTACCACAAAAAAAAAGATGAATGAAATAAATGATACAAGGAAATAGAGGAATAATTAGGACTACAAGAGTACATCATAGCTAATACTGCAAAAATAAAAATTATTAGAATAAAAGACTAAGCAGTTGTATGTGAATCAATCAAATACCTAGGTGAAGTGAACAAATTTCTAGAAAGAAACAAACTACCAAAACTGAGTCACAAAGAAACAGAAAATCTGAATAAATATAAAACAAGTAAAGAGAATTAATAATCAGAACAACTTCCCACAAGTTAAAGTCCAGGAAGATTTGTTTTACTATTGGCTAATTTTAGCAAAAGTATCAAAGATCTTCATAAGAATAGAAACAAACCTACCATATGACCCAGCAATACCACTTTTGGGTATTTACCCAAAGAATGAAAACTAAATTACCAAACTAATGCATGCATATCTATGTTCATAGCTGACAAATCACAATTGCCAAACTATGTAACCAGCCAAGATGTCCTTCAACAGATGAATGGATTACAAAACTATAAGATATATACACAGTGGAATTTTACTCAGCTATAAAGAACAAAATTGTGTATTTTTAAGGGATATGGATGGAACTGGAAAAAATTATGCTAAGTGAGATTAGTCCGTTATAAAAAGTAAGAAATCAGATGTTCTCCCTAATATGTGGAAGCTAGGTAGAAAAAGGGTCATTGGAGGAACTCTAGACAAAGAAGGAGAAACCATAGATGAGCAAATAAGGCAACCTAACTGAGGAGGATGGGAAGGGATAAGAGGGAAATTATCTAATGTACATGATGTACATTCACAAACATATCAAAGTCAATTACTAGGCCAAACATGAGAAGGAAGGAGGGGAGAGAGATTGGGGTGGGAATCTGGGAAGGGTTAAATGAGTGGTGTGGCCATATAAGCCTCTACCATCTAGTACTCCATTAAGATGTATGACTACAATGCACCAATAAAAAATTTAAAATTGATCAATCACCAAGTTCTATAATCTGAGAGTCTTTTAGAAAAAAATTGCTAAGAATTTTCTAGAAAGGTGCCAACCATATTGCTCTAATGGGTCTATTTGCTAAGTGAAAAAGCATATATTGTAGGAGTGACATCTCTGCTGTAACCACTGGTATAGGACAGACAAAAAGCAATGGCAAGCCAGGCATGGTGGCGCGCGCTTGTAATCCCCGTGCTTGGGAGACTGAGACAGGAGGATCGCACAGGTTCGAAGCCAGCCTCAGCTACTTAGTGTGGCTTTCAGCAACTTAGTGAGACCCTATTTCCAAATAAAATATAAAATAGGTCTGGGAGTATAGCCCAGAGGTAGAAAGCCCCTGGGTTCCACTCCCAGTACCACCAAAAAAGAAAAGAAAAGCAATAAGCAAGGGCAAGTAAGACAGACATATGGACACTTCCTCTCTTCTTTGAGCTCTTTTAGTTCAAACTAAATGAAAATGTATATTAAACTCATATTATTGCAATTTTGAGGGTGGCAAAGTGTTGATTTTCAAAACTAAAGTGTCGTAGGCAGTTAATAAGTTTTTGTCATCAAATTATGCACCCAGAGCCATATGTGGATGGTAGTAAATGAAGCAGAACTGTCCTCTTGTGGTTTGATTAGTAATAATGAATGCTCAAGATTCTTTTCAAAATTCACTTGAACCTTTATTACTTTCCACAACCTCAAAAGATTGACTGATGGACTTCTGAGACTGATTACATTTGGGACCACAAGACATCTAATATGAAATGATAAGAAGATATGCGGACAGAGACAGCTATGTGTTCCCAAACAGAAGGCCTCAGTAGTGAGTCAGGAGGCAAGGAGTTTGGCTGGCCAATCACCTTCAGAGCAGTAAAATTTGATAGAGATAAAATCCATTCAAACTTACTAAAATATACTGTGTCCAGACACTGCCTTTCCCTCCCTGACTCTATCTCCACAGGGACAACTGAGCCTCCTTTTACTCATCTAACTTTTGCCTGCATTCAGAAAACAGATGGTAAGAGGCCATAGACAAAGAGACGGAAGCCTTTTGTACTTCTATTCTGGCCTATTGATTTTCCAGTAAAACAAGTGTCCTACCTTTCCTGAAAAGGCTTCCCAGTGGGTTCATCTTTATATTTGCTAAAGGAAAGAAGCAGTGTATGTATGAATAAATTGTTTTAAGAAGCTAAAATACAAGCCGGGCATTGTTGTGCATGCTTGTAATCCTCATGCTTGGGAGGCTGAGACAGGAAGAATGCACAGGTTCGAAGCCAGCCTCAGCTGGTTTAAGAGACCCTGTTTCCAAATAAAATATAAAATAAGTCTGGGAGTGTAGCCCAGAGGTAGAAGGCCCCTGGGTTCCATCCCCAGTACCACCACAAAAAAAGCTAAAATGCATAAACAATGCATGAAAATAGAGATATCTTGAGATATGTCCACTGATGAAGGAAGACTATAATGATCTCAGGAAATCTTAGATCAAAGTAAAACTTGATTGTAGAAATTCTTTGATAATTCTGATACCTATAAAAGTGAGCTAATGTTGGTAAAGTCCTTCAAGACTGTGAAAAACAATATATTATTGGATTTGTGTTGTATTTTACTTATATGGCAGTAGAACTGCCTGTCTACCTTCAAAAGCTGTGATTGATTTCACACCAAAAAGTCCTTGACTTTCACAAAACAAGCAGCAGTATCCTCCATGATCAGCAGATAGACTCACTCACTCCACAAAATCCTGTCACTTCTTCTACTTCCAGCCCTTAGATGCAAGGGAGTAAAACAGGAAAAGAACAAGTGAAAAATCATATGGGATGTGTTAGGTCGGCATTAGGCACTGTGACAAAAGGCCTGAAAAAAACAACTTAGAGGAGGTAAGATTTATTTTGGCTTACAGTTTCAGAGGTTTCAGTCCATGTGTGGCTGGTTGCATTGCTTTGTTCATACAGTGAGGGAGAGTATCATCGTGGCAAAGGTGTGGTGGGAAGCCAGGTGTGGTGGCGCATGCTTGTAATCCCAACATTCAGGAGGCTGAGACCTGGAGGATCGCGGTTCGCAGTCAGCCTCAGCTACTTAGTGAGGTCCTCTGCAACTCAGTGAGACCCTGTTTCAAAATAAAGAATAAAAAATAGGACAGGGGGTGTAGCTCGGAGGTCAAATGCCCCTGAGTTCCATCCCCAGACCCGAAAAAAAAAGAGGTGTGGTGGGGCAACGCTGCCACCTCATAGTGGCCAGGAAGCAGGGAGGAGAAAGAAAAGGTATCTAGAACAAGATATGGTTCCCAAAGGCACCCACTTCAAATATGTCCTAACTCCTACAATTTCTACCACCTCCTAATTATCCATTTATGTTATGAATCCATCAAAGTGTTAATCTACTGGTAAGGCCAGAGCCCTCATGATCCAATCACTTCTTCAAATCCCCACCTATAAACACTTATGCACTATGCACCTCAAAATGCGAACCTATGGGGGCCACTCCAGATCAGAACCATAATTGGAGATTTGGAGATGAGAATCAACAGAGTTGTGTAAGTTCATTTAGACTGGTGGAATAAAAAGGCAGGTGAACAGTAGAAAGGCACAGAAAATTCAGAGTGGAAAACATGTGGGTAGAGAAATGAGTGACAGAAAATGAGGGTTAGCAGGTAGGAATGAGGATAATGGGAAGCTTTTGGGGATATTTATTTAACAATGCACCTTTCCTATTGCATGCAGGTTCTTTATGACATTCCCTTTAGGCATCTACTGTAAGTCACATAAAATGCAAGAAAGTTAGAACAAAATAAATACTACTGGGATTTACTGATTGAAGTTTCCTACTTGGATGTAGAGAAATCATATATTTCACTCTGCAGATAGATGCTCATCCCCAGAGCAGAAGATTAAGATTACTGTGAGTCTGGCCTATTTCTGATAACACAAAGGACAGCTTTATTACAGCATTCTGCAACAGTCACAGTGAATAAGGAATTGCATCTTCCAAGGAACATTGTGGTAGGAAAAGAGAATTAAATCCACTCTGACCTGCTGAGACTAATTGCAGCTATGCACATTCTTGCCTGGAAAAATTTGCTCATATATTTCCCCCTGCCTGAATTTCCATTCAGCTCTTCTCTGCTTATATAAGTTTTGACTTTCTTCTAAGACCTGCATTGAGTCTTACCTCCTTCATTCAATGGCATTTTCCTTATTGCTTCTCAAATTTTAGTTTGAGTGAACATCAAAATCAACTATGCATTGAGGGAAAGAGCTTGAAGAAGGGATGAGGAGAATTGTTACAAATGCTATTTCCTTAGATCTATGGCCAGAGATTCTGATGTAGCAAACCAACTGTGCAGCCTAAGTGTATGTAATTTTATTAAGTTCTCCTGGTGATTCTGATGCAAAAGATCTTAAACCACATTTTAAGATGACCATCTTATGATACTTTACAACTTCACATCATTCTTTGCCATGTGGCTGATGCTGTCACATCTTTTTCACCTTCTCAATAAGACCACAGGTGCCAAGATCTAAATCTACATACAAATTAAGTCTAACAATTAAGCTGCACACATTCCTTTTCCAGTTTTTGCTTTTTAATCCTTCCTGGCACATAACATCAAGTTACAATAGACAAGGAAAGTCAATAATAAGATTCTTAGAAAATAATAAATGAAAAGATAAAATGTTTTTAATAGTGAGAGATATGTGCATTTCAGAGTGCCCTGATATCGTAAATAGCTAAACTATTGGGTGTGTTTTTGGTGGAGTTTCTGGATGACATTAGCTTTTAAGTTGGTAAACTAAGTAAAGCAGATTTCCTTCCCAGAGTGGCCTGGCATCATCTTATCTATTTAGGCCCTAAATAAAATAAAACAGGAGAATTTTCTCTCTGCTTGATCTGGAACATTGGTATTCTCTTGCCCTCAAAATGAAACATGCCAAGCATGGTGGCACATGCCTGTATTCCCAGTAATTTGGAGACAGCTAGGAGGATCGCAGGTTTAAGACCAGCCTCGGCAATTTGTCAAGATTCTCATCAACCTAGAAAGACCCTGTCTCAAAACAAAACAAAAAAGGAGAGCTGCAGGTGTATCTTGAGTTAGAATGCCCCTGGATTCAATCTGAAGTACAGGAAGGAAGGAAGGAAGGAAGTCACACAATAAGCTGTCTGGTTCTCAGGTCTTCATACTCAGGCTGAATTATACCACTGGCTTCCCTGAATCTCCAGCTTGCAGAGAACAGATTATGGGATTTCTCAGTCGCAATAGACACATAAGACAATGCCTGATAGTTTCTCTCTCTCTCTCTCTCTCTCTCTCTCTCTCTCTCTCTCTCTCTCTCTCTCTCTTTCTTCTCTATCTCTATGTCTCACCCTGTTTGTCTCTCCTTCTCCTTTTCACTCATTCTCTGGAGTGAAAACATACAGCACCAAATAGAGAGCCTTTGACTAGCAAGGACTCACCCAGTGGAAGATACTAGAACAGGTCTGGTCAGAGACAAGTATTGTTGGAGTATAGGGATAAAAAAATCTCCTTGAAGGAGGAATAATGAAGAATATTTAGTTTCTATTTCTATTTTTACGAAAAATATATACCAAGGTCATATATATGCACATATGCACACACATGCCTTTCTCAAATATATCTTGGCACAATATTGATCCATGTGCTAATACTGATAATGTCTAAGTGACAGGATTAAATATGGCATTTTCTACTTCATACATTTTATATTGCCTTATATTTAATAAAATTCATATAATTGGTTATATAATCAGAAACGTTTTTTAATTGAGTAAAACTTAATCATTAGTAGTCTCATAGATCTAGCAACAGAAAATATATACAATTAATGGTATAAAATGAATGACTATTGGAAGAAGAGTTCATATAAGAACAGATATAGATATGTTTATGTGGAGAATTTGATTTTTCATTCTCCAAATCCTGTGAATGGGGTAGTATATATTTTATTTGTTTCAGATGTTCAACACAGATTAGCAGGGTAATCAGAACACTGAGAACATATGTTGAATTGAGTGGCAAAAAATTTTGTCTAAATTCTAAAAGCCAAAGAAAGGTGGATTTATAATCAACAACAAGCAATCAACCAGAAACCCATTATTTCCATATCTAGTTAAGATATATCCCATTTGTTTCTACTCAGTAATTTAGCAATATTTTCATCAAAGTTTGGATTTCCTTTACAGGCCATTATGAGATTCCCAAGACCAATTATTTTCTTCATTAAGTTTGAGATTTGAAACAATATCTATCTATCTATCTATCTATCTATCTATCTATAGATAGATATCTATCTATCTATCTATAGATAGATATAGATAGATAGATATAGATAGATAGATAGATAGATAGATAGATAGATAGATAGATATTTTTTTTTTTGCGGGTCTGGGGATGGAACCCAGAGACATTCGACCTCTGAACTACACCTCTTGCCCTATTTTTTATTCTTCATTTTGAAATAGCATCTCACTGAGTTGCGGAGGGGCCTCACTAAGTAGCTGAGGCTGTCTGAGACCCATGATCCTACTGTCTCAGCCTCCCGAATGCTGGAATTACAAGCAGTGCACCACCATGCCCAGCTTAAAATATATATATATATATATATATATGTACCTGGGCATTGTGGCGTATGCTTGTAATCCCCGAGCTTGGGAGGTGGAGACAGGAGAATCGCGCAGGTTCAAAGCCAGCCTCGCTGGCTTAAGAGACCCTGTTTCCAAATAAAATATAAAATAGGAATAGGTCTGAAAAGGCCGGGCGTGGTGGCACATGTTTGTAATCCCTGCGCTTGGGAGGCAGAGACAGGAGGCTTATGCAGGTTTGAAGCCAGCCTTGCTGGTTTAAGAGATACTGTTAAAAAAAAAAAAAAAATATATATATATATATATATATATATATATATATATATATATATATATTTAAAATAGGCCTGGGAATATAGCCCGGAGGTAGATGGGCATCCAAGAACCTCAGTACCACCAAAAAAAAATAATAAAATAGGTCTGAGAGTGTAGCCCAGAGGTAGAAGGGGTTCCATCCCCAGTACCACCAAAAAAAAGAACTATTTGTAATATGTATGTATATATATACATATATATATACATATATATACATATATATATAGTGTGTGTGTGTGTGTGTGTGTGTGTGTGTGTGTGTGTGTGTGTAACTAGGGATGGAACCCAAGGGCATTCTATCTTTGAGCTACACCCCCAGCTCTATTTTTTATTCTTTATCTTGAAAGAAAGTCTCACTAAGTTGAGTAGGGCCTCACTAAGTATCCAAGTTTGTCTGTGAATCATGATCCTCCTGTCTCAGCCTCCCAAGTACTTACAAGTGTGCACCACTTGTAATAATTTTTTGTCTCAACAATTTAAGTTCTAGGAATTCACACTACAGATCTTTATATGTTTTGGTAATGTTTGGTATAAGTTGTTCACTGAAGAATTATTTATAGTAGTAAGGAACTAGAAACAATTCACATGTCTTCCAATAGGAGGTGGGCTATATACACTGGAATATATCCAGAATTTGTATAATATACATATAGTATCACAGAGGTTACTCTGCCTTGGATTATCCCAACATTTTGTGTGTATAGTACTGGAGATGGAACCCAGTGTGTTGTGCATGCTAAGCAAGTGCACTACCACTGAGCCACACCTCTAGGCCCCCAACAACATTTTAAATTGATAGATTCAACAGACATAGAGAGATCCAAGGCAGAGTGATGGAATGTTTCAAAAGCACAAAGAGAAAGAACTATGGTAACCTTTTCATTCATCATTCAACTGTGTCCTTTTCTCAAAAATTAAATCATTAGAGCTCATCTGGAAACTAAAAGAAGTGGTCAGGAAGGAAGGGAGAAGGGAAAGAGACTAGCTCTCCTGGGTCATATCTTTTAACTTCAGAAATTTAAAAGTAAACAAAATACCTTCCTTATAATTATTGCCCATGTTACCTATGATGTTCCTTTGTGATTTTTCATATCACCTAGCACTTATGTCTTCACCATGGAACAAATTTGCTGAAGGGTGAAATTCATTTTTTTGAAAACAAATGACATTCATATACCTGAATAAAGATTATTAAAAATTCCTTATCTATGCACAAAATAAAATGAGCATGAAAAGCTGGGCATGGTGGTGCACACTTGTAATCCCAGCATTTGGGAGGCTGAGACAGGAGGATTGCATTCAAGGACAGCCTCAGCTACTTAGTGAAGTCCTCTGCAACTTAGTGAGACCCTGTTTCAAAATAAAGAAGAAAAAATAGGGCAGGAAGTATAGCTCTGAGGTCGAATGCCCCTGGGTTCCATCCCCAGACATGCAAAAAAATAAATGAGCATGAAGTACAAATGCACACAAAACACTGGGTAAAAACTGAAGCTGTATTTCAGCAGATGGTGGGGGAGATCACAATGCTACCAGACAAGTCAACTTATATACAAGGATGATTTGACCTTTTTATTAGTGACTGGGCCAAGTCTGGGAATGATAGATGAAGAAAAGCAGAGTAGATTAAAGAGAATGACATGATTTCTTTTTTCAAATCAGATATTATTTCAAGTACCACACATATCCTATTTATAACTAACAGAGTTTGACATATCTGTGCTTGATCCAAGGCCATTTCATTTCTCTCCCTTGAGGGGAGCCCCAAAGGGCAGTCTTACTTTGGGGCTCCCTCAAGAACAGAGTTGAGAATATTCCAGAGTATATAATGGGTTGCTTGATTCCAAAGTAAACTCATAGGATGCAATCATTTAAAATGTCTGGCCTTACAGAAACTTGGGAAATCACCTTCTAAGTATCTGGTAAGGTCATATCTAATTGCAAAGTTTCACTACAATGCCTATATACTAATCAGTTTCTCTTTCACTCCCATTTAACAGAACTTAGTTTGAATAATTGAGCTACCCTTAACCTTTTCAGTACAATGGATATAAAACTTTCAGAATTTTAGAATTCTACGACTAGAAGAGAATGTAATGCAGATGGGTTAGAAGCCTTCCACTGTACCTTTATCTAGTCTTTTATTTCTGTCCCATACTCAGTGGTTTGCCAACCAAGAAGTTTCTATACAGTCAAAACAATTTTTGTTCATTGAACACTCACCACAGTATAATAATTCTTGGTAAGAGGAACAGTTTCAAATCCTTTAACAGCCTTGGGGGAGAGAGGTCTCTCTGTGAAAAAGACAATGAAATTATGTCAGTATGACTTGGTGGTGAATATTTTATAACCTAGATTAACTAACATGCTATGATGATTCAAAGTGGAAAGATCAAGAAAAATGTACATTGGTAAACAAGTGAAACTACAACCTTACTAAACTAAGGATGGTCAAAGTTAGCTCTTATTCAGGCACTTCAATTTTCAAGGAAAGAATGAGCCAAAAGGTTAAAACATAGTTAATTAAAATGAGGGACCAGGCAAAAATTTCACTCCCAGTTTGTATTTCTTTATTCTAAATTTCCTCTCCAGTAAACTTATTCAAAACAAATAAGTAAAACCAATGCTAACTGAATGCATATTTTTAATGTGTAAATTATAATATAATTATTAGTAATCATGTCTCTTTTGGGGCTGTCTATTGTGCCAAAAATAAAATAATCAGATAATTTAATTCATTCAGAACTATCATAAAATTCTATTATAAGGTGGGCATGGTGGTTCACGCTTTTAATCCTAGCACTTGGGAGGCTGAGACAGAAGGATGGTGGTTCACGGACAGCTTCAGTTACTTAGTGAGGCTCTTTGCAACTCAGTGAGACCCAGTTTCAAATTAAAGAATAAAAAAAGCTGGGCGTGGTGGCGCACGCTTGTAATCCCCGTGCTTGGGAGGCAGATACAGGAGGATCGTGCAGGTTCGAAGCCAACCGCGCGCTGGCTTAGGAGACCCTGTTTCCAAATAAAAATGTAAAAGTAGGTCTGGGAGTGGAGCCCGGAGGTAGAAGGGCTTCCAGGAACCCCAGTACCACCAAAAAAAAGAATAAAAAATAGGGCTGAGGGTGTAGCTTGAAGGTACAAGTCCCCTGGTTCCATCCCCAGTACTGCAAAAAAAAATTCAATTATGTGTCATATTATTATATTGAATAGTAAAATGATGCCTTTTTTTAAACAAAGTTAGTTTAACCTCTTAAAGTCATAACTGAAGGATATCCTAAGGCATCATTTCTTTTAAAAAACACAAGACCAGAACTTCCAGGAAGATGGCGACTGAGGGAAGCGGCACAACTCAGTTGTGCTGACAATCACTATCGCCATAAAACAGTGTTTTGACAAGAGAAATAAAGAGCAAAACATTGAACAAAGCAATGAAAAATTGATATTCAATGAAAAAAATCCAAGATGACAGAACAGGAGACATAAAAATACCCCACCTGCCTCCCTTGTGGAACAGCTTTGGCTGCAGGGACTACTACAGTACCATCTCGCCTAGCCATGGTAGGCCTGCTGATACTGCAGCCTTCAGAGATCCTCAGCAAAAAAGCCAATGACTTGATGCAAAGCAACTGCAGCCCATCAAAATTGTAAGTGGTTGGCACCCCACTCTATGCCCCAAAGAGATACTACTGTTGGGACTACCAGCTAGAACTTGCAGCAATGGCAAGGATGCACAACTCATTCTCCAGGAATCCAGAGAGGTGCTCAACAACACCATAAGTGAACAAGCCATCCGACGATCCAGTACAGCCACAGGTACTTGCATAGCAAGCAATAGTAAGGTCTGAAACTTTGCAGTTCACCCTGATAAAGTGGAATTAAGAGTCTGCTGTTAAACACAACAGAGACACGGACTAGCAGATAGACCATAGGGCCAAATGGTCAAAGAGACCTTCAGTCTGCAGGGCACAGCAACCTTAGTAGGGCCTCTGGGAATCACCACAGACTACCCAATGGTGGTTACTAGGAAGAAGTCAGACCTACTCAGCCCTATCTGTAGAGAATGCAGATCCCTATGTACATGCTGGGTCTGGTCCCAGCAGCACCCACCACCTACATAGATGAGGAAAGACACAAGCTAAGGGTCTGTGGAAAGCATGGAAACCCGTGCTTATATTAGACCCGGCCCAGTGAAACCACCTGCCTGTGTAGACAAAGAGAAACTCAGAGACAGGTCCTGGGGAAAGCTCAGAGCCCTAGGCTTGCAGCAGGAGAGGCACTAGTGGCACTCAGTTGCCTGCACAGACAGAGACACCAGGCCAGGGTCCCAATCATTGAAGGAGACCAAAAGTGGGGCTACAAACTGAAATCATTGCTGTAGGTTACAGAGCAAAGGAGAGTGCTTGGAACATACTTGAGAAGCTATAGAAAGTGAACTTTAAACAACTGAAAGAATCCAGGCAGACTCAGAAGGACTGCAGAGGTCAAGTCCACTCTTTACTGATATATCTGTAGAGTTGATTTGTTTTGTTGTTTCAATGTATGTATGTGTACTTATTTGTTTGCCCCCTCCCATCTCTTTTACAAGCTTCTTCTCTCTTTCATATCTACTCTCTTTTCTCCATCCTTTTTTCTTTTCTTTTTTTGTATTAAATTCACACCATATCACTATACCAAAATACTTGATACTGGTGACTAGAATTCTACATATTCACTATCTCTAATCTCTACTATATATTGCCTTATTACACTCAAACTCCCATTCTACTCAATCCTATCTGCTACTTTACCTATTCTTGCATTTACTACTTGAGCACTTTCCTCCTCACTCAACCTTCACCATTGAATACAACACAACTTGCCTTTGTTTATACCAGCTGACATCTACAAAGTTAGAGAAAGCTATCAAAACCAGCAAAGATACAAACTTAAGAAACCTGAAATCATGAGAAGGAAGAATAACAAGAAAGCAATGAACTTCCACAGCCCCAGAGTAACAGAACCTAACAAAACAAAATTGCAGAAATTGTCAGAATAACAAATCAGAACTTTAATAATAGAAATGATATAGAGCCAGGCATGGTGGTGCATGCTTGTAATCTCAGCATTCAGGAGGCTGAGACAAGAGGATCATGGTTCATGGACAGCCTCGGCTACTCCTTAGTGAGGCCTTTTTCAACTAAGTGAGACCCTGCTCCAAAATCAAGGATAAAAAAATAGGGCTGGGGATGTTGCTTGGAGGGAGAATGTCCCTGGGTTCCATCCCCAGTACTACAAAAAAAGAAAGAAAGAATTTCTTAGAGAGAGCCTGAAAGAATAAACAAAGAACCTGACACCCTGAAGAGGAATCAAAAAGAAACTCTGAAGAAAGTGAAGGATGAAATCATTGAAGTAAAGGCATCAATACAAACTATAAACAGTAGACTAGACCACATGGAAAATAGACTCTCAATCTTGGAAGATGAATACTTAGTGAAACTCTGTTTCTTTCTGTATGTTTGTTTGTTTGTTTGTTTGTTTGTTTGTTTGTTTGTTTTGTGGTACTGTTGATTGAACCCAGGGACATTCTACCTCTTAGCTATATGTCTAGCCCTCTTAATTTTTGTTTAGACACAGGGTCTCACTAGGTTACTTAGAGTCTCACTATGTTCCTGAGGCTTATCTCTAATCTGAGATTCTCCTCTCTCAAGTACTGGGCTTACAGTGTATGCCACTCTGCTGAGAAAGGAGACTCTGCTTCAAAATTTAAAGGGCTGGGGGCATAGTTTGAAGGTAGAATGTCCCTGGATTCAATACTCAATACCAAAAAATAATAAAATTTAATGTAACCTATGATGTAATAGTTTAAAAGTAAAAATCATAGAACATCAATCAAGACAAAAAATTTGACAAAATTTAAATTGAAGAAAATAAACTTTAAAAAAGTAACCTTCCCACTCAAAAAAAAGCATCTACATAAAATTTTCAGTTAGCATCTTGCGCAACAATAAAAGGCTTGAATGTGGAATGTGTTTCCCTTAAGATTAGGAACAAAACAAGGATGGATGATCTCAGCACTCTCAATTCCACAGAGTGCTGAAGTCCAAGCTCTCCCTGAAGGCTTGGTCTAAGATGGAAGGTATGGAAGGATAAATGTGGAAAATCTAAAATAACTCTTTGCAAATGACTGGATTCATGAAAAAAATTCAAGAGGGACATGCACCAGAGAAAAACAAAAGCACTATGGCTTCAGTGCCATTTCTGGCCATTACTCTCACCATGTGGATTTCTCTCTGAAATCCACACTCAGCCACATGCAGAGCAGGAATAAATATGTGGAGATTCAGAGAGATAAGTAACATGCACATAATTCAAAGTGACTTATTCAGAACTAACATGTTATAAAGCATAAACCATTTTGGTTATGTGTCTAAGTAAATGGAAAGATTGGTCAACTGAATTCAATCAGTGTAAAAGAATCAGCTGATATACAAAAGAATTCAAATGGCTTGTTCAACACAAAATAACAACAGATGACAGTGTTATACAGACATGCCATAAGAGATCTTTCTAATCCTGAGGTAAAGATCCCTTACCAGGTGAGAAGTGAGGAAGGGTTAAATGTGTGATGTGAGCATGTATACCTCTACCATCTTGTACCCCAGTAAGATGTATGACTACAATGCACCAATTAAAAAAAAGAAAAACAAAGACTTCCAGGAAGATGGTGACCAAGAAAAGCAGCGTTTAAGAGTCCTGCTAAAACTCAATCTCTGTTGCCACAAAATCAGCACTTTTCATAGCCAGAAAACATCATGAGCAGAGAAATAAAAAATGTAAACACAAGGGACAGAGAAAAAAAGACTGAAAGAACAACAAGAGACCAGAAATCAAGCCCACAATGCGGCAGCGGAGCTGCACCAGCGCCATCTTCCCTCGCAGCACAAGGCTCCAGAGAGGAAAGGTAAACAAGGAGCTGAAGTGAGCAGTTGCAGATCATTCGGGTGTAATTCAGCAATTCTTTCAGCGCAATGAATGTCTAAAACTCCCAGTGGCCAAGCTCATAACGCCTTCCAGGGACTCAGAATGGAGTTCAAAACCAGAAAAGAAATACACCAGCCTCACAGCCAAGGGCATGGCAGCAGCGCCATATTGCCAGGAGCTACAGTCTCATGGCCGAGGGCATGGCAGCAGTGCCATATTGCCAGCAGTGACAGCGAGTTCACCATGCCCAGCCACAGCTCCAGATCTGTGCACACAATAACCGTGAGCAAAATTGCGGCTCCTAAAGGAGAAATCTCTATACTGCACTCCCAGGGACTTGCACAGCTTTGATAATCTCCTTGGTTCTGATATTTTGCAGTACAACCCAGTAAAGGAGTAGCAGTGGCAGAGATACCACACCCTAGTCACAACTCCCCATGGGAAAACGCCCAGCCCAGCACACCCACGGTCTTACGCAGCCTCGATTAACTTCATGGGTATGAGACTTTGCGATACAACCCAGAAAAGGAGTAGTGACAGCTGAGATTACAACAGACTCGAGATACAGAGCACCCTAAGTGAAATTGTAGTGACCCAGGGAAAGCACAAAATTCTGAAATCATGGGAAAGAGGAACAACAATAGAGCAATGAATGCCCACAACCCCATATTATCGGAACCTGATAACACAGAAATTCAGAGATCTCCAGAAGATCAAATCAGGAAGATAACTGTAGAACTAATAAAGGACTTTCAAAAAGAATTTAGAGAGAGTCTAAAGGAAATAAAGGAAGCAATCATTGAGGTAAAGGCCACAATTCAAAGAATAAACAATTGATTAGACCACATGGAGAATAGAATCTTGCTCCTGGAAGATGATCACTCCAAAAATGAATGCATAATTTCTTTTTTTTTTTTTGGTGGTACTGGGGTTCCTGGAAGCCCTTCTACCTCCAGGATACACTCCCACGGGCTACACTCCCAGACCTAGATTTTAACTTTATGTGGAAACAGGGTCTCTTAAACCAGCGAGGCTGGCTCCGAACCAGCGTGATCCTCCTGTCTCTGCCTCCCAAGCGCGGGGATTACAAGCGTGCACCACCACGCCCGGCAATGAATGTATAATTTCTAACTTAGAAAAAAAATCAGAAAGCAGGAATTTGACATTGAAGAAATATAGGCCCATTTTAAGAGAGCTAATTTAAGAATAATTGGAATAGAGGAGGGAAAAGAAGGTGAAACCAAAGGGATCAATAATCTCTTCAAAGAAATAATAGCAGAAAATTTTCCCAACATAAAGCAAGAGGTCGATACACAGGTCCAGGAAACTTATAGAACTCCCTTTAGACAGGATCAGAGAACAGGATCCCCAAGCCACATAATTATCAAAATGACCAATGTGGAAGCCAAGCAGAGAATCTTAAAGGCAACAAAAACAAAAGGCCAAGTGACATTCAGAGGCAAACCAATTAGGATCACTCCAGACTTCCCAAACCAAGTCATGAAAGCCAGAAGGGCTTGCAGTAACATATTCCAAACTCTGAAAGAAAACAACTTCCAGCCAAAAATTTCCTACCCAGCAAAACTATCTATCAAATTAGATGGGGAAATAAGAAGCTTCCATGACAAACAGAAACTCAAGGAATTTATGTCTTCAAAACCAGTGCTAGAGAAAATACTCAAGGAGATTAACTGCAAAGAAGAAATAGGTAATACACGTCAGAAACAAAGAAAAAAAATTCCCACTCAGTAGACAACTAAGCAAGAAGAATAAACAGTATCTCAAACAGAAATAAAATCTTAACATGTTAGGAATTAAAAATTATCTCTCTATAATCACACTGAATGTAAACGGCCTCAAGTCCCCAATAAAAAGAAATAAAGTGGCAAAATGGATTAAAAAGCAGAATCCATCCATCTGCTGCTTATGAGAAACACATCTTACAAGTAAAGATAGAAACAAACTCAAGGTAAAGGGCTGGAACAAGGTAATCCATTCTAATGGAACTCGATGACAAGCAGGAGTAGCAATTATGATATCAGACAAGTTAGACTTCAAACCCAAACTTATTAGAAGAGACAAAAAAGGTCATATTTTACTGGTAAAAGGAATAATCCGGCAAGAGGAAATAACAATAATCAACATTATTCCCCAAACATAGGGGCAGCTTCTTTCATAAATCAAACTCTTTGTGACATGAAGTCACACATGAATCCCAATACAATAATACTGGGAGATTTCAACACACCTCTCACAACACTAGACCGATCTTTCAGACAAAGGGTCAGTAAAGATGCCTCAGAACTAAAGAACACCATTAAACAAATGAATCTGTTGGGCACATATAGAATATTTCACCCAACTACAGTGGAGTTAACATTTTTCTCAGCTGCTCACAGAACCTTCTCCAAAATAGATCACATCCTGGGACATAAAATGAGCACTAGCAAATTTTAAAAATGTTACATAATTCCCTGTGTCATTTCAGAACATAATGGAATGAAACTAGAAATCAACTATAAGAAGACCCAGAGAAACAACATAAACATGTGGAGACTAAACACCACACTTCTGAATGAAAAATGGGTCATAGAAGATATAAGAGGTGAAATCAAGAAATTTATAGAAACAAATGGAAATAAAGATACAACATATCAAAAATTCTGGGACACTTTGAAGGCAGTATTAAGAGGAAAATTTATAGCACTGAGTGCTCACATAAAAAAAAGAAAATCTTCAAATAAATAACCTAACAACACACCTCAAAGCCCCTGAAAAGCAGGAACAATTGAACCCCAAAGCCAGCAGAAGACAGGAAATTATTAAAATTAGAGCAGAAATTAATGAAATAGAGAAAAAAAAAACAATACAAAACATCAACAAAACCAAAAGCTGGTTTCCTAAAAAAATTAACAAGACTGATAAACCACTAGCCAACCTATCTAAAATAAAAGAGAGAGAATCAAACCAAATTATGAAGATAAGAGATGAAAAAGGAGACATTACTACTGACAGTGTAGAAATCCAGAGGATTATCAGAAACTACTTTGAAAAACTATACTCCAACTAAATGGAAAATCTGGAGGAAACTGACAACTTCCTAGATAAATACAACCTTCCTAAACTGAGCCAAGAAGATATAGAACACGCCAGTTGTGATTGCACAAACCTGTAATCCCCACGCTTGGGAGGCTGAGACAGGAGGATCACACAGGTTCGAAGCCAGCCTCAGCCACTTAGTGAGGTTCTCAGCAACTTAGTGCGACCCAGTTTCCAAATAAAAAATAAAAAATAGGTCTGAGAGTGTAGCCCAGATGTAGAAAGCCTCTGGGTTCCATCCCCAGTACCACTAAAAAAAAGAAGAAGAAGAAGATATAGAACACTTAAACCAACCAATAACAATCAAAGAGATTGAAACAGCAATAAAGAGCTTACCATCAAAGAAAAGCCCAGGACCAGATGGTTTCCGAAGTGAATTCTATAAAACCTTTATAGAAGAGCTAACCCCAATACCTCTCAAATTATTTCATGAAATAGAAAAAACCGGGACTCTCCCAAATACATTCTATTAAGCCAACATCACACTAATACCCAAACTGAATAAAGACAGTTCAAGGAAGGAAAACTACAGGCTGATGAATTCATCTCTGATGAAATTGGATGCAAAACTATTAAACAAAATACTAGCAACATGCATTCAAAACCACATAAAGAAAATCATACACCATGACCAGGTAGGGTTCATCCCAGGGATTCAAAACTGGTTCAACATACAAAAATCAATCCATGTAATTCACCATATAAACAGAATCAAAGACAAAAATCACATGATCATTTCAATAGACACTGAAAAAGCATTTGATAAAATCCAGCATCCATTTTTGATAAAAACACTGCAGAGAATTGGAATAGAAGGAACATATCTCAACATTATTAAGGCAATCTACAATAATCCCACTGCCAACATCATATTAAATGGGGAAAAATCTTCAAGAACTCCCCTTAAAAACAGGAACAAGACAAGGATGTCCATTATCACCACTTCTCTTCAATATAGTACTAGAGACTCTAGCCAGAGCAATAAGGCAAGAAAAGGAAATCAGAGGAGTACAAATAGGAAAAGAAGAACTCAAACTTTCACTATTTGCAGACAACATGATACTATACTTAGAAAAACCAACAAACTCAACCAAAAGGCTTATAGAACTGATCAACAAATTCAGCAAAGTATCTGGATAAAAAATCAATCTTAAAAAATCAGAAGCTTTTCTGTACACCAACCATAAATCCACTGAAAAATAAATTCAGAAAACACTTCCACTCAGGATTGCCCACAAAAAAATAAAATATACTTAGGAATAAACTTGACCAAGGAGGTAAAAGATCTCTACAAAGAAAATTATAAAACACTGAAAAAAGAAATCGAAGAAGATCTCAGAAGATGGAAGGATATTCCATGTTCATGGATTGGCAGAATAAATATCATTAAAATGGCCATCCTCCCAAAACTACAGATTTAACACAATGCCCATTAAACTACCAATATCATTCCGCACAGATTAGAAAAATCAGTTCTTAAATTTATCTGGAATAACAAAAAGCCCAGAGTAGCCAAGGTAGTTCTCAACAAAAACTATGCAGGAGGAATGACAATACCTGACTTTAAAGTATACTACAAAGCCATTATAATAAAAACAGCATGGTACTGGAAGAAAACAGATACATAGACCAATGGCACAGAATAGAAGATCCAGAAACAAGTCCATGCACTTTCAGCCAATTGATTTTTGACAAAGAGGCCAAAAACATACCCTGGAAAAAAGATAGCCTGTTCAACAAATGGTGTTGGCAAAACTGGTTAACCAATGCAGAAACTGGAAATTAATCCCACTTTCTCACACTGTACAAAAGTCAACTCAAGATGGATCAAAGACTTGGAAATCAAACCAGAGATCTTGAAGCTCCTTTAAAAGGGCATAGGTCCAACACTGCAACACATAGGCACAGATAAACACTTTATCAACAAGACCCCAAAGGTGCAACAAATTAAAAGGCAAATCAATACGTGGGATTGCATGAAACTGAAGAGCTTCTGATCAGCAAAGGAAACAGTCAAGAACCGCAATCAAGAGTCAGCAGAATGAAAGAAGACTTTTGCCACCTACACCTCTGATAGAGGACTAATATCTAGAAAATACAGAGAACACAAGAAACTCAACACTAAGAAAACAAAGCATCCAATAACAAAATGGGAAAGCAAATTAAATAGACACTTCACGAAAGAAGAATTTCAAATTACCAATAAATGCATGAAAAAAAAAGCTCAACATCACTGGCAATCAGAGAGATGCAAATCAAAACTACCCTGAGATTTCACCTAACTCCAACTAGAATGGCAATCATTCAAAACACAAACAACAGATGCTGGAAAGGATGTGGAGAAGTGTGAACTCTAAAACATCGTTGGTGGGACTGCAAATTAATGCAACCACTTTGGAAAACTGTATGGATAATCCTCAGAAGAATGGGAAAAAATCTACTATTTGATCCAGCAATACCACTTCTGGGTATCTACCCAAAAGTTAGGAAACCAAACTACCAAACTAATGCATGCGTATCTATGTTCATAGCTGCACAATTCACCATAGCCAAACTATAGAACCAGCCAAGATGTCCATCAACAGATGAATGGATTTTTTACTCAGCCATTAAAAAATATTCAATTACATCATTTTCAGGGAAATGGATGTAACTGGAGGACATTATGCTAAGTGAGATTAGTCAGTCACAAAAAATAAGAAATCAGATGTTTTCCCTAATATGTGAGAGTTAGGGAGAAATGGGTCATAGGAGGAACTCTAGATGAAAAAGGAAATCCTATAGAGGAGCAAACAAGACAACCTAAAGGAGGAGAAAGGAGGAAGGAAGAGCACATATCGAAGTCAACCACTAAGCCGAGCAAGGGAAGGAGAGACGGGGAGGGAATGGGGTGGAAACTGGGTAGGGGTTAAATCAGTGATATGTGCATGTATGTACACACAAGTTTTTTTCCCCAATATGATGTATGAATATAATGCACCAATAAAAAAAGATTGACATTTAGGTCTCTTACCTATTGTGAGTTAATATTTGTATATGGCGTTAGGTAAGGGTCCAATTTATTTCTTTTTCATGTAATTATTACTTTTCAACAATATTTAGTGAAAAGATTATTATTTCCTTCAAAGAATGCTCTTGGAAACTTTGTCAAAAATAACTTGACCATATATGGAAGAATTTATTTCTAGGCTTTTTATTTTAATCCACTGGTTTATATATCTGCCTTTATAGCAGTACTACACTGTTTCAATTATTGTAGCTCTATAAGGTTTGAAATCAGAAAATGTACATCTTCTAGTTTTGTTCTTTTATGAGATTGTTTTGGGTATTTAGAGTTCATATTTCATGTTAGGATAGATTTTTTTCTGAAAAAAAGTATACAATAGTTTTAACTTTAAAAAAAAGAAAAAATATCCTCTGGTAAGAAAAAAAGCAAAAAGAAATACTGAAATGTTATCTCTAAGTGATCAAAAGTTTGATATCAGACAAATGAATCTTTTATGTAAGATTATCATTGTTAATTTTGGATAAATTGCTATTATATTAGATGTCAACCACTAAGCCAAGCATGGAAAGGAGGGATGGGGAGGGAATGGGGTAGGGATTGAGTAGGGGCTAACTGGGCAATGTGTGCATGTATATCTACACAAGTTTTTATCCCATTATGAAGTATGAATACAGTGCACCAATAAAAAATTTTTAAAAAATTAGTAAAAGAAAAAAAAGAAAGAAAAACAAAAAATATCCCTTATCAATTCACTTTTGATTCTTCCCCCTTTTCTGCTGATGTCCAGATTCCTATTGTCTACTGATGGAATGATAGGATAAAAAGAAATCTAGTGACAGTTTTTCTGGACAGGAAGCATCTATGTGATATACCCAGGTGATTAAAACAAAAAGTCAAATATAATGCTCAATCTTAGCCTTGGTTTATAATGAAAATGAAGAATGATTTCTTCATCTGTTTTAGACAAATTTAATTAACCATATACCTAATAATCCCTCTGATTGTTATCTATATTTGCATACTAATAAGACATTTTACAAAGATTTAATGACCTTTCAACAGAATCGGTTGGAAAAGACATCATTTCTTTAAGGTATCTTTTCCAATCATACTTTTCTCTATATTTGCTTGACATGGAAATTTTGACAAGAAAATGTCAATATGAAGTCCTAAAAAAAACTCCTAGACTTTTAGGTAACAGAGCAAAACAAAAATTTTAAAAGAGCTATCACTTACTATGCTACTGATGTATTGGCAGAAATTTCTGTGATATATAAGTAACAAATGCTGGGCATAGTGGCACACACTTGTAATACCAGTACTTGGGAAGCTGAAACAGGAGTATCCAGGTTCAAAGCCAGCCTCAGCAGCTTAGTGAGGCTCTTGGCAACTTAGTAAGACCCTGTTTCCAAATACAATATAAAATAAGTCTGGGGGAATAGCCTGGAAGTAGAAGGCCTCTGGGTCCATTCCTAGTACCACAAATAAATAAATATATTTGAAAATATATATTTTGTTTGAAAATAGGTTTCGTTTTTCTCATGGAATAAAAAATTCAGAGGTAAGCAAGCAAAACTGGTATCATGGCTTCTTGATGTCACCAGTGTCCAGGTTCCATCATCCATGACAAGATCCTTTCTTTCTTTCTTTTATCCTTTATCTCTCCTTTTTTTGTAGTGCTGGGAATGAACTTAGGCCTTTGTACATGTTAGACTAGCACTTTACCACTATGACTCATCCCAAGCCCCTTTGTGAGAGGTTATCATCATGGCCACAAAGTCCTCTCCTGCCTTAAGGATATTTGGTATAAAAGGATATTTGGTATGTGTGTTCTATATTCAAATAGTCTATTTCTCAACTTTCTATAGTATTAGGTATGTGGTTCTTTATGATTGACATCTTTTGAAAATAGCTTCCTTTAAAAGAAGTTGTCCCCAGGAATTTAGTCATAGTTATCTGTAGATAAAAGCTACAGTGGAATCCCAAACTTATTTTTGTATCACTTTAAACTTCACTATGATATATAATTACAATGCACCAATAAAAGTATAAAACAATTTGTGTAGTATCAGGCTAAATGATCCCCCCATAGGTTCTAAGTGTGAATTTGTTGGAATTACTATCTCAGTGGCCACAGTATCATATTTTTGACCTAACAGTAATCAAATGGAGATCACTGAGGGTTTCAATTACATTCCTCATTTTACTTCATAAATGACCAGGAGGTTGTATGGTGGTGGAAATTAAAACTTGAAATCAGATACTGCCGGCAGCAGCGGCAAATTCACCGGACAGCTAAAGCAAGCCGAGGTGAGCCGCTGCGGAACAGCCAGGCGGGATTTCTCACCGCAGGTAAAATCTAAAGCTCCCAGTGGCTGAGCTCAGCACACGCCTCAGGGATTCAGAGTGGAAATCAAAACCAAGAAGAAATAAGCCAGCCTCACGGCCGAGGGCGCAGCAACGGCGCCATATTGCCACCAGCGGCAGCAGCAGAGAATTCACCGAATCCAGTAAAGCTACATCTGCGTACTCAAGAACAGTGAGTCAATTTGCGGGCCACAGAGGAGAAATCCCAGTACTGTACTCCCTGGGACTTGACCCAGTGGGGGAGGGACGGTGGCAGAGATGTCACACCATAGAACGTGCAACCTGGCACCCCCCACAGTCTAAAGAATCCTCTATCGACTCTCTGGGTCGGAGACTCTGTGATACAACCCAGTAAAGGAGTAGTGGGGTCTGAGATACTACTCACTCGAGATCCAGAACACCTTAAGTGAAGTCATAGTGACCCAAGGGAAGAAACCAGAGAAGGCACAAACTTCCTAAATCATGGGAAAGAGGAATAATACTGGAGCAATGAATGCCCACAACTCCACAACATCAGAACCCGATAAAACTGAAAATCAGAGATTTCTAGAAGATCAAATCAGGAAAATAACTGTAGAAATAATAGAGGTGCTTCGAAAAGAACTCAGAGAGAGCCAAAAAGAGATAAAGGATGCAATTAATGAAGTAAAGGCCTCAATTCAAAGCACAAACAACCGATTAGACCACATGGAGAACAGAATCTCGCTCTTAGAAGATGATCATTCCAAAAATGAACGCATAGTTTCTAATCTAGGAAAAAATATCCGACAGCAGGAATCTGATATTGAAGAAATATGGGCCCATTTTAAGAGAGCTAACCTAAGAATAATTGGAATAGAGGAGGGAAAAGAAAGTAAAACCAAAGGGATCAACAATCTCTTCAAGGAAGTAATAGAAAATTTTTCAAACATAGAGCAAGAGGTTGATACACATGTCCAGGAAACTTATAGAACTCCCTTTAGACAGGATCGGAGAAGAGGATCCCCACGCCACATAATTGTCAAAATGACCAATGTGGACGCCAAACAGAGAATCTTAAAGGCAACAAAAACAAAGTGCCAAGTGACATTCAGAGGCAAGCCAATTAGAATCACTCCAGACTTCCCAAACCAAGTCATGAGAGCCAGAAGGGCTTGGAGTAACATATTCCAAACTCTGAAAGAAAACAACTTCCAGCCAAAAATTTTCTACCCAGCAAAACTTTCCTTCATATTAGATGGAGAAATAAGAAGCTTCCATGACAAACAGAAACTGAAGGAATTTTTGTCTTCAAAACCAGCACTAGAGAAAATACTCAAAGAGATTAACTACAAAGAAGAAATAGGTAACACACACCAGAACCAGAGAAACAAGAGTTTCCATCCAACAGTCAACTAAGATTGGTTATCTGTGGAGATTCATTACTTATGTTAGTCTTTTACCTATCTCTAAATGGTATTGTTTGCCTTTATTGTTGCTAATTTTTAGGATTTCTAGTTGGAATATTAATATACCTTCAGATATAGCATTTGGAAATATTTTATCCCATTCTATTAGTAACTGTTAACTCTGTTTACATTGTCTTTGGATATACAATATTTTTTTTATTTTTTTAGGGAGTTTGTATACTCTTCTGTTGCCTGTGCCATTGAAATCATATCCAAGAAATCACTGCCAATTTCAGTGTTGTGAGGTTTTATGACCCAGATTTTCTCCTAAAAGTTTAGAGTCTTAAGATTTATATTTAGGTCTTTTATCTATTTTGAGTTAATATTTGTATATGGGATTAGGTAAGGGTCCAACTTTATTCTTTTCCATGTAATTATTATGTTTCAACAATATTTAGTTAAAATATTATTATTTCCACCACCAAATGTTCGTGGAAACCTTGTCAAAAATAACCTGACAATATAGGGAAGAATTTAGCTCTAGGCTTGTATTTAACTCCAATGGTTTATATATCTGCCTTTAGAACAGTACTACACTGTTTCAATTATTGTAGCTCTATATGGTTTGAAATCAGAAAATATATATCTTCTAGCTTTGTTCTTTTTCAAGATCGTTTTGGGTATCTAGAGTCCATATTCCATATTAGGATAGAGTTTTTTCTGAAAAATAAATATATAAATATATGATAGTTTCACCTAAAAAAATAGAAAAAAAATATTCTCTGGTAAGAAAGAAAGTAAAAAGAAATATTGAAATGTTATTTTTAAGTCATCAAAAGCTTGGTATCAGACAAATGAAACTGTTATGTGAAATTATCATTTTTAATTTTGGATAAATTGCTATAATACTAGATGTCAACCACTAAGCCAAGCATGGGAGAGAGGGATGGGGAGAGATTGGGGTGGGGATCGGGTTGGGGCTGACTGGGCGATATGTGCATGTATGTCTACAAAAGTTTGTATCCCACTATGATGTATGAATACAGTGCACCAATAAAAAATTAATTAATTAAAATAATAATAATAATAAACTGCAAAAAAAACTTGAAATCAAAGGTTTTGTTTGTCTGAAAGATGCCTTTCATCTATGAACCACTTTTTTTTTTGGTAATACTAGGGATAGAACCCAGGGACATTCTACTTCCAAGCTACACCCCCAGGGCTTTTTTATTATTTATTTTGAAACAAAGTCTCACTAAGTTGCAAAGGGCATCACTAAATAGCTTAGGCTTTACACAAACCTGGAACCACAATCCTTCTGTCTCAGCCTCCTGAATGCTGAGATTAAAAGCATGCGTCACCACACCCAGCTTATTCTGAACCACTTTTTCAACTTCATTGAAGACAAATCTTTCTTAAGATTATACATTAGCATAGAAGTTATGGAAAGAAATAAACTAACAGCATCTTCTATACCAAATTATCAAACAGTAAGCTTTGAATTGATAATGTCTCTCAGAAGCATCCTAGCTGAGTTTTGGCTTACTGGCCATTTTGTGGAGGTTGCAGGAGTTGGGGTAGACAAGAATTCATGTCAAAGAAGATCTATTGCTCACCAAACATTCCCAAGGAGACATTTTCATTACAAGATGCTAGTCTTGTCTACCATCCCCCAGGCTCACTTTGCTCACTCCTATTACAGCTCTTTCCTGGTTTTTGTTTTCCTCCACCAATCATTATGATTTAGGTTGTCCTTCCCTTTCTTCTGGGCCTATCTGAAGCCTGCTTGTCTTTAAACATTCAGTTCAAGCCCTATCTCCTCCAGTAAGTCTCCTCCAGTCTTTTATCCTTAATGCACTCTCCGCCTCTTGGCATTTATGATGTGCTCTGTATTTCACACTTTGTTGCCTAACGCCTTAACTGCCACTTACTTGTTTCATATTCAGTTCTTATCTCCCTCCTATGTTCTCACTGAATGTTGGAGAACTTTGGAACTATGACTTGCTACATTTCTACACAATAACCCTAAAATAATTCATGTTTAGTACCAAGCACCACCATACTCCAGCAAACACACACACACACAATAACATCAACCTCCTATCTTCTCTATTAATGGAGTTAAGCACTTTATTCGTCTTTTTTGTTACTGTAACAAAATACTTGATCTGGATATTTTATAAGAAAAAATATTTATTTAGCTCATAGTTTTGGAGATGAAAGTAAAAATTATGAGGCCACATCTGTTTGGCTTCTGTTAAGGCCCCTTTGATTAAGTGATAATATGTCAGAGAAATGGAAGAGTGCAGAAATGAGATCATATACCCAGAGAGATTCAGGGGCCAGGCTTATTAATCTTTTTATAACAATGTACTCTCTTGTTGAGTAAGTTGTCTTTCACCTGCCTGTCTGGATGACTTAGGTGACCCTCTTCTCACCACTCTCCCTGGCACTTGTCTTTAGATCTATCTCCAAACTTAACATACTATATATCAATGACATCTTCCTCTACTAGACTATGGGTACCATGTGAGCAAAAGTCATTTTAAGCTTCTCTGCTTTATCAGCACACAAGATAAAACTGATGTTTAATCATAGGAAATAAATCTTTGTTATATACAGAAGTGGGTGATAATGCTGGATCCCTAGACTTGGAGATAAACTCACTTTTTCCCTTGTCTTCATAAACTAATCATCGGCAGGTTAGTAAAACACTGTTTCACACTTCCATTGACATTATGTACATATGTGAGAATACTAATGTCAATCTCAATATCATGTATATAAAAGGAGAGGTGGAGCTGGGCGTGGTGGCACACGCTTATAATCCCCGTGCTTGGGAGGCAGAGACGGGAGGATCGCGCTGGTTTGGAGCCAGCCTCGCTGGCTTAAGACACCCAGTTTCCAAATAAAAAATATAAAAATTGGTCTGGGAATGTAGCTCATGGGAGTGTATCCCGGAGGTAGAAGGGCTTCCAGGAACCCCAGTACCACCAAAATAATAATAATAATATAAATAAATAAAAGGAGAGGTGGAGGGATGAAACAGAAGGGAGACTCACCAAGTGCTGTGTGCATGTATGTCCCTATCACTCTGAACTGTATTATGATGTGTTACTAGAATGCACCAAAAAAGTATATAAAAATAAAATAAAATGCTGTTTCAATAGATCTACTACATTCATCCTCTTCTCTTCCTCCCCATATCACCCAGTGTAGTCCACACCATTATCTAGATTGTCTGTATCTCAGCCATAGCTTCTTTTGGTCTCCCTACATCCTCCTTTGTCATCCACACCACTTTTCTGAAACCCAGCTCTCATACCACCGCTATAAAAATCTTGCTAAACCACACATTACCAGTACTTACAACTTCACACTGACACCCCTCTTTGTGGAGCTGTAGCTCAACACCCAGTTTTTTTTCATCACACCTCTAATGCTCAACCCAAGTCACCCTGCCACTTACTCTATGCCTTCCTACTGCCATGCTTTAACTTACTCATTCCCTCTTACCTTCTTCTACCAGTAAGAATCTTCTTCCATCATTCACAGCCCAGTTTGCATGCTTCCTCCAACTTAGGTTATTGTTAATCAAATTATGTCTTTTCTGCTCTAACTGTATCTTACATAAAATTTTGTCTGTGTTACTTATCCCATCCTATCCCATTATAGCTCACTGTGCACACATGAATCTTGACGACTAGCCTACATTGATCTAAAGGACTGAATCCACGAGAACTATATTGTTATAGTAAGCACCCCAAGTGCCTAGAAAAAACTAAATACTCATTAATTTTACAAATATTTACTGAGCACAAACAAAACAGGTAAAATGTCTGTTTTGTTTCCTGTGGCATACACTTATAATCCCATTATTTGGGAAGCTGATACAGAAAGATTGCAGGTTCACAACCAAGCCTCCAGCTACTTATGAGGCCTTCCACAACTTAGTGAGACCCTGTTTCAAACAAAAGAATAAAAATGGGGCTGGGGTGTAGCTTGGAGGAAGAATGGCCCTGAGTTCAATTCCCAGTACTAGAAAAAAAGAAAATAAAAATATTTGCTCTTGTGGCATTTACATTTTAGTGGTAAGATACAAATAGTACATGAAATAAATAAGCAAATATATAGCATGTTAGATGGGGAGGAATGACAAAAAATAAAGCAGAAAATGGAGAGGAGGCATTGGGGATAGGGTTCACCTTTCTCCTGGGTGACAGGGAAGGCTTGACTGTGAAATGGGCAAGTAAGAAGACCTGAAGGAGGTGAGGGATGCAGCAATATAATATCTGGGGAGATTTTCCAGATGTAAAAACATCGTGGGATGCAGGAGACTCTCTGGTACAGTGTGGCTGGAGTGGAAGGGGTGAGGATGAGAAGTCAAAGAGGCCAGGAGCAGATGGGAAATGGTGTTTCATGTGCTTCTAGTACTAGGATATACTTGACTAACAGCCTTCTTGTCCTCCACACCTATTCTGAACAGCTGGGTTAGATCTTTGTAGAGATTACTTAGGTGCTCAACTCAGAGCCAGAGTTTACCATATGAGTCCAACACCAAAGACAGCATAGGAAAACACTGAAGGGAAAGGTCTAGAGACCAGAACAAACAGCCTGGGCCAGTCCATAAAGGAGTGGCTAGACTGCTATAGATATTGCAGTAAGTGACATTGCTATGAAGGCCAGCAAAGCAAGGATAGGCTGTCCACTTCCCACAATAATGCTTAGAGTTCCCAGACAAGAAAGCAAGGCCTGTTTCTTTTAGTTTTTCAGATGAATACACTGAATCAGAGAGAAACATCAGAGTAAATAGGGAAAATGCGGAGTTTTTTTGTTGTTGTTATTTTCAGAACTGGGGGTGGAACCCAGGGGCATTCTACCTCTGAGCTACACTCCCAGCCCTATTTTTCATTCTTTATTTTTTATTTATTTTTATTTGTTGTGTGTGTGTGTGTGTGTGTGTGTGTGTGTGTGTGTGTGGTGGTACTGGGGTTCCTGGAAGCCCTTCTACCTACAAGCTACACTCCCAGACCTATTTTTATATATATTTTTTGGAAACAGGGTCTCTTAAGCCAGCACGGCTAGCTTCGAACATGCGCGAGCCTCCTGTCTTTGCCTCCCAAGTGCAGGGATTACAAGCTTGCACCACCACAACAGGCTTTTATTCTTTATTTTGAAACAGGGTCTTACTAAGTTGCAGAGGACCTCACTAAGAACATGAGGCTGGCTGTGAACCTGTGATCCTCCTGTCTCACCCTCCCAAGTACTTGGACTACAAGAATGCACCACCATACCCAGCTCTTGGGAAATAGCTTAATATGACAACAAGATTATGTCAATGGTAAAATGCAGCAAAAAAGGATCATCTGTGAAAATCATCACAACTGAGAAAATTCCAGGAAAGGCCTGGGAAATTACTTCAAGGCTTAACAGAAACAGCTCAGTTCTCAAGAAGCAGAAATGTTGAGGGCTGGGGTGTGGTTCAGTGGTAGAGTGCTTGTCTAACATGCAGGAGGCTGTGGGCTCTATTGCCAGCATTGTATGAGAAGTTTATGCATACAGAAATAATGCTGAGAAGTTTATGCATACAGAAATAATTATGAATCTGGCAGTAAATGCACTCTATTAAAGGAAATATCCCCTTTCATCCAACCCAGAACACAAAAAGTATACAAACTCAAGTTTATCTTAAATATTTTAGAGAAAAGCTTCTTGTAACAGTAGTTGTCTGGGGAAGGTGTACAGAAAGGAGGAGTGTGTGTGTGTGTGTGTGTGTGTGTGTGTGTGTGTGTTACTGGGGACTGAACAAAGGGATATTATACTCCTGAGTATACCCCAGCCCTATTTTATTTTTATTTTGAAACAGGGTCATCTTAAATTACTGAGGCTGCCCTCAAACCTGCAGTCTGAAGAGGAATTTTTATTAATAGTATAAAATTTGAGTCTTTTAAAAAGACAACAAATTCAACAAATGGTATTGGCAGAACTGGTTAACCATTGGCAGAAAAATGGAAATAAATCCCACTTTCTCACCCTGCACAAGAGTCAATTCAAGATGGATTAAAGAGCCGGGCATGGTGGCACACGCTTGTAATCCCCACCCTTGGGAGGCTGAGACAGGAGGATCGCACGGGTTCGAAGCCAGCCTCAGCTACTTAGTGAGGCTCTCAGCAACTTAGTGAGACCCGGTTTCCAAATAAAATATAAAAGGTCTGGGAGTATAGCCCGGAGGTAGAAAGCCTCTGGATTCCACCCCCAGTACCACCACCAAAAAAAAAAAAGATGGATCAAAGACTTAGAAATTAGACCAGAGACCTTGAGGCTCCTTGAAGAGGACATAGGTCCAACACTACAACACATAGGCACAGATTTAAAAAACGTTCTCAACAAGACTCCAAAGGCACAAAAAACTAAAAGGCAAATCAATAAGTGGGATTGCATTAAACTGAAGAGCTCCTGTACAGCAAAGGAAATTACCAAGAACTTCAACTGAGAGCCAACAGAATGAGTGAAGATTTCTACCTACTACTCCTCTGATAGAGGACTAATATCTAGAATATACAGAGAACTCAAGAAACTCAGCACTAAAAAAAATAACCCAATCAAAAAACAGGCAAGTGAATTAAATAAACACTTCATAAAGAAAGAAATTCAATTGGCCAATAAATGCAAAAAACTCAACATCATTAGCAATCAGAGAGATGCAAATCAAAACTACCCTGAGATTCCACCTAACACAAACTAACCTTAACCAAAGGCAAAAAATCACATGATCATTTCAATAGACGCTGAAAAAACATTTGATAAAATTCAACATCCATTTATGATAAAAACACTGCAGAGAATTGGAAGAAAAGAAACATATATCAACATCATAAAGGCAATCTACAATAAGCCCACCGCCAACATCATATTGAATGGTGAAAAAATTCAAGAATGCCCCCTAAAAACAGGAACGAGACAAGGATGTCCATTATCACCACTTCTCTTAAATATACTATTAGAGGCTCTAGCCAGAGCAATAAGGCAAGAAAAAGAAATCAAAGGAATATAAATAGGAAAAGAAGAACTCAAACTTTCACCATTTGCAGATGATATGATACTATATTTAGAAAACCCAACAAACTCAACAAAAGGCTTATAGAACTGATCAACAAATTTGGCAAAGTGTCCGGATACAAAATCAATCTTAAAAAATCAGAAGCTTTCCTGTATACCAACCATAAATCCACTGAAAAACAAATTCAGAAAACACTTCCACTCAGGATTGCCCACAAAAAAATAAAATATACTTAGGAATAAACTTAACCAAGGAGGTAAAAGATCTCTACAAAGAAAATAATAAAACATTGAAAAAAGAAATAGAGGATCTCAGAAGATGGAAGGATCTTCCATATTCATGGATAAGCAGAATAAATAGAATAAAAATGGCCATACTTCCAAAAGGGATCTACAGATTCAACGCAATACCCATTAAAATACCAAGATCATTCCTCACAGACATAGAAAAATCATTCCTTAAATTCATTTGGAACAACAAAAGACCCAGAATAGCCAAAGTAGTTCTCAGCAACAAAAACCATGCAGGAGGCATCACAATACGTGACTTTAAAATATATTATAAAGCCATTGTAATAAATACAACACAAAACAGATACATAGACCAATGAAGCAGAATAGAAGACTCAGAAACAAATCCACACACTTACAGCCAATTGATTTTTGACAAAGCAGCCAAAAACATACACTGGACGAAAGAGAGTCTGTTCAACAAATGGTGTTGGCAAAACTGGTTAACCATGTGCAGAAAAAATGGAAATAAATCCCACTTCCTCTCCCTGCACAAGAGTCAATTCAAGATGGATCAAAGAATTGGAAATTAGACCAGAGAGCTTAAGGCTCCTCGAAGAGGGCATAGTTCCAACACTGCAACACATAGGCATAGATAAAATCTTTCTCAACAAGACCCCAAAGGCACAAGAAACCAAAAGGCGAATCAATACGTGGGATTGCATAAAACTGAAGAGCTTCTGTAAAGCAAGAGAAACTATCAAGAACCTCAATAGAGAGCTGACAGAATGGGAGAAATTATTTTTGCCACCTACTACTCCAATAGAGGATTAATATCTAGAATATATGGAGAACTCAAGAAACTCAGCACTAAGAAAACCAATCAAAAAATAGGCAAGTGAATTAAATAGACACTTCAAAAAGAAAGAAATTCAAATGGCCAATAAATGTATGAAAAAAAGTTCAACATCATTGGCAATCAGAGAGATGCAAATCAAAACTACCTTTAGATTTTATCAAACTCCAATTAGAATGGCAATCATTTAAAACACAAACAACAACAAATGCTGGCAAGGATGTGGAGGAGTGGAAACCCTAAAACATTGTTGATGGGGTTGCAAATTAGTGCAACCACTTTGGAAAACAGTATAGAGGATCCTCAGAAGAATGGGAACAAATTTACCATTTGATCCAGCAATACCACTTCTAGATATCTACCCAAAGAAAGAAAATCAAATTACCAAACTAATGCATGCATATCTATGTTCATAGCTGCACAATTCACCATAGCCAAACTATGGAACCAGCCAAGATGTCCTTCAACAGATGAATGGATTACAAATCTGTGGGATATGTACATAATGGAATTTACTCAGCCATAAAGAAAAACACAATTACATGGTTTACAGGGAAATGGATGGAACTTGAGGACATAATGCTAAGTGATATTAGTCAGTCACAAAAAATAAGAAATCAGATGATTTCCCTAATATGTGAAAGCTAGGGAGAAATGGGTAACAGAAGGAACTCTAGATGAAGAAGGAGATTCTATAGAGGAGCAAATAAGGCAACTTAAGTGAGTAGATGGGAGGGGAGAAGAGGGAAACTCTCTAAAGCACATGGTGTACTTAAACAAACATGTCAAAATCAATCACTAAGCCAAGCATGGGAAGGAGGGATGAGGAGGGAATTGGGTGAGGACTGGGTAAGAGGTAATTGGGTGATGTGTGCATGTGGTTCTACAAAAGTCTTTGATCCTATTAAGATGTATCACTACAATGCACCAATAAAAATTAAAAATAAATAATATTTAAAAACATAAAGGGATTTTTAATTAAAAAATAAAAAGCAACAAAGACATCAACAAAAAATACATTGAAGGGCTATTCATTTAAAGGAGCCCTTGGGTAAATATTTTTGAAAAGTGAAACTATATAATAATAACTAAACACTGTTTCATCCATATTATGACTTCATACTTTTATGTATCAGGGTTCAGAGTTTGTTTTGTTGTGTTGTAATATAAACCAAACCTTACCTCTTATGTAAGAAGGACAAGTGAGTTACCAAAAAACTTCAAGAAAGTCTATTGAAAAGCAATAAGAATTTATTCTTAGCCAAATGTAGTGGCACGCACCTGTAATCTCAGGACATGGGAGGCCAACTCAGTAACTTAGTAAGATCCTGCTTCAAAAAATGAAATAGGGCTGGGTGTGCATCTGAGGTATAATGCCCCTGAGTTTAATCCTTGTTGTCCCTCCCCCCCGAAAAAAGTTCATTCTTTGGACATTATTAAGTAAAAGGATAAGCATCTAGTGGTATACAGTGAGTTAAGGGCTGTCTTGTTAACAAAGGAGCCAGGCAGTGTACTGCAGTCCTATGATTGTTATCTCTCATGTATATCTCTGAGGCATTTGGTCTTAGGTCTGCATTAACATGTAACAGCAAAAAAAAAAAAAAAAAAAAAAAAAACGTAAGTAACGTAAGTAGGATTAATTTCCAATTTTCTGCATATGGTTAACCAGTTTTCCCAACACCATTTGTTAAACAGGCTATCTTTTTTCCAGTGTATAGTTTT
Organism: Muscardinus avellanarius; assembly: GCF_963383645.1. Lineage (NCBI taxonomy): Eukaryota > Metazoa > Chordata > Mammalia > Rodentia > Gliridae > Muscardinus > Muscardinus avellanarius. The sequence continues at coordinate 70,242,320 of NC_137792.1, read as the reverse complement.
GGCCCCTTTGTCAAAAATCAGTTGGCTGTAAGTGTGTGGTTTCTTCTATACTGCTCCATTGGCCTATGTATCTGTTTTGTGCCAGTATCATGCTCTTTTTATTGCAATGGCTTTGTAGTATAGTTTAAAGTCAAGTACTGTGATTCCTCCTGCATGGGTTAGGAGAAATGGGTCATAAGAGGAACACTAGATGAAAAAGGAAATCCTATAGACGAGCAAATAAGACAACCTAACTGTAGGGATAAGAGGGGGAAAGAAGGAAACTCTCTAAAGCACATGATGTATTTATTCATATCATAGTCAATCACTAAGCCAAGCATGGGAGGGAGGGAGGGGGAGGGGGTGGAGACTGGGGAGGGGCTAACTGGGTGATGTGTGCATATGTCAACACAAGTTTTTTACCCCATTATGAAGTATGAATACAATGCACTAATAATTTTTTTAAAAAGTAGGCTAGTATTTGGCCTCTCTTCTTACTGTAATCTGCCACAGTGATTATTAGAGTAGCAGGAATGACTATGTATGTTACATGAGCTAGACTTAGTAGACAGAAAGGGGCACAATTAAGGAGAAACAGTTGTCTGAGCTTTGAATTCCTTTGTTTTTTTCTCTTTCTGATGCCTTGCTATAACCTAAATACAACTGTGTTTCCAAATATCTAATCATGAATTTTTCCCAGTTATTTCTGTCCTGACTATTTTTGACATACACAAACAAGTATAAACAGTTTTTGTTAGCCAATTAAAACTACAAGATTTTCAGTAACAACTCCAAGGAAGTACATGAGTCCCACCTCTAAAGGGTTTTCAAAGCTTCACTTACCACTTGATTTAATTTCACGGACATAATTACTAGGGAACCAGCCTGTTCTTCCATTTAATGTGCCTTCCCACCAGCCTCCTTCTTCAACTCGAGTGACATAAATGATATCCCCCTTACAGACTGACAGTTCATCTTCATTGGTCTGCTTAAAGTTGAATCTTGCCTTGACTATCAACTGGTGACTTCCATTTTCCGTCATCTCCTAAAGAAACAAAAAACACAGCAGATCCCATATAAATGAGATACAGGTAAAAATGATATGGTTTTAGGCAATACCTATCTCTAGGGGACCAAAAGTAACACTCCAGTTCCATCTCAGTTCTAAGTTTTAACTTAGGAGTCTATGAATGGGCCTCAAGAGGAATTCAAACTTTATACAAACGTTTTCATTTGTAAGAATATGTATTTTAATATGGAGAGAAATACACCAAGTGATATGGGCCTGCATATATGTTTCACTTTGATTCTCACTATGATGTATAAGTAAATACATCAGTAAAAGTATTTTTACAAAGTAAAAATATAGTAGCTGGACATAGTGTTGCACGCTTGTAATCCCAGTACTTGGGAGGCTGAGATAGGAGGATCCAGGTTTGCAGACAACTTCAGCTACTTAGTGAGGACCTTTGCAACTCAGTGAGACCTTGTTTCAAAAAAAGAATAAAGCCAGGCGTGGTGGCGCACGCTTGTAATCCCTGCGCTTGGGAGGCAGAGACAGGAGGATGGGGCAGGTTCGAAGCCAGCTGAGCTGGCTTAAGAGACCCTGTTTCCAAATAAAAAGTACAAAATAGGTCTGGGAGTGTAGCCTGGAGGTAGAAGGACTTCCAGGAACCCCAGTACCACAAAAAAAGTGACACAAGTGGGTGTCACTTGGAGGTAGAATGCCCCTAGGTTTCATCCCTAGTATGACAAAAATATATATAGGTCTGGGGTTATAGCTTGGAGATAAAATGTCCTTGAGTTCAGTACCACAAAAAATAGAAAAGTAAAAAAATAATAATAAAAAGAAGCCAGGCATGGTGGCACATGCTTTTAATCCTAGTACTTGGGAGGCTGAGACAGGAGGACTGCAAGTTAGTGGTCAGCCTCAACTACTTTGTGAGGCCCTCTACAATTTAGTGAGACCCTGTTTCAAAGTAAAGAATAAAAACAATAAGGCTGGGGATGTAGCTCAGAGGTAGAATGCCCCTTGGTTTCAATTCCCAGTACCATAAAAAAGAATGTGCACTTTAGGTCACAGCTTTTGTTTCCCTCTACGTCCCTTCACCAGTTATTGAAAGACACCTATAACAAAGTAGAATGGTAGCCAGGTGTGGTGACACATGCTTGTAATTCTAGTACTTGGGAAACAGAGGCAGGAAGATCCCAGGTTTGAGCACAGCCTCAGCAAGTAATGTAACTCTAATTAACTTAGGAAGACCCTATTTCAAAATAAAAAATAAAATAGGCTTGGGAATATAGCTCAAAGGCAGAATGCTCCTGGGTTCAATCCATAGTACCTCACAAAAGTAGAGTGGCAAACTTCCACCTTGCCTTTGCCCAACACACAAACTTAGTCTACTTATTAGCTAGTAACCTACTCTCATAAAAATAGGCTCTCACCTCCTGATTCCTAAGAATATCTTAATTTAGCTAAGACTTGGTCATATGAGAAAATCAGACACCATATACTTACCTATATCTGAAATTCTTAATCTGTCTTGTATAGATTGGGCTTGAGTTTTTGAGATTCACAGACTCTTTTCCTAATCTGAGAAGCACAATGGATCTTTGCTAGAATAAGTTCATACACATTAGCTTTTATGTACAATTTGAAAGGGTCAAAGGAGTGTGGCTTCATAGTGTTCTTCAGCTTCTCAGAGAGATCTATGACCTAAAAAGGTTAAGAGCCACCCCTTTAATACTTTGGAAGTAATAGGTCATAATGACCTACAGTAAGCAGGTGGCTTTTGACATGGAAGATAGGCTTTGCCCAAACTGATGATGGCATGTTCCCTCCAAATAAAAGCTCCCAACAGTATCCAACAAAAAGACAACTGGGAGATTCCAATATAGAAAGTTGTCATCAGTTGATATTTAAAATCGAGTCTTGCTCAAAAGGAATTCAGAAAAATACAGATGACAATAATGAGAACAGGAATGAATATTGAGTGGTTGCCTACTAAGTGCTAGGTATCAGTCAAGTCTGATAAACCTAGAGACAGAGAAAATAACAGAGAAGTACCATCAGGAGGACTCTTAATGACCTACATTTACTTAGCATTCTCAGATAAGTAACTTTCTAGATTCCAGAAAGCAAAAAAGCTGGGACTTTAACCCTGATTTCAGACTCTGGGCCCCACAAGTCTGATTTGTTCCATCAAACCAGCCTGAATTGGTGTTCAGTTTATAACAAGCTTTCTTGGTGACACCCCAAGCAAACAGAATGGCTATCTCACTGCATATGGAAATGCAGCTGGGACATAGATCCAATTTTATAACAGGTGGGGGGATTAGGGACTATACTTACCACTGCCTTTGACTGCCTTTGCAGCCCTGGAGCTGTGCTAGAAATGGGTCCCTGTGGGTTTTTCTGAGAACTATTAGCAGCACTAAGAGAAGAGGAACGTCCACATGGTCTTTCTGATAGCTGATCTGTGAAAAGAGGAAAAGGAATGGTAATGAAACTGCTCATTTCAGGACATAACATTCTTCATGGGACATTATCAAAGACATCCTAGCTATACGTTGAACTGTAATCATTATGATCATGCAAGTCTCCAAGTGTATGTCATTTGCCTCCCAAATCCCCCCATTTTAGTGGCCAACTTATTTTTCTTAACCTTACTGGTCATTGCTCCCCAGTAGAATGAAAAACAGCGACAGATCCACATTTTCTCTCAACCCATTTCCCCACAACTCTTCCCTGCTGAACCAGTTGCAACTGAATGCTCTGTTATCCAAGGCAGAACTATATCAAGTACCAAACAGCTGTCTGTGGCTCTTATTACTTTGAAATACTTCAAATTTCTCACTTTGTTTTTGGCCCATAATGCAGTGGTTCTTTTCTTACATGTAACAATATGTGTGGCATATATAATGTAAAATTTCCATGGTGTGCATTTGGGTGGGTGGGTAGAAAAATGAAAATGAGAGTGAGTAGGTGTCTGGGACAGTTGCAGTCTTAATACTAAAATAATTTGTTTGTAGAAAAAATCAAACTCAGGAGCCTTCTCTTCCTTGAAACCTTGTGAAATTTGATCAGGCCAGAGCTAAGATCGGTGGTTTCAGTATGCTGAAAGTGTACTAAAGACAGGAGTTGGCTTCTTGACAAATTCAAATGAGGCTTCTTTATCTCTACATTTATTTTTAAAAGATATAAACTGCAAAAGTCTAAAGCCCAAACATTCCCTAGGCGACAAGCTTAGTATCCAAGTAATTTCCTTGATGCTGTGGGTTTTAACTTTCACCTCCTTGTATTTTTATAAATATCTGTGGCAAGAGAAGAGACTGTAAAACTTGCTGGAAGAATTTGGCAAAGGAACATATAATTTGTGTGGCATAATGTTAGAATTATACGATCCTCCCTGCCCAAAACTGGATAGTTGTCATGCGTGTTAAATATAGTTACTTGAATTAGCTGTACTTTCTGCTATATGCCTTGTGATAGCTCAAAAACATTTTTCCCAAATAGCAAATGAACAACTTTAGAGAAGTATTTTTACATGTCTTGCTATTATATACAGCTCTTTTGACTAAAACTATAATTACTTGATAGCTTCCTAGATGCTCCATCCTATTTGGCACTTGATTATATTGTCTGTTCTCATTCTCTAATTGTTTCTTGTGGTTAAGTTGAGTTTCCCTAAATAGACAGTAATTTTCTCAAGGGTGGGGATTGTATCTTCCACTTCCTTTGTAGCACCTGGCAGTGCTGGGCACACAGCCCCTTGCCTCTCCAACTGTTTGAGCAGCAGGACTCAGGTTTGGCCATAAGGCTTCTACAGTCAGTCACATATATAGGTTTGAATTCCATTCCAGCCACCTTCTTTGTTGTTGCTTTTTGGGGGTAGTAAGTGAATACTGTCCCCAGAGGAAGGGGGGTCTACCTAGGAGCTACATTCTCATCTCTCATTTTTAATTTTTTTCCTGTGGTACTGGGGTGGAACCCAGGGGTTTTCTACCTCCAGGCTATATTCCCAGACCTATTTTATATTTTATTTGGAAACAAGGTCTCACTAAGTTGCTGTGAGCCTCACTTAGTAGCGGAGGCTGGCTTGGAACCTGCACAATCCTCCTGTCTCAGCCTCCCAAATTCTGGGATTGCAAGCATATGCCACCACGCCCAGCTTTCATTTTTAATTTTGAAATAAGGTCTTGCTAAGTTGCTGAGGCTGGCTTGGCAACCACAATCCTCCTGTCTCAGCAGCCTCCCAAGTACTGGGATTAAAGGTGTGTTCCATCATACCCAATACCAGACACTTAGTTTGGCAACTGGGGGCCTGGCTTTCTTTGTCTATAATATGGGTCTAATAATAATAACACTGCCCCCCAGGAGTGTTTCAAAGATTGCATGACACCACTACGGCTCTTAGGACAGGGTAGACTCAGGGAAGGGATGAAATCATTTGAACTCTGATTATTGCTACTGCTGTAGATAAGATACTCTACCACAGAGGAACATAATTCCACTCTTGAACCTACCATATTTTACTTTGAATCTACTAATACTTACATTTAGAAACCTCCAATGTGGTGAGTATCCAATATCTAAACAAAGGATACGCTTTCCTCTCTCTAAGAATTTGAAGTTTCACTTCTAATTCAAAGATATCGAGGGGTTCCTTTACATTCATAAAGACTTATAGAAAACTATGAGAAAAAAAATGTGTCTCTTGTGTGGAAAGAGAAGTGATATCTGCATTTTTTAAACTTTGTAAAAAAGGCAACTGGTTTTTTTTTATTTTTTATCTTGTTAAACTGAGTTGGCTATTCAAGAGCTGTGAAGGAAATTATTTGTGTGTTTTAATATTATATTCAGGGCATTAGAACACCTCTGTGATAAGTATATTTAAATACCATTGAGCTGGGCATGGTGGCGCATGCTTGTAAACCCAATTATTGGGAAGCTGAGACAGTAGGATCACAGGTTCAAAGCCAGCCTCAGAAACTTAGTAAGATCCTATTTGAAAATAAAAATAAAATGGAGCTAGGAGTATAGCTCAGAGGTAGAACACCCCTGGGTTTAATCCTCAGTACCAAAATAAATAAATAAATAAATCCTGTGATAGGTATGGTTAAGCCATGAAAAAATATTTTACATTCAGTGGGGTTTATTTGGGGGAGGGGAAATTTGTACCAACTAAATAATCCTTGTCATAGTTGGTTTCTAAGGTAATCAGAGACTTCCGGGAAGATGGCGACCGAGAAAAGCGGGGCTTAAGAGTCCCGCCAACAACCAATCTCCATTACCACAAAAAGAGCGCCTTTCATAGCCAGAAAACACCATCACCAGAAAAACAAAAAAACCACCAGGCTCCAGAGAGAAAGCGGACTGAGAACAGAGCTCAGGGCCACAGAGGAGACACACGCGCCCGAGGACGCAGCAGCAGCGCCATACTGCCGGCGGCAGCGGCGAACTCAGCGGACGGCTACAGCAAGCCGAGGTGAGCCGATGCGGAACAGCCAGGCGGGATCTTTCGGCGCAGACAGCACTTAAAGCTCCCAGTGGCTGAGCTCAGCACACGCTGCAGGAATTCAGAGTGGAAATCAAAACCAGAGAAAAAAAAATACGGCAGCCTCATGGCCGAGGGCGTGGCAGAGGCGCCATATTGCCACCGGCGGCGGCAGCAGCAGTGAATTCACCGAGTCCAATACAGCTACATCTGCGTACTCAAGAACAGTGAGTCAAATTGCGGGCCACAGAGGAGAAATCCCAGTATTGTGCCTCCTGGGACTTGACCCAGTGAGGGAGTGGTGGTGGCAGAGATATCACACCATAGGAGAGCGTGCAACCTGGCACCCCCCATAGTTTAAAGCAGCCTCTATCGACTCCCTGGGTCGGAGACTCTGTGATACAACCCAGTAAAGGAGTAGTAGGGTCTGAGATAATACAGACTCGAGATCCAGAGCACCTTAAGTGAAGCCATAGTGACCCAAGGGAAGAACCCAGAGAAGGCACAAACTTCCTAAATCATGGGAAAGAGGAATAATACTGGAGCAATGAATGCCCACAACCCCACAACATCAGAACCCGATAAAACAGAAAATCAGAGATTTCTAGAAGATCAAATCAGGAAAATAACTGTAGAAATAATAGAGGTGCTTCGAAAAGAACTCAGAGAGAGCCAAAAAGAGATAACATGGAGAACAGAATCTCGCTCTTAGAAGATGAGCAATCCAAAATGAATGCATAGTTTCTAATCTAGAAAAGATATCCAACAGCAGGAATCTGACATTGAAGAAATATGGGCCCATCTTAAGAGAGCTAACCTAAGAATAATTGGAATAGAGGAGGGAAAAGAAAGTGATACCAAAGGGATCAACAATCTCTTCAAGGAAGTAAGAGCAGAAAATTTTCCAAATATAGAGCAAGAGGTTGATACACAGATCCAGGAAACTTATAGAACTCCCTTTAGACAGGATCCGAGAAGAGGATCCCCACGCCATATAATTGTCAAAATGACCAATGTGGAAGCCAAGCAGAGAATCTTAAAGGCAACAAAAACAAAGGGCCAAGTGACATTCAGAGGCAAACCAATTAGAATCACTCCAGACTTCCCAAACCAAGTCATGAGAGCCAGAAGGGCTTGGAGTAACATATTCCAAACTCTGAAAGAAAACAACTTCCAGCCAAAAATTTCCTATCCAGCAAAACTTTCTATAAAATTAGATGGAAAAATAAGAAGCTTCCATGACAAACAGAAACTGAAGGAATTTATGTCTTCAAAACCAGCGCTAGAGAAAATACTCAAAGAGATTAACTACAAAGAAGAAATAGGTAACACTCACCAGAACCAGAGAAACAAGAGTTTCCATCCAACAGACAACTAAGATTGGTTATCTGTGGAGATTCATTATTTATGTTAGTCTTTTACCTATCTCTAAATGGAGAAATCCCAGTACTGTACTCCCTGGGACTTGACCCAGTGGGGGAGGGACGGTGGCAGAGATGTCACACCATAGAACGTGCAACCTGGCACCCCCCACAGTCTAAAGAATCCTCTATCGACTCTCTGGGTCGGAGACTCTGTGATACAACCCAGTAAAGGAGTAGTGGGGTCTGAGATACTACTCACTCGAGATCCAGAACACCTTAAGTGAAGTCATAGTGACCCAAGGGAAGAAACCAGAGAAGGCACAAACTTCCTAAATCATGGGAAAGAGGAATAATACTGGAGCAATGAATGCCCACAACTCCACAACATCAGAACCCGATAAAACTGAAAATCAGAGATTTCTAGAAGATCAAATCAGGAAAATAACTGTAGAAATAATAGAGGTGCTTCGAAAAGAACTCAGAGAGAGCCAAAAAGAGATAAAGGATGCAATTAATGAAGTAAAGGCCTCAATTCAAAGCACAAACAACCGATTAGACCACATGGAGAACAGAATCTCGCTCTTAGAAGATGATCATTCCAAAAATGAACGCATAGTTTCTAATCTAGGAAAAAATATCCGACAGCAGGAATCTGATATTGAAGAAATATGGGCCCATTTTAAGAGAGCTAACCTAAGAATAATTGGAATAGAGGAGGGAAAAGAAAGTAAAACCAAAGGGATCAACAATCTCTTCAAGGAAGTAATAGAAAATTTTTCAAACATAGAGCAAGAGGTTGATACACATGTCCAGGAAACTTATAGAACTCCCTTTAGACAGGATCGGAGAAGAGGATCCCCACGCCACATAATTGTCAAAATGACCAATGTGGACGCCAAACAGAGAATCTTAAAGGCAACAAAAACAAAGTGCCAAGTGACATTCAGAGGCAAGCCAATTAGAATCACTCCAGACTTCCCAAACCAAGTCATGAGAGCCAGAAGGGCTTGGAGTAACATATTCCAAACTCTGAAAGAAAACAACTTCCAGCCAAAAATTTTCTACCCAGCAAAACTTTCCTTCATATTAGATGGAGAAATAAGAAGCTTCCATGACAAACAGAAACTGAAGGAATTTTTGTCTTCAAAACCAGCACTAGAGAAAATACTCAAAGAGATTAACTACAAAGAAGAAATAGGTAACACACACCAGAACCAGAGAAACAAGAGTTTCCATCCAACAGTCAACTAAGATTGGTTATCTGTGGAGATTCATTACTTATGTTAGTCTTTTACCTATCTCTAAATGGTATTGTTTGCCTTTATTGTTGCTAATTTTTAGGATTTCTAGTTGGAATATTAATATACCTTCAGATATAGCATTTGGAAATATTTTATCCCATTCTATTAGTAACTGTTAACTCTGTTTACATTGTCTTTGGATATACAATATTTTTTTTATTTTTTTAGGGAGTTTGTATACTCTTCTGTTGCCTGTGCCATTGAAATCATATCCAAGAAATCACTGCCAATTTCATTGTTGTGAGGTTTTATGACCCAGATTTTCTCCTAAAAGTTTATAGTCTTAAGATTTATATTTAGGTCTTTTATCTAGTTTGAGTTAATACTTGTATGTGGGATTAGGTAAGGGTCCAATTTTATTCTTTTCCATGTAATTATTATTTTTCAACAATATTTAGTTAAAAGATTATTATTTCCACCACCAAATCTTCGTGGAAACCTTGTCAAAAATAACTTGACAATATAGGGAAGAAGTTAGCTCTAGGCTTGTATTTAACTCCAATGGTCTATATATCTGCCTTTAGAACAGTACTACACTGTTTCAATTATTGTAGCTTTATATGGTTTGAAATCAGAAAATATACATCTTCTAGCTTTAAAAAAAAAAAAAAAAAGGTAATCAGATACACATAGATCCAAAAATGTCACCCAGCTCATAAATAACAAAGCTTACTTACCTTCTGTTGCTTTGTTGACTGCTACAAGAGTATTCAGAACCTTGGAAAAATTGACCCCTGAATAAAGGTCATCAGGATCAAATACCTACAAGCAAGGAATATTGAAACTATAAGACACTGGAAGTATTAACCTCAAAAAAAAACTGTGAAAAGGCCATTTCCACCAGCTCTCAGGAGAAAAAATGTAAAAGCTAAGGTGCAAACCTTTGTATACCATTGGGAGAAATGAGAGTGGCAGCTGAACTGCCTAATGACATGTGGCAGGCCAACAGTGAAGCAGTAATGGGAAATGAGAGCCAAGCTGAGAAGGCAGAACTCACCAGGAAATGCATAGTGCATACTCAGACCACTCTTCTGACCTGAACATGTAGATACTCTCAGCCCTGTTATCAGAAGCTCACATGCAGGGGTTATAGTTAGTACCTGTCACCTACAGAAGGTCCTCAACAGGCTACAAATAAGGAAATGCAGCCTATGTACGTATGCATTTTGGTATTAGGGATTGGACTCAAGGGCATGATACCTCTGAACTACACACTCAGCTCTTTTTATTTATTTTTATTTTGAAACAGTGTCTCACTAAATTGCTGAGCCTTGCCTCAAACCTGTGATCCCCCTGTCTCAGACTTCCAAGTACTGAGATTACAAACATACACCACCACATGCGCCCAGTTCCATTTGTTCTTTTTTAATCTGCATATTTTCTGGGAGTCATGTCAAGACAAATCTGTATCTTTGGTACATATTCTTGAAGGCTCATAATTTGTTTCTACTATCCATTATTTTCAGGTTTAAGAGCCAATCTAGATACATGCAAACGTGAGCCGACACAAGTCTGACTATTCTGGGAATCACAACTTTACCATTCATCTAATCCATGAATGGTTTGGATTCAAAGCTAAAATAACTGAAGAGCCCAATTACATCTAAAAATGAGACACTGACATATTTTTCATAGAAGGATAACATAAATATTACTAAAGAATTAAATGGCACTGCTGTTCAAGTATATTTTGGAATGCTACAATATAAAATGTGATGCTTTTCCAGGAATAACTTGGCAGGAGTTCTATTTTAGTTTGTCAAAGCCTGGGTGGACAAGATGCAATAGACTCTAGAACGAGTTTTGAGAACCCCAGAGGCTTCTAGACTTAGGGAATCCTCTTTGAAAACTGACCAATTAGGATAGCATCAATGACATCTATACCCAAAATGGTCAGAAAACAGAAACATCACTTGATTTTTAGCCTGTAATTATCAATGGAAGTATAAATACAAGCCTATGGATGTGTGTGTTCATTGGTGTGGGGGGAAGTGAGTGGAATTTAAAATAATAAGCAGAAGTAAATATTAGCAGAATAAGGAAGGCAAGCAAAGGCTAGGTTTAAAAAGAACTCCTTCTTTTGTTTTAGTTGTTCCTTATCCAGGTTAATTAACTGCCTATTCGTGGCAGCATTGGAATTATTCATTTGTACTAGTACTTGAGTGAATATGCAAACAAACGAAGTGATCAGAAAATGAAATGTGCATCAACAACAGTCATCATATGTGCTCGAGTGTAGCTGTCTGGACTGTACAGTTTCCTTCTGAGAAAAAACCCCAATATACTCAAGTTCATCCACAGACCCTGTTCTTCTCACTGCACAAGGAACAATACAAGAAGGAGTTTGAAGAGGCCACTAGGGACAAGTAGAGAAGGCGATGCCCATGTTATTTCAGAGTAGTTGGAAACTCAGATATAATAGCAATACCTGCCAATGCACCACAACTCTCCCAAGCCCCAAATTGAATAATGAAAATTCCACCCCACATTTTTTCCATGAATTTTAGGTTGGTACTATACAAAATGGAAATAGAATTTGAAGGGAAAACACCAGTTTCAGCCACTATCAGTCATTTTACCTTAGTAAAAATGAAGAGTATGAGATCAATTTAGAGATGATCATGTGCAGAAAGACTAAAGACACTGGTGCTCAAATGGAAGAAAGCAAGGGAGAATCCCTCAATGTGGCAAGATATAAAACAGGCAAAAGTAGGTTACAGGGCCAGGATTTGGCTCAATGACAAAGCACTTGCCTGGCATGTACTAACGCCTGAGTTCAATCCCCAGTACCAGAAAAGAAAAAAAAGCTAAGAACCCTCCCCCTAAAACAAACCCTTTGCCAGGCATGATGGTAGGGCATGACTGTAACCACAGTACTTTGGGAGGCTGAGACAGGAGGATTACAGGTTTAGAGCCAACTTCATCAATGTAGAGAGACCTCTCTCAAAACAAAAAATAAAATAGTTATTGAAGTGTGGCTTGGAGGTGAAACATCTCTGGGTTTAATCCCCAGTACCACAATACACATATAAAGTAGATTACAGTATAGACCACTTGTGTAGGACTAATGCCATTTATTTCTACATATAAAATAGAGAACCAGTACCTCTTTCTGTCTGCAAAGCACTAGAACCTGTTAAAAGTAAAGTAACTGCACATTTATGCTGCATGCAATTTTCCAGAGTCCTCAAAGTCACATCATGGGAGAGTCATGACGAAACTCATGTGAAAACCTCATGAACCTGTTGAGTGTCTCTGAATCCTAGATTAGCTAAACTTTGTTTATACCTATTTTGGTCTAGAAATAAGGCAGTTAATTTCAGCAGGCTCTGTGAAGGTCAGATGAGCAGCAGGATTCCCACCCTCCATTCATTTTACCACTACAGTGACGCAGACAAGAAAGAAAGAACTGCTTCTTAGATTACTGCTAGATGATTTCAGGGTACCACTCCTGCAACCAGATGAAGCAAGATTCAAATATAACAAAAACATTTACTCTGTTTTGGATAAGCAATAGGAGAAACAGGGATTAAAGTTCATTAACTCCTTTTTTTAAGTATTCGCACATAGCCAGCTGAAGGTCCAATTCTATATCAACAGATGAAATCAGACAAGACATTTAAGGTTTAAATGTGTCCCCACATTTATCCATTCTGGTTATCCACAATGACAGCACAAAACCTATTTTCTATCCACTAAACACCAGGTGTTAATTCCAAAATGTTGGGATCTGCCAGTATAAGTTTCAAAGAAGTCAATATTATTATGGCTTTACAAATAAGTCCTTTTGGTATAGGTCTCAGTTTTAACATTTATGCTATTTTATGGCACTTAAAAAAAAGATTCACATGAGTAAAAATTCCCCTAATCCTTTATTCCGTTCTCTCACTAAACTTATATCTACCATTACTGGTTACTGAGCTCCAACCATGTGCCTGGCACCAGGCTTGGAGATTACATATGTATTGCTATGATCAGAATGTTTTGAGTTCCCCCCAGAATTTCATATATGTTGAAACCTAATCTCCAAACTTATGGCATTTGGCAATGGGGCCCTTTGGAGATGGTTATGTCATGAGGGTACAGCCCTCATGAATGGGATTAGTGGCCTTAAAAAGGGACCCCAGATAGATGCTTTACCCTTTATACCATGTGAAGACTCAGTGAGCAAGCTCTCACTAGACAGTGAGCCTACTTGTGTCCAGATTTTGAAATCTTCAGCCTCCAGAACCATGAGAAATACATTTCTGTTGTTTACAAGGTAGCCAGCTTATGTTATTTTGTTATAGTAGCCAAAATGAGCTAAACTTTTTTTCATTGCATTTGATTCTCTCAGAAAGCCTTCAATATGGATATGATAACTTCCTATATTTCTTGAGAGAATTTCCTGTGAAGTCACTGAGCAATAAAGTGATGGAATCAATAAAAACACACAAGTAAGTGCTCTGAGGGGTTTTGTAGCTCTGCACGCACACTTAGTTTCAATGGAACACAGAAAGACATGGAAAAGCAATCAAAAATAAAGTCCTTGCTACTGTCAAGATAAGTAGTACCTGTACTGTTTGGAGCAAGTTGGTTAAAACCTCTGAAATGATGAACTCAGCTAATTGTAACAAAGAGAAAAATTAAAAAATTCCCATGTAATAAGATTGTCTCTAAAGAAATCTTGTCCGGTTCCTGTGCTATTCTTCCCATTTTGGGGGCATCTCTGACCCCGTCCACCCTTGGCTACATTTTCCAGAAGCAGAAAAGGTTACACAGTCTGTACTTTGTGAGATGCTAGTCCATCAGGGGTCCAGCCTATGGTTATGAGACCAAGCTAAGCAAAACTAAACAGGCCCAAGTTATGAGTCAATGCAGTGCTATTTATCTGCCAATGCCCTCGGCATCATGCTCTAACTGCTTGATTTAACCAGTCATAGCAGTTTAGCTACATCCTAGTTAAGAAAAGAAGCCATAACTTATTGTAGTCCAAAACTGGTGATGCCTTGAATGTTATTGTGTCTTTATTGATAACTAATCAACTTCCATTTAAAGTTATTTTAGAGCTTGGGATGATCATAATTGACTCTAGTGCTCAATGTTTCAATAATCCTATCAAATAAAACACAAGTGATTCAGCAGGACTACAGAGACATGTAACTTATGTTTTAAAAACAGATTCCAAATATTTAGGAATATTCTAGCTCTTCCTTGTTTTTCTTGCTCGTGTTGAACAAAATCTTAAATTAACTTAACTCATCTTGGATCTCATTCTCTAACTCTCACAGCTGAACACACTGCCTCTGCTAACCCCTGAACTTTGGAGGAAATGTTATTACATAGTGTGACAGAGCAAGCAAATCTGAGCTGCTTAGTCATACTGTACTGGGTCACACTGCTCCTGGCTCTGTGAACACAACCTGGGATGCTGCCACATAGCTCCTATGAAAAGCAGTCACAAAGTCAGCAACAAATAATGCTCTTAGCTCAGAAATTGGTCTCATTAGCTGCTGGTATTTCACTTACTAGAATATAGTGGATGGCATTTGTACCCTGCCTAGTTTTAAATAATAACTGTTCTTACAGATATGGAGCAAGCTTAAGAGAGCAAAGCCTGCACTCTACTCCACTTTTGTTTCCTCCATTTCTTTGCATTTTATCAATTTAGGAAACAAGATCAGGCTTGTGCTGGTAGCTACAGCATCCTGAGGTGCATTCAAAAAGAGCACTGTTGCTGGGCATGATGGCACACACTTGTAATCCTAGTACTTGGGAGGCTGAGACAGGAAGATTACAGGCTCACAGTCAGACTCAGATACTTATTAGGGCTGTCCTCAACTTAGAAAGACCCTGTTTCAAAAATAACATATGATAAATAGAGCTAGGGGTATAGCTCAGAGGTAAAATGCCCCTGGGTTCAATCCCCAGGACCGAAACACAAAACAAAAACAAACAACAGAAAAGAATACTGGTTTACAGCTCAGAAAACCTTGACTCCAGTCCTTCTTTGTTACTACTTGCCAGTTATAAAGGCTTTAGCAAGGCTACCTTGCTTTCCTGTGACTTTCCCTTCTGGAAATTGAAAGATGTCTTTGGCTAAAGGAGGGTAGTTGAGAGGCCTGATTGTCCATCCCATAAATAGGGGTTCTCTTTTATGTGTGTATTTGGTACTGGCGATTGAATCCAGGGGCATTCTATATCTGAGCTACACCCCCAGACCTATTTTTTATTCTATATTTTGATAGAGGGTCTGACAAAGTTGTGGAGGGCCTCACTAAGTACCTGAGGTTAGCGATGAACCTATGATCCTCCTATCTCAGCCTCCCAATTACTAGTATTACAAGTGGCACCACCACACCTGGCCTGAATAGGGGTTCTCAAAAGCAGCACCTTAGCTGGGTCTCCAGATCCTGTTCTTCAGTTCTCAGGGATCCTGAGAATGGACTTGGCACTCTAAACACCAATGCATAAATCAAAATGCCAGCTTCTTAATTTTTACTAAAATGAACTGCTAAGAGGACTAGGCATACTCATTTTGCGGTCAAAGCACACACACTCTCTCTCTGCATACAAAAATCTATAGGGTATGCCAAATTTTAATTAGAAATGGGTTGGGTAGTGCAAAATCAGAGCAAGACAGTCTGAGGTATTGCAAGCTAAGATCATTATTACCCCTTTATACATTTATTTTTCAAAATGTCATTTAAAAATGACATATGTAGCCAGACATGGTGGCACATGCTTGTAATCCCAGTGCTTGGGAGGCTGAGACACGAGTATTGCACAGGTTTGAAGCCAGCCTCGGCTACTTAGTGAGGCTCTCAGAAACTTATACCCTGTTTCCAAATAAAATATAAAATAGGTCTGGGAGTAAAGCCTGGAGGTAGAAAAGACTCTGGATTCCACTTCCAGTACCACAAAATAAATGACACATGTATAATTACTAGCTCTCTCTCTATCTCACTGTCCGTGCATAGTGACATTTAGATTTTGGTTTTAACTGCCCATGCTCTTTTTTTTTGTGATGGTACTGAGGGACCCAGGGGCTTTTCTACCTCCGGGCTATATTCCCAGAACTATTTTATATTTTATTTTGGAAACAGGGTGTCACTAAGTTGCTGAGAGCCTCACTAAGTAGCTGAGGCTGGCTTCTTTTTTTTGTGTGTTTGGTCCTGGGGATGGAACCCGGGAGCATTTGACCTCCAAGCTATACCCCCTGCCCTAGTTTTTTTATTCTTTCATTTGAAACTAGGTCTCACTGAGTTGCAGAGGGCCTCACTAAGTAGCTGAGGCTGTCCACGAACCGCGATCCTCCAGTCTCAGCCTCCCGAATGCTGGGATTACAAGCGTGCGCCACCACGCCCGGCTGAGGCTGGCTTTTAACCTGTGCAATCCTCCTGCCTCAGCCTTCCAAGCGCCAGGATTACAAGTGTGCACTACCATGCCCAGCTTGTCCTTGTTCTTTTGTCTCTCTGGATTTCTATAGTCAGTTTATGAAACTAATATAGGCTCTCACATGACTTGAATATCATGGAATTGAGATAGGAAGGTCATCTCCATAAATCTCCTATGAGAGGATTCAAGATCTGAGTTGCATCCCTCACTCTTCAGTTCACGATTCACATTCACCAAATCTACTTTCCAATGGCTACCCCACCATCACCATTCTCCATCTTGTGACATTCACTCCTTTAAAAGAAAGTCCGCTTTCTTCATCAAGGAGACTGATTTGCAGCTCTGTATTAAGTGTTCAGCAACGAAGGGAAGAAATAAGGAATGATATGGACATCTTGGTGGGAACAGTCACAGGACTAAAAAAGGAGAATGCAAGGCCAATGTAGTGATACGTGTCTGTATTCCCGGTACTTGAGAGGCTTGCGAAAGTATACAGGAAGATTATGGGTTCAGGCCAGCTTCAGCAACTTAATGAGACCCTGTTTCAAGATAAAAAGGTTTAGGGTTATTTATTTATTTATTTATTTATTTATTTATTTATTGTTTTTACAGTACTGGGGATGGAACCCAGGGGTATTCTACCTCCGAGCAACACCCTCAGCCCTATATTTTATTCTTTATTTTGAAACAAGGTCTCACTGAATTGTAAAAGGCCTCACTAAGTAATTGAGTCTGGCTTTGAACCTGTGTGATCCTCCTGTCTCAGCCTCCCTAATGCTGGAATTACAAGCGTGCGCCACCACGCCTGACAAGGCTTAGGGTTTAGCTCAGAGGTAGTACACTCCTGAGTTTAATTCCCAGTACCACTAAAAAAAAGGGAAGATAATGCAAAAATAAAAAAGAATAACTGGTTTGGGATGATCTCACCCAAAAACAGTAGGCATGAAGAAAAAGAAAAGATAAAATATCTTTTTGGTTGTATTTGCTATGCCAAGGATAGGAAGCAGGAGACCTAAAGACAGCTGCTTTCCAGCACGCCAGCCACTGTGGCTCTCCCCTGCCCCTCCTTCCATGATCTTGTCACCACAGCCTTAGCAGGAACCACACTGACAACCATTTTTTTGGGGGGGAGGGGTAATGGGGTACCTGGAAGCCCTTCTACCTCTGGGCTATACTCCCAGACCTATTTTTATATTTTTATTTGGAAACAGGATCTCTTAAGCCAGTGCGGCTGGCTTCGAACCTGTGTGATCCTCCTGTCCCTGCCTCCCAAGCGCGGGCATTACAAGCATGCGCCACCAGGACCGGCTGAAGACCAGTTTTAAAAGGTGGGGGGGGCGGGTGGATGATGCCTCAGCTGCTGAAGCATCTGTATGCTGGACCTGAGAGTGTTCTCTCACACTCCCACCCTCATTCCTTTAACGAAAGGAACTTCCCAGGGTTCCAATTTGGAATCCGGAATGCAGTTTCCCAGAAAAATGGCATCACACCTGCCAGTCTGTCTCTGTTGGTTCTATAGTTTAGTCACATTAAGTATTAAAGAGGCTGTTGCAGGGCAGCCAAAAGACACAATCACCATGGAGAACCTGTTTCTATGGGGAAATGTTTTCTGTATTCCTAACAGTAACTCACAAATAAATGTTTGGAAAAGAAACCATTTTTATACTGAAGAGGGCCCAGATGTGTGTTCTCAAATTGACATTCAATATCCTTGAGGCTTTTTTCTTGTCCCTTCATATAAAAGATGGACAAATACCCTAGGCACCCAGAGTGCTATTTATTTTCAAAACTCTCCACAATATTATAACCAAGGTAAACATATGGAGACAATGAGGATACTCTCAGAAATGTCAATAGTTGATGGTAACTGCCTATTTAAAAGTCTAGGCCAATAGGGAGGAGCTCATCTGTGAAGAGAAAGTCCCCTCTGGTCCTTCTTTCCTAGAAACTTCTGATGATTTAGGGTTGGAGCCCTAGAACCTAGCAGAAGCAAACACTTCATTACAAATTCCAGACACAGTAGAGACACCTGATAAATGAGTTCTCCAGAAAGATCCCCACAGGAGAGTCGGGAATCATGAACAAAGGAGCTGTGGCAGGTCGCTTTAAAAGGCAGCTTGCCTGGGGTGATAATGCATGCCTATAACACAGCTACTTGGGAGGCTGAAACAGAAGGCTCACAGGTTCAAGGCCAGTATTAGCAACTTTGTGAGACTCTCAGAAACCTAGCAAAACCCTGCTTTCAAACAAAAAAATAAGGGCTGAGGGTATATCTCAGAGGTTAAATTTCCCTGGGTTCAATCTCCAGTACCTACAAAAAAAAAAAAAAAAAAAAAAAAAAACCAGCAACTTCTTTGGTACTTTTCATTAAGTCCTCCACTGACCTACCTTTGCATTTCTTTCTTCTGAATAGCTCAAGCCTTCTGTGATGCTGCACACTTAATGATCCACCAGCATAACAATCTTTACTTATTCTGTGAGTTTTAGGATGAGTCCTGGATTGCCAATTAGAACATGGCTTCGTTGCAGGCCAAATATACCTGCAACCCTAGCCCAATATTCAACATATGCGAGATACTTGACAAATAATTATTCCCTGGTTGATTGACAGGATGCTCTGTTAGAGAGACATACATATAGATTATGCTTAGAATGTATGCTGCAAGGCATCAGTGTAAGAAAATTTTTTCACAATTGTATTCACTCTAGACGAGTGCCTATCAAACCGTAGGAGATCAATAGGTATTAGATTAATTAATGAAAGTTTAAATGCTCTTCCCATTAGATAATAATTGAAGAAACAGCATTGTCAGAAGTAAAATAAACTCAAAAAGAATTAACACTTAGAAAAGAAAAAATCGATCTCCATGCAACTATCTGGAAAACATGTTACAGAGAATGAGATCTACCTGTTACCTATCTGCAAAATTAAGCCCTATATGACCATAACATGTCCATGTATGGGCAGGTCCACATTGCTAGCCTGATAGGGGTTATTTATATATATTATTGGTGCATTGTAGTCATACATCACAATGGAATACAAGACTTGTGAGGATATACAAGTACACATCATCCAATTAGCCTTTATCCAATCCCCATCCCATTCCCTCCCCCTCCCTCGATCCCATGCTTAATTGGTGGTTAACTTTAATACATTTGTTTACATACATCATGAGTTTTAAAGAGATTCCATCCTCTGCCATCCCATCCCCTCTGAGTGGTCACCTTAATTGTTCCTCTATAAGGCCCTTTCTTCAACTAGATCTCCTCCTATTACCTATTTTTTCCTAGTTTTTGCATATTAGGGAAAGCATCTGGTTTTTTATTTTCTGTGATATTTCTCTGTGTATACCACATTTCAAGTTCCGATCCCACTCTTGACAGCACTGGCACTGGCCTGGCCACCCAGCAGACTCTGATCCTGTCTTCGCTGGCTCCAGCACAAGCCTTGCCTCATGGCAGGCACCGATCCTGGCCTTGCTGGCCCAGGCAGCGACCTCACCCCTCAGCTGGCTCCAATCCTGGCCTCAGAGGCCCCAGCACTGGCCTTGCCTTACGGCAGACTCCAACCTCAGCCTCGCTGGCCCCGACACTGGCCTAACCCCTCGGCAGGCTCCGATCCCAGCCTCAGAGGCCCCAGCACCGACCATGCCTGACAGCGGGCTCAATTCCTGGCCTTACTGGTCCCGGCACCAGCCTCACCCCTCGGCAGGCTCTGATCCCAGCCCCGGAGGCCCCAGAACGGGCCTTGCCTCATGCCGGGCCCCGATCCTGGCCTCACTGGCCCCGGCACCAGCCTCATTCCTCAGCAGGCTCCAATCCCGGCCACAGAGGCCCCAGCACCAGCCTTGCCTCATGGCAGGCTCCGATCCCAGCCTTGCTGGCCCCGGCACCGGCCTAACC